>NC_054471.1:15104495-16304495 GCF_017639515.1 Carcharodon carcharias
GGACGTGATAACCAGACACTTGGAAAATATCAACAGGAATCAACATGGATTTATGAAAGGAAAATCATGTTTGACAAACCAACTAGAGTTTTTTGAGGACGTAACTAGCAGAATAGGGATGTGGTATATTTTGATTTTCAGAAAGCTTTTGATAAAGTCTCACGTAAGTGGTTAGTGTGTAAAATTAAAGCACATAAGACGGGGGTAATATATCTGCATGGATTAAGAATTGGGTGGCAGACAGGAAAAGAGTAGGAATAAATGGGTCTTTTTTGGAATGGTAGGCAGTGACTAGTGGGGTACCACAGCGATCAGTGCTTGGGCCCCAGCTATTCACAATATATATCAATGATTTGGATGAGGGAACCAGAAGTAATATTTATAAGTTTGCTGATGACGTGAAACTAGGTGGGAATAGGAATGGCGAGGAGGATGTTAAGAAGCTTCAAAGTGCTTTAGACACGGTGAGTGAGTGGGCAAATACATTGCAGATGCAGTATAATGTGGATAAGTGTGAAGTTATCCACTTAGGTAGGAAAAACAGAATGGCAGCGTATTATTTAAATGGTGATAAATTGAAAAATGTTAATGTAAAAAGCGACCTGGGTATCCTTGTATACCAATCACTGAAGGCAAGCCGGCAAGCGCAGCAAGCAGTTAAGAAGGCAAATGGTATGTTGGCCTTCATTGTGAGAGGACCTGAGTAAAGGAGCAAGGATGTCTTACGCGGTTGTACAGGGCTTTGGTGAGCCCACACCTGGAGTATTGTGTGCAGTTTTGGTCTCCTTACCTAAGAAAGGATGTACTTGCTATAAAGGGAGTGCAGCAAAGGTTCACCAGACTGATTCCTGGGATGGCAGGATTGTCGTATACAGAGAGATTGGGCCAACTGGACCTGTATTCACTGGAGTTAAGAAGAATGAAATGAAATATCATTGAAATATATAAAATTCTGACAGGGATGGACAGACTGGATGCAGGGATGATGTTTCCTCTGGTTGGAGGGTCTAGGACAAGGGGATCACAGTCTCAGGATACTGGGTAGACCAATTAGATGAGGAGAAACTTCACTCAGAGAGCGGTGAACCTGTGGAATTCTCTGGGCAGAATATTACGTCCCATGGGTGGGAGGGCATCCAACCCGATTAGGTGTAAAATCGTGTGAGATGACATCAGGCGGGCATCCCAAAGTCATCGCGTACTCGCAATATTTCGCTCGGCGGGCACACACAAACGTCGGAAGTGCGCCCGCCGACAATTAAGCGGGCAATTAAGCTCATTAGCTGCACAATTGCCTCCAATTTTTCATGGTCCATCCAACCTACCAGTTTGCGGATGTGCGAATCGGCCAGGCGGCCTTAACATTTTTCATTAAACCTCATCCTAGGGCAGCATAAAATCTAGGTATATTTTCAGGTGCTTGATTGTGTTGCATGGACATTGTTTTGCAGCTTTTTAAAGCTTTATTTCGCCATTTGAAGGTCAGCAGATCCCTGAGGCAGCTGTCTACATTCAAGGAGCTCTCTTGGAGCGCTCGCCTGTGCCCACAGTGACATCATCGCCCACCTTCATCCCAACCCCCCACCCCTGCAGTGTTGAGCTTTTCAGCACACGTTTCACGCTGGTTGGCAGTTAATTGGTCAGCCAGTGTGAAATCACGGTCAGGGGCTGATCACGATCAACGGTCGTTTCATAGACGCTTCCGGGCCCACTGATCACGTGCACCCACCAAAGGTAAAGTTCAGGTCTCTATCACAGAAGGCTGTGGAGGCCAAGTCACTGAATATATTTAGGAAGGAAATAGTGTTGTGAGGGTGGCCAAGTTCCTATTATTGAAACAGTTGATCTGCAGACGCTTCTTGGATGGAAACATTAAGTTTATTTACAATGTACTCAGCAGCACCTACATGTATGTTTTCAATTCCAACTCCATCTCTACACTCACTCCTCTTCCCTCGTAATCTTGTTCACTTGAAAAAAGAACGTGAGGCGTTCTATGTAATGAGACAATCATTTGTGGCTGGTTCAAAAGGATCAAGTCTCCTGAATTGTGGCATTTTTAGAGGGGATAGCTTCTTCAATTCTAACAGAGCTTGCTACTTACAATCACTGGGCGAGGTACAGTGCCGATTTCTTTTCAACTTGATTTCTTCTGTTCAATCCTGTTTTATCCTTGTCGCCAGTTTGTTGTGAGGGCGGCCGAGTTGCTACTATTGATAGAGTTGATCTGAAGACACTTCTTGGGTGGAAACACCCAAGTTTATTTTACAATGTACCCAGCAGCAACTACACATATGCGTTCAACTTCAACACCATCTCTACACTGACTTCTGAGGTAGCCCGGCTACACTCCTATTGGTTACTACAGATCATGTGTTCTTCCTTAACAAGCAATATTTTTAAAGGTACGTTACACACTAAATAAAACCATAATTACTATAAATAGATAGATTTCTACACTTTAAAGGCGTCAAAGTGTATGGGGAGAGAGCAGGAATATGGCGTTGAGACAGAGGGTTGCCATGATCATATTGAATGGCCGGAGCAGGCTCGAGGGGCCAAACAACCTACTCTTGCTCCTATTTTCTATGTTTCTATGACAACATGATAGGTAAGGTCAGCTATGACAGAGCAACATTTGAGATCCGCCATGAAGTCAAACAGGTTTGTGTTCTGGCACCAACACTCTTTGGCATATTCTTTTCCTTGATGCTGTTGTATGCCTTAAAGTTATCTACAGTGGGTGTCTACTTACATACCAGAACTGACAAAAAGCCTCCCTTGGTTGCCTGAGATCAAAGACACAGGTGTGCCAAGTCCTTATAGAGTTCCTCTACGCTGTTGATGCTGCACTAGCATTCCATACTGAGGAACATCTGGACCAGCAAATGGACAGAATCTCACACCTGTAAAAAGTTTACTTTGACCATCAGCATCAGGAAGGCAAATGCCATGGTCTGAGGTGTTGCCATTGCGCCATCTATCAGCATTGACAATGTAATGCTGGAGGGTGTTGATAGCTTCACATATCTTTGTCCACAATTGCCAGAAATCTGTCACTTAATGCTGAATTCAACACATGCATCACAAAAACTATGCCCAATCTGAGTAAGAGAATGTAGAACAACAGCAACCTGACTAAGAACACCAAGCCTGCATCCTCAGCACACCCCTGTACATTGTTGAGGCCTGGATCTCTATGCTAGGAATGCAAAACACCTGAATAGTTTACACCTTCTCTGTCTCAGACATATCCTCGGCATCTCTTGGCAGGACAAGATCACCAATTCGGAGGCCCTGGAGTGTTCTTATTCCATCAGCATACACTCATTGCCAAGCCAATGACAATGTGCTGACTCGGCCATATTCACCAGATAGATGAAGACTATATACCATTCTAAAAGCTCTGAACTGTGGACTGGCCACTGGGTCATGACACATGCAAGTAAGATATGAAGATAGGGGACATTGACACTGGCGACTAGGATACAGTCACTAATGTCTGTGACCTATGGAGATTGGCTGTTTGGAAGAACATTGGAAGAGGTAAGCAGAAATGAAAAGCTCAGCTAGCCAGAGAAAACAACAAATCATACACCTTCTCAATCCACTATCTTCTTCTGCGGCCAAAAAGGCAGAGACTGCCATGCCAGAGTCTTAGAAGACAGAAGGCTGCCATAAATAGATTGTGAATCAGGCAAAGCCTGTGTCATTTTGGCTGTTGTTCTTTTTCATTCTTGGCATGTAGGTTAGACCAGTATTTCTTGACCATCTCTCACTGACCTTGAGGAGGTGGTGGTGAGCCACATTCTTGAACTGCTACAATCCATGTGGTTTAGGCGCATCCATATTTTGTTAGGGAGTTCAAGGACTTTGAACCAGTGGTGCTGAAGCAATGGTAATTTATTTGCAGTTAGATTGTGCGTGACTTGGAGGGGTCCTTCTGATCTGCCTGTGGCTGAGATTGCAAGTTTGAAAGGTGTTATCAAAAAAGCCTTGGTGAGTTGCTACAATGCATCTGGTAGATAGTACACACTGCAGCCACATTGTGGGTGGAGTCAATGTTTGAGATGGTGAATGGGGTTCCAGTCAGAGAGGATAGTTTTATTCTGGCTGGTATTGAGCTTTTTGAGTGTTGCTGCAGTTACACTCATCCAGGCAAGTGGAGTGTTCCATCATGCTCCCAGCTTATACTAAGGATTTGGGAATCGAGGTGACTCACTCACTGCAGAATATCCAACCTCTGACCTGCTAGAGTAACCACAACACTAAAGTAGCTGGGCCACATGAATGGGTGCAGTTTTCATTGATATGTGTCAAGCAGGGCCAGAAACACTCTAACTGGCACAGTACCTGCTTACTTACACAGTGTCTGTGACTTCTGCAAAGTGGGAGATGAAAATGTGGGAGATGAAAGTAATAAGCTGTGTTACAGTGGGAAGGAATTGTTTTCCCTTCTTGTTATGGCACTTTGTTTTCTTATCACTCCTGGCTCATCCTAAGCAGGCAAAGAGCAAGAATTAGGAGCTTCCTTTCGCTAATATAGTTTAAAAAAATATTTACTCACAAGACATCATGGAATCAAAACTTTATTGAGCATTTCTGACTTGCTTATTTCAGAGACAGCACAGCTATCAGTCTGAGTAAAGACAACTAAGCTAAAGCCAGGCCCGTTATAATCTGTTTCATAGAGTCATTACAACACAGAGGAGCCCACTTGACTCATCAAGTTCAAGACATTCATTAACTAATGCATTAACAACTGCATTTACACAATGCCTTATCACATCAAAACTTGTCAGTGCTTTACACAGTTAATTACATTTTCAGTGTGATGACTTGTTATAAGACTAATTAAATGTAAATAACTTCTTAAATAAACTCAGAAACATAAAGTAGCATAATGTTACGTGATTGGAGGGTGCTTATTGAGTATTTGTAGGGTCACTGTCACATAGGGATTATAGCAATAAATGATCCAAGTGTTGAGAAACCAAATTCAGTAAATTCCAACGGCAGCACCCAAAGACATGGGTCAATGGCAGCGCAGTATAGCCCAAGTCAGTGGGTGTCCCGCAAGACATGGTTCATCAGTAGGCTGTCACATTTCTGTTTCTGCCAGCAAGGAATCTTCGAGTCCTGTTGACATGAGGATAGTCTGCGATCCTGAATCTGTCAAGAGAGAGGGTGCAGCAGTCAGAACCAAGTAAAACAGGACCTTAATCAAAATGGCACCTCTGACTTTTTGAAGAAGCTTGTTGTTTGAAGCAGCATGATGCTGGATAGGCTGCAAGCATTTCTCATGGCCATTGTGACAGAGTGAAGGATCAGCAATGGAGAGAGTAGGATACAGAGTGAAGGATCAGAGATAGAAAGAAGGTGAAACAGAGTGAAGGATCAGAAATAATGAGAGAGGGAAAAACAGAATGAATAATCAAATATAGAGAGGGTGAAACAGTGAAAGATCAGATGTAGGAAATAGAGATAAAGGGAACAACAGAGTGAAGGATTACAGGGAGAGAGGGAAAAACAGAGTGAAGGATCACAGATAAAGGGCAAAACAGAGTGAGGAATCACAGAGAGATAGAGGGTGAACCCAAGTGAAGGATTAGAGAGAGGGAGAGAGAAACAGTGAACGGTCAGAAATGGAGGGTGGGGGGGGTGGGGGGTGGAGAAACAGAGCGAAGGTTCAGATGTGGAACGAGGGAAAAAAGTGAAGGATTAGAGAGAGTGAGAAACAGAGTGAAGGATTAGAGATCAAGAAAGAGGGAGAAACAGAATGGAGGATTAGAGATCGAGGGAAAGGGGGGAAGAGTGAAGGTTCAGAAATGGAGAGAGAAACAATGAAGCATCAGACATAGAGAGGGAGAAACAGAGTGAAGGATCAGAAATCGAGAGAGAGAGTGAAGGATCAGTTATAGAGAGGGAGAACCAGAATGAAAGATCAGATGTAAAGAAAGAGGGTGAAATAAAGTGAAGATTCACAGATAGGAAGTGGGAAGAACCGTGAAGCATCAGAGATAGAGAGAGAAACAGAGTGAGGATCATTGATAGAACAGAATGAAGTATGAGAGAGAGAAAGAGTGTAGGATCAGAGATAGAGAACAAGAGAAAGAGAGTTTGAAGGTTCAGATGTGGAGAGGAAGGGCAAAACTGAGTTAATGATCAGAGTTAGAGGGTGATACAGAATGAAGATTCAGAGATAGACAGGGAAAGGAAGACAACATATGAAGCGTCAGAGATGGAGAGAGAGAGAGAGAGAGATGGAGAAACGGAAAAATCAGAGGTAGACAGAGAGGGAGAACAGCATTAAGGATCAGCGTTGGAGAGAGAGTGTGAAACATGTTGAAGGATCAGACAGCGGGAGAGATAGAAACAAAGTGAAGGATCAGAAATAGGGAAAGTGAGGGAGTAACAGAGTGAAGGATCAGAGATGGACAGAGAGGAAGAAAAAGTGTGAAGCATCAGAAATAGAGAGTGGGGGAGAAACAGAGTGATGGATAAAAGACAGATGGAGAGGGAGAAACAGTGACAGATCAGGGATAGATTGAGTTGGAGAAGCAGATTGAAGGATCAAAGAGCAAGAGAGAGGAAGAGTGAAAGGTTACAGAGATAGAGAGAAAAACAGAGTGAAGGATCAGATTGAGAGAGGGAGAAACAATGAAGCATTGGAGATAGAGAGGGAGAAACAGATTGAAAGATCGTATAGAAAGGGACAGATAGAGTGAAGGATCAGATGTAGAGAGAAAGGGAGAAACCATGTGAAAGATCAGAGACAGAAAGAGGGAGAAACAGAGCGAATATGAGAGAGAGAAACAGAGTGTATGATCAGAGATAGAGCACGAGAGAGAGTGAAGTTTCAGATGTAGTGAGGAGGAGGAAGAAACAGGGTGAATGATCAGGGAGATTGAGGGAGAAACAGAGTGATGATCAGAGATAGAGGGTGTTACAGAATGAAGGTTCAGAGATAGTCAGAGAGAGGAAGAAAACATGAAGCATCAGAGGTGGAGAGAGAGATAGAGAAACAGTGAAGAATCGGGGAAGAGGGAGAAGCAGAGTGAAGGATCAGAGACAGAAAGGAGTGAAGGATCAGTACAGAGAAAGAGGCAGAAACAGATTGGTGGATCAGAGATGGAGACGGAAACAGAGTCATGGATCAGAGATAGAGAGAGGAAGACAAAATGTGAAGCATCAGAGATAGAGGGCAGAATTTTCCCAAATTTTCACTAAGTAGTGGGTAGGTAAAACAATGTTTTCACGCTGTATCATTCCGAACCCGCCTCAATATTTACGCGCTCCTGGGAAACATGCCGTTTCCATGGCAGGCGGACTCTCATTTGCCCGCCCGTCATCACTCTGCCGCTGCTTCATGCCAGGCGCCAACAGAGCAATCCAGCTGGCCGGCGAGGATCTGGACCGGTCCTGTGCTGACATTGAGGTCGGCGCTGCTCTACCAAGTGAAGATCCAGCAGTGCAACATCCATCAGACAACCATTCTGTGAGTAATGTGTCGTCTTTCACAGGCCACTGCCAAGCAGTAATTATCTCCCCTTGCTTTCACAGGTACATCTGCCAAACAGCTGACAGAGTCCATGGACCAGGGCCTACAATCAAGTCCCGAAGAAATCTCTGGAGGCACCCTCCCTGAAGTCCCATCACAGTGCTCACCTATACCCTCTCCTAATGCAGACCTTGGTGGGACCTAGCTATAGAGTTGCCCCAGGATCACAATCTGGTGAGCACATCACACTATCTGATCCACTGCAGGCAGCGGCAGGGATTTCCCAGGTGTCCGCCACTTGAACAACTGCTGGAGACTAGAAATTTGCTGAGTCCAAGTCAGATGATGAGCCTGTGGATGTTCATGTCACAGTTGCTGGAGCTACAAAGGCAAGCTCAGGAACATCAGGAAGGGATGTCCATTGCATCCACAGATTGTGAGGCACGATGGAGGAGTCCATCCGCCTTCAATCTGAGGTGATAGTGCTGGCATGCCAATGCACCGAGGTCAACACTGATAGGATGGCGGCCGCCATGGAGACGTTGGTCCAGGACTTCGATCCTGCCCTGCTGCATGGGCTTAACTCCATCACTGCTGCCATAGATGGCCTCTAACACTGTATATGTGAGAGGGGTGCCGGGCAGCTCGATCTCACTCCAGCCATTCCTGCTCTTCAAGGAGCCAGTCTGGGGCCCGTAGGCACCCATAGGGAGGAGGATCCGCAGGTGCACAATCTGGACCCATCCATCCAGGTGACTCCGAGAGTGTCCAGCCCATCCGAGCCCCCCCTTCCTGTGACCTCAGCAGCTCTAGCTCCACAGGCCGAGGAGGGTGTCACTGCCACACAGAAGAACCCTGAAAGCAGGCCAGGGCTCTCCAAGTCTTGGCCCTCCAGAGGACACCCACCAAAGTCATCACAGACATCACATCTCTGCTGTGGATGGCCTGGGAGCACCAAGACATAGCGGCAGGGTTAGGACAGTTAAGGAAAATTAGTTGCACAGCCTGGGCACAGGTGTTAATCACTTGTACATGCTATTCACTATTGTTAATAAATTCCCAAGAATGTCTCCTTGCCCATGGCTGCATAGCTCCTTGTTCTGATGAGCAGTGTTCTTTTCATGCAGATGTGAAACCTTTCTGCACAATATAAAGGCAGGTGTCTCAGACCAGGGCCTCTTCCCTGTGCTCTGTGCAGCCTTCAGACCACAGTGACAGTCCAGCCTAACACTCCCTGGAAACATTACTGATGCCTGCACCTTGGAGGTGCTGGTCTTTGCTCCCAGAATGTAATGGGCAGGCACCACAGAGTTCTCGTATTCTCTCGGTGTGCTCTCACTGTGCTCTCAGTACCTTTAAGGAGGGGGCTGGCCCCCATCTCTTCAGCATCTGTGACCACTGAAGCTGTGCTCCAGCTCCTGAAGGGCTCAGGTGCTGAAGACGGACAAAGCATCAGATGCTTCTAAAGTTTCATGGCTGCGTCTGTATGATATGACCCTGATCACAGCATGCAAGCGAGGTACCCTCGGCCAGGCAGAAGTCAGACATCCTCAGAGGCCATGTGAAGATTTATGGAGTGTCCTCAATGCATGTCGTCATCGTCCTCCTGGAATCAAAAGACTATTAGGACCTCCACCTCCTCTCCAAGACAGGGGCATTCTCACAGAGGATATTCGCGCTGCCATAAGCCAGATTGGAGTCAAACATTCACAAAAGCAATGAAACAAATGTGAGGAGCTATGGGGTCACCTCACTGCATGTCACCACCATCCTCCACAAATCTAGCAGCTATGAGGGCCTCCCAAGTGCGTCTGCCTCGTCTTGCCAGTGCGAGGGCCTCATCATCGTCATCATCGCCTCCGAGGACCTCCTCAGCTTCATCCCCGTTGGCATCCTCCTCATTGGAGGAGACGTGCAGCTCCTCCACCTCCTCCTTAGCCAGCTCTCTCCCCATTGGAGTGCCAGATTGTAAAGGGCACAGCATATGACGACGATGCATGACATCCTCTGTGGACTGTATTGCAGGGCTCCACCAGACCGGTACAGACACTGGAACCTCATCTTCAGCATCTCGATAGTCTGCCCCATCAAGTTGCAAGCTGCAGCATGAGCCTCATTATACCGTCGCTCTGCTGCAGCCTGAGGCCACTGCACGGGTGTCATCAGCCACAGGCTCTGTGGATAGCCCTCCCCCCGAGGAGCCATCCCTGCAACCTTCGTGGACCCTGGAAGAGTCCAGGGTCTGTGACTAACTGAGGATGTAGGTGTCGTGCACACTCCCTGGAAACCGTGTGTACATCTGCAGGATGCATTTCTGGTGGTTGCACACCAGCTGCACATTCAGCGAATGGAAGCCCTTGCGGTTGATGTAGTCCACCATGTATTGCGATGGAGATCTGAGCACCACATGAGTACAGTCAATCACACCCTGCACCTGTGGGAAACCTGAGATCTGGGTGAGTCCAATCCTCTGTCCTGGCCCTGGGCAATATGCACAATGTTGTGTGCCCTCAAGAAAATGGCATCCATGACCTCATGGATGCGTTTTTTGGTGGAAGCTTGAGAGATCCCACAGAAATCACCTGTGGAACCCTGAAAGGAGCCACAGGCATAGAAATTGAGCGCTGTGGTCACTTTCACAACCACTGGCAGTGAATGCTCTCCATGTCCCCATGGTGCTAAATCCTGCAGTAAATGGCAGATGTGGGCGTCCAGTTCCTTAGACATGCGCAATCTTCAGCGACACAGGTTCTCAGTCATCTGCAGGAATGAAAGGTGGCATCTATAGACCCTGATGTCACTAGGCGTCGACCAGCTCACCGGCCCACTGTGGCTGTTGGGTGGCATGTGTGGGATCTCCAGCCGCCCCTTCTTCCTGACATTGCTGTTCCTGCCTCTGTGCAGCCAGGAGCCTCAGTCGCTCTCTCCTCCATCTTCTTCGCACTCTGTAGGCCATCAGGCATTCAGCTAGTTCACCAGACTCCATGATCCTGATGTACTCCTCCTGCAGGATGAAAGAGAAAGACACGTGGGTTAGCAAGGGTGTACTAAGAACATGTCCTGGTTAAATGTGACGGCCCCTTAACGCTTCCCAGAAAGTTCTGGCCACCACTTAAATAGCCAGAGATTAGTGCGTTGCATGGCTGCCCTGTTAGCTTGAACCATGGGGGAGACTGGTCCAAACTGGGATGCTGATATTGCAAGTGGCTGTGAGTGCATCCAGCAGTGACTGCTTCATGGCCAGCTTTAGCGAGGAGATTGTACAACGTGTGCAGTCCAACTGCTCTGCAGTCCACTGAAGTGCTCGTGAATTTGCAGCCTGTGCCTGGGTAGGGGGAAGCTCTGCAGAATTTTGTGGCACTTTAATGCATACTCATTGCTTGAGTGGGCAGCTAAACTAGGAGCCCGACCCCAATCATATCAATGTGGCTGCACCTGAACTGTTTGAGTTGCAGAGGAATGGTCACTTTCTACAGGTTTCCCGAATGAGTGGCCACTTCTCCATCCACCCTACCCGCCCAGCCTGATTTCTTGTGCACTATATTCAACAACAGGGCTGCCCTTGCCCACCCACCCCATCACCAGTCACCTCAGAAGCAGGGCTGCCCTTAACCACCACCGCCTCTCTCCACCAGTCGCCTCAATGGCAAGGCTGCACTTGCAGCCTGATCCCCATCACCCTCATAAGTCGCTTCATAGACAGGGGGACACTTGCCCCCTGCTTCCCCTTACCTTCAAAAGTCACCTCCGAGGCAGGGCTGCACTAAATCCTGACCATCCCCCCCAACCCACCCAACCAGTGCCCCTGAAGTCTGCAAATCAACAGGCAACCCTAGCGAACTCTGCAGTACATTGCAGTGCACTCACCTCCAGTTCACCTAAAGTACAGGCCGCCAAGTGCACATCATTCATGTGCTGTTCTGAAACATGATGTGGATGGATGGTGCAGTGGGAGTGCAAAAGCCTGGCGGGATGACCTGATAATAATATGCTGTGTATAACAATAAGGTTCCTGCTGACAATGGCGGTAAACGTGGCCCGCCATTGGTGGGTTGAGCGTACAATCGCGATCTGCCTCCCCGCCGTTGTGAAACCGATTGCACCATATTGTCCCCTCACACCACCTATCACGCTTACCACCAACGGGCAAAATTCCACCCAGAGAGAAGGAGAAACAGAATGATGGATCAGGGATAGATTGTGTTGGAGAAGCAGAGTGAAGGATAAGGGATAAAGAGGAAAAATAGAGGGAAGGATTAGAGAGAGAGAGAAATAGTGAAGGATCAGACACAGAAAGAGGCAGAAACAGAGTTAAGGATCATAGGTTTACCCGACTGATTCCTGGGATGGCGGGACTGACATATGAGGAGAGATTAAGTTGATTAGGATTATATTTGCTGGAGTTCAGAAGAATGAGGGAGGATCTTATAGAAATCTATAAAATTCTAACAGGACTAGACAGGGTAGATGCAGGAAAGATGTTCCCAATAGTGGGGGAGTCCAGAACCAGGGGTCACAGTCTGAGGATACGGGGTAGACCATTTAGGACTGAGATGAGGAGAAATTTCTTCACCCAGAGAGTGGTGAGCCTGTGGAATTCATTGCCACAGAAAGTCGTTGAGGCCAAAACATTGTATGTTTTCAAGAAGGTGTTAGATATAGCGCTTGGGGCGAAAGGGATCAAAGGGTATGGGGAGAAAGCGGGAGCAGGCTATTGAGTTGGATGTTCAGCCTTGGTCATAATGAATGGCGGAGCAGGCTCAAAGGGCCGAATGGCCTACTCCTGCTCCTGATTTCTATGCTTCTATAGTTAAAGAGGGAATGCGAAACAGAGCAAAGTATCAGAGGGAGAGGGAGAAACAGAGAGAAGGATTAGAGAGAGAGGGAGAAACAGAGAGAAGGATCAGAGATGGTTAGAGAGGGATCAGTGAAGGATCAGATTGTAGAGAGGGAAGGACAATGAAGCATTGGAGAGAGAGGGAGAAACAGTGTGATGGATCAGAGATAGAGGGAGAAACAGAATGAAGGATCAGATATAGAGAGGGAGAAAGAGAGCGAAGGATGAAAGATAGATAGAAAGAGAGAGAAACAGAGCAAAGGATCAGATGTGGAGAAAGCGGGTGAAATAGAATGAAGGATCTGAGGTAGAGTGAGGGAGAAACTGAGCAAAGGTTCAAGATAGAGAGCTAGAGAAATAGATTGACGGATCAGAGATCAAGAAAGAAGGAGAAACAGAGAGAATGATTAGAGAGAGTGGGAGAAGCAGAGTGAAGGATCAGAGATAGAGAGAGAAGCAGAGTGAAAGGCTAAATATATAGAGAGAGAAACCAAGAAGGATCAGATGTAGAGAAAGAGGGAGAAATAGAGTGAAAGATCAGAGATTGAGAGAGGGAGGAACAAAGAAGTGTTGGAGATAGAGAGAGAGGCAGAACCAGAGTGAATGATCAGATATAGAGAGAGGGAGATCCAGGGTGAAGGTTCAGAGATAGAGAGAAGGGTGGAAACCATGTGAAGGATCAGATATGGAGGGAGAAACAGGGTGAAGAATCAGATATAGAGAAAGAGGCAGAAACAGAGTGAAAGATCAGAGAGGGATTGAGAGGGAGCAGAGTGAAGGTCAGGAATCACAGGCACTACAGAGTGAAGGTTCAGAGTTAGAAAGAGAATGAGAATAAGCGTAAAGCATCAGAGATAGAGAGAGAGGGAGAAACAGAGTGAAGGATCTGAATGAGAGAGAGAAGAACAATGAAGCATTGGAGAGAGAGAGAGAGAGATAGAGGCAGAGACTGAGCAAAGATAGAGAGAGAACAAGAGTGAAGGATCAGATGTAGAGAGAGGGAGAAACAGAGTGAAGGATCTGAATGAGAGAGGGAAGAACAATGAAGCATTGGAGAGAGACAGATAGAGGCAGAGACTGAGCAGAGATAGAGAGAACAAGAGTGAAGGATCAGATGTAGAGAGGGAGAAACTGAGTGAAGGATCAGTTATAGAGAGGGAGAAACAACGTGATGGATAGTGCTAGAGAGAGAAAAAGAGAGTGAAGAATCAGAAATCGAAAGAGGGAGATACAGAATGAAGGATTAAGATGAGGGGAGAGAGAGGGCGAAGGATCAGAGATAGAGAGGGAGAGAGAAACAGTGAAAGATCAGAAATCCAGAAAAAGGGAGAAACAGATTGAAGGATCAGAGAGAGGGGCAGAAACAGAGTGAAGGATCAGAGAGAGATTGGGAGGGAGAAATAGAATGAAGATCAGACATCGAGGGTGATACAGAGTGAAGGTTAGAAAGAGAGAGGAAAAAGTATGAAGCATCAGAGATAAAGAGAGGGAGAAACAGTGATGGATCAAGATAGGGAGGGAGAGAGGGAGGAACAATGAAGGATTAGAGATAGAGAGAGAAAGAGAGTGAAGGGACAGGTTTAGAGAGAAGGGGAGAAACAGAGGGAAGGATCACAGAGGGAGAGGGAGGAACAGAGGGAGGGATCACAGATGGAGAGAGAGGGAGAAAGAGAGGGTGGGATCACAGAGAGAGGGAGTGATGGATCATTGATAAAGAGCGAAACAGAGTGAAGAATCACATGAGGAGTGAGGGTGAAACATACTAAGGATCAGGTGCAGAGAAAGAAGCAGAAACAATGTGAAAGGTCATAGATAGAGAGGGAGTGTGAAACAGAGTGAAGGATTAGAGAGCAGTAGAGAGAGAGAGAGACAGAGCGAAGGATCAGATAGACAGAGGGTGAAGCATCAGAGATAGAGAAAAAGAGGGAGGGGGAGGGACAGAGTGAAGAATCAGGGATAGATTGAACAGGAGAAGCAGAGTGAAGGATCAGAGATGGAGAGAGAGAGAAACACAGTGAAGGATCAGAGATCGAGAAAGATGGAGAAACAAAGTGAAGGATTAGAGAGAGCAAGAAACAGATTGTAGGATTGAAGATAGAGAGAGAGAGAGATTCAAGTTTCAGATGTAGAAAGAGGGAGAGAAACAGTGAAGGATCAGAGAGAGATTGAGAGGAAGAAACAGAGTGAAGATCAGGGACATAGGTCGATACAGAATGAAGGTTCAGAGATATACAGGAAGAAGGAGAGGAGGTGTGAAGCATCAGAGATGGAAAGACAGGGAGAAAAAGAGTGATCAATTAGAGATAGAGGCAGGAGGGGAAACAGAACGAAGAATCAGAGATAGAGGAAGAGGGGGAAGCTGAAGGATCCAATATAGATTGAGTGGGAGAAGCAGAGTGAAGAATCAAAGACAGAGAGAGAGAGAGAATGAAGGATTGAGATAGAGGGAGAGAAATAGAATGAAGGATCAGAGTTACAGAGAGAAAGAAGTAGAGTGACAGATTAGAAAAAGAGAGTGAAACAGAGTGAAGGATCAGATACAGAGAAAGAGGCAGAAACAGAGTGAAAGATCATAGAGAGGGATTATGAAATGGAGTGAAGGATTAGAGAGAGAGAGCAAGAAACATTGTAGGATCAGAGATAGAGAGAGAATGGACGTTCAGATGTAGAGAGAGGTGGAGAAACAGTGAAGGATCAGAGATAGATTGACAGGGAGAAACAGAGTGAAGATCAGAAATAGTGGGTGATACAGAGTGAAGATTCAGAGATAGAGAGAGGGAGTAAACATGTGAAGCATCAGAGATGGAGAGAGAGAGAAAGAAGAAGAGTAATGGATCAGATGGAGAAAGATGGAGAAACACAGTGAAGGGTTAGAAAAAGCAGGAGAAGCACAGTGAAGGATTAGAGAGAGAGAGCAAAAAACAGTGTAGGATTGGAGGTAGACAGAGGGAGAAAAAGAGAGCATGAAGGTTCAGATGTAGAGAGGTGGAGAAAAAGAATAAAAGATCAGAGGGATTGTTTCTCCCTCTCAGAGTGAAGGTCAGAGATAGAGGGTAATACAGAATAAAGGTTCAGTGATAGAGAGAGGGAGTAAACGTGTGCAGCATCAGAGATGGAGAGAGAGAAAGAAAAAGAGTAATGGATCAGATGGAGAAAGAGGAAGAAACATAGTGAAGGATAGACACAGAGAAAAATGCAGAAATAGAGTGAAGGATCATAGTTAGAGAGGGATTGTGAAACAGAGTGAAGGATTAGAGAGGAGTGATAAAAACAGAGTAATGGATCAGAGATAGACAGAGAGAGGGAGAAAAAATGTGATGCAGAGGGAGTGGGAGAAACAGAATTAAGGATTAGAGATAGAGAAAGAGAAACAGAGTGAAGGATCAGAGATAGAGAGGGAGAAACAGAGTGAAGGATCAGAGATAGAGAGGGAGAAACAGAGTGAAGGATCAGAGATCAATGAAGAAGGAAAAACAGGGTGAAGGATCAGAGATCAATGAAGAAGGAAAAACAGAGTGAAGGATCAGAGACAGGGGGAGAAACAGAGTGAAGGATCAGATACAGAGAAACAGGCAGAAACAAAGTGAAAGTGAGATATAGAGAGGGAGCAGAGTGAAGGATCAGAGAGAGATTGAGAGTGAGAAACAGAGTGAAGATCAGAGAGAGGGAGATACAGAGTGAAAGTTCAGAGATTTTTTTTATTTGTTCAGGGGTCGTGGGCGTCATTGTGGAAAGCATTTATTGCCCATCCCTAAGTGCCCTTGTTCAGAAATCATTTAAGAGTCAACCACATTGCTGTGGGTCTGGAGTCACATGTAGGCCAGACTAGGTAAGGACGACAGATTTCCTCCCCTAAAGGACATTAGTGAACCAGATTTTTTTTTTAAAAAGGAGAAACAGAGTGAAGGATCAGAGATCGACGAAGAGGGAAATACAAAGATGGAGATACAGAGTAAAGGCTTAGAGAGAGAGGGAGAAATAAAGTGAAGGATCAGACTTAGATAGTGAGAGAGAAAAACAGAGTGCAGAATCAAAGAGAGTCGGAGAAAGCGAGTGAAGGATCAGAGAAAGAGGGAGAAACAGAGTGAAGGATTGGAGATAGGGAAAGACGATGAAGAGTCAGATGTAGACAAAGAGGGAGAAATAGAGTGCAGGATGAGAGACAGAGGGAGAAACAGTGAAGCATCAGAGATAGAGTGAGAGGAAGAAACAGAATGAAGGATCAAAGATAGAGAAAGAAAAGCAGAGTGAAGGATCACATGTAGAGAAAGTGGGAGAAATAGATTGAAGCATCAGAGATTGAGAGAGGGAGAAACAATGAAGCAGTGGAGATAAAGAGAGGGAGAAACAGAGTGGAGGATCAGATGTAGAGAAAGAGGGAGAAATAGATTGAAGCATCAGAGATTGAGAGAGGGAGAAACAATGAAGCAGTGGAGATAGAGAGAGGGAGAAACAGAGTGGAGGATCAGATGTAGAGAGGGAGAAAGAGAACGAAGGATCAAATGCAGAGAAAACAGGAGAAATAAAGTGAAGGATGAAAGATTGAGAGAGGGAGGAAAAATGAAGCATTGGAGATAGAGAGTTAGAGAGAAGCAGAGTGAATGAGCAGAGATGGAGGGAAAACCAGAGTGAAGGATCAGAGATAGAGAGGGTGAAACAGAGTGAAGATCAGAGATAGAGAGGGTGAAACAGAGTGAAGATCAGAGATAGAGAGGGTGATACAGAGTGAAGGATCAGAGATGGAGAGGGTGAAACAGAGTGAAGATCAGAGACAGAGGGCAATGAAGAGTGAGGGTTCTGAGATAGACAAAGAGAGGGAGATAAAGTGTGAAGCATCAGAGATAGAGAGAGAGGGAAAAACAGAGTAAAGGATCAGATATGGAGAGAGTAAGACACAGTATGAAGGATCAGTGATAGAGAGAGAAGCAGAGCGAAGGATCAGTAATAGGGAAGGAGAAAGAGAGTGAAGGATCAGATGTAGAGAAAGAGGGAGAAATAGTGTGGAGGATCAGGGATTGAGAGAGGGAGGAACAATGATGCACTGGAGATAGAGAGTGGTGGGGGGGGGAACAGAGTAAATGAGCAGAGATTGAGGGAGAACCAGAGTGATGGATCAGATGTAGAGAGAGGGAGAAACAGAGTGAAGAATCAGATACAGACAAAAAGGCAGAAATGGAATGAAGGATCAGAGAGGTTGAGAGGAAGAAACAGAGTGAAGGTCAGAGATAGAGGGCAATGCAAAGTGAAGGTCTCGAGATAGACAAAGAGAGGGAGAAAAAGTGTGAAGGACAGGGATGGGGAGAGAGCAAGCAACAGAGTGAAGGATCAGAGATAGAGTGAGAAAAACAGGGTGAAGGATCAGATGTAGAAAAAGAGGGAGGAATAGAGTGGAGGATCAGGGATTGAAAGAGTGAGGAACAATGATGCATTGGAGATAGAGAGATGGAGAAACAGAGTTAATGAGCAGAGGTAGAGGGAGAACCAGAGTGAAGGATCAGATATAGAGAGGGACACACTGGGCGAAGGGTCAGATGTAGAGAGGGAGCAACAGAGTGAAGAATCAGAGATTGAGGGGGTGATACAGAGTGAAGGATCAGAAATGGAATGCAGGGGAGAAAAAGCGTGAAGCATCTGAGACAGAGAGAGAGAAAAAAACAGAGTGAAGGATCACGGATACAGAGAGAGGGAGAAACAGATGGGGATATCACAGATGGAGAGAGAGGGAGAAAAAGAGGGAGGGAATCACAGATCGAGAGTGCCAGGCTGTCCAAATCCCAAAGGGAAACTTGGCCAGGCTATCGCAACGATTTTTCAATTTGCATTTATTACGAAAGGTTCTGTACATTGAAGTCAGAAGTAAAGAGTCCGCTACCACCTTTGGAGATTTTAAGGATTAAATTTAAACATGTTTTAATGAAAGAAAAGAAAAAAATTAACACACACAAGATTGCACATTGACTTTGTGTGCCCAAACTTATTACAATGGAAACATTTAAGCCTTCTACCCTCTGCACCTACCTCTATCTCTGATCCTTCACTCTGTTGCTTGCTCTCTCCCCATCCCTGTCCTTCACACTTTTTCCCCCTCTCTTTGTCTATCTCAAGACCTTCACTCTGCATTGCCCTCTATCCTGAGGAGAAATTTCTTGAGAATTTCCACCTGCCCCTTTTCTTCCCTGAGTACCTGCCTTCCTTTCAACTTCCCACTCTATCCTTCTTGGATTTAAAAGGGTGACAAAAAAAGGGTTTGATCTATGGACTAGCCCATAATCATCAGCTGTCTCTGCTGCCTGCCTAACTGTTTTATCCTTCCATTCTTCTACATGAGTTTTAACTCCTGAAGGAAGTGAATCTTTAAATTCTTCCAAACGAATTACTTATCTAAGGGCTGCATATGTTGTCTCTACTTTTAATGCCCATATCCATCAGTCAAAATTACTTTGTTTTACTCTCGAGCTTGAAAAGGGCATGGAAAGCGGCGAGGACTTCAGTTTGAGAAGGGCGCAGAGAACGAGAGAGACTTCAGTTTTAAATGGGCGCAGAGAGTGGAGGGACTTTAGTTTAGGTGCCTTGTGGGAGTCAGGGCACAGCAGAGCGGAGTGGACCAGCAGGAGGCATTGGGAGCCGAGCAGCTGTTTCACTGTTTCAGCTGCTGTGAGGCTGCAGTCTGGGGAAAAGGAGAAAAGCAACTGTGATGTCACAGGAAGTGATTGGCCGATAAGTGCTCAGTCTAAGGGACAGTGTGTGAGAAACCAGCTTAGGACAGGCAAGTTCAGGCAGATTTATAAATAAAAAGAACTAAACTTTAAAATAATAAACCAAAATTTGAAAACATTAAAATTAAAATCAAACAATAAAGATAAAAAAGTAATTTAAACAAACATCTAAAACGCACACCTTGTAGTTAAGAAGCATATAACCTTGAGTTGTCAGTGGTACTAGCATTCAATAAACACAGTAAATTGTAGCATACATAGGAAGAAAGTAATTAAAATAAATTAACTAAGTAACCTAAGTTAGAATGACAGGATAGGTGTTATGTTGCAGCTGTGAGATGTGGAAGCTTTTGGATGCCAAGGTGATCCATGACAAACACATCTGCAGTAAGTGTAAGCAGGTTGAGGAATTCCAGATCAGGATCGTTGATCTGGAAGCTGAAATGCAGACACTGCGCAACATAAGGGAGGGGGAGAAATACCTGGATACTTTGTTCTAGAAGACAGTCACACCTCTCAGAGCAGGGTTTGGTTAGCAAGTGGATGTGACTGTCAATGAAGCAGGTACTGCGACAGCAGGGGAGGAGCCTCAGGCTTTGCAATTATCAACCAGGTTTGAGGCGTTCACAACTTATGTGGATGAAAGCGAAATCTGCAAGGTGAATGAGCTGGCTGGCCATGGCACTGTGGTACAGGAAGCCATTCAAGCAGGGGGAGCAAAAAGGAATGCAGTGGTAGTGGGGGATAGTATAGTGAGGGTGATTGACACTCTTACCTGCAGCAAAGAGCAAGAGCCCAGGTGGCTATGTTGCCTGCCTGGTGCCAGGGTTTGGGGCATCTAATCAGGGCAGGACAGTAACATGCAGTGGGCAGGGAGGATCCAGTTGTTGTGGTCCATGTAGGTACCAATGATATAGGTAGAACTAGAAAAGAGGTTCTGCAAAGTCAGTATGAAGAGCTAGGTACCAAATTAAGAAGCAGAACCTCAAAGGTAATAATCTCTGCAAATTGCCATTGGACAAATAAGATTAGAGAGACAAATGCGTGGCTCAAAGACTGGTGTGGGAGAAGTGAGTTCTGGTTTGTGAGGCACTGGCAACAGTACTGGGGAAAGTGGGAGCTGTACTATTGGGACAGTTTACACTTGAACATTGCCGGGACGAGCATCTTTGCAAATCGCATAACTAGGGAAGTAGAGAAGCTTTAAACTAAACAAGAGGGATGAGGGATCAAGCTTGGGTAGAGGTAGCAATTCAAGGTGTCAAGTCAAGACAAGAGAGCAAAATAGTAATATGAGAAATGAGAGTCAGAGAATGAGAGGAAGGGACAGAGAGAAAAAACCTAAGAATATATCAACCGTCAAAACTAGATGTTACAAAGGGAACAATAAGACAAAACTGAAAGCTCTCTATTTGAATGCACGTAGCATTCATAACAAAGTAATGAATTGATGGTCCACGGTGAAGTAAATAAATATGATCTGCTAGCAATTACGGAGAGGTGGCTGCAGGATGACAATGATTGGGTCCTTAATATTGAAGGGTACACGACATTCAAGAAGAATAGGAAGCTAAGTAAAGGTGGAGGGGTAGCACTGTTAATCAAAGAAGGCATTGGTGCAATAGTTAAAGATGACCTTGGTTCAGAAGATCAGGATGTAGAATCGGTTTGGGTGGAGATGAGGAATAGTAGGGGGAAAAAGTCATTAGTGGGATTGGTCTACAGGCCTCTAACAGTGGCCACAGTGTAGGACAAAGTATTCAAGAGAAAATATTATGTGCTTGTGATAAAGGGACAGCAATAATCATGGGTGATTTTAATCTACACATAAACTGGAAAAATCAGATTTGCAATAGTAGCCTGGATAAGGAGTTCTTAGAATGCTTTCAAGATAGTTTCTTAGAGCAGCATGTTCTGGAACCAACCAGAGAACAGGTTATATTAGATTTGGTATTGTGTAATGTGACAGGATTAATTAATGACCTCAGAGTAAAGGCAGCCCCAGGTAGGTAACATATGAGCAAGGATAGAAGATTGGCTGGCTGGCTGGCAGAGAGCATACATAAATGGGTCCTTTTCCTTCTTTTTATTCATTTGTGGGCTTCACTAGCTGGGCCAGCATTTATTACCCATCCCTAGTTGCCCTTGAGAAGTTAGTGGTGAGCTGCCTTCTTGGACCGCTGCAGTCCATGCGGTGTAGGTACACCCACAGTGCTGTTAGGAAGGGTGTTCCAGGATTTTGACCCAGTGACAGCGAAGGAACTCCAATATATTTCCAAGTCAGGATGGTGAGTGACTTGGAGGAGAACTTCCAAGTGGTGTTTCCATCTATCTGCTGCCCATATCCTTCTAGATGGTAGTGGTCATGGGTTTGGAAGGTGTTGTCTCAGGAGCCTTAATGAATCCTTGGTGAATCCCTGTGGTGCATCTTGTAGATGGTATACACATCTTGTAGATGGTCAAGCTTCTTGAGTGTTGTGGGAGCTGCGCTCATCCACGCAAGTGGGAAATATTCTATCACACTCCTGACTTGTGCCTTGTAGATGGGGAGGCAGGAGGTGAGTTATTCATTACAAGATTACTAGCCCCTGACCTGCTCTTGTAGCCACAGTATTTATATGGCTAGTCCAGTTCAGTTTCTGGTCAGTGGTAATACCCAGGGTGTTGATAGTGGAGGATTCAGGGATGTTAATGCCATTGAACATCAAGGGGCGATGATTGGGTTCTCTCTTGTTGGAGATGATCATTGCCTGACACTTGTGTGGCACGACTGTTACTTGCCGCTTGTCAGCCCAAGCCTGGATATTGTCCAGGTCTTGCTGCAGTTGGACATGGACTGCTTCAGCATCCGAGGAGTCGCAAATGGTACTGAACATTGTGCAATCATCAGTGAACATCCCCACTTCTGACCTTATGATGGAAGGAAGGTCATTGATGAAGCAGCTGAAGATGGTTCGGCTGAGTACACTACCCTGAGGAACTCCTGCGCTGATGTCCTGAAGCTGAGATGTCTGACCTCCAACAACCACAGCCAGCTTCCTTTGTGCAAGGTATGACTCCAACCAGCAGAGAGATTTCCCCCTGGTTCCCATTGACTCCAATTTTGCTAGGGTTCCTTGATGCCACACTTGGCCAAATGCAGCCCTGATGTCAAAGGCAGCTCCTTTGTCCATAATGAGGTCAGGAGCTAAGTGGTCCTGGTGGAACACAAACTGGGCATCAGTGAGCAGGTTGTTGTTAAGTAAGTGCCACTTGATAGCACTGGTGATGACCCCTTCCATTACTTTACTGATGATGGAGAGTCGGCTGATGGAGCAGTAATTGGCCGGGTTGGATTTGTCCTTTTTGTGTGCAGGACGTAGCTGGGCAATTTTCCACGTATCTGGGTAGATGCCAGTGCTATGGCTCTACTGGAACAGCTTGGCTAGGGGCGTGACAAGTTCTGGAGCACAAATCTCCAGTACTATTGCAGGAATAGTGTCAGGTCCCGTAGCCTTTGCAGTATCCAGTGCCTTCAGCCATTTCTTGATATCACGTGGAGTGAATCGAATTGGCTGAAGACTGGCAACTGTGATGCTGGGGACCTCTGGAGGAGGCTGAGATGGATCATCCACTAGGCACTCTGGCTCAAGATTGTAGCAAATGCCTCAGCCTTATCTTTTGCACTGATGTGCTGGGCTCCTCCATCATTGAGGATGGGGATATTTGTGGAGCCTCCTCCTCCAGTGAGTTGTTTAATTGTCCACCACCATTCATGACTGGATGTGGCAGGACTGCAGAGCTTAGATCTGATCCGTTGGTTGTGGAATCGCTTAGTTCTGTCTATCACTTGCTGCCTATGTTGTTTGGCATGCAAGTGGTCCTGTGTTATAGTTTTGCCAGGTTGAGACCACATTTTTAGGTATGCTTGGTGCTGCTCCTGGCATGCCCTCCTGCATCCTTCATTGAACAAAGGTTGATCCCCTGTCTTAATGGTGATGGTAGATTGGGGGATATGCCGGGCCATGAGAACACAGATTGTGTTCGAGTACAGTTCTGTTGCTGCCGATGCCCCACATCACCTCATGTATGCCCAGTCTCGTGTTGCTAGATCTGTTTGAAATCCATCCCATTTAGCACAGTGGTAGTGCCATTCAACACGATGGAGGGTATCCTCAATGTGAAGGCGGGACTTGGTCTCCACAGTGACTGTGCGGTGGTCACTCCTACCGATACTGTCAGGGACAGATGCACCCGTGGCAGGCAGGATGGTGAGGATGAGGTCAAGTATGTTTTTCCCTCACCCCCTGCTGCAGACCCAGTCTAGCAGCTATGTCATTTAGCACTCAGCCAGCTGTGGTGCTACTGAACCACTCTTGATAATGGATATTGAAGTCCCCCTCCCAGAGTATATTCTGTGACCTTGCCACCCTCAGTGCTTCCTCCAAGTGGTGTTCAACATGGAGGAGCGCTGATTCACCAGCTGAGGGAGGGCGGTACATGGTAATCAGCAGGAGGTTTCCTTGTCCATGTTTGACCTGATGCCATGAGACTTCATGGGGCCCGGAGTCAATTTTGAGGATTCCCACGGCATCTCCCTCCCGACTGTATACAACTGTGCCGCCACCTCTGCTGGGCCTGTCCTGCCTGTAGGACAGGACATACCCCGGGATGGTGATGGTATTGTCTAGAACATTATCTGTAAGGCATGATTCCTTGAGGATGACTAAGTCAGACTGTTGCTTGACTAGTCTGTAAAACAGCTCTCCTAATTTTGGCACTAGCAGCCAGATGTTAGTAAGGAGGACTTTGCAGGGTCGACATGGCTGAGATTGTTGTTATCGTTTCAGGTACTTCGATCGATGCTGGGTGGTCCGTCCGGTTTCATTCCTTTTTTGTGACTTTGTAGCAGTTTGTTACAACTGAGTGGCTTGCTAGGCCATTTCAGACAGCATTTAAGAATCAACCACATTGCTGTGGGTCTAGGGTCACATGTAGGCCAGACCAGGTAAGGACGACAGATTTCCTTCCCTAAAGGGCATTAGTGAACCAGGCGGGATTTTACAATGATTGACAATGGTTTCATGGTCATCACTAGACTTTTAATTCCAGATTTTTATTGAATTCAAATTCCACCATCTGCCATGGCATTATCCTGGGCCTCTGATCCAACAACAACATCACCTCCCCATAATTGGCAGGATGTGATGAGTGGCACCCACAGGAGTCTGTACTGGGGCCTCAACATTTTACGATTTACATCAATGACTTAGATGAGGACAGTGAAGACATACTAGCTAAATTTGCAGATGACACAAAGATAGGTAGGAAAGCATATTGTGAAGAGGACATGAGCAGGTTCCAGATGAACGTAGATATGTTGAGTGAGTGAGCAAAGATCTGGAAAATGGAGTTTAATGTGTGAAAATGTGAAGTTGTTCACTTTGGCAGGAAGATCAAAAAAGCAGAGTATTAATTAAATGGAGAACGGCTGCATAATTCTGAAGTGCAGAGGGATCCAGGTGTTCTAGTGCATGTGTCACAAAAAGTTAGCAAGCAGATACAGCAAGTAATTAAGAAGGCGAATAGAATGCTATCCTTTATTACGAGAGGGATTGAACATAAAAGTAAGGATGTTATGCTTCAGTCATACAGGGCATTGGTGAGACCGCACCTCGAATACTGTGTGCAGTTTTGGCCTCCTTGTTTAAGGAAGGATGTAAATGCCTTGGAGGAGGTTCAAAGGTGGTTTACTAGATTGATACCTGGAATGAGTGGGTTGTCTTATGAGGAAAGGTTGGACAGGCTGGGCTTGTTTCCACTGGAGTTTAGAAGTGTGAGGGGTGATTAGATTGAAGTATACAAGATCCTGAACAGCCTTAACAAGGTGGACGTAGAAAGGATGTTTCCACTTGTGGGTGACTCCAGAACTAGGGGGTATTGTTTTAAAATTAGGGATCACCCTTTTACGACAGAGATGAGGAGAATTTCTTTCTCTCAGAGGATTGTGCGACTTTGGAACTATGTGCCTCAGAAGATGGTGGAGGCGGGGTCATTGAATATTTTTAAGGCAGAGGTAAATAGATTCTTGTTAAGCAAGGGAATCAAAGGTTATTAGCGGTAGATGGGAATATGGAAATTGAAAGACAAGAAGATCAGCCATTATCTGATTGAATGACAGAGCAGCCTCAATAGTCTACTCCTGTTCTTATTTCTTATGTTCTTATGTTCTCAAACTCAATATATATCTGTCCAGGCTGGTTCCTTATATTCCTAAATTTCTGCCTGTACACCTCAGGAACCACTCAGATGCACTCAGAATAGCCTTTTTTACTGCATCATAATCCACAGATACTTCTTTTGACAGTGATGCATATACCTCATGAGCTCTACCTAACAACCTAGATTGCAAAAGCAATGTCCAGATTTCTTGTGGCCATTTAATTTGCTTAGTGATCTTCTGAAACAAAATAAAGATTGCCTCTACATCCCTTTCCTCAAACTTCGGAAGAGCCTGTACAAATTTAAATAACTCTCCACTGGGTTTTGAGTTGAAGGTGGTCATTTCACCATCAGAACCTTCCTCAGCATCCAAGGTCTCTTTTTTAAGGTCCAGCTTTTAAAGCTGGTAACCCTTTTTTCTCTCTTTCCTCCATTGCTAACTTCTCCCTCTGAAGATCAGGTTTTCATATTTCTATTTATCTTTCCTGTTTTCTTTCTCTCTCCTGCCTTTCTGCTTCCTCCCTCTGAATGGGATGTAGGCATCGCTGGCTAGGCCAACATTTACTGCTCATCCTTAGTTGCCCTTGTTCAGAGGGCACTTAAGAGTAAACCACCTTGCTGTGGGTCTGGAGTCACAAGTAGGCCAGACGAGGTAAGGAGAGTAGATTTTCTTCCCTAAAGGATACTAGTGCACCAGATGGGATTTTACAACAATCAACAATAATTTCATGGTCATCATTAGACTTCTAATTCCAGATTTATATTGAATTCAAATTCCACCATCTGCCCATGGCAGGATTCGAACCCAGGTTCCCAGAACATTATCCTGGGTCTCTTTTTTTTTATTCATTCACGGGATGTGGGCTTCACTGGCTGGGCCAGAATTTATTGCCAGCCCTAGTTGCCCTTGAGAAGGTGGTGGTGAGCTGCCTTCTTGAACCGCTGCAGTCCATGTGCTGTTAGGAAGGGAGTTCCAGGATTTTGATCCAGCGATAGTGAAGGAACGGCAATATATTTCCAAGTCAGAATGGTGAGTAACTTGTAGAGGAACTTCCAGGCAGTGGTGTTCCCATCTATCTGCTGCCCTTGTCCTTCTAGATGGTAGTGGTCATAGTTTGGAAGGTGCTGTCTAAGGAGATTTGGTAAATTCCTACAGTGCATTTTGCAGATGGTCCACACTGCTGCTACTGTGCGTCAGTGGTGGAGGTAGTGAATGTTTGTGGATGTGGTGCCAATCAAGTGGTCTGTTTTGTCCTGGACAGTGTCCAGCTTCTTCAGTGTTGTGGAGCTGCACTCATCCAGGCAAATGGGGAGTATTCCATTACATTCCTGACTTGTCACTTGTAGATTGTGGATAGGCTTTGGGGAGTCAGAAGGTGAGTTACTCATTGCACGGTTCCTGGCCTCTGACCTGCTCTTGTAGACACAGTATTTATATGGCTAGCCCAGTTCAGTTTCTAGTCAATGGTAACCCCCAGGATGTTGATAGTCGGGGATTCAGTGATGGTAATGCCATTGAACGTCAAGGGCTGATGCTTGGATTCTCTCTTGTCGGAGATGGTCATTGCCTGACCTTGTGTGGTGCGAATGTTACTTGCCACTTGTCAGCCCAAGCCTGAATATTGTCCAGGGCTTGGTGCATTTGGACATGGACTGCTTCAGTTTCTGAGGAGTCACAAATGGTGCTGAACATTGTGCAATCATCAGTGAATATCTCCACTTCTGACCTTATGATGGAAGGAAGGTCATTGATGAAGCAGCTGAAGATGGTTAGGCCTAGGACACTGTCCTGAGGAACTCCTGCAGTGATGTCCTGGAGCTGCGATGACTGACCTCCAACAACCACAACCATCTTCCTTTGTGCTAGGTATGACTCCAATCAGTGGAGAGTTTTCCTCCTGATTCCCATTGACTCTAGTTTTGCTAGGGCTTCTTGATGCCAGACTCGGTCAAATGCTGCCTTGATGTCAAGGGCAGTAACTCTTACCTTACCTTGGGAATTCAGCTCTTTTGTCCATATTTGAACCAAGGTTGTAATGAGGTCAGGAGCTGAGTGGAACCCAAACTGGGCATCAATGAGCAGGTTCTTGCTAAGCAAGTGCCGCCTGATAGCACTGTTGATGACCCCTACCATCATTTTACTGACAATGAAGAGTAGACTGATGGGGCGGTAATCGATCAGGTTGGATCTGTTATGCTTTTTGTGTACAAGACATACCTGGGCAATTTTCTATATAGCCGGGTAGATGCCAGTGTTGTCGTTGTACTAGAACAGCTTGGCTAGGTGCGCGGCATGTTCTGGAGCACAAGTCTTCAGTACTATTGCCAGGATATTGTCAGAGCCCATAGCCTTTGCAGTATCCAGTATCCTCAGCCGTTTCTTGATATCATGTAGAGTGAATCGAATTGGCTGAAGGCTGGCATCTTTGATGCTGGGGACCTCTGGAGGAGGCTGAGATGGATCATCCACTTGGCACTTCTGGCTGAAGGTTGTTGTGTATCCTTCAGCCTTATCTTTTGCACTGCTGTGTTGGGCTCCTCCATCATTGAGGATGGGGATATTTATGGAGCATCCTCCTCCAGTGAATTGTTTAATTGTCCACCACCATTCACAACTGGATGTGGCAGGACTGCAAAGCTTAAATCCGATCTGTTGGTTGTGGGATCACTTTGTTCTATCTATCACTTGCTGCTTATGCTGTTTGGCATGCAAGTAATCCTGTGTTATAGTTTCACCAGGCTGAAACCTCATTTTTAGGTTTGCCTGGTGCTGCTCCTGGCATGTTCTCCTGCACTCTTCATTGAACCAGGGTTGATTTCCTGGCTTGGTGGCAATGGTAGAGCGGGTGATATGCCAGGCCCTGAGGTTACAGACTGTGTTTGAGGACAATCCTGCTGCTGCTGATGGCTCACAGCGCCTCATGGATGCCCAACTTTGAGTTGCTAGGTCTGTTTGAAATCTGTCCCATTTAGCACGGCGGTAATGCCACACAACATGATGGAGAGTATCCTTAATGGGAAGGCTGGACTTCGTCTCCACAATGACTGTGCATTGGTCACTCCTATTGACACTGTCATGGACAGATGCATCTGCGGCAGGTCCCCTCACCAACTTGTTGGTTCCCTCACTAACTGCCACAGACCCAGACTAGCAGCTATGTAAGTTAGGACTAGCCAGCTCATCAGAATTGGTGCTACTGAGCCACTCTTGGTGATGGACATTGAAGTCCCCTACCCAGAGTATGTTCTGCGCCCTTGCCACCCTCAGTGCTTCCTCCAAGTGATGTTCAACATGGAGGAGCACTGATTCATCAGCTGAGAGAGGACAGTACGTGGTAATCAGCAGAGGATTTCCTTGCCCATGTTTGACCCAGTGCTTTGAGGCTTCATGGGGTCCGGAGTTGATGATAAGGACTAGCAGGGCAACTCCCTCCCCAAGACTGGACATTTGCCCTGATGAGTATATCTGTGGACAATGTCTATCACCTAGAATGGCTCAGTAGTACCGCTACTGACCAAACTGGCCTAATCCTAAAGGACATAGCTGCTAGAATGGGTCTGCAGCAGGTGGTGAGGGAACCAAAAAGAGGGAACCAAAAAGAGGAAAAAATATACTTGACCTCATCCTCATCAACCTGCCTGCTGCAGATGCATCTGTCCATGACTGTATTGGTAGGAGTGACCACCGGACAGCTATGGAGATGATATCCCAGC
Organism: Carcharodon carcharias; assembly: GCF_017639515.1. Lineage (NCBI taxonomy): Eukaryota > Metazoa > Chordata > Chondrichthyes > Lamniformes > Lamnidae > Carcharodon > Carcharodon carcharias. The sequence continues at coordinate 15,133,465 of NC_054471.1, forward strand.
CTTCAAATTGAGGATATGCTCCATCATGTTGTGTGGCACTACCACCATGCTAAATGGGATAGATTTCGAACAGATCTAGCAACTCAAGACTGGGAATACATGAGGTGCTGTGAGCCATCAGCAGCAGCAGGATTGTTCTCAAACACAATCTGTAACCTCATGGCCCAGCATATCCCCCACTCTACCATAAGAACATAAGACCATAAGACAAAGGAGCATAAATTAGGCCATTCAGCCCATCGAGTCTGCTCTGCCATTCAATCATGGCTGATAAGTTTCTCAACCCCATTCTCCCACCTTCTCCCTGTAACCTTTGATCCCCTTACCAATCAAGAACCTATCTGTCTCGGTCTTAAATACACTCAATGACCTGGCCTCCTCAACCTTCTGTGGCAATGAATTCCATAGATTCACCACTCTCTGGCTAAAGAAGTTTCTCCTCATCTCTGTTGTAAAAGGTCTTCCTTTACTCTGAGGCTGTGCCCTCGGGTCCTAGTCTCTCCTAATAATGGAAACATCTTCCCCATGTCCAGTCTATCCAGGCCTTTCAGTATTCTGTAAGTTTCAATCAGATCCCCCTCATCCTTCTAAACTCCATCGAGTATAGACCCAGAGTCCGCAAATGTTCCTCATATGTTAAGCCTTTCATTCCTGGGATCATTCTCGTGAACCTCCTCTGACCCCGCACATCCTTCCTGAGATATGGGGCCCAAAATTGCTCACAATATTCTAAATGTGGTCTGACCATTACCATCAAGCCAGGGGATCTTGGATGGTTCAATGAAGAGTGCAGGAGGGCATGCCTGGAGCAGCACCAGTCAGACCTGGTGTCAACCAGGTGAAGCTATAAAACAGGACAACTTGCGTGCCAAAGAACATAAACAGCAAGTGATAGATACAGCTAAGTGATCCCACAACTAATGGGTCAGATCTAAGCTCTGCAGTCCCGCCACATCCAGTCGTGAATGGTGGTGGACAATTAAACAACTCACTGGAGAAGGAGGCTCCACAAATATCCCCATCCTCAATGATGGAGGAGCCCAGCATATCAGTGCCAAAGATAAGGCTGAAACATTTGCTACAATCTTCAGCTAGAAACCCAGAGTGGATGATCCATCCTGGCCTCCTCCAGAGGCCCCCAGCATTACAGATGCCAGTCTTCAGCCAATTCGACTCACTCTACATGATATAAAGAAACAGCTGAAGGCACTGGAGAGTGCAAAGGCTAAGGACCTGACAATATTCCAGCAATAGTATTGAAAACTAGCGCTCCAGAACTTGTCAATCCCTTAGCCAAGCTGTTGCAATACAGTTACAACACTGGCATCTACCCAGCTATGTGGAAAATTGCCCAGGTATGCCCTGTCTACACAAAAAGCAGGACAAATTCAACCCGGCTGTTTTAACACCCCATCAGTCTACTCTCAATCATCAGTGAAGTGATGGTAGGGGTCATCAACAGTGCTATCAAGCGGCACTTGCTTAGCAATAACCTGCTCACTGATACAAAAACAGAATTACCTGGACAAACTCAGCAGGTCTGGCAGCATCGGCGGAGAAGAAAAGAGTTGACGTTTCGAGTCCTCATGACCCTTCAACAGAACTAATCTTTCTTTACAAGGAAAGTGAAATATAAGCTGGTTTAAGGTGGAGGGTGGGGGGAGAAGTTGGGGGGTGGTGTTAGGATAGGAGCAGATCATCAAAAGATGTCACAGACAAAAGAACAAAAGAACATAGAGGTGTTGAAGTTGGTGATATTACTAAACGAATATGCTAATTAAGATAAAAATAAAAAAACTGCGGATGCTGGAAATCCAAAACAAAAACAGAATTACCTGGAAAAACTCAGCAGGTCTGGCAGCATCGGCGGAGAAGAAAAGAGTTGACGTTTCGAGTCCTCATGACCCTTCAACAGAACTAATCTTTCTTTACAAGGAAAGGGAAATATAAGCTGGTTTAAGGTGGAGGGTGGGGGGAGAAGTTGGGGGGTGGTGTTAGGATAGGAGCAGATCATCAAAAGATGTCACAGACAAAAGAACAAAAGAACACAGAGGTGTTGAAGTTGGTGATATTACTAAACGAATATGCTAATTAAGATAAAAATAAAAAAACTGCGGATGCTGGAAATCCAAAAGAAAAACAGAATTACCTGGAAAAACTCAGCAGGTCTGGCAGCATTGGCGGAGAAGAAAAGAGTTGACGTTTCGAGTCCTCATGACCCTTCGACAGAACTTGAGTTCGAGTCCAAGAAAGAGTTGAAATATAAGCTGGTTTAAGGTGTGTGGGGGTGGGGGGGGGGCGGTGGGGGGTGGCAGAGAGAGAGAGAGAGAGAGAAGTGGAGGGGGTTGGTGTGGTTGTAGGGACAAACAAGCAATGATAGAAGCAGATCATCAAAAGATGTCACCAATAACAGAACAAAAGAACACATAGGTGTTAAAGTTGGTGATATTATCTAAACGAATGTGCTAATTAAGAATGGATGGTAGGGCACTCAAGGTATAGCTCTAGTGGGGGTGGGGAGAGCATAAAAGATTTAAAAATATTTAAAAATAATGGAAATAGGTGGGAAAAGAAAAATCTATATAATTTATTGGAAAAAAACAAAAGGAAGGGGGAAACAGAAAGGGGGTGGGGATGGAGGAGGGAGCTCAAGACCTAAAGTTGTTGAATTCAATATTCAGTCCGGAAGGCTGTAAAGTGCCTAGTCGGAAGATGAGGTGCTGTTCCTCCAGTTTGTGTTGGGCTTCACTGGAACAATGCAGCAGGCCAAGGACAGACATGTGGGCGAGAGAGCAGGGTGGAGTGTTAAAATGGCAAGCGACAGGGAGGTTTGGGTCATTCTTGCGGACAGACCGCAGGTGTTCTGCAAAGCGGTCGCCCAGTTTACGTTTGGTCTCTCCAATGTAGAGGAGACTGCATTGGGAACAATGAATACAGTAGACTAAGTTGGGGGAAATGCAAGTGAAATACTGCTTCACTTGAAAGGAGTGTTTGGGCCTTTGGACAGTGAGGAGAGAGGAAGTGAAGGGGCAGGTGTTACATCTTTTGCGTGGGCATGGGGAGGTGCCATAGGTAGGGGTTGAGGAGTAGGGGGTGATGGAGGAGTGGACCAGGGTGTCCCGGAGGGAACGATCCCTACGGATTGCCAACCGGGGGGGGGGGGGGGGTGAAGGGAAGATGTGTTTGGTGGTGGCATCATGCTGGAGTTGGCGGAAATGGCGGAGGATGATCCTTTGAATGCGGAGGCTGGTGGGGTGATAAGTGAGGACAAGGGGGACTCTATCATGTTTCTGGGAGGGAGGAGAAGGCATGAGGGCGGATGCGCGGGAGATGGGCCGGACACGGTCGAGGGCCCTATCAACGACCCTGGGTGGAAAACCTCGGTTAAGGAAGAAGGAGGACATGTCAGGGGAACTGTTTTTGAAGGTAGCATCATTGGAACAGATGCGACGGAGGCGAAGGAACTGAGAGAATGGGATGGAGTTCTTACAGGAAGCGGGGTGTGAGGAGCTGTAGTCGAGGTAGCTGTGGGAGTCGGTAGGCTTGTAATGGATATTGGTGGACAGTCTATCGCCAGAGATTGAGACAGAGAGGTCAAGGAAGGGAAAGGAATTGTCAGAGATGGACCACGTGAAAATGATGGAGGGGTGGAGATTGGAAGCAAAATTAATACATTTTTTCAAGTCCCGACGAGAGCTGACCTCTACTCCGCGGAGGCTGAGTGTCAACTCGCAGACACTTCCTCCTACCTCTCCCTGGAACATCACCCCACCACTGAACATCAGGCCATTGTTTCCAGGACTGTCACTGACCTCATCTCCTCTGAGGATCTTCCTCCCACAGCTTCCAACCTGATAGTCACCCAACCTCAGACGGCCCGCTTCTACCTCCTACCCAAAATCCACACAGAACTGTCCTGGTAGATCGATCGTGTCAGCTTGCTCTTGCCCAGCGGAACTCATTTCTCGTTATCTTGACTCCCTTCTATCTCCCCTTGTCCAGTCCCTTCCCACCTACATCCGTGATTCCTCTGACACCTTACGTTACATCAACAATTTCCAGTTCCCTGGCCCCAACCGCTTCCTCTTCACCATGGACGTCCAATCCCTCTACACCTCCATCCCCCACCAGGATGGTCTGAGGGCGCTTAGCTTCTTCCTCGAACAGATGCCCGAACAATCCCCATCCACCACTACTCTCCTCCGTCTGGCTGAATTTGTTCTCACACTGAACAATTTCTCCTTCAATTCCTCTCACTTCCTCCAAATAAAAGGTGTGGCTATGGGTACCCGCATGGGCCCCAGCTATGCCTGTCTCTTTATGGGGTATGTGGAACATTCCTTGTTCCAGTCCTAGTCTGGCCCCCTTCCACAACTCTTTCTCCGGTACATCGATGATTACTTCGGTGCTGCTTCATGCTCTCGTCGGGACTTGAAAAAATTTATTAATTTTGCTTCCAATTTCCACCCCTCCATCATTTTCACGTGGTCCATCTCTGACACTTCCCTTCCCTTCCTTGACCTCTCTGTCTCAATCTCTGGTGATAGACTGTCCACCAATATCCATTACAATCCTACCGACTCCCACAGCTACCTCGACTACAGCTCCTCACACCCCGCTTCCTGTAAGGACTCCATCCCATTCTCTCAGTTCCTTCGCCTCCGTCGCATCTGTTCCGATGATGCTACCTTCAAAAACAGTTCCTCTGACATGTCCTCCTTCTTCCTTAACCGAGGTTTTCCACCCACAGTCGTTGACAGGGCCCTCAATCGTGTCCGGCCCATCTCCCGCGCATCCGCCCTCACGCCTTCTCCTCCCTCCCAGAAACATGATAGAGTCCCCCTTGTCCTCATTTATCACCCCACCAGCCTCCGCATTCAAAGGATCATCCTCCGCCATTTCTGCCAACTCCAGCATGATGCCACCACCAAACACATCTTCCCTTCACCCCCCCCATCGGCATTCCATAGGGATCGTTCCCTCCGGGACACCCTGGTCCACTCCTCCATCACCCCCTACTCCTCAACCCCCACCTATGGCACCTCCCCATGCCCACGCAAAAGATGTAACACCTGCCCCTTCACTTCCTCTCTCCTCACCGTCCAAGGGCCCAAACACTCCTTTCAAGTGAAGCAGCATTTCACTTGCATTTCCCCCAACTTAGTCTACTGCATTCGTTGCTCCCAATGCGGTCTCCTCTTCATTGGAGAGACCAAATGTAAACTGGGCCCAAGAATGACCCAAACCTCCCTGTCGCTTGCCATTTTAACACTGCACCCTGCTCTCTTGCCCACATGTCTGTCCTTGACCTGCTGCATTGTTCCAGTGAAGTCCAACGCAAACTGGAGGAACAGCACCTCATCTTCCGACTAGGCACTTTACAGCCTTCCGGACTGAACATTGAATTCAACAACTTTAGGTCTTGAGCTCCCTCCTCCATCCCCACCCCTTTTCTGTTTCTTCCTCCTCCCTTTTGTATTTTTTTTTTCTTTCCAATAATTTATATAGATTTTTCTTTTCCCACCTATTTCCATTATTTTTACATATTTTATGCTCCCCCACCCCCACTAGAGCTATACCTGGAGTGCCCTACCATCCATTCTTAATTAGCATATTTGTTTAGATAATATCACCGACTTCAACACCTCTGTGTTCTTTTGTTCTTTTGTCTGTGACATCTTTTGATGATCTGCTCCTTTCCTAACACCGACCCCCCCCCCACATCTCCACCCACCCCCGACCTTAAACCAGCTTATATTTCCCTCTCCTTGTAAAGAAAGATCAGTTCTGTTGAAGGGTCATGAGGACTCGAAACGTCAACTCTTTTCTTCTCCGCCGATGCTGCCAGACCTGCTGAGTTTGTCCAGGTAATTCTGTTTTTGTTTTGGAATTCCAGCATCTGCAGTTTTTTGTTTTTATCCCTGCTCACTGATGCCCAGTTTGGTGTCCACCAGGGCCACTCAGCTCCTGACATCATTACAGCCTTGGTTCAAACATGGCCAAAAAAGCTGAATTCCCAAGGTGAGGTGAGCGTGACTGCCCTTGACATCAAGGATGCATGTGACCCATGTGTGGCATCAAGGAGCCCTAGCAAAACTGGAGTCAATGGGAATCAGGGGGACAACTCTCCACTGGTTGGAGTCATACCTAGCACACAGGAAGATGGTTGTGGTTGTTGGAGGTCAGTCATTTCAGCTTCAGGGCATCACTACAGGAGTTCCTCAGGGTAGTGTCCCATGCCCAAGCATCTTCCAAGGGATGGTAGGGATGTTTACAACTAGCATCAAAGTGATTTGAAGAAACTTTTGCAATCACACAAAGCTCTTTGTGGGAATAAGATGGGGAGGACAAATATAGCTACACATGATGTAAATGTCGAGGATTCAGTTTCAAAATAGGAACATCCTTATACATTAAGTCCAGCAAAATTATCACAAGTTAAGAAAGAAATTGAATTCATGCTTCAAAATTATTTCATTGAGTCTAGTTACAGTAACAGGAGTTTGCATAGTCTGATGGTCCTGAATTCGGACAGAACACAAAGATTGTGTGTGGATTATCAATAGGTAAATGCAGTGGCAAAAGTGGATTCATATCCCATGCCACAGATGGAAGATTGCATTGAGAAAGTGGGACAATCAAAGTTTATCACAAAGATTGACTTGCTGAGAGGATATTGGCAAGCACTGTTTTTGGAGAGAGCAAAGGAGATGTCAGCTTTTGTAATGCCAGATGGCCTATATCAGTTTAAAGTTATGCCATTTGATATGAAAAATGCACCAGAAACATTTCAAAGTCTGACTAACAAGTAATTGCAGGACTGGAGAATTGTGTTGTTCATATTGACAACTTGATAGTTTTTAGTCAAACATGGGAGGAGCATTTACAACATCTGGAAGAACTGTTTAATCGACTGCAAGAAGCTAATTTGGTGGTGGACGTGGCTAAGAGTGAGCTTGCAAAAGCGCAAGTTACAAATCTAGGCCATATCACTGGACATGGTGAGGTGGCTCTGAGAGTCGTGAAAGTCAAAGCTGAAGCCGTTGTGAATTTCCCCATGCCTGCAAAAAAAAAGTGAAGTTTTGAGATTTCTGGGCATGAGTGGGTTTTACTGGAAGTTTGCATCAAATTTTAGCCAAGTGGTTGCTCCACTGACTGAAGTATTAAAAAAGAACAAGAACTTTCACTAGACACAGGAGTGTCAGAAGGCATCTGACAGTTTAAAAATTGTATTGACTATGATACCAGTTTGACAGATCCTAGTTATGCCAAGCAGTTTAAGTTAGCAATTGACACAAGTGGTGTGTGCATTGATGCCGTACTGCTGCAAGAAGATGAAACTGGAGTGGAGAAACCAATAGGGTATTTATCATGAAAGCTGAATGTAAAACAGAGAAGATATTCAACCATCGAAAAGGAGACTCTAGGTCTGGTGTTAGCGTGACAGGATTTTGAGGTTTATGTTGCAAGCAATTCATCAGAAATAATTGTTTATACAGACCACAATACTTTAAAATTTCTGGACAAATTTCGAGATCGAAGTGCAAGGCTGTTCAGGTGGAATTTATTACTGCAACCATTTAATTTACAGATTATACATATGGTTGGATGAGAAAATTTAATTGCAGATGCATCGTCGAGAGTTTAAATCTTAAAAGGAAATTGGACATTTAAAACCTGGATACTAGACTGAAATGACCTCTGTTGATATAAAGGATTTGTATATATATATCGTCATGCTAATGCATGCATCTGGTAATGTAACAGTTAGGGTATATAGATAAGTATAATAAGTAGTGTAAGATGGGTTGAGAAAATGAAGCCATCTTTTAAAATTATGACAGTTCACTTTTCCATAAGGATGGAGGTGTTATGAAAATATAATAATTTTCATAATATTATTCTGGTTTATTGTAAAGTAGGTTTATGGGTGTGAGTGTAGCTGAATCTGTTTGTGTGATTTAATTACATTGGAGTCAGGTAGACTGCAAGCTTGAAATTATCATAAAAAGTTAGGTATAGAATGTAATTGAAATGCTTCTGAGTAAATATGGATGGGGTCTTAGCGTGTAAGGTGTGAAGAGAATTTGCATTTTTAGGTAAGTGAAGGGGTTGTTTGGATTTGAAAAGGATGTTAGAATGTTTACAACTAGCCACATAAGCAAGGCTAAGTAGTGTGCTTATTCTTCCAAAGGTTACTGACAATATTGGCAATGTGAAAGATTTTTATATTATGGGAAAGATAAAGTTCCGAAGACATATGGAACAATGGAATTTACATATTAAAGAGAGAGAAACATATATAAAGGAGAATGAAAGGCTATGTTGAGGGGTGGGACATGTCAGATCTAACAGGAATGTGTGAAACAGCCTTTGGGAAGCCTCCAGCCATGTCTGCATAAATCTGCTATGTCCAGTAACTTTTGGGAATTCCACTGTCAAGTGGGTACCATGGTAACTTGCTGGGTTGATTTTTAAATTTAAAGATCTATTTTGGACTGTTGCCTTAAAGGGGTTATCAATTGGGAGTCAGGTTAATTAGGAATTTTAGGATTTGTTTTAGTGAGAAGTAATTGTAGTCTTATGTATGCGCCTGAAATTTTTTCTTTTGTTAATATTTTAATTTAATTTTTAAAATCATTGCTTCTGAGTGCACACATGCTCTCATAATAAATACAAATTGCAATGCTGTTGTGATAGCATGGCCAAGTTTCCCTTGTGAATTTGGTCCAGCGGGCAAACATTATTTGCCACGTCATAACAAGAATTAGAGAGAGAGAGACGGAGAAACAAAGTAAAGGATCAAAGATAGAAAGAGTGGGAGAAACAGAGTGAAGGATAGAGAAAGGGAGAAACTGAGTGATGGATCACAGATATATATATATATATCGAGAGAGAAAAACAGAGTTAAGAATCAGAGATAAAAGAGTGAAGGATCAGAGATCGAGAAAGAGGGAGAAACAGATTGAAGGATTAAAGAGAGGGAGGGAGAAATAGAGTGATGGGTCAGAGATAGAGGGCAAAACAGTGATGGATTAGGGGGAGAAGGACCTAAGATCAAGATAGAGGGAAGTGCAGACTGAAGGATCAGACATAGAGAGGGAGAAACAGAGTGAAGAATCAGAGATGGAGATAGGGGGGGAAACAGAATGAAGAATCATAGATAGAGAGAGGAGAAGCAGAGTGAACGATCAGATATAGCATTTTAAACTTAACTAAAGGCAATACGTGGGAATGAAAGCAGAGCTAGCTAAGTGAGCTGGCAAATAAAGTTCAGGGATGCAGTGGCAGGCATTTAAATGGATACTTCAGAATACACAAAATAGATACATTCCAACAAGAAAGGAAAATTCCAAGGGGACAACCCACTATCTGTGGTGAACAAAGACAGTATCAAACTTAAAGAAAAAGCATATAATTGTGCAAAGATGGGAGGTAGGTCAGAAGATTAGACAGAATATAAAGAATGACAAAAAGATTAATAGGGAGGGAAAAATTAGAGCATGAGCAAAAGCTAGCTAGAAATAAAAAGACGGATAGTAAGAGGTTCTACAGCTACTTAAATCAGAAAAGAGTTAACAAACTGAGTGCTGGACCTATAGAAAGTGAGTCTGAGAAATTGATAATGAAAAATAAAGAGATGGCAGATGAATTGAACAGATACTTTGCATCGGTCTTCACCATAGAGGATACAGGTAACAGCCCAGAAATAGCTGTAAATCAGGCAATGGAAGGGAGGGAGGACCTCAAAAAAATTACAGTCACCAGGGACATAGTACTTAGCAAATTGTTGGAACTGCAGACTGAAGAATCCCGGGTCCGGATGGGCTTCATTCGAGGATCTTAAAAGAAATGGCTAGTGAGATAGTTGACGTGTTGGTTTCAATTTTCCAAAATTCCATAGATTTGGGGAAGGTTCCATTAGATTGGAAGACAGCAAATGTAACTCCATTATTCAAAAAGGGAGGGAGATGAAGGCAAGAAACTATAGGCCAATTAACTTAACATCAGTCATAGGGAAAATGTTGGAAGCTATCAGTAAAGATGTTATGATAAATTCAAGGCAATCAGGCCAAGTCAACATGGTTTCATAAAAGGAAAATCTTGCTTAACCAATTCATTGGAGTTCTTTGAAGGAGTCACATGTGCTGTGGATAAAGGAGGATGTACTTAGATGTCCTTAGATTTCCAGAAGGCGTCTGCAAAGGTGCCGCATCAAAGTTATTGTGAAAAATAAAAGCTCATGGTGTAGCGGGAACATATTGGCATGGATAGAAGATTGGCTAGCTAACAGGAAACAGAGTAGGTATAAATGGGTCTTTTTCTGGTTGGCAGATGTAACGAGTGGTGTGCTACAGGGATCAGTGCTGGAGCCCCAACTTTTTACAATTTATATAGATGACTTGGTTGAAGGAACCAGTATAATTTCTAAATTTGCTGATGGTACAAAGATAGGTAGGAAAGTAAGCTGTGAAGAGGACATAAGGTGGCTACAAAGGGAATTAGGTGGGTTAAATGAGTGGGAAAAGATCTGGCAAATGGTATATAATGTGGGAAAATGTGAAATTGTCTTATTTTGGCAGCAAGAATAAAAAAGAAGCATATTATTAACTGTTGAGAGATTGCAGAGCTCAGATTTGGAGGCATCTGGGTGTCCTAAAGCATGAATCACAAAAGGCTAGTATGCAGGTACAGCAAGTAGTTAGGAAAGCTAATAGAATGTTATTATTTATTGTGAGGGGAATTGAATATAAAAGTAGGGAGGTTATGCTTCAGTTGTACAGGACATTAGTGAGACCACATCTGGGGTGCTGTGTACGGTATTAGTCTCCTTATTTCAGGAAGGATGTAAAGCATTAGAGGCAGTTCAGAGAAGATTTACTAGACTAATACCTGGAATGAGTGGGATGCCTTATAAGGAAAGGTTAGACTGGCTAGGTTCATATCTGCTGGAGTTTAGAAGAGTAAGAGTTGAGTTAATTGAAGCATATAAGATCTTAAGGGGTCTTGACAGGATGGACGTGGAGAGGATGTTTCCTCTTGTGGGAGAACTTAGAACCAAGGATCACTGCTTAAGAATAGGGGTTCGCTTATTTAAGACAGAGATGAGAAAAAAAAATTCTCTCAGAGGGTGGTGAGTCTTGGAACTCTCTTCCTCAAATGGCAGTGGAAGAAGAGTCTTTGAATGTTTTCAAGGCAGAGCTAGATAGATTGTTGATAAAAAATGGGGTGAAAGGTTATTTGGGGTAGGTGGGAGGTTATAATCAGATCAGCCCTGATCTTATTGAATGGCCGAGCAGGCTCAAAGGGTCAAGTGGCCTACTCTTGCTCCTAATTTGGATGTTCATATGTTCAACATTCATAGATAGAGTGAGATGGAGAAACAGAGTGAAGGATCAGAGATAGAAAGCAGGAGAAACAGAGTGAAGGACCAGAGAGGAATAAACGGAATGAAGGATCTAGATAGAGAGGGAGGGTGAAACAAACTGAAGGATCAGAGTTACAGAGAGAGGGAGAAACAATGTGAAGGTTCAGAGATGGAGACCGAGGGAGAAAGAGTAAAGGTTTAGAGATTGAGAGAGAGAAAAACAAAGTGAAGGATCAGAGATAGAGGAAGAGGGAAACAGAGTGAAGGATCAGAGATAGAGGAAGAGGGAAACAGATTGAAGGATCAGAGATTGAGAGAAAGAGGATCAGAGATTGAGAGAGAGAGAAACAGAGTGAAGGGTCAGAGGTCAAGAAAGAGAGAGAAACAGAGTGAAGGATCAGAGATTGATAGTGTGGGAGAAACAAAATCAAAGATCGAGAAAGAGGGGGAAACATTGTGAAGGATCAGAGAGAGTTGGATAGGGAGGAGCAGAATGAAGGCTCAGTGAGAGAGGGAGAAGGAGAAACAGAATGAAGTATCAGAGATGGAGGTAGAAACAGAGTGAAGAATTATAGATAGAGGGAGATACAGAGTGAAGAATCAGAAATTGAGAGCGAGGGATAAATGGTAAAGGATCAATGATGGAGGGAGAGGGAGAAACAGAGTGAAGGGTCACAAAGACGAAGAAGGTGACTGGAGAAAAGGATTTTCGAAGAAGGTGACTGGAGAAAAGGATTTTCAGGAACACAAAGCTTACCTGCTGAATTGCCAATATGGGTTTTAGACCAATAAAAAAGAATGGTACTTATCTAGCACCTGACCATATCTCTCCGAAATATCCAAAAGCATTTTGCATTCATTGACTAATTCATTGACTGTAATTCACATCCACCTCTCCAGGATTCAAGTCAGTCCAATGACTTTTTTCCACCTATTAGAACCCACTCGCCTCCCTCTATTCATCACAGATCCTGTGCCCCATCTCTGCTCTCCGCTGGTATGTTGTCAGAGATGTTCTTTGCAATGTATGACAAAGAGTCTTTGGCCAATTTTGGTCCAACACCCACAATAGCTGAGACAAATTTAAATATAGTTCCTCACTGCTCTGAGAAATCCAGATTTCCTTCTCCCTTTCTGCATCTTCTTGCCCTTCATTCTCATTTTCCTCCTCTTCCTCTCCCTCAGACAACAGATCCGAGATTTGCTGTTGTAGTTCCAAGCTGATGTTGTTTTCTGATAGGATGAGAGTCCGCATGGAAGTGGGATAATTCTCCACCATGTCCAGAAATATCTGAGAGAGACAGAACAAATGCAGAATTATGGCACGGATCACTGAACATTATACCATAATATATCAGCCCAAATTTATCATGGGCAGCATCCACTTTCATGTTACAATTCTATTAAGTACTTCCCAATGTATGGGTATGTATCACTAGGACTTACAGATTAGAAGATTTCAGTTGGTGCAACACATTAATTAATCGCAATGCTACTGAATCTAGTGTTGGTCCTCTGGAGAGTGAGTCTGGGGGATCGATAATAGAAAACAAAGAAATTGTGAAAGCGTTAAACAGGTATTTTGTGTCTGTCTTCATGGTAGAGGACTTAGAAAACTGCCTTAGAAAATCAAGAGACAATAGGCAGGGATGAACTTAATACAATCACCTTCACCAGGGAAAGGGTGCTAGGAAAACTATTAGACCTAAAAGCTGACAGGTCCCCAGGACCGGATGGGCTGCATTCTAGGGTCTTAAAGAAAATGGTGACACAGATAGCAGAAGCATTGATTATAATCTTCCAAAATTCCTTAGATTCCAGAAAGGTTCCAGTGGATTGGAAAATAGCTAATGTAACATCTTTATTGAAGGAAAGAGGGACGCAGGAAGCAGGAAGCTATAGGCCATTTATCCAACATCTGCCATAGGGAAAGCTAGAATTCTTTAGTAAGGAGGTTATAGCAGGATACTTAGAAAATTATAATGTGATCAGGCAGAGCCAACATGACTTTGTGAAAGGGAAATCATGTTTAAATAACTTGTTAGAGTTTTTTGACGAAGTAACATGCAAGTTCAATAAAGGGGAACTGGTAGATGGCATTTATACCATGTCAAAGGTTACTACACAAGTAAGAGCACATGGTGTAGGGGGTAACATATTAGCATGGATAATAGATTGGTTGGCTAACAGGAAGCAGAGAGGAGGGATAAATAGATATTTTTCGGATTGGCAAGCTGCAATTAGTGGAGTGCTACAGGGATCAGTGCTGGGTCCATATCAATAACTTGGATGAAGGGACAGAATGTATGGTAGCTAAATGTGTCGCTGACACTAAGATACCTCGGAAAGTAAGTTGTCAAGAGGACATAGAGAGTCTATAAAGGGATATAGACAGGTTAAATGAACGAAAATTTAGCAGATGGAGTACATGGTGGGTAGATGTGAACTTGTTCACTTTGGCAGGAAGAACAGAAAAGCAGTATACTATTTAAAAGGAGAAAGATTGCAGAACTTGGCGGTACAGAGGGATCTAAGTGCCCTGGTACATGGTCACATAAAGTTAGTTTGCAGCTGCAGCAAGTGATTAGGAAGGCAAAACATTTTTTGGTGTTTATTACAAAAGGAATGGAATATTAAAGTAGGGAAGTTTTACTACAGCTGTACAGGGTCTTGAGGCCACATCTGGAGTAGTGCATGCAGTTTTGGTCTCCATATTTAAAAAAAGATATAATTGCTTTAGAAGCAGTTCAGAGAAGGTTCACTGGACTCATTCCTGGGATGAAGGGGTTGTCTTATGAAGAAAGGTTAGGCCTATATCCATTGGAGTTTAGAAGAATGAGAGGTGATCTTGTTGAAATGTATGAGATCCTGAGGGGAATTGATAGGGTGGACATCTAGAAGATGTTTCCTCTTGTGGGGGAGACTAAAACAAGGGGACATATTTAAAAATAAGAGGTCTCCCTTTTAAGACAGAGATGAGGAGAAACTTTTTCTCTCAAAGGGTCATTGATGTGTGGAATTCTCTTCCCCAGAAAGTAGTGGAGGCTAGGTCTTTGAACTTAATGCAGAATTGGACAGATTTTTGTTAGGCAAGGGGGTCAGGGGTTGTGGGGGGGGCGGGGGGGTAGACCGCAAAGTGGAGCTGAGACCGCAGCCAGATCAGCCATTATCTTATTGAATGGTGGAGCAGACTCGAAGGGCCAAATAGCCTACTTCTGCTCCTATGTTCCTAATTCCTTCCTGTGCTGTCGAGATGTTGCCTGTTTTATCAAGACAGGACTGACATGCAAAAATATTCGGTGGAATCAGAGAAAAATATGCAAAGAAACAGATAGAAGAGAAAATAGAGAAACAGCAGAGAAAGAAGTTAAAAAAAGAATGAGTTTAAGATGCAAAAGACTAAAAGTGCTCTCTTGTGACTCAAGTTGGATACACAGCAATAAATGACTATTGGTCAGTTTCTTCATTAATTCAAAGACCATCAACATTTCTGTTGTATCGTGAATTTTATAAGGCAGATTTACTGTAGAGTGTTTTGATTCAATAGGAATACAGTTAGTGCTCACTTAACATTTGCTTTGCGTTCCTGAAAAGTGTAAATTTAAGTTAAAGAACATTAAATGAATCAGATTTTCTCATTACAACTAATGTAAAATGCTGTACTTAGGTTCTGTAGGACCTTTCTCATCTGAAAAAATATTAAAACATGCCCTGTTAGCTGAAGTACTTATCCTATCAGACCATAAGACCATAAGACGTAGGAACAGAAGCTGGCCATTTGGCCCACTGAGACTGCTCCACCATTCAATAAGATCATGGTTGATCTGATAATCCTCAGCTCCACTTTCCTGCCTTTTCCTCATAACCCTAATTCCCTTACTGATTAAAGATATGTCTGTCTCAGCCTTGAATATACTTAATGGCCCAGCCTCTACATCCCTCTGCGATAAAGAATTCCACAGATTCACTACCCTCTGAGAGAAGAAATTCCTCCTCATCTCTGTTTTAAATGGGTGCCCCCTTACTCTGAGATTATTCTCTCTGGCCCTAGACTTTCCCACAGGGGGAAACAACCTCTCAGCATCTACTCTGTCAAGCCCCCTAGGAATCTTATATGTCTCAATAAGGTCGTCTCTCATTCTTCTAAACTCCAATGAGTACAGGCCCAATCTACTCAACCTCTCCTCATAAGAAAATCCCTCCATACCCAGGATCAACCTGGTGACCCTTCTCTGCACTACCTCCAATGCCAGAATATATTTCCTTAGATAAGGGGAACAAAACTGTACACAGTATTCTAGGTGTGGTCTAACTAATGCCTTGTATAGTTTTAGCAAGACTTCCTATTTTCATACTCCATTCCCTTTGAAATAAAGGCCAACATTCCATTTGTCTTAACTATTATCTGCTGAACTTGTATGCTAGCTTTTAAGGATTCATGCATAAGGACCCCCAAATCTCTCTGTGCTGTAGCTTTCTCCAGTCTTTCTCCATTTAAATAATTCTTCCTGCCAAAGTGCAAAACCTCACATTTTCCCACATTATATTCCATCTGCCATGTTTTTGCCCACTCACTTAACCTGTCTATATCCCTCTGTAGACTCTTTGGGCAGAATTTTCCGAGCCTGCTGGTGGTGGGTATGATAGGTGGCATGTGCGGAAAATATGGCGTGATCCACTTCACGAAGGCATGAAGGCAGGTTGCGATCTTGTGCTCAGCCTGCTGAAGGTGGGCCGTGTTTCCTGCCATCGGCCGGCAGGGAGATAATTGTAATACATTAGCACATAATTAAAAGGTCATCCTGCCAGGCTCTTGGAACCCCGCCGTACCGTCCTTCCACGTCAGCGGAAAGGACACTGATGTGTTTCACAACTGCACACATGCGACAAGCACTTGGCAGCCTTCACTTTGGAGGAACTGAGGTGAGTGAACAACAGTGTTCTCCACAGCTTGCTCATTGTTTACAGGCCTATGGGGCGCCAGGGGACGAGGGAAACTGATGCCTGGCCCTGCAGGTGACTGCTGAGGGGTGTGGGTGTCTGGAGAGCAAGTGCTGGCCAGCCTCAGAGGCAGCTGCTGAGGGGAAGGGGGTGTAAGGGGGCGAGTGCTAGCCAGCCTCAGGGAGGATGAAGAGGGGCGGGGGTTGTCTGAGGGCAGTGCTGACCAGCCTTGGAGGTGACTGCTGAGTGGGGGTCAAGTGCCGCCCTGGCACTGCATCCCATGCACAGGCAATCGAGGTGGGGGTCAGCGTAAGTGACGGAAATGGCCTCACATTAGGGTCACTTGTATAAACTGACCAACCTCTGCAACTAAGACAGATCAGGTGCAGCCACAGTGATATGATTGGGGTCAGGCTCCCAGCCTGCCTGCCCATGCAAGCATTGTGGAGGCACCAAAGGGCCACCAAGCACTCCATACCTTATCCCCCTCCGCCCCTCCACCCACCCCAGCACAGATTTCGAATCTGCCACCACTTTATTGCAGCACAGAGCAAATGTACACCTTGTACAATCTCCTCGCCAACACTGGCCATGTAGTAGTCATTGCTGGAGGTGCTCACAGCCCCTTGCAATCTCAGCATCCTGGTTTGGGCCAGTGTCCCCCATGTTGCAGGTTGACAGGGCAGCCATGCAGCACACTCATCTCTGACCATCCGAGTGGTGAGTAGCACTCTCTGGGGAACATTAAGGGGTGCTCACACAGGGCCAGGAAAGGTACTAAGTACAGCCATGATAACCACTTCTCTCTCTTTCGTGCTGCAGGAGAACCACTTCAGGATCATGGATCCTGGTGACCTAGCTGTGCCTGATGGCTTACAGTGACCATAGAAGACGGAAGAGGGAGCGACTGAGGCACCTGGCCATGCAAAGGCAGGAGCAGCAACCTCATGAAGAAAGGGCAGCAGGAGCTCCCACACTGTCCAGGAGCGACTGGTTAGACCCTAGTGACATCCAAGATCTATAGACACCGCCTGCCACTCCTGCAGATGGCTGAGAACCAGTGTCACCGACAACTGCACATGTCTAGGGACCTGATGGCTCACATCTGCCACTTACTGCAGGACTCGGCGCCAAGGGGACATGAAGGGCATCCAATGCCAATGGCTGTGAAAGTGACCGTGGCGCTCAATTTCTATACCCGTGGCTCCTTTCAGGGTTCCACAGGTGTCCTCTATGGGATTTCACAATTCGCCACCCACAAATGCATCCATGAGGTCACAGATGCCATCTTCTCCATGGCACACAACTTTATGCATTTCACCCAAGACCAGGACAGCCAGGATGGAAGGGCCACTGGATTTGCCCTGATCTCGGGATTCCCACAGGTGCAGGGTGTGACTGACTGCACATACAATGGTGCTCAGGTCTCCATTGCTACACTCGGTGGACTTCATCAACCACAAGGGCTTCCACTCACTGAATGTGCAGCTGGTATGTGATCACCAGAAACGCATCCTGCAGGTATGCACACGGTTTCCAGGGAGTGTGCATGACAACTTCACCCTGAGTCACTCACAGATCCCTGCAGTCTTTCAGGGTCCACAGAGGCTGCAGGGTTGGCTCCTTGGGAACAAAGGCTACCCGCAGAGGCCATGGCTGATAACACCCTTGCAGCAGCCTCAAACTGCAGCAGAGCGATGCTATAATGAGGCTCATGCAGCAGCTCACAACTTGGTGGAGCAGACCATCGGGATGCTGAAGATGTGGTTCCGGTGCCTGGACCGGTCTGGTGGAGCCCTGCAATACTGTCCACGGAGGGTGTCATGCATCGTTGTCATCTGCTGCGCGTTATACAACCCGGCACTGCAACAGTGTGAGGAGCTGGCTGAGGAGCAGATGGAGGAGCTGCATGTCTCCTCCGATGAGGAGGATGCTGACGGGGATGTGGGTTAGGGGCTCCTCGGTTGTGATGATGACGGGGATGAAGCTCTCGCACTGGCTAGATGAGGCAGGCGCACTTGGGAGGCCCTCATAGCTGCTAGATTTGTGGAGGATGATGACGACATGCAGTGAGGTGTTGACGTAGATCCTCACATCACAATTGTGAACGTTTGACTCCTTTCTGGCTTATCTCAGTGCCAATACCCTCTGTGAGAATGCTCCTAATAGTTGCTCCATGGCTGGAGGATGATGGAACATGCAGTGAGGACACTCCATAGGCTTTCACATGGCCTCTGAGAATGTCTGACTCCTGTCTCACCGAGGGCAGCTCGCTTGTGCTCCATGATCAGGGCCATCTGAGAGACGCAGCCATGAAACTTTAGATGCATCTGATGCTGTGTCTGTTTTCAGCACCTCAATACTTCAGGAGCTGGTGCACAGCATTGCTGGTCACAGATGCTGGTGTGATGGGGTCCAGCCCCATCTTAAAGTGCTGAGAGCACATAAAGAGTATGAGAGAACTCTGTGGTGCTTGCCCACTGCATTCTGGCAACAATGACCAGCACTGCTGAGGTGCAGGCATCAGTAATGTTTCCAGGGAGCGTGAGGCTAGACTATTACTGTGGTCTGAAGGTGGCACAGAGGACAGGGAAGAGGCCCTAGACTGAGACACCTGCCTTTTATCTTGCGCAGAAAGGTTTCATATCTGAGTGACAAGAACATTGCTCATCAGAACAAGGAGCCATAGGCAGGGAGACATTCTTGGGAGTTTATTGACAATAGTGAACATTATGTACAATTGATTAATACCTGTACCCAGATTGTGCAACTAATTCTCCTTAACTATTCTAACCCTGCTGCTACGTCTTGGTGCTCCCCGGACATCCACAGCGGAGGTGGAGGCAGCATACTGACTATGATGCCCTGTCTATGATGACTTTGGCAGGTGTCCTCTGGAGGACCAAGGCTTGGAGGGCTCCAGCCTGCTTTCAGGGTCCTGCTGTGGGGCATTGGCACCCTCCTCTGCTTGTGAAGCTGGATCTGTGGAGGTCACGGGAGGAGGGGAGTCAGATGGGCTGGTCATTCCCAGAGTCACCTAGGTGGAAAGCCCTGGAGCGTACACCTGCTGATCCTCCTCCCAGTGGGTGCTCAAGGGTCCCTGGCTGACTCCATGAGCGGAAGGGGTAGCTGGAGTGAGATCGAGCTGCCCAGCACCCAACTCGCATACACACTGTTGGAGGCCAAGTATGGCATCAGCGATGAAGCTAAGCCTGCGCAGTAGTGTGGAAGTGACATCCTGGACCAAGGTCTCCATGGCGGCCGCCATCCTGCTGGTGTTGACCTTGGTGCGTTGCAATGTTATCACCTCAGCCTGAAGATTGATGGACTCCTCCATTGTGCCATGCAATGTGAGGATTGCAGCGGACACCCCTTCCTGCTGTTGCCGAGCTTGTCTTTGCTGCTCCAGCAACTGTGACATGACCAAGTGCAGAGACTCGGACTCAGCAACATTCTGGCTTCCAGCAGTCCTCCAAGTGCTGGGGATGTGGAAAGTCCCTGCCTCTGCATGCTGTGGATCAGAAAGTGTGATGTGCTCACCAGATTATGATCCCGAGGCTACTCTAAAGCTAGATCCTACCAAGGTGTGTGTCTCTGTGCTGGTGCATGGTGTGGATGAGCGCTGTGACAGGACTTCAGGGAGGGTGCCTTCAGGTTCCTTTTCGAAGGTTTCTTCGGAGCTTGCTTGGAGGCTCTGTGTCGTGAACTCCATCTGCTGCTTCTCAGGTGTGCCTGCGCAAGCAAAAGGAGATCATTCGTGCACGGCAGTGACCTGTGAAAGAGGACACATCACTCAGTATGGTTATCTGATGCATGCTGCAGTACTGGACCCTCACTTGGTAGAGCAACGCCAGGCTCACCGTCAGCACAGGACCGGTCCCAGTCACCGCCGTTCAGGTGGATGGCTCTGTTTTCAAATTCTGTGAGAACTTTAAATTCCAGCATCCCTCCACCTGTCTGCCGTCTTTCCCTCCTGTTGTGAGCCAGTTTGTCCTGCATGGATAGAGATGGGGAGAGTGTATCAGGATGCCTACCAGGCCAGGTGATTAGTATGTCTGGCCTGTGTGGGTGGTGAGTGGTCCCAAGGATGGGATGAGGACAGTGATGGCGTGTATGAATGGTGATATCCCTTGCAGTGAGTGAGGGCCCTGTGGATGTTTGATGGTTTTGTGAGTGTGTGAGTGGGGGGTGATGAAAAGAGTGACTTACCCTGGCGGAATGGAAGAGATCATTCCTCCTTTTGTGGCGCTGGGTGGCTGTCCTCTTCTTAAGGGTGTTGGCATTGACCACCGCTGCCATGGTCTCCCAAACCGGGCTGGTGACATTGCTACCCAACCTGCGGCCAGTGCAGGGTTAGAGCACATCCCGGCGGGCCTCCACGACATTCAGCAGTCGCTCGAGGGACCCATCGTTGAAGCGGGGGACTGCAGTCTTTTTGCCTTTTCTGGCCATGTCTCCCAGGCAGCAGTGGTGAGCTCATGGCAATGAGAGCTTTGCTGGCAGCTGCCTTTTAAAGATGGCGGCTGGTGTAATGCAACAGTGGGGGTGATGGCGAATGGGCGCCTGCCATGGAAACAGTGTGTTTCGTGGAAGTAAATATATGATGAGGCCGGCTTGGGAAGATACGGCGTGAAAACCCACCATTTTCATCAGCAAGTAGGACTCCATTTTACCCACCTGCTACCATACTTAATGCCATTCTGACAAAATTCAGCCCTTTGTCACAATTCGCAAATTAAATAACTTTTAAAATAAAATAAATTTAAAAGAGAAAAGATATATGCTAACCCTTTCTACTTCACAAAATTGTTACAGCACAGAACGTGGTCATTTGGATTGTTGCGTCTGTGCCGTCTCACATAAGAGCAATTTTTCTAGTGGCACTCCCATGCCTTCTCCTTATAGGCCTGCACATTCTTTCTTTTCATGAAATAACCCAATTCCTTCTGGAATGCCTTGATTGAATCTGCTTCCACCACACTCTTGGCCAGTGCATTCCAGATTCTAACCACTCGCTGCATGAAAAGATTTTTTCCTCAGGTTACTATTGCTTCTTTTGCAAATTACCTTAAATCTATGCCCTCTTGTTCTTGATCCTTCTAGGAACATTTTTCCTCATCAACTCTGTCCAGTACACTCATGATTTTGAACAGCTTTATCAAATCTCCTCTCAACCTTCTATTTTCCAAGAAAAACAGTCCCAACTTCTCCAATCTAGTTATGTAATTAAAGTTCCGCTGCGGCCATTCTCATTAATCTTTTTTGTACTCCCACTGATGCCTTCATATCTTTTCTGAAGTGTAGTGCCCAGAATTAGACACAATACTCCAGTTGAGGCTGAACCAGTGTTTCATATAGGTTTAACATAATTTCTTTGCTTTTACACCCGATGTCCTTATTGATAAAGCCCAGGATGCCATATGCTTTGTTAACCGCTCTCTCAACCTGTCCTGCCCCCTTCAATCATTTATATGCATATACATCCAGCTCCCTCTGCTCCTGCAGCCTCTTTGGAATTGCACCCTTTATTTTATATTGTCTCTCTATGTTCTTTCTGCCAAAATGAATCACTTTGCACTTCCCTGCATTAAATTTCATCTGCTGCTTGTCTGCCCATTCCACCCACCTATCAATGGCTTTTTGAAATTCTACACTATCCTCTGAACAGCTCACAATATTTTCAAGTTTTGTATCATCCACAAATTTTGAAATTATGCCCCCTAGATCAAGGTCCAGGTCATTAATATGTATCAAGGAGAACAAGGGTCCCAATACCAATCCTCAGAGAATTTCATTATAAATCTTCCTCCTATACAAAAAACATCCACTAACCACTAGTCTCTGTTTCTTGTCACACTGACAATTTCATATCCATATTGCTACTGTCCCTTTTATTCCATGGGCTATAATTTTTCTCACAAGTTTGTTGTGTGGTACTGCATCAAATGTCTTTTGAATGTCCATTTATGCCACATCAACAGCGTTACTCTCATTAACCCTCTTTGTTATCTCATCAAAAAACTCCAGAAAGTTAAACACGATTTTTCCAAAACAAATTAATGCTGACTTTCCTTAATTAACTCACATTTGTCCAAGTGACTATTAATTTTGTCCTGAATTATTGTTTCTAGAAGATTCCCCACCACCAAGATTAAATTGACTGGCCTGTATTGCTGGGCTTATCCTTATGCCCTTTTTTCAACAAGGGTGTAACATTTGGAGTTCTTCGGTCCTCTGGCACCACCCTGAGTTGAAAGAAGACTGGAAAATAATGGCCAGTGCCTCCTCAATTTCCACCCTTGCTTCCCCTAGTATCCTCAGTGGATGCATCCCATCTGGTCCTGGTGCCTAATGATTTTAAGTACAACCTATCAAATACCTCCTCCTTATCAATTTTAAACCCTTCAAATGTCTGAATTACCTCCTCTTTCACCATTACCTGTGCATCTTGTTCCTTGGTAAAGATATGCAAAGTATTCATTTGATACCTTCGCCATGCTCTCTGCCTCCAACTGTAAATCCCTTTTATTGGTCCCTAATTACCCCTACTCCTCCTTTTATTACAATTTTACAATTTATATGCCCACAGAAGACATTTGGATTTCCTTTTATATTAGCTGCTAGTCTCTTTTCACACTCTGTATTTGCTTATCTTATTTGCTTTTGCACTTACCCTCTGAACTTTCTATATTCAGCCTGGCTCTCGGTTGTATTATTGAAATGACATCTGTCATAATCACACTTTTTCTTTTCATCTTTATCTCTATTCCTTTTATAATACAGGAAACTCTGGATTTGTTTGCCCTGTTTTTCCACTTTGTGGGAATATACCTTGGCTGTGCCAGAATTTCTCTTCACTAAAGACAGCCCATTGTTCAGATACTGTCCTGCCTGCCAACTTTTGATTCCAAGTGATCTGGGCCAGATCCATCCTCACCCCATTGAAGTTAGCTTTCCCCAAGTTAATTATTCTTCCTCTAAATTGTTCCTTGTCCTTTTCTGCCTCCTCCCGCTTGCCAGCCCTCCAGCTCGCTGCCTTTCCTGTTCCTCCCACCTCCAGCTTGCTAACATTCCAGCTTGCCACCTCCCCTGCTCGCCAACACTCCCACTTGCCACCTCCCCGTTCACCAACGTCCCCCCCCCCACCACTTGCCACCTCTCCCATTCACTAACCCTGCAGATCACTGCCGATTGTGCTTGCCCAACCTCCTGCTCACCACACATCCTGCTCCCGACCCTATAGATATGGGACAAGGAACAATCCCAGAGTAAAAATAATTAACTGGGGGAATGCCAACTTCAATAGGGCAAGTTGGCAACATTGGCAAGAAGGAGGGTCAGCAGTCACTGTGGGGTGGCGGGGGAGGCCGGTCAGTGAGATGGAGAGTTGGGGCATAGGAAAGGCCACTTCAAAGTGGCATCGATCAGGTCATGCAACCCTACATCAGACTCAGCACAAATCAAAACAAAACTCCCTACCTTAAACATGAATACTGGCATTTGCAGATAATTGGCAATGACAAGCAATATTGTAACATATTTGCGTGTCAGAGCCACTTAAATAATACATATTGAAACCACTTAAAATCAGCAGGGCAGGTGGTTTGTACTTGAGATGTTAATGTCTTTAATAACAAACACGCATTTTTCGAACATTAACTGTACTTGCGTAACCATTACCTTATTGTTCACAGACATTATGGGAACGGCCTGGTTCAAAAAGATTTTGCATCATTCTTACAGTCCCTTTACTTTTTTTTAACTGCACAACATTAAAATAGGGCAACTTAAAATGGGGCAATTTAAAACAGGGATTTCACTCTATTGGACAACATAACATTGTACAATCTTGGGGCCATAACCTTATCCCAATGACGAGTGATGCAAATGTTTAAAATACTTTGTTTAAACTTCTCATTTTACTAACATTAAAAACGAAAGAGCATTTGAGCACCATTTGGCGGAGTTCTGTGAAAGTGCTCATGTGCAAAAAATTGAATTATACAATTAAAGGTTAAATTCCAAAGCCAATTAAAATGTATATGCCTGCAAAATCAGGATACTGCAGCTTGTAACAGTTTCAATGAGATTGTAATGAGCACATTGCTGACATAAGAATGATTGTTGAAAATTCTGATACTTGAAGAGCGAGTTGTCACTTATACGGAGATTGGTTACACACTCATTCAAAGATTGTGTTGTTATGGCAAACTGGTGAAGAATAATGAAGAGCACTAGAATTATGTGAAGGAAACAGACTACACTCAAGAGTGTAATCAACTCATGGAGAAAATGGCTTTGAAAAATACAACTCTTGAAGATGATGAAAATCAAGAGAAGGAAGAACAACAGACACTTTTTGGTTGGGGAGGAGGGAGATAAAGGGAATGGACAGAATTGTAGGCTGACAAGGTGAATTTGTTAGTGAACAGCAGGATAAAAGGGCTGATTTTGGTGGCATTTCAGGAAGTCTGCAGCAATCCTTTAACTTCTGCCTTTAACCGCAGTGTTAACTGCAGGAGGTGGAAAACCCCCATAGGACAGGCAGGTTAATAATTTAAATGTGTTAAGTGCTTTTTGTCAACTTTTTAAACCCTGATTTCTGGCTATAAAGGAGGGGGGAACTTAAAACATTGGGTAGGATTTTATGGCCCTGTTGGGGACAGGGATGTAAAATATGGCGAGCCATTCAAAATTCCATTGACTTCGGCGGGACTGTAATATCCTGCTAGCGTAAAATTCTGCCTAGTTAACTATGACTATAGAGAAAGTACTAGAATGACTAATGGGACTAAAAGCTGACAAGTTCCCTGAATCCTAGGATCTTAAAAGAAGTGGCTGTGGCGATAGTGGATGCATTGTTTGTAACCTTCCAAAATTTCCTAAATTCCGGGAAGGTGCAGCAGATTGAAAACCCCCAAATTTAACACCTCTATTCAAGAAAAGGGGGTGACAGAAAGTAGAATACTATGGCCAGAATTTTACATGCTAGTAGCAGGCATGAGCCTGATCCAGAAGAATGTTAAATTTCGCAAGAGGCCGTTGGGCACGCAACTTGACATCATCGCGCACTCGCACAATATTTCAGTCGGCAGGCGCACACAGGACACGGAAGCACATCTGCTGACAATTATTCAGCCACTTAAGGCAATTAAAAATGCAATTAAAGTCAATTTTACTTGTCTGTCCAATTTTGCGCTCATCACACAGGCAACATAGGCAGGCGGCCAACTCGTTTTTTCACTTTTCTCATCCATTGTGTGAGTTGTTAATTCAGATGAGAGTTTGCTGTTGCTTGTGTGTTGAAATTTCAGACCTTTTCCTGTGGTTTCTTCTGAAATATTTGCTTTGTTAGCTTTGTTTTGTCAACTCTCTTGGAGCATTCCTGCCAAGTGCAGCCTTCAGTGCACGGGATAATGCCATCTGCATTTCAGCAGATGGGGATTGTGTACTCTGTGGGGGGACGTGCTCTGAGGTGGAAGAGAGGGGCGGAAGGGAGGGGAGGTCAGCTGTCTGCAGGCAGCTCGCAGGCACAGACCTGTTGGAGGAGGGGTACTGGCTCAGCGGGTGCAGGGCCAGCAGGGAGAGCAAGGCAGAAGGGACCGCAGAAGACACCACTATTCTGCTGCCAGCTACCTCAACATGTCTGAGGTCCAGTGCTGCAGGAGGCTCTGCCTCTCTGCCATGACATCAATATGCCAGATGATTGGTCTGGAGATCACCTCCAACTGTGTGGGTGGGCCCCCAATGCCAGGGTCTGAAGGTCACAGTAGGCCTCAATTTTTCTGCTTCTGGGTCATCCCAGAGGTCAGTGAGGGTCAGTATAGGGTGTTCCAATCAGGTGTCCACAGTTGTGTCAGGCTTATCACTGACGCTTTATTCAGGGGGGTCGTCACATTCATTCATTACTGGACATACCAAGCCAATCAGGCTGAGCGAGCCAAAGGCTTCGCAGCTATTGCTGGGTTCCCCCACATTCAGGGTACCATAGACTGCACTCATGTGGCCATCGAGGTATCAGCGGGTCAGCCAGGTCCTTCGTGAATAGAACGGGTTACCACTCCATAAATGTGCAGATAGCGTGCAACCATAAGACCCAGATTCTGAAAGTCTGTGCAAGGTACTCTGGCAGCTCCCATGATGCATATATTCTGTGACTCTCCAAGGTGCCAAGGCTATTTGTGGCTCCAGCTCAACTGGAAGGTTGGCTTTTGGGTGACAAAGGATATCCCACAAAAGATGGCTCATAACGTCACTCCAGAACCCAAGGACAGTGATGGAGGAGATATACAATAGGAGTCATGCCTCCACAAGGGCAGTGGTTGAGAGAACCATTGGGCTGCTGAAGATGGAGTTCCGCTGCCTGGACCAATCAGCGGGTGCCCTGCAATACCCTCCGAATGCGTGTTACTTGACGTCGTTGTCTGTTGCGTTCAGCACAATTTGGCAAGGGGGTACCCACTGGAGGATGAGGATAGCAAGGCAGCTCCACAGGCCTCAGAGGAAGACTCTACTAATGGGTGTGATGAGGAGCCCGGGCAGGCGCAGGGTAAGGACATGGAGGCAGATTTATGGAATCTTCAGGGAGGCAGTGACACCAGGGAAGCTTTGATTCAACACATCTTCAGCTAGGCTGCCAAGTTATGGCTTTGCTTTCTTGGCAGGGGTACCGCCTCCTTCACACATTTCTGAGAAGGAAATCCCATGAGCTGACCCCAGTGTTGCCCCACAACCTCTGTAAGAAAGTTTGCTGCCCTGCCGCCCATCATAAGTCACTGATGAGGCCTGCACCTATGGAAAACAGGAATGACACTCAGGGTATTGAAACAAAAACTAAATTTACATCTTTTCCAGAGTTGCAAAAAAGGAACATGGCATAGGCTGGAATTTTATGGCAGTGGGATTTTACATTCCCGCCTAAGTCAATGGTGTTTAGAATGGCTTGCTGCATTCTACAGCCTTGTCCCCACCATGAGGGGGATGTAAAATTCCAGCCATAATTTTGTTGCTACTGTCACACAACTGGGGACTGCAGCAGTTCAAGCAGGCAGCTCACCACCACCTTCTCAAGGGCAATTAGGGATGGGCAATAAATGCTGGCCTAACCAGCAATGCCCACATCCTGTTAATGGATAAAAAACAAAAACAATACATAACACTAATGAAATGAAAGAATGTCACCCATACCCCCCCCCTCACTGGCAGCGGCATTGACGGCAGATTGCTGACTATGCTGTCCTGTCGGCCTTGATGACCTTCGCAGTCATCCTCTGACCAGGAGGATGCGACCAGCAACATGGCTGGGCAGTCATCAGTCATCGCAGCCTTAAAAGATGCCACAGTCACTGGCAGAAAGGCAGAGAAGCTGCCGCTCTCATCCGGAGCACCGTGACAGGAGCCCACAGACGTCTGTACCTCCCCGCTCATCAGTGATGGATAGGCACCTAGCAGATTAACTAGGTGCCTCATCCATCTCACACTGGCAGCAGCCTCCTGAGGCATTACCGATGTATCGGAGTGCAGGTCTGAGCACAACCCCAGGAATTCCTGATGCCCTGTATGGAGTATAGTAAATAAGACTGGGGAGTTACAGGCGCAGATTGCCATGTGGAAATATGATGTTGTGGCGTTAACAGAGACCTGGCTCAAGGAAGGGCAGAGCTGGGTGTTAAATATTCCCAGGTACAAGTTGTTCAGAACAGATGGGAAAGGAAGGAAAGGAGGCGGGGTAGTAGTATTGGTTAAGGAGAGCATTGCAGTGCTGGAGAAAGAGGATGTCCCAGAGGGTTCAAGGGCAAAATCAATTTGGTTAGAGCTAGGGAACAAAAAGGGTGCAATTACATTGCTCGGTGTAGGCTGTAGACCACCAATTAGTGGGAAGGACATGGAAGATCAAATCTGCAGGAAATTACAGAGAGATGCAGACATTATAGAGTAGTTATAATGGGGGACTTTAATTACCCGAATGTAGACAAGGGCAGTGGTAGTGTAAAAGGCGGAGAGGGGCAAAATTTCCTAGATTGTGTTCAGGAGAATTTTCTACAGCAGTATGTGTCCAATCTAACAAGAAGAGATGCACTGTTGGACCTGCTTCTTGGAAGTGAGGTGGGCCAAGTAGATCAAGTGTCAGAGGGGGAACATTTAGGAGACAGTGATCATTGTACTGCGCATTTTATGATGATGATAGAAAAGAATGATAGGCAATCCAGAGTAAAAATAATTAACTGGACAAGAGCTGACTTCAATGGGGCAAGAACAGAGCTGGACCAGATAAACTGGAATGAAAGATTGGCAGGAAAAACTGTAGCTCAACAATGAGCTACCTTCAAAAAAAAAATTGGTTCGGGCACAGTCAAGGTGTATTTCATCAAAAGAGTTGGTGCAGGAGGGAGGATTTTAGGTTCCTGGATCACTGGGACCGTTTCTGGGGAAGGTGGGACCTGTACAAGTGGGATGGTCTACATCTGAATCAGAGCGGGACTAACATCCTTGTGGGCGTGTTTGCTAGTGCTGTTGGGAGGAGTTTAAACTAATTCGGCTGGGGGAGGGGACACAGAATGTTGGAAAAATAAGGACACATCATAATACAGTAAAACAATCAAGTCAGAGGGAGTACAGCTGCAAGGGAGTAAGGCAAAGCTGGATGGCCTCGACTTTAATGCCAAGAGTATTACAGGTAAAACGGATGAGTTAAGGGTGAGGATTGACATGTGGAATTGTGATATAGTAGACATCACTGAGACGTGTTTGAGGGAAGGGCAGGATTGGCAATTCAACATTCCGGGATATAAAATCTTCAGGTGAGACAGGGGAGAGGGTAAAAGAGGAGGAGGCATTGCATTATTAGTTAAGGAGTCCGTTACTGCAGTAAGGAGAGATGATATCTTTGAGGGGGCATCAAATGAAGCTTAGAGGGTAGAGCTTAGGAATAAAAAAGGGGTAACCACATTATTAGGTGTTTATTGTAGACCCCCAGATAGTCATTGGGAAATTGAGGAGCAAATATGTGCACAATTTGCGGAGGTGTATAAAAACAATAACAATAGGATAATGAAATTAGGCGATTTCAACTTTCCCAACATTAATTGGGATAGACATAGTGTTAAGGGCTTGGATGGAGTGGATTTCTTGAAATGTGTACAGGAGAACTTTTCAATATGTAGAGGGTCCAACAAAGGATGGTACAATGCTGGACCTAATTCTGGGGAATGACACCAGACAGGTGGCTGAGGTGGTAGTGGGTGAGCATTTTAGTGATAGCGACCACAACATGGTACAGTTTTATCATGGTTGTGGGAGGGAGAGGAAGGTGTAAGGGCGGATGCGCGGGAGATGGCCGGGCAAGGTTGAGGGCCCTGTCAACCACCGTGGGTGGAAAACCTCGGTCAAAGAAGAAGGAAGACATGTCAGAGGAACTGTTTTTGAAAGTGGCATCATCAGAACAGATGCGACAGAGATGAAGAAACTTCGCTTCCAATTTCCACCCCTCAATCATTTTCACATGGTCCATCTCTGACACTTCCCTTCTCTTCCTTGACCTCTCTGTCTCAATTTCTGGTGATAGACTGTCCACCAATATTCATTATAAGCCTACCGACTCCCAGACCTACCTTGACTACAGCTCCTCACACCCCACTTTCTGTAAAGAGTCCATCCCATTCATTCAGTTTCTTTGCCTCCGTTGCATCTGTTCTGATGATGCCATTTTCAAAAACAGTTCCTCTGACATGTCTGCCTTCTTCCTTGACCAAGATTTTCCACCCACGGTGGTTGACAGGTCCCTCAACCGTGTCCAGCTCATCTCCCTCACACCTTCCTCTTCCTCCCAGAATCATGATAGGGTCCCCCTTGTCCTCACTTATCACCCCACCAGCCTCCGCATTCAAAGGATCATCCTCTGCCATTTCCACCAACTCCAGCATGATGCCACCACCAAACACATCTTCCCTTCACCACCCCACCCCCACCCGCCCCAGCGGCATTCCATAGGGATCGTTCTGTCCAGAACACCCTGGTCCAATCCTCCATCACCTCCTACACCTCAACCCCTTCTCACGGCACCTTCACGGCAACCGCAGAAGGTGCAACACCTGCCCCTTTACTTCCCCTCTCCACACCATCCAAGGGCCCAAACACTCCTTTCAACTGAAGCAGCATTTCACTTGCATTTTCCTCAATTTAGTCTACTGCATTCGCTGCTCCCAATGCAGTTTCCTCTACATTGGAGAGACCAAACGCAGACTGGATGGTCGCTTTGCGGAACACCTTCGGTCTGTCCGTAAGCATGACTCAGACCTCCCTGTCGCTTGCCATTTCAACACCCCACCTTGCTCTCATGTCCACATGTCCGTCCTTGGCCTGCTGCATTGTTCCAGTGAAGCTTAGTGCAAACTGGAAGAACAGCACCTCATCTTCCGACTAGGCACTTTACAGCCTTCCGGACTGAATATTGAGTTCAACAATTTTAGATCATGAACTCTCTCCTCCATTCCCGCCCCCTTTCCGATCCCTTTTTTTCCCAATAATTTATATAGATTTTTCTTTTCCCACCTATTTTCA
Source organism: Carcharodon carcharias (assembly GCF_017639515.1). Taxonomy (NCBI): domain Eukaryota; kingdom Metazoa; phylum Chordata; class Chondrichthyes; order Lamniformes; family Lamnidae; genus Carcharodon; species Carcharodon carcharias. The sequence continues at coordinate 15,164,333 of NC_054471.1, forward strand.
TTTTTTTTAAATGTATTTCCATCCATTGTTTTATCTCTACCTTTTAACCTATTTCGATCCCTTCCCCACCCCACCCCCAATAGCGCTATCTGTACCTTTGTTATCACATTCCTTAGATAATATCACCAGCTTCAACACCTCTTTGCCCTTTTGTCTGTGACACCTTTTGGTTATCTCCACCTATCACTGGCCCTCTATCCAGCTTTACCTGTCCCATCCCCCCTTAAACCAGCTTATATTTCACCTCTTTTCTATTTTTCCTTAGTTCTGTTGTAGAGTCATATGGACTCGAAACGTTAACTGTGTTCCTTTCCACAGATGCTGTCAGACCTGCTGAGTTTTTCCAGGTATTTTTGTTTTTGTTTTGGATTTCCAGCATCCGCAGTTTTTTGCTTTTATCTCAAGGTACAGTTTAAGTTTGTTATGCACAAAGAAAAAAACAAGTTGCAAAAAATGTTTTGGATTGGGGGAGAGTGGATTTTAGTAAAATAAGGTAGGATCTGGCCAAGGTAGACTGGGAACAGTTAGTTGTGGGGAAATCTACAGAGGAACAGTGGGGGGTGTTCAAAAAGGAAATGGGGAGGATACAGGCTCAACATGTTCCCTCTAGGGTGATAGGAAGGAGTAATAAGCCCAGAAAACCATGGATGACCAGAGATATTCAGGTTACGATGAGAAGGAAAAGAGAGGCTTTTAGCAGGTACAAGGGAAGCAAATCAGCAGAGGTATTAGTGGAGTACAGACAGTGCAGGGTGGAGCTTAAGAAAGCAATTAAGAGAGCAAAGAGGGGATATGAGAAAGCTCTGGCTGGCAAAAGTAGGGAAAATCCCATGATATTCTATAAGTATATCAATGGGAAGAGGATAACCAGGGAAAGTGTAGGGCCCATAAGGGACCAAGGGGGCAATCTATGGGTGGAGCCAGAGGACATCTCAAGAGCGTTGAATGAATACTTCACGTCCGTCTTCACCCAAGAGAATGAGGATGAAGGTATCGAACTCGAGGACGGAAACTACGAGGTTCTTGAGCAAATTGATATAGTGAGTGACAAGGTTTTGGAGGTGTTGGCAGGCTTAAAAGTGGACAAATCTCCAGGTCCAGATGAGTTGTGTCCCAGATTGCTGAGGGAGGCAAGGGAGGAGATCACAGGGGCTCTGACCCGAATTTTTAATTCCTCTCTGGCCATGGGGGAGGTGCCAGAGGACTGGAGAACAGCTAATGTGGTTCCGCTATTTAAGAAGGGTTGTAGAGATAAGCCAGGGAACTACAGGCCAGTGAGTGTCTCATGTCAGTGGTAGGGAAACTATTGGAGAATTTTCTGAAGGAGAATATCTATCTCCACTTGGAGAGGCAAGGTTTGATCAGGGATAGTCAGCATGTCTTTGTCAGAGGGAGGTCATGCCGAACAAATTTGATTGAATTTTTTGAGAAAGTGACCAGGTGTGTCGATGAGGGTAGTGCAGTTGATGTGGTTTATATGGTTTTCAGCAAAGCCTTTGACAAGGCCCCACATGGGAGACTTATAGAGAAGGCAAAGGCACATGGGAAACAGGGTAATTTGATAAGGTGGATTCAGAATTGGCTTAGTTGTAGGAGACAGAGGGTGATGACAGAAGGATGCTTTAGTGACTGGAAGCCAGTGTCCAGTGGCGTACCACAGGGATCTGTGCTGGGTCCCCTATTATTTGTCATTTATATAAACGACATAGATGACTAGGTGGGGGGTAGGATTAGTAAGTTTGCAGATGGCACAAAGATTGGCTGGGTGGTTAACAGTGAGGCTGAGTGTCTTGGGCTACACGAAGATATAACCGGATGGTCAAATGGGCAGATAAGTGGCAGATGGAATTTAACCCTAAAAAGTGTGAGGTGATACACTTTGGAAGGAGTAATTTGACAAGGAAGTATTCAATGAACAGTATGGCACTAGGAAGTTCTGAGGAACAAAGGGACCTCGGCGTGTGTGTCCATAGATCTCTGAAGGCAGAAGGGCATGTTAGTGGGGTGGTGAAAAAGGCATATAGGACACTTGCCTTTATCAATCGAGGCATAGATTACAAAAGTAGAGAGGTCATGTTGGAGTTGTATAGAACCTTGATAAGGCCACAGCTGAAGTACTGTGTGCAGTTCTGGTCGCCACATTATAGAAAGGATGTGATTGCACTGGAAGGAGTGCAGAGGAGATTCACCAGGATGTTGCCTGGGATGAAACATTTAAGTTATGAAGAGAGGATAGACTTGAGTTGTTTTCGTTGGAGCAGAGAAGACTGAGGGGCGACCTAATCGAGGTATACAAGATTATGAGGAGCATGGACAGGATGGATAGGGAACAGCTGTTCCCCTTAGTTGAAGGGTCAGTCACAAGGGGACGTAAGTTCAAGGTGAGGGGCAGGAGGTTTAGGGGGGATCTGAGGGAAAACTTTTTTACCCAGAGGGTGGTGACGGACTGGAATATGCTGCCTGGGAGGGTGGTGGAGGGGGGTTGCCTCGCTCCCTTTAAAAAGTACCTGGATGAGCACTTGGCACGTCATAACATTCAAGGCTATGGGCCAAGTGCTGGTAAGTGGGATTAGGTAGGCAGGTCAGGTGTTTCTCATGTATCGATGCAGACTCGATGGGCCGAAGGGCCTCTTCTGCACTGTAATTCTCTAAAAAGGGGAAGGCAGGGCAAACAAATCAAGAGCTCCCTGGATAAAAAAGGAGATTGAAATTAAGATAAAGAAGCAAAAGTGCACTTATGACAGGCGAGAGGTAGAAAATACAGTTGAGAACCAAGAGGAATACAGAAGGTCCAGAAGAGAGGTGTAAAAGCATATTAGAGAAGCGAAGAGGAAATATGAGAAAAGACTGGCAGCCAGCAAAAACAGGAATCCCAAAATCTTCTATAGGCATATAAATATTAAACAGGTGGTAAAAGGAAGAGTAGGGCCGATTAGGGACCTAAAAGGGAATTTACACGTGGACGAAGGGGCCATGGCTGAGGTATTAAATGAATATTTTACATCCGTCTTTACCAAGGAGGTAGATGTTACCCAAGCCATGGTAACAGATAAGGAAACTCTGTCGCAGAAGGGTTCAAAATTGATAAAGAGGAAGTGTTGAATAGACTGACGTTACTTAAATTTGACAAGGCACTGGGACCGGTTGAGATGCATCCAAGGATATTGAAGGAAGTGAGAGTAGAAATTGAAGGGGCATTGGCCATAACCTTTCAGTCTTCCCTAGACTCAGGGGTGATGTCAGAGGACTGGAGAACTGCAAACATTACACCTTGTTTAAAAAAAGTTGTAAGGATAAGCCCAGCAATTACAGACCAGTCAGTTTAACTTCAGTGGTGGGCAAGATTCTAGAAACAATTATTTGGGATAGAATTAGTAGTCACATGGAAACATATGGGTTGATAAGGAAGAGCCTGCATTGATTTCTAAAGGGGAAGGCATGTTTAACTAACTTGCTGGAGGTTTTTTGAAGAGGTAACAGAAAAGGTCGATGAGGGTAATATTGTTGATGTGTACATGGACTTTGAAAAGGCATTTGACACAGTGCCACACAACAGACTTGTGAGAAAAGTTATCGCTCAGGGAATAAAAGGGACAGTAGCAACGTGGATACAAAATTGGCTGAAAAATAGGAAGTAGAGATTAATGGTCAATGGATATTTTTCGGACCGGAGGTCCCCAGGGGTTAGTATTGGGACCCCTGCTTTTCCTAATGTGTATTAATGATATTGGTGTGCAGGGGACAATTTCAAAGTTTGTGGATGATACGATGCTTGGGAGTGTTGTAAACTGCGAGGACAGTGTAGAACTTCAAAAGGGCATAGACAAGTTGGTGGAGTGGGCAGATAGGTGGTAGATGAAGTTTGATGCGGAGAAGTGTGAGGTGATGCAATTGGTAGGAAGAACATGGACAGACAATATAAAATAAGGGTGAAATTTTGAAGGGGTGGCAGGACAGATGGAGAGAACAGTTAATAAAGCACAAAGTTTCCTGAGTTTATTAATATGGGCATAGAGTACAAGAGCTAAGAAGTTATGCTGAATTTATGTAAGATGCTCGTTAGAACTCAGCTGGAGTACAGTTCTGGGCACCACACTATAGGAAGGATGCGAACACATTGGAGAGAGTGCAGAAGAATTTACAAGAATGGTTCCAGGGATGAGAAACCTCAGCTATGAGGACATATTAGATAAGCTGGGACTGTTTTCTTTGGAGAGGAGAAGGCTGAAAGGAGACTTGATAGAAGTTTTCAAAATCATGAAAGGGCTGGACAGAGTAGATACGAGAAACTGTTCCCATTAATAAAAGGATCAAGAATGAGTGGGCGCAGATTTAAAGTGATTTGCAAAACAAGCAAATGTGATATGAGAAAAAACTTTTTCATACAATGAATGGTTCAGGTCTGGAATGCACTGCCTGGAGTTGTGGTGGAGGCAGGTTCAATTGAGGCATTCAAGGGCATTAGATGATTATTTGAATAGAAACAAGGTGCAGAGGTACGGGGAAAAGGTAGGGCAATGGCACTGGGTCATAATGCTCAATTGGAGAGCTGGTGCAGATACGATGGGCCAAATGGCCTCCTTCTGTGCCATTAGGATTCTGTGATTCTATGATTCTGTGATGCTGTTCCTGGAGTTGACTCTCCATGATAGTTGCCACTCTCTCAATGGAGGAGGCTACGTGCTCGGTGCTCAGGGTCAATGCAGTGCTCAAAGTCCTCAAGGACTCCTCCATGACAGAGACCGTGGCATGCAAACCCTCAGGGATCTCTGCCAGATCTTCCAGACATCCAGCATCTGCCTCCTGATGGATGACTCCAGGGGCTCATCATCTGCCTAGGGCTCAACATCGTCCTGGTCTCCAGCAGCCAGCAGTCCTCTGTCAGCTGGCACCCTGGGCAGTCTCTGCCTCTGCTAGCTCCTCATGCGAGTGTGCCGTGATCTCCCCACAGTGCACAACCATCTGAGCTGACGGACTACAGCCTACTGACGTGCTTGTATCTGAGCTGGTGTCTGGTAGCGAGAGAGGGTGTGATGTCGGTGGATCTGTGTGTGGCTCCTCCTCCAGTGTCAATTGAGGGCCTTTGGGGTCCTGGATGCCTCTAGAGGATGGTGCATCTGAGGGAGGAAGACAATATGTCAGTGGTATCAATCATCACATATTCAATGTGCAAGCTGGGTGGCTTGGTGAGACTATGGACAGCAGCATCATGGTGCCATTGTAATTGCTGGGTTATTGGGGACTCTTGATTAGAAGTTATCTTTTGAGATGAGAGGACCCTACATTGTTTGCAGTCTTTGCCTGCCCTGCATCTGTCCGTTGGACTCTTAACTTCCGAGATGCCTGCCTCTCTATGAGCTGATGGCCTTGGTGCACACTTGCACTCGAGCTCTAGGGCTTCCATCTCACATTTGTTCAGGGTGAGCAGGTTGGACACCCCACCACCCGTTCTTGTATGCTCAGTGGCTTTATGGCTTCTCTTTTCCTGGACGGACAAAGATCCATTCATTAGCCCATCCTCTACCTGCAACACCATAGCGGGCTCACACTCCCAACTGGGAAGCAGATGAAATGCCCCTCATATTTGCACACCTGACCCTTATATGCACCCAGGGCTATCGGTCTGATCTCCTAGCCTTAGCAGGCCTTCTGTTACTCAGAGCTTTACACCACTGAGTGCTACAGTGGATGGCCACCCTTCAAGATTTCTCCACACACTACCATGCCAAATTGGTACTCACCTTTCCCAAGCATGGAAGATCATTAAACCTTTTTGAGCTCATGGTGTTGGGGTGATATATGAGCACTGAACCCAGCTGTGGCACACCACATTGTGCCCGCTGACCTGGGGTGCCGCCTCTGCCCAGGCCTTCTTTGTTTGGTGGGGTGGTTTCCCTTTGCCATCCCACAGCATCAGGATGTCCCATCTGGCACTCACTGCCTCCACAAGCACTCCTCCGAGGAACGGGGGGCTGATAGCTCAGCTGCATTGCCCTCAAGCCTGGCATGTCCAGTGGGTGCTGAAGTCATATCTTCAGCTTAGATTTGGACAGTTCCCTGTTCCTTCTATGGAACTCCTGGCAGCTTTCAGGGTGCTGCCTCATCCATTTTAAAACTCCCCACCAGGTCCCCATTGGACTGGGCACCCACCTTGCTCCCGCCCCTGCTGGCAGTCTTCCCTCAATATGGAGATGCCTTTCACACTGGCAGGCCCTTAATTGGCCAGCCAATGTGAAATCGCATTCTTCTGACGTTCGCAGGTTGAAGTGGCTTCTGGGCCCGCCGATCTCATGCGCACGACATGGGCAAAATTCAGGCCTATAGGTCAGTTATTCTAAGATTTGTCATTGAGAAAATGCTGAAATCCATTAAAAAGGAAGTAGTAAAAGAATATTAAGAAAGTCATAGTATCATCAAGCAGGAACTACATGGTTTTATGAAAGGGAAATCGTGTTTAATGCATTTATTAGAGTTCTTTAAGGATGTAACAAGCAGGGTGGATGAAGGGGAATGAATAGATGTGGGGCAGGACTTTCCCCCTGTCGGGGGCGAAGTTGAAGTGCGGGCGCGCACAGGCATGCCTTTGATCGACTTCCCCGATTGGGGGTGCGGCGCCATTGGCCCACCCAGCATGACGTCTGCACGGAAGTGCTGAGCAATCCCTGTGCGGGCGGAGGGGAATCCCTAAACCGAGAGTGTGCTCTTTCGCACATGCGCATGAAAGAGCACACTCATCTCCCTGAGGCTAAGTGCTGCCTCAGGAAGATCGGCTCTCATGTCAAAAGTATTAAAAACAGAAAAAAAAGTTCCCTGACATGTCCCCTCATGTGACACTGTCACGAGTTGGGACATGTCTATCATTTTTTTAAAAACTTTTAACTAAATCTTTTAAAACCTACATGAAACTTCATCCCACCTGTGGATGAGGTTTCATGCATTTTCTAATTCCCGCCTGGGCTCCTGGCCTGTCTGCCAAACTTAAGGTTGGATGGGCTGGTCCATTAATTAGTTTAATTAATCTGTCAATGGCCTCAATTGGCCATTGACAGGTCGGCGGGCGTGCAGCTGATTTTGCTGCGCCCCTGCCTACTGGAAAATTTAAATGGAGCTGGGTGACGTCGGGAGTTCCTGACGAGGGAAAATCCTGCCCGTGGTGTATTTGAATTTCCAAAAGATATGCATATGAGATAAAAGATAAGAGCTCATGGTGTTGGGGCGATATATTAGCATAATAGCATAGGCAGAGGGATTGGCTAACTAATACGAAATAGAGAGTTGGGATGAATGGGTCATTTTCAGTTTGACCAACTAACTAGTGGGGTGTCACAAGAATCAGTGCTGAGGCCCCAAATATTTACAATCTATATTAATGACTTGGATGAAGGGACTGAGTACATTGTAGCCAAATTTACTGATGATACTAAGATAGGTGGGAAAGGAAGTAATAAAGAGGACACAAAGAGTCTGTAAATGAATATAGATATGTTAAGTAAATAGACAAAAAATTGACAGATGGGGTATAATGTGGGAAAATATGAGGTTATCTATTTTGGTAGTAAGAATAGAAAAGCAAAATACTATTTAAATGGAGAGAGGCTACTGAACGCTTTGGGACAGAGAGATCTGGGTGCCCTCGCACATGAATCACAAAAAAGTTGGCATGTACGTACGGCAAATAATTAGGAAGACAAATGGAATGTTGGTCTTTATTGCAAGTGGAATAAAATATAAGAGGAGGGAAGTCTTGCTACAATTGTACTGGGTGAGACGACATCTAGAGTATTGCATATAGTTTTGGTCTCCTTATTTAAGGAGGGATAAATTTGCATTGGAGGCATTTCAGGGAAGGTGCATTAGGTTGATTCCTGGGATGAAAAAGTTCTCTTATGGAGAAAGATTGAGTGGGTTAGGCCGATACTCATTGGAGTTAGAAGAAAGTCTTTGGGAATGCAGCCGTCATCCACTCAGCCAACAAAGTTGCCACTGATTCAATAGGGTAAAGATCAGAGGTGAGCTGGCAAGATGGATACAGAATTGGCTTGGTCATAGAAGACAGAGGATAGCAGTGGAAGGGTGCTTTTCTGAATGGAGAGCTGTGACTAGTGGTGTTCCGCAGGGATCAGTGCTGGGACCTTTGCTGTTTGTAGTATACGTAAATGATTTGGAGAAAATGTAACTGGGCTAATTAGTAAGTTTGCAGACAACACTAAGTTTGGAGGAATTGCAGATAGTGAAGAGGATTGTCAAAGGATACAACTGGATATAGATCGGTTGGAGACTTGGGCAGAGAAATGGCAGATGGAGTTTAATCCAGACAAATGCAAGGTAATGCATTTTGGAAGGTCTAATACAGGTAGGAATTATACAGTAAATGGCAGAACGCTTAAGTGCATCGACGGGCAGAGGGATCTGGGTGTACAGGTCCACAGGTCACTGAAAGTGGCAACACAGGTGGATAAGGTAGTCAGGAAGGCATATGGCATGCTTGCCTTCATCGGCAGGGATATTGAGTATAAAAGCTGAGAAGTAATGCTGTAGCTGTGTAGAACTTTGGTTAGGCCACACTTGGAATATTTCATACAATTCTGGTCACCACATTACCAGAAGGATATGGAGGCATTGGAGAGGGTGCAGAGGAGGTTTACCAGGATGCTGCCTGGTCTGCAGGTTATTAGCTATGAGGAGAGGTTGGAGAAACTCGGATTGTTCTCACTAGAGCGACAGAGATTGAGGGGCGACTTGATAGAAGTTGAGTGGCATGGACAGAGTAGATAGTCAGAAGCTTTTTCCCAGGGTGGAAGAGTCAATTACTAGGGGACATAGATTTAAGGTGAAAGGAGATAACTTTAGAGGAGATGTGCAAGGCAAGTTTTTTAAGCAGAGGATAGTGAGTATCTGGAATTCACTGCCAGAGGAGGTGGTGGAAGCAGGTATGATAGTGGTGTTTAAGAGGCAGCTTGACAAATACATGAATAGGATGGAAATAGGGGAATACGGACCCCGAAAATGCAAAATGTTTTAGTTTGACAGGCAATATGATTGGCGCAGGCTTGGAGGGCCAAAGGGCCTGTTCCTGTACTGTACTTTTCTTTGTTCTTTGTTCTCTTTGTTCTTTGTAAACAGGCTGTGTGATAGCCCCCGTATAATTAACAATCAATCTGACAGTGGCTATTCAGATCAGCAAATATCAACTGCCCTCTGGTGTTAGAATTAACTACCGTCTAGATGGAAAACTCTTTAACCTCAGTTGCCTCCATGCCAAAATTAAATTGATAATAGAAATACACAATTTACAATTTGCAGTTGACTGAAGTGTCATTGCCCACTTTGCATCAGATTTGCAAGCCGCTCTTGATCTCTTCAATTTTGCATACAAGAGACTCGGCCTGTCCTTGAATGTTGCTAAATCAAAACTTATATACCAACCCAGACCTGGTCAGTAAAATATTCCATCTCCATATACATTGAAGGGGAGACTCTGGAATATGGTGAGCAATTCCCATACTATGGCAGCCACCTCTCTCAAAAGGCCACCATTGATGAAGAGATCAAACAATGGATCAGCTGTGCCAGCTCAGCCTTCTGCAAATTATGGCAGCAAGTGTCTGATAACAAAGGCCACTGCAAGCCAACAAAAGTTCTACTGTACAGAGCAGTTGATGCCACCACACTCATGTACTGCAGTGAGACCTCGGCTGTGCATCAACAACACATAGGAGCACTAGAGAAATTCCATCAGCCATGCCTCCAAGTTCAATGGGAGGACCGTAGAAAAAGCACTGGCATCCTTCTTGAAGCCATCTCCACAAGCATTCAGGAAAAACTCCTGCAAAATCAACTATGATGGACTGGTCACTGTGTCCAGATGGCCGAAAAGTGTCTCGCCTGCCAGGTCATGTCTTCTCAACTCTCAAATATGAACATACAAATTAGGAGCAGGAGTCGACCACTCGGCCCCTTAAGCCTGCTCCACCATTCAATAAGATCATGGCTGATCTGAATGTAAGTTCAACCCCACATTCCTGCCTACCTCCAATAACCTTTCATCCCCTTGTTAATCAAGAATCTATCTAGCTCTGCCTTAAAAATAGTCAAAGACTCTGCTTCTGCCACCTTTTGGCGAAGAGAGTTCCAAAAACTCACAACCCTCTGAGAAAAAAATTCTCCTCATCTCTGTCTTAAATGAGCTTCCCCTTATTTTCAAACAGTGACCCCTAGTTCTACATTCTCCCACAAGAGGAAATACCCTCTCCACATCCACCCTGTCAAGACCCCTCAGGATCTTAGAGGCTTCAATTAAGTCACCTCTCACTCTTCTAAATTCCAGTGGATACAAGCCTTTCCTCATAAGACAACTTATCCATTCCTGTTATTAGTCTAGTAAACCTTCTCTGAACTGCTTCTAATGCATTTACATCTTTCTTTAAATAAGGAGACACAGTACTCCAGATGTGATCTCACGAACGCTCTGTACAACTGAAGCATAACCTCCCTACTTTTATGGTCAATTCCCCTCACAATAAATGATAACATTCTATTAACTTTCCTAATTACCTGCTGTACCTGTATACTAACCTTTTGTAAATCATGCACTAGGACGTCCTGATCCCTCCGAATCTCAGAGCTCCTCAATCTTTCATCATTTAGATAATAAGCTTCTTTTTTATTCTTCCTGCCAAAGTGAACAATTTCACATTTGACTACATGATACTCCATTTGCCAGATCTTTTCCCACTCACTTAACCTATCTATGTCACTTTGTAGCCTCCTTACGTCCTATTCACAATTTACTTTCCTACCTATCTTTGTGTCATCAGCAAATTTAGCAACCATTCCTTTGGTCCCTCCATCCAAGTCATTTGCATAAACTGTAAAAAGTTGAGACCCCAGCACTGATACCTGTGGCACACCATTCCTCATATCCTGCCAACCATTTATGTCAACTTTTTGCTTCCTGTTAGCTAGCCAATCTTCTATCCATGTCAATATGTTCCAGGGGAGTTTCCAGTCCCCAGTGTTCCAGGGGAGGATAAAGAAAACACAAAAACACTTGGAGTCTCTCCTTGAAATGCAGCAGCATTTACATTGATGACTGGGAGGAGCTTTCTATATCAATTGTTCAAAATGATGAGAACTATTCCATCAAGCTGCATCATGGGTTGAGTCCAAATGCCTTAATGATGAGGCAGAGCAGTGGCAGAGAAGGAAGAAAAGGAAGCAAATCCTGCACTCGATATATCACTACCTTGTGGAACGTCCTGCCATGTGTCCAAAGAACTGCAGCTCGAGAATTGACCTGTCCAGTCACATGAAGACCCACAGCGGAAGCTCATGACCCCAAATAGACATCATCCTCAAAATGAAGGATAGCCAATGACACCTGGTGCTGGGTGAAACATAATCTCAGTCTTTGAAACAATGATTTTGAGATGAAAGTGTTTGACAGTACTCAATAATTTGATTGCCATAGTATGGATGTCTTCTTTGCTGTCGGCAGCTAGAGTACAATCATACATGTACAGAAGCTCTCTGATGATAGACTCATAGACTCATAGATGTTTACAGCACAGAAAGAGGCCATTCTATCCATCATGTCTGCACTGGTCAACAAAGATCTGACTACACTAATCCCATTTTCCAACACTTGGCCCATAGCCCTGGAGGCTATGGCAACGCAAGTGAATATCTAAATACTTCTTAAATGTTATGAGGGATTCTGACTCAACCACCCTTTCAGGCAGTGAATTCCAGACTCCCACCACCCTCTGGGTGAAAACATTTCTCTTCAACTCCCTCAACTGTCTCTCTGACTTTAGTGGAGGCACACAGATTGAAGAGCAGCAGGCATATCTCTGGCGGCTTCCTTAAGATTTTCAGAGATTGGATTGGGCAGCCTTGACACATTCTTGCTTTATGTCGCTGGTTACCGCAATGATGGAATACTCCCCACTTACCTGGAGCATTATTCCACAGACACAACACATCCAGACATTCTACCGTGTAGTTTTTAAAAAATTCATTCACAGGATGTGGGCTTCGCTGGCTGGGCCAGCATTTATTGCCCATTCCTAGTTGCCCTTGAAAAGGTGGTGGTGAGCTCCCTTCTTGAACCGCTGCAGACCGTGTGGTGTAGGTACACACACAGTGCTGTTAGGAAGGGAGTTCCAGAATTTTGACCCAGCAACAGTAAAGGAACAGCGATATATTTCCATGTCAGGATGGTGAGTGACTTGGAGGGGAACTTCCAGGTGGAGGTGTTCCCATCTATCCGCTGCCCTTGTCCTTCAAGATGGTAGTGGTCGTGAGTTTAGAAGGTGCTGTCGAAGGAGCCTTGATGAATTCCTGCAACGCTTCTTGCAGATGGTACACACACTGCTGCTACTGTGTGTCGGTGGTGGAGGGAATGAATGTTTATAGATATGTTGCCAATCAATCGGGCTGCTTTGTCCTGGACGGTGTCAAGATTCTTGAGTATTGTGGGAGCTCCACTCATCCAGGTAAGTGGGGAGTATTCCACCATACTCCTGACTTGTGACTTATAGATGGTGGACAAGCTTTGGGGAGTCAGGAAGTGAGTTACTCGTCGCATGATTCCTAGCCTCTGACCTGCTCTTGTAGACACAGTATTTATATGGCTATCCCGGTTCAGTTTCTGGTCAATGGTAACCCCCAGGATGTTGATAGTAGGGGATTCAGTGATGGTGATGCCATTGAACATCAAGGGGCAATGGTTGGATTGCCTCTTGTTGGAGATGGTGATTGCCTAACACTTGTGTGGCACAAATGTTACTTGCCACCCTGCAGCCCAAGCCTAGATATTGTCCAGGTCTTGCTGCATTTGGACATGGACAGCTTCAGTGTCTGAGGAGTTATGAATTGTGCTGACCACTGTGCAATCATCAGCGAACATCTCCACTTTTGACCTTACGATGGAAGGAAGGCCATTGATGAAGCAACTGAAGATGGTTGGGCAGAGGACACTATCCTGAGGAACTCCTGCAGTAATGTCCTGGAACTGAGATGACTGACCTCCAACAACCACAACCATCTTCCTTTGTGCTGGGTATGACTCCAACCAGTGAAGAGTTTTCCACCTGATTCCCATTGACTTCAGTTTTTCCAGGGCTCCTTGATGACACTCTTGGTCAAATGCTGCCTTCATGTCAAGGGCAGTCACTCTCACCTCACCTTGGGAGTTCAGCTCTTTTGTCTATGTTTGAACCAAGACTGAAATGAGATCAGGAGCTGAGTGGCCCTGGCGGAACCCAAACTGGGCATCAGTGAGCAGGTTATTGCTAAGCAAGTGCTGCTTGATAGCATTGTTGATGATTCCTTCTATTACTTTACTGATGATCGGGAGTAGACTGATGGGCTGGTAATTGGCTGGGTTGGATTTGTCCTGCTTTTTGTGTACAGGACATACTTTGGCAATTTCCCACATTGCTGCGTAGATGCCAGTGTTTTAACTGAACTGTAACAGCTTGGCTAGGTGCGCAAGTTCTGGAGCACACGTCTTCAGTAGGCACCGGACTTCGACAAACTTGTCCGGACATCCTAGCTTAGAGAGCAAGTGCCATAGACTAGCTCAGCTTACACTTTCAAATGGTTTAGTTAGGTCTAGGAACAGTGTTATGATCCTGGGCCAGACCCCCAAGTACCAGTTAGAGACAAATAATGCTTTGTTTTAAGTAGACAAAGTTTGGGATTCAAGACACTTGCTCAGTGAAAAAGCTCACCTCGCAGGGTTTAAATCTCATCTCCTGAGATTCTGTTCCCCTGGATTCCTGAGTATAAACTCAAGCACCAATTCGCAAGTGCAATCTAAGATCTTCGGCCGTGCTGAACAAATTATTACTGTTCCAAAGAGGTACCTTTGCCCCACTGGTCCGCAGCACAGAGTCACCAACCTTTGGCTGCCTTCTTTACTTAAAATCTGCTCCCCACAGCCCTTTTCCTGTTTGGTGTCAGTTTCTCTGCTCCTCTCTTTTAACTAAACTGGGACCTTTTCCACTCCCTGGCCCCTCTCTGGAACTCTTCTTTTGGGATCTCTCCCTGTCCCTTCTCTCCTTTGAGGCCTCCCCACGTCCCCTCTCTCCGTTCCATGCGTGGAACTCTTCTTCACGATGATGCTCCACTCCTGGTCACCTTACCTGAGGTTTCATGCTGATTTCTTCTAGCACAGGCGCTCTGGGACCATAGGATGTGAAAAAGCTGATCTGCGCATGTGCAGCCCATTCTCGGTCTGTGCATGTGCAAAAGCTCCGGGGCCCATTAAGAATTGAATTTCTAGACCTCCACTCGCAACATTAAGGTAAGTTTGACTTTCATAACAACAGCATATGTTGATCTTGATGTATCTCCCAGTACCTTTCTTGCAGTTTTTCTGTTACAAACATCATCTCGGCTCTCCCACGGTTAGCACCAAAGCCATACTGTGATTCCTGAAGGACATCATCTGTGAGGCTGTCTAGTAAACTGTTTAAAAATTCATTTACGGGATGTCAGCATCGCTGGCTAGGCCAGCATTTATTGTCCATCCCTAGCTCCCCTTAAGAAGGTGGTGGTGAGCTGCCTTCTTGAACTGCTGCAATCCCTGTGGTATAGGTACACCCACAGTACAGTTAGGGAAGGAGTTCCAGGATTTTGACCCAGCGACAGTGAAGGAACAGCGATATATTTCCAAGTTAGGATGGTGAGTGGCTTCGAGGGGAACTTCCAGGTCACAATGTTCCTATGCCTCTGCTACCCTTGTTTGACTAGGTAGAAGAGGTTGCGGGTTTGGAAGGTATTGCCGAAGGAACCTTAGTGAGTTTCTGCGGTGCATCTTGTAGATGGTACACACTGCTAACACTGTGCGTCAGTTGTAGAGCAAGTGAATGTTTGTGGAAGGGATGTCAATCAAGTGGGCTGCTTTGTCCTGGATGGTGTCAAGTTTCTTAAGTGTTTTTGGAACTGCACTCATCCAGGAAAGTCGAGAATATTTCATCACACTTCTGACTTGTGCCTTGTAGATGGTGGACAGGCTTTGGGGAGTCAGGGGGTGAGTTACTCACCGCAGGATTCCTAGCCTCTGACCTGCTCTTGTAGCCACAGTATTTATATGGCTAATCCAATTCAGTTTCTGGCCAATGGTAACCCCAGGATGTTGATAGTAGGGGATTCAGTGATGGTAATGCCATTGAATGTCAATGGGAGATGGTATGATTCTCTGTTGCTGGAGATGGTCATTGCCTGGCACTTGTGTGACACGAATGTTACTTGCCACTTGCCAGCCCCAGCCTGGATATTGTCCAGGTTTTGCTGTATTTGGACATGGACTGCTTCAATATCTGATGGAATATTAGAAAGAGAGAAAGAAGTTAGGAAAGAGACAGGGAATTGGAAAGAGGCAAATCAGGATGGTCTAGAGCAAACAGCTTGTACTTTTGATTTGGCAAGGGGTATTCACTTGGTAAATTTAGTGGGGAAGGAGTAGAAATGTACTTTGTGTCATTTGAGAAAGTTGCTACAAAACTGAAATAGCCTCAAGATGATTGGACTGCGCTCCTGTGGAATATTTTTGTAGGAAAGACTTAGGAGGTGTACTTATCTATTTCAGAAGAACAATCACATGACTAATACAGACTAAAGAAAGAAGCCTACAGACAGAAATTTAGAGTTTTGAAAAGAAAACAGGATCAAACCCTTCATGGAATTTGCTAGAGAGAAGGAAATGGTATCTGATAAGTAGTGTAGATTGATGAAGGTTGAACAACATAAGAACATGCGAATTAAGAGCAGGAGTAGGTCATTTGACCACTTGAGACTGCTCTGCCATTCAATAAGATCACGATTGATCTGATTGTTGCCTTAACTCCATTTTCCTTCCTATCTCCTTTCTCCTTTGACTCCCTTGTCAATCAAGAATCTATCTAACTCTGCCTTAAAAATATTTAATGACCCAGCTTCCACCACTCTCTGGAGAAGAGAGTTCCACAGGCCAACCACCCTGTGAGAGAAAAACATTCCCTCATCTCCATCTTAAATGGGAGACCCCTTATTTTTAAACTGTGTCCCCTAGTTCTAGTCTCTCCCATAAAGGGAAACATCTTCTCAGCATCCACCCTGTCAAGTCCCCTGAGGATTTGATATGTTTTAATGAGATCACTTCTCAATCTTCTAATTCCAATGGATATGCCTAGCCTGTCCAGCCTTTCCTCGAAAGATAACCCTTTATCCCAGGAATCAGACGAGTGAACCTTCTCCGAATTGCTTCTAATGCAATTATGTCCTTTCTTAAAAAAGGGGACCAAAGCTGTGTGCAGTACCTCAGATGTGGTCTTGTTGTAGCAATCTTTTTGCTACAGCTGTAGCAAAAAATCCCCACTTTTATATTCTATTCCCTTTGCAATAACCAACAACATTCCAATTGCCTTCCAAATCACTTGCTAATCTCTATACTAACTTTTTATGATTCGGGATTGTGATTTTGTGTACCAGGACACACAGATCCCTCTGTGCCTCAGAGTTCCACAATTTCTCCCCATTTAAATAATATGCTGCTTTTTTAAAATCTCCCTGCCAAAGTGGACAAGTTCACATTTTCCCACATTATACCCCTGCCAAATATTTTCCCATTCACTTCATCTATCTATATCCTTTTGCAGACTCCTTATATCCTCTTCACAATTTACTCTCCTACCTAACATTGTGTCAGCAGCAAATTTAGCAACCATATATTCAGTCCTGTCATTCAAGTTATTAATATAGATTGTAAATAGTTGAGAGCCCAGCACTGATGCCTGTGGCACTCTGCTCATGATATCCTACCAACTCGAAAATGACTCATTTATGCCTACTCTCCTGGTAGCTAATCAATCCACACTAATATGTTACCCCTACACCATGAGCTCTTATTTTGTGTGGTAACCTTTGGTATGGTACCTTGTGGAAATCTAAGTGCACCACATCCATGGGTTCCCCTTTATACACATTGCTTGTGACTTCCTTAAAAAACTCTAATATAGCAGTCAAACATGATTTCACTATCACAAAACCACGCTGACTCTGCCTGATTGCATTGAGATTTTAGTTCACCTCTATAATCCTTAATAATAGTCTTCTGTGGCCCCTTCTGCCTTGGACTTCCTGTTGGCTCGGCGCCCCTTATGCCTGCGCCTGTCCTCCCAAAGGTGGCTCCCCTGGAGGCTGAACATGGATTCCTGGCCTCCTCCCCCTTCTGGCCCTCTCTTCCTCCTCAGAGGAGGTGCCTCCAGTTGAGAGCACAACTCCCATTCCCAGGGTAAGGGAAGGCTGCCTGAAACCTGCAAGGCCCCAAGAATTATAGTTCTTCCAGAGTCCTGACCTGAAGTATAAAATTATGAGGGGCATAGATAGGGTAGACAAGAAGGAAGTTTTCCCCTTGATGGAGGGATCAATAATCAGGGGGCATAGATTTAAGGTAAGGGGCAGGAGGTTTAGAGGGGGTGTGAGGAAGAATTTTTCACCCAGAGGGTGATGGGAATCTGGAATTCACTGCCTGAAAGGGTGGTAGAGGCAGAAACCCTCACAACATTTAAGAAGTATTTGGGTGTGCACTTGCAATGCCATGGCATACAAGGCTATGGGCCTAGTGCTGGAATTCTGGTGAGAGAGATGGCAAAGATATAGGTGCAGGCGCTTCTCAGGTTAGTAAAAGAGAATCTGGACACTATGTCTGATTTGAGGGGACTGACTTGTTATTTTTGTCATAAAAACGAACACAAGAGTTCAGAACAGGACTCAGTCATTCAACCCCTTGAGTTGCTCCACCATTTGATAGGTTCATGGCTAATCTGAATATGGCCTCAATTCCACCTTCCTTCCAACCTCTTAAACTCTTTGACTCCTGATCAAAAATCTGTCCAACTCAGCCTTGAATATATGTAATGATCCAGACTCCACTGCTCTCTGCAGAAGAGAATTCCACAGACAGGCTGTCTGAGAAAAAAAAATTCTCCTTAACTCAGTCTTAAATGGGAGTCCCTAACTTTTAAATTGCATCCCCTAGTTTTAGATTCCCACACAATAGGAAACCTACTTTTAGTACCACTCTGTCAAGTCAGGATCTTATATATTTCAATAAGATCACCTTTCATTCTTTTAAACTCCAATAGGTATAGACAAAAGCTGCTCAATCTTTTGGCATAAGATGATCCCTTCATCTCAGGAATGAGTCAAGAGAATGTTGTCTGAACTACTTATAATACTTTCTTAAGTAAGGATACCAAAACAGCACACAATATTCTGGGTGTGGTCTCACCAATGTCCCATACATCTGCCCTTCCCATCTTTTATACTCGATTCTCCTTGCAATAAACACCAACATTCCATTTGCCTCCCTAATCATCTGCTACATCTGCCTCCAACCTTTTGTGACTCATGTACCAGGACATGTAAATGCTGAATGTTGGGAATAGAAAAGCAATTCTGTAACTTTAATGATGTTGCACAGTGTCCCTCCAGAGAAAACTGTCCGAGTGGATAAAGCTTATGATAAGCGGATAGGTTCTGCTTAGTTTGCTGATGGAGTAAATCACGGAATTATAAAATAATTTCTGACTAAGGGTGAAATGTCCCCAGTTTTGACTGATGAGGCAAGCAAGTCGGTTGTTATCTTTCGAGATACAGGAGCAACAGAGTCACTGATAGTGACAGGTGGGAAACCAACTCTCAGAAGTTCACTAAATAAAAAAGTATTGATACAGGGTACTGTGGGAAATTGTTTACCTGTTTCTTTGTATAAGGTTATTTTAAAATATGACTATGTTAATGATCTTCTTACTGTGCGGGTTGTTCCTAATTTACCTACAGAAGAGATGGATTTCTTATTGGGAAATTACTTGGCTGGGGATGTAGGGCTGGATTTCATGGAGTCGGGAAGACTCCACAGACCTTTAAAATTGGCGGAACCAACCTGGATCTGGAGGTCCTACCCTCATTTCCAACAGATCCTATTTGCGCTCGTAGGGGAAAGGGGGCAGGGCATGACTCATACAGGAAAGAAATCTGAATTCAGAGGGCATTTGAACTCATTGCTGAGTTCAAACTGACCCCATTTTTACCGTTGCAAGGCTTTATTCCGTCGTCTGGGAGTCATAAATTAATGGAAGAGAAGTAACTGCTCATGAAGGGCGGCTAAGATAGAAAGAATTGTCAAGCTGTCAAGTTATTTAAATCCCAACGCCTTTAAATTTTTGGGAAAAAAAGCCTGCTTGTATTAGTGAGAGTTAGTAAAAATCTGTTCTAGCAGTTACAATGGACTGGATTCTACATTGCTGAATCAGGTGCAATGCCCACCTATCAACAAAATCTTCAGTGTGATGATGCCAGTCTGCGATAATACAGAAGGTGCACGGATGCCAAAATGAGCAACCTGCCAGCCATTTTTTACAAAAAATAAATTAAAGATCAATTCACTTTGTTAGCAAGGCAAATGACTCTGATTGTATCTGACCCACTCCATTTTTCGCTAAGCATACAGGAAAAACACTGGGATGAGTCACACCAGGCCTGAGGAGGTGTTGCAAGCGCAGTTAAAAAGGCCTGTGAGTGGGACTATTGCTGCATTTAACAGCAAAGTCTTTCAGTAAAGGTGGGAGCATTTGCTGGTTTTTTACTTCATAGATTAATCTTTTTGAACATCCTATAAGAGATTGAGAGAGAAGGGGACCTACAGATTGGACTATGCTTGATTTTTGGAGACAAGGGATACCCGCAGAAGAGGAGGCTCATGACCCTGGTGAGAAATTCACTATTTGTTTGTTCAAATGGCTCTCTGCAATATTCTTCAGCTCGTATCTCACTAGTCCTCATGGTTTGCTGCAACCATGTACAATCTGATGCTCCAGAAAGGGGAGGCCTTGGAAGAGGATGAGGGTAATGCATTTGATGTGGTCTACATGGATTTTAGCAAGGCTTTTGATAAGGTCCCTCGTGGCAGACTGGTCAAGAAAGTAAGAGCCCATGGGATCCAAGGCACTGTGGCATGTTGGATCCAAAATTGGCTGAGAGGCAGGAAGCAGAGAGTTATGGTAGAGGGTTGTTTCTGTAACTGGAGGTCTGTTTCTAGTGGGGTTCCGCAGGGCTTGTGGCTGGGGCCCTTGCTGTTTGTGCTGTACTTAAATGATTTGGACTTAAAGATGTTTGATGGCCAGCATGGACATGATGGGCCGAGCGGCCTGTTTCTGTGCTGTATAACTCTATGACTCTATGAGTGTGGCTGTAAATGTAGAGGGCATGATTAAGAAGTTCATGGATGACACGAAAGTTGGTAGGGTGGCAAATAGTGAGGAGGATAGCTGTAAACTGCAGGAGGATATCAATGGGGATATCCATCAGTAGAGGGGTCAAGTGGGCAGAGCAGTGGCAAGGGGAGGTGGTGGCATAGTGGTATTGTCACTGGACTGGTGTTCCAGAGACCCAGGGTAATGCTCTGGGGACCTGCGTTCAAATCCCACCATGGCAGATGGTGAAATTTGAATTAAAAAAGTCTGATGTTGACCATGAAATGATTGTTGCAAAAACCCACCTGGTTCACTAATATGAGACGCCAGACCCACAGCAATGTGGTTGACTCTTAACTGCCCTCTGAACAATTAGAGTTGGGCAATAAATGCTGGTCTAGCCAGTGATGCCTACATCCCATGAATTAATAAGAAAAATGGAATTCAACCTGGAAAAGTGTGAGGTAATGCACTTGGGCAGAGCTAACAAGGCAAGGGATTACACTATGAATGGTAGGACCCTGGAAAGTACTGAAGATCAGAGGGACCTTGGTGTGCGTATCCAGAGATCCCTGAAGGTAGCAGGACAGGTAGATAAGGTGGTTAAGAAGGCATATGTGATACTTGCCTTTAATAGCCAAGGCATTGAATACACAAGCAGGGTGGTTATGCTGGAAATGTATAAAACGCTGGTTAGGCTACAACTGGAGTACTGCATGCAGTTCTGGTCACCACATTATAGGAAGGATGTGATTGCACTGTAGAGGGTGCAAAGGAGATTTACCAGGATGTTGTCTGGACTGGAGGGTTTGAGCTATGAGGGAAGATTGGATAGGCTGGGATTGTTTTTTTTGGAGCAGTGAAGGTTGAGAGGGGATCTGATAGAGGCATATAAGATTATGAGGGACATCGATAGGGTGGATAGGAATGCGCTTTTTCCATTAGTAGAGGGGTCAATAACCAGGGGGCATAGATTAAAGGTAAGAGGTAGAAGGATACCACTACCTTCTCAAGGGCAACTAAGGATGGTCAAAAATGCTGGCCCAGCCAGCGAAGCCCACATCCCCTGAATGAATCAAAAAAAAGGTAAGAGGGGAGTTGAGGAAAATTTTTTCCACCCAGAGGATGGTGGGAGTCTGGAACTCACTGCCTGAAAGGGTGGTTGAGTCAGAAACCCTTGTAAAATTTAAGAAGTATTTAGATATTCACTTGCATTGTCATAGCCTCCAGAGCTATGGGCCATGGGCTAGAAAATGGGATTAGTGTAGTCAGATCTTTGTTGACCAGCATGGACACAATGGGCCGAATGGCCTCCTTCTGTGCTATAAATGTCTATGAGCCTATGAGGATGATTCAATGCAATGAGCTGCATCCTCTGACAATGAGTCTCAGGACAAGTCTCAGGATGAGGAGGGGCAGTCAAGCCAGCCAGCTCCAGAAGCTGGTGTGCAACAGGCTTTGGATGACAGAGAGACACAGGGGCCTCTTCTAATATGAAGATTTAAAGTGGGTTTAGGCTGAGTGGCTCATTTTTCGGCTGGCATAGGTATTGATGGGCCAAGTGGCCTCTTTCTGTGCTGTAAACTGTCTATGATTTAACTAGAAAAATGGAAATCACTATGATAACATCTTTCTGCACTCACCTCTTCTTGGTATCTCCCACGCATCAACAACAGGACCATGTGCATGTGCCAGTGGTGAGACACAAAATGAGGCTATTCAGAGGGGCCCACATGAGCATAAACTCTCTTGTCAACCAAAGTCTAAAGCATGAAACACAAATGAAGCAGGAGCATCAAATACACATAACACCATAATATAATGAATAATAGAGGCAAGATTTTTCAAAGAAAATACTGCAAAATAACCCTTGTGAACCCATGTGTGCCTAATGCGTTTTCTTAAATCTTTTCATGGTGCTCCCCCACTCACCGCCAGCTGTCTTGGAGACAGGCTGCTGACCCTTATGCCCCTTTGCCTGAGATGATTTTTGTGGGCATCCTCAGGTTGGCTGAGCCCTCGAGAACTCCGGTGTGGTGGGGGTCACCTGCAGAGTGGCAAGAGTCTCATCTATCAATGTGGCATTAGTGCCAATGGCAGAAGGGCAGAGGAGAGGCTGTCCCTATCAGGAGTGCCCTGAGAGGTGCCCCTGACGGCAATAGCAGCTGCTCATCTGCCGATCTGAGGTCCATCTGGCTCTCCTTGCTTTCCTCCAGGCCACTCATCCCCCTCTTACCCTGGCTCTGGACACTGGAGCTCAGCTACATGGAGATGGAGTGCAGGTCAGAATGTGCTGTGTCCCATCAATGAACTGCTAGGGTTGACAGACGCCAGTTGCTTGATGGAGGAATTCACACATTCACACAATGGGCGATCGCAGCACTCTTGGCCTGAATGGACTCCTCCACTGTCCTTGTACGTAATCCCTCTGGAAGCTCTGCCACATCTCCGCATATCTCATGCTATCGCATCTGCCACCTGACAGGTGACTTCAGAGGCTCATCATCAGCTTGGGGCTCTGCATCTAGGTTACTGAGTGCCAGAGCCCTGCGTTAGCTCAGTCTCCAGAAACTGGCCTTGTGACTGTGATGTGATCTCACCAGTGTCTGGATCCCCTTCAGTCAAGTCGCGCATACCCACTGAGGTGCGTATATTTGCATTAGTGCTAGGTGCTGCGAAAGTATGTGATGGTGCATCTTCTGAGGCTCCCTCTTCCTCCTCAGAGGTTAATGGTCCATCCTCAGGGATGGTGGCTGCAGCTGCTGAGGTTTCACCTGTGGGGGAAATAAACAAGGATTATGAAGGGCACCATCATGATTTGAGATGAATTCAGAGATACATGCTTCCTGCACACACATAAAAACACACATGCTCCTTTCAAAATTGAGACGCATGTTCTTCCCCAAATGCTCCAAGCCTCCAAAGTCAACCCATCAATGTTCTCTGCCCACCCTCTTCCTCAATTTAACCCTACTTTTCTTTCCGCACAATAATTCCAGGAGAGTGCTATTAGGCTCTTGCAATCTCACCACTCTGAGGCCATTCTCCAGCCTCTCCACAGCCAATGGTCCTACACCGTTGGTTGATGGTCAACTGCAAGACCTCCTCCTCCCCAGGGGTCAAAATGGCCAAGTTTGACTCTCCTTCTCTAGTCCTTGCCCTCTCATGAGCATTATGAGCCCTATTTTCCTGCAAAGTAAAAGGGACATAGTGATGAATCTGCTGTGGAAAACTCTTGCTTTTATTTGTCAGCCCAACATGTCCATTGTTGGTGGCTGACATGTTGCAATGATCCTTGCAAACTGACAGATCTTGCACTTCAGAACACCTAACCCCCCACCCTCCTACCACCCCAGAATCTCCTGCTGCAATGCAACATGGCATGTTTGCTTCATACCACCTTGGGTCAAATGACTTTTTTCTGTGCTCTAACAATTCTGTGATTCTGCAAGTGGCCCAGACACTAGGCAATCCTACATCAAACTCCCATTCCCTTCCATATAGGTCCATTTGCAAAATAGTTGTACACTCACCGTTGTAGATTGTAAGAGGTCGTTCAACCTCATACAGCACTGCAAACAGGTCCTCTGGATGCCTGCACAGCTGCTGACCTCCTATACAACCTCCATCCAGGCTTGTTTGGTCTTGTGGGGGAGGGGGGCGGCTCCTCTTCCCAATCCTATGCACGCTGATCACAGGAGGGGACTTACAGTGAGTCATCATCGAACCATGGGGCCATCCTTGGTCTGGGCCTCGCCATTTGTCCTTACTCCATTATTCCTACAGTTGAGGGTGTGAGAGTGCGACAAATCATCAGGTTGAGTTTCCTCCTATATGAAGAGACAAACATAGTTAAAGGGTAGAATATGAGCCTTTTACTGAACACCTCTTATTCTGAAGGGGAATGGGACAGGTGTGCTTTGGTGTTCTTTACTCACTGGCAAAGGTCCTGAAAGAGACACTTCTGGCACAATAGCCATCAAAATGGAAAACATGCTCTTATACGCTGCTGATCCAATACTTCAAAGGGCTTAACAATCTTCTTTCAATTCACTTCTTCTTACAAAGGTGGATCTCTTCTGTAGCTGTCACCAAACTGTGCCAAGCAGCCTTTAAATGGGTGGCCATAACTGACATCTGGTTCACGGCCTGACCCCTCTCCCATGAGACGTCCCACCATGGAGATTGGGAACAAAGCCCACCCTTCTCTCAGCTGGTTGGCTGCCTTCTCACCAGGAAGCCATGAATTGGCTGCAATACACTTTATTCAGCATGATGAAACAGCGGAAGCAGGAATGAGAGGGTCCTGCACTTCCAGGAGTACCTCCCTCACCCAGCTGTGTAGCATAAAATCCAACCCAATTACTGTTTGTTGACATTACCATAAGGGCTATCATTATAATTGATTAACTGCTTTCCACAACCTAGAATTATCCCAGCCAGGGAATGGGGAGGAAGGGTGTGGGGGATTGTGTTGTAAGTTCACAGTTTGATTGACAGCTCAAAGAGGTTATTAAAAGATTAGCTGTCTGTGATTCTTTGATGTGGCGTTATGAAATAGAAAAGTAGCATATTATTTAAATGGGAGAGATTGCAGAAATCTGTGGTACAGAGGGATCTGGGTGTCCTGGTAAATGAATCAGGAGAAGTTAATATGTAGGTACAGTGTGTGATTAGGAAGCCAAATGGAATGTTTTTATTCACTGCAACAGGAATGGAATATAAAGTAGGGATGTGTTGCTACAGTTGTACAGGGCATTGGTGAGACCATATCTGGAATACTTTGTACAATTTAGGTCTCCTTATTTGTGAAAGGATATAAATGTGTTAAAAGCAGTTCAGAGAAAGCTCACTAGACTGAAGCCTGATGAAGGGGGTTGTCTTATGAGGAAAGGTTGGGGAGGTGATGGCATAATGGCAGTCGCTGGACCAGTAATCCAGAGACCCAGGGTAATGCTCTGGGGACCTAGGTCGAACCCCGCCAGAGCAGATGATGGAATTTGAATTTTAAAAAAAATCTGGAATTAAAAGTCTAATGATGACCATGAAGCCAATTGTCGATTGTTGGAAAAACCTATCTGGTTCACTTCAGCTTAAGGAAATCAGCTGTCCTTAGCTGGTCTGGCCTACGTGAGACTCCAGACCCATAGCAATGTGGTTGGTTCTTAACTGCCCTCTGAACAAGGGGAATAAATGGGCAATAAATGCTAGCCTAGCCAGTGATGCCCACATCCCATGAGTGAATCAAAAAAAAGGTGGTCCTGTATCTATTGAAGTTTAGAAGATTGAGTGATGATTGGAGCCAGTTTCTCAATAAAAGCCTGAGGGTCGAGGCCCAGATCAAGCCAGTCGGAACAGCAGCTAACCCCAACACGAACCCTGCCAGAATTCGAAAAAGCTGATGAAAGCCATATCAGCGCAAAGCAGACAGCTGATTGCTAGGTAATGGGTAAGTTATTTTTCTTCATTTTAAAGCTACATTAAGGAAAGGTAAGAGCCCTAGCTCTTTTTTAAAGAAAGAAAGAAACATAAATAATTTTCTACTTGGCTTAAATTTAGGGTAAAAGTATTTTAACTAATGGTATGGCAGGGGAGCTCAGTCCCCTGTGTTGCACGGACTGCAGAATGTGGGAAGTCTTAAATGCTCCTGGCAGCCTGGATGACCATATCTGCAGGACCAGCTTGAGCACCGGGTTTCGAAGCTTGAGCACCAGATGGAGGCACAGCAGTGCACCCACGAGGCTGAGAGTTACATGGATAGCACGTTTTTAGACGTGGTCACCCTGCAGCTTAAGTAACTGCAATTAGAGAAGGAATGGGTGACTACCAATCAGAAGAAGGATGGCAGGCAGGTATTCAAAAAAGCCCCAGAGTGCATTTTACTCAAGAACAGTTGGAAAATGGCGAGAGTAATGGTTCCTCTGGAGAGTGCAGCCAGAGCCCAGCTGCACAAGGGAGGAAGAGAAAGAGCAATGATGGTAGGAGACTCAATGTGAGGGGTACAGACAGGCGTTTTTGTGGCCACAGATGTGACTCCAGGATGGTGTGTTGCCTCCCTGGGGCCAAGGTCAAGGATGTCACTGAATAGCTGCAGGGCATTCTGAAGGGGGAGGGCCAAAAGTCAGAGATCACACTGATTCACATTGGTACCAATGGCATAGGTAGAAAGAGGGATGAGGTCCTGCAACATGAATTTAAGGAGCTAGGCAACAGATTGAAAAGCAGGACCGCAAAGGTTGTAATCTCTGGATTACTCTCGGTGCCACGTGCTAGAGAGTATAAGAGTAGGTGGATAGAAAAGATGAATGCATGGCTGAAGAGTTGGTGCAGGAGGGAGGACTTTAGATTCCTGGATCACTGGGTCCATTTCTGAAGAACGTGGAACCTGTACGATTCCAACAGGTTGCACCTGAACCGGAACAGGACCAACATCCTTGAAGGGGTTTGCTAGTGCTATTGGTGGGGGTATAAACTAATTTGGCAAGGTGATGGGATGCAGAGTGGAAGTATAGTAGGGGGTGATGTACAGACAAATATAGAAGAAAAAGCAAGTCAATCTGGAAGACTGTGTATATAGTCAAGTTAAGGCACAAGGGAGCATGGCAAGGCTGGATGGCATTTATTTTAATGCATGGAGCCTTGCAAATAAGGCAGATGAGTTGACGGTGTTGATTACACACGGGTATACGATATCATTGCTATCACGGAGACATGGTTGAGGGAGGGGCAGGACTGGTGGCTCAATGTTCCGGTGTATAGAATCTTCAGGTGAGACAGGAGGGGAGGGGGTGGTATAAAAGAGGAGGTGGTTTTGCAATATTGATCAAGGAGTCAATTGCTGTAATAAGGAGGGATGATATCTTAGAAGGTTCCTCAAATGAGGCCATATGGGTAGCACTTGAAAACAAAAAGGGGGCAATCACATTGCTGGGAGTGTACTATTGAGCCCTAAACAGTCAGGGAGAGGTAGAAGGGCAGATATGTAGGCAAATCTCAGAGAAGTACAAAAATAATAGGGTAATAATCATAGGGGATTTCAACTTCCCCAATATCAACTGGGATAGACAAAGTGTGAAAGGCTTAGAGGGGGTGGAATTCTTAAAATGTATCCAGGAGAGCTTTTTAAGCCAGCATGTAGAAAGTCCTACAAGAGAGGGGGCGGTCCTGGACCTAGTTTTAGGGAACAAAGCCAGGCAAGAGGTAGAAGTGTCAGTGGGGGAGCATTTCGGTGATAGTGACCATAATCCAGTAAGATTTAAGGTAGTTATGGAAAAGGACAAAGATAGACTGGAAATAAAGATTCTGAATTGGGGGAAGGACGATTTTAATATGATAAGACAGGGTCTAGTCAAAGTGGACAGGGAGCAGCTATTTATAGCAAAATCTACATCAGAGTAGTGGGAGTCATTCAAAAAGGAAATAGTGAGAGACCAAGGCCATAGAGGTGTTCCCATAGAGGTGAAGAGTAGGACCAACAAGTCTAGAGAACCCTGGGTGTCAAGGAATATACAGAATTGGATAAGGAGAAAAGGGGAAGCTGACGGTAGATACCGAGGGCTCAAAACAGTGGAAGCCCCAGAGGAGTACTGAGGGTGCAGGCGGTTGCTTAAAAAAGAAATTAGGAGAGCGAAGAGGGGGCATGAAAAAACACAGGTGGGTAAAATAAAGGAAAATCCAAAGGCGTCTTATAAGCATATTGGGGCAATCTGTGTGAGGAAACAGAAGACATAGGTGGGGTTTTAAATGAGTACTTTGCATCTGTATTCACTATAGAGAAGGATGATGTAGATCAGGGAGGGGAACTGTGATATACTTGAACAAATTAGCATTGAAAAGGAGGAGGTATTAGCAGTTTTAGAAGGCTTAAATTTAGATTAATCTCCAGGCCCAGATGAAATGTATCTCAGGCTTCTGTGGGAGGCAAGGGAGGAGATTACAGGGCCCCTGACATTAATTTTCAAATAATCTCTGGCTACAGAAGAGGTGCCAGAGGACTGGAGGACAGCTAATGTGGTACCATCATTCAAGAAGGGTGGTAGGGATAAACCAGGAACTATAGGCCAGTGAGTCTAACATCTGTGATAGAGAAACTTGGAAAATATTCTGAGGGACAGAATTAATAGCCACTTTGAGAGGCAAAGATTAATCAGGGACAGTCACCAAGGCTTTGTCAGGGGGGAATCATGTCTAACAAATTTGATTGAATTTTTCGAGGAGGTGACTAGGTGTGTAGATGAGGGTAGTTCAGTTGATGTAGTCTACATGGACTTCAGTAAGGCTTTTGACAAAGTCTCACAAGGGAGATTGGTCAAGAAGGTAAGAGCCCATGGGATCCAGGGCAATTTGGCAAATTGGATCCAAAATTGATTCATTGGTAGGAAGCAGAGACTGATGATCAAAGATAGTTTTTGGGACTAGAAGCTTGTGTCCAGTGGCATAAGGTTCGGTGCTGGGTCCCTTGCTATTTGTAGTGTACATTAATGATCTAAACATGAATGTAGGAGATATGAGCAGTAAGTTCACAGATGACATGAAAATTGGTGGTGTGGTAAATAACGAGGAGGAAAGCCTTAGACTACAGGATGATATAGATGGGCTGGTGAGATGGGTAGACTAGTGACAAATGGAATTTAATCCTAAGAAGTGTCAGGTGATGCATTTTGGGAGGACTAACAAGGCAAGGCAGTACACGATGAATGGTAAGACCCTAGGAAGTTCAGAGGATCAGAGGAACCTTGGTGTGAATGTCCATAGATGCTTGAAGGCAGCAGGACAGGTAGATAAGGTGGTTAAGAAGGCATATAGGATACTTGCCTTTATTAGTCGAGGCATTGAATACAAGAGCAGAGAGGTTATGATGGAGCTGTATGAAGTATTAGTTAGGCCACATCTAGAGTACTGTGTGCAGTTCTGGTCACCACACTATGGGAAGGATGTGATTGCACTGGAGATGGTGCAGAGGAGATTCACCAGGATGTTGCCTGGGCTGGAGCGTTTCAGCTATGAAGTGAGACTAGATAAGCTGGGGTTGTTTTTCTTAGAGCAAAGAAGGCTGAGGGGGGACCTGATTGAGGTGTACAAAATTATGAGGGACATAAAAGCGTAGATAGGAAGAAACTTTTCCTTTTAGTGGAGAGGTCAATAACCAGGGAGCATAGATTTAAGTTAAGGGGCAGGAGGTTTAGAGGGGATTTGAGGAAGCATTTTTTCACCCCGGGGGTGGTTGGAATCTGGAACACACTGAAAGGGTGAAAGAGGTGGGAGTGCTCACAACATTTAAGAAGTGTTTTGATGAACACTGAAATGCCAAAGCACACAAGGCACAAGTGCTGGAAAATGGGATTAGAGTAGATAGGGGCTTGTTGATTGGCGTGGACACGAAGGACTGAAGGGCCTCTTTCCATGCTGTAAAACTCCATGACTATGATCTTATTGAAAAATATAAGACCCTGAGGGGACTTGACAGGGTGGATGCTGAAAAGATGTTTCTCCACGTGGGTGAGACAGGAGGCCACAGTTAAAAATAAGTGGTCTCTCATTTAAGAGAGAGATGAGAAGAAACTTTTTCTCTCAGAAGGTTGTGAATCTTTGGAGCTGTCTTCCCGGAGAGCAGTCAGGGCAGGGACAATGAATATTTTTAAGGCAAGGCTAGATAGATTCTTGACTAACAAGGGAGTTAAAGGTTATTGGGGGTAAGTGGAATATCGAGTTGAGGCCACAGTCAGATCAGCCATGATCTTATTGAATTGTGGATCAGGCTCAAGGGGCTGAACAGCCTACTCCTGCTTCTAATTCATGGCCCATAACTTCCAAACTCTGCGGGCGTCCTAATTGGGGGTACCACAAAGATGCACTTTGGAACACCCCCTCACCTCCGGAGTTTCCCGGTAAGGATTGCACAGCAATTGTCCAGGAAGTTCAAATCTCCATTGGGCAATTGCCCTGCAATCAGAACCACCTGAAAATACAAATTAAATCACAAACTTCAGATGGTTCCAACTGTCTTACCAGAATAGTTACCCAGGAAAAATTAGAAGAATTGAAACCACTTCTAGCTCCCGGGTGGTTGACCACCTCCCCTACACCGGCCCTCCCACTGGACTTCACCCCCAATCCTGACTTCCCCCATGACCCTCCATGGGACTCCCTCAACGCCCCCCAACAAACCCTCGCCCTCCCCCACTAACACCTGCCCTGACTACACTCCCATCTACCTCATATGGCTCCCCCCACCCACCCCCAGCCACCCGTGGCTTTCTGCCTTCTGCCTCTCCAGTCCTCGGGAACTTGCTGCACTGGACAGTTCTCATCCGGCCTGAGTTGGAAGGTCGGGCGAGAAAGGAGCAGCTGGATTTTTAGGTAAGAAATAGGAGTGGAGTGGTGATCCGAGACTGACTGCCACTCCATCGAAGTACGGGGCCCGTATGTTTTTCATATGTTTGTATGTATGACTATAGATTTATTTTATTTTGATAAGGAATTAAGTGCTTGAGTGGCTTTTAAAGTTTTGAATGGGTTTTCATGAATGGGGATTTTTTTTTAAATTACAGTGAAAGTTGTAAGGGATATTTAGATCTGTATTTCATTTCAACTCAACATGGCTCAAGCCCATGGTGGATACTCGCTGAACTGGCCTGGAGTGTGTGATGGCAAAGGGTGGTGGTTGGAGACATGGGTTGCCATGAGTTGGCATGGGAGCTGTAAGGGGCCATGGGGGGATTGGTTAGGGGCGTGGAGGCTATAAAGGGCCATTAAGAGGGTGGAGGGCATGAGTTGTCCAGGAGGTAGTTATTCTCCTTAGGTTAGGCAGAACTTTACAGTTGGTTAATGGTCAGGGTGAGGAGGATGTGTCTGCAAGTCAGGCAATAAGGGGAACCAGCAAAGGTAAAGGTCATAAATAAAAACAAAAAAACTGCGGATGCTGGAAATCCAAAACAAAAACAGAATTACCTGGAAAAACTCAGCAGGTCTGGCAGCATCGGCGGAGAAGAAAAGAGTTGATGTTTCGAGTCCTCATGACCCTTCGACAGAACTCGAAGGGTCATGAGGACTCGAAACGTCAACTCTTTTCTTCTCCGCCGATGCTGCCAGACCTGCTGAGTTTTTCCAGGTAATTCTGTTTTTGTTAAGGTAAAGGTCATGTTGTACACCTTTATTGAAGCTACAGCAGTTTGCCCTGTGTATTACTAGATTTCTTTTATAGTTAACATCTATAAGGGAGTGTTGCCTGAAGGTGTATACTTGTGGGTCTGACCAAGTAAAGAGTCTTTTCGGGGAATGTTTTGTAAGACTAACCTTAATTGTGTGACTGTGATCTTGTGTGCTTAAGTTTTCTTTTATTTTTGTTAAAAAACTTGTACTTTTAATTGTTAAAATCCCAAAAGTGTCACTGAATCTCTCACTGCTGAGATCGGTAGGTCTTGACATAAAGGAGAACTAGTGGATGTGGTGTATTTGGATTTTCAGAAAATTTTTGATAAAGTCCCACATAATAGGTTAGTGTGCAAAATTAAGGCATATGGGATTGGGGGTAATACTTTGGTATGGATTGAGAATTGGTTAGCAGACAGGAAACAGAGAGTAGGAATAAATGGGTCTTTTTTGGAATGGCAGGCAGTGACTAGTGGGTACCACAGGGATCAGTAATGGGCCCCAGCTATTCACAATATCTATCAATGATTTGGATGAGGGAACCAAATGTAACTTTTCCAAGTTCGTTGATGATACAAAACTAGGTGGGAATGTGAGTGATGAGGAGGATGTTAAGAGGCGTCTAGGTGATTTAGACAAGTTGATTGAGTGGGCAAATACATGGCAGATGCAGTACAACATGGATAAGTGTGAGTTATCCACTTCAGTAGGAAAAACAGAATGGCAGAGTATTATTTAAATGGTGATAGATTGGGAAATGTTGTTGTACAAAGGGACCTGGATGTCCTTGTCTACCTATCACTGAAAGCAAGCATGCAGGTGCAGTAAATAATTGATAGTAAATGGTATGTTAGCCTTCATTGCAAGGGGACTTGAGTACAAGAGCGAGTGTGTCTTAAGGCAGCTGTACAGGGCCTTGGTGAGACCACACCTGGAGTACTGTGTGCAGTTTTGGTCTCCTTACCTTAGAAAGGATGTACTTGCCATAGAGGAAGTGCAGCAAAGGTTCATCAGATTAATTCCTGGTATGGCAGGATTGTCGTATGAGGAGAGATTAGGCCGACTAGGCCTGGATTCACTGGAGTTTAGAAGAATAAGAGGGGAGTTAATTGAAATGTATAAAATTCTGACAGAGCTGGACAGACTGGATGCAGGGATGATGTTTCCTCTGGCTGGATGTTCTAGAAGAAGAGGTCACAATCTCAGGATACGGGGTAGGCTATTTAGGACTGAGATGAAGAGAAACTTCTTCACTCAGAGGGTGGTGAACCTGTGGGCTGTGGAGGCCAAACCTCTAAAGGCATCAAAGGGTATGGGGAGAGAGTGAGAGTATGGCATTGAGATAGAGGATCAGCCATGATCATATTGAATGGCGGTGAAGGCTCGAAGGGCCGAATGATCTACTCCTGCTTCTATGTTCTATGTTTCTATGTTTCTTCTCGTTTTCAGAATACAAAAAAATGGGTATGGCCTGTAGGCCAGGTTTTCCTCTGGGATTTGGTTTGCGCAACAATTAACACCTGCTGTGGTCATAATACATCATCCCCACCAACCTGCCTGCTGCAGATGCATCCGTCCATGACAGTATCGGTATCGGACTTCACAGTCCTTGCGGAGATGAAGTCCAGTCTTCTAATTGAGGTCAATCATCTTATGTGGCATTACAACTAATTGGGATAGATTTTGAATAAATCTAACAACTCAAGACTGGGCATCCATGAGGCACTGTGGGCCATCATCAGCAGCAGAATTGCATTCAACCACAATCTGTAACCCTATGGCCCGGCATATCCTCCAGTCTACCATTACCACCAAGCCAGGAGTTCATTGAAGAGTACAGGAGAGCATGCCAGGAGCAACACCAGGCTTTTAAAAATAACCTTTTAAAAATAAATGTTAGTCTGTGGATGTGTCTTAATTGGATTAAAGCCAGCTAGCCTGGGTGCTTTGATGTGTACCAGGTTTGAGATGTAAGGCAGAGTGCATTTGCATTTTGTGGAATACAGCATTCAAGAAAGGGAATGAAATCTGGCATCTAGCTAGCAGAGGCCAAGCAATGTTTATATTACTAATAAAATTGGTACAATGAAAGGGGTTTTATTAGAAGAGGGAAATTCAAAGGGGCTGGTGATACAATGAGAATTTACATTCAATGAGATGTGCTAGGTATAACAGATAGTAGTTTCATGTGTACAGGGCAGAGGCCATGCAAGATCAAAGCCTGTAAGCCTACCACTGTGCCTGCAAAGGAACCAAAGCGAAAGGAACCTCATTTTGAATTTGTAATGTGAAAATGCTTTACCTGGTGTCTGCTTAAAGTCTATAGCCTGAATTTTTCCTGCGTCGGGCAGGCTCAGCGAGAGTGGGCGGGGCAGGAACCGCCGCCCATGATTGGGTCCGCACTGCCATTTTATGCAGTCAGGCCAATTAAGGCTTGCCCAGCGTAATGCCCGTCTCTGGCATCAGCTTGAAGGGGCAGGCGGGGCGGGAGCTCAAAGGCCACTGGGTCCAATGGCAACCCAGTGGTCTATTCAAAAACAGCGCAGGTAGCCACGTGAAGGCTGCCATTGACTTTGCAATACCATTGCGATGCAGAACATCATTGCAGAACAGGGCAAGGGGAGGGCAGACCGGCAGGGCAGAGGCCCTGAGGTTTTCTGACGAGTGTCTCGCTGCCCTCCTGGAGGAGGTGACAGCACACCAGGATATCCTTGTCCCAAGGAATGGGAGGATGAGGGCCCCCTACCTCACAAAAATGCCTGGGAAGGGGTGGCATCGAGGGTCAGCTCCCATGATGTAGCGAGGCGCACATGGGTGCAAGCACTTCAACGACATCCTGCAATTGGGAAGGGTGAGTACCGTGTTGGCATGGGTCACTTAGCACAGCAGTTACGAGCAGTCCCCACAACCCCCCGGACCTCAGAGTTCTTAGAGTGTGAGTGGCAAATGTCAATGAGGCAGCATTTGGGCAAGGGGGTGAACCTCAGACTCACTACTGGACTTATCATCTACAGCCAGAGCAGCTGCGTCAACATCTTCTTCCTCAACAGCGTCCCCGCTTTCCAATGCCAGATTGTGGAGGGTGCAGCACACAACCACTATCAGCAACACACAATCTGGAGGTGTATTGGAGTGTGCCCCTGAATGGTCCAGGCATCGGAAGCGCATCTTGAGAAGACTGATGGTTCTCTCTACCACCGCCCTTGTGGAGGCATGGCTCCTACTGTACCGCTGCTCGGCTTCTGTTCTTGGATGACAGGGAGGTGTCATGAGCCACCTTTTGAGGGGGTAGCCCTTGTCGCTTAGCAGCCATCCATATAGCTGGGCTGGAACACTGAAGAGCCTCGGCACCTGGGAGTGTCTGAGGATGTAAGCATCATGGGTGCTGCCTGGGCACTTTGAAAAGACGTGCAGAATCTGCAACCTATGGTCACACATTAGCTGCACGTTCATGGAGTGGAATCCCTTCCTGTTGACGAAGGCACCCGGCTCACTTTGATGGCCACATGCATGTAGTCAATTGCACCCTGGATGCGGGAGAACCCAGCAATTGCTGCAGAGTGTCTGGCTCACTCTGCCTGGCTTGTCTTGTCCATGAGGTAATGAATGAGTGCACGCCTGAACAGAGCATCTGTCACCAACTTGACACAACTGTGGACAATTAGGAGATTCCACAAAGATCACCCACCGACCCCTGGAAAGAGCCAGAGGCATAGAAGTTGAGGGCCACCGTGACCTCAGCACCACTGGCATGGAGTGCCCACCCACACAGTCGGAGCTGATCTCAGGTCTGATCATCTGACAGATGGAGGTCACTGTCTCCCTTGCGAGGTGCAGCCTCCTTTGGCATTGCACCTCAGATATATTGAGGTAGCTGCATTGCTGCCTGTAAACCCTGGCAGCAGGATAATGGCATCTTCTGTGGCCCCTTCTACCTTGGACTTCCTGTTGGCCTTGCGCCCCTTATGCCTGCGCCTCTCCTCCCACAGGTGGCTCTCCTGGAGGCTGAATAGGGACACCTGGCCTCCTCCCCCTTCTGGCCATTTCTTCCTCCTCAGAGGAGATGCCTCCAGCAGAGACCACAATCCCCATTCCCAGGATAAGGGAAGCCTGTCTGATACCTGGGGAAGGCCCCAAGTGTTATGACTCCTCTGGAGTCCTGGACTGAAGCCTCTTATTTCTGTAAAAGTAGCTCCGAAACGAAATGAAGTTGTCCTGTTCACACAAGCAAGCAGCAGTAAGTTATAATCTAAAGAACTAGCAGCTCGCATTAGCGAGCCCACGCACCCCTCATCCCGCCGTGGATAAGGTTTTTGAAAATGTGACCTACCCGCCTGCCCGTTGCGCCCATGCAACGCCCTGAAAATCGCATGGGTTGCGCAAAATCAAATTAAATTGGTACTTCAAGGCCTTAACTGGCCTGTTAATTAATGGTAGGCGTGCCTCCGTCCTCATAGCGCGCTAGCCTACCAAAATATCGCGATGATGCGCGGTGATGTCGGGATGCACGCTCGACATCATCACATGTCATTTTAATTTCAGGCGTGTTGGGCTCGCCGAAGGTAAAATTCTGGCCTATGGGTTGCTGTTGCATTAGTGGAGATTAGTTTGGGAATTTATTAAAAGTTATGATAGTAGTAATTTGTAACCATGTGTATATACTTAACTTGTGTGAATTAACAAATGTCTCATGTAGCTTGATATGAAAGCTTCTCGAGAACTGGTAGTCTGATTCCTGAATTTAGAGCTGCATCTCAAACATATCACTTAAAATATACATTATGACACTTGTTTAAGGTTTCTCTCTGGGATTTTTTAATAACTCAGCTTTACCAGCTACTGGGTCATAACACCAAGTGATATAAGGAATGGATGTAGGCACTGGATACTGCAAAGACAATGGATCCTGACAATATTCTGGCAATGGTACTGAAGACTTGTGCTCCAGAATTTGCCGCGCCCCTAGCCAAGCTGTTCCAGTACAGCTACAACACTGGCATCTATCTGGCAATGTAGAAAATGGCCTAGGTGTATCCTGTACACAAAAAGCAGGACAAATCAAACCTGTCCAACTACCGACCCATCAGTCTACTCTCGATCATCAGTAAAGTAATGGAAGGGGACATTAACAGTGCTATCAAGCGGCACTTGCCTAGCAATAATCTGCTCATTGATGTTTAGTTTGGGTTCCGCCAGGGCCACTCAGTTCGTGACCTCATTCCAGCCTTGGTTCAAACACAGACTGAGGTGAGTGACTGACCTTGATATCAAGGCAGCATTTGACCAAGTGTGTCATCAGGAAGCCCTAGCAAAACTCGAGTCAATTGGAATTGGGGGGGGAAACTCTCTGCTGGTTGGAGTCATAACTAGCACAAAGGAAGATGGTTGTGGTTGCTGGAGGTCAATCACCTCAGTTCCAGGACATCACTGCAGGAGTTCCTCAGGGTAGTGTCCATAGCCCAAACATCTTCAGCTGCTTCATCAATGACCTTCCTTCCATCATAAGGTCAGAAGTGGGGATGTTCGCTGATGATTATACAATTTTCAGCACCATTCACAACTTCTCAGATGCTAAAATAGTCCATGTCTAAATGCAGAAAGACCTGGACAATAACCAGGCTTGGACTGACAAATGACAAATAACATTAACACCAAATAAGTGCCAAGCTATGACCATCTCCAACAAGGAAGAACCTAGCCATTGCCCCTTAACATTCAATGGCATTATCATCACTGAATGCCCCACTATCAACATCCTGGGGATTACCATTGACCAAAAACTGAACAAAGCATATCCTCCATCCACAAGGCAAAAGTGATGAAATACTCCCCACTTGCCTGGATGAGTGTAGCTCCACCAACACTCAAGAAGCTTGACACCATCCAGGAAAAAGCAGCCCACTTGATTGGCACCCCATCCAAAAACATTCTCTCCCTCAACCACCGACACACTGTGGCAGCAGTATGTACCATCCACAAGGTGGACTGTAGGAACTCATTAAAGTTCCATAGACAGCACCTTCCAAACCTACGACTGCTACCATCTAGAAG
Source organism: Carcharodon carcharias (assembly GCF_017639515.1). Lineage (NCBI taxonomy): Eukaryota > Metazoa > Chordata > Chondrichthyes > Lamniformes > Lamnidae > Carcharodon > Carcharodon carcharias. Next base: position 15,201,778 of record NC_054471.1, read on the forward strand.
GACAAGGGCAGCAGACACTTGGGTAGGATTTTCCCCTTGTTGGGTGGGCACAGCAGGCGGGTCCGGGAGCCACAGCGCCATGGTTTGCTGCCCGCAATTGGGCCCCAACTGCGATTTCATACTGGTTCGTCAACTAATGGCTAGCCAATGTGAAATGCGCGCTGATAACATCAGTGCTGCTGGAGTAGAGGCGGGAGGAGCACGAGCGCTGAAGTGTGCACGTGCGCCAGGGAGTGTGCATTGATAGCTCCCTGAAGCATGGAGCTGCTCCAGGGAGCTGAAGGATTTTAATATGAAAAATAAACTTATTACATATGATATAAACATGCCCCCAAATGTGACTCAGTCACATGAAGAGGGACATGTAAAAAAGGATGTTAATAAATTTATTTTTTTTCAGTAACCATCCCGTCCACGGATGAAACTTTATTAAAAATACAAAGGCCGCCTGGCCTACTCGCCTGCCTGCCAACTGAACGGTTAAGCCGGCATCGAAAAATGCTACTTAATTAATTACTTAAGGGCCATGGTAGGCCTCTTAATTGTCAGTAGGCACGCTGCTACCCCTTGCATGCACTTGCTGACTGAAAGATCGTGAGAGTGCGCACTATTTCACTCCCATTCAGATTGGGCGCATACCTGCCCGCAGGATGAACGATCTTGCCCATGGGAACACCACCACCTGGAAGTTCCCTTCTAAGCCACTCACCAGCCTGACTTGGAAATATATCGCTGCTCCTTCACTGTTGCTGGGTCAAAATCCTGGAACTTCCTCCTTAACAGCACTGTGGGTATACCTACACCTCATGGACTGCAGTAGTTCAAGGAGGCAGCTCACCACCACCTTCTCAAGGGGAATTAGGGATGGGCAATAAATGCTGGCCTAGCCAGAAATGCCCATATCCCATGAATCCATTTTAAAAAAGGCATTTGATATGGGGCCACATCAAAGGTTATTGCGGAAAATAAAAGCTCATTGTGAAGGGGAATATATATTTGCACAGATAGAAGATTGGCTGGCTAATAGGAAACAGAGGGTAGACATAAATGGTGATTTTCTAGTTGGCCAAGGTGTAATAAGTGGTGTGCCATGGGGATCAGTGCTGGGGCCTCAACTTTTTTCAATTTATATGAATGACTTGGAAGAAGGGATCGAAGGAATGATTGCTAAATTTGCTGATGACACTAAGATAGGCAGGAAAGTAAATTGTGAAGAGGACCTGAGGAGGCTAAAAAGGGATATAGATAGGTTAAGTGAGCGGGCAAAGATCTTACAAATGGAGTATAATATGAGAAAATGTGAAATTGTCCGTTTTGCAGGAAGAATAAAAAAAACATATAATCTAAATGGTGAGAGATTGCAAAGCACTGAGATGCAGAGATCCCAGTGCACACATTGTAAAAAGTTCGTATGTATTACAGCTAGGAATTAGGAAAGCTAATAGAACATTATCCTTTATTGACAGGAAAATTGAATACAAAAGTAGAGAGGTTATGCATCGGTTATACAGGGCATTGGTGAGGCCACATCTAGAGTACTTTGTACAATATTGGTTTCCTTGTTTAAGGAAGAATGTAAGTGCATTGCAAATAGTTCAGAGGAGGTTTACTAGACTAATATCTGGAATACACAGGTTGTCTTATGAGGAAAGGTTGGACATACTAGGCTTGTATCCACTGGAATTTAGAAGAGTAAGAAGTGACTTGATTGAGGGTCTTTACAGGGTGGATGTGGCGAGGATGTTTCCTCTTCCAGGAGAATCTAGAACTAGGGGTCACTGTTTAAAAGTAAGGCGTTGCCCATTTAAGACAGAGGTGAGGAGTATTTTTTTCTCTCAGTGGGTCATGGGCCTTTGGAACTGTCTGACTCAAAAGGTGGTGGAAGCAGAGTCTTTAAATATTTTTGAGGCAGAGCTAGATAGATTTTTGATAAGCAAAGTGATGAAAGGTTATCAGGGGTCAGTGGAAATATGGAATGGAGGTCACAATCAGGTCAGCCATGATCTTATTGAATGGCGGAGTAGGCTCGAAGGGCTGAATTGCCTACTCCTGCTCCTAATTCATATGTTCATATGTCAGCTAAGCAGGAAAAGTCAATTAAAGTTTGAGATGTTGAAAAACAGGCCAAGTTAAAAATGCAGAGAAAGCATGTGCAATATGTGGTAAAGCAAAGACAGTATTTCTACCTAATGATGAGAGGAAAGGCATGTTTTGATGGAAAATGGAAAAGTTAAGTCCAGTGTTACCACAACAGAGCTTCAGAAATGAATATTTGGTTTTGAACATAAATTAGAACTTCAGAAAGTAGAAATGGAAACTTTTACAAAAATGGAATTGGACAAAGCTCAAGTTCATTGGATTAGGGAGAAACAGGGAAATTTAAGGAAAATTTGTGAACTGAATAAAAAGCACTTTCTGACTTACTTGGCCGAACATAAAAAGTACATCAATGAAGTTCTTAAAGCACTTCATGGCTCCCCAAAGCCTTTCCACCATCTACAGGGCACAAGTCAGGAATGTGATTGAATACTCTGCACTTGCCTGGATGAGAGCAGCTTCAACAACATTGACACTCAAGAAGCTTGACACCATCCCATACAAAGCAGCCTGCTGATTGGCACCCCATCCACCACCTTCAACATGCACTCCAGCCACCCCCAACACACAGTGGCAGCAGTGTGTACCATCTACCAGATACACTGCAGAAACTCACAAAGGTTCCTTTGATAGCACCTTCCAAATCCATGACTTCTGCCACCTAGAAAGACAAGGCAATAGATGCATGGGAACACCAGGAGACACAAAAACCATTTCAAGAATACTTGAAAATCAAGAGGTAAAAGGGAGGGAAGAACTTAAAACATTATTAAGGAGGTAATAGGAGGACATCCCCTGTAAGTTCTCCTTCAAGCCACACATCATCCTAACTTGGAATCATATCGCCATTCCTTCACCGTCACAGATCAAAAACTGGAACTCTCTCTCTAACAGCACTATGGCTGTACCTACTTGTTACTTAATAAAAGAACTTTTAAAAAAATCAGTCAAACATGATTTCCCTTTCAATAAACCATGTTGGCTCTGCCTGATATCCTTCTATTTCCTCCTTAATGATGTTTTAAGTTCTTCCCTCCCTTTTACCTCTTGATTTTCAAGTATTCTTGGAATTTTTTTGTGTCTTTTATGGTGAAGACAGGCACATAATGCCTGTTTAACGCTTCCACCATCTCTTTGTTTTCCATTATTAATCCCCAGTAGACTCATAAACTCATAGACGGTTACAGCACAGAAGGAGATCCATAATGTCCACGCCTGTCAACAAAGATTTGACTACACTGATCCCATTTTCCAGCGCTTGGCCCATGGCCCTGGAGGCTATGGCAACGCAAGTGAATAAGCCAGTCTCACCCTCCAAGGGACCAATGCTCATTTTAGTTACTCTTTCCCTTTAAAACCCTTATAGAAACACTCACTATCTGTTTTTATATTTCTAGCCACCTTTCTCTCATACTCTAATTTCTCCCTCATTTTTTTATTTGTAATTCTTTGCTTGTTTCTAAAATCTGTCCAATCTTCTGACCTACCACTAATCTTCACAGTAATGTATGTTTTTTCTTTCAAATGTTTTGCTTCTATCTTCACTATAGAAGATACAAGAAACATTCCAGTAATAGCTGTAAATCAGGAGGTGGAGGGTAGATTGATTCTTGTTCAGGAAGGGAATCAAAGGATATCCGGCAGGGTGGGGGGCTGGGGGTGTGTGTGTGTGTGTGTGTGTGTGTGTGTGTGTGTGTGTGTGTGTGTGTGTGTGTGTGTGTGTGTGTGTGCGTGTGTGTGTGTGTGGTGGGTAGATGGGAATGTGGAACTCGAAACACAAACAGATCAGCCAAGATCTCATTGAATGGTGGAGCAGGCTCGAGGGCTGAATGGCCTACTTCTGCTCCTATTTCATATGTTCATATGTTTGTATCCTTAATTTCCTTAGCTAGTCACAGCTAATAAATTCTTCTCATAGGGCGGAATTTTTTGTTTGCCGGTCGGGCGGGTGGCCGATTGCTGCTGAAGAAACGGGCCGCACTGCCATTTTCCACGGACAGGCCAATTAAGGCCCACCCAGCAGGTTAGTGACTCCCGTATAGAATGGGAAAATTGTCACGGGGGCGGGCGGCCTCAGACTGCTGATTCCAATGGGGAACTGGCAGCCTGCATAAAGAATGGCCAGGCAGCCTGCTTGAGGCAGTGCACCATGGCCACTCACGGAGAGAGGGAGGGAGGTGCGAGTGGAGAGCAGCATGAGCAGGAGGAGGGGGGCAGGCTGCAGGAGAGGCCACTGTGCCCCCCGACTTTCCGATGAATGCCTTGCTGTCCTCCTGCAAGAGGCAGGCATCCGTCGGCACCTTCTGTATCTGGAGGATGGGAGGAGGAGGACCTCCCATGTCACCAGCCAGGCGTGGGAGGAGGTGCGTGATGCTGTAAACACCCATGATGACGTGCGGCGCACTCGCACCCAGTGCCGAAAAAGATTCAATAATTTGCTGCGCTCTGGAAGGGTGAGTACCATGTCTGTCTTGGCCATTTGACCCACAAGGCAGCCTTAGCCTTTGACCTCCCCCCCCCACCATATCTTGCTGTCGTTACTGCATTGGGCATCTGTCGCATGCTGGGTGGACGAATGGGTACTGACCATGCTTACACCAGCCTTAGTGGTTGAGGAGAAGAAGGGTTCTCCCCGCAGCATATGTTGGTCTTGGTGACATTTGAGTAGTCTTGGGGGCAACCTGCAGGGGAGGCCGCATGACACATACTCAGAACTCCAAAACATGTCATATTGATGATAATGAGATTGTGCAAGGGGAGCCTCAAGGTGTTTTGGGCAAGTGCCATCTGCTGGCCTCGGCACTGCATCTAGTTGCGCCTCCTTGCCATGGGCGCTAAGAGCCATGTGATATTCAAAGTATGGATGCTGAATGTGTCCAAGGTGGCCGTTGGGGAAGGGGGTTGGGACCAGCCGTGCAATCTTCTGGGGACTGATCACCAGTGGTGTGGACAGCAGCTGCTGGAGGCCTCAGATGGGCCACTGTGGTTTGGGTGTGGCGTGCGTGTGCAGACGACATGAGCAAGCAGCCCCAATAAATGCTCTTCTCTGTTTTGCAGGCAAAAACTCACCACAATGCCCGGGAGCACCAGAGGACTGGAGGTGGGCGCGCCCTCCTGCAGTGCCTCATGCCTTTTGAAGAGCAGGCCATGGAGCTGGGGAGGAGTCAGGAGGCCAGGGCAGCAGGGGGCAGCGAGGCTGGGGTCCGGCGGGCAGGTATTTGAGGTCCACAGTCCCATCCTTTCTGTCTGCCCACCATCCAAACCACTGATGGTTGCTGCAATCGTTAATGCTGAAACACAGCTCATTCACAGACTGAGACACTCTGACGTGTGGGTCATACAAAAGGGACCTTCGTCCCCTTGAGGAATCGTGTCTCCACCACTTTCCAAAGTCACCTTATCCCATTTGTGACCACTATCACCAAGGTCTAACATGTCATTGGATCGCTGCTGCACAGCCAAAGACTTATTTCATCTGAGGGGGTTCGGGATCTCCAGCACCTTTTCAGCCAGTGTGCCCCACATTACTTTGTCCAAAAGGTCCTCAGCACCTCAGCTGTGAACATCATGGCACTCAACTTAGACAAATGCCACCACGTTACTCATCCCTGCACCAAGGGGAAATGTTGCCTTCTGCCCACCTGGCCTAATGGAATGAAGGCCAATAACGTGACCTCTCAATTTCCTGTGATCAACGGCAAATGTTGCTAGTGTTTGAGATGTTTCTTCAGCCCCGCAACTATCCAGGCCAGAATGCATCCAGGTCAGGTACCTCTGCACTCTCCCCACTCCTATGGTACATAACATGCTATGTGGCATTCCTGAGGCCATCTGACCAGCTTGTCTGCATGTGCTTTTAATGTTTGGGGCTCATCTTGACTCTTTTTCACCTCGCCAATGTTCTTCTCCTTAGGGTCCTGAAGGGGGAGCGACTTATGAGGCTTGGGGGGAATGGGATGAAAGGTTGAAGTGAACGCACGTTAACTGATGCACTGTCCTTGTTGTTAATTTCAGCATCACCACCAGAGTGACCCGCACCTCGACCCCCCGGCCCCCCTCCAAACCTGAGGGCCAACAAGTGCAACTTGCGGCACATCATTTCAGCCAGCCAGGCACCAGTGTAGACACACACACCTTGGTGGGGCTTTACTGTCGGCTATGTCCCGGGTCACAGTGGAGAGGGCACATCACGATCGCTGGAGGAGATGGTAGGGGCAGAGAATGCCGATGGTTCCAGCAGCCGGAGGGCTGCAGGGGACGAGGCACATGCTGAGTCTGGCACTGATGACGTGCCTCTGGTGTTGTCCCCATTGCAGCAGCTGCAGGAAAGGCGGCAGGAAGTGTGTTTGCATCTGGCAGGGTTGCATTAGGGAATGGTTCAGTTGCTCTCTGCGATGGAAGAGTGCACGCAAAGAATCCGCCTTCAGAGCAGAGCATCAGGATTCCTTCAATGAGAGATTGGCGACTCTCATAGAGAGGGGCTTCCACCAAATGGATCAAAATATGATTGGGTTACGCTCTGACCAGCAACCCCTCACAGCAATTCTGGCCACAGGTGGTGTTTCCCATTGTGGGAGATATTGTGGACATCAAGTGCCAGCGCTCGGTGCCCATGCATCTGTGGTGAGCAGGGACGTAGATTTGGACCTCACGTTGGTGCAGCAGCTGTCTGTCTTCGCTGCGAGCTTCTCTCATGGTGCTTGGATAAGGGCAGCAGCTCCTCTGCCAGTCAATGTTTCTTCCGTTGAGGCTGTGACAACTGGGGAGGTGCCAGTTCTGGAACTGGCCACTCCCTCCCAGGCGGGGCCATCACAGGCTCCATGGGCCAGAGGACGCCCGTCAAGGTCATCGAGCCCAACAGGACAACAGAGTCAGCAGGCTGGCTCTCAAGCCACTCCGAGTGATGGGGCGGCACCTAGACTTAGCACCCAAAAACATAAGCATAAGGCACCTGAGGCACTCTACGGGTATGTCACTGGTGGTTTTGTGTTGGCCTTAGAATAACGACCCATATTTTTGTGATCGCTAACAAGTGGTGTGTGTTTTTGTTTTGGACAAAATAAAGTCCACCTTTGTAACTATGGCTGAGGGTCTTTTGTTTGTGGTGCATTTTTCTTTTTCACATATTTATCATGAGTGTTTGAGTGGACATTGATGTTTCTGTACTAAGCCCTTAGTTGCAGCTGAACAGGTGGAAGATGTGGCACCTAAGTGCCACGTGTGGAAGTTCCAGGCAATGCTGTGCCTGCTGATCCATGTCAGTGGAGCTGGCTGAAGGTTCTTTGGATTAAATTGTCGCGGGTGTCCCTGCCTCCTTGGTGTAAATGTGGGTCATTGTTCTGCACCTCATCATTGCCCTGTGCTTCCTCATCCTCTGAGGCACTGCTGGATTCATCATGTGTAACCTCATCCAGGACGTCAAGGTCTTCATCGCCAACTGCAGCCACCCTTTCCAGCGCAAGATTGTGCAGGGCACAGCAGACTACCACTATCAGAGAGACGCGATCTGGGGGTTACTGGAGTGCGCCCCCTGAGCGGTCCAGGCAAGGGATGCGAATCTTGAGAAGACCAATGGCTCTCCCCACCACAGCTCCTATTGTATCAATGCTCAGCTTCTGTTCTTGGATGGCATAGTGGTGTCATGAGCCACCTTCGCAGGGGATAGCCCTTGTCACCCAGCAGCCAACCATCCAGCAGAGCCAGAGCACTGATGAGCCCCGGCACCTGGAAGTGTCTGAGGATGTAGGCGTCGTGGAAGCTGCCTGGATACTTTGCACAGACTTGTAAAATCCGAATCCTGTGATCATAAACTATCTGCACGTTCATGGAGTGGAGACCCTTCCTGTTGATGAAGGCACCGGGTTCATCTACTGGCGCCTTGATGGCCACATGTGTGCAGTCTATAGCACCCTGGACGCAGGGGAAGCCAGCAATGGCCGCGAAGCTTCTGGCTCGCTGTGTATGACTTGCCCGGTCACAGCGGAAGTGGATGAAGGTGGATACCCATCTAAACAGAGCATCTGTAACCTGCTTGACACAAGTATGGACAGCTGATTGGGAGACACCACAAAGATCACCCACCGAGCCCTGGAAGGATCCAGGGGCATAGAAGTGGAGGGCAACTGTGAGCTTCAGAGAGACTGGCATGGGGTGTCCACCCACAGAGTTAGGGGAGATTTCAGGGCCAATCATCTGACAGATATAGTTGACTGTCTCCCTTGAGAGTCGGAGCCTCCTTCAGCACTGCACCTCAGTCATATTGAGGTAGCTGCTTCACCGCCTGTATACCCTGGCAGCAGGATAATGGCGTCTTCTGCAGCCCCTTGCACCTTGGACAACCTCTTGGCCCTGCACCCCTTGTGCCTGCACCTGGCCTCCCAAAGGTGGATCCCCTGGAGGCTGATTGTCCAGTCCTGGCCTCCTCCTTATTCTATCCCTCCCTTCCTCCTCAGGGGAGCTGCCTCCAGTGGAGATGTCAGAACCCATATCCCCAGGCTAAATGGAGGCCTCCAGAAAGCTGCAGGCACGAGAAAGATTACTGTCTGCAGACTGGTTTCAAAGTATATAAGAAGCTCTTGGAAATCAATGAGACCTGCTAACAATCACACAGGCAACTTTAAAATGTTTTCATCAATTATAACTTTGTCAAAAACATGGACAACTCCTCTGAGTCCTCATATCCTGACATTGCAAAAGTTTTCTTAAATAATCTCCTGCCCGCCTGCCCGTTGGGCCCGTGCCCCGACCTGAAGTTCGCACGGACCCCTCAAAATCATACACAATTGGCAAGTTAAGGGGCTTAACGAGCCCTTCAATTAATGGCGGGCGAACTGATTGCCCGCCCACCAAAATATCGCAATGGTTCACGCGATGTCAGTGCGCATCATTTTATGCACTGACCTGCAGGCTAGGCCATCCGCACATCAGCTGGAAAATTCTGGCCATAGAGTCTTTCTTTCTCAATGGAATATATCTTTGCTGAGAGTTAATAAGTACCTGCTTAAATGTCTGCCGCTGTTCTACATTTTAACCTATTTTCCCAGTTCACTCCTGCAAACTCTGTTTTCATACCCTTGTAATTGCTTTTATTTAAGTTTAAGACACTAGTCTTACACCTACACTTCTCACTCTCAAACTGAATGTGAAATTCTATCATGTTATTATCACTGCAGGCTAGAGACTTCTTTACTATGAGGTCATTAATTAACCCTGTCTCATTGCACATTACCAGATCTAAAACTGCCTGCTACAAAGACAGAAAATGCTGGAAAAACTCAGCGGGTCTGGCAGCATCTGTGGAGAGAGAAATAGAGTTAATGTTTCAAGTGCAATATGATTATTCTTCTGAAATCTTTCACTTTTGTCTCTAGGTTACCCTACTTCTGGAGTGCAAATTGTGCCTTCTAGAGTTACTAGAGGCATGTGAACAAAATTCCCAACTTCGCATTCAGCCTATGTCATACTCCAGCATAGTCTCTTTTCCTTCTGTTCCCTTCCTGTTAGCACAGATCATCCCTCCGATGTCCCTGTGGAGCTCGTTTCTCCTTCCAAGCACCTTAGATGTGGCAACTCTCAGCAGGAAATCCATTTGTGTCAGTAAACATACAGGGGGAAAAAATATATTTGCAAGGTTTGCACAAGGTTCATGAGAACCTAATTGCAGGCTGAATATTTTTAAGAAAAACTGGCCAAGAACAGCCCAAAAATGTTGAATGAATCATGTAAATTACTTACTTCTGTGTAGCTCAGTGTCAAGAATGTCCATTTATATCCTGAAAATTCAAAGTGGATTATAACCATTGTAATGATGAAGGTACTGTTATGTTACCATGTGCAAACTCCCACCTGTGTCAGATGAGAGCTTCTGACAGTTATCCTTTTGTCTACTGGAAAAAGGGCACAGTGTAAAACAAAAGGGTATAAAGCTAATGTTAATTGTCCTTAACCCCTTTTTCTATGCATAGAAAACACTCCTGATTTGGGCCTTGTGGATGGTGGGCAGGCTTTGGGGAGTTAGGACGTGAGTTACTCGCCGCAGAATTCCGAGCCTCTGACCTGCTCTTGTAGCCACAGTATTTATATGGCTAGTCCAGTTCAAGTGCCTGTATACCTGAGCAGACTGATTCGTGAGGCCAGTTCCCTCCAGATCCACCACTTCCAGCGTCCGACTAGAAGCCACGGCGACTGCCAACATCCCAGCAATGTGATCACCTGCAAAAGGAAGAGCAGAAACTGGGTCAACTAGGGAATCAAGGGATGAAATATAATTGCTTGGATTTCGCAATCAGCAGTGAAATGATGAGACTTACTGTTTCCTTGATAGCAATCTCTCTGGAATAATTTGAACCTGACACTGGCAAAGGGGACTTATAGGTCTTCAGCAACAGTGGTGTCATCACATAGATAGCACCTAATTACATTGATGCATTCTCACAGACAAATGAGGAATTAAAGTGCACTGAATTATTCACTTTTCATTAAAATTTTCCAGACAGCACAATAAATGATTTGGTCGTACACATGGGATTAAACTGGAAGTTCAAATATCTTAAAAACCTTTTAAACATTAAATTATTTAAAAAGTAAGGGTGGAATTTTCTGTGCATGCTGGTATCGGGTGTGTTTCGCGGTGTGAGTGGACAATATGACGAGAAGGACAAAAATCGGTTTTACAGTGTCGTCAAATGGTGGGCCGAGTTTCCCACCATCGGACTTCAGGAACCTCATTGAAATACATCTGCATATCATTATAAGGCCAGCCTGCTGGAATAAATCCCACCCCCCCAACCCCGCTGGATCATCACACAGCATATACAAGCCCCGTGCACTTGATAAGCTGCACTTTGAGGGGAACTCAGAAGTGAGTGTACAGTAACATTGCACAGTGCTCACGAAGGTCACCTGTTGGACTTCAAGGTTGAGGCGAGTTGGGGAGGCAAGGGCTGCTCTGCATTTGAGGGATGTTGGAGCGGGGCCAAGGGCTGTTCTGCGGTTGAGGGATGTTAGAGCGGGGCCAAGGGCTGTTCTGCAGTTGAATGTAGTGCACAAACACCTGTGGGGTTGTGGGGAGGGATGTGGCCTTGCATTAGGGAAACCTTGTATAAAGTGACCATTCCTCTGCAGCTCAGATAGTTCAGATGTAGCCACACTGACATGCATGCAGTCGGGTCTCTAGGTTATCTGCTCACTCAAACAACGCAGGGGCATCAAAGTGCACCAAGTGCTCCAGAGCTTTTCACCCTCGGACACAGACAGCAAATTAATGAGCATTTTAGTGGACTGCAGAATAGTTAGACGACTAGGCAAGTTGTACAATCTCCTTGCTAAAGCTGGCCTTTGAGCAATCATTGGTGAAGGGGCTCGCAGCCCTTTGCAATGTCGTCGCTCAGGTTTGGACAAATCTCCCCCATGGTTCAAGCTAACAGTGCAGCCTTGCAGCGCAGGTTAGGAGGATGCCTGCAGCTGAGCTGAGAGCACAGCATGCAGCCCAATGGGCAAGGCTGCCAATCGGTCAGGCGGAGTGGGCGGGGTTTCAGGCAGCCATGCAGCACACTAAACTCTGGCCATCCAAGTGGTGGTCAGCACTCTTCTGGATGCATTAGGAGGCCTTCAGAGTTAACCAATAAAGGTTCTTAGAACACTCAAGCTAACCCACTCATTTCTTTCTTTCATCCTTCAGGAATATGGAGCCTAGTGACCTAGCTATATGCCTCGTGGTGTATAGAGAGTGATGATGATGAAGACGAGAGCGACTGAGGTGCCTGGCTGTGCAGAGGGAGGAGCAGCACCCTCAGGAAGAAGGGGCGCTGGGGGTCCCGCACACGCAGCTGAATAGCCACAGCGAGCCATCGCTTGTTGGCGCCGAGCTAGATCCAGGGTCTATAGACACCGCCTTTCATTCCTGCAGATGACCAAGAACCAATGTTGCCAAAGACCCCGCATGTCTAGGGAACTGGTCAGTCACATCTGCCAGCTACTGCTGAATTTGGCGCCACGGGTGCATGGAAGGCATCCACTGCCAGTGGCTGTGAAAGTGACCACGGTGCTCAATTTCTATGCCAGTGGCTCCTTTCAGGGCTCCACAGGTGACCCCTGTGGGGATATCACAAGACTCCAACTACAAATGCATCCGTGAGGTCACGGATGCCATCTTTACGAGGGCACACAACATCGACTGCACTCATGTGGTGCTCATATCTCTGTCGCAATAAGCAGTCAACTATGTCAACTTCTAGGGTCATGAGGACTCAAAACGTCAACTGTGCTCTTCACCGCCGATGCTGCCAGACCTGCTGAGTTTTTGCAAGTATTTCTGTTGGTCAGTTATGAGGTTACAGATTGTGTTTGCGTATAATTCTACTGCTGCTGATGGTCCCCAGCGCCTCCTGGATGCCCAGTTTTGGTTGGAGATGAGGAGTCACAAATAGCTCTGCCTTTGTCCATGGCTGGCTGTTGCAGACATCTTGTCTACTATCCTCCTTATTGGCTTGGCTGGAATGTTTATACAATGCAAGTAGTGTTACATTCCAAGGGTTCGATGTGTTAGCCTCTTTCCGTTTTTTAAAATTCCAGACCTAATATCATGTGATGAGTGGCAGCCATTTTATCAATGCAGCCATTTGTCCATTTTAAAATAAAAATAACAACTTTATAAAATAGCCAGGGTGACGTAGCTATATTTTCTCCTTCATGTCTACTGATCATGACACCATCCAGGGCAATACGGCCTACTTTACTGGGACTCCATCCGCCAACTTCAACATTCACTCCCTCTGACAATGGTCGCAGTGTATACCCTCTACAAGGTGTACTGCAGCAACTCATCACAGCTCCTTCAACAACACCTTCCAAACCCATGACCTCCACTACCTAGAAAGACAAAGTCAGCAGATGCATAGGAATGCCACCACCTGCAAGTCCCCTCTAAGCCACACACCATCCTGACATGGAACTATATTGTTGTTCCCTCACTGTCACTGGGTGAAAATCCTGAAACTCTATTCCTAACAGCATTGCGGATTTACCTGCAGCACATGTACATCAGTGGTACAAGGAGGCGGCTTATCACCACTTTCTGAAGAACAATTAATGATGGGCAATTATGCCTGGCCTAGCCAGTGACATCCACATCCTGTGAAAGAATACATTTTTAAAAAATTCAGTTCCCAGCCTGGTCACCTTGCAACCATGTGTCTGCAATGGCTATCGTATCATACTCATTTATTTCTGTCGAATCAACTCAAATGTTACAAATGCTGCATGCATTCTGATAAAGAGCCTTTAACTAAGTCTTTTTTTTTCATATTCTGATCCTATTTGCTGGTGCACTGTTTTGTTTGCTTCAAATTAATTCTCTGTCCCTTCCTGTTACACTTTGCTTATCATTCCCTGTATCACTATCTTGCATCATTGCCTTGTCCTTTCTCGTTAACTTTCTAAATCTCCCATCTATAAGATGCCGTGCAACAACTCACCAAGGCTCCTTCAACAGCACCATTCAACCCCACAACTTCTATCACCTAGAAAGACAAAGGCAGCAGATGCAGAGGGAGACCACCACCTACAAGTTTCCCTCTGTCATGAAAATGTGCTTCATGTGAAATAAGTATTTTTAATCCACCAGCTGGAAGCCTGAATTGTAATTTCAGCACAGAGACTTTTTAAAAGCAGAGACTAAAGGTGACTTGAGTTCGTAACTATAGATGGCTACCCAATTTACATCCCTGTGTTATGACACAGCAGCTTGTAAAGGCTGAGTTATTTAAAAATCCAGAGGGAATCTTTAAACATCTGTCATAACCTATATTTTCAATTGGTATGTTTGAGCTGCAACTCTAAGTTCAGGAATAAGACCACCAGTTCTCGAGAGATTTTTATATCAAACTAAATGAGACATTTATTAATTTACAACAAATTAAACACATGCACATGGCTATAAATTACTACTATCATAATTTTTAACAAATTCCCAAATTGATCTCCACTAAGGCAACAATAATTAATAGACTGAATCAGACACCAGGCAAAGCATTTTTCACCTTACGAGTTCAGAATGAGGTTCCTTTCAATTTAGTTCCTTTGTAGGCTTACAGGCTTAGATCTTATACGCCTCTGACCTGCACACACAAAACTCCCTTCTGTTGTACCCAACCTTTCCCTTTGAATGTAAATTTTCATTATATCACCAGGCCCTTAGAACCCCTTTCATAGTATCAATTTTATTAGTAATATAAATACATTGCTTGGTGTCTCCTAGCCAGGTGCAAGATTTCACCCCCAGTCTTTGAATGCTCTATTTAAAAATGCAAATTGCCCCCATGTTTATCTAATTACCATTTTAAACCTACTTCTTTCTATGCATCAAAGCACCCAGACTAGCCGGCTTTAATCCAATTAACACACTCTATTAAAAAAAATAATTTCCAATAACATTATATACATTATGAGTGAACCACATATCCTGTCCCCATTATCATGACATCAAGGCTATCATCTGAGGTACTCAACTGAAAGAGACAAACCACTAAGTCAAATCACTGGGACAATAAACCTTAGCTGAGAGGGTTCCCTAGACATGAACCATCAAGCTATTATACGAACGCCTTAAACGCAATCACTTGAACATAGGACCATAGCTGTAAGAAGAGGATTCTAAAGTCGACCCTCCAGTAATCAGATTGGATAATACAGAGGTGCTTAAAATGTTAGATGTAATATTAAGCTATCTCCCAGAAAACTGTCAAGGTGACTTACAAAAGCCATTACAAACTCATGAATTGATTAGTGTGAATAGGCCAGGGAAAACATCTTTGGCTAAACATGATGTTAATATAGGGGATGCATTACCCATAAAGCAACATCCTTACAAACTAAATCCAGAGAAGTTAGCCCGAGTGAGGGAAGAGATCAAGTTCATGATGGAAAATGACATTATTGAACTGCGTAACAGTAGCTGAGTTCACCTATTGTAATGGTACTGAAACCGGATTGGTCGCAGCTATTATGTATACATTATCGCAACATTAATGGGGTAACAAAGGCGGATTCATATCTAATTCCACAGTTAGAAGACTGCATTAAGAGGTCTGTCCAGGCAATGTTAGTTACAAAAATTGATTTATTGATGGGATATTGCAAAGTTCCATTGACTCATATGGCCTAAGAAATATGAGTTTTTGTGACCCTAAATGGACATTATCAATGCAAAGTCATGCCATCAAAATGAAAAATGCACCTGCAAGTTTTCAAAGCTTAAGCAACAAGGTCATTGAAGGGTTAGACAACTGTGTCAAAGATATTGATGATTTGGTTGTGTTCAGCCAAACCTGGGAGGAACATTTATAACACTTGAATGAATTGTTCGATTGGTTACAACAAGCCATTTTGTCATAAACTTGACAAAAAGTGAATTTGCCAAAGCAAAAGTGACTTATTTGGGCCACACTGTGGGACAGACCAAGTAGCACCTAGAGAAGCACAAATAGGGGCAATTTGGATTTTTCAGTGCCTAAGACAGAACAAGAGACTCTGCAGTATATAGGCATGAGTGGATTCTATTGGAAAGTTGTTCCAAATTTCAACACTGTAGTGGCTCCCCTGAAAAGCTTCTGAAAGAAACGCAAGACATTTGAGTGGACAAAGGAGCATCAAAGTACCTTAGACAGCTTGAAAGTTGTACTGACCATCGCACCAGTTTTAGCAGTGCCAAATTATACTAAGCCATTTAAACTGGCTGTTGACACCAGCGATGTACACATTGGTGCAGTTTTATTACAGGAGGATGAGATGGGGATCAAACGGCCAGTTAGTTACTTTTCTTGAGGGTTGAATTCTTGCCAGCAGAAGTATTTGTTAAGGTCCCAACTGAGGTTACCACCGGACAAGCCTGAACCTGGGGTGGAACTCAGCTTGATAGATCCTCGCTTTTATTTTGTTTGTTTAGGTAGTGCAGAGTGGCTACTGAACAGAGTCACAGAAGTCAGCTGATGAATTTTTAACAGAAGAATAAACATTTATGAAACAATGACCTTCCATCATAAGGTCAGAAGCGGGGATGTTCGCTGATGATTGCACAATGTTGAGCACCATTCATGACTCCTCAGATACTGAAGCAATCCATGTCCAAATGCAGAAAGAACTGGACAATATCCAGGCTTGGGCTGACAAGTATCAAGTAACATTCACGCCACACAAGTGTCAGGCAATAACCATCTCCAACAAGAGAGAATCCAACCATCGCCCCTTGATGTTCAATGGCATTACCATCACTGAATCCCCCACTATCAACATCCTGGGGGTTACCATTGATCAGAAACTGAACTGGATTAGCAATATTAATACTGTGGTGACAAGAGCAGGTCAGAGCTAGGAATCCTGCGATGGGTAACTCTCCTGACTCCTCAAAGCCTGCCCACTATCTACAAGGCACAAGTCAGGAATGTGATGGAATACTCCCCACTAGCCTGGATGAGTGCAGCTCCTACAACACTGAAGAAGCTGGACCCCATCCAGGACAAAGCAGTCCGCTTGATTGGCACCACATCCACAAATACTCCTTCCACCACCATCTACGAGGCGCACTGCAGGAATTCACCAAGGCTCCTTAGACAGCACCTTCCAAACCCATGACCACTACCATCTAGAAGGACAAGGACAGCAGATAAATGGGGACACCACCACCTGGAAGTTCCCTTACAAGTCACACACCATCCTGACTTGGAAATATATTGCCGTTCCTTCACTGTCGCTGGGTCAAAATCCTGGAACTCTCTTCCTAACAGCACTGTGGGTGTACCTACACCACATGGACTGCAGCTGTTCAAGAAGACAGCCCACCCCCACCATCTCAAGGGCAACTAGGGATGGGCAATAAATGCTGGCCCAGCCAGCGAAGCTCACATCCCATGAATGAATTTTTTAAAAAAACAAACTATATTACAATACTCCTTCGCCCACAAATATACCTTTACGGATATATACATATTTGTTAGGATAACACAAGTTACAAAAACTATCTTATACTCTAATGTTCACAGTAAGTACACAGTGCATGTAAACCATATGGCGACCTGTGGTCAGATACAACACACTCTGAAACCAAGTGACAGATGTCACCCCAGACAGATGTTATGGATCTCTCTCCAACTCCCCCCAGACACTTGCCACACTGTGAGCCAACCAGTCTCACTGAATTCTATCTTTCACAAGCGAGTTTCCAATCGCCACTCTCCAAGAACTCACTTTGGAGTCTTCTCCCAAACTGATGCTTTCTCTTAGATGCCTTCTGCAGGGGTCCATCTCCAGGGTTTCAAACTCTCCTTCTGATGTTCCCCTTATCTGGGTCACCACATGCATTCAAGCTTTCTTCCATGCACTCTCTCTCACTGACTCAGTTGTCAACAGTACACCAGTGCTTCACATCCCCATAGCAAAGAGTTACAGACCTTCAGTTGTCTCTTTGGAACTTCTGACTTCTCACAAGCCTTTATATCACTTTAACTCTGCTTCCTGCAACTTGAACCTTTAAGCTTGAAGCTTGGAGCCTGTCTCTGCCCCTCACTCTTTACTTAAAACAGGATCTTTTCCAGGTTCCCATTCTTCCTTTGACTAGGAGGTCTACTTGGGATTTTCTCCTGTTCCACTCCCCTAGAGATGGGGACTTTCTTCTCTCGCTTCAGACTAGCTTTCTGTCCCCTTCGTACCAGTCTCTCTCTGGCAGTTATTTTCAACCAACTTTAGCTTGGAACTGGCTATCTGAGCCTTCTAGGCTGATTTTACCTGGCAGCTGGCTTCAAAACTGAACTCAAAACTGCTGTTTCTTTCTCTGTTTGTGTTGTGTGTGTGTGTGTGTGTGTGTGTGTGTGTGTGTGTGTGTATGTGTGTGTGGGTTGTGGGGTGTGGGGTGGCGGGGGGGGGGGGCACATCTCTGGACCTCTGTTGCTTGGCAAAAGCCTAGTTTTTTTCTACTCTTGTTTGCTTAACTTCTCTTTAGGAGCCATAAAAGTCATTAGAAATGCAGGTGCCTTTTAAAGTGAAATTAAAACTCAACTTTACCTTTTCTTAACACATAAATACAGAAATACAAATCAAACTTTTACTTTAAAGCTAAAACTCATTCCTAACACACACAAATACAAATATAACTTATTTAAACTATCTCTATTTTCTAACCTATTCAACTGTGAAAAAAGTGACTTTGAATTCTATCACTGGCTTCTTGTCCCAACAACGCCACCCCCCCACCACCCCTTAAACCAGCTTATATTTCACTCCTTTCCTATTTTTACTCAGTTCTGTTGAAGGGTCATGAGGACTCGAAACGTCAACTGTGCTCTTCTCCGCCGATGCTGCCAGACCTGCTGAGTTTTTCCAGGTATTTCTGTTTCTGTTTTTGTTTTGAATTTGGTGTTGGTTCTACAACATTTTGAAATCTACATCTCTAATAACCCTGCAGAGACTATAGGGACCATAATCCTCCAAACTTTGTGGAAAAATTTCATACCAAGAATCTGAGACTATTTCATTGGAGTTTAATGCTGCAATCATATAATTTGAAAATTATTCATGTAGCAGGAAGAGATAATATCCTAGCAGATGTTTTATCAAGAGTTTAAATGTGGAGGAATATGAATGTTGTGATCAGAATGAACTTGTGTGAAATATAATTTTTATTGAAAAGTCAGATATACTTGTATATTTGATGTAAATATATTCAGCGGACTTTTCTGAGCCCACTGGCAGCGGGTGTGATCAGTGGCATGCGCGGAAAATATAACAGGACCCACTTCACGATGGTGTGAAGGCAGGTTGCGATCTTCGGCTCAGCCCGCCAGCATTTCCCACCGTCAGTCGGCAGGGAGCTAATTGTTTTACATTAGCATATAATTAAAAGGCCATTCCGTCAGGGTCTTGGAACCCTGCCATATCATCTGTCTACACCAGCAGGCAAGCACGTTGACATGTTTCACAACAGCACACAGGGTCGTGCACTTGGCAGTCTTCACTTTGGAGGAAATGAGGTGAGTGAGCAGTAGTGTTCTCCACAGCTTGCCTGTTGTTTGCAGGCCTCAGGGGCACCAGGGGGTGGGGAAAACTGAGGTGACTGCTGAGGGGTGGGGATGTCCGGGGGCAAGTGCTGGTCAGCCTCGGAGGTGACTGCTGAGTAGGGAGCGATCAAGTGCTTCTCTGGCATTGCATCCCATGGTGGGGGAGCAGAGTAAGTGAGGGAAGTGCCCACGCATTAGGGACACCTGAATAAACTGACCATTCTTCTGCAACTGAGGCAGGTCAGGCCTAGCCACAGTGATATGATTGGAATCAGGCTCTGAGCCTGCCAACCCATGCATGCAACGCAGAGGTACCAAAGGTCCACCAAGCGCTCTGTACCTTGCGCACCCCGACCGCCCCCAAGTCTTGCAACCCCCCCACCATGGTACAGACTTTGAGTCACAGAATCACATAGTGCAGAAGAGGCCCTTTGGCCCATCAAGTCTGCACTGACACATGACAAATACCTGATCTACCTACCTAATCTCATTTACCAGCACTTGGCCCATAGCCTTGAATGTTATGACATGACAAGTGCTCATCCAGGTACTTTTTAAAGGATGTGAGGCAACCCGCCTTCCAGGCAGCGCATTCCAGACCGTCATTACCCTCTGGGTAAAAAAGTTTTTCCTCAGATCCCCCCTAAACCTCCTGCCCCTCACCTTGAACTTATGTCCCCTCGTGACTGGCCCTTCAACTAAGGGGAACAGCTGCTCCCTATCCACCCTGTCTATGCCTCTCATAATCTGTACACCTCGATCAGGTCGCTCCTCAGTCTTCTCTGCTCCAACGAAAAAAACCCAAGTCTATCCAACCTCTCTTCATAACTTAAATGTTTCATCCCAGGCAATATCCTGGTGAATCTCCTCTGCAACCCCTCCAGTGCAATCACATCCTTCCTATAATGTGGTGACCAGAACTGCACATAGGACTTCAGCTGTGGTCTCTAAGGTTCTATACAACTCCAACATGACCTCCCTACTTTTGTAATCTTTGCCTTGATTGATAAAGGCAAGTATCCCATTTGCCTTTTTCACCACCCCACTAACATGCTCTTCTGCCTTCAGAGATCTATGGACACACACGCCAAGGTCCCTTTGTTCCTCAGAACTTCCTACTGCCATGACATTCATTGAATACTTCTTTGTCAAATTACTCCTTCCAAAGTGTATCACCCCACACTTTTCAGAGTTAAATTCCATCTGCCACTTATCTACCCATTTGACCATCCCATCTATATCTTCCTGTAGCCCAAGACACTCAACTTCACTGTTAACCACCCGGCCAATCTTTGTGTCATCTGCAAACTTACTAATCCTACCCCCACATTGTTATCTATGTCATTTATATAAATGACAAATAATAGGGGACCCAGCACAGATCCCTGTGGCACACCACTGGACACTGGCCTCCAGTCACTAAAGCAGCCTTCTGTCATCACCCTCTGTCTCCTACAACTAAGCCAATTTTGAATCCACCTTATCAAATTACCCTGTATCCCATGTGCATCTGCCTTCTTTATAAGTCTCCCATGTGGGACTTGTCAAAGGCTTTGCTGAAATCCATATAAACTACACCAACTGCACTACCCTCATCTACACACCTGGTCACCTCCTCAAAACATTCGATCAAATTTGTTAGGCATGACCTCCCTCTGACAAAGCCATGCTGACTATCCCTGATCAAACCTTGCCTCTCCAAGCGGAGATAGATTCTCTCCTTCAGAATTTTCTCCAATAGTTTCCCTACCAGTGATGTGAGACTCATTGGCCTGTAGTTCCCTGGCTTCTCCCTACAACCCTTCTTAAATAGTGGAACTACATTAGCTGTTCTCCAGTCCTCTGGCACCTCCCCCCGTGGCCAGAGAGGAGTTAAAAATTTGGGTCAGAGCCCCTGCGATCTCCTCCCTAGTCTCCCTCAGCAGCCTGGGACACAAATCATCCAGACCTGGAGATTTGTCCACTTTTAAGCCTGCCAATACCTCCAATACCTTGTCACTCCCTATGTCAATTTGCTCAAGAACCTTGCAGTCTCTCTCCCTGAGTTCGATACCTTCATCCTCATTCTCTTGGATGAAGATGGACGTCACCACCATCACTTTATTGGACTGTGGAGCAGTTGAACTGCACACATTGTACAATCTCCCCATTGATGCTGACCATGTAGCAGTCACTGCTGGAGGCGCTTACGGCTCCTTGCAATCTCAGCAACCTGATTTGGACCAGAGTTCCCCATGTCTCAACCATGCAGTGCACTCAGCTCTGGTCAGAGGGGTGACCAGCAGTATTTGGGAAGCATTAAGGGGCGCTCACACAGGGCCAGAAAAGGTGCTAAGTACAGCCATGATAACCACTTCTCTCTCTCTTTCATGCTGCAGGAGGACCACATCAGGATCATAGCTGTCTGCCTGATGGCCTACAGAGACTGTAGAAGATGAAGAAGGCAGAGGAGAGAGCGACTGAGGCAGCTGGCTGCCTAAAGGCAGGAGCAGCAACCTCATCAAGAAGGGGCCGCAGGGGCTCCCGCACATGCTGCCTAGGAGTGACAGTGAGCTGTGGCTGGTCGGCGCCTAGTGACAACCAGGGTCTATAGACGCCGCCTGCCATTCCTGCAGATGACCGAGAACCAGTAGCACCGATGACTGCGCATGCCAAGGGACTTGATGGCTCACATCTGCCACTTACTGCAGGACTTGGCGCCAAGGGGACAGGGAGGGCATCCACTGCCAGTGGCTGTGAAAGGGACTGCGGCGCTCAATTTCTACGCCAGTGGCTCCTTTCAGGGCTCCACAGGTGACCTCCACGGGATTTCACAATCCACCACCCACAAATACATCCATGAGGTCACAGATGCCACCTTCTCCATGGCACACAACTTTGTGCATTTCACCTGGGTCTGGGACAGCCAGGATACAAGGGTCATTGGATTCGCCCTGATGTCGGGATTCCCACAGGTGCAGGGTGCGATTGACTGCACTCATGTAGCGCTCAGGTCTCCATTGTTACACTCAGTGGACTTCATCAACCGCAAGGGCTTCCACTCACTGAATGTGCAGCTGGTATATGGCCACCAGAAACGCATCCTGCAGGTATGCACACGGTTTCCAGGGATTGTGCACGACACCTACACCCTGAGTCACTCGCAGATCCCTGCAGTCTTCCAGGGTCCATAGAGGCTGCAGGGTTGGCTCTTTGGGGACAAGGGCTACCCGCAGAGGCCATGGCTGATGACACCTGTGCGGCGGCCTCAGACTGCAGCAAATCAACGCTATAATGAGGCTCATGCAGCAGCTCGCAACTTGGTGCAGCAGACCATTGGAATGCTGAAGATGCGGTTCTGGTACCTGGACCAGTCTGGTGGAGCCCTGCAATACAGTCCGCAGAGGGTGTCACACATTGTCATCATCTGCTGTGCCCTTTACAACCTGGCACTGCAACGAGGTGAGGAACTGGCTGAGGAGGAAATGGAGGAGCTGCACATCTCCTCCGATGAGGAGGACACTGACGGGGATGAGGGTGAGGGGGTCCTTGGTGGTGACAACGATGGGGATAAGGCTCTCGCACTGGCTAGTTGAGGCAAGTGCACTCTGGAGGTCCTCATAGCTGCCATATTTGGGGAAGATGATGACGACATGCAGTGAGGTGTCCCCATAGATCCTCACATTGCAGTTGTGAACTTTTGACTCCTATCTGGCTTATCACAGTGCCAATATCTTATGAGAATGCTCCTGTCATGGAGATGCAGTGGAGGCCCTAATAGTTGTTCGATCGCAGGAGGATGATGACAACATGCAGTGAGGAAACTCCATAGATCTTCACGTGGCCTCTGAGAATGTCTGACTTCTGTTTGGCTGAGGGCAGCTCACTTGCTCCATGATCAGGGCCATCTTAGAGGTACTGTGTCCGCCTTCAGCACCTCAGCCCTTCAGGAGCCAGTGCACAGCATCATTGTTCGCAGATGCTGGTGTGATGGGGGCCAGCCCCACCTTAAAGGTGCTGAGAGTACACAAACAGTATGAGATAACTCTGTGGCACCTGCCCGTTACATTCGGGCAGCAATGACCAGCACTGTCGATGGAATGGATGAGGACAATGACTGTGTGTGTGTGTGAAAGAGTTTTTTTTTATTCATTCAAAGGATGTGAGCTTTGTTGGCTGGACCAGCATTTATTGCCCATCCCTTGTTGCCCTTGAGAAGGTGGTGGTGAGCTGCCTTCTTGAACCGCTGCAGTCCACGTGGTGTAGGTACACCCACAGTGCTATTAGGAAGGGAGTTCCAGGATTTTGACCCAGCGACAGTGAAGGAGCAACGATATATTTCCAAGACAAGATGGTGAGTTACTTAGAGGGGAACCTCTAGGTGGTGGTGTTCCCATCTATCTGCTGCCCTTGTCCTTCTAGGTGGTAGAGGTTGTGGGTTTGGCAGGTGCTGTCTAAGGAGCTTTGGTGAGTGGTGATGTGCCTTGCACTGGTAGTGAGTGAGGGAGGGCCCTGTGAGTGCGTGCTGGGTTTTTTAGTGTGCGAGTTGGGATTGATGAAAAGAGTGACTTACTTTTGCAGAATGGAGGAGATCATTCATCCTTTTGTGGCACTGGGTGGCTCTCCTTCCCTGCAGGGCATTCGCGCTGACCACTGCTGCCACCGCCTCCCAAGTGGGTTGATGCCATTGCTACCCATCCTGCGGCCAGAGCGGGGGTAGAGCACATCCTGGCGGGGCTCCACAGCATCCAGCAGTCACTCAAAGGACCCATCGTTGAAGCAGGTGGCTGCAGTCTTTTCCCCTTTGCTGGCTATGTCCCCCAGGCAGCGGTGGTGAGCTGGTGGCGATGAGCACTTTGCTGGCAGCTGCCTTTTAAAGAAGACAGCCAGCATGATGCAACAGTGGGGTGATGGCGAGTGGGCGAATGAGAGCCCGCCTGCCATGGAAACAGCATGTTTCGGGGCAGTGAATATATAATGAGGCGGGCTCAGGAAGATAAGGCGTGAAAACCCGCCATTTTCATTGGTGGGTAGGACTCCATTTTACCCGCCCATTACCGCACTTAGTGCAATTCTGGGAAAATTCAGCCCATTGTTACTGCGAGGATAAGGTCTGTATAATTAAGGTAGAGATAGTTAAAAAGGGGATTGTTTAACAGAAAATGAAAATGCCTCTTAAGGATGCCATTTCATTTATTTTCTGCAGGCATGTGTTATGAACAATGCATAATTTTAAGTTGAATATATATATATATGTTTATGACTTAAGAAAGGTAAAATGTTTTTAGTTTCATTTAGGTTTTGTTTATGAATCTTGGTACCTGGGTGTCTGCATAGACTTGTGACTAAAGGGTTTCGGGTCTTTTGAAGTTATTTGTATATATACATTTTTAATGAGGTTTTACAACCCCTGAAGTTAAAGAGATGGGCTAAAAGGGGTTAAAGGTTCAGTGATCCTGGAAAACTAAACACAAAGTAGAAAAGCTTTACTATTGCTTAGCAACTGTGATTCAGGGACACAGACACAGAAAAGACAGGAGTTGAGGGTGGAATTCAGTGTGTGTCACAGAGAGAAGGTAAGGATTTGAATCCCTCTGAGAAGAGAACTAGAAAACTAGTGGGACAGTAGTTAACTGAATAATCAGTTATGGGACTCAGCAAAGTGATCAGTTTCATGGAGGTGCTACTGAAGACTGAATTGAGGGAACTAATTTGTTTGCTCTGCAGTTGAAGAAACAGTGAGTTTAGAATGTGGTTTTTGGCATCTCAAGGAGAGGTATGAGTTGAGTGAGACACATTAAGTGAATGCTCAGGGATTCGCAGGAAGAAAACCGTTTGCAACTGTACCTGCCCCAAGCGAGAAGTCTTTGTGTCAAGCTAGTGGTAACTCTTTGCTGGTTTATGTCTCTGTAAAGATATTGCTGGGGTAAAGGATTAGTGAGAATTTGCATTGTTTTCTTGTGTTTGTACTGAGATCTTTCCAACCTTTTGTCTGGTCTAAAATAGTTCACTTTTCTTGTTTAAAAAATATTCTATTATTTGCATTAAAAATTCATCAGCAGATTCCTGTGAATTTGTTCAGTAACTTTCCTCAATGGTTTCTAAAACAAAATTAGGATCTATCTACCCAGGTTTCACTCGAGGATCTGACTTGTCCAGTATTAACAGCAGCTGAGTTTGTAATAATTGGCAAGTGTATCCTTTTCAAAAAAAAAATACCTGCTGTGGTCAAACAAGGAGAGAGAAAAGAGCAGAGGCACTGAGCACCTCTTGAATGCCTCTATTGAACCTGCTCCACCACATTCTCAGGCAGTGCATTCCAGTTCCCAACCACTTGCTGCATAAAAAGGGTTTTCCTCATGTCGCCATTGCTTCATTTGCCAACTGTCTTAAATCTGCGACCTCTCATTCTTGATCCTTCCACCAACGGGAATAGTTTTTACCTGTCTACTTTGTCCAGGTCCCTCATGATCTTGAATACCTGTATCAAATCTCCTCTCAACCTTCCCTTCTCCAAGGAAAACAGTCCCAAACTCCCCAATCTATCTAGCTCGCTGAAGTTCTTCGTCCTTGAACCAACCTCATAATTTTTTTCTGCACTCTCTCAAATATCTTCACATCCTTCCTGCCAACTTCAATAACTCATACATTCAGGTTCTTCTGCTCCTGCACCCTCTTTGGAATTGTATTCTTTATTTTATATTGTCTCTCTGTGTTCTACCTACCAAAATGAATCACTTCACAACTGTCTGCATTACATTGTATCTGTCACTTGTCTGCCCATCCATCTACCTACCTATATCTTTTTGAAGTTCTGCATTATCCTCCTCACAGTTCACAATGCTACCAAGGTTCCTATATCTGCAAATTTTGAAATTGTGCCCTGTATACCAAGGTCTAGGTCATTAACATATATCAGGGAGAGCATGGGCCCTAACTCCAACCTCTGGGGAACTCCACTACAAACCTTCCTCCAGTTCAAAAAATTCCCATTCGCTACTTCACTCTGTTTTCTGTCACTCAGCCAATTTCATATCAATGTTGCTGCTGTTCCTTTTATTACATAATCTATAAGTTGCTCACAAGTCTGTTGTGCAGCACTATATCAAATGCCCTTTGGAAGCCCATGGACAGCACATCAACAGCATTGCCCTCATCAATGCTCTGCTGCCTCTTTGAAAAACTCCAGCAAGATTTTCCTTAAACAAATTTGTGCTGGCTTTCTTGAATTAACCTGCATTTTTCCATGTGACTACAGTAAACTTTGTGTTATTTGGCATTCTACCAACCAAAATTCTCTCATAACCAGAATTTCTGACATCTCAATATTTTTTTAAAAGTCAATCACTTTCAGTGTTCAGATAATGTTTCTTTAAAAAACTAAGAATAGATTGTCAATTTGCAGAAGTTGTTCTTAGGCATTACAATGAAATGATTAAATTATTGGATGAGTTTTGATTATACTGCTTGAACAAAGATGTACCACACCTTGTTTTGTAACCGGAGTAATGTAACTTCCCACTAATCGGCATTTTTGTTTCACTGGCATCACCCATTCCGCGAGCATGCCGGATAACAAAGATTTTACAGTATTCACTTTGTCCTGAATTATTATTTGTAGAAGATTCTGTAAGAAATTGGGGTCTTCAATAAATGGATATTTTCTGCATTTTATGGGGTTAGCTTAGCAACATTGCTTCTCTCTCTGGAAAGAGAATTTCGAAACACTGTGACCTCTGAACAGTCTTCAGGAACAGCAAGGTTATTTAGTTCATGCTGCCATGTTCACCTTCCTAAGCTGGTAGAATGGTGCCTTCAGCACCCCCTTATCTATGCAATTGAAAAGACAGGATATGACCCTCTGCTGGATGTAAGCTAAAAAGCCTCGAGTAGGATGACGAACAGGGGAGGTGGTAACTGCCTTGACAGTTTGGGGACCTGCCCTGTGTCCATTGGTCAGAATAGTTTGAATAGATGATTAACCCTGGGTAAGCTACCCAGCCCCCAGGAGAAGGGTATATTAACAAGTGCTCACGCACAGCGGCCAGGTGCTGGCGAGGCATATACTGCTGACGTGCTGGGGGCTGAAGTGCTGGTGAGGTGGCAGTACTCATTGGGCAGCTGCCTTCTTCAGATGGAAGATGGACCAGAGGAGGAGGAGGAAGATTGAGAGATCCACTAGAAAGCGGAATGCAGTTATTACAAGTTGGTACGTGTTATATATATTTTTTCTGTCTAATTAGTTAATGTATCATATCTAAACTGTTGTTTCTTAAGTTTAATGAAGACTGGAAAATTATGGCCAGTGCCTCCACAATTTCCACTCTCACTACCCTCAGTTTCCATGGATGCATCTCAGCTGGTCCTGGTACCTTATCAACTTTAAGTACAGACAAACTATCCAATACCTGCTCCTTATCAATTTTAAATACTTAAAGTGTCTGAATTACTTCCTCTCTCACCATAACCTTAAGAGCCTCATATCCTTGGTAAGGGCCAATTACTGCCCCATCAGTCTACTCTCAACCATCTGTAAATTGATGAAAGGGGTCATCAAAAGTGCTATCAACCGGCACTAAGTTAGGAATAACCTGCTCACAGATGCTCAATTTGGGTTCTGCCAGGATCACTCAGATTCTGATCCCATTACAGTCTTGATTCAAACATGGAAAAAGAGATGAACTCCAGAGGTGAGGTGAGAGTGACTGCCCCTGACCTCAAGGCAGCATTTGACTGAGAGTGGCATTAAGGAGCCCTAGCAAAACTGGAGTCAATGGGAATCAGGGGAAAACTCTCCAGCCTGCTCTGCCATTCGATAAGATCATGGCTGATCTGACAGTGGTCTCAACTGCACTCTCCTGTCTGCTCTCCATAACCTTTGACTTCCTGAGAGAAAGAAATTCTTCTCTACCTCCATCTTAAAAGTGAGGCCCCTTAATTTTAAACTGTATCCACTAGTTTTAGTCTCCCCATATAAGAGAAATCCACCCTATCAAATCCCCTCAGGATCTTACATGTTTCAATAAGATCACCATTCGTTCTTTAAAACTCCAATGGGTAAAGTCCCAACCTGTTCAACCTTTCTTCATAATTTAGATCCTTCATCCCAGATATCAGTCGAGTGAACCTTCCTTGAACTGCTTGTAATGCAGTTTCAAATAATGTGGAATTCTCTTCCCAGAAAGTGGTGGAGGCTTGGTCATTCAATTTATTCAAGACGGAGTTAAACAGATTTTTTAAAGACAAAGGAGTCAAGGATAATGGGAACAGATAAGAAAGTGGAGTTGAGACCACAAACAGCTCAACTATGATCATACTGAATGGCGAAACAGGCTGAAAGTGCCAAATGGTATACTCCTGCTCCTAGGTCTTATGTTACACCAGCGATTAAACAGTGAAACAATATTAGGATAAGTATCTGGGTAAGTAATGCATAAGTAGCTCAGGGTTGGAGACATTCTCATCATGTCCTGTGTAATGCAAATACGCTCATCAGAAGTTTAAACTTCCCGGGCAATTATTGCACAAGTATGCACTCCAAGACATCCATTGGGTCCTAAAGTGCACAGCGGCAGACTTCTCAACATTTGCCACTGTTGGCACTGAACGATCTGAACCAATATGTTAAACTAATTTTCAGCATGAGGCTATAAGACCATATTCACCCCATACTTACTAGAAAATTGCTGTTCTCACCAAATTCCTAACTACCACGTGCGGTTAATGATGCACTCTTATTAATGGACACTCTGTGCAACCACTGTGCTTCAGCAGATACTGTAATTGTATGCACTACTTTAAGCCACGCAAAAGTTACATCAATTCACATTCCAATCGCAAGTATCATAATCAACTTCTCCATCCTAACTATCCTTAGCAACTTCCCAATCCCTATCTACCTTAAACAACTCCCTAATCCCAACTACCATAATCACTTCTCAATCACCAATTATATCTTATCCACCCTCATCAATTTCCCAATTCCACTGCTCAGTTTCCTAATCCCAACCACCCCAATCAGTTTCCCAATCTCTATCCATTCTAATCAACTTTTCAATTGTCCTTACCTGCATCCCTATCCCAAATACTCTGATGAATTTTCTAATCCCCATCCACCCTAATTAACATCCCTATCCCAACTATTCTAATCAGTTTCTCAGTTCCAACTACCCTGATAAGCTTCCCAATCTCCATCCACCCCAATCAACTTCCCTGCCTCAACTACCCAGATCAGTTTTCCAACCCTAAATACACTAATCATCTTCCCAATTCCAACCACTCTAATCGACTTCTCTAGTTCACTATTCTAATCAATTTCCCAATCCTGTCTCCTCCTTCTGCCTGCTCAAGAGAGCAGGTTGGCGCTCAGAGCGCAGCGTTAGAATACCAGAGGACAATGTTTTCTCGGGTAGAAAGGTCTCCCCTTATTTTTGACTGCTTTTGTTCTGATGCAATGCCAAATGTTGGCATTTAGGTTCTCTACAGCAATATATGCAACTGTACATTACTTTACATTAGGGAAATATGGCATAGTGGTAATGTCATTGGATGAGTAATCCAGAGGACTGGGCTAATGGGGACACAGCTTCACATCACACCATAACAGGTGGTAGAATTTGAATTGAATTAATTAATAAATTCAACTGATTAATTTAAAAAATCTGGGATACAAAGCTGGTCTCAGTAATGGTGACCATGAAACCATAATTAATTGTTGTAAAAACCCACCTGGTTCACTAATGTCCTTTAGGGAAGGAAATGTACCATCCTTACCCAGTCTGGCCTACATGTGGTTCCAGACTCACAGCAATGCAGTTGACTCTTAACTGCCTTTGCAGTTCAAGAACAATAGGGATGGGCAATAAATGCTGGCCTGCCAGCGACGCCACATTTCATGAAAGAATTAAAAAAATCAGTTTTTCTGAATAAAACTTTGAATTACATTTCAGTTTCTTAATTAATATTGAAGTACTGTTCTTGCGTCCTGTTTGTAGGTTAGAATTAATTTAGGCAAATACTAAGTAGCATGCTGCCCCAGAAACCTGCTGTTTGATGTCCCTCTCAGTTGCTAGGCTACATGATTTTTGGATGGTATGAGGAATATTTATTAGTTTAAAAATAGCCTGTTCACAAGCACAGATGCTCTTAGAGTAGATAAAGTATTATCGGATGAAGCTCACAAGATCCAGCTGAGTCCCACTCAAGCAATGGCCTCTGTGATCTATTAATAGAACTCTAGTAATCTCGCGGAAAAAGTTTAGATTAAATCAATTTAAATAACTGCTGAAGCTGACCTTAATGACAACAGGATCAGTCAAGCAGTCAGATCCAAACCAGTAATCTAGCCAGTAATCTAGATTAAAATAAATTGTTAGCGCTGACATTACAATTAAACCTTTTAGGCAATGTTGACCCGTTCAAAAACAACTTTGTTCTTTTATCAAATCAATGCAAATATTATCTTATGTGAAATGACAATAATACACACAGGCAGCTAGCTAATCATGAAGTCAAGTGATAAAATACTGCCCTAAAATACCAGAATCTCTAAAATTATACTTCACCCAACTTCAATGGGAGATAACTGTAGAATTAGGTTGTTCAGGGTTGGAAGGGTTAATGCGTCGGACTGGAGAAACAGTGCCACCTTCATGATGATGTAAAAGAGAGACATATGACTGAATCGAGAAGGAGAAATCTCATTGCTTAGACTGAGTTAACACCTTAGTAGTCTTGTATATCTGTAAATAGCTATGTTCATCCAATAAACGAGCTTTTGTTCAGACATATCCATGTCTCTGCAATTGTTCCTTAGCCAATCCCAAGCAACATTCAACATGGTAGCAGCTGTGAAGGACCCCAAATTTCCAAAAGCCAACTTAAAAAAAGTTTGCAAGTCTGACCGGAAAGAAGGCGCCAAAACTGAAGACTTTGATAAGACATTTGAAAATCTCCAAAACAGCTCCATAAAATACATGGAAGCAGAAAGGCAGAGAGAAAATGAACTACTCAGCTTACTAAGAGCTGCACATTGCATGTGGTGGTCTGTGAAAAATCCCAATCCAGCACCAGTGTCAGAGAACCTAGCGACGATCGAGGAAAGGTGAGCAATCCTTGAAAAGGGCTCAAAATCTTCAAATTAATAGCGCAGTAAGTAGGCAGCACTGGGAAAATTCCATTTTTAGTGAGCACTGGTTTTGATACACTTTGCAGTCCAGTTCTGAGGTCACATGGCAGCAATTGAAAGAAAAATTGACTGCTTAAACATGATTCCACAGCGGGAGGAAAGCTGTGAACAGAGCAAAATAATAACTTCCAGGATTTAGTTTAAAAATTCTGCAAAGTTTAGGAACGATTACTAAAAAGGGTCAGCGACCGCAAAGGGATTCAGTGAAAAGCTGATAAGTGCGGGAAAGCTCCATTACTGCAACAGAAGTTTAAAAAGTCAAGGCAAACCTAAAAGTTTAGAACAGCTATATATTCCAAATTCTTCTTGCCAGGCTAATTTGGGCATATGGAAGGGCCAGATCAAACACAGAATAAGGCACAATGGAGGAAGGGATTTTTAGGATTCAGTATTGCATCCAGATTGAACAATAAGTCAATACATTATCGTACTCTATTAGAGAATTTGCTGATGATGTGATAGCAAGACGAGGCATGAATGAAACATCTGACACTTTTGAAGAACTCTTAAAAGCTTTTGATAACTATTTTAATTTAAGGAGTAACAAAATATTAGAAAGGGCCAAGTTTAATCTGGAAACCAGGTGAACCAAAAGGCCTTTATCAATGACCCGTATCTACTGGCTGAAGGTTGCAAATATGGTAATCTTAAAACTGAACTGATACAAAGCTACACCATAGTTGATGTTACCAATGACACCCTATCTGACCTACTTCAATCCAAAGAAGACTTAACTTTGGAGAAGGTGATACAGTTGGTGAGACAAACAGAGGTCCACAAACAAAACAGAGCCATTCTCAGAGGAGAAGACAAACTTTGGTTCAGAAAACTCCAAATGACGGTACAATTTATCAAAAGAATGTTAAAGAAACTCCAGGGAGGAAGACACCTTATGGAACAAAAGCTCAGGACACCATTAAATCGTGGCAGCATTGTGCGCCAAAAAGCCCCACAGGTGCAAACATTATCCTGCAAGAACTACAGAATACCCTTGTTATAAAAGGCTTGAAAGCTTTTTGGAAAAATGTGCAGAACTAAAACCTCTAGATAGACAGAGGATAATGAGAGAATCTTTTCACACAAGGCCATTAATGAAATTGAGGAATCTCAACAAGAAGAGAAACAACAATGTTTTCATAATCAGATCATTTTTTTATTCCTTCACAGGATGTGGGTGTTGCTGGCTAGGCCAGTATTTATTGCCCATTCCTGATTGCCCTTGAGAAGGTGGTGATGAGCTTTCTTCTTGAACGACTGCAGTCCATGTGGTGTAGGCACATCCACAGTGCTGTTTAGGGAGAGTTCCAGGATTTTGATTCAGCAACAGTGAAGGAACAGCAACATAGCCCTAAGTCAGGATGGCGTGTGGCTTGTAGGGGAACTTCCACGTGGTGGGGTTCCCATTGATCTGCTGCCCTTGTCCTTCCAGATGGTAAAGGTTAGGGTTTGGAGGTGCTGTCGAAGGAACCTTGGTGAGTTGCTGTAGTGCATCTTGTAGATGGTACACACTGCTGTCACTGTTCATTGGTGGTGGACGGAGTGGATGTTGAAAGTGGTGGATGGGGTGCCAATCAAATGGGCTGCTTTGACCTGGATGGTGTCAAGCTTCTTGAGTGTTGTTGGAACTGCATTTATCCAGGCAGGTGGGGTGTATTCCATCACACTCCTGACTTGTACCTTGTAGATGATGTAGGTTTCAGGGAGTCAGGAGGTGAGTTACAGAGCCACAGAATTCCCAGCCTCTGACTTGCTCTTGTAGCCACAGTATTCATATGGCTGGTCCTGTTCAGTTTTTGGTCAATGGTAACCCCCAGAATATTGATAGTGGGGGATTCAGTGATGGTAATGCCATTGAATGTCAAGGGGAGGCTGTTGGATTCTCTCTTGTTAGAGATGGTCATTGCCTGGCACTTGTGTGGTGTGATTGTTACCTGCCACTTATCAGCCCAAGCCTGAATGTTGTCCAGGTCTTGCCGCCTATGGGCACAGACTGCTTCAGCATCTATGGAGTCGCAAATGTTGTGAACATTGTTCAATCATCACAAACAGGCCCCACTTCTCACCTTATGATGGAGAGGACATTGATGAAGCAGCTGAAGATGTTTGGGCCTAGGACACTACCCTGAGGAACTCCTGCAGTGATGTCCTGGAGCTGAGATGACTGACCTCCAATGACCTCCAATGACCAAAGCCATCTTCCTTTGTGCTAGGTATGACTCCAACCAGCTTCTGCTGTTTGGCTTGCAAGTAGTTCTGTGTTGTAGCTTCACCAGGTTGACACCTCATTTTTAAGTAGGCCTGGTGCTGCTCCTGGCATGCCCTTCTGCTCTCTTCATTAAACCAGGGTTGGTCCCCCGGCTTGATGGTAATGGTAGAATCGGGGATATGCCGGGCCATGAGGTTACAGATTGTGATTTATATAATACTGCTGCTGCTGATAGCCCACAGTGTCTCATGGTTGCCCAGTTTTGAGTTGCTAGATCTATCCCGTTTAGTATGGCGGTAATGACAAACAACATAATGGAGGTATTCTTAATTTGAAGATGGGACTTCTTCTCCACAAGGACTGTATGACGATCACTCCTACCAATATCATTATGGACAGATGCATTTGAGATAGATAGGTTGGTGAGGATGAGGTCAAGTCAGTTCTCCCCTCTTGTTGGTTCCCTCACCATGTGTTGCAGACCAAGTCTAGCACCAATGTCCTTCAGGACTCAGCCAGCTCAGTCAGTAGTGGTGCCATTGAGCTACATTTGGTGATGGACATGGTTGTTCCCCACCCAGTGTACATTCTGCACCCTTGCCATCCTCAGTGCTTCCTCCAAGTGGCGTTCAACATGGAGGAGTACTGATTCATCAGCTGAGAAGGTGGGGGGTGCAGTAGGTGGTAATCAGCAGGATGTTTCCTTGTTCATGATTAACCTGATGCCATGTCACTTCATGGGGTCCAGAGTGGATGTTGAGAACTCCCAGGTCAACTCCTTCTGACTGTAAACCACTGTGCCTCCACCTCTGGTCTGTCCTGTCCAGTGGGATAAGGCATACCCAGGGATGGTGGTGGTGGTGGTGTCTAGGTCATTATTTGTAAGGTATGATTCCGTGAGTATGACTATCTCAGCCTGTGAAATAGATCTCCCAATTTTGGCACAAGATCCCAGATGTTAATAAGGAGGACTTTGCAGGGTCGCGTGGGCTGCGTATGCGCTTGTCGTTTTCAGTGCCTAAGTCGATACTGCATGATTCCATTCAGTTTAATTCCTTTTTGCAGCCTTTCTACCAGCTTGATACGACAGTGGCTTGTTAGGCCATATAAGAGGGCATTTAAGAGTCAACGATATTGCTGTGGGTCTGGAGTCACATGAGGACAGCAAATTTCCTTCCCCAAAGGACATTTTTGAACAATTGACAATGGTTTCATGGTCACTATTACCAAGACTAGATTTAAAAAAAAACACATTCTAGATTTATTGCTTCACCACCTACTGTGGTAGGATTTGAACCACTATCCCCAGTACCTGAGTCTCTAGGTTATTAGTCTGGTGACATTACCACTACACCACCTCACTTTTTCTATTACACACACTAGGGTTATATTCCCTGGAATTAAGGCTCCTTAGCCAGCACTTTCCAAACCCACTACCATTAGCATCTAGAAGGGCAAA
The DNA here is from genome assembly GCF_017639515.1 of Carcharodon carcharias. NCBI lineage: Eukaryota > Metazoa > Chordata > Chondrichthyes > Lamniformes > Lamnidae > Carcharodon > Carcharodon carcharias. The sequence continues at coordinate 15,236,751 of NC_054471.1, forward strand.
GGCAGCCGACACATGGGAACACCACCGCCTGGAAGTTCCCCTCCAAGTCACTCAGCATCCTGACTTGGAAATATATTGCCGTTCCTTCACTGTCACAGGGTCAAAAACCCTGGAATTCCCTCCCTAACAGCACTGTGGGTGTACCTACAGAGAGACTGCAGCGGTTCAAGAAGGCAGCTCACCACCTCTTCCTCAAGGGCAATTAGTGATGGGCAATAAATACTAGCCTAGCCAGTGATGCCCACATCCTGTAAATGAATGAAAAAAGTGAAGAGATGATTTGGTTAAAGTTTTCAAGATATTAAAGTGAGCTGATAAGGTAGATAGAAACTGTTTCTGCTGGTTGAGGCCTAGGACTGGGCGCATAGACTCAAATTTAGAGTTAGACATTTCAGAAGTTAAATAAGGAAACTCTTCTACACACAATATGGCTGAGGTTTGAAACTTTCATTTGTAAATGGCAGTTGATGCTAGATCAGTTGTAAATTTAAGTCTGAGATAGATAGATTTATGTTAATCAAAAGTATTATGGGATTTTGGACAGAGGCAGTTTATGGGGTTAGGTTAAATGCTTGAGGGGCTAATTGGCCTACTGCTGTTCCTATGGTCCCTGGTTTCCCCCTGTGATTTTTCTTAAATAGCAGAGTGACAGTTCCCAAATCAAGAGAACTGTGGAAGTCTACAATAAAAAGAAAATACTGGAAATAATCAGCAGGTCTGGCAGCATCTGTGAAGAGAGATTAATGTTTCAGGTCTGTGACTTTTTATGGTGAGAAGTGAGGAGGTGAGGACCATGAGTAAACTCGGGAATTAGCATGTTAGGTTTGCTATCCAACATTTAATTGCTATAGCCATAGCTGCAGGCCATCCAGTGGAGGGTTTCCTCCCCAACACTGATTGCCTGGCAGCTGTGGTCACAATGACCTTTAAAATATCATAATATTTCCTTATGGTCTCTTGTCTGCCTCAACAGTGCCCACCTCTCCTGGTGGAGCTACTGGCAGGACATGGCTGCAATGTTTCCCATTAATCCTGCCAGTTCCCTGGTCTGCCCGCTGTCCTTATATGAATGGCACTTTATGAGGTGGCTTCTTAATTAGCTGCCTCCAGGGAGAACTCTATATTGCTCAAACAGCTGTCACCATTGGGGTTAGGATCTGCATTTATTATCAATGGCAAAATAATGTTAAGGATAGGCAGATCATAAAATCCTTATAGGAGGGAGGTGATGGTGTTATGGTAGTGTCACTAGTCTGTTAGTTCAGAGGTCGAGGCTAATGGTCTAGTGATATGGGTTTAACTACCACATTGGCATGTGTGGAATTAAATTCAATCAGTTGAAAAATCTCAAAGTAATGGGAGCCATGAAATAATTGTTGTTTGTTGTAAAAAAAAATCTGGTTCACTAATGATCTGTAAGAGAATCAATGGTCAATGGTCATGGGGGAGGGGGCAAGTGGAGCTAAAGCCACAACTAGATTAGCAATGATCTTATTTCATGGCAAAACAGGCTCAAAGGGTCAAATGGCCTACTACCAGTCTGATTTCTAATGTTCTTATCTTGGGCTCAATAACTCAAGGTATTGAGTATAAAAGCAGGAAAGTTATGCTGAACTTTCATAAAAATATGGTTACACAACTGGAGTATTTTTTCTATCCCTTCCTGGGATGTAAGCATCGCTGGCAAGGACAGCATATATTGCCTATTCCTAATTGTCCTTGAGAAGGCGGTGGTGAGCCATTGCAGTCCAACTGCTGCAAGTACAGCCACAGAACTGTTAAGAGGGGAGTTCCAGATTTTTCATCCAGCAATAGTGAAGGAATGATGAAAGAATTCCAAGTCAGGATGGTGAGTGGCTTCCAGGGGAACTTGCAGGTGGTGGTGTCCCCATGTATCTGCTGCCCTTGTTCTTCCAGGTGGTAGAGGTTGTGGGTTTAGAATATGCTGTCGCAGCAGCCTTGGTGAGTTGCTACAGTGCATTTATATATGGTGCACACATTGTGCAGTATGGAGAGAGTGAATGTTTAAGATGGTGGATGGGTTGTTGATCAAGTGAGCTGCTTTCTTCTTGATGGTGCTGAGCTTCTTGAGTGTTGCTGGAGCTGCACTCATCCAGGCAAGTGGAGAGTAATCCATCACACTCCTGACTTGCACCTTGTAGATGGTGGACAGGCTTTAGAGAGTCAATAGGTGAGTTACTCACTGCAGAATTCCCAACTTCTGACTTGCTCTTGTAGACACAATATTTACATGGCTGGACCATTTTCTGATCATGGCTGGATAATTTTCTGATCAATGGTAACTCCCAGAATGTTGATAGTGAAGGATCCAGCGATGATAATGTCTTTGGGTGACAAGGTGAAATTATCTCTTGTTGAAGATGGTCATCTCCTGCCCCTTGTGTGGTGTGAATGTTAGTTATCTCTTATGAGATCAAGTCTGAATGTTGTCCAGGTCTTGTTGCATGCAGGCACGGACTGCTTCAATATCTGAGGAGAATGAGAATGGCACTGAACACCATGCAATCATCAGTGAACGTCCCCACCGCAATGAAGGAAGGAAGGTCACTGATGAAGCAGCTGCAGGTGGTTGGGTCTAGAAAACTGTCCTGACAAACTCCTGCAGCAATGTTCTGGGACTGAGATAATTGGCCTCCAACAACCGCAAACATTTTCTTTTGTGCTAAGTATGACTGGGAGGTATTGTGGCACAGTGGTTAGTGTCTCTGCTTCTGATTTAGAAGCTTTGAGTTCAAGGCCTACTCCAGGCCTTGCTGGCCAAAGAAGATGTGTTCATAATGTGGTCAAACAGGTTGAGTATCAACTTATAAATCCTCCCTGCATATGCCAACTTCCTAGTCAGCTGTGTGATGGAAAGAAATTGGAGTCTCCACCATCACTATCCAAAGCTGAAGGCTACAATGTACAAGTGAAACTGTATGTTGGACTTCTTTGGGGGGGGGGGGGTGGTGCTGATTGGCTGCTGGGAATCAGACTGGGGTGGTGGGGTGGGGTAATGTCATTGGGCTAGTAATGACAACCCATGCCAGAAGCCTGGGCTAATGTTCTGGGGCATGGATTCAAATCCCACCATGGTAGTTGGTAGAATTTAAATTCAATTGATAAAAATCTGGAACTGAAAGCTAGTCTCAATAATGGTGGCCATGAAACTTGGTTGCTGTAAAATGGTCCACTAATGCCCTAAACAGTTAAGAATGTACATTATGCTACAAAATATGTAGCATGGGGTTTGATCCCTGATCCCTGGGGTGGATTTGGGATCTGTTGCCTCTATCCATGGTGGAGATCACAGTGTTGTGGGCCGAATCTGCCTTTGGGCAGAGAACTTGAAAAGAAGAAGGCCTGACCCCAAACAATGAAGAGTTTTCCCCTGATCCCCATTGACTTCAATTTTGCTAACGCTCTTTAAAACCACACTTGATCAACTGCTGCCTTGATGTCAAGGGCAGTCACTCTTGCCTCACCTCTTCACATGTTTGGGCAAAGGCTGTGATGAGGCCAGAAGCTAAGTAGCCCCAGCAGAACCCAAACTGAGCAGCAGTGAGCAGGTTATTGCTGAGTCAGTGCCACTTGATAGCATTGTCAATGACACCATCTATCACTTTGCTGATGATAGAGAATAGACTGATGGGCAGTAATTGGCCAGGTAGGATTTGTCCTGCTTTTTGTGGACAGGACATACCTGGGCAATTTTCAGAATTGGTGGTGCCAGTACTATAGCAGTACTGGAACAGCTTGGTTGAGGCATGGTTAGTTCTGGTATACAAATCCTTAGTCCTACAGCCAGGATGTTGTCAGGGCCCACAGCCTTTGTTGTACCCAAAGCATTCAGCGCTTTCTTGATATCAAGCAGAATCAACTGAATTGGCTGAAGACTGGCATTTGTGATAGTGAGGATCTTAGGAGGATGCCTAGATCATTGAGCATGGCTACAGACTTGTCTTTTGTACTCATTTGCTGGATTCCTCCATCATTGAGCATGGGGATGTTCACAGGGTATCTTCAACCTAGTTGTTTAATTGTTCACCGCCATTCATGACTAGATATGGCAGGGATACAGAGCTCAGAACAGATCCATTTGTTGTGGGATCATTGAGCTCTGTCTATCGCTGCTTCCGCTGTTTAGTATGCAGGTAGTCCCATGTTGTAATTTCAACAGATTGGCACATTATTTTTAGGTATGCCTGGTGCTGCACTCCTCTGCACTTGTCATTGAACCAGGATTGATCCCTGGCTTGATGGTAATGATAGAGTGAGGGAAGTGCCAGATCATGAGGTTACAGGTTGTGATTGAATATAATTCTGCTGCTGCTGATGGTGCACACACCTCATGGATGCTGTATTGAGCTGCCAGATCTGTTCTGAATATATCCTATTTTTTGCAAGATGGTAGTACCAAACAACACAATGGAGGGTATCAAAGTGCAAAATGGAATTTTGTCTCCATAAGATCTGTGCAGTTATAACTCCTACCATATTGTCTAGGACAGATGCATCTACGATAGGTAGACTCATGAGGACAAGATCTAGCAGATTTTTACCTCATGTTGGTTCTCTCATCACCGGCCAAATCTGGTAGATATGTCCTTCAGGTCCCGGGGAATTCAGTCCCTAGTGATGCTGCTTAGCCTCTCTTGGTAATGGACATAATAACATAAGAGCATAACAAATAGGAGCAGAAGTAGGCTATTCAGCTCCCTCGAGCCTGCTCTGCCATTCAATAAAATCATGGCTGACTTTCTGTGACCTGAATTCCACTTTCCTGCTTGCCCCCCATAACCCTTGACTCCCTTGTCAATAAAAGTGTCTAACTCTATATTCAATGACCCAGCCTCCATTTCTCTCTGTGGAAGAGAACTCCAAACACTAACAACCCTCTGAGAGATGAACTTCCTCCTTATCGCTGTCTTAAATGGGAGACACTAAGTTTTAAACTGAGCCCCCCAAGTTCTAGATTATCCCACGAGGGAAGCATCCTCTCCGTGTTTACCTTGTCAAACACCCTGAGAATCAATAAGATCACCTTGCATTCTTCTAGGCTCCAACAAGTATATGCCCATGCTGCTGAACCTTTCCTCATAATTCAAACACTTTATCTCAAGAATCAGCCTAGTGATTTTTTCTGAACTGCTTCCAATGCAAGTATGTCCCTCTAGGTATGGTCTCAGCAATTCAGATATAGCAAGACTTCCCTACTTTTATACTTCATCCTTCTTGCAATAACACCAACAACTAAGTCCACCACCAAGAGCACATTCTGTGCCCTTGTTAACCTCAATTCTTATATCAAGTGATGTTCAACATGGAGGAGTACTGATTCATCAGTTGAGGGTGGGTGGTTGCCTAAGTTTGACCTGATACCATGAGCCTTCATGGAGTCCAGAGTCAATGTTCAGGACACTCAGGGCCACACCCTCCTGACTGTTTCTGATTGTGTCACTATCTCTGGGGGGTCTGTCTTCCTGGTGGGGCAAGACATACCTAGGGATAGTGATGGGGGTGTCTGGGGTATTGGCTATAAGGTATGATTCAGTGAGTATGACTATGTCAGGTTGTTGCTTGACTAGTCTGTGAGACAGCTCTCCCAATTTTAGCATTAGACCCCAGCTAGTTGTAGGCGAGGACCTTGCAGGGTTTGCTAGGCAGGGTGTGCCTTTGTCATTTCTGGTTGCCTGCCTCATTTTATTCTAGTTTGACTTTTCTGTCACAGGTTGATAAGAGTTAACCATTGGACTTAGTTCTGGTCACCACACTTTAGGAAAGATTAAGGGTCCTTGACAAGGTGCACAAGACATTTGCCAGAATAGTTCCAGGGATGAGGGATTTTAGCTACAATGTTAGGTTGGAGTTTCTTCTCCTTGGGGATAAGGAGATTGATGGGAAATTTGATGGAGGTGTACAGATTATGATAGCCTTAGATGAAGTAAATAAAGAAAAGTTGTTCCCATTAGAGAATGGCACAGAAAGATGTAGGTGACACAGATTATAGTTTTGGGCAAGAGATCGATACTTTCAAAAGGAAATTGGATGGGCGCTTGAGGGAAATAAAGTTGCAGGGCTACAGGGATATGAGGATAGGGGAAGGGAATGGGACTGACCGGATTGCTCAACAGGGAGTTGGCATTGACCCAATAGGCCCATTCATGAGTTTGCACGGTATACAGTGAGTGATGACCTGATCTGGATAGCCATTATCCCACAGGATAGCTTCGATACGACCCTAATTCAGCATCAAGTTTGGACAGTGAGCAAATGGTTCGGGCTCCATTTACAAGGTTTCTGATAAGGCTAATCTTACAGTGGATGGAATTGTAGGAATCCCAACATGTATATTGACCAGTGAAGGTAGGCTTGCAGTAGAATGTACTAGAACCTACTAGCAGATTTCTCAACTAGCACATTGAGGAAATGGAGCTCATTTGACTTCTCCATTTCAAGGATGAACAGGCAGCTTGTTGAGGATGAGATCTTGTTGGTTCCTTCACCACCTGCCACAGACCCAGCCTAGCAGTCTATGTCCTTCAGGAGTCAGCCAGCACATTCAGTAATGGTGCTACTAAGCCACTCTTGGTGTTGGACATTGAAGTCCCCCACCCAGAGTACATTCTGTACTCTTGCCACCCTCAGTGCTTCCTCCAAGCGGTATTCAACATGGAGGAGCACTGATTCATCAGCTGAGGGAGGGCTGGCATGTGGTAATCAGCAGGAGGTTTCCTTGCCCATGTTTGACCTGATGCCATGAGACTTCACAGGGTTCGGACTCGATGTTGAGGACTCCTGGGGCAACTCCCTCTCAACTGTATACCTCTGTGCCGCCACCTCTGCTGAGTCTATCCTGCCGATGAGACAGGACATATGCAGGGATGGTGATGGTGATGTCTGGGACATTATCTGTAAGGTATGATTCTGTGAGGATGACTATGTCAGGCTGTTGCATGACTAGTGTGTGAGACAGCTCTCCCAAATCTCCCAGCTCTCCCAGATGTTAGTAAGGACGACTTTCAGGGTCGACAGGCTGAGATTGCCGTTGTCGTTTCCGGTATCGTTTCCTGTGCCTAGGTTGATGTCAGGTGGTCTGTCTGGTTTCATTCCTTTTTTGTGACTTTGTAGTGGTTTTGATATAACTAAGTGGATTGCTCGGCCATTTAAGAGTCTGGATTCACACGTAGGCCACACCAGATAAGGACAGCAGATTTTCTTCCCTAAATGGGATTAGTGAACTAGGTGGGTTTTTACAGCTATCGACAATGGTTTCATTATCATCATTAGGCTTTTAATTCCAGATTTTTATTGAATTCAAATTCCACCATCTGCCGTGACAGATTACCTGGGTCTCTGGATTACTAGTCCAGCAACAATACCGCTACGTCATCACCTTCCCCTGATATGGTGGTGGTCGTGCCACACAACACCTTCAAAATTTCTCTCCTTATTTTCTATTCTCTGTCCATGTTCTTCCTACCAAAATGCATCACCTCACACTTTTCCGCATTGAATTTCATCTGCCACCTATCTGCCCACTCCACCAACTTGTCAATGTCCTCTTGAAGTTCCACACCATTCTCCTCACAGTTCACAATACTCCCAAAATTTGTATCATCTGCAAACTTTGAAACTATTGCCTGCCAAGATCTAGATCATTAATATATATCAGGAAAAGCAAGGGTCCCAATACTGACCCCTGGGGAACTCCACTACAAAGCTTCTTCCTGGTCCTGTACTGTCATCATGTACGCCTTCTAGAGTGCTTCACTCAGAGGCTGCCTCTGCAGCATTTTCAAGATCTGCTGGCAGGACCAGGTTACAAACACAAAGTCCTGGAAACAGCCAACATCACCAACAGTGAGGCCACCGTCCTGCAAAGTCAACTGCATTCGGTGGGTCAAATTGCTGGGATAGACGACAGTTGTCTGCCCAAGGTTGTGTTGTATGGACAGCTGACCATTGGTAAATGGAACAGAGGGACCCCACGCAAATGCTTCAAGGACTCCCTGAAGAAGTCCTTCTCTGTGTGCCACATCGACCATTGCCAATCGGAAGCGCAGGCCATACATCACGATGCCTGGAGATGCCACGTCTAGAATGCCGCAGACACCTTTGATACTGAGTGAAGGGCCAGTATGAAAAAGAAAAGGAGGAGAAGCATAGATCCAATTTCTCCCAGTGGCGACTACACCTTCACCTGCACCCGCTGTGGGAGAATCTGCCGGGTAAGCCTGACAAGCCACCAGCGGACCTTCAGCCAATGGAACAAAAATACAACCTTCCAAAAATCTTCGCCCATGAAGAAATGCCAAGAAGAAGACATCCTTTGTCCATAATAACCCTGTCTTTGTCTGTGCCAGTCCAGGAGGATTCTATTTTTTTTGTGGGATTCTACCTATGCTTTCATGGCCTCAAATCAGTATGCCTCATTCCCAGCCCCAGCTTCAGTGCTCCCGTTCATTTCCTTCCCTACTTTTATTTCCCAGAATTTTCTGAGAATTCGAGCCATGATCTTATTAAATGGTGGAGCAGGTTTGAGGGGCTGATTGGCCTACTGCTGCTCCTTGTTCATAAGTTCATATGTAGTGGAGTCATGTTAGTCAGTTACAGGTCAGGCTGAAGGCCAGAACCTTTGTTTTGCTTGACTGATATATTATTATTGAATCATAGCATGCTTACAGCACAGAAAGAGACCATTCAGCCCACTCATGTCCATACCAGCTCCCTGCAAGAGATCAGAGTTCCACTTCTCTGTCCTTCCCATAACCCTGCAATTTTTTTCTCTTCAAATGCTCAGCTAATTCCATTATGAAAGCCACAATTGAATCTGCCTCCACCACACTCTCAGGCAGTTCATTCCAGGTCCTAACCACTTGCTACCTTAAAAAAAAAGATTTTTTCTCATGTTGCCATTGCTTTTTTTGCCAATAATCTTCCATCAGTGTCTTCTGGTTCTCAAGTCTTGTGCCAATGGGAATAGATTCTCCCTATCTACATTGCCCAGTCCTCTAATGAGTTTGAACATCTCTATTGCATCTCCTCTTAGGGTCATAGAGTTATTACAGCACAAAGAAGGTCATTTGGCCATCGAGTACATGCCACCTTTCTCTGTACAACAATCCAATCAGCACCATTCTCTCACTTTACCCCATAGCCTAGTAAGTTCACTTCCCTCCATTGCCCATCCAATTTCCATTTAAGATCATTCATTGTCTCTGCTTCCACCATCTTGTAAGCAGCAAGTTCCAGGTCACTACACTTGCAGTGCAAAACATTTCTTCCTCACACTCCTTTGCATCTCCTCCTCAAAACCTTAAATCTGTGTTTCCTAGTCCTTGTACTATCAGCTAATGGGAACGGCTTTTCTTGTCTACATTATCTAAACCTGCCATAATCTTGAACACCCCCATCAAATCTCCTCTTTGCACCACAACCCCAATTTCTCCAACCTAACCTTTCAGCAAAATCCTTCATCCCTGAAACCATTCTGGTATACCTGCTTTGCACCCACTCAGGAACCCTCAAATCCTTCCTAAAATGTGGTGACCAGAACTGGAGACAGTATTCTAGTTGTGGCCTAACTAGTGCTTCCTAAAGGTTCAGCATAACTTCCCTGCTTTTCTATCCATGAATGTCAAGATTGTTAGTAGTATGTTAATTGTATTATTACTTTTAAGAATATACAGATCGAGGGCATTGATTGATTAAGTGCCACTATATCAAAATCTTTCATAATTTAAAGATCTTTATTAGGTCACCCATCAGCCTTCTATTTTCACGAGAGAAAAGGCCCATCCTGTCAATCCTTTCCTAATATATATACACCCATGCATTTCTGCTGTTTCCTTGTAAATATTCTTTGCATCTTCTTTAGTGCCGCTATATCCTTTTATAATATGGCGACCAGAAATGCATGCAGTTCTCTATGTGTGGTGTAACCAAGGTTGAGCATAACTTCCCTACTTTCAATTCTATCCTTCTAGAAATAAAGCCTAGTGCTTGGATTGTTTTTTTAAATGCCCTTGCTAACCTGTGGACAACTTTTAATGATTATTGTATTTGTACTTCAAGATCCCTTTGTTCCTCTACCCCACCTAGACGCGCACCTTTAAAGTAATAAAAACAAAAAACTGCGGATACTGGAAATCCAAAACAAAAACAGAATTACCTGGAAAAACTCAGCAGGTCTGGCAGCATCGGCGGAGAAGAAAAGAGTTGATGTTTTGAGTCCTCATGACCCTTCAACAGAACTAGGTGAATCCCAGGAAGGGGTGAAATATAAGCTGGTTTAAGGTGGTGGTGGTGGTGGTGGTGGTGGGGGGGTTGGGGGGGGGGGGGGGGGGGGGGGGGCGTTGGGTGGGGGGAGAGAAGTGGAGGGGGCGCTGTGGTTGTAGGCAAAAGCAGTGATAGAAGCAGATCATCAAAAGATGTCACAGACAGCAGAACAAAAGAACACATAGGTGTCGAAGTTGGTGATATTATCTAAACGAATGTGCTAATTAAGAATGGATGGTAGGGCGCTCAAGGTATAACTCTAGTGGGGGTGGGGGGAGCATAAAAGATTTAAAAATATTTTAAAATAATGGAAAGAGGTGGGAAAAAGAAAAATCTATATAATTTATTGGAAAAAAACAAAAGGAAGGGGGAAGAAACAGAAAGGGGGTGGGGATGGAGGTGGGAGCTCAAGACCTAAAGTTGTTGAATTCAATATTCAGTCAGGAAGGCTGTAAAGTGCCTAGTCGGAAGATGAGGTGTTGTTCCTCCAGTTTGCGTTGGGCTTCACTGGAACAATGCAGCAAGCCAAGGACAGACATGTGGGCAAGAGAGCAGGGTGGAGTATTGAAATGGCGAGCGACAGGGAGGTTTGGGGCATTCTTGCGGACAGACCGCAGGTGTTCTGCAAAGCGGTCGCCCAGTTTACGTTTGGTCTCTCCAATGTAGAGGAGACCGCATTGGGAGCAACGAATGCAGTAGACTAAGTTGGGGGAAATGCAAGTGAAATGTTGCTTCACTTGAAAGGAGTGTTTGGGCCCTTGGACGGTGAGGAGAGAGGAAGTGAAGGGGCAGGTGTTACATCTTTTGCGTGGGCACGGGGTGGTGCCATAGGTGGGGGTTGGGGAGTAGGGGGGTGATGGAGGAGTGGACCAGGGTGTCCCGGAGGGAACGATCCCTATGGAATGCTGACAGTGGGGTTGAAGGGAAGATGTGTTTGGCAGTGGCATCATGCTGGAGTTGGCGGAAATGGCGGAGGATGATCCTTTGAATGCGGAGGCTGGTGGGGTGATAAGTGAGGACAAGGAGGACCCTATCATGTTTCTGGGAGCAGGGGGAGGACAAGGGGGACCCTATCATGGGTGAGAGGAGCAGAGAAATTGAGACGATTAACGTCGCGCCGACAGTTCTCAATGAAAAGATCAAGAGAAGGTAAGAATCCAGAGGGAGGGGTCTCTGTGTTTAATTGACTGCCACTGCTCTTCAAGAAATGCCTACCTCCTTAAGGAAGTTCTGTTCGTCTCTGCGACAAGATTTCCGTATCTCTCTTTTGCCTTGTTCACCTTCATTGCTTTCCATTTCTCTCCCGGTGCTTGACAAGGTTTTTATTAAAAACCGCTTTCACAGCCATATCTCCTTTCTCAGTGACTGTCTCCGTCTCTGAATTACCCCACATGGATTTCAACTGAAATTCCACCCCTCATGTTTTGAACCTACCCAGGATTACAGGTATTGTCGGGACATAAAATATTTCTCGGACTGCTGTTCCCGTCGCATCCTGAGATCCACACTCAGTGCCATGCGCCGCCATATGAATGCATTCGACCTCTCCCTCCAGCAGCACCGCCGTACCCTTTTTCAAAGCTGCGCGTGCCCCCAGTTTCATTTTATTCTTCGTCTCATCCGAAGCCTCAACAAGAAACTTTATCTCTTTCTCTCAAGTGCTAAGGAACGCAAGCTCCAACAACTCATCCACACCAACACCCAACTAGGACCCTCCACCCCTGCCTGTCCCTCCGTCCCCACCCCATCTTCCAATCCCAGCCCCAGCCGTGTATTCACTACACCCCCTGACCTTCCCCTCTCCGATGCTGAACGTTCAGTGCTCAGCAAAGGACTTAGTTTCATACCCCTACGCCCTCACCTTAATGAATTTCGGGCTCGGCACGATGCTGAACTCTTCTTCCGCCGTCTTCATCTCCGGGCTCACTTCTTTGGGCAGGAATCCTCTCCCCGTTCAACGGATCCTTTCACCCACCTCCAATATTCTCAGATAAAAACAAAAAAACTGCGGATGCTGGAAATCCAAAACAAAAACAGAATTACCTGGAAAAACTCAGCAGGTCTGGCAGCATCGGCAGAGAAGAAAAGAGTTGACGTTTCGAGTCCTCATGACCCTTCGACAGAACTTGAGTTCGAGTCCAAGAAAGAGTTGAAATATAAGCTGGTTTAAGGTGTGTGTGTGGGGGGCGGAGAGATAGAGAGAGAGAGAGGTGGGGGGGGGGGTGTGGTTGTAGGGACAAACAAGCAGTGATAGAAGCAGATCATCAAAAGATGTCAACGACAATAGTACAATAGAACACATAGGTGGTAAAGTTAAAGTTGGTGATATTATCTAAACGAATGTGCTAATTAAGAATGGATGGTAGGGCACTCAAGGTATAGCTCTAGTGGGGGTGTTTTTTTTTTTGTTTTTTTTTATAATGGAAATAGGTGGGAAAAGGAAAATCTTTATAATTTATTGGAAAAAAAAAGGAAGGGGGGAAACAGAAAGGGGGTGGGGTTGGGGGAGGGAGCTCACGAGCTAAAGTTGTTGAATTCAATATTCAGTCCGGAAGGCTGTAAAGTGCCTAGTCGGAAGATGAGGTGTTGTTCCTCCAGCTTGCGTTGGGCTTCACTGGAACAATGCAGCAAGCCAAGGACAGACATGTGGGCAAGAGAGCAGGGTGGAGTGTTAAAATGGCAAGCGACAGGGAGGTTTGGGTCATTCTTGCGGACAGACCGCAGGTGTTCTGCAAAGCGGTTGCCCAGTTTACGTTTGGTCTCTCCAATGTAGAGGAGACCACATTGGGAGCAACGAATACAGTAGACTAAGTTGGGGGAAATGCAAGTGAAATGCTGCTTCACTTGAAAGGAGTGTTTGGGTCCTTGGACGGTGAGGAGAGAGGAAGTGAAGGGGCAGGTGTTGCATCTTTTGCGTGGGCATGGGGTGGTGCCATAGGAGGGGGTTGAGGAGTAGGGGGTGATGGAGGAGTGGACCAGGGTGTCCCAGAGGGAGTGATCCCTACGGAATGCCGTTAAGGGGGGTGAAGGGAAGATGTGTTTGGTGGTGGCATCATGCTGGAGTTGGCGGAAATGGCGGAGGATGATCCTTTGAATGCGGAGGCTGGTGGGGTGATAAGTGAGGACAAGGGGGACCCTATCATGTTTCTGGGAGGGAGGAGAAGGCGTGAGGGCGGATGCGCGGGAGATGGGCCGGACACGGTTGAGGGCCCTGTCAACGACCATGGGTGGAAAACCTCGGTTAAGGAAGAAGGAGGACATGTCAGAGGAACTGTTTTTGAAGGTAGCATCATCGGAACAGATGTGACGGAGGCGAAGGAACTGAGAGAATGGGATGGAGTCCTTACAGGAAGCGGGGTGTGAGGAGCTGTAGTCGAGATAGCTGTGGGAGTCGGTGGGTTTGTAATGGATATTGGTGGACAGTCTATCACCAGAGATTGAGACAGAGAGGTCAAGGAAGGGAAGGGAAGTGTCAGAGATGGACCACGTGAAAATGATGGAGGGGTGGAGATTGGAAGCAAAATTAATAAATTTTTCCAAGTCCCGACGAGAGCATGAAGCGGCACCGAAGTAATCATCGATGTACCGGAGAAAGACTTGTGGAAGGGGGCCGGAGTAGGACTGGAACGAGGAATGTTCCACATACCCCATAAAGAGACAGGCATAGCTGGGGCCCATGCGGGTACCCATAGCCACACCTTTTATTTGGAGGAAGTGAGAGGAGTTGAAGGAGAAATTGTTCAGCGTGAGAACAAGTTCAGCCAGACGGAGGAGAGTAGTGGTGGATGGGGATTGTTCGGGCCTCTGTTCGAGGAAGAAGCTAAGGGCCCTCAGACCATCCTGGTGGGGGATGGAGGTGTAGAGGGATTGGATGTCCATGGTGAAGAGGAAGCGGTTGGGGCCAGGGAACTGGAAATTGTTGATGTGACGTAAGGTGTCAGAGGAATCACGGATGTAGGTGGGAAGGGACTGGACAAGGGGAGAGAGAAGGGAGTCAAGATAACGAGAAATGAGTTCTGTGGGGCAGGAGCAAGCTGACATGATCAGTCTACCGGGGCATGATACTGAACTCTTCTTCCGCCGTCTTCGTCTCCGGGCTCACTTCTTTGGGCAGGAGTCCTCTCCCAGTTCAACGGATCCTTTTACCCATCTCCAATATTCTCCCTCCACCTGGACCCCTCCCTCTGGATTCTTACCTTCTCTCGATCTTTTCATTGAGAACTGTCAGCGCGACATTAGTCGTCTCAATTTCTCTGCTCCTCTCACCCATTCTAACCTGTCTCTCTCTGAACTTACTGCACTCCATTCTCTCAGGTCCAACCCTGACATTGTCATCAAACCCGCTGACAAGGGTGGTGCTGTTGTTGTCTGGCGCACTGACCTCTACCTCGCGGAGGCTGAGCGTCAACTTGCAGACACTTCCTCCTACCTCTCCCTGGACCATGACCCCACCACTGAACATCAAGCCATTATTTCCAGGACTGTCACTGACCTCATCTCCTCTGGGGATCTCCCTCCCACAGCTTCCAACCTGATAGTCGCCCAACCTCGGACAGCCCGCTTCTATCTCCTACCCAAAATCCACAAACAGAACTCCCCCAGTAGACCGATCGTCTCAGCTTGCTCCTGCCCCACAGAACTCATTTCTCGTTATCTTGACTCCCTTCTCTCTCCCCTTGTCCAGTCCCTTCCCACCTACATCCGTGATTCCTCTGACACCTTACGTCACATCAACAATTTCCAGTTCCCTGGCCCCAACCGCTTCCTCTTCACCATGGACGTCCAATCCCTCTACAACTCCATCCCCCACCAGGATGGTCTGAGGGCCCTTAGTTTCTTCCTCGAACAGAGGCCCGAACAATCCCCATCCACCACTACTCTCCTCCATCTGGCTGAACTTGTTCTCACACTGAACAATTTCTCCTTCAACTCCTCTCACTTCCTCCGAATAAAAGGTGTGGCTATGGGTACCCGCATGGGCCCCAACTATGCCTGTCTCTTTATGGGGTAAGTGGAACATTCCTTGTTCCAGTCCTACTCCGGCCCCCTTCCACAACTCTTTCTCCGGTACATCATGAATACTTCGGTGCTGCTTCGTGCTCTCGTCGGGACTTGGAAAAATTTATTAATTTTGCTTCCAATCTCCACCCCTCCATCATTTTCACGTGGTCTTCCCTTCCTTGACCTCGCTGTCTCAATCTCTGGTGATAGACTGTCCACCAATATCCATTACAAGCCTACCGACTCCCACAGCTACCTTGACTACAGCTCCTCACACCCCGCTTCCTGTAAGGACTCCATCCCATTCTCTCAGTTCCTTCGCCTCCGTCGCATCTGTTCCGATGATGCTACCTTCAAAAACAGTTCCTCTGACATGTCCTCCTTCTTCCTTAACCGAGGTTTTCCACCCATGGTCGTTGACAGGGCCCTCAACCATGTCTGGCCCATCTCCCGTGCATCCGCCCTCACGCCTTCTCCTCCCTCCCAGAAACATGATAGGGTCCTCCTTGTCCTCACTTATCACCCCACCAGCCTCCGCATTCATCCTCCGCCATTTCCGCCAACTCCAGCATAATGCCACTACCAAACACATCTTCCCTTCATCCCCACTGTCAGCATTCCGTAGGGATCGTTCCCTCCGGGATACCCTGGTCCACTCCTCCATCACCCCCTACTCCCCAACCCCCACCTATGGCACCACCCCATGCCCACGCAAAAGATGTAACACCTGCCCCTTCACTTCCTCTCTCCTCACCATCCAAGGGCCCAAACACTCCTTTCAAGTGAAGCAACATTTCATTTGCATTTCCCCCAACTTAGTCTACTGCATTCGTTGCTCCCAATGCGGTCTCCTCTACATTGGAGAGACCAAACGTAAACTGGGCGACCGCTTTGCAGAACACCTGCGGTCTGTCCGCAAGAATGACCCAAACCTCCCTGTCGCTTGCCATTTCAATACTCCACCCTGCTCTCTTGCCCACATGTCTGTCCTTGGCTTGCTGCATTGTTCCAGTGAAGCCCAACGCAAACTGGAGGAACAACACCTCATCTTCCGACTAGGCAATTTACAGCCTTCCGGACTGAATATTGAATTCAACAACTTTAGGTCTTGAGCTCCCACCTCCATCCCCACCCCCTTTCTGTTTCTTCCCCCTTCCTTTTGTTTTTTTCCAATAAATTATATAGATTTTTCTTTTCCCCACCTCTTTCCATTATTTTAAAATATTTTTAAATCTTTTATGCTCCCCCCACCCCCAATAGAGCTATACCTTGAGTGCCCTACCATCCATTCTTAATTAGCACATTCGTTTAGATAATATCACCAACTTCGACACCTATGTGTTCTTTTGTTCTGCTGTCTGTGACATCTTTTGATGATCTGCTTCTTTAACTGCTTTTGCCTACAACCACACCACTCCCCTCCACTTCTCTCCCCCCACCCAACTACCACTCGCGCCCCCCCGCCACCCCCCCCCCCAACCCCCCAACCCCACCACCACCTTAAACCAGCTTATATTTCACCCCTTCCTGGGATTTACCTAGTTCTGTCGAAGGGTCATGAGGACTCAAAACGTCAACTCTTTTCTTCTCCGCCGATGCTGCCAGACCTGCTGAGTTTTTCCAGGTAATTCTGTTTTTGTTTCACCTTTAAAGTAACGTGTTCTCCCTATTCTTCCTGCCAACATGTAATACGTCACACTTATCTGCGTTGAACTTCATTTGCCATTTACCTCCTTTTAAAGAACCCAACAAATTTTTATTCCAATGATCTGCAGTCAGATTACCATTATGGCAGTGAAGATAAAAAAGCTACCTCATTGTTTCAAAATATATAGAAATAAATACAAGCTACAATACTGGAATATGCCATTCAACCCAAATGGTTCATGTCAGCATTTATATTCCAGGTAAGTAAAGTGTCCTCATCACATTTATGTGGCATGTTCCCATATCCTTTCAAAACCTTTTTTCTTCATCCATCTATCTTGAATGTTGACTTTTTTTTGGCTCAATCACAACCCTCATAATTAATTCAGTAACCTCACAAACACTGCGTGAAGACGTTTCTCCTAGCTTCTGTTCTAAATCCCTTATATTTAATCATGTATTTATGGCCTCTTGTTCATCAAAACCTCAATTACTGGAAACTGTCTGTTTCTATCTTACCCCATGCTCTGTTTTTAAAATGATAATAGATCAAATTTCTCAAGTCTTTCTTCGTTTTTGTTTATCTAGAAGCAGGCAGCATCCTCGTGAATTGGCAATATACCCTCTAAAGTTTAACTTTTATATTTAAAATTTTCTAATCTGAAGCCTTCAATTACTTTGAGTTTGTTTCCATTTCTCTGTGGTTTGCTGCAGCTGTGAAAAAATGGAAGTCAGGTTGTCTGTCAGTTGTGGGAAGAATGTCCCAATGTAGTTAAAAAAGGTTGCTAGACAAATGTGCCTGGCTTGCAATATATTTAATTCTGATTGTCAGTGATTTAGCAGAGCAGAGCATCACAGAAAGTATTACACAAAGGCTGTAAGTAGGAGTGTGGGGTGATTCATTTTGGTTGGAAGAACATGGAGACACAAGACAAAATAAAATACAATTCTAAAGAGAGTGCAGGAGCAGAGGGACCTAGGTGTACACGTGCGTGAGTCATTGAAGGTGACCGGACAGAGAGTAGTTAGGAAAGATGTGAAGGCATTAGAGAAAGTGCAGAAAAAAAATCACACAAATGGTTCCAGGAATTAGGAACTTTAGTTACATCAATGGATTGGAGAGGTTGGGACTATTTTCCTTGGAGAAAAGGTGGAGAGGAGATATGATGGAGGCATTCAAAATCATGAGGAGTCTGGACAGAGTGATAGGGAAAAACTCTTCCCATTGGTGACAGGATGGAGAATAAGAAAGCAAAGATCTAAGATAATTGCCAAAAGAAGCAATGGTGACATAAGGAAAAATTTTTCCTTCAGCGAGAGGTTAGGTTTTGGAATGCACAGCCTGATAGTGTGGTGGATGCAGGTTCAATCGAAGCATTCAAGGGAGAGCCTCTTCTTCAGAAAAGAAGGTGCAGTGCCATGGGGAGAAGGCCAGGGAGAGGTACTAATTGCTCCTATGGAGAGCAAGTGCAGACACAGTGGCCATCTTCTGTAACAATTCTGTGAGGGTGTGTAACATGGAATCTTGGGAGAAGAAATTTGTTCAGGCATTGCAGCTTCTGGTGGCGCTATTCACACTTACGTCACTTCCCCAGGGGCAGGCAGTGCCATGTGTTGCTGGATGTGTCACCCACATGACATTCTTCAATAATATCAATGAGCAATGTCATGTAGGTGACACAGGTAGCAGCCTGTGGCAGTACCTGCCTCCAGGAATCGAATTAAGTCTGCGTAGTACCACTAGAAGCAGTGTTATTGAACAAATTTCTCCCTCCTTGATAGCTTGCTGGTGTTTTGAGGACTGGATTCCATAACTGTCTATTATTTGGGAAATGGCCACCCATCATTCTGTGTAAATAGTAAATGAGTGGCCTTTGTACTTTCTGTACATATTCTTTATCATTTTTAAAGTTGATACTATACAGGGAGATACATAATTTGCAAGTAGGTATTAGTTCTGGGAATTCAGTTACATTGTAGGGAGTGTGTTGGATTTTGTAAAATTTGGGGGATATTGGAAATGGAGGTCCTCACGTTTGACAGCACTGCGACAGAGGTACTATCATTTGGAAACATGATGGTGTACTTTGGTTTGGCATCAATGTGGAAAGAGTTCACACTGTTAATCCTGGTGGACTTTCCAGATCATTCAAATTTCTTATTGTGTCTACACCAAGATCGTTTGGTGAAGACCTGAGGCTCCAAGTATATCAGGAAAATTGCAAAGTCAACAGAAGAGAGCCCAGCCCAGGCTGAGTGCCAGATTGCCCAGCCACCTTCCACCTCCCCTCAAAAGAATGACTTTTTTTGCCCCTACAAGCCACTTTGTAAAACCAGCTTTGAACATCAGAGAAAATATTCTCACTGAGAGACAAGGAGATGAATGTGACTCTTGGTCAGTTTCACCTCTTGTCAATTGTCTCAGTGTCCAGGACATACAAATCCTCTCTCCTGGGCTCCACCTTCAAAAAGCCACTGCGAGAAGTTCATTGAAATGCCAGGACAGCCCTCAGTCTAGTTCAGCTGCAATCTCACCAAAGTTATAATGGGAATAAGATGGAACAGCCACACATTTTTCCTATCCATAAGAACTAGTCCTGGAGATAAACAAATGACAAACCTAAATCAGTAGGAAAACTGAATAAATTTCAAAAGGCGATTCTCAGAGTTAATTTAAAGAATACTCTGGATTCATTGTCATCTGTGATTTCATATTCTCACCTAAAGGATTATAATCCAAGTTAAGGACACGGAGTTGAGAACTGTGAGCAACCGCAATTGCCAGACGTGCCCATCCCTTCACAGTGATAGCTGGGTTAGCACTTAGCGTCAGCTCTTTCAGACCTGAGAAAAAACAGAATCAGTATCAGAAGGTTTGATGGCTCACACAAGTCACAATACGAGAAGAACAAAGACAAAACAAAACAATATACATATGAAACACATATACAAAAACAAAAGGTCCATCAAAGCAGTCTTCTACTCTCATAGTAACTTCTACACATCATCAACTCCATCTGCACTCACCAACCCAGGCCCAACCATCACCAGCTGCTTCATCAGTGACCTTTCCTCCATCATAAGGTCAGAAGTGGAGATGTTTGCTGATGATTACACAATGTTTAGCACCATTCGCAACTCCTAACACACTGAAGCAGTCCATGCCCAAATGGAGCAAGACCTGAACAATAATAAGTACCATCAAGCCAGGGGAACAACCCTGGTTCAATGAAGAGTATATGAGGAGCCAGGAGCAGCACCAGGCATACCTAAAAATGAGGTGTCAATCTGGTGAAGCTATAACACAGGACTACTTGTGTGTCAAACAGAATAAGCAACAAGTGATAGATGGGGCTAAGCGATCCCACAACCAGCGGATCACATCAAAGCTCTGCAGTCCTGCCACATCCAGTCGTAAATGGTGGTGGACAATTAAACAACTCACTGGAGGAGATGCTCCACAAACATCCCCATCTTCAATGATGGAGGAGTCCAGCGCATCAGTGCAAAAAATAAGGCTGAAGCATTTGCTACAATCTTCAGCCAAAAGTGTCGAGTGGATGATCCATCTTGGCTTCCTCTGGAGGTCCCCAGCATCACAGTTGCCATTCTTCAGCCTATTCAATACACTCCACATGATATCAAGAAATGGTTGAAGGCTATGGGCCCTGACAATATTCCGGCAATTGTACTTAAGACTTGTGCTCCAGAACTTGCCGTGCCCCTAGCCAAGCTGTTCCAGCATAGCTACAACACTGGCATCTACCCAGCTATGTGGAAAATTGCCCAGGTATGTCCTGTACACAAAAAGTAGGACAAATCCAACCTGGGTAATTACCGCCCCATCAGTCTACTCTCCATCATCAGTAAAGTAAAGGAAGGGGTCATCAACAGTGAAATCAAATGGCACTAGCTTAGCAATAACCTGTTCACTGATGCCCAGTTTGGGTTCTGCCAGGGCCACTCAGCTCCTGATCTCATTACAGCCTTGGTTCAAACATGACAAAAGAACTGAACGCCCGAGGAGAAGTGAAAGTGGCTGCCCTTGATATTAAGGCCGCATTTGACAGATGTGGCATCAAGGATCCCTAGCAAAACTGGAGCCAATGGGAATCAGGGGGAAAGCTCTCTGCTAGTCAGAGTCATAACTTGCACAAAGGAAGATGGTTGTGGTTGGTGGAGGTCAGTCATCTCAGTTCCAGGACATCACTGCAGGAGTTCTTCAGGGTAGTGTCCTCGGCCCAACCATCTTCTGCTGCTTCATCAATGAACTCCCTCCAACATAAGGTCAGAAGTGGGGATGTTCGCTGATGATTGCATAACATTCAGCACCATTTGCGACTCCTCAGTTACTGAAGCAGTCTATATTCAAATGCAGCAAGACCTGGACAATATCCAGGCTTGGGCTGACAAGTGGCAAGTAACATTCACGCTGCACAGGTGATGACCATCTCCAACAAGAGAGAATCCAACCATCGTCCCTTGACATTCAGTTGCATTACCATCACTGAATGCCTCACTGTCAACATCCTGGGAGTTACCATTGGCCAGAAACTGAACTGGACTAGCCATATAAATACTGTGGCTACAGAAGCAGGTCAGAGGCTCGGAATAGTGCGTCAAGTAACCCACCTCCTGACTCCCCAAAGGCTGTCCACCATCTCCAAGGCACAAATCAAGAGTGTGATGGAATACTCCCCACTTTCCTGGTTGAGTGCAGCTCCCACAACACTCAAGAAGCTTGACACTGTCCAGCACAAAGTAGCCTGCTTGATTGGCACCACATCCACAAACATTTACTCCCTCCACCACCGACACACAGTAGCAGCAGTGTGTACCATCTACAAGATGCACTGCTGGAATTCACCAAGGCTCCTTTGACAGAACCTTCCAAATCCACAACCACTACCATCTTGAAGGAAAAGGGCAGCAGATAGACGAGTACACAACCACCTAGAAGTTCCCCACCAAGTCACTCACCATCCCGACTTGGAAATATACCGCCGTTCCTTCACTGTTGCTGGGTCAAAATCCTGGAACTCTTTTCCTAACAGCACTATGGGTGTACTCACACCACATGGACTGCAGCAGTTCAAGAAGGTAGTTCACCACCACCTTCTCAAGGGCAACTAGGGATGTGCAGTAAATGCTGGCCCAGCCAGCAAAGCCCACCTCCCATGAATGAATAAGAAAAAAAAAATTGCGCCACACAAGTGCCAGGCAATGGCCATCTGCAACAGTAGAGATCCAACCATCTCCCTGTCATGAAGCTATTAATGTATTTGATGTTTTTGGAAATTTATTTTAAAAAAGAAGTTTAGTCTGTGAGTGTGTCTTAATTGGATTAAAACCAGCTAGTCTGGGTGCTTTGATGTATACTAGTTTTGATATGAAAACAGAGGTAGAGGTACATTTGCATTTTGTTGAATAGTGGATTCAAGAGTGGAAGTGAAATTTTGCACCTAGCTAGGAGACACCAAGCAATGTTTATATTACTAATAAAATGGTACTATAAAAGGAGTTCAAAGGGCCTGGTGATACAATGAGAATTTACATTCAAAAGAAGTGCTGGATATAATAGAAAGCAGTTTTGTGTGTGCAGGTCAGAGGCATATAACATCAAAGCAGCTACAAGCCTACAACTGTCTGCAAACTGCCTGCAAAGGCACCAAAGTGAAAGGAACCTCATTTTGAATTTGTAAGGTGAAAATGCTTTGCCTGGTGTCTGCTTAAAGTTTATGGGTTGTTGTTGCCTTAGTGAGATTCATTTGGGAATTTGTTAAAAGTTATGATAGTAGTAATTTGTAGCCATGTGTATATGTTTAAATTGTATAAATTAATAAATGTCTCATGTAGTTTGATACAAAAACCTCTTGAGAACTGTGGTCTTATTCCTGAATTTAGAGCTGCAACTCAAAACATACCACTTGAAAATATAGGTTGTGATAGTTGTTTAAAGTTTCCCTCTGGGATTTTAAATAACAGCCTTTACCAACTGCTGTGTTATAACACTCCCCTTGACATTCAATGCAATTACCATCATTGAATCCTTCACTATCAACATCCTGGGGGTTACCATTGACCAGATATAAATACTTTGTCACTAAGAGCAGGTCAGTGGCTGAGAATTCTGCAGAGTACCTCACCTCCTAACTGCCTAAAGCCTATCCAGCATCTACAAGGCACAAATCAAGACTGTGATGGAACACTCTCCACTTGCCTGGATGAGTGCAGCTCCAACAACACTCAAGAAGTTTGACACCACCCAGGACAAAGCAGCCTACTTAATTCGCACCATCCACCATCTTCAACACCCACTCTCTCCAACACTAACGCACAATGGGAGCAGTGTGTACCAGCTACAAGATGCACTGCAGCAACTCACCAAGGTTTCTTCAACAGCACCTTCCAAATCCACAACCTCTACTAGCTAGAGGGACGAGGGTAGCAGATGCATGGAACACCACCACCTGCAAGTTTCTCTCTAAGCCACACACCATCCTGACTTGGAACTATAGCGGCGTTCCTTCACTGTCACTGGGTTGAAATCCTGGAACTCCCTCCCTAACAGCACTCCCTAACAGTAGCTCCCTCCCTAACACCATATGGACTACAGCGGTTCAAGAAGGCGACTCACCAGCTCCTTCTGAAGGACAATTAGGGACTGGTAATCAAAATGCTGGTCTAACCAATGACGTCCATATCCCGTAAAAGAATAAAGTTAACAAAAACATTAAAGAAATTAAATGCAGAGACATTACAAATGTAAATACAAGCTTCCGCCCTTGGGTGAGCTGAAGGACATTAAATTAGTTCTATTTTGTGAAGCTTACAATGCCAATCTTCTGGGTATCCTAGTACATCCAGGTTTAACATATTCTTGGTGGGCGAAAATGGAAAAAGTTGTTCCTTGGCCTGGGAAGCTAAGAAAATAAAAGAGGTTAAAGGTATCTTAGTGGCAGAAACACTGCCTCCAGTAGAAACGATAGATATGGGGTTTTACTTGCCAAATATTTTAAGGGAAATCTTATACAAGGGGCATTCTAAGAATAGGTTGCCCATTGAATGCTATGTAAATAACAGTTCCCTGTGGGATAATGTAAAGTTGACATAGAATGTGACTGAGAAAAGGATTGACCTTGCTAGTGATACAGACAGGAGAGAGACAGGCAAACGGTGCTTATTTCCTCTCAGCACCTGTCCATAAGCAGAAGGTGTTTTGAATTATTTTAAAGTATGCGGTGACACATTTTTCTAAGCCCTCAATTTGTGTGATCTAGTTTATTAATAACCCATAGCAAACTCGTGTTATGATTGACACAGAAGGTTAGTTCATTTCACACTCAAAGCCCAGGGGAGGGGTGTTCGCAATTTCTCACTCCACTACACACACACACACAGTAAAAGTGGGGAGGGGGAGGGGAATAGGAAAGAAAGGATTTTATAGCTACAGATAGTAACAGTACAAAAATCACAAAAATGGATATTAGTTCACATAATTTCCGGAGTTCAGAATCAGAGTCCAGTGGGGAATTCTTTATTGTAAGAGTTTGAGTTCAGCTGGCTGAAGATCGGACTTGTAGAGTTTGCTTTACAGTTGGTGCTGATACTGCAAGATGACTGGCTTGGTTCTGCAGGCAATGTTAGGGAATCTTCCAGCAGAGACAGGCTTGAGGAGCAGGCTGCTTTTCTGCCTGGAGGGCTGCTTCTTGGTGGTTCACCAGTTGGATGTAAAACTGTAGACTGCTTGTGAGACTAAAGATATAATGTTAAAACTGTCCAAAAAGGCCAGAGGGTTGGGTTATGTGACATGTCACATTAATGATTAATTACAGCTTAACAATCAGTTTCTGTGCTTCTGGCCAGTATTCCATTGTTCCGCCTTAGGAGAGAGATGGGTGGTTATTAGCATCTCTTCTAGCATAATGAATTTCAATCTCTCTCTTTTGTGATAGTTCCAGTTGGGTGAGCCAGCTCGTCTGCACTCCTTCCGCTTTCATTGATTACATGGGGTTTGTACAATGAGGTGTGAGATTCCATAGGATGAGTGAAGAATTATTTTATTCTTGTAACTCCTGGTGGTTGTTCCCAGAATGAAGGGACAACTCTGTGGTCAAGTGACTTGTAGCATCCATATTTTTTGGTCCAGCAGAAAACCCATTTTTAAAAAAGCAATAAGAATAAAGTTTTGATGTCATAGGAACCCAACGCTAGTAAAAAAGAGATGCTAGAAAGAAAATGGGTTGACGCCGGTCACTAATTCTTAGATTACTTTACAAAAAGAAAAGCATGCAAAATAAATTATTGGAGGCCCTAGAAGAGGGATATCTTGGATGATGATGTGATGTACAGAATATGGAAAATAATGTTTTTCTTTCCTTTAATTTGTTTTGAATGTTGTTTGTATGTTATAAAGTTTTAACTTAAATAAAGGAGGAATGGTATGTTAATTGTATTATCAAGATTAAGGATCCATTGGTGAGGGCATTGGTTAATTAAGTACCTTGAGCACATATAAAAAAGGACTGCTATTGGTTAGGGAAGAGGCAGGCATGTGTAATATTGCATTCTGTAAATAACTCTAGTATTAACTAGAATGATTGGTGTCTGGTGTCCTACTTCGCCGCCTGGATTTGGGGTCACTTAACTTTTGGAATGATTTTTGATTGACACTTTTATAGGATTGTTGGAATACAATTTTTTTTTCAAGAGAACTGAAGTCCTACACATTCCATTGTTCCCATAGGGCAATGGAATATAGAAGTATAAAGATATAAAATATGTAATGGTATATAAAATGAAAGGGGAATGGAATATAAAAGTAGGGATTTTTGCTGTAGCTGTACAAGGCCTTGAGTGAAATGATATCTGCAATACTGTGTATAGTTTTTGGTCTCCTTGTTTGGAAAAAGATATAATTAAATTAGAAGCAGTTCAGAGAAGGTTCACTTGACTCATTCCTGGGATGAAGGGCTTATCTTAAAAGAAAGGTTGAACAGGTAGGGCTTATACCGATTGGAGTTTAAAAAAATGAGAGGTGATCTTATTGAAACAGATAAGGTCCTGAGGGGACTTGATAGTGGAGGAATGAGGGCTAGAGGGTCTAAAATTTTACAATAAAAAAGATGAAGTCCTAGGGAGCCGAGCTGGGTTTTTTAATTGCCCCACCCCAGCACTCAGCCGCCCCGTGGCTGCAAAAGTTCCATTTACAGGGGCGGTGGGTCCAACTCTTTCCCACACCCACTACACCCCGAGAGCTAAGATCACTCCATTCGAGCTCCTTTCTACTGAAGCTGGTGCATGAGCCAGAAACTTGCCCAACTTGAGCTACCCGCCCTAGTCTCCAAAGTCCCAGGAAGTGTAGGAATGTCAGGTTTTGTAAACAGGTATACTTTAAACTGTCTGTTTAATTTCAAGATAGAATGAAGTTGGGAGTCTAAAGGATAGCTGATTAGTATTTCTGCCTGGATTAAATGCCTATGTGATTCACGTTGCCATGGAGTCCATAGAAAGTCATATTAGGACAAGTATACAGGGTATTTTCTTAAAATAACACTGAACCTCACAGACAGTGTCAGTCTGCCAGAATCCGAAAGACAAAGCAGTGAAATAAATGGTTCACCAGGCAAGAAGGTGGATGGGAGCTCACGCCTGGATTGAAGAGTCAGAGTTTGTGAGCAGTTACCTGAGACTGCAAGATTTGCCTAGCTTTGGCTACAAGGAGGAATCTCCAGCATAATCCTCGCCATAAGAGCCAGTTCCACGGCAAAAAGAAAAGAACAGGAGCAAGGCCTTGGGAGCTAAGAACAACTTCTGACTGGAGAAAAGATTGGCTGCTTAAGAGACAGAGTAAATTATAATGGAGGGAGATTTTCGGTCACATTAAGGCATTAACAAAGGAATTTTTCTGTAGTTTAGAGTAATGGTGGCTACTAAATAGTTTTCAACCAAAGTTTCTTTTAGTTTGTTTGTTACAATAGAACAGTAGAGGAGAGTGCAAGAGGAGGATCCTGGGACAGGAAGTCAGCAGAACCTAGAGGAGAGTGCGAGAGGAGGGCCCAGGGACAGGAAGTCAGCAGCACCTAGAGGAGAGTGTGAGAGGAGGACCCTGGGACAGGCAATCAGTAGCCCTAGAGGAGAATGCAAGAGGAGGCCCTTGGGACAGGCAGTCAGCAGCAGTAGAGAATCTAGTCTGTCCAGAGGATCTAGCATCTAGTCTACACTCAAGTAGGAGTAAAGGTAAAATAAAAGCAAGGATCCATATTCCATTTATGTTAAGGTATGTCTGGGGAGCTCATTGTGATTTGCACATCCTGCACAATGTGGGAAATCCTAGACACTCTTGGCATTCTGGATGACCAAGTGTGCAGGAGGTGCCTCCGACTGGAGCAACTCGGGCTCCAGGTTTGTTGAGCTGGAGTGGCAGCTGGGGGCACTATGGTGCATTCCTGAGGCTGAGAGGTTCGTGGATAGCACCTTTCAGGATGTGGTCACCCCGCAGCTTAAGGAAGTGTAAGCAGAGAGGGAATGGGTGACCACCAGACAGAAGAAGGGGACCAAGCTGGTAGCGAGGGAATACCCTGAGTACATCTCGCTCACAAACCATTTTTCAGCCTTGGAAAATGGTGAGAGTTATGGTTCCTCTGTGGAGGCCAACAAGAACAAAGATCATGGCACGGTGGGTGGTCCAGCTGCTCGGAGCAGGGGGGAGGGGTAGGGGAGGAAGAAGTGTGGAAGGGCAAGGGCAATAATGGTAGGGGATTCATTAGTGAGGGGAGTAGACAGGTGCTTCTGTGGCTGTACACGTCCAGGATGGTATGTTGCCTCCTGGGTGTCAGGGTCAAGGATATCACGGAATGGCTGCAGGGCATTCAGAAGCGGGAGGGTGAACAGCCAGAGGGCATGGTCCATGTTGGGGCCAATGATAGAGGAAGAAAGAGAAATTAGGTTGTGCTAGCAGACTTTAGCGAGTTAGGTAGGAAATTGAAAAGCAGGACTCCAACGGTAGTAATCTCCGGATTACTCTCAGTGCCATGCAGTAGTGAGCATAGGAACAGAAGGATACAGCAGATGAATGCGTGGCTGGAGAGATGGTGCAGGAGGGAAGGCTTTAGATTCCTGGGGCATTGGGACCATTTCTGGGGGAGGTGGGGCCTGCCCAAGTTGGACGGGTTACATCTGAACAGGAACGGGAGCAACATTCTCGCGGAAAGGTTTGCTAATGTTGGGGGATGGGATCCTGAAAAGTAGTTCAGTGGGGAAAGAAGCTGAGGTGGAATTAGAAATCAATATGCTAGTAAATGAGTCTGGAAGGCAGAGAAAAGATAGAAATAAATGAGTTTAGTAAGGTTAAAGGGAATATATTTTAATGCAAGGAGCCTGAGGAATAAGACAGATGAGCTGAGGGCACAGATAGACACATGGGAGTATGATATCATAGCTAAGAATAAGACCTGACTAAAGGAAGGGCAGGATTGGCAGCTCAACATTCCTGGTTATAGGATATTCAGACAAGATAGAGAGGGGGATAGAAGAGGGGCGGGGTCACAATATTAATCAAGGCATCAATTATAGCAGTGAGGAGGGATGATATCTTCGAAGGATCATCAAATGAGGCCATATGCATATAAGTTAAAAACGCAAAAGGGGCAAACACGCTGTTGGATGTGTACTATAGGCCCCCAGATAGCCAGGGGGAGATAGAGGATCAAATATGTAATCAAATTTCAGAGAAGTGTAAGAATAATAAGGCAGTAATAGTAGGGAATTTTAGCAACTCAAATATTAACTGGGATAGTTTTAGCGTGCAAGGTAGGGAAGAAGCAAAATTCTTAAGTCACATCCAGGAGAAACTTTTTAGCTGGTACGTAGAAAACCCAGGGGGTAGTTCTGGATCTAATACTCGGAAATGAGCCCAGGCAGGTGGAAGGTGTATCAGTAGGGGAGTATTTTGGAGATAGCAACCATAACTCAGATACGGTTTGGCCCAAGTGGACTGGGAGCAGCTACTTGCAGATAAAACTGTGTCAGAGCAGTGGGAGGCATTCAAGGAGGAAAAAGCGAGAGTACAGTGCAAATATGTTCCCGTAAAAACAAATGGAGGGGACCATGTCCGGAGAACCCTGGATGTCAAGGGGCATAAAGGCTAGGGTTAAAAGAAAAAGAGAAACTTATGGCAGATACTGAGGCCTCAATATGGCAGAGTCCCTAGAGGAATACAAGGAGTGCAGAGGAGAACTTCAAAAGGAAATTTGGAAAGCTAAGAGAGTGAATGAGTAAGCATTGGTGGGTAGAATAAAGGAAAACCCAAAGGGGTTTTTTAAATACACAAAGAGCAAGAGAATAACTAAAGAAAGAGTAGGGCCAATTAGGGACCATAGAGGTAATGTGTGTGTGGACCCAGAAGACATTGGTACAGTTCTCAATGAATACCTTGCATCAGTTTTCACAATGGAAAAGGATGGCACAGGTATAGACATCAGGGTGGAGGAGTGAAATATTAGAGGAAATTAACTTAGAGAGAGAAGAGGTACTAGCGGGGTTAGCAGCCTTAAAAGTCGATAAATCTGCAGACCTGGATGAGATGGATCCCAGGCTGTTGAGGGTGGCAAGGGAAGAGATATCAGGGGCCCTGGCAAAATTTTCAAATCCTTTCTGGCCACAGGGGAGGAACCAGAGGACTGTCCCATTATTAAAAAAGGGAGGAAAGAATAGTCCAGGAAATTAGAGGCCAGTCAGCCTAACCTCCGTGGTGGGGAAGTTACTAGAAGGAATTTTGAAGGACACGTTATATCAGCACTTGGAGAGACACAGATTAATCAGGAATAGTCAGCATGGATTTTTTAAGGGAAGGTCATGTTTGACAAATTTGATCAAATATTTTGAGGAGGTAACCAGGAGTGTAGTTGAGGGTAATGCATTTGATGTGGTCTACATGGACTTTAACATGGTTTTTGATAAGTTTCCTCATGGAAGACTAGTCAAGTAAGAGCCCATGGGATCCAAGGCAAAGTAGCATGTTGGATCCAAAACTGGCTCAGATGCAGGAAGCAGAGGGTGATGGTAGAGGGATGTTTCTGTGACAGAAAGTCTGTCTCCAGTGGGGTTCCGCAGGGCTCGGTGTTGGGGCCCTTGCTGTTGTGGTGTATATAAAGGATTTGGACTTAAACTTAAATGTAGGGGGTATGATCAAGAAGTTTGCAGATGACACAAAAATTAACAGGGTGGTAAATAATGAAGAGGATAGCAGTAAACTGCAGGTGAAAGTCTGTCTCCAGTGGGGTTCCGCAGGGCTCGGTGTTGGGGCCCTTGCTGTTGTGGTGTACATAAAAGATTTGGACTTAAACTTAAATGTAGGGGGTATGATCGAGAAGTTCGCGGATGACACAAAAATTAACAGGGTGGTAAATAATGAAGAGGATATCAGTAAACTGCAGGAGGATATCAATGGACTAGTCAGGTGGGCAGAGCAGTGGCAAATGGAATTCAACCCAGAAAAGTGTGAGGTAATGAATATGGGGAGGGCTAACAAGGCAAGGGATTGCATTATTTATGGTAGGACCCTGGGAAGTACTAAAGATCAGGGGAACCTTGGTGTGCATATCCACAGATCCCTGAAGATAGCAGGAAAGGTAGATAAGGTGATTAAGAAGGCATATGGGATACTTGCCTTTATTAGCCGAGGCATAGAATACAAGAGCAGGGAGGTTATACTGGAACTGTATAAAATGTTGGTTAGGCCACAACTGGAGTACCGTGTGCAGTTCTGGTCATCACATTATGGGAAGGGTATGATTGCACTACAGAGAGTGCAGAGGAAACTTACTAGGATGCTGCTTGGGCTGAAGGGTCTGAGCTATGAGGAAAGATTGGATAGGCTGGGGTTGTTTTCCTTGGAACAGCAAAGGTTGAGAGGGGATCTGAGGCTAGGTTTGCAAATGATACAAAGATAGGTGGAGGAACAGGTAGTACTGAGGAGGCAGGGAGGCTGCTGAAGGATTTGGACAGGTTAGGAGAATGGGCAAAGAAGTAGCAGATGGAATACAACATGGGAAAGTGTGAGTCATGCACTTTGGTAGGAAGAATAGAAGCATGGACTATTTTCTAAATGGGGAGAGTTCAGAAATATGGAGTGCAAAGGGACTTGGGAGTCCTAGTCCAGGATTCTCTTAAGTTTAACTTGCAGGTTGACTTGGTAGTTAGGAAGGCAAATGCAATGTTGGCATTTATTTCGAGAGGACTAGAATATAAAAGCAGGGATGTGCTGCTGAGGCTTTATAAGGCTCTGGTCAGACCACATTTAGAATATTGTGAGCAATTTTTGGCCCCGTATCTTAGTAAGGATGTGCTGGCCCTGGAGAGGGTCCAGTGGAGGTTCACGAGAATGATCCCAGGAATGAAAGGCTTAACATACGAGGAATGTTTGAGGACTCTGGGTCTATACTCGATGGAGTCTAGAAGGATGAGGGGGGATCTGATTGAAACTTACAGAATACTGAAAGGCCTGGATAGAGTGGACGTGGGGAAGATGTTTCCATTAGTAGGAGAGACTAGGATCTGAGGGCACAGCCTCAGAGTAAAGGGAAGACCTTTTAGAACAGAGATGAGGAGAAACTTCTTTAGCCAGAGAGTGGTGAATCTATGGAATTCATTGCCACAGAAGGCTGTGAAGGCCAGGTCATTGAGTGTATTTAAGACCGAGATAGATAGGTTCTTGATTGACTGGCGTGGACACGATCGGCTGAATGGCCTCCTTCTGTGCTGTAAACATCGATGAGTCTAAAACTCTTAAAACTAGAAATCTTGTCAAGCAATTTCTGTAAGTTCACCCCTGAGAATTCAGATTTATTTTTTTTAATTATCAGTCTCTATAGGGTCTTATTGGAGCAATGTGGTACCATTTTGAAAGCCTTTTGGAAATTTGAACACACTACATCCACTGATTTCCCTTTCTCCGTCCTCCTCAAAGAACTCTAATAAATTTGTCAAACTCAATTTCCCTTTCACAAGGCCATGTTGACTCTGCTTGATTATCTTATGATTTTTCTAAATGTCCTGCTACATCCTTAATAATGGATTCAAGCATTTTCTGAATTACAGATATTAGGCTAACTGGCCTGTAGTATATTGCTTTATGTCTCGCTCCGTTCTTGAATAGACTTGTGACATTTGTGGTTTTCCAATTTGCTGTGACCTTTCCAGGACTTAGGGAATTTTGGAAGATTACAACCAATGCATCCACTATCTATACAGTCACTTCTTTGAAGACCCGAGGCCATCGGGCCTAGGTGACTTGTCAGCTTTTACTCTCATTAATTTTCCTAGTATTTTTTTTCCAGTGATCGTGATTGTTCCCTTTTATTGCTTGATTTTCTGCTATTCTTGGGATTTTTTTTATGTCTTCTAACCTGAAGGCAGATACAAAATACTTTTCAAAGTCTCTGCCATGACTTTGCCTCCCATTATTAATTCCCAGTCTATCCTCTTAGGTACCAACACTCAATTTAGCGACTGTCTTCCTTTTTATATATTTATGGAAGTTCTTACTGTCTGTTTTTATATTTCTTGCTAGTTTACTCTCATATTCTAATTTCTCCCTCTTTCCTTTCTTTTAGTCATCCTTCGCTGGTTTCTAAAGTTTTCCCAATCTTCTAGCTAACCACTAATCTTCACAATATTGTATGCATTTTCTATCAACATGATACTATCCTTAACATATTTAGTTAGTCACAGATAGTGTATCCTTCTCATGGAATCTTTCTTTCTTAATGGAATATATCTTTGTGAAGAGTTATAAAAGACCATCTTAAATGTCTGTTGTTGCTTCTCTACCATCTTACCTTTTAACCTACTTTCCCATTCCACTTTAGCCAACTCTATCTTCATACCCCTGTAATTGCTTTATCTAAGTTTAAGACTGTTGTTTCAAACCTGCATTTCTCACCCTCAAACTGGATGTGAAATTCCATCATATAACGGTCAATCTTACCTGGAGGCTCCTTTACTATGAGGTCATTCATTAAACCTGTCTCATTACACATTACCAAGTCTAAAATAGCCCGTTTCCTGGTTGGTTCCAAAATGTATTGTTTTAAGAAACTGTCCCAAATATAATCTATGAATTCCTCCAGACTACCTGTGCCAATTTTATTTGTTCAGTCAATATGAAGATTTATGTCTTCCATGATTCTTGCTGTACCTTTCTTACAAGCCACCATTATTACTTGCTTTATACTCTGTGATAATATTCTTGATTTGACTATAGTGTAGCTACAATCAGGGGGCCTTTAAATAACTCCCATCACTTTCATTTGATATTTCTTAAGTTCACCCAGACTGACTGTACATCTGGATTCTCCAAACCAAGATTGTTCTTCATTATGGTACTGATCCTTTATTAACAGAGCTACCCACCTCCTCTTGCTTCCTTACTATCCTTCTGAAATCCTTCAGATCCCAATCATGGTCACTTTGTAACCATGTCTCTATAATAGCTACCATTTCATACTCATTTATTTCTATTCATTCAATTCACCCATCTTGTTACAAATGTTGTGTGCATTCAGACAAAGAAGCTTTAATTCTGCCTTTTTACCATCGTTGCCCACTGTGACCTTATTTGCTAGTACACACTTATGTTTCTACTCTCTGTCCCTTCCTGTCATGCTCCAGTTATTATTACCCATATTGCTACCTGCACATTGACTTGTCCTTTCTCGTCAACATTCCAAATCTCCCCTCACATGGACCATCCCCCCGCTCTACTATTTAGTTTCAAGCTCTCTCTACAGTCCAACTTATATGATTCATTGGGGCACTGATCCCAGCCCATTTCAGGTGAAGACTCAAAGGTACAGCTCCCTCTTTTCTCAGTACTAGCACCAGTCCCCCAATGAATTAAAACCCATTTCTCCCACACTAATCTATGAGCCATGCATTCAACTCTCTGATCTTATTTACCCTATGCCAACTTGTTTATGGTTCAGGTAGTAATCTAGAGATTACCTTTGTGATTCTGTTTTTAATTTAGCTTCTGGTTGCTCATATTCACTCAGCAAAACTTTTTTCTTACTTCTAAGTTGGTATCCAAGTGGACCATGAGAACTCAATCCAAGTTTTTCTCTAGTCTCTTAATCCTGGCACCTGGCAGACAACTCAGACTTTGGGATTCACGCTCTTGGCTGCAGGGAACTGTAACTATCTTCCTAATTATATTGTCCCCTACGACAACTACATTGCTTTTTACTCCCCATCACTTGAATGGCCCCTGCACACAGTGCTGTGATCAGCTTGAAGTTCCTGTTCTCGTCCACACTGCAAGAACAACGAACCTTTTGAACAACTGCAAAGGCCTTGGCTCCTCCAATGCTACTTTCTGGATCCCCATACCAGCCTCTCTTACAGCCACACTGTTCTATCCCTGAGCACAGGCCAAATCTGAAGTACCAAGCCAAAGGTGTGTTACTACCCTCTAGAACACAGTGCACAGTGTCCCCTCCCTAATGCATTGCAGTGCATGAAGCTCGGACTCTAGCTCATCCAAATTTCCTCAAGCTAAGACCTTACTTCAGATGTGATTGCCGTGGTATCACACTAGTGTCTAGTAGCTCCCCCACACTACAGTTACAGCACACTTTCCTTTATTCATTTATGGGATGTGGGCGTCTTTGGCAAGGCCAGCATTTATTGCCCATCCCTAACTGCCCCTGAGAAGGTGGTGGTGAGCTGCCTTCTGAACTGCCGCAGTCCCTGTGGTTTTACACCCACAGTTCTGTTAGGGAGGGAGCTCCTGGATTTTGATCCAGCAACAGTGAAGGAACGCTGACATATTTCCAAGTCAGGATGGTGACTGGCCTGAAGGGGAACTTGCAGGTGGTGGTGTTCCCATGTACCTGCTGCCCTTGTCCTTCTAGATTGTAGTGGTCGTGGGTTTGGAAGGTGCTGCCTAAGGAGCCTTGGTGAGTTTTAGCAGTGCATCATGTAGATGGTACGCATTGCTGCCACTTTTCGTAGGTGTTGGAGGGAGTGAATGCTTGTGAAAGGGGTGCCAATCAAGCAGCCTGCTTTGTCCTAGATAGTGTTAAGCTTCTTGAGTGTTCTTCAAGCTGCACCCATCAAGCAAGAGGAGAGTATTCCATCATACTCCTGACTTCTGCCTTGTAGATGGTAGGCAGGCTTTGGGAAGCAGGAAGTAAGTTACTCACTGCAGGATTCCTACCCTCCGACCTGCTTTTGTAGCCGCAGTATTTATATGGCTAGTCCAGTTCAGTTTCTGGCCAATGGTAACTCCCAGGATATTGATAGTGGGGGATTCAGCGATGCTAATGCAATTGAATGTCAAGGAGTGATGGTTATATTCTCTCTTGTTGGAGATGGTCATTCCCTAGCACTTGTGTGGAGTGAATGCTAGTTGCCACTTGTCAGCCCAAGCCTGGATATTTTCCAGATTTTGCTGTATTTGAAAAAGGACTGCTTCATATCTGAGGAGTCGCGAATGGTGCTGAACATTGTGCAATCATCAGCAAACATCCCCACTTCTGATCTTATGATCGAAGGAAGGTCTTTAATGAATCAGCTAAAGATGGTGGGACCTAGGACACTACCCCAAGGAACTCCAGCAGTGATGTCGTGGAACTGTGATGATTGACCTCCAACAACCACAAGCATCTTCCTTTGTGCTAGGTATGACTCCAACCAACGGAGTTTTCCCCCGATTCTTAATGATTCCAGTTTTGCTAGGGCTCCTTGATGCCCCACTCGGTTAAATGCTGCCTTGATGTCAAGGGCAGTCACTTACGCCTCACCTCTGCAGTTCAGCTCTTTTGTCCATGTTTGAACCAAGGCTGTAATGAGGTCAGAAGTTGAGTGACCCTGGAAGAACCCAACTGACCCAAGTGAGCATGTTATTGCTAAACAAGTGCCGCCTGACAGCACTGTTGATGACTCTTTCCATCACTTTACTTGCCCTGTGATATATATATTTTGTTTCATTTAACTAATAAGGTTTCAAGTTTAGAAATGTTACTCAACAATTATCTGTAGTTATGTTACGGAGTTGAAATTGTTCTGACTTAAATTTAAAACAATACTTGTATCTCCCCAGCATCAGTTTAAACAATTTAAGCCCAATATCAGAGAGAAAAAAAAAATCTTAAAACTCACCAGTCACCTATCTGGTCAGCAAATTAATAGCTTGGACTTCAGCTCTTGGATCTTGCTATCTCTGCTCCCTCATTTGCAGCACTCCTTTTTTGTAAAAGACCAGACAGCATATCCTATCTCACTACACAAAATGGCCTCACTTGTCAAATTCCCAGAATTATGGACTGAGTCTTGATGCGCTCAGAGTGAGCTGAACCTTTGTGCTACTAATGATAAGATGCATTGCAGTAATACACCAAAGCTCCTTAGACAGCACCTTGCAAACCCATGACCACTACCATCCAGAAGGAAAAGGGCAGCAGGTACATGGGACCAATGGTAGTATCCCATAATGCCGCACCATCTGAGATTATCTAAGGACACTGTACCGAAAGATACTATCCCACAAATCCGCACTATCAGAGATTCATCTCAGGACGCCGTTCCCCATTGTTGCTATCCCATAATCCTTCATCATTTGAGATTCATCTGAGGACCCTGGGGCCCATGATGGTAACCCTCACTGCACCATAAGAGACTATTCTAAGCACACTGGAACCAATGGCAGTCTCTCCTTACTCTAGGGTATCTGAAATTAGCTAATAGACATTAAATTAGAGACCAACTCCATAAGAAAACCATAAGACATAGGAGCAGAAATTAGGCCATTCGGCCCATCAAGTCTTCTCCGCCATTCAATCATGGCTGATAAGTTTCTCAACCCCATTCTCCTGCCTTCTCCCCGTAACCTTTGATCCCTTTACCAATCAAGAACCTATCTATCTTGGTCTTAAATACACTCTATGCCCTGGCCTCCACAGCCTTCTGTGGCAATGAATTCCATAGATTTACCACTCTCTGGCTAAAGAAGTTTCTCCTCAACTCTGTTCTAAAAGGTCTTCCCTTTACTCTGAGGCTGCACCCTTGGGTCCTAGGCTCTCCTACTAATGGAAACATCTTCCCCACGTCCACTCTATCTAGGCCTTTCAGTATTCTGTAAGTTTCAATCAGATCCCCCCTCATCCTTTTAAACCCCATTGAGTATAGACCCAGAGTCCTCAAAACGTTCCTCATATGTTAAGCCTTTCATCCCTGGGATCGTTCTCGTGAACCTCCACTGGACCCTCTCCAGGGCCAGCACATCCTTCCTGAGATACGGGGCCCAAAATTGCTCACAATATTCTAAATGTGGTCTGACCACAGCCTTATAAAGCCTCAGCAGCACATCCTTGCTTTTATATTCTAGTCCTCTCGAAATAAATGCCAACATTGCATTTGCCTTCTTAACTACCGACTCAACCTGCAAGTTAACCTTAAGAGATTCCTGGACTACGACTCCCAAGTCCCTTTGCACTCCAGATTTCTGAATTCTCTCCCCATTTAGAAAATAGTCCATGCCTCTATTCTTCCTACCAAAGTGCATGACCTCACACTTCCCCATGTTGTATTCCATCTGCCACTTCTTTGCCCATTCTCCTAACCTGTCCAAATCCTTCAGCAGCCTCCCCGCCTCCTCAATACTACCTGTCCCTCCACCTATCTTTGCATCATCTGCAAACTTAGCCAGGATGCCCTCAGTTCTTTCATCTAGATCATTAATGTATAAAGTGAAAAACTGGTCCCAACACTGACCCCTGCGGAACTCCACTCATCACCAGCCGCCATCCTGAGAAGGACCCCCTTATCCCCAATCTCTGCCTCCTGCCAGACAGCCAATCTTCTATCCATGCTACTACCTTGCCTCTAACACCATGGGCTCTTATCTTACTGTGCAGCCTCCTGTGCGGCACCTTGTCAAAGGCCTTCTGGAAGTCCAAGTAGATAACATCCATTGGCTCTCCTTTGTGTAACCTACTCGTTACCTCCTCAAAGAATTCTAACAGATTTGTCAGGCATGACCTCCCTTTGATGAAACCATACTGACTTTGCCCTATTTTACCATGCATTTCCAAGTATTCTGAAATCACATCCTTAATAATGGATTCTAAAATCTTACCAACGACCGAGGTCAGGCTAATCGGCCTGTAATTTTCCGTCTTTTGCCTGACTCCCTTCTTAATCAGAGGGTTACATTAGCGATTTTCCAGTCCTCTGGGACCCTCCCTGACTCCAGTGATTCCTGAAAGATCACCACTAACACCTCCACTATCTCTTCAGCTATCTCCTTCAGAACTTTGGGATGTAATCCATCTGGTCCAGGTGATTTATCCACCTTCAGACCTTTCAGTTTTCCTAGCACCTTCTCCTTGGGAATGGCCACCATACTCACCTCTGCCCTCCGACTCTCTTGAACTTTGGGGATGTTACTCATGTCTTCCACCGTGAAGACTGATGCAAAGTACTTATTCAGTTCCTCCGCCATTTCTTTGTTCCCCACTACTACTTCTCCAGCGTCATTTTCCAGCAGCCCAATGTCCACTTTTGCCTCTCTCTTACCTTTTAAATATCTAAAACAAAACTTTTGCAATCTTCTTTTATATTACTGGCTAGTTTACCCTCATATTTAATCTTCTCCCTCTGTTGGTCTTTGTAGGCTTCCCAATCTCTTGGTTTCCCACTGCTCTTCGCCGCATTGTATGCTTTCTCTTTAGCTTTTATGCTGTCCCTGACTTCGCTTGTCAGCCATGGTTGCCTCATTCTTCCTTTAGTATGCTTCTTTTTCCTAGGGATGAATTTTTGCTGTGTCTCCCAAATTACTCCCAGAAACTCCTGCCATTGCTGTTCCACTGTCTTTCCTGCTAGGCTCATCTCCCAGTTAATTCTGGCCAGCTCCTCCCTCATGTCTTTGTAGTTGCCTTTATTCAACCGTAATACGGTTACATCTGATTCCAGTTTTTTCCTCTCAAATTGCAGGGTAAATTCTATTATATTATGGTCACTTCCTCCTAAGGGTTCCTTCACCTTAAGCTCCCTTATCAAATCTGCCTCATTACACATCACTAAATCTAGAACTGCCTGTTCCCTATTGGGCTCCACCACAAGCTGCTCCAAAAAGGCCATCTCGCAGACATTCCACGAATTCCTTTTCTTGGGATCCACCTCCAACCTGATTTTCCCAGTCTACCTGCATATTGAAATCCCCATGATCACTGTAACCTTGCCTTTTCTATCTCCTGGTGTATCTTGTGCCCCACATCCTGACTACTGTTCGGAGGCCATAACTCACATTATGGTTTTTTTTACCTTTGCGGTTCCTCAACCCTACCCACACAGATCCTACATCATCTGACCCTACGTTATTTCTTGCTATTGATTTAATTTCATTTCTTACTAACAAAGCAACCCCACCCCCTCTTGCCAACCTGCCTATCTTTTCGATAGGATGTATATCCTTCGATATTTAGCTCCCAATCCTGATCCCTTTGCAGCCATGTCTCTGTAATGCCCACCACATCATACTTGCCAATTTCAATCTGCGCCACAAGCTCATTTACCTTATTTCGTATACTGCGTGCATTCAGATACAACACCTTCAGTCCTGTATTTTCTGTCCCCTTTCTCATTGTCGTCCCTTTATCTGATGTGCTTGAAGTTAGATTCCTAGCCCTTTCCAAACACTCTGTCCTATTTTGTGTTCTGGAGACTTTAATAGCCTCTCCTGGGCTCTCCTTTCTTTTCAGTTTTTTCATAATTTTCCACGAAGTTGAATCCACCTCTCCACATACTAACCTGCTGCTTTGTTTCCCATTAGTCATACTTCATGGAGTTTTACCCTTCCCTCCCCCCCACTTTCTAGTTCAAAGTCCTGTTGACTACTCTATTTACCCTTTTCGCCACAACATTGGTCCCAGATCGGTTCAGGTGGAGACTGTCCCAACGGTACAGATCCCTCCTGTTCCAATACTGATGCCAGTGCCCCACCTCATATGGTAATTAGCAAACAAACCTCTGCATGAGTTGCCAAAGTTTCATCACACAATCATTTGGGCTTGAGTATTGCTGAAAAAAAACATGTTGTTGAAGCTTTTTGTCTTGCACTCATCAGGACAATTTGCAAGAATATCAAATCTAAGGAGAACAACAATTTATACTGCAAGAGAAGTGAGTGACAAGTGACTAATGGACTCTGATTGGTAGAGCCATTGCCATGAAGAATGCACCAGTTAACTGATTACTGACAGTTAACTGCCAAGCTTTGTTTAAAGTCAAACCAAACAGGTTGACTCTGATTGGTCAAGACATTGCCCTGCGGAATAAACCAGAGAATGACTGTCACCTATTTTATTTAGTTGATAAAGGCACAATGTGTGTACATGTTCCTTCCATCTGCAAAGGACAGGGGCCTATGTATTAATATATATAGCTTTTAGCATGTGTAAGTGAGCCACACTGTGAGCCCAACTGACAATCTTAAATTGGTTGTCAGTGTAATTCTTAGCACACTCAGGATTGTTTAGCAAATGTCGTCCAATCGCAGAATCACATTTAATGCTAGACAGGAATCATCCCAGATTTGTGGTAGGGGGTGTGAAAAAAGATGTTTTACCCTCTGCCCACGATGGCGGGTTTTCACCCCAGGTCATCGGCTTCCTGCCTCGTTAATTATGCAGCCACAGGGAACACACCACCTTGCTGCCTCTGAATCACCCACCACGCCATTACCTCACCGTTTCCTCACTCCGGGTGCCACAACTAAACTGCAGCTGCGCACACAGTTCTCAATTCTTGCAGCCCAGGACTGCCCCTGTGAAGGCATAGCCCTGAAAGCTAAGAAAAGCTCAGTGATCCATCATTGGAATGCCTTTTGGAGGCCCAACATGATGTCCTCCACCCCTGCTCTGGCCACAAGAAGTTCAGCATTCTCATCACTCTGGCTTGGGAGGCAGTGGCCACTTGCATAGATCAACATGCATCCCCACACACACCCTGGGATGCCCTCCTTCCCTAGTACAGCCTTCACCCTGAAGCCTCTTCCCTTGCCTGACGTTCCTTCTCCCCCTTCCCCATGCAAGCCCTAGCCCTGTGGCCATTGAAAAGCCACCTCCACTTTACAACAGGTCTGTTAGGCAGGGGCCTGCCCTTGAGACCTTCTAAAGGTGATGTGGTGCTGCTTGTGAAGCCTGGCACTGATGACCGTGAGTGCTGGCCAAAGCAAAGTAGGCAAACAAACCTTGAACTCCTGAGTGAAGTGGAGTTCAGCAGGTGCACATCACTTACGTGCAATTGTGTAACAAATTGATGTGCTGTTATGACCACAGCAATGTTAATTGCTGTGCAAGCCAAATATCAGAGGGAAACTTGGCTTATGGGCCATAGGCGTTTTTTGGCATTCTAAACCAAGAAATGGACTTACTGATCTCAGCAGTAAGAGGTCCAGTAACACTTTTGGGATTTTAAAAATTAAAAGTAAAAGCTTTAATAACAAGAATAAAAGAAAACTTAAGCATACAAGATTACAGGTAAATGGTTGAACTTAATCTTATAAAATATTCCCCCAAAAGACTCTCTAAATGGTCAGACCCACAAGTAAACACTTTCCAGGCAGCACTCCCTTTTAGATGTTAAACTATGAAAAATCCAGTAATATTACCAAGCAGTAGCTTCAATAAAGGCATACCACATGATCTGTAGCTCTCTTCCCCTCTGCTATGGAAATCCAAACTTCAGAATAAAACTGCTTTTTGCAGCCCAAGACTTTTCTGGCTTGACTGGATGGTTGATTCAAACAGCATCATCCCTCAGCCACAGCTCCAGCTGCTACATCTCACAGCTCCAGCTCCAGCCACGCTAAGCTCTCCCCAGTAACTCTCAAATGCCTTTTCTCCCTTTCATATCAGGTTCCATTGTTCTCACATCTCTCTGAAGCTCAAATCATTCCAAATATAAGATCTTTCATGTTTCCATCTTGTCTTTGCTTTTGGGTCAATAAAATATAATATCCCCCTTCTATTTACCTATGGAACTCCTGCAAGATGCAAACATGTTTCTTGATACCTCTGACTTCCCTTTGATATTCAAACAAATTCTCTACTTATCTATAAATGCAAATGTGAGATTAAACCTATTCACTTGTACCTCAAACCTAACACCTCTATCCTTTTCATGTTTTAAACTCCCCAGACAACCTGTCTCCTATTAATCTCTGCCCAGCTTAATTAAATCTCACACACACACATATATATACACAGCGAGACACACAAAACCTTTTCACAGGATAACACAATATTCCCCAAAGATATAAACAAAAACATCAATTTGTCACAATGCAATCATGCCAATGTTGCCAGATGATCCAGCCAGTGGATGATTCCACTGAGCAGGGCTTATAATGAGGTGCTAAAGTATTTAAATTAGGTTTCCAATGTTTGGCGGCACTAAACCCAGCCCACCATCGACGGGCAGAGTGGATGATCGCAAACTGGTTTCACAACGGCGTAAAAACAATTTTTGGCCTTCTCACCATATTGTCTGCTCATGCCTGCCATGACACCTACAGTCAATGGGAGTGGAAAATTCCAGCCTACATTTTGAGTTTTGCAAGCACAGGCTGGTTGGGTACCATCAATACCTTGCCTACTGTAAACAGCTGAGGGGACATGCTGTTTCATACAATCTGCCAGTCTTTGGGATGTATGGCCTACATATCTAACATCACACTGGCGCTGAAATTCATACACCACATTACTCATTTGTGTGGTGGGCAGAAGGTCTTTTTGGCTTGGCGGCAGCAACCTATTAGTCAAAGTACCACTTGTGCTGTGACTGCACAGTAGCAGTGTGAAACAGCTAGCGTCACCTGTTGCTCAAATTTTTGAAATACCTTATACTCCCAGGGTAATCTGAGGTAGACTGGGCACTTTTCAGGACTGAAAGTAGTGGCCTTAGGCCCATTCATGAGTTTGCATGATATACAGTGAGCAATGATCTGATCAGGGTAGCGATTGGGTGAAACAGCCTGGTCCCGTTGGTGGTGGCCATCATGATGGGCAGGGGAGGACAATTCGACAGGGAGGGCAGAAATTGTTTTTATGCTGGCGTGAAAGCACAGCGGGATCATCCGATGGTGTCCACCATGGCAGAACGCGAATCCTGCTGGAGGCCAGCATAAACCTGAATTGCAACCCAGTAATGGGATGCAAAGTTAAAGCCTGACCAGAATCATACCCCCATGCTTGATTTACTGTTATGCTAGTGGGAAAACACAAAAACATGCCGGCCCAGAACACGCCTGGACAAGTGTGAGATCAGGACTTACCGTTAAGGCCTTGATCAGATTGCACAGATCTGAGGAGAAGAAGATACTGGATCCCTACAGGTACTGGACCCTGGAGGAATATATGCAGCGCATGCTGGGTGGATTCCTATGGACTTGGCTCTGCTGCAAAGCAGCTCATGGAGGTCTCTGCTGATGCTACGGGGCTGCTTCAGAACATCACAGTCCTGATGGCTGCTACAGATGATTGGCAAGGTGGGGAGAGGACTATCTAGCTGTGAGTGAGAGAGGAAGGTGTACTGGGGGGTTGGGAGAGTGAGCTCTAGGTGTGACTGGGAAAGGAAGGTGTAATGGAGGGGGTGAGATTGGAAGGTAGGGATGAAGGTGTCAGGGGGGAATAAGGTTGGAAGGAGGGGGTGAATGTGTCAGGGCAGTGAGGTTAGGAGGGGGGGAACAAAGGTGTAAGGGGTGTGAGGTTGGGAGGGGGGCGGGAGGGACTATGGGGGGGAGGAAGGTGTAACAGGTGAGAAGGCAGCAAGTGAAGACGTAGGTATAAGGGGGTAGGAAGGTGCAAGGAAAGGAGTTCGGAGCGGGGATGGCGTCTGGGAGAGGAGGGTGTTTGAAGGGGGAAGGTGTTGGTGGGGGGGGGATTTGGAGGGGGGAAAGTGTCCAGGGGGAAGGAAATTCTGAGGGGGGAAGGTGTCCAGGGGGACGAGGAAGGTTGGAGCGGGGGAAGGTTCGAGGGAGGAAGGTGTACTGAGAGAGGAGGGAGGAAGGATGGAGGAGGGAGTAAGGGTAGAGGAGGGAGTAAGTGGGGTGAGGGGGGAATGTCCAGGTGAATGTGAAAGGGAGGGGTCTATGGAGTCAATGGCTGCCACCTCGGGAGCGAACTGAGGGTGGGCATGGTAAGAGGGAATGGTGAGTATGAGACGGGGCAGAGGGAGCCAGTAGGGTAGGAGGGTGAGGGTGTGTCAGTAACAGTAGAAGGGAGCGTGAGGGACTCAGAGGCAGACATGAACTGGGGGTGTGGGAAAGGGGAGATTGAGGAGGTCAATGTGGATGGGGGTGGGATTCTCAGGAAGGTAGGGAATGAGCACATCCACCTGGATACCTGGACATCCTGGAAAGACAGCTCAGGTTCATAGGTGACATTGGGGAGGTGGAAGGTGATGTTGGGGGATCAACAGTGATGGGGGAAAGGACATGGGTGACTGGGGAAGGCAAAAGGACATGGGAGCTAACAATATGCTTCACTACTACCATGGTGAACAGAGCCTCATGTTGGACACGAATAATTGCTACATGTGAGTACAATCAGTGGGTGGGCAGAAATACAGATCAGCTCAGATGAACAAATGAAATGAAATGCTTGGGGTAGTAAGATGAGTGTGATGGATGAAGGCTCTGCATACGTGGAAGAGTGCTCGTATGAGGCTCAGAAAGACCCTGCCACACAGACATTTCTCCCTCAGAATCACTCGTGGTCCAGCAGTGTGCAGCTGCACCGCTAGTGGGTGTGGGGGTGGAATACAGTGGGAGGACTTGTGAAGCTTGTCAATGAAGCTGGAAGGTAACATTACACATTTTTTAGTGAAAGCGAATATATTTTGAGATTATAAAGTGACAAAATGTGCAATTGCTTGTGATCAGAATTTCTCAACC
The DNA here is from genome assembly GCF_017639515.1 of Carcharodon carcharias. Taxonomy (NCBI): domain Eukaryota; kingdom Metazoa; phylum Chordata; class Chondrichthyes; order Lamniformes; family Lamnidae; genus Carcharodon; species Carcharodon carcharias. The sequence continues at coordinate 15,281,635 of NC_054471.1, forward strand.
TTTCTAGGCCTACCACATCTTCTAGGTGCTGCCCTGAAATCTGCAGCAGGGGTGGAGGCAGCCTGTGCAATGGTTGGCTCAGTTACCTCTGATGACTTCAGCATGCATCCCCTGGACAGCCGAGGCCTTGAGGGCCCCAGCTTGCTTTGGCTGTCCTCCTGTGGGCCAGCTGCTTCCTCTGCAGTGACAGAGGATGAGGTTGAAGGAGTCACAGGAAAAGGGGACTCAGAGAAAGCGGACAGTCTCTGAGATGCCTAAGTGGATGATCCAGGGGTGTCCAGCTACCATTCCACCTTCCTTCAGGTGCTTGAGGGCCCTGTCCTGACTCCTCAAGGGGAAGGAGCACCTGGAGGGACTTTGAAATGCCTTGTTTTCCTCTCGCATTGCAACTTCAGGAACTCACCCGTGGCTACTGCATGGAGTTCAGGACTGCGTGAGTCTCCGCATTCTGCTGGAGCAAGAGCTCCATGGCATCTGCCATCCTTCCCATGGACACCTCCATGCACGCACATGTGGGCTCCACTTCATCAGAGAGCAAGTGGATGTACTCCTCCGACTCACGTGCCATTCTGTTGAGGGCTTCCAACAGCTGTGCGTGATATTTCCCCACCTTCTGCTCACTCTCCACAACGAGTTGGAAGGTTGAATCCAGAAGCTCGTCATCTAACTCGGACCTCACAGATGTGTCTTTCCCAGCAGTCCTCTGAGTGCTGGGGAGCTCAGCTGAAGCTCTCTCCTCCTGCTGTGGACACATGTTCATGTAATGACCACCAGATTGTGAAGTAAAGCCTGCTCCAGATCTAGGACCCTGGTGTGTGTGTGGCGGCAGGGGGGGCGGGGGGTGTAAACACTGTAATGGGTTTTCAAGGGTGCTTATTTCCAGTTCTTCAATGTCCTCTTAGCTGGAGGTGAGGATCTGGATGGAGCTCAAGGACTGGCAAGCTGAATGTGAATCAAAGTAGAAATATCAAGTGCATGGCAACAGAGTCAAAAACAGGAGAGTGAGCACTCACAGTTGCATCGACATAGGGATGGTGTGGTGCAGGATCCTCACGTAGGTGTTCGCCACCAACCTCACCATCACCACAGGCACGGTCCACGTCTTCACCAGTATCATAAAACTATAATCATTCTCATAATATTATTGTGATTTATTGGAAAAGTAAGTCAATAGTGGGGTTTGGATAGTTTCTCTGTGTGTCTGTGTGTGGGATTTAATTGAATTGGAGACAGCTGGTCCGGAGGCTTTTGACTTATCAAAAGGAAGCTCAGTTTGAAATGCTAAATACATAAACATGGCTGGAGTTTTAGAAGGTGAAGTGAGGAAAATTTGTATTTTTAGATGAATCAGGGTAGCTTGAATTTCAAAGAGATGATAGGATATTACATCTAGCCAGAGAAGACCATGAGATGTAATAGCTCCGCCATTCAATGAGGTCATGGCTAATCTGATAAAACTAAACTCCACTTTCCTGCCTTTTCCCCATAATCCTTGATTCTCTTAATGGTTAAAAATCTGGCTATCTCAGCCTTGAAAATACTTAACGACCTAGCTTCTACAGCCCCTGCAGTAAAAAATTCCACTGATTCACTACCCGCTGAGAGAAAAAATTCCTGTTTTAACTGGGCAACCCCTTACTTTGAGATTTATCCTTGATTCTCTTAATGATTAAAAATCTGGCTATCTCAGCCTTGAAAATACTTAATGACTTAGCTTCCACAGACCCTGCAGTAAAGAATTCCACTGATTCACTACTCTCTGAGAGAAGAAATTCCTGTTTTAACTGGGCAACCCCTTATTTTGAGATTTATCCTTGATTCTCTTAATGATTAAAAATCTGGCTATCTCAGCCTTGAAAATACTTAATGACTTAGCTTCTACAGGCCCTGCAGTAAAGAATTCCACTGATTCACTACCCTCTGAGAGAAGAAATTCCTGTTTTAACTAGGCAACCCCTTACTTTGAGCTTATGCCCTCTGATCCTAGATTCTCCCACAAGGAGAAACAACCCCTCAACATCTACCCTGTCAAGTCCCCTAAGAATCTTATATGTTTCAATAAGGTCGCCTCTCATTGTTCTAAATTTTAATGAGTACAAGCCCAACCTACTCAACCTCTTCTCATAAGAAAATCCCTCCATACTCAGGATCAACCTAGTGAACATTCTTTGGACTGCCTCCAATGCCAGTATATCTTTCCTTCGATAAGGGGACCAAAATTGTTCACATTATTCTAGATGTGATCTAACTAGTGCCTTGTATAGATTTTTAAAAATTCATTCATGGGATGTAGGTGTCGCTGGCTAGGCCAGCATTTATTGCCCATCCCTAATTGCTCTTGTTCAGAAGGCATTTAAGAGTCAACCACATTGCTGTGTCTGGAGTCATATGTAGGCCAGACCAGATAAGGATAGCAGATTTCATTCCCTAAAGGTCATTAGTAAACCAGATGGGTTTTTACAACAAGTGACAATGGTTTCATGGTTATCATTTGACTTTTAATTCCAGATTTTTGAATTCAAATTCCACCATCTGCCACAGGGGGATTAGAACCCAGGTCCCCAGAGCATTACCCTGGGTTTCTGAATTAATAGTCCAGTGACAACACCACTACACCATTGCCTCCCCTTTAAGCAAGACTTTCCTATTTTTATACTCCATTCCCTTTGAAATAAAGGCCAACATTCCATTTGCCTTCCCGATTATCTGTTGAACTTGTATATTAGCTTTTTGGGATTCATGCACAAGGACTCCCAAATCCCTCTGTGCTGCAGCCTTCTGCAGTCTTTCTTCATTTAAATAATATTCAGATCCTCTATTCTTCCTGCCAAAGTGCATAACCTCACATTTTCCCACATTATATTCCATCTGCCAAGTTTTTGCCCACTCACTCAACCTGTCTATATCCCTTTGTAGACTCCTTTTGTCATCCTCAACCCTTGCCTTCCCACCTATTTTTCTGTCATCTGCAAACTTGATGACAGTACATTCACTTCCCTCATCTAAGTCATTAATATATATTGTAAGTAATTGAGGCCCCAGCACTGATCCCTATGGCACTCTACTAGTTACAGGTTGTGCCATCCTGAAAATGCCCTCCTTATCCCAACTCTCTGTCTTCTATTAGTTAGTAAATCCTCTATCCATGCTCTTACCTTATTAAGTGGCCTTATGTGCAGTACCTTATCAAATACCTTTTGGAAATCCAAATATATTTTGTCTACTGGTTCCCCTTTATGTATCCTGCTTGTTACCTCCTCAAAGAATTCTAATAAATTTGTTAGACATGACTTCCCTTTCATGAAGCCATGCTGACTAGATTAGATTATTTATTCCTAAACGCTCTGCTATTACATCCTTTATAATAGACTCTAACATTTTCCCAATGACAGATGTTAAGCTAACTGGCCTATAATTACCTGTTTTTTGTCTCCCTCCCTTTTTGAATAAGGGTGTTACATTGACTGTTCTCCAATCCTCTGGAACTTTTCCAGAATCTTGGAAGATTACTAACAGTGCGTCCACTATCTCTGTAACTACTTCCTTTAATAGCCTAGGATGCAACCCATCAAGTCCAGGGAACTCATTGGACTTTAGCCCCATTAGACTTTAGACCCTAGTACTTTTTTTCTAGTGATAGTTATTGTATTTATTTCCTCCCCCAACTTTTGCCCCTTACTTATTTAGTATTTTTAGAATGCTATTAGTATCTTCTACTGTGAAGACTGAAGCAAAGTATTTATTCAACTCCTCTGCTATTTCCTGGTTCCCCATTATTATTTCCCCAGCCTCATTCTCTAAGGGACCTATGTTCACTTTGGCCTCTCTTTCTTTTAATATAGTTAAATAAGCTCTTACTGTCCGTTTTTACATCACTTGTTAGTTCACCCTCAAAGTTTATTTTCTCCCTCTATTATTTCTTTGGTCATCTTTTGTTGGTTTTTAAAACTTTCCCAATCCTCTGGCTTACCACTAATCTTTGCCATATCGTATGTTTTTTCTTTCAATTTGATACTGTCCTTAACTTCTTTGGTTAACCATGGTTGGTTTCTTGAATCCCTTCCTTGAATTCTTCTTCCTCACAGGGATATATCTTTGGTGAGAGTCATGAACTATTTTCTTAAATGTCTGCCGTTGTTCATCAACCGTCTTTTCTGCTAAACTCCTTTCCCAGTCCACTCCAGCCAGCTCTGTCCTTATTCCATTGTAATTACCCTTATTTAAGTTTAGCATAATTGATTTGGACCCAAGTTTCTCACTCTCAAACTGAATGCTAAACTCTACCATATTATGGTCACCGTTTCCTAGGGGTCCTTTACTATGAGATAATTTATTAAAGCTGCCTCATTACACATTATCAGATCCAAAATAGCCTGACTCTTGGTTGGATTCACAACACATTGTTCTCAGAAACTGTCCTAAATACACTCTATGAATTCTTACTCATGGTCTACCTCCGCCAATTTGATTTTCCCAATCTACGTGAAGATTAAAGTAACCCATGATTAACGTACTGTTGCTTTTACATGCCTTCATTATCTCCAGATTTATTCTCTGTCCTACAGTATAGCTACTGTCAGGGAGCCTATAGACTACTCCCACCAGTGTCTTCTTTCCCTTGTTATTTTTTACCTCCACCCTTATGGATTCTACATCTTCCAGTCCAAGATCATTTCTTGCTATCGTACTTATTCCATCTCATACTAACAAAGCTACCCCATCACCCTTTCCTTCCTGACTGTCCTTTTGAAAAGTCACATACCTCTGAATATTCAGTTCCCAGCTTTGATCTCCTTGTAACCACATCTCTGTAATGGCTATAAGATCATACCAATTAACCTCTACTTGTGCCGTTAATTCATTTATTTTGTTCCGAATACTACATGCATTTAAGTATAGGGCCATTAATTTTGCCTTTTTACCATTTTCCCCCTTTGCCCCTATTTGCTGATTTTTTTAATGTTTGTACACTCTGTCCCTTCCCGTCACACTCTGGGTATCATTACCTAAATAGCTGCCCTGCAAGGTTGCCATGTCCTTTTGTTTTGTAAGCCTACTTAAACCCTCTCCAGAACCCTACCCCCCCCCCCACGCCCCCCCCCCCCCCCCCCCCCACCACCCCCCAACCCCCCTCTATTTAGTTTAAAGCTTTCTCAACAGCCCTAGTTATTCGGTTCGCCAGGACTCTGGTCCCAGCACAGTTCAAGTGAAGCCCATCCCACCTGAACAGCTCCCTTCTACCCCAGTACTGGTGCCAGTGCCCTATGAACTGAAACTCATTCCTCCCACACCAATCTCTGAGCCACGCATTTAACTTCTTGATTTTATTTACCCTCTGCCAGTTTGCCCGTGGCTCAGGTAGCAATCCCGAGATTATTACCTTGGAGATTTGCTTTTTAATTTAGCTCCTAGCTATTCAAATTCTTTCAGCAGAACTTCCTTTCTATCAATGTCGTTGGTACCAACGTGGATGATGACAACTGGATTCCTTCCTTCCTACTCCAAGTTCCTCTCCAGCCCTGAGGAGATGTCCTTAGCCTTGGCACCAGGCAGGCAAAACAACCTTTGGGACTCATGCTCATGGCTGCACAGAACAGTATCTATCCCCCTAATTATACTGTCCCCACCACTACTGCTTTCCTATTTCCTCCCCCACTTGAATGGCTCCCTGTACCACAGTGCCATGGTCAGTTCACTCATCCTCCCTGCAGTCCCTGCTCTCATCCATACAGCTTGCAAGAACCTTGTAACTGTTGGGCAATTGCAGGGGCCACAACTCCTCGAACACTACCCCCTGAGTCCCCTTACCTGTTCCACCTGCAATCACACCCTCCTGTCCCTAATCACAGACCAAATTTGAATGATCTAATCTGAGGGGTGTGACTGTCTCCTGGATCAAAGTTTCCAGGTAACTTTCCCCCTCCCTGATGTGGCGCAATGTCTGCTGCTTGGACTCCAGCCCCTTAACTTGGATCCGAAGATCCTCGAGTTGCAAACACTTGGTACAGATGTGTTCACTCTGGGTCACCTTGGTATCCAGCAGACCCCACATGCTGCAGCAGCAACACATCACCCGTCCTGCCATCGCTATCGTATTTTATTCAATTTATTAATGAATTACTCTAGTAACCCCATTCTTTACACTTTATTATAATGATTTTTATACACACTAATGTCGATCTTATACTTAACAAGCTATCTTTAAGAAAAAGAGAAAAAAAAACTAGAGATCTAAACACAAACTATAGACCTAATTTTTACTTTAAAGACTAGAAATACTCACCAATCCTACTCAACAATCAACTGCCCTCCGCATTCTTTTCCCTCTTGCACTCTTTAATGGTCTCTCATTCTTCTCACATTCTCTCACTGTTAAAGGCCCTGCTTGTCTTGCGCTTGCTCCCTGTAAATGACCACACTGTTTCTCTCGCACTCTCACCCTATAAATGACCACACTGTTTCTCTCAGTTTCTCGTTGTAAATGACCACACTGTTTCTCTCACACTGTCACCCTGTAAATGACCACGCTGTTTCTCTTGCACTCTCTCACTGTAAATGACCATGCTGTTTCTCTCAGGCTCTCTCCCTGTAAATGACCACACTGGTTCTCTCACAGTTTCTCACTGTAAATGACTGCACTGTTTCTCTCACAGTTTCTCGCTGTAAATGGCCGCACTGTTTCTCTCACAGTTGCTCGCTGTAAATGACCATGCCGTTTCTCTCACACTCTCACCCTGTAAATGACTGCGCTATTTCTCTTGTACTCTCACCCTATAAAACTAGGCCAAGCAGTGTGTTTATTTTTCCCAAAGGTTACTAATAGTATTAGCACCATGAAAAGCTTTATATTATGAGAAAGGTAAAATTCCAAAGACATATGGGAAGAATAGAATTTGCATCAAAAGGAGGAAACATGTATAAAGGAGAAGAGGCTATGTGTCAGAGAGGAAGGCATTGTAAGGTCTACCTGAAGCATGAAAAGCCTCCAGTAGTTGTGCATTAAGCTGCTGTCTACAGAAACCAATGCTGGGAAAAGCCCCTTTGAATTCTACTGTCCCGGGTATTGTGGTGATTTACCTGGATCTGTTTAAATCTTTTTTTTTACTATTGGCTTAATAGAGGTGTAACTGGAAGCCAGATGAATTAGGGGTTTTAGGAATTATTATATGAGTAATTTGCAGACTTATGTATGCACTTGAAATCTTTTCTTTTGTTAATAAATATTTAATTTAGTTTTGTAAAAAATCTCTAGAGTCTTCATAGATTTATTACTACTGAATTCAGGGCATGCCTCTCGAAATAAAATACAAATTTCAAAATCATTGTGATTGTGTGTTCAAGTTTCGCTCATGGATTTGATCTGCCTAGCACACATCGTCTGTCGCATCATAACACCAGTCAGTGTGATGGCTTGCGCCGCAAAGTGAGTGAGAGACCTAATGTGGGCCTCTCCACCTTTGGTTCGGGACCACTTCCTGCTGTTATGAGCCAGCTTCTCCTGCATGAAAACAGATGGAGAAAGTCTGAGCAGGATGCACAGCACTGCATGGAATGTTTGTGTGGTGAGCGGAGCCATGGATGGGATGAGGACACGAGCACTAGAGGATATAAGCCCGATGAAGATGTGAGGGTGTGTGTGAGAGTTAGTGGTGTTGTCCCTTGAGCTGTGAGATCACTGTGGATGTGTGATGGGTTTGTGAATATATGAGTTGAGAGCGATGAGGTGGTGAACTTACCCTGGTGGAATGGATGAGACCATTCATCTTCTTGCTGCACTGGATGGCTGACATCCTCTGTGCTCCAGTGGCGCTGATCACTGCTGCCACCGGTTCCCAGGCTGGATGGTGACTCTGGTGGACCTCCTGCAGGGGTAGAAGACACTGAAACAGGCTTCTAATGCGCCCAGGAGGCACACCAGAGAGGCGTCTCTAAATTTGGGAGCTGCTGTCTTCTTTGCTTTCAGGGCCATCTGTTGCCTGGAGCAGTCCTGGTCTGTAGACAAAAAATAGACTGCGCTCTGGTGCACTTTAAATATAGCGCCCAGAGCAAGGAAGTGTTGAGGTCACGGCATGGCGGGCAAATCTGAGCCTGCCTGCCAGTGATCCGGCGTGTTTCCTGTGAATGCATTGTTAATGAGGTGAGATGCACTGGGTAGGGGACAATATGGCACAAAAACCTGCCATTGCGGCCAGCAGATAAAATGATCTTTTTCATGCCCGCTACTGCACTTTGTGCAAATCTGGGACAATTCCACCCATTATCTTGCAGGATGGCTTTGATGCGCCCTATTTCAGCATCAAGTTCGCATGGTGAGCAAATGGCTCAAGCCCGATTTGCAAGGTTTCTGATAAGGCCATTCAGAGTCCACTTGCCAATCAATTAGCACTCTCTTCTCATGCAATATAAATTGTTGTTCGCTTTACATTTGGTATTCTTGCGAATTGTCCTGATGTGTGCAAGACAAAAAGCTTCGACAACATGTATCATTTTTTTGGCAAGTTCTGTACTCCAAATAACAATTTATAAACATTTGGACCTTTGTCCCATTGCCAGTTGGGGTTATTCAGAACAAATATCAAACATAATGCATACCTGACTTTGCTCCATCCGGTGGTAACAGTCCACAGATGAGATTCATTCCTTCATCTCCCAGAATACAGTCCCCAAGATCCAGGGATATTAGGGAGGGGTGTAGGGAAAGGACAGGATTCAGTATAGCCAAGCCAGAATCAGTGAGGGGAGTGCCATGCAGACTACAGGGAGAAAAAATGTTACATACCATTAGGGCACAAGTTAAGTGGCATGGCAAACAACACAAGTAACACAGAAAATTTCCATTTCTTATGCATCCAACAATGACAGAGTACTACTCAAAGCTGAAAATATCATAACAGGTCGTCAGAATCTGAAGAAAGAGGTTAAAGTATCAGGTGAGACTTAGCATTGAAACTGCCATTGTAACGGGAGTGGAACACCCTGTCCAGGGCACAGCAAAGAATGAGTTCAAAGGCAAACAACAGGTAACAATAAAGAGTTTAAATCCACTCACTTTGGAGTTTAACTAGACTTAAATGCTGGAATCATAGTGGAACCTGTTGTATAATGCAGACAAGTCATCTAGTCAGAAATAGAAATATAAAGTGCTGGAAATATGTTTCGTGTCAAATATGACTCTTCTTGAGACACAGCTACACCTTTGTACTCCTTATTTACTGGGACCGATGACAGTATCCCAGAATTCCGCACCATCTGAGATTAGTCTAAGGACATTGCACTTCTTCAGAAGAGTCATATTCATCACAAAACCTTAACTCCATCTGCTTCACAGATGCTGCCTTTTCTCTAAGGAAAGCAGGCTGAACTTCTCCAAACTATCTTCATAACCGAAGTTCCTCATGCCTGAAACTATTTTCATTAATCTTTTCTAGACTCTCTTCAATACCTTCAAATAATTCCTAAAGCGTAGCGTCCAGAAGTTGATACAATACTGCAGGTGAAGCCAAACTAGTGAACTATACAAATTCAACATAGCCTTCTTGGTCTTGTACTCTATTCCCCTATTAATAAATCCCAGGATGCTGAATGCTTTATTAACCACTCTCTAAACCTGTCCTGCCACCTTCAATGACTTGTGCACATATACACCCAGGTTCCACTGCTTCTGTACCCCCTTAGCTGTACCCGCTATTTTATACTGACTCTCTATGTTCTTTCTACAAAAATGAATCACTTCACATTTCTGAGCATTGAACTTCATCTGCCACCCAGGGCCAGGGAGAGAAATTATGGTGCTTCTCCTATTTCTGTGCAACAGAACTTTTAAAAGGCTAGAGGACATAGGCTGAATGGTTCACAATTGTATCTGGTTCGTGATCAGCAAGTCTGAAGATTCTGCTGATTGCTGCTTCTCACTACAATTTATTTTCAATATCTACTATGCAACTAAACTTTATCACGATATTTCAATACCAAAAAAAAACTCATAAAAAGCACCAAGATAGAGTGGGATAATAGGTAAGTTGAAAAAAGGACAAGATTGAAGTCAATGGGAAAGACTCTTAAGAATCATGTGCAGTGTAAACAGACTCACTATGAACCTGTTATGCATTCCTGTCCTGGCAATCTCACCCCACAAAGCCTGCTCATAGTAAACTTTCATTAGCAACAAAATAACTTGAACTTCAGCCATGATTTCCCCCTCTGATCTCAAAATAATTATGGATGACAAAGACCATCTAGCCCAGTTCATCACATCCATCCCAGATTGACAAATGAACATAAGTATTAGGAGCAACAATAGGCCATTTGGCCCCTCAACGTTGCTTTGCCATTTGATAACATTGCCTACATTATACCAGTTATACAATTTAAAAGTACTTAATTGGCTGTAAAGTGATTTGGGACATTGTGAAAGGTGTTATATATAGGTTTTGCCTTTCTTTCATTACACCTGCATGCAGCAGACAGAGTGACTGTAGCAATAGTGAAATTGTAGGCCCAATGTTGTTTCTCTGAGGATAGTTAATCACAGAGCAATGTTAGGAAAGAGGGTACAAAGAAATCACTACATTTACAAAGCAATTCAAATCTGTAGCTAATCCCAATGATCCCCTCTAGCCACCCCCAACCACATCCTCTAACCTCCCGCAACCACCCTCTCTAACCTCCCCCAATTACCCCTTGAACAGCCCATTAACAACACTCAACCCTCCCCCCAAAATCCCCACCAACTGCATCTCAAAGGCCCCCCCAATTCCCCTCCAACCTCCCCCAATCCCCCAACCTCCCGCAAATCCCTCCAACCTCCCATTCAATATTCCCTAACAACCTCCTCTTCAACCCCCCTCCAACCTCCCTCCAATCTCCCCTCCAGCCCCCTTCCAACCTACCCCCAACCATCCTCCAATGTCCCCCAAACCCTGGTAAACTTCCTCCTAACTCGCCATCCAACCTTCTTCCCCAACACCCCTCTCCAATCTTTCCACAAACCCCCATCCAACTTTCCCCCAACACCCCTCCAAATTTCCGCGATAACCTTTCACCCCTGTGCTTATCAAGAATCTATTTCTGCCTTAAAAATATTCAAAGATGCTGCCTCAACTACCTTTTGAGGAAGAGAATTCCAAAATCTCACAGCCCCTTGAGAGAAAAAATCTTCCTCATCTCTGCCTTAAATGCACAACCTTTTATTTTGAAACAGTGACCCGAGTTCTAGATTCTCCCACAAGAAGAAACATCCTTTCCACATCCACCCTGTCAAGTCCCCTCAGGATCTTACAACATTTCATTCAAGTCATTTTTCACTCTTCTAAACTCCAGTGGATACAAGCCTAGCCTGTCCAGCGTTTCCTCATAAGACGACCCTCACATTCAGGTATTAATCTACTAAAGCTTCTCTGAACCGGTTCCAATGCATCTTTCCTTAAATAAGGTGACCAATACTGCACACAATACTCCAGATGTGGTCTCATTAATGCCCTGTATAACCGAAGCATAACCTCCCTACTTTTCTATTCAATTCCCCTTGCAATAAACAATAACATTCTATTAGTTTTACTAATTACATGGTGCACCTGCATACTAACCTTTTGCAATTCATGCACTAGGACAGATCCCTTTGCATCTCAGAGCTCTGCAATCTCTCACCATTTAGATATATGGTTCTTTTTTATTTGCCCTGCCAAAATGACAACCTCACATTTTCCCACATTATACTCCATTTGCCAGATCTTTGCCTACTCATCTAACCTACCTATATCCTTTTGCAGCCTTCTTATGTCCTCTTCACAACCTATTTTTCTACCTATTTTTGTGTTATCAGCAAATTTAGCAGCCATACTATTAATCCCTTCATTCAAATCATTTATATCAATTGTAAAGAGTTGAGGCCCCAGAACTGATCCCTGTGACACATCACTCATCACATCCTGCCAACCAGAAAAAGACCCATTAATGCCTACCATCTCAATCCTGTTTGCTAGCCAACCTTCTATCCATGCCAATATGTTATCCCCTACGCCATGAACTTTTATTTTCCGTAATAACCTTTGATGAGGCACCTTATCAAATGCATTCTGGAAATCTAAGTACAGTACATCCACTGGATCCTCTTTATCCACAGCACCTGTTACTTCTTCAAAGAATTCCAATAAATTGGTTAAACATGATTTCCTTTTCACAAAACCAAGTTCACTCTGCCTGATTACCTTAAGTTTACTAAGTGCCCTGTTATAGGTTTTTAATAATAGCTTCTAACATTTTCTCCAGGACCGATGTTAAGCTAACTGGCCTATAGCTTTCTGCTTTCTGTCCCCATCCCTTTTTGAATAATGAGTTACATTAGCTATTTTCCAACCTAATGGAACCTTTCCCGAATTTAGTGAATTTTGAAAAATTAAAACCAATGCATCAACTATCTCACTAGTCATTTCTTTTAAGATCCTAGGATGAAATCCATCAGGACCTGGGAACTTGCCAACCCGCAGTTTCAACAATTTGCTAAGTACTACTTCCTGGTGATTGTAATTTTCCTGAGTTCCTCCCTCCCTTCCAATCCCTGACTTGCAGCCATTTCTAGAATATTACTTGTATCGTCTATAGTGAAGACTGATGCAAAATGCTCATTCAATTCATCTGCCATCTCCTTATTTTTCACTAACTTCCCAGATTCATTTTCTATAGGACCAACACTCACTTTTATTAACTCTTTTCTTTTTTAAATATCTATAGAATCTCTTATTATTTGTCTTTTAATTTCTAGCCAGCTTTCTCTCATACTTTAAGTTTTCCCTCCTTACTAATCTTTGTTACTTTTGCTGCTTTTTATATTTTGTCCAATCTTCTGACCTGCACCCATCTTTGCGTAATTATATGCTTTTACTTTAAGTTTGATACTACTTTTAACTTTCTTTAGTTAATCACGGATGGTGGGTCCTCCCTTTGGAATTCTTTTTTCTCTTTGGAATGCATCTATTCTATGTATTCGGAAATATCCCCTTAAATGTCTGCCACTGCATCGCTATTGACCTATCCCTTAATCTAAATTGCCAGTTCACTTTTGCTAGCTCTGCTTTCATGCCCTCATAATTGCCCTTATTTAAGTTTAAAATACTAGTCTTAGGCCCACTGTTCTCTTCCTCAAAGTGAAGACAAATTTCAATCATATTATGATCACTGCTATCTAGGGACATCTTCACTATGAGGTTATTAATTAATCCTATCTCATTGCACAATTGGGTATAGCCTGCTCTCTAATTGGCTCCAGAATATGCTGATCTAAGAAATTATTCCAAAAACAGTCTATGAATTCGTCATCTATGCTACCTTTGCCCATCTGATTATTTCAGTCTATTTGTAGATTAAAATCCCCTATGATAATCACCATACCTTTATGACAAGCTCCCACTATTTCTTCTTTGATACTCCGTCTTACCATGTGATTACTGTTAGGGGGCCTGTACACCACTCCCACAAGTAACATCTTGCCTTTATCATTACTCATCACTACCCAAACCGCTTTTATATTCTGGTTTCCTGAACTTAGGTCAAGCTCTCTACTGTGATAATGTCATATTTAATTAACAGAATCACTCTCCACCTTTTCCTGACTTCCTATCCTTCCTAAAAGTCACATACCCTTCAATATTCAGGTCCCAATCTATGCCAGCCTACAGCCATGGCTCTGCAATGGCGATTAGATCATACTTATTAATCTCTATTTGCACTATCAGTTCATCTGTTTTGTTTTGAATGCTATGCGCATTCAGATACAGAGCCTTAAGTTTTGTCTTTTTGTTATTTTTGTAACCTCTAGCCTTACCTGTTGATTTACTCATAGGTTTATACTCTCTGTCCCTTCCTGTCACAGTCTATCATTTCCCACATTAATACCTTCCTCTCTTCCCTTGTCTCTACTCTTTGATATACCACATCTGTCCGCATTTGATCCCTTGACCCCACTATTTCGTTTTCAACCCTCTCTACTTCCCTAGTTATGCTGTTCACAAGAACACTTGACCCAGCATAGTTCAGGTGCAGACCTTCCCAACGGAACAGCCCTCTACTTTCCCCAGTACTGGTGCCTATGCCCCATAAACCATATCCCACTTCTCCCACACCAGTCCTTGAGCCACGTATTCATCTCTCTAATTTTATGTACCCTATGCCAATTTGCACTTGGCTCAGGTAATAATCAAGAGATTATAGCCTTTGAGGTTCTGCTTTCTAATTTAGTGCCTAGCTCCTCATATTCTCTATGCAGAACCTCTTTCCTAGTTCTACCTATGTCGTTGGTAACTACATCGACCACGATGATTGGATCTTCCCCTCCCACTACAAGTTCCTCTCCAGCCCTGAGCAGATGTCCCGAAGCCTGGTACCGGGCAGGCAACAGCCGTCTGGACTCTCATTCTTGCAGAAGAGAACAGTGTCAACGCCCCTCACCATTGTCCCCTGCCATACTCCTTTTTGCTCCCTCTCACTTGAATGGCTTCCTGTACCATGGTGTCATGTCAGTTTGCTCATCCAGCTTCCATTCCCCACTTTCATCCAAACAAGCTGAATGAACCTGAAGCCTATTGGATAATTGCAGAGGTTGACACTCCTGCACTCCTGCCCTCTGGGTCCCCTTACCTGCCTCACTCGCAAACACATCCTCCCGTCCCTGACCACTAATGAAATCAGAAGGCCCTATCCTAAATGGTTGACTGCCTCCTGGTACAAAGCATCAGGTAACTTCCCCCCTCCCTGATGTGCTAAGCATCTGCAGCTCAGCCTCTGGCTCAATGATTCTGAGCCGAAGCTCCTCGAGCTGCAAACACTTACTGTTGTTGCATTTGTCCTGGATTACACCAGAATCCAGGAGCTCCCACATGCTGCAGCAGTTAACACATCACTTGTCCTGCCATCCTCAATCTATTTTAAGTAATTACTTAAGTGTATTATTCGCTTATTTATGTTGCTTTTTTATATATTTTATTAACTTTACCACCAGTTTGTATACTATTTTAAACCTTAGGACTGGAGCAGACCTTAACAACTGACCAGATGCTCACCAAACAGCTAGCTCCTTTCCTCCAACACCACCCTGCCACCCCAACCTTACCCCCAATCTCCCCTCCATTCTTCCCTACAACCCCCCCAACCTTCCCCAACACTCCCCAAACCCCCTCCAACTTCCCTCCAAACCCCCCTCTAACCTCCCCCCAACCCCAATCTAAAATATCAATTAACCACTACTCTGTTTCCTCTCACTCAGCCAATTCCTTATGCATGTTGCTGCTGTCCCTTTTATTCCATGATCTATAATTTTCTCACAAGTCTGTTGTGTGGCACTGTATCAAAAGCCTTTTGGAAGTCCATGTATACCACATCACCAGCATTGTTATCATCAACCCTCTCTGTTACCTCTTCAAAAAACTCCAGCAAGTTAGTTAAACATGGTTTTCCCTTAAAAAATCCATGCTAGCTTTCCTTAATTAACCCACATTTGTCCACGTGACTATTAACTTTGGCCGAAATAATTGTTTTTATAAGTCTCACCACCACCGAAGTTAAACTGACTGGTCTGTAATTGCTGGGCTTATCCTTATGCCAGTTTTGGAACAAGGGTATAATGTTTGCAATTCTCCAGTCCTCTGGCACTACCCCATGAGTCTAAGGAAGACTCAAAAATTATAGCCAGTACCTTTACAATTTTCACTCTCGCTTCTTGCAGTGTCTTTAGCTGCATCTCATCCGGTCCTGGTACCTTGGTAACTTTAAATAGAGATAATCTATCCAACAACCCCTCCTTTTCAATTTTAACCCTTCTAGTGTCTGAATTACCTCCTCTTTTACCATGGCCTGGGGGTCATCAGCTTCCTTGGTAAAGGCAGATGCAAGGACGACTGTTTTAATGACTTAGAGTCGGGAGTGCAAGGCACCTTTTCAAAATTTGTAGATGATACTAAACTTGGAAGTATTGTGAACTGTGAGGAGATATTTTTCAAGAAGACAAGGCTGGTGGAATGGGCAGACTGGGTTTGATGAAATTTAATGCAGGGAAATGTGAAGTGATACATTTTGGTAGGAAGAACCAGGAAAGGAAGTGGGCTGCATCTTCCGATGCCAAAAGCAGCAAATATTAAGGCATCTGTTGTAAGGTGTTGGGTGTAGTTCAGTAGGTTATTAAGGTATTTGCAGTCTTATATTGTTCAAGTATTTATTAACTACTGGAAACAAAGAAAGTAAGTCGTAAAGAGGACAGAAAGAGGCTACAAAGTGGCACAAGTTAAGTGAGTGGGCAAAGATC
This sequence comes from Carcharodon carcharias, assembly GCF_017639515.1. Taxonomy (NCBI): domain Eukaryota; kingdom Metazoa; phylum Chordata; class Chondrichthyes; order Lamniformes; family Lamnidae; genus Carcharodon; species Carcharodon carcharias. The sequence goes on from NC_054471.1 coordinate 15,297,926, forward strand.
TGGCAAATGGAGTATAATGTGGGCAAGTGTGAAATTGTCCATTTTGGCAAGGAGAATAAAAAGGAAGTATATTATCTAAATGGTGAGAGATTGCAGAGCTTTGAGATTGAGGGATCTAGGTGTCCTAATGCACGAATCACAAAAGGCTATTATGCAGGTACAGCAAGTAATTAGGAAAGCTAATAGAGTGTTATCATTTATTGCAAGGGGAATTGAATACAAAAGTAGGGAGGTTATGCTTCAGTTATACAGGGCACTGGTGAGATCACATCTGGAGTACTGTGTGCAGTATTGGTCTCCTATTTAAGGAAATATGTAAATGCATTAGGAGCAGTTCAGAAAAGATTTGCTAGACTAATACCAGGAATGGGTGGATTGTCTTATGAGGAAAGGTTGGATAGGTTAGGCTTGTATTCACTGGAGTTTAGAAGAGTTAGAGGTGACTTGATTGAAACCTTTAAGATTCTGAGGGGTCTTGACAGAGTGGATGTTCCTCTTATGGGAGAATCTAGAACTAGTGGTCACAGTTTAAAAATAAGGGATCTCTCATTTAAGACAGAGATGAGAATTTTTTTCTCTGAGGGTCATGAGTGTTTGGGACTCTTCCTCAAAAGGCAGTGGAAGCAGGGTATTTAAATATTTTTAAGGCAGAGCTAGGTAGATTAACAAGAGGGTGAAAAGTTCTCAAGGGTAAACAGGTGACGATCTCATTGAACGGTGGAGCAGGCTTGAGGGGTCAAGTGGCATATTCTTCATCCTACCCTCATTGCTTACTTGGATGGAGAGTGTTCCAAAAAAAACCTATTGGTCAGAACTGTTATGCTGTTTTTCTCATTAAAACAATGGATAGTCTGGACATCAAGGGGAGGCAGGTGTAGTGGTATTGTCACTGGACTGGTAATCCAGGGTAATGCTCTGGGGACCTGGGTTCAAACCCCATTATGGCAGATGGCGGAATTTGAATTCAATAAAAATCTGGAATTAAAAGTCTAATGATGACCATGGAACCACTGCTGATTGTTGTTAAAAACCCAGCTTGTTCTCTAATGCCCTTTAGGGAAGGAAATCTGCTGTCCATACCTGGTCTGGTATACCAGTGATTCCAGCTACACAGCAATGTGGTTGACTCTTAAATGCCCTCTGGATGAGGGAAATTAGGGATTGGCAATAATTGCTAGCCTAGCCAGTGACATCTACATCCCATAAATAAATAAACTTTATACATAGGTACAGTAAAGGACCAAGCTAGAGCTGTCTCCATGCTTGCTTCTAACATGGATCAGTCCCAGGTGCAGGTCATGTGTTCTCTTAAATCACTGTGTGGGCGGCACTGTACTTCATCTCATGTTAACCTTTTATGTGCCAGTCCCTAATACTATACCTTCCTCCAACATATTTGTAAACTATCCCAGTTTATCCTATGTATTTACATCAGTACTGCAACACCAGCCCACCGCAACCCCCTACCCCACCCCCTCAAGTTGCTGTTTGTAGGTTCAGGAAGTCTGGAGGCCTTATAACTCTTCCACATCTTGTTCTCATTACTGTCGGAGGAGTGGTAGGCACGGACGCTGCAGGTAAACTTTGTTAAGTTGAAGGTTGTTCTGGCATCTGGGTGTCTTTTCATCCTCTTTTTTCATTCTTAGTCATTGAATAAGTCTTTGTCAATTCCCAATTGTAGCGATATATGGTGGGTTGGTTTATCTGGCTTTCTTCTGGATGAACTTAAGGCTAGTCTATATAGTGTTTTTTTCCCCTTCTTCCTTCGTGCAGCTCAACATGACAAACACAGGGATGGAAGATGGTTCTTCCTGTTGTGAGGGTGTGACTTGACAGTAAGGTCACCTTTGCATTTTTCTGTGCGCTGTGCTGCTGTAAATGAATGGCTGCATCTCGGTTTCAACATTGCAACATTGTTTGTGAGACTGTCATGCTGGCTGAGGATTCCAGAGTCTGCTCTGTGAACTCAGGGTTTCTCTCTTCAACTGGTGTCGGTACCAGAGATTGAGGCTCTTCTCATTGCTGGTTCCTCTCTTGACCGTCATCTACTCAAGGTGTCATAGTAACCATCTGAGTGGTTGGTTGGTCCAATCAATGAGGGACTTCTGGCACCTGCACAACCCGGTCTGTAAAGAGTGAAGACAATTCAGAGCTGAATTCCCAGTCGAGAGAATATTTCTTGTTGGAGCTCCCAGGAACTTGAAGTTCTGTATAATTTACGACAGTGGTTGCCTTGACATCTTCAGCTGGTTTGAACAGATTCAGGGCTACACAGACATCTCTGCTCAAGAGGGAAAAAGACTGGTTACAGATGACATAAATCAGCTCGAAGATTTGTTTGCCGCCATACCTTAATGGTTCGAGAATCATGCTGGTCAGAAGGTGGATTCCTGCGGGTCCACAAAGTGGTGCATCTGTTGTTCATAGCCAGAGGTCACTTAGCCATGGTTATTTGTCCAATAACACCATGACGCTGGTTCCTATGTCCAACTTAAAGTTTGTGAAATGGCCATTAACTGAGATGTCTGCATTCCAGAAGCAAAACCCAGGATCTTTAACCTCATCTGAGAAGCATGGTTGTGTGTCCTCCTGGTGTGCTGGCTCGACTTCATGAACTCTCTTGGAATCTTCTGTGCGCATAGCTTCCCGGAGCGTCCTACTCAGTTACATTGAATGCATTGGACTGAAATTGCCATTGTTCATGCCTGTGAGGTTGCTTTGCTCCATAGCGCTGGTAGGGTCGCTCTACTGGTTATTAGAATATTGCTACCCTTGGTCTGGGTTGTTTTTGAACTTTTTCATTAACTGGACAGTAGGGTTTACTTTGTGCCATGATTTGCTTTCTCCCCTTGACATGTATCTGTGCTGCAAACGGATAACAGATTTCCTGACAATCTGGATGGCCTTCTCAAGGGTTAGATCTTCCTTCACTTGAAGCATGTCTGAGAGTGCATCCTCTGCCAGTCCTACAGCTATTCTATCCCTGATTAGCTCAGGCTTCTGGTCATTGTAATTGCAGCCTTCAGCCATTCTGTGCAGTTCATTAATGAAGGAGTTGACAGATTCTCATGGCTACTGGACACGTTTATTACCTTTCATGCCCTTTCATGGGTTTTGTTACTTCTGAGGTTAGGATAAGTGTTGAACGATTTTAAAACTTCATCAGATTTTGCAGATGATTCTTTGATTCCATGTCTAGCTATTAGTATCAGCTATTGGGTCTATTGAATAAAGCAGTCTGTTAACTTGCTCAGCTTCTATCTTTTTATCCAGACCTGAAGCAACCATGTATCTAAGAACCCCCTTTCTCCAAAGTCCCCAAATTTTTGATTGATCTGGGTCTTGGATAAGTCCAAATTGACTGGAAGAGTGGATTTCTGATGAATGGCTAAAATTTTTAAATTGCAGGTTCATCTTTAAGAGCTTTCTGAAAATCCAAGATGGCACCACCGTACGCTTCTGCACAAAAGGTTTTCACGTGCTTGGCAGTTTTGGTGTGCTCCTGCAGTAATGACATCAATGATCTCAGTGTTTAATCTTTTTCAACAATGGCTGCCTATATCAACAGGTTAAAGTTTTCCTCACCTTAGCATCTTGGATCTTGGAAGCATCAAATCCCGGTGTTTGCTTGATTTTTAAAGCTGGCTACTTAGTTGCGATTATTTTTAAATTAATTTTTTTTTCTTTGTTCAAAGCAAGTTCAGCTGTCACCAGTTCAGGTGCTGTCTTGGGGATTGGGTTTCTGGGACTGCAATTTAAACCACAATTTCTGGCCACTGCAGTATTTAACTTTTCAGGGCCTGTGTTGTCCAAGAATTTTAACTTTTTAGCTCATCCCACTTGGTCTACTGACTCTACAAACTCTGGGTACTCTGGGTATTGAAGCTGGACTTCTACAGGATTAAATGGAGGCTTCTGCTTCAGTGAGGAGTTTAATTTCTGCCTTCAGCTTCCAAGTCTTTATCTGGACCTTTTCTCTTGTGATTTCCTTCTGCGCCTTCGATTCTTCAGCTTCTCTTCAGCTCAGAATGTTTCTTTAAATTTTTCTTCAGTTTCCCAGGAGGTAAATTTCTTTGAGTCTGCAAGCTTTTGAAATAGTCAGTTGTTCAACAGTATTTATTAAATACTAGAAACTATATATATAGGTACAGTAAAGGTCCAAGCTAAGAAATATCTCCATGCTTGCTTCTACACATGGCTCCAAGAACACTAAGCTGACCCGTAAGTGTGGGCCATGTGTTCATTTGGGGGAGGTGATGTCGTAGTGGTATTGCCGTTTAACTAGTAATCCAGAAACCCAGGGTAATGCTCGAGGACAATAACAAAAATAGCTGGAAAAACTCAGCAGGTCTGACAGCATCTGTGGAGAGGATTACAGTTAATGTTTCGAGTCTGTATGACTCTTCATCAGAACTAAGGAAAAAATAGAAATGAGGTGAAATATAAGCTGTTTGAGGGGGCTGGGACAGGTAGAGCTGGATAGAGGGCCAGTGATAGGTGGAGGCAAAGAAGAGATTGCCAAAGATGTCATAGACAAAAGGACAAAGAGGTGTTGATGGTGGTGATATTAGCTAAGGAATGTGCTAATGGTGACATTAAGGGTAGAAAGCAGGACAAGGAAGTGACAGATGGCCCTAGTGGGGGTGGGGTGGTGGGAAGGGATTGAAATAGGCTAAAAGGTGGTGATAAAACAATGGGTGGAAATAAATGTAAAAAAATTGAAATAGGTGGGAAAAGAAAAATATATTAAAAAAAATATTTAAAAATATTAGAAAAAAGGGAGATTGGAAAGGGGGTGGGGATGGAGGAGAGAGTTCATGATCTGAAGTGGTTGAACTCAATGTTAAGTCCAGCAGGCTGTAAAGTGCCTAATCGGAAGATGAGATGCTGTTCCTCCAGTTTGTGTTGAGCTTCACTGGAACGTTGCAGCAGGCCAAGGACGGACATGTGGACATGAGAGCAGGGTGGTGTGTTGAAATAGCAAGAGACAGGGAGGTCTGGGTCATACTTGCGGACAGACCGAAGGTGTTCCACAAAGCGGTCACCCAGCCTGTGTTTGATCTCTACCCTTAATGTCACCATTAGCACATTCCTTAGCTAATATCACCACCGTAAACACCCCTTTGTCCTTTTGTCTATGACATCTTTGGCAATCTCTTCTTTGCCTCCACCTATCACTGGCCCTCTATCCAGCTCTACCTGTCTCAACCCCCTCAAACAGCTTATATTTCACCTCATTTCTATTTTTCCTTGGTTCTGATGAAGAGTCATACGGACTCTAAACGTTAACTGTATTCCTGTCTGCAGATGCTGTCAGACCTGTTGAGTTTTTCCAGCTATTTTTGTTTTTGTTTCAGATTTCCAGCATCCGCAGTATTTTGCTTTTATCTTAATGCTCTGGGGACCTGGGTTTGAATCCTGCCACGGCAGATGGTGGATTTTGAATTCAATAAAAATCTGGAATTATAAGCCTAATGATGACCATGAAACCATTGCCAATTTTTGTAAAAGCCCATCTGGTTCACTAATGTCCTTTAGGGAAAGAAATCTGTCTCTAGCCGATATGTGACTCCAGACCCACAGCAATGTGGTTGACTCTGAAATGGCCTAGCAAGCCACTTAGTTGTATCAAACCACTACAAAGTCACAAAAATGGAATGAAACTGGATGGACCACCCGGCGTTGGCCTAGGCACCAGAAACAACAATGGCAAACTCAGCCCTGTCGACCCTGCAAAGTCCTCCTTACTAACAGCTTGATGCTAATGCTGTCTCACAGACTAGTCAAGCACCAGCTTCACAGAACCATATTTACAGATATGCAATCACCATCCCTGCGTATGTCCTGTCCCACTGGCAGGACAGGCCCAAAAGAGGTGGCACCACAGTGGTATACAGGCAGGAGAGAGTTGCCCTGGGACTCCTCAACAAGTCTCAAGGCATCAGGTCAAACATGGACAAGGGAGCCTCCTGCTGACTATCACGTACTGCCCTCCCTTAGCTGATGAATGTCGAACACCACCTGGAGGAAGCACTGAGGGTGACAAGGGCACAGAACGTAGTCTGGGTGGAGGATTCCAATGTCCATCACCAGGAGCGACTCGATAGCACCACTACTGGCTGAGTCCTAAATGACATGGCTGCGAGACTGGGTCTGTGGCAGGTGGTGAGGGAACCAACAAGAGGGAAAAATAAACTTGACCTCATCCTCACCAACCTGCCTGCCGCAGATGCACCTGTCCATGACAGTATCGGTAGGAGTTACCACCGCACAGTCCTTGTGAAGAGGCAGTCTAGCCTTCACATTGAGGATACACTCCATTATGTTGTGTAGCACTACCACTGTGCTAAATGGGATAAATTTGACCAAATCTAGCAACTCAAAACTGGGCATCCATGAGGCGCTGTATGCCATCATCAGCAGCAGAATTGTACTCAAACACAATCTGTAACCTCTTGGCCTAGCATATCCCCTACTCTATCATTACCATCAAGCCAGGGGTCAACCCTGATTCAATGAAGAGCGCAGGAAGACATGCCAGGAGCAGCACCAGGGATACCTAAAAATGAGGTATCAACCTGGTGAAGCTATAACATTGGACTATTTGCGTGCCAAACAGCATGAATGATAGGCAGAACTAAACGATTCCACAACTAATGGATCAGATCTAAGCTCTGCAGTCCCGCCACATCCAGTCGTGAATGGTGGTGGACAATTAAACAATTCACTGGAGGAGGAGGCTCCACAGATATCCCCATCCTCAATGATGGAGGAGCCCAGCACATCAGTGCAAAAGATAAGGCTGAAGCATTTGCTATTAGCTTTAGCCAGAAGTGCCAAGTGGATGATCCACCTCGGCTTCCTCCGGAGATTCCCAGCATCACAGATGCTAGTCTTTAGCCAATTTGATTCACTCCACGTGATATTAAGAAACGGCTGAAGGCACTGGATGCTGAAAAAGCTATGGACCCTGACAATATTCCGGCAATAATACTGAAGACTTGCCACATCCCTAGCCAAGCTGTTCCAATGCAGCTACAACACTGACATCTACCCGGCTATGTGGGAAATTGCCCAGTATGTCCTGTACATAAAAGGCGGGACAAATCCAATCCAGTCAATTACTGCCCCATCAGTCTACTCTCCATCATAGTAAAGTAATGGAAGGAGTCATCAACAGTGCTATCAAGTGGCACTTGCTTAACAACAACCTGCTCACTTAAGTCCAGTTTGGGTTCTGACAGGGCCACTCAGCTCTTGACCTCATTACAGCCTTGGTTCAAACATGGACAAAAGAGCTGAATTCCCAAGGTGAGGTGAAAGTGATTGCCATTGACATCAAGGCTGCCTTTGACAGAGTGTGGCATCAAGAGCCCTAGCAAAACTGGAGTCAATGGGAATCAGGGTGAAGTCATTCCGCAGTTTGGAGTCATACCTAACACAAAGGAAGATGGTTGTAGTTGTTGGTGGTCAGTCATCTCAGTTCCAGGACATTTCAGCAGGGGTTGCTCAGGGTAGTGTCCTAAGCCCAACCATCTTCAGCTGCTTCATCAATGGCCTTCTTCCCATCATAAGGTTAGAAGTGGGGATGTTCGCTGATGATTGCACAATGTTCAGCACCATTCGCAACTCCTCAGATACTGAAGCAGTCCATGTCCAAATGCAGCAAGACCTGGACAATACCCAGGCTTGGGCTACCATGTGGCAAGTAACATTCGTGCCACACAAGTTCCAGGCAGTGACCATCTCCAACAAGAGAGAATCTAACCATCGCCCCTTGACGTTCAATGGCGTTATCATTGAATCCCCCACTTCAACATCATTGGGGTTACCATTGACCAGAAACTGAACTAGACTAGCCACATAAATACTGTGGCTACATGAGCATGTCAGAGGCTAGGAATTGTGTGATGTGTAACTCACATCCTGACTCCCCGAAGCCTGTCCACCATCTACAAGTCAGGAGTGTGGTGGAATACTCCCCACTTCCTTGGATGAGTGCAGCTCCCACAACATTCAAGAAGCTTGACATCGTCCAGGACAAAGCAGCCTGCTTGATTGGCACCACATCGACAAACATTCCTCCACCAACGATGCACAGTAGCAGCAGTGTGCAACATCTATAAAATGCACAGCAGAAATTCACCAAGACTCCTTCAACAGCGCCTTCCAAACCCACGAACCCTACCATCTAGAAGGGCAAGGGCAGCAGACACATGGGAACACCACCATCTGGAAGTTCCCTTCGAAGTCACTCTCCATCCTGACTTGGAAATATGTTGCCGTTCCCTCACTGTTGGGTCAAAATCCTGGGAATCTCTTCCTAACAGCATTGTGGGTGTACCTACACCACTTGGACTGCAGCGGTTCAAGAAGGCAGCTCACCACCACCTTCTCAACTGCAACTAGAGATGGACAATAAATGCTGGCCCAGACAGCAAAGCCCACATCCCGTGAATGAATAAAAAAAAACTTCATGTATGGGTGATACTGTACTCAGTCCCATGTTAACCCTTTATGAGCCAGACCCTTATACTACAACATCCGTCACTGTTGGGCTTTGGAACTCATCGGAAGACCTGACCCAAGCACATGAGATATAATTGCCCAGGAAGTGTAAACTTCCAATGGGCTGATTGACCCTGCCTTGGATACTAAGAGGTCTCCACCACTAAGCTCACTGTCAGAGACTTGGGCTAGATGCGCAATACTTACCCTTACTCTAGTATTGTGCCACTGTTTAATCTCTGGTATAAACAGTGATTAACAGTATAACTCAATCCACCATTTCTTTATATACTCCTGTCATACCCCCAACCCCCATTGGCCCAGCTGCACCCCTCCCCATCCCTCTCCCCAGACTTGACTTCCCAACACCCAGACCTGACAACCTACTCCACTGACCTGATTACTCATCCTCCCTTGACCGAGCTACCTATCCTTGACCCAATTACCCATTCCCCATGAACTGACCGCCCACCCCAGGCTACTTCCCCCTGAACCAACTACCCGTCCCCACCCACCCATTCACCCAAACACCCATTCACCCACTCACCCACTCACTCATCTACCTACTCACTCCATTGAAACCCTTTAAGACCTTTAAAAATTTACCTGAACACAGCAGCTGATGCTGTAAAAAGTATGCCTGTTGTGCTGCTCCTCTTCGCCAGTGCTCTCTATGGGTGGCTGTGCTGAAGCATCGCTGCTGCAGCCAGGACAGGAAGCCCCGGGTGCAAGGATGCAAATAGGTAGGGTTGCAATTATCTTCACAGTCTGTGGCATGTGCTTAGTGATTACTAGCAGTACTTGAGCATTTTCAAACTAGTTTCATTTTAGTTTTAACTGTTGTATGAAGAGATACTGATGTATATAATGTTATTGGAAATTATTTTGAATTTTACTTGTAGTAGGGTCTGTGTCTATGGGTGTGAGTGTATGTGTTTTAACTGGATTAAAGCCAGCTAGTCTGGGTGCTTTGATGTACAGTAGTTTTGAGATGTTAAACAGTATGGTGCATTTGCATTTTGTTGAATAAACCATTCAAAGCCTGGGGTGAAATTTTGCACCTAGCTAGGAGACACCAAGTAATATGTTTATATTACTAATAAAAATTTGTACTATGAATGGGGTTTTATTGTTAGAAGAGGTGGAGTTCAAAGGGCCTACATGAGGAGGGCTGGGTATGTACAGAAGAGTTTTGTGTGTGAAGTCAGAGGCATGTAAGATCTAAGCCTGTAAGCCTACCATTATGTCTGCAAAGGAACAAACTTAAAGGGACCTCATTTTAAATTTGTAAGATAAAATGTGCTTTGCCTCATGTCTGTTTAAAATCTATGGGTTATTGTTACCTTGGGGAAGATTACCTGGGAATGATTAATTTGGGGATTTGTTTAATAGTTATTATGGTAGTAATTTGTAGATGTATATGTGTTGAATACCTTGTAAAATTAATAAATGCTTAATTTATATAAAAAGTCTCTTGAGGATTGGTGGTTTTTATGCCTGAATTCAGAGATGCATCTCAAAGATACCATTTGAAAATATAGGTTATGACAGTTGTTTAAAGTTTCCCTATGGGATTTTAAATAACTCAGCCTTTACCAACTGCTGTATCACAACATTGTAAAAAGACAACAAAGTCAAGGATTTTAACAAAGAACAAAGAAAAATACAACACAGGAACAGGCCCTTCGGCCCTCCAAGCCTGCGCCGATCATATTGCCCGTCAGCGAAAACATTTTGCACTTCCGGGGTCTGTATCCCTCTATTCCCATCCTATTCATGTATTTGTCAAGCTGCCTCTTAAACACCACTAATGTACCTGCTTCCATCACCTCCTTTGGCAGCGAATTCCAGACACTCACTACCCTCTGCGTAAAAAACTTGGCCCCACACATCTCCTCCTTTATAGTTTTCTCCTCTCACCTTAAATCTATGTCCCCGTAGTAATTGACTCTTCCACCCTGGGTAAAAGCTTCTATCTACTCTATCCATGCCACTCATAATTTTGTAAACTTCTATCAAGTCGCCCCTCAATCTCCGTCGCTCTAGTGAGAACAATCCGAGTTTCTCCAACCTCTCCTCATAGCTACTAACCTTCAGACCAGGCAGCATCCTGGTAAACCTCCTCTGCACCCTCTTCAATGCCTCTATATCCTTCTGGTAATATGGTGACCAGAATTGCACGCAATATTCCAAGTGTGGCCTAACCAAGGTTCTATACAGCTGCAGCATGACTTCCCAACTTTTATACTCAATACCCCTGCCAATGAAGGCAAGCATGCCATATGTCTTCCAGACTACCTTATCCACCTGCATTGCCACTTTCAGTGACCCTGCGTTGCCACTTTCAGTTAACATGTAGCTTCCTGCAGCCATTTCACATTATGAACATTTTTGGTTAACTACTATATCGATTTTTTATTTAGAAACTAGTCAGAAACAAATGATTAAATAAGTAGTGAGCCTCAATTAATCACAACTGAAGATTTAATAATTAATCAGTAATTATGTGGAAAGACTGGATTTTAATTTTAAATTAATACTATATAAACATGTTTCTGGAAGATGCAGGGCTAGCTGAAATTGTTCGGGCAAAGGAATTTTTCCAATTTGTGATACACCACAGAACATCATGGTCTGCCAAGGTCTGGCTTAATAATAGAGCTTATTGTTCACAATTTGATCAAGATTACTAAGTAAGGAACTTCTGTCTTCCATAAACTGTCCTTTTGAACTGAGGTGTTATCACTATAAGATGTAATTAAAGGCCAATTAAATTGACCTAACAACAGCTAGAACTAATCAATGAACTAATCGTAGCCTGACCTGACATAGTGTGATGTCCACTAAAAGGGATAAAAATGGTTTCCTGTGAAACGCTATTGCTAGTCATGTGTACAGGAAGTACCTGAACAGATAAGATTCTGGTCAAGAATTATTGTCAAAGAGGTACTGAGGGTTAATGTTTCTTCAGCCTGATCGCCCGACATAAGCTGTAGAAGTCTGTTTTGGACTGATCTCTTTTCCTTCTGTACTGAATTATTTACAATTGGAACTTTGTCTGCTTTGGAAAGATCACAATATCAGTAGTGTATTCTGTATATTTGATTAAGAGGGCTTACTTGTGCAAACCCTGCCCCCAAAAATTCAGTCCTAATTAATTCTATGTTTTAATTCCGTATCAATAAGATTCTTTTAAATATACTTCTTTTCCATCACCACCTGAGAGTCCCGTATTACCTTGTGGGACAAAAGTCTTGTTCTAACCTGATTGAATTAAAACAAATCACTGGTGAATTGGGTTGATTGTAATTGGGCTTAAATATTTCTATTTTTTAATACATCCATCCAAATTAGTATAGTCGATCACCCTAGCACCTCCACTGACAGGAGATCTGGGCCAATATAAAAATAAATGATACAATTCTAAAAGGTGTGAAGGCTTTAGAAAGGATGCAAAAACAGATTGACGGAAATGGTTCCAGGAATAAGGGGTTTCAGTTATGAGGCTAACTGGAAAATGTTGTTCTCTTTGAATAAGATAAGGTTGAGAGGAGATTTGCTAGAGGTGTTCAAATTGTGAAGGGTCTGGACAGAGTAGATACTGACAAACTATTCTCTTTGAAGGGGGTTCCAGAACCAATGAACACATGTTCAAGGTGATTGCCAAAAGAAGCAAAGACCATATGAGGAAAAGGTTTTTTTTTAAGCAAGTGGTTAGGATCTGGAAAGAACTGCCTGAAAGGATGGTACAAGCACTTTAAACTGTGGCTTTCAAAAGCGAATTGGATAACTATCTAAAGAGAAAAAACAACGCTGTGTTTTGGGGAAAGAGCGGGTGATTTCGAACAGAAGGATGCTCTTGTAAATATTCCGCATGGACAAGATGGACCGAGTAGCCTTTTTCTCTGCTGTAACGATTTTATGATTCTATGGGCCAATCAGTTCACTGCAGATGGTCAAGTCGACAGTGGGCCAATCCGCCAATGGTTCAATGACACGATGACTCAATTAATATAAATAAGATTTGCCCCAAAACGGGCTCCATTCCTCCCCTTCCAAAATTCGTGTCTGTAACCCCAATACTTACAAGAGGGAGTGGATGGACCTGTTGGATGCCAGTGCCTCTGCCAGCTGTTTAACTCGGTTGATGTTACTGACTACTCCGAGGTTGAGGTTGAGCTGTGCCAGGGACTGACAGTCCGCCACATGCCGGCTGATGCGGTGGAAATCGCGGTCTGAGATGTGACAGCCTCTCAGAGACAGCAGCCGCACCGAGTTCGCCCTCAGAGAGTCACAGATGTCTTTCACCTCCGCCGAGGAGAGTGTCTCTCCGGAGATCTGAATAGAGCCGGACAGCATCGCCCTCCTTCCGGAGCCTGTTCAGTGTTTGTGTCCCGGCCGCAATCAGCTGCCCGTTACTATGGACACCGCGTCTCCAGATGGCAAATTCATCGTCCGCCTCTCCCCTGCACCCACCACCAACCACCCCCCCCCCACCCCCCACCAAAACCAATCAGACTAACACTTTTGTATTTTGCTTGCAATGGAAGTCAAATACAACGCAGAAAAGGGGATTCTCCCTACGTTTGAATTTCAAACCTTCTTTTGCCGTTTTGAGGTCTCTTGGATCCGGTTTACAGCAGCTTTTGGATACAGTGTAAATGGCAGAGCAATCGTCACAGTGACTGTAATCCTGCGCAGAAAACGCGATCACCTCAGCCAGTGCAGAAAAGAAATAGAGCGTTAACAAGATAACTGGAGTGGTCCTCATTTATTTATGATGTTTCTCATCCTAAGCATGTTGAAGACTGTTTTGCTATTATAGACAATGTTATTCATAAAATGATAAAATAAAACTTTTCTTTCAATTTGCTATGTGGTTATTTTGTTCATTACTATAATATTTTCAAGATTTCGGGTGGAATTTTCCCAGATTTGCTTTAAGTGCAGTAGCAGGTGGGTAAAATGGAGTCCTACCCACTGATGAAAATGACGGGTTTCCACACCTTATCTTCCCAAGCCCCCCTCAATATTTATTCACTCCCACGAAACATGCCGTTTCCATGGTGGGCGGACTCTCATTCGCCCACCCGCCATCAGCCTCGCTGTGCAGCCCACCGGCCGCCATCTTTAAAAGGCAGCCGCCAGCAAAGTGTTCATCGCCACGAGCTCACCATTGCTGCCTGGGAGACATGGCCAGAGAAGGAAAAAAAGACTGCAGCCCGGCTTCAACAACGGGTCCCATGAGTGACTGCTGGATGCTGTGGAGGCCTGCCGGGATGTGCTCTACCCCAGCACTGGCCACAGGATGGGTAGCAAAGTCACCAACCTGGCTTCGGAGGTGGTGGCGCAAACGCCCTGCAGAGGAATACAGCCACCCAGCGCTGCAAAAAGATGAATGATTTCCATTCCGCCAGGGTAAGTCACTCTTTTCATCACTCTCAGCTCATACACTCATAAACCCATCACACATCCACAGGGCCCTCACTCACTGCCAGTTCAAGCAACATCACCATTCACTCTTTCACACACGCCTACATTGACCTCAGACTGTCCATGGGAACACTCTCCACCCGTACAGGCCAGGCATACTTATCATCTGGCCCAGCAGGCATCCTGATACATCCTCCCCATTTCTATCCATGCAGGACAAACTGACACACAACAGGAGGGAAAGGTTGCAGACAGGTGGAGGAATGCCGGAGATCAAAGTTCTGAAATAATTGGAAAATAGAGCCATCCAGCTGGCTGGCGATGACCGGGATTGATCCTGTGCTGATGGTGAGGTCGATGCTGCTCTATCAAGTGAGGATCCAGCAGTGCAACATCCATCAGATGACCATGCCGTAAGTGATGTGTCCTCTTTCACATGCCACTTCCATGCACTAATTATCTCCCTTTGCTTTCGCAGGCACATCTGCCAAACAGCCAACAGTGTCCATTACCTACGGTCTCCAATCAAGCCCCGAAGGGACCTCTGACACGGAATCTGAAGGCACCCTCCCTGAAGTCCCGTCTCAGCGCTCACCCATACTTTCCACCAGTGCAGACACACACCTCAGTGGAACCTAGCTTTAGGGTAGCCTTGGGATCACAATCTGGTGAGTACATTGCACTTTCTGATCCACTGCAGGCGGAGACAGGGACTTCCCAGCTCCCCAGCATTCAGAGGACTGCAGGAGGCCACAACGTTGCTGAGTCTGAGTCAGATGACAAGCCACTGGACTCAGTCATGTCACAGTTGCTGGAGCTGCAAAGGCAAGCTAGGGAACATCAGGAAGGGATGTCCGCTGCACTCCTCAGATTGCAAGGCACGATGGAAAGTTCATCCGTCTTCTGGCTGAGGGGACACGGCCAGCATTGCAATGCACCGAGGTCAACACTGGCAGGATGGCAGCCGCCATGGAGATCTTGGTCCAGGATATTATTCCTGCACTGCTGTGTGGGCTTAACTCCAGCACTGATGCCATAGTTGGCCTCCAACAATGTGTATGTGAGAGGGTTGCTGGGCAGCTCGATCTCACTCCAGCTGCCCCTTCCATTCACAGAGTCAGCCAGGGGCACTCAGGCACCCATATGGAGGAGGATCAGCAGGTGCACACGCCAGGGCCATCTACCCAGGTAACTCTGGGAGTGACCGGCTCATCCGAGTCCCCTCTTCCTGTGACCTCCGCAGCTCCAGCTTCACAAATCAAGGAGGATGCTATTGTCACACAGCAGGATTCTGAAAGCAGGCTGGGGCCAACCAAATCTCGGCCCTCCAGAGGATGCCCGACAAAGTCAAACAGTCTGTAGGCTGCCTCCACTTCTGCTGTGGATGTCCGGGGAGCATCAAGATGTAACGGCATGGTTAGGAAAGTTAAGCTAAATTAGGTGTACAGCCTGGGCACAGGTG
Source organism: Carcharodon carcharias (assembly GCF_017639515.1). Taxonomy (NCBI): domain Eukaryota; kingdom Metazoa; phylum Chordata; class Chondrichthyes; order Lamniformes; family Lamnidae; genus Carcharodon; species Carcharodon carcharias. Next base: position 15,313,329 of record NC_054471.1, read on the forward strand.
TTGATCACTTGTACATACTGTTCACTATTATCAATAAACTCCCAATAATGTCTCCCTGCCAGTGGCTCCTTGTTCTGATGAGCAGTGTTCTTGTCACTCAGATGTGAAACCGTGCTGCACAAGATAAAAGGCAGGTCTCTCAGTCCATGGCCTCTTCCTTGTGCTCTGTGCAGCCTTCAGACCACAGTGATGGTCTAGCCTCACACTCCCTGGAAATATTACTGATGCCAGCACCTCGTCAGTGCTGGTTACTGCTGCCAGAATGTAGTGGGCAGGTGCCACAGAGTTCTTTCATTCTCTCTGTGATCTCTCAGCACCTTTAAGGTGGGTCGGGCAGCATTATCACCATCAATGTGTGACCAGTGATGTTGTGTACCAGCTCCTGAAGGGCTGAAGTGCTGAAGGTGGACACAGCATCAGATGCATCTAAAGTTTCATAGCTGCATCTCTGAGATGGCCTTGATCACGGAGCACAAGCGAGCTGCCCTCAGCCAGTCAGGAGTCAAACATTCTCAGAGGCTATGTGAAGACCTATGGAGTGTCCTCACTGCATGTTGTCATTATCCTCCCACTATCAAGTGACTATTAGTGTCTCCACTGCATCTCCATGACAGGAACATTCTCACAGAGGGTATTGGCAATGCCATAAGCCAGACTGGAATCAAGTGTACACAACTGCGATGTGAGGATCTATGGGGACACCTCACTGCATGTCATCATCATCCTCCGCAAATCTGGCAGCTATGAGGGCCTCCAGAATGCACCTGCCTTGTCTAGCAAGTGCTAGAGCCTCATCGCCGTCATCATCACCACTGAGGACCCCCTCACCCTCATCTCCGTTGGCATCCTCTTCATCTGAGGAAACTTCCAGCTCCTCCAACTCTTCCTCAGCCAGCTCATCTTCCTGTTGTAGTGTCAGGTTGTAATCGGCGCAGCAGACAACAACGATGCGTAATATCCTCTGTGGACTGTATTGCAGCGCTCCACCAGACCAGTCCAGGCATCAGAATTGCATCTTCAGCATCCCGATGGTTTGCTGCACCAATTTGTGAGCTGCTCCATGAGCCTCATTATAAGGTCGCTCTGCTGCTTTCTGAGGCTGCCACACAGGTGTCATCAGCTATGGCCTCTGTGGGTAGCCCTTGTCACCAAGGAGTCAACCCTGCAGCTTTGGTGGACTCTAGGTGACTATTGGGATCTGTGAGCGACATTTTTAAAATTCATTCACAGGATGTGGGCTTTGCTGGCAGGGCCAGCATTTATTGCCCATCCCTAGTTTCCCTTGAGAAGGTGGTGATGAGCTGCCTTCTTGAACCACTGCAGTCCATGCAGTGTAGGTACACCCACAGTGCTGATAGGAAGGGAGTTCCAGGATTTTGACTTGGAGGGGAACTTCCAGGTGGTGGTGATCACATCTACTTGCTGCCCTTGTCATTCTAGATGGTAGTGATCATGGGTTTGAAAGATGCTGTTGAAGAAGCTTTGGTAAATTCCTGTAGTGTATCTTGTAGATGGTACACACTGCTGCTACAGTGTGTCGGCGGTGGAGGGAGTGAATGTTTGTGGATGTGGTGCCAATCAGGCGGGCTGCTTTGTCCTGAATGGTGTCAAGCTTCTTGAGTGTTGTGTGCAGTCGTCAGCGACTCTAGTTCTCAGTCATCTGTAGGAATGGCAGGCAGCATCTATAGACCCTGGGTGTCGCTATGCGCCGACCAGCTACGCTCGCTGTTGCTCCTGGGTAGCGTGCGCGGAGGCCCCTGCTGCCCCTTCTTCATGAGTTTGCTGCTCCTGCATTTGAGCCTCAGTCGCTTTCTCCTCAGTCTTCTATGGTCTCTGTGGGCCATTGGGCATATAGCTAGATCACCTTGATCCATGATCCTGATGTGGTCCTCCAGCAGCATGAAAGAGAGAGAGTGACACGTGGTTATCATGGCTGTACTTAGCACCTTTACTGGTCCTGCATGCCCAACCTTAACAATTCCCAGAGAGTGCTGGTCACTCCTCAGATGGCCAGAGATGAGTTCACTGCATGGCTGCCCTGTCAGCCTGTGACATAGGGGAGACAGGTGCCAACCAGGATGCTCAGATTGCAAGGGGCTGTGAGCGCCTCCAGCAGTGACTGCTACACAGCCAGCGTTGGTGAGGAGATTGCACAATGTGTGCAGTCCAACTGAACCGTAGTCCAATTTAGTGGTAGCAGACTCGAAGTCTGTGCTGGGGGCAGTGGGGGGCAGTGAAGTATGGAGCGCTTGGTGGCCCTATGATGCCTCTGCATGGCTTGCTTGGACGGGAACGCTAGGAGCTTGACCCCAATCATATCACTGTGGCTGCACCTGATATGTCTCTGTTGCAGAGGCATGGTCAGTTTATACTTGTATCCCTAATACGTGGCCACTTCTCTCGCTTACCCTGATGCCCACCTTGATTGCCTGCGTGTGGGATGCACGTCAGGGCAGGATTAGACATCCCCCTGCCCCCCACCAACAACGATCGCCTCTGAGGCTGGCCAGCACTTGCCCCTGCACCCCCCATCACCCCCAGCGCCTCCTGCCACCACCCCCCCCCCGCCCCCCCAAATCAAGCGGGTTCCAAGACCCTGATGCGATGGCCTTTTAATTATATGCCAATGTATTACAATTAACTCCCCGCCAACTGATGGCAGGAACCGAGGCCTGCCATTGCCGTCATGAAGCAGGTCACGCCATATTTTCCATGCACGCCATCTATCATGCCACCACCAGTGGGCTCGGAAAATTCTGCCCCATAAATTAACCAACCAATATCATCGAACCGCAAACATCTTCAAGCTACTGTGAAGAGATGCCATTTTATCTCATTACCAAGGCTGGAGGTTTCTGATCACCTGGGAGAATTCAATTATCTGTTAGCTGAGAAACATCATGCCTGCTGATCAACTTAGGTTGATAGGTTGTAGCTCATGTGAAACTGTAGCTAGACCAATGTTACTCTCATCCACCAGTCAACAGTTAGCTTAACGTCTGTCTTAGGGAAAATGTTAGAAACTTTAATTGAAGACGTTATAGCAGGGCACAAGATAAATTCAAGGTAATCAGGCAGAGTCGACATGGTTTTGTGAAAGGGAAATCATGTTTAATCAATTTATTGGAGTTTTTTGAAGAAGTAACATATGCTGTGGATAAAGGGGAAACTGATGGATGTACTGTACTTAGATTTCCAGAACTGCCATATCAAAGGCTGTTGCAGAAAATAAAAGCTCACAGTGTAGGGGGTAACATATTGGCATGGATAGAAGATTGGCTAGCTAACAGGAAACAGAGGGTAGGCATAATTGGGTTGTTATCTGGTTGGCAAGTTGTAACAACTGGTGTGTTGGGGCTTCAACTTTTTACAATTTATATAAATGACTTGGATGAAGGGATCAAAGGTCTGGTTGCCAAATTTGCTAAGGACTCAAAGGTAGGAAGAAAAGTAAGTTGTGAAGAGGACATATGGAGACTAAAGGGATATAGATAGATTAAGTGAATGGGCAAAGATCTGGAAAATAGAGTATAAGATAGGAATGACGCCCACCCCCCCGACCACCTAAACACCCCCCACCCCCGACCACCTGAACACCCCCCGACCCCCATCGCCCCATCCTACCCACCTACCTTACAAACCTAACTTCCCTGGCTTGAAAGTGGCTGGACCTTTAAAATTAGCTGGTTTCTGGCAGCTAGTGCTGTTAACAAGGGGGCATAGCTTCCTGCCCTCCGACTCTTCAGTCCTCGATTGAAAGCCTGAGGGCACACTGCTCTATACAGTTTTCACCTGCCCTGAGTTGGAAGGTTGGGCGATATTTGGGGGGGGGGGGGGGTTCATTTGTTATTCATTTATGAGATGTGGGCAGAGCTGACTAGGCCAGCATTTATTGCACATCCCTAATTGCCCTTGAGAAGGTGGTGGTGAGCTGCATTCTTGAATCCCTGCAGTCCATGTGGTGTGGGTAGATCACAGTGCTGTTAGGGAGGGAGTTTGGGATTTTGACCCAGCAGCAGTCAAGGAACGGCGATGGATGTCCAACTCAGGTTGGTGAGTGGCTTGGAGGGGAACTTGCAGGTGGTGTTGTTCCCATATGTTTGCTGCCCTTGTCCTTCCGGATGGTAATGGTTGTGGGTCTGGAAGGTGCTGCCTAAGGAGCTTTGGGGAGTTCCTGCAGTGCATCTTGTAGATTTCACACACTGTTGACACTGTCCATCAGTGGTGGAGAGAGTGAATATTTGTGGATGTGGTGCCAATCAAGCGGGCTGCTTTGTCCTGGATAGTGTCAAGCTTCTTGAGTATTGTTGAAGCTGCACTCATCCAGGCAAGTTGAGAGTATTCCATCACACTCCTGGCTTGTGTCTTGTAGATGGTGGACAGGCTTTGGGGGGGTCAGGAGGTGAGTTACTCACCGCAGGATTCCGAGCCTCTGACCTGCTCTAGTAGTCACAGTATTTATATGGCCAGTCCAGTTCTATATCTGATCAATGGTAACCCCCCAGGATGTCGATGGAGGGGGATTCAGCGATGGTAATGCCATTGAATGAAGGGACAATGGTTAGATTCTCTCATGTTGGAGATGGTCATGTGCCCTGAATGTTACTTGTCACTTGTTAGCCCAAGCCTGGGTAATGTCCAGGTCTTGCTGCATTTGGACATAGATCGCTTCAGTATCTGAGGAGTCACAAATGGTGCTGAACATTGTGCAATCATCAGCCAGTATCCTCACTTTTGATCTTATGGTAGAAGAAAGGTCATTGATGAAGCAGCTGAAGATGGTTGAGCCTAGAAGTCGTGGAACTGAGATGATTGACATCCCACAATCACAACTACCTTGCTTTGTGCTAGGTATGACTCTAACCAACGGAAAGTTTACCCTAATTCCCCTTGATTCCAGTTTTGCTAGAGCTCCTTGATGCCACACTCGGTCAAATGCTGCCTTGACGTCAAGGGCAGTCACTCTCACTTCACCTTGTGATTTCAGCTGTTTTGTCCATGTTCGAACCGTGGCTGTAATAAGGTCAGAAGCTGAGTGACCTTAGCAGAAGCCGAACTGAGCATCAGTGAGTAGGTTATTGCCAAGCAAGTGCTGCTTAACAGCTCTGTTGATGACTCCTTCCATTACTTTACCGATGATCGAGAGTAGACTGATGGGGCAGTAATTGGCCGGGTTGGATTTGTCCTGCTTTTTATGTATGGGACATACCAGTCTTGTAGATGGATCTGGTGAGGGGAGATTTCAAAAATTAAACAGGATGGACAAGGCAATACAGCAGGGTAGTCATAGGTATAATGATAACCAGAATGTGGCTGGAGGGTACAGAGACTACAAACTTAAGATTGTACTAGCAGACAAGGCCAGAGTTTTCAAGAATGGTAAAAAGGCAAAATTAAGCTCTGTATCTGAATGCAAAGGCTCAAACCTAATTTATCAAGGCTATTTGACATTTTAGAAGGATAGAAAGCTAGGTAAAGGTGGTGGGATAGCTCTATTAATTAAGGTTAACATAATTGCAGTAGGGAGAGATGACCTTTGTTCAGAAGACAAAGATGTAGGATCAGTTTGGGTAGAGATAAGAAATAGTAAAGGTAAAGAATCATTTGTGGTCGTAATTTATAGGCCCCTTACCAGTAGATACACTTTAGGGCAGAGTATACAGGAAAAAATTAATGGAGGCTTGGTAAGAATGGCACTGCAATAATCATGGGTGATTTTTATCTTCATACAGATTGGGCAAATTGGACTGGCAAAGATAGCTAGGGAGATGAGTTCATAAAGTGCAGTCAGGTCAATTTCTGAGAGCAGTAAGTTCTAGTGCCAACCAGGGAGCAGGCTATTTTAGACCAGGTAATGTGCAATGAAACAGGATTAAGTAATAACCTCAAAGTAAAGGTGCTTCTGGACAACAGTGTTCATAACATGTTAGAATTTCAAATGCAGACTGAAGGTGGGTCTAAAACTAGTGTCTTAAACTTAGATAAAGACAATTTCAAAGGTATGAAGAAAGAGTTAGCCAAAGGTCACTGGAAAAAAAATTTAAAAATAAGACCATAGAGGAGCAAAGGTAGACATTTAAGGAAATATTTCATACCTCTCAGCAAAGATATATTCCATTCATAACAAAAGATTCTGTGATAAGGATGCACCATCCTTGGCTATCTAAGGAAGTTAAGGATAGTATTAAATTGAAATAAAGGTGTACAATACTGTGAAGATTAGTGGTAGGTTAAAGATTGGACAAATTTTAGAAACCAGAAAAGAATAACAAAAATAATAGCGATAAGAGACAAATTGTTTAACTAGCAGAATAGATAAGGGGGAACCGGTGGATGTGGTATCTTTAGATTTTTGGAAAGCTTTTGATAAGGTCCTGCACAAGAGGTTAGTAAATAAAATTAGAGGACATTGGTTTGGGGAATATACTGACATGGATTGAGAACCGGTTAACAGACAGAAAATAGAGAGTAGAAATTAATTGACCGCTTTCAGGTTGGCAGGCTGAGACTAGGGGGTACCACAGGATCAGTGCTTGACCCCCAGCTATTCACAATCTAGATAAATGATTTGGATGTGGAGATTAAATGTAATATTTCCAAATTTGCAGATGACACAAAATTAGGTCGGAGTGTGAGTTGTCAGGTGGGTGCAAAGATGCTTCATGGAGATCTGGAGAGGCTAAATGAGTGGACAAAAATTTGGCAGATGGAATACAATGTGGAGAAATATGAGGTTATGCACTTTGGTAAAAAAACAAAAATACAGAGTGTTTCTTACATGGTGAAAGGATGGGAAGTGTTGAACTTCAAAGGGCCTTCGGTGTCCTTGTTCATGAGTTACTGAAAGCTAACTTGCAGGTAAAGCAAGCAACTCAGAAGGCAACTTGTATGTTGGCCTTTATTAAAAGAGGATCTGAGTTTAGGAGTAAAGATGCCCTACTGCAATTACATGGAGCCTTGGTGAGACTACATCTGGCAAATTGAGTATAGTTTTGGCCTCCTTCCTGAGAAAATATAAACTTGCCATAGAGGGAGTGCAACAAATGTTCACCCAACTAAATCCTGGGATGGAGGGATTGTCCAATGAGGAAAGATTAAATAAACTGGGCTTTTATTAGAAGAATCATAGGTAATCACATTCAAACATACAAAATTCTTATAGGGCTCAACAGGTTAGATGTAGGAAGGATGTTTCCCCTGGCAGGGGATCTAAAACCAGGGGACACAGTCTCAGAATAAGGAGCAGACCATTTAGGACTGAAATGAGGAGGAATTTCTTCACTCAGAGGATGGTGAATCTATGGAATTCTCTGCCTTAGAGGGCTGTGACAACTTAATTGTTGAGTATGTTCAAGACTGAGATCGATAGATTTCTACATATTAAAAACATCAAGGGATAGGGGGATAGCTAGAAAAATGATGTTGGAAGAAGATCAGCCTTGATCTCATTGAATGGCAAAGCAGGCTTGAAGGGCTGAATGGCCTAGTCCTGCTCCTATTTCTTATGTTCTCTAAATTTGAGTATAAGAGAAAGCTAGTTAGAAATATTAGAACCTGATAGTAAGAGTTTCTACAATATTTAAAATGGAAAAGAGTAACTAAAGTGAATAATGGTCACTTAGAGGATGAGACTGAGGAATTAATAATGAGAAACACCGAAATGGTAGAAGCGATGAACAGATGTTTTGTGCCTGTTTTCTCTGTAGAAGACACCAAAAAAAACCCAAGAACAGTTGAAAATCAAGAGGTAAAAGGAAGGGAGAAACTTAAAACAAGCACATACACTCGGGAAAAGGCACTGGGAAAAATGTTAGACCTAAAGGCTGACAAGCTTTCAACCTAGGGTCTTAAAAGAAATGGCTGCAAAGATAGCAGATGCATTGGTTGTGATCTTTCCAAAATACCTGAGATTCTGGAAAGGTCCCAGCAGATTGGAAAATCTCAAATTTGACACGTCTATTCAAGAAAGGAGGGAGACAGAAAGCAGAAAACAATAGGTCAATTAGTCTAACATCTGTCATCAGGAAAGTGCTAGAACCCATTATTAAGGAGGTAATATAGAAAATCATAATACAATCAGGTAGAGTCAACCTGATTTTATGAATCATGGTTCAGAAAATCATGGTTTGTGAAAGGGAAATTGTGCTTGACTAATTTAATAGAAATTTTGAGGAAATAGCAAGCAAAGTGGATAAAGGAGAACTTTTAATGTAGTGTACCTGGATTTCCAAGAGGCATTCAATAAGATGCCACATTAAAGGTTACTTCACAAAATAAGAGCTCATGGTTTAAGGGGTGACGTATTAGCATGGATAGAAGATTGGTTAGCTAACATGGTAGAGAGAGGTGGGATAAATGGGTAATTTTCGGGTTGAAAGCTGGAACAATTGGAGGGCCACAGGGAATCATGCCATTTCCGTGTCTCCTCAACTCTTACAATTGATGGGCAGAATTTTCCGAGCCTGCTGGCAGTAGGCATGATAGGTGGCATGTGTGGAAAATAGCGTGACCTGCTTCACAACGGCGTGAAGGCAGGTCGTGATCGTCCGCTCAGCTCACCAATGGCAGGCCCCATTTTCCACCATCGGTCGGTGGAGAGCTAATTGTAATAGATTAACATATAATTAAATGGCCACCTCGTCAAGCTTTTGGAATCCTGCCGTATCTTCCGTCCACATTGGCGGGAAAGCACGACAATAAGTTTCACAACAGCATGCAGGCGACGTGGACTTGGCGGCGTTCACTTTGGGGGAACTGAGATGAGTGAGCAGCAGTGTTCTCCACAGCGCGCCCGTTGTTTACGGGCCTCAGGGGCATAGGGAGCAACTGATGCCTGGTCCCGGAGGCAACTGCTAAGGCGGGGGGGCGGTGGGGTAGTGTCCCGAGGCAAGTGCTGGCCAGCCTCGGGAGGCGACTGCTGAGGGTTTGGAGATGGTGGAGGGGTCGTGCTGCCCTGGCACTGCATCCCGGACACAGGCAATCCAGGTGGGGGTCAGGGTAAGCGAGGGGATTGGCCAAGCATTAGGGACACCTGTATAAACTGATCATGCCGCTGAAACTAAGATCAGGCGCAACCACAGTGATATGATTGGGGTCAGGCTCCCAGCCTGCCCATCCATGCAAATGATGCTGAGGCACCAAAGGGCCACCATGCTCTTCAAACCTTACCCCACCCCCCACTCCCTCAGCACAGACTTCGAGTCCGCCACCACCTTATTGGACCACGGAGCAGTTGGACTGCACACCGTGTACAATCTCCTCACTGTCGCTGGTCATATAGCAGTCACTGCTGGAGGTGCTCATAGCCCCTTGCAATTTCAGCATCCTGGGTTGGACCAGTGTCCCCCATGTTGCAGGTTGACAGGGCAACCATTCAGCGCTCTCATCTCTGCCCATCCAAGGGGTGACCAGCACTCTCTGGGAAGCATTAAGGGGTGCTCACACAAGGCCAGGAAAGGTGTTAAGTACAGCCATGATAACCAAGTCTCTCTCTTTCATGCTGCAGGAGGACCACGTCAGGATCATGTTATATGCCTGATGGCCTACAGAGACCATAGAAGACAGGGGAGAGTGCGACTAAGGCACCTGGCTGCGCAAAGGCAGGAGCAGCAACCTCAACAAGAAGGGGCAAGAGGGGCTCCCGTACATGCTGCCCAGGAGTGACAGTGAGCCCTGGCTGTTCGGCGCCTAGCGACACCCAGGGTCCACAGATGCTGCCTGCCGTTTCTGCAGTTGACTGAGAACCAGTGTTGCTGATGGCTGCACATGTCTGTGGACTTGGTGGCTCACCTCTGGCATTTACTGCAGGACTTGGCACCAAGGGGACATGGAGGGCATCCACTGCCAGTGACTGTGAAAGTGACTGTGGTGCTCAATTTCTTGTGCCAGTGGCTCCTTTCAGGGCTACACAGGTGACCTCTGTGGGATTTCACAATCTGCCACCCACAAACGCATCCATGAGGTCACGGCTGCCATCTTCTCCATGGCACACAACTTTGTAGCATTTCACCCAGGACCGGAGCAGCCAGGATGCAAGGACGATTGGATTCCCACAGGTGCAGGGTGCGATTGACTGCACTCACGTGGCGCTCAGGACTCCATTGCTACACTCAGTGGACTTCTTCACCTGCAAGGGCTTCCACTCCCTGAATGTGCAGATGGTATGCAACCACCAGAAACGCATCCTGCAGGTATGCGCATGGTTTCCAGGGAATGTGCACGACGCCTACATCCTGAGTCACTCACAGATTCCCGCAGTCTTCCAGGGTCCACAGAGGCTGCAGGGTTGGCTCCTTGGGGACAAGGGCTACCCGCAAAGGCCTTGGCTGATGACACCTGTGCGGCAGCCTCAAACTGCAGCAGATCAACGCTATAATGAGGCTCAAGCAGCAGCTCGCAACTTGGTGCGGCGGACCATTGGGATACTAAGGATGCGGTTCCGGTGCCTGGACCAGTCTGTTGGAGCCCTGCAATTCAGTCCACAGAGGGTGTCACACATCATCGTTTTCTGCTGTGCCCTTCACAACCTGCAATCGGGAGATGAGCTGGCTGAGGAGGAGATGGAGGAGCTACACGTGTCCTCCAATGAGGAGGATGCTGGCAGAGATGAGGGTGATGGGGTCCTCGGTGGTGACGATGACAGGGATAAGGTTCACGGACTGGCTAGACGAGGCAAGTGAACTCGGGAGGGCTTGATAGCTGCTAGATTTGGGGAAGATGATGACAACATGCAGTGAGGAGTCCCCATAGATCCTCACATTGCAGCTGTGTACGTGTGGCTTATCACAGCGCCTATATCTTGTGAGAATGCTCCTGTCATTTGCAGTGGAGGCATCAATAGTCACTTCATCGCAGGAGGATGATGACAACATGCAGTGAGGACACTCCATGGATCCTCACATAGCCTCTGAGAATGTCTGACTACTGTCTGGCCGAGGGCAGTTCGCTTGTGCCCTATGATCAGGCCATCTCAGAGACGCAGCCATGGAACTTTAGATGCATCTGTTGCTGTGTCCACATTCAGCATCTCAGCCCTTCAGGAGCTGGTGCACAACACCACCGGTCACAGATGCTGGTGTGATGGGGGCCAGCTCTACCTTATAGATGCTGAGAGAACACAGAGAATTTGAGAGAACTCTGTGGCGCCTGCCCACTACATTCTGGCAGCAATGACCAGCACCGTCAAGGTGCAGGCATCAGTAATGTTTCCAGCGACTGTGAGGCTGGACCATCTGAAGGCTGCACAGAGCACAGGAAAGAGGACCTGGACTGAGACACCTGCCTTTTATCTTGTGCAGAAAGGTGTCACATCTGAGTGACAAGATCACTGCTCATTACAGCAAGGAGCCACAGGCAGAGCAACAATCTTAGGAGTTTATTGACAATAGTGAACATTATGAAGTGATTAATACCTGTGGCCAGACTGTGCAACTACTTTTACCTAACTGTTGGTAGGTCTCGGTGCTCCCCGGACATCCACAGATGACTGTGATACCCTCTGTCTGTGATGACTTTGGCGGGCGTCTTCTGGAGGGCCGAGACTTGGACAGCCCCGGCCTGCTTTCGGAGTTCTGTTCTGTGGAAGTGGCACCCTTGTTGGCCTGTGAAGCTGGATATGCAAAGGTCACAGGAAGATAGAATTTGGATGGGCCGATCACATCCAGGGTCACCTGGGTGGATGGCCCCAGAGTGTGCACCTGCTGATCCTCTTCCCTATGGGTGCCCGAGGGCCCATGGCTGACTCCATGAGCAGAAGCAGTAGCTGGAGTGAGATCGAGCTGCCCAGCACCTCTCTTGCGTACAGTGTTGGAGGCTAACTATGGCATCAGTGATGGAGTTTAGCCCATGCAGCAGTGCAGGAGTGACATCCTGGACCAAGGCATCCATGGTGGCTGCCATCCTGCCAGTGTTGACCTCGGTGTGTTGCAATGTCGGCACTATTACCTCAGCCTGAAGACGGATGGACTCCTCCATCATGCCTTGCAATCTGAGGAGTGCAGCAGATATCCCTTACTGTTGTTCCCTAGCTTGCCTTTGCAGTTCCAGCAACTGTGACATGACCGAGTCTAGAGACTTATCATCTGACTCGGACTCAGCAATGTTCTGGCCTCCAACAATCCTCCAAGTGCCGGGGGCCTGGGAAGTCCCTGCTTCTGCCTGCTGTGGATCAGAAAGTGCAATGTGCTCACCAGATTATGATCCCAGAATCATGCAGTGCAGAAGAGGCCCTTCGGCCCATCGAGTCTGCAGTGACACATGAGAAATACCTGACCTACCTATCTAATCCCATTTAACAGCACTTGGCCCATAGCCTTGAATGTTATGACGTGCCAAGTGCTCATCCAGGTACTTTTTAAAGGATGTGAGGCAACCCACCTCCACCACCCTCCCAGGCAGTGCATTCCAGACCATCACCACCCTCTGGGTAAAAATGTTTTTTTTTACATCCCCCCTAAACCTCCTGCCCCTCACCTTGAACTTATGTCCCCTTGTGACTGACTCTTCAACTAAGGGTAACAGCTGCTCCCTATCCACCTTGTCCATGCACCTCATAATCTTATACACCTTGATCAGGTTGCCCCTCAGTCTTCTCTGCTCCAACGAAAAAAACCCAAGTCTATCCAAGCTCTCTTCATAAACTTAAATGTTTCATCCCAGGCAACATCCTGGTGAATCTCCTCTGCATCCCCTCCAGTGCAATCACTTCCTTCCTATAATGTGGCGACCAGAACCGCACACAGTACTCCAGCTGTTGCCTCACCAAGGTTCTATACAAATCCAACATGACCTCCCTACTTTTGTAATCTATGCCTCGATTGATAAAGGCAAGTGTCCCATATGCCTTTTTCACCACCGCACTAACATGTCCCTGTGCCTTCAGAGATCTATGGACACACACACCAAAGTCCCTTTGTTCCTCAGAACTTCCTAGTGTCATGCCATTCATTGAATACTTCCTTGTCAAATTACTCCTTCCAAATTGTGTCACCTCACACTTTTCAGGGTTAAATTCCATCTGCCACTTATCTTCCCATTTGACCATCCTGTCTATATCTTCCTGTAGCCCAAGACATTCAACCTCACTGTTAACCACCTGGCCAATCTTTGTGTCATCCGCTAACTTACTAATCCTACCCCCCACATAGTCATCTATGTCGTTTAAAAAATGACAAATAATAGGGGACCCAGCACAGATCCCTGTGGTACGCCACTGGACACTGGCTTCCAGTCACTAAAGCACCCTTCTGTCATCATCCTTTATCTCCTACAACTAAGCCAATTTTGAATCCACCAGGCTACTCTAAAGCTAGGTCCCACTGAGGTGTGTGCCCCTGTACCGGTGGAGGGTGTGGGTGAGTGCTGTGACGGGACTTCAAGGAGGGTGCCTTCAGATTCCTCTTCAGAAGTTTCCTTGGAGCTTTATTGGAGGCCCTGGGTCATGGGCTCTGCTGGCTGTTTGGCAGATATACCTGCAAAAGCAAGGGGAGATAATTAGGGCATGGCAGTGGCCTGTGAAAGAGGACACATCACTCACGGCATGGTTATCTGATGGATGTTGCACTGCTGGATCCTCACTTGGTAGAGCAGCGCCGACCTCACCATCAGCACAGGACTGGTCTCAGTCATCGCCGGCCAGCTGCATGGCCCTGTTTTTGAATTCTGTCAGAACTTTGATTTCTGGAAGCCCTGCACCTGTCTGCGACCTTTCCCTTCTGTTGTGTGTCAGTTTATCCTGCATGGATATAGATGGGGAGAACATATCAGGATGCCTGCTGGGCCAGATGATAAGTATGCCTGGCCTGTGCGCATGGTGAGTGGTCCCATGGATGGGATGAGGACAATAAGGACAGTGTGCGTGAAGGAGTGAATGGTGATGTCTCTTGCACTGATAGTGATTGAGGGCCCAATGGATGTGTGATGGACTTGTGAGTGCATGAGTTGGGGAGTGATGAAAAGTGTCTTACCCTGGCAAAATGGAAGAGACCATTCATCCTTTTGCTGCAATGATTGGTTGTCCTCCTCTGCAGGGCATTCGCACTGGCCACCACTGCCATCGCCTCCCAAGCTGGGTTGGTGACATTGCTGCGGTCAGGGCAGAGGTAGAGCAAATCCCTAGGCCTCCATGGCATCCAACAGCATTTCGAGGGACTCATCGTTGAAGCAGAGGGCTACAATCTTTTTGCCTTTGTTGGCAATGTCTCCCAGACAGTGGTGGTGAGCTGGAGGCAATGAGCACTTTGCTGGTGACTGCTTTTAAAGATGGCAGCTGGCATGATGCAACTGAGGGGTGATGGTGAGTGAGAGAATGAGAGCCCATCCACCATGGAAACAGCATGTTTCCTGGGAATGCATAAATAATGAGGCAGGCTTGGGAAGATCACAGAATCACACAGTGCAGAAGAGGCCCTTTGGCCCATCAAGTCTGCACCGACATGAGAAACACCTGACCTACCTACCTAATCCCATTTACCAGCACTTGGCCCATAGCCTTGAATGTTATGATGTGCCAAGTGCTCATCCAGGTACCTTTTAAAGGATGTGAGACAACCTGCCTCCACCACCCTCCCAGGCAGTGCATTCTAGACCGTCACCACCCTCTGGGTAAAAAAGTTGTTCCTCACATCCCCCTAAACCTCCTGCCCCTCACCTTGAACTTGTGTCCCCTCGTGGCTGACCCTTCAACTAAGGGGAACAGCTGCTCCCTATCCACCTTGTCCATGCACCTCATAATCTTGTACACCTCAATCAGGTCGCCCCTCAGTCTTTTCTGCTCCAACGAAAACAACACAAGTCTATCCAACCTCTCTTCATATCTTAAATGTTGCATCCAAGGCAACATCCTGGTGAATCTCCTCTGCAACCCCTCCAGTGCAATCACATCCTTCCTATAATGTGGCGCCCAGAACTGCACAGATAGTGCGTGAAAACCCACCATTTTCACCAGCGTGTAGGACTCCATTTTACCTGTCCGCTATTGCACTGCTTGCAACTCTGGGAAAATTTTGCCCTATATCAATGGCTTTGATGGGGGGACCAATTGTATTACAGCCAAATTTGATGATGACACAAAGATAGGTAGGAAGTAACTTGTTAAGAAAATAAAAGGATCTACAAGAAGATTTAGAAAGATTAAGCGAGTGGGCAAAACATTGGCAGATGGTGTATAAGGTGGGAAAATATGAACTTGTACACTTTAGCAGGAAGAACAGAAAAGCAGTATATTATTTAAATGGAGAGAGATTGCAGAACTCTACAGAAGGATTGAGGTATCCTAGTACATGAATCACAGAAACTTAGCATTGCAAGGGGAGCCAAATATAAACGTAGGGACGTGTTGCTACAGCTGTACCACGTCTGGAGTACTATGTACAATTTTGGAATATTTATTTAAGGAATGATATAAAAGCAGTTCAAAGAAGGTTCACAAGACTGATTCCTAGGATAGAGGAGTTAGCATTTGTGGAAATGTTAAGATTTTGGGCCTATACCCATTAGAGTTTAGAAGAATGATGCTGATCCTATTGAAATATATAAGATCCTGATGGGATTTGACAGGATGGATAATGAGAGGGTGTTTCCCCCTTGTGGGAGAGTCAAGAACTAGGGGACATAGTTTAAAAATTAGGGATCTCCCATTTGAGATTGAGATGAGGAGAATTTTTTTTATCTCAGAAGGACATTAGTTTGTGGAGTTCTGTCCCCCAACAATGGAGGCTGGGTCATTGAATATATTCAAGGCTGAGTTAGCTTGATTTTTGATCAACAAGGCAGTGGAGGTTTAAGTTTTAGATTCATTGATTTAAGTCTCGTTCATGACTGATTAAAGGCTGCTCAGCTACACACCATGATTATGAGTCACAATACAGTTATTAAGCAGTGCAAGTTAAACTGTGCCGGACTTAACGTAGGCAGGACTCCGGTCCTTGCCTCCTAGACAGTAAATTAAACCCAAAATACTGCGGATGCTGGAAATCTGAAATAAAAACAGAAAATGTTAGAAAAACTCAGCAGCTCTGACATCATCTTTGGAGAGAGAGAATCAGATTTAACTCTGCTTCACAGTTGTAGAGAGGGAAAAACGTGATAGGTTTTATACTCTTTAAGAAGGGGTGGAGCAGGTGAAGCAAAATAGAAGGTCTGAAAAGAATGGATGCACAGGAGAGATTTGACAAAGATGTTATGGACACAAGCCAATTACTGCCTGTTCAGTCTACTTGTGATCATCAGTAAAGTGTTGGAAGGGTCATCAAAAATGCTATCAAGCAGCATTTGCTTAGCAATAACCTGCTCACTGATGCTCAGTTTGGGTTCCGCCAGGGTCATTCAGCTCCTGACCTCATTACAGCCTTGGTTCAAATATGGAGTTGAACTCCAGAGGTGAGGTGAGAGTGACTGCCCTTGACATCAAAGCAGCATTTTATTGAGTGTGGCATCAGGGAGTCCCAGCAAAACTGGAGTTCATGAATGGGAGTCAGGGAGAAAGCTCTCCACTGGTTGGAGTCATTCCTAGCACAAAGGAAAATGGTTGTGGTTGTTAGAGGTCAATCCTCTCAGTTCAGGACATCAGTGCAGGAGTTCTTCAGTGTAATATCCTAGGACCAATCATCTTCAGCTGCTTCATCAATCACCTTCCTTCCATCATAATGTCGGAAGTGGGGATCTTTGCTCATGTTTGCACAATGCCTTGCAACATTTGCAACTCCTCTGATACTGAGGCAGTCCATGTCCAAATGCAGCAAGACCTGAACAATATCCAAGCTTGGGCTGACCAGTGACAAGTAACATTGGCATCACCCAAGTGCCAGGCAATGAACATCTCCAAAAAGAGAACCTAGCCATCGCCCCTTGACATTCAATGGCATTACCATTGCTGAATTGCCGACTATCAACATCCTGGGGGCTACCATTGACCAGAAACTGAGTTGGTCTAGCCATATAAATACTGTGGCTAGTAGAGCAGGTCAGATGCTTTGAATCCTGCAGCGAGTAATTCCCTGACTCCCCAAAGCCTGCCCACCATCTACAAGGCTCTCTCCACCACCGACAAACAGTGGCAGCAGTGTGTACCATCTACAAGATGCACTGCAGGAATTAACCAAGGCTCATTAGACAGCCGCTTCCAAACCAACGTCCACTACCATCTAGAAGGACAAAGGCAGCAGACACATGGGAACACCACCACCTGCAAGTTCCCCTCCAAGCCATTCATCATCCTGAAAATATATCGCCATTCCCTCACTGTAGCTGGGTCAAAGTCCTGGAACTCCCTTCCTAACAGCCCTGTGGATATACCTAACCACATGGACTGCAGTGGCTCAAGAAGGCAGCTCACCACCACCTTCTCAAGAGCAATTAGGGATGGACAATAAATGCTGGCCTAGCCAGCGACACCCCCATCCCATGGGCTGAATCATCCCAAATTTGTACAAAGTGCAGTAGTGGGAAGGAAAAAGAGCTTTGTGGCTGCTGGCCGCAATGTTATATTTTCGCACCATATCATCCCAATCTCGCATCATTAATCATGCATTCCCAGGAAACACAGCCGGTTGCTGGTGGGGTGCCCTCTCTCATTTGCCCTGCCACCATCTTATGCCTTCATTAAACTGGGAGCCATATTTAAAGGCTGCCACTGCAAAGGGTTAGCACTCTTTAAGAAGAACTGCTGGCTGCAAAAGGGAGGAAACATGCTGCCCCCAGATTCAGTGACACCTCGAGCGTCTACTGGATTCAGTAGAAGCCCGCTGCAATGTCCTCTATCCCCCCTCTCCAGTTTAAGGCCATCAAGCAAGGTCACCAATCTTGTATAGGTGACAGTGGCAGCAGTGGTCAGTGTTAATGCCTTGCAAAAGAGGACAGCCACCCAGAGCAGAAAGAGAACGAATGATCTCCTCCGTTCCATCAGGGTAAATCACTCTTTTCATCACTCTCAACTCAGACATTAATAAACCCATCACACATCTACAGGTATCTCACTCACTGGCAATTCAAGGGACATCACCAATAAACTCTCTCACACACCTTAATCTGCCCTCCGGATCGTGTCCTTCTCTGTCCATGTCACCACTGCGCTGTGGAGGACGTGGCTGAGCGCTGTGATGGGTCTTCAATGAGGGTTTCAGATTCCTCTTCTGAGGTGTCTTCAGGGCTTGATTCAAGGACCTGGGTCGTGGACCCCTCGCTGTTTCTCAGATGTGCCTGTGAAAGCAAGGAGAGATAGTTACTGCGTGGCAGTGGCCTGTGAAACAGGACACAACACTCACAGCATGGTTGCCTGATGGACACACATGCCAGGCATACTTATCATTTGGCCTGGCAGGCATCCTGCTTACTGTCTCCACCTGCATTCATGCAGGACAAGCTGGCACATGAAAAAAAGGGAGAGGTCGCAGACTGGTGGAGGAATGCCTGAAATCAAGGTCCTCATGGACTTTAGAGTCATTCAGCTGGCTGGCGAAGATCCTGTGCTGACGGTGAGGTCAGTGGTGTTCAACCAAGTGAGGATCCAGCAAACATCATAAAGTAGTTATAATGGGGGACTTTAATTACTTATACATAGACTGGGATAATGGTAGTGTAAGGGGCAGTGAGGGACAAGTGTTTTTACATTGCATTCAGGAGAATTTTCTACAGCAGTATGTGTCTAGTCCAACAAGAAAGGAGGCACTGCTAGACCTGGTTCTTGGGAAAGAGGTGGGCCAAGTCGATCAAGTGACAGTGGGGAAACATTTAGGGGACAGTGATCTTGTATCGTAAGATTTAGGATGATGGTGGAAAATGACATTGGTCAATCCAGAGTAAGAATAACCAACCGGCAGAGAGCGGGCTTCAATGGGGCAAGAACAGAGCTGGGCCAGATAGACTGGGACCAAAAGTTGGTGGGAAAACAGTAGCTGAACAATGGCCTACCTTCAAAGAGGAGATGGTTTGGGCACGGTCAAGGTATGTCCCCTCAGGGTTGGGGAGGGGGTGCGGGGGGGGAGGTGGTGTGTGTGCAGGGTAGGACAAGGGTAGATCAGTCAGTTTGATTTCATAGCAGGGAAACTTCAGGAAACCATAGTTTGGGACAAAGTCAATAATCACTTAAACAAGTGCAGGATAATTAAGGAAAGCCTGCATGGATTCATTAGGGAAAATCATAATTAACTAACTTGCTGACAGTTTTTGAGGAGGTTAAGAGGGCAATGCTGTTGATTGGATTTTCAAAAGGTATTTGATACAGTGCCACACAACAGACTTGTGAGAAAAATTCTAGCTCATTGAATAAAAGGGAAAGTAGGCACTTGGTTAAGAATAAAAACAAAAAACTGCGGATGCTGGAAATCCAAAACAAAAACAGAATTACCTGGAAAAACTCAGCAGGTCTGGCAGCATCAGCGGAGAAGAAAAGAGTTGACGTTTCGAGTCCTCATGACCCTTCAACAGAACTGATTTTTCTTTACAATGAGAGGGGTGAAATATAAGCTGGTTAAAGGTGGGGGGGTGGGGGGAGAGAAGTGGACAGAGGTTGTTGTTATAGGGACAAGCAAGCAGTGATAGGAGCAGATCATAAAAGATGTCACAGACAAAGGAACAAAAGAACACAGAGGTGTTGAAGTTGGTGATATTATCTAAACGAATGTGTTAATTAAGAATGGATGGTAGGGCACTCAAGGTATAGCTCTAGTGGGGGTGGGGGGGCATAAAAGATTTTAAAATAATGGAAATAGGTGGGAAAAGAAAAATCTATATAAATTATTGGAAAAAAAAACAAAAGGAAAGGGGAAGAAACAGAAAGGGGGTGGGGATGGAGGAGGGAGCTCAAAACCTAAAGTTGTTGGATTCAATATTCAGTCCGGAAGGCTGTAAGGTGCCTAGTCGGAAGATGAGGTGCTGTTCCTTCAGTTTGCGTTGGGCTGCACTGGAACAATGCAGCAGGCCAAGGACAGACATGTGGGCAAGAGAGCAGGGTGGAATGTTAAAATGGCAAGCGACAGGGAGGTTTTGGTCATTCTTGGGGACAGACCGCAGGTGTTCTGCAAAGCGGTCGCCCAGTTCACCTTTGGTCTCTCCAATGTAGAGGAGACCGCATTGGGAGCAACAAATACAGTAGACTAAGTTGGGGGAAATGCGGGACACCCTGGTCCACTCCTCCATCACCCCCTACTCCTCAACCCCCACCTATGGCAGTGCCCCATGCCCACGCAAAAGATGTAACACCTGCCCCTTCACTTCCTCTCTCCTCACTGTCCAAGGGCCCAAACACTCCTTTCAAGTGAAACGAGGAGTCTCCTCTACATTCACTGGTAACAGATGGAAAGCCAGAAATTTTTTGCTCAAAAGTAGTATTCCCATATTCATGTGGTGAGGCAGGCAAATCAATTGTTATCCTTAGGGAGGGTTAGCAGGGTGATGCAGTCATTGATGATGGCCATTGACATTACTTTATCTTGTTACAATCCCTGTGGAGACTGATAAGAGGTTTAAAAGATTTATATGTTTTGAGTGTGTCTTTAATGCAAGGTAAAATGAAGGGATCATGTGACCTGTTCTGGAACCTGCCTGTCAGAAAGCATGGGTGGTTGTTAAAAGAAATGTGAACTTCCTGTTAATAGCTAAAAGAATGACATGTCAGGATTTCACATTTTATGGTGTTTACTGTAAGAACAGACTAAAAACACTATTGACTAAACACTATTGTTGTAGGTAACTTACCAAGACTACTACCAGGTTTACATTACACTGTCCTTTAAATACATCTTCAGTTCTCCCAGATTCAGCCCAAAATGATTCTTGGCTCCTGAGGGTTTACTTCTGTTCTTTTCCTTTCTCAGCCTGGTAGCTTCTGTTGGCTTTTTTTTGAATGAATTGCAATTGGAATCAACCCAATTCACCAGTAATTCATTTTAACTTTTGGGTTTTGAACAAGACTTTAAACCCACAAGGTAAGGCGAGACTCTTCAGATAGTGAATTCAAAGTTTTATTTAAAGAAAAATGTAAAATGAGTACAGAGTTGTAAGATAGAATTAAATTACAGAATTAATTAAATCAAAATATATAAAAATCATCCATCTATAGAATTAAACCTTCTCATAAGTATCATTCTCTGTCTTCTTTCTACACAAAACTAATTTCAGGTACATCACCTAAAAGCACATAAGCATACTCATCTTATCTATGACTTTTGATGGGTGATCAGTTCCATCAAAACATGCATGTTCTTCCTTTTGGATAAATATCTTCAGTCAGAGTATGGCGAACATCTTTTTACCTTCAGCCTTAATACAGCTAGCTGATGGCATCTCTGGAGATGGTATATTAACCCTCAGAGAAGGTTCAAAACCTTCCCCCTCCACTTGTTAATAGAGTTTTGTCACCCATTGATTGGCTGACACAGTCTACAATTTAGCTCAATTGGTTTTAGGCTTTTTGTGTAATTAATCATGATAATGCAACAATGAACTTGCCCAATGTGTTCTTTTAATCTAATTTCAGATATGCAGCTTTATACTTAGTAGAACTTTGGCTTCTAAGCTTTCTTCTAAGCTGATCTAAATACATTCCTTTGTACCCATTTTATGTCCACACTTGAACTTAGGGTTTGTAAGAAGACTTTACATTAAACATAAAATCTCTTAAGGAACATACCTAATATTAACCTGTATAAGTTATAGGACCAATCTTGTGATAAAACTACTAATTAATTAAGTTATTTAATTATAACTGAAGATCAATCTTAGTTTCTGGGCGAGGTTCCAACCATTCATGAGTTGATGCATCAAGATCTCAACTGTCCTTATCTCTTGTTTTCATAGTTACTTACATTCTAATAGTGCAGATTTGTTTTAAACTACAAAAGTAATTCTAGTGAGTTAAGCTTAATTTAAATGTAAAGACTTAAAAAAAAGTAACCTACCATGTACGTATAAGAGGTGAACTAATAATGCCAGGTATCTTAATGATCCAGGGTTAAATCTTTGTTTAATATTAAATGACAACCAGCTCGCAATTTTGTATCATTGCAGGGTATATTTTTTTTAATTCATTCGTGGGATGTGGGCTTCGCTGGCTGGGCCAGCATTTATTGCCCATCCCTAGTTGCCCTTGAGAGGGTGGTGGTGGTGAGCTGCCGTCTTGAACCACTGTGCTGTTAGGAAGGGAGTTCCAGGACTTGGCCCCAGCAACAGTGAAGGAACAGTGAAATATTTCCAGGTCAGGATGGTGAGTGACTTGGAGGGGAACTTGCAGGTGGTGGTGTTCCCATCTATCTGCTGCTCTTGACCTTCCAGATGGTAGTGGTCATGGGTTTGTAAGGTGCTGTCAAAGGAGCCTTGGGAATTACAGAAGTGCATCTTGTGTTATTCACAATAAGAGGTTGTGGTGGAAGAATTAATCCAGGCTGGTCCTTTGGTTCAAGCTGGATTATTTTCAAGACAACTCCTTAGTGCTACTGACTTCCAAGTAGCTTCCACACAAAGTGTTCTGGTTGTATCATTTTATTCCATTTAGATGGGATAATCAATGCCCATCACCTGTTTAACTAGCATAGAAACACAGAAAATAGGAGCAGTAAGCCATTCAACCCTTTGAGCCTGCTCCGCCATTCATTATGATCATGGATGATCATCCAACTCAATAGCCTATTCCCGCTTTCTCCCCATATCCTTTGATCCATTTCGCCCCAAGAGCTATATCGAACTCCTTCTTGAAAACATACAATATTTTGGCCTCAACTACTTTCTGTGGTAGCAAATTCTACAGGCTCACAGGCTGAATAAATTTAAGGAGGAGAGAGACAGATTTTTAATTAGTAATGGGTTGAAAGGTTATGGGGAGAGGGCGGGAAATTGGAGTTGAGGCTGAAATGAGATTAGCCATGATTATAATGAATGGCGGGGCAGGCTCGAGGGGCTGAATTGCCTACTCCTGCTCCTAGTTCTTATGTTATGTTCTCACCACTCTCTGGGTGAAGACATTTCTCCTCATCTCAGTTCTAAATGCTCTACTCTGTATTCTCAGTCTATGACCCCTGGTTCTGGACTCCCCCACCATCGGGAACATCTTTCCTGTATCTACCCTGTCTAGTCCTGTTAGAACTTTATAGGTTTCTATGAAATCCCCCCTCATTCTTCTGAACTCCAGCAAATATAATCCTAACCGACTCAATCTCTCCTCATATGTCAGTCCCTCCATCCCAGGAATCAGTCTGGTAAACCTTTGCTGCACTCCCTCTGTAGCCAGAACATCCTTCCTCAGATAAGGAGACCAAAACTGCACACAATATTCCAGGTGTCATCTCACCAAGGCCTTGTATAATTGCAGCAAGACATCCCTGTTCCTGTACTCGAATCCTCTTGCTATGAAGGCGAACATACCACTTGCCTTCTTTACCTCCTGCTGCACCTGCATGCTTATCTTTAGCGACTGGCGTACGAGGACATCGGGTCTCACAGCACATTCCCCTCTCTCAATTTATAGCCATTCAGATAATAATCTGCCTTCCTGTTTTTGCTACCAAAGTGGATAACCTCACATTTATCCACATCATACTGCATCTGCCATGTATTTGCCCACTCACTCAGCTTGTCCAAATCACACTGAAGCATCTCTGCATCCTCCTCACAGCTCACCCTCCCACCCAGCTTTGTGCCATCTGCAAATTTGGAGATATTACATTTAGTTCCCTCATCTAAGTCATTAATATATATTGTGAATAGCTGCGGTCCCAGCACCGATCCCTGCATTACCCCACTAGTCACTGCCTGCCATTCAGAAAAAGGCCCGGTATTCCTACTCTTTGTTTCCTGTCTGCCAACCAGTTTTCCAACCAACTCAATACATTATCCCCAATTCCATGTGCTTTAATTTTACACACTAATCTCTTATGTGGGACTTTGTCAAAAGCCTTCTGAAAGTCCAAATAAACCACATCCACTGGCTCCCCCTCATCAATTCTACTAGTTACATCCTCAAAAAATTCTAGTAGGTTTGTCAAGCATGATTTCCCTTTCATAAATCCATGCTGACTCTGTCCGATTCTGCCACTGTCTTCCAAGTGCTCAGCTATTAAATCTTTTATAATGGACTCTAGAATTTTCCCCACTACTGACATCAGGCTGACTGGTCTATAATTCCCTGTTTTCTCTCTGCCTCTCTTTTTAACTAGTGGGGTTACATTAGCTACCCTCCAATCTGTAGGAACTGTTTCAGAGTCTATAGAATCTTGGAAGATGACCACCAATGCATCCGCTATTTCTAGGGCCACTTCCTTAAATACTCTGGGATGTAGATTATCAGGCCCTGGGGACTTATTGGCCTTCAATTCCATCCATTTCTCCAACACCATTTCCCTAATACTACTGATTTCTTTCAGTTCCTCCCTCTCACCAAACCCTGTGTTCCCCAACGTTCCTGGTATGTTGTTAATGTCCTCCTATGTGAAGACAGAACCAAAGTATGTATTTAGTTGGTCAGCCATTTCTTTGTTCCCCATTATAAATTCCCCTGTTTCTGACTGTAAGGGACCTACATTTGTCTTCACCAATTTTTTTCTCTTCACATACCTGTAGAAATTTTACAGTCAGTTTTTATGTTCTCCGCAACTCTTGTGTTCTATTTTCCCCTTCTTAATCAATCCTTTGATCCTCCTTTGCTGAATTCTAAACTACTCCCAATCCTCAGGTCTGTTGTTTTTTCTGGCCAATTTGTATGCCTCTTCCTTGGATCTAATACTATCTCTAATTTCCCTTGTAAGCCATGGTTTGGTCACCTTTCCTGTTTTACTTTTGTTCCGGACAGGAATAAACAATTGTTGCAGTTCACTCATGTGCTCTTTGAATGTTTGCCATTGCCTATCCACCGTCATCCCTTTAAGTAACATTTCCCAATCCATCATAGCCAACTCGTGCCTCATACCATTGTAGTTTCCTTTATTAAGATTCAGGACCCTAGTCTCAGAATCAACTACGTCATTCTCCATCTTGACGAAGAATTGTATCATATTTTGGTCGCTCATCCCCAAGGGACCTTGCAAACTAGATTGCCAATTATTTCTTTCTCATTACACAATACCCAGTCTAGGATGGCCTGTTCTCTTGTTGGTTCCTCAATGTATTGGTTCAGAAAACCAGCCCGTATACACTCCAGGGATTCCTCGTCTACGGTATTGTTACTAATTTGATTTGCCCAATCTATATGCAGATTAAAGTCACCCATAATTACAGATGTTCCTTTGTTGCATGTGTCTCTAATTTCCTGTTTAATGCTATTCCCAACATCACCACTACAGTTTGGGGGTCTATATATAACCGCCACTAATGTTTTTTGCCCCTTAGTGTTTCTCAGCTTTACCCATACAGATTCCATATCGTCAGAGCTAACATCTTTCCTCACTGTTACATTAATTTCCTCTTTAACCAGCAATGCAACTCCACTGCCTTTTCCTTTTTTTCTGTCCTTCCTAAATACTGAATCCTCCTGGATGTTCAGTTCCTATCCCTGGTCACCCTGCAGCCATGCCTCCATAATCCCGACTATATCATACCTGTTTACATCTATTTGCATGGTTGATTCATCCACTATGTTGCGAATGCTCCTCGTATTAAGGCACAAAACCATGAGGCTTGTCTTTTTAACATTACTTGTCCTGTTCCCACTATTTTTCACTGAGACCTTGATTGATTCTTCCCTCAATTTCTCTGCCTATCACTTTTTTCATTCCCCTTTCTGTCTTTTGTTCTTGTCCTCGATTCCCCTTCCTCTGACTCCTTGCGTAGGTTCCCATCCCCCTGCCATTTTAGTTTAAACCCTCCCCAACCACTCAAGCAAATATTCCTCCCAGGACATCAGTCCCGGCCCCGCACAGGTGTAACCCATCCAATTTGTACTGGTGCCACCTCCCCAGAACCGTTCCCAATGTCCCAGGAATCTGAAACCCTTCCCCTCACACCATCTCTTCAGCCACGTATTCATCCGATATATATATATATATATATATACACATATAGCAATTATCTTTCTCAAGATGATTGCCATATTGACAGATTCCCCTCTTTTCTTTTTAAATTAACACTTTAAAAAAAAATTGAAGAATATTTTTTTAAACAAACATAAGGAAATAATGTCACATATTTCCACATCTAAAATTCCCGTATTTCTTTTACCAAATAACCAAAATTTACCAAAAAATATATAAACAATTATAAAACAAAAAAAGTGTTTCATTGCATCATTATAAAATAAGACACCCCTCTTCCATTACATTAATAATTTCTTAGAGCAGGCACTTCTTTTCGTAAAACAGTCTATTAGTTGGTAACTTGTGTCAACCCATTTTATCTTAGAGATCTCTCTTCTCTCTAAATTTCTTTTGTGCTGGCTAGGTCTATTTTTAGCCTTTTTTCAGTGACACTTTTCATGGATTGTACGTTGCCCTGAAGAGACCAGTTATCAACACAACATTCTATGGGAAAACGTTTCCCACATTGCCCCTCATGTAATATTTCTGTCAGTATATTGACTGAATAGACCCCCATATCTAATACTTCAACCAAGGCTAGCGTTGCAGCAGCTAAGGTACTTTACATTACCCTTTTTATTTTCTTGGCCTCCCAAGCCACCAGGCAACAGTAATCATTCTTTCCCACCAAGAATATGATAAACCCTGCTGTGCTAGTACCCATCTGGAAGATTGGCATGTGAAGCATTGCTAAAAATGACCAACCTCATATCTTCTGGATCACCCAAGGGTGGCAACTTGAGCACACATCTCTCCGAATTTAATTTTTAAAGTGTTTTATTTGTTCTCAGAACGTGCTCAACTGTAGCATGTTTCATCACAGTACTCAGCTCCAACACATCATGTGTCAGGCCTAGTCTGAGTCCACAACAAGTTCAACTGCCCAATCAAGTTCTCAACTGTTCCATTTCTTCCTTGGTAGCAGGATCCTCTTTGTGAGGATCTACCACAAGTTATTGGGATATGATTAACATTTTCTAAATAAGATTGTTGATTCAATGTCACCTCTAACTTGCTCTGCTTAATGTCTAAACCTATGTAGTTAAAGGCCCCTGAAGCCTGACTTTCGACCTGGAATTCCTTCTTATCTTCTCGATTAGCCATTGTTCAAATTCTATACAGTCTCCCCACAGGAAATCAACATGCATGATAAAGATTCCAGCTAGTTTCTTCTTATATTACTGGTAGAACATTGCAGGGTCTGCCTTTAACTGAATGCAACCTGTTTTCAACAGGAAAGACCTCACAGAAAAAAAACAAATACTTGACGCATCAGTCAATTCATAAACACACTTATTCAATTTCCATAGCTTTCCTTCTACATCCCCGGCTTCTTTGGGTGGTTTCAGAAAAACTTCCCTTTGAAACTTCTCCCCCTGTAAAAATGCAGCCTTTATATCAATCGATTTGCACTCCCAGGAACAGGTTGCCAAGATAGCTAAAAAAATCTTCAAACTCACTTTCCCCGCAGTAGGCGAGTCCACTTTGACATTCTGATCTAGTCTCTCTTCAAAGCCTCAGGTTACTAATCTCGCTTTGGCCTTACGCCGTCTGGGAGTACCTTTTCTGTACAGATCCATCTGTGAGACAGAGCTGGTTATCCTCTGTCAGGTATTTCAGAATATACCCCAAATTTCTTCCAACTTTCTAACTCTTTCAGTTTGGCTTCCTTTATCAGCTTATTTTCTGATTTGTAAGTAGCTACTAGAATCTCTCAGTCATAAGAACTTCTGCTCCTATTGAGATTCATAGCTTGCTCTCTAGTCCTTGTTCAGCTATGGCTTCTACTCACATTCCTCTCCCTTTCGGGACTACTACTATATGATCTTTCTCCTGTGCGAGCAGAACCCCATTCGCAAATCTGTGATTTTTTTCCAGGGTCATGACCACTTTCTATGTTTTCATACTATGTTTTCTGGGTTTCCACATCTTGCCAATCGATAGGTCTTGTCTCCTTGTCTAAACTGTATTCCCAATGGTCTTATGTGGTGCCATACGGCCCGCCGAATTTTCTCTGAAACCTCAGCTTTAATAAAAGTTTTTCTGCCCGCATACAAAGCATTTAGATGAGCAGAAAAGGTGGAGCTAATGCTAGTCCCTTCAAGAGCAGGGGGAGCATCTGACAACACCAAAGGTAACTTCGGATTTCTTCCATACACCAACTGGTAGGGACTGTACCCCTCAACCATTTGCATAAAGTTCTTTGCGTGAACCGCCCCTGCTAGTGCTGTTTGCAATTTACAATCTGGTTGATCAGCTAATATTATTTGTAACATGTCATCTATTACCACATGGTTTCTTTCACAAAGACCATTACTAAACGGGCTCTCAGCTGCAGTGCGCATAACTATGATGTTTAAATTTTCACACATATCTCGAAACTCATCATTGGCGAATTCCCCACCATTATCGGTGAGGAACTTCATTGGTGTTCCTAATCCTGTTCCTACCCATTTCTCCATGACCTCGTTGGCAATGGTCATTTTGTCTTTACTACGTATCACAGTGAGTAGGCTAAATCGGGTTGCCATATTTATGAGGTGTAGTAAAAAAATACACCTATCCTTGTCCCAAACTTTCAAGCCCATTGCCACTGCATCGTTAAATTCCCTGGCTAGTGGCAACCTCACAACAGGATGTGGTGGTGTCTTGCGATATTTAAGGCAAATTTCACACTGAGCAGTGATTTGTTCAATAAGGTCATCATATCCTTTATCGACCACTCCCACATCTCGAAGTAGAGTCTTGATTTTCTGTGGTGCTGGATGTGCAAACTGTCATTGTAATTTCCAAATTATCTTCTTCTTGTCCACAAAATTCTTATTCTCAGCAGTTAATAAGACTTCATGAACTTTTTGATGAGAAATCTCTGGCTTCCTTAGTGGCAAGCAGTAAAGGCCTGACCGAGTAAAATGCAGATCCACATTTTGTCCAAACATGACTGCTCTATCATTCTTCATATCTAGCGCCATCTGAGCCTTCATCGCAGATCAACTCAACAATAGCGGTATCTCGCTAGAAACCACATCAGTACTGATAAACAGATTGATCCCTGCTACCTTACGAGGGAGGACCACCTGTTTGAAGGATGTTAATGTGTTGTCATCTCAGAACCTGAAGCAGGTAGAGCTTTCATACTCCTTGACCTTCCGCCGATCTGCCTCATTGAGGGACTTCAGATAGCAGTCAAGCCAGTCCATGCCACACATCGTTGAAGTGCAACCACTGTTCAGAACTGTACAGTTGAAGGAATCTACCATCAAAATACTCATCACTGGATTCAAACTCTCCGTGATCAATACAATTCCATCATGGCAGTCACCATAATCATTTTCAGTTTCAGATGAGTCCGTCTTGTACATCACTTCAAAAGAATGATTCCTTTGCTGTGGGCAGTTCATCATGTAGTGATATTGGGAATCACACTGAAAACACCGATTAACCATTCCCCGTGCATTTTCTGGGTTTATGTGCCAACAGTCACCATTCCAGACATGCTTCTTGTTTCAAATTAGCAAGGATTATGAGCATTTTCAGATCTCTTGTCATTAACCCTAGCTTTGTGTGGGAATCTTTGTCTAATATTTGGTTGACCTTGAAATTCGGCCACCATTGAATCCTCTATCCTTTGTTTCACAGCATAGTTGGTTGCATTTGCTAAGAAAGTGGCAGGGAATGACTGTTTCCCCAGATTTTTTTAGGGCAGCAGCCATTTGATCTAGAAGAGATCCTCTTCTCCAGAACTGAACCCATTAGTGCTATAAGATGATCAACGTGGGAAATGCGAGAACAGTCCAGTAATTTAAATGCCAATACTGATTCCAAAATTTCAAGTTCAAATCTCTGTAGTCTCCTGTACCATTTATCAAAATCCATGATATATTCTTCCATGGACTGATTGCCTGATTTCCTAAACCTATCAAAGATTGTCCAAGCTTCATTCACTTCCAATAACTCATCCATTTTGTAAAACTTATCCAAAAATTGTAACAGAAGGTTCAATCCCTCTTCATGATCCAAATCATCCACTTTCCACTGTGAAAATACCTTACACCTTATCTTACTTTTGGCTGGTAACGATAACGCCAAAGCCATACCTTGCTTCTTCCGGGGTATGAAAGTAACCCGGGTCCACATTTCAACTTCAGCCTTCTATTGCTGATAAGGTTCAGAGTCATAAAAAATTGGTGGATCGTCAAAACTTGCAATTTTGCACCGTCCTGCCTCCATTCCACAAAGTAAATTGTCAGCAACAGTACACTTCTTTTCCCTGAGGGTTGAGACAAAGATCTTCATATACGGCAATCAGTTAGCAAGGCTTAAAGTTCATCCTCTGCGACCATGTTATTCACAATAAGAGGTTGTGGTGGAAGAATTAATCCAGGCTGGTCTTTTGGTTCAAGCTGGTTTATTTTCAAGACAACTCCTCAGTGCTACTGACTTCCAAGTAGCTTCCGCACGAAGTGTTCCAGCTGTATTTTTTAATTCTATTTAGATGGGATAATCAATGCCCATCACCTGTTTAACTAGCAATTGTCTTTAACAAGGTGATTGCCATATTGACATCCTGTAGATTGTACACACTGCTGCTGCTACTGTGTGTCGGTGGTGGAGGGAGTGAATGTTTGTGGTGCGGTGCCAATCAAGTGGGCTGCTCTGTCCTGGACGGTATCAAGCTTCTTGAGTGTTGTGGGAGCTGTACTCATCCAGGCAAGTGGGGAGTATTCCATCACACTCCTGACCTGTGCCTTGTAGATGGTGGACAGGCTTTGGGGAGTCAGAAGGTGGGCTACTCCTCACATGATTCCTAGCCTCTGACCTGCTCTTGCAGCCACAGTATCTATATGGCTAGTCTAGTTCAGTTTCTGATCAATTGCATGCTGTAATTATGTTGAACTTGACAAAAGATTTCAATTTGAAATGTCATGCATTTTGTTTATTTAAAAAAGGGTATTAATGTAGTCAAACCCTTTAAAATAACTATTGATTCATCCAATAAGGTCTTCAAAAATTTATTGATGTTCACTATCTTAAAATCATCTGTTGCTGGCTTGTCTAATTCATTGTCAATATAACAATATATAAAGAAATTACTGTCAAGGAATCACATATTACTTCTAAGATGGTTTCCTTTGGCCCTGTTAGCTTGGTCAGTAAGTTTAATCTCAGAATGATCGATCTTTACTAAACATCGCCATCTAAGACACTTCTAACCCCAGAAATTCTTCACAGTGGAAGTACTACTTGAGATCCTCTTTCTAGTGCAAGCTAGGTGAATCTTCCAGTCTTGTTTTAACTCCTCATAAATTTGGTCTTTTCAATCCAAGCATGAACATCAACCTGCATTCTGGCACGGTGAACCATAGAGACTTTCAGCCTCTAGCTGCTCTCTTTTCTGGACCCTGGCAGACTAACCAGTCTGTGATATTCAGTGAAATTTTAGGAAGCCTGTAGCCCAATATCACAATGGCTTTCTCTGTACCCTTCCCATCTTGAAGCCCATTACATTGGTAATGTGAATCACATGGGCCTTGTATCCAGGTATAGATGCTGATTAGCTATCCATGAACTATTCATCTTGAACTAAGTGAACAGTTTAAAGCAGAACTGTTTACAATTTGCCATTTTCAACATGTTTCTGGGGCATGGGGACTCACAGTCTATCCATTGTTAGCATATATCCAAGTTTAAATGCCTTCTTCCCAGTAAAACAATCTGAATCCCCATAAATCTCTAACAATCAAACCACCCAGGCTTGTTGTCAGGCATGTTTCAGAACAGCTCACATGACCCCTTTATTTTACCTCACATTAAAAACACAGTCTCATAACATATAAATTTTATAAACCTCATATTTGTAACACTGCCCACCACCGCGACCTCCCCCCCCCCACCCCCTCACCATACCCCGACCCAATATTTCAATGAATGCCAAAGTATTAGTTTAGGCATCAACAAAAGCTATTTACCCGTGCCCCTCTATAGGGTTGATTTAAAATGTGACATTGTTACAAGTCCCATTATTGTTGGTGTTGTTCCTAATTTGCCTATTGAAGGTATGGATTTTTTATTAGGAAATGATTTGGCTGAGTATTAGGTTTTGCCTTCTGCAGGGGTTTTGAGGAAGCTCATTGAGGCTGTTGAAACTGAAATTATACAGGAATAGCTAGGTGACATGAAGGACTCAATTACATTCTACAAATCTGCTGTGAGAACTATTATTTCAATTAAAGATGTCCAAAGAGTCAAAAACTCAGCCTACTAATTTTTAAATGACATGGAAGCAGCAGGCTGAAAAGAAAATGTTAATGGCAATTGGAGGTGAGTTAAGTCATCTGAATTAAAAATGCAGGAAAACCATGAACAAGGTGTGGCAAAGCAGATGGCAACAGTGCTCAAAGCTAATGATAAAACAAAGGAAAGGAGTGCTTTGAAAGAGAGTGGAAAAGCTGAATCCTGTGCTGATGTTATAGCATTACGAGGAAGAATACACGTTCGTGAACAAAAATTAAAACTTCAAAAAATGAAGAGGAAATTGATCTTGCTAGAATGGAATCAAACAAAGCTCAAACTCAATGGGGGGATAAAAAGCAAAAGAGATTTTAAAAATTGTGAACTAAATAAAAAGCTTTTGTTAATCAAGCATTCTTAGCTAAACATTGACATTACCTTAACAAAGTTTGTAAAGCAGCTAAAGGTAATTTTACTCAACAGAAATATGAAATGCTTGCACAAAAGGGGGCAGTGTTAAACCGGCATCTCCTGGAAAAGAAAGCCAAATGATTGAAGCATGGAAAATAACTTAAAAGTTAAAAATGATCCTTTTGTTTGGACTGGATGAAGGCTTAGAGTGGTGTCCCCTAGGGTTAGTACAAAGACAACTGCTTTTCTTGATGCATATTAATTGCTTAGACACAGGTGTACAGGGTACAATTTCAAACTTTGTAAAAATGCAAACTTCGGAAGTATTGTTAACTGTGAGGCGTATAGTGAAAGATTTCAAGATAGACAGGCTGGTGGAATTGGCAAACACCCAGCAGATTAAATTTAACGT
Organism: Carcharodon carcharias; assembly: GCF_017639515.1. Taxonomy (NCBI): domain Eukaryota; kingdom Metazoa; phylum Chordata; class Chondrichthyes; order Lamniformes; family Lamnidae; genus Carcharodon; species Carcharodon carcharias. The sequence continues at coordinate 15,346,377 of NC_054471.1, forward strand.
AGAGAAATGATACAATTTAGTTTGAAGAATGAGGAAAGGCAATATAAGGGTACAATTCTAAAGGCAGTGCAGGAACAGAGACCTGGGGCTAAAGGAGAACAAATTGTTAGGTGGCAGGACAGTTGAGCAAGTAGATAAAAAATGGACATGAGTTTCTGGACTTTATAAATAGGGGCATAGTGTACAAAAGCTTTTGGTGAACCTTTACAAAACACTGGTGAGGCCTCAACTAGATTGTGTCCAATTGCAGGTAATACACTTTAAAGAGATGCGAAGGCTTTAAAGGGAGTTCAGAAAAAAATATACAAGAATGATTTTAGGGATGAAGGACTTCAATTTTGAGGATTGGAGAATGTGGGGTTGTTATCTTTAGAGAAGGTTGACAGGAAATTTGATAGAGATGTTCAGAATCATGAGAGGTTTGGAGAAAATAGATAGAGAGCTGTTCCCATTAGTGGAAGGGTTAAGAACTAGAAAACACTGATTTTAAGGTGAATGTCAAAAGAACCAAATGCAACCTGAGAGAAAACTTTTTCTCTCAGTGGGTGGTTAGGGCCTGGAATGTACAGCGGGTGTTGGCAGATACAATAAAGCATTTCAACAGAGAATTGGTTAATAATTTGAAGGGAAAAGATTCTATGACCTTCAAAGTAAGAGCTTTTGTCTTTCATTGTTTCTTCTAGTGAGATTCTAGGTTTCCATTTCCTGTGGAAATAATCTTTCACTGGATACCCAACCTAGGTTTCACTCACTCCGGGCAATGTTCACACTCACCAATTGCTGATGCTGCTTCTGAAGGAAACGCTGGACCCCATGTCCGCCCCATTCCCCAGACTCCCTCACTTTCCCCTGTTTCAACCCAGACCCCTGGTCTCCCTCTCAACTGCCCAAGCCTAAATGTCCTGACCTATCTCAAAATATTCTAGTCTCCCTCTCTGCTAGAGCCTTCATCTACTCTGATTTCTCCTTTCCTCAAGCTCCCATCCACTTCTCTACCAAGGGGTAGATGGTGGCGTAGTGGTTATGTTACTGGACTAGTAATACAGATGGCCAGTGGCAGGTGAATTTAAATTCAACAAATAAATCTGAGTCATAGGGTTATACAGCACAGAAACAGGTCCTTCGGCCCATTGTGTCCGTGCCGCCATCAAGCACCTATCCATTATAATCCCATTTTCCAGCATTGGCCTGTGGCCCTGGTGTTTCAAGTGCTCATCTAAATACTTCCTAAATATTGTGAGGGTTTCTGCCTCTGCCACCTCCTCAGGCAGTGTGTTCCAGATTCCAACCACCCTCTGAGTGAAAACACTTTTCTCAAATCCCGTCTATAAACTCCTGCTCCTTACCTGAAATCTATGCCCCCTGGTTATTGACGCCTCTGCTAAGAGAAATGTTTTTTCCTGTCTATCCTATCTATGCCTCTCATACTTTGTTTACCTCTATCTGGTATCCCAAAATGCATCACTTCACACTTTTCAGGATTAAATTCCATTTGCCACCACTCTGTCTTACTAGCCCATCTATATCATCCTGTAATCTAAGGCTTTCCTCATCACTGTTTACGATACCACCAAGTTTAGTGTCATCTGCAAACTTACCGATCACAGGTCTTGTTCTCAGTACTGGTGACCATGACAACTATGTTGTAAAAACTCATCTGGTTCATTAGTGTCAATTAGGGAAGGGAATCTGCCATTATTACCTGGTCTGGCCTACATTTGGCTCCAGAGCCACAGCAATGTGGTTGACTCTTAATTACCCTCTGAAGTGATCTGACAAGCAGCTCAAGAGCAACTAGGGATGGGCAACAAATGCTAGCCTTGCCAGTGATGTCCACATCCCATGAAAGAATGAAAAACAAAAAACTGCCTGTGTTTTCAGTCACCCTGAAGCAATGACTTGCTTCGGCAATGGGGTTGACATCACCAAGCAAGAAACAGCAATTGTGTCATTTCAGGCGGTCTGACTGATGTGATCATATTCTGGCTGTGGCCTGTTGCAGTTCCAATCTTCTCAAAGTTTGCTAGCAGCAGTACCCAGGAGATTCACATCATATTTTCAGGAGACCCCGGTACAACCTTGGCGGTGTATGGGCTGTGTGCAGGTCTGATTTTAACTCTGTGCGGGTGAAACAGTTTCCAGGGAATTAAAATGTCAGCCCTAGAAAATGAAGGGTGAATAGTCGTGTCCTTGTCTTATATATGTTGTTGAAGGGGCCTTGATAATAGAACAATGACTTCCTCCTGTGCCCTGCCATTGGATGACTTTATGGGAGACCATTCCAATTTCGCCTCCTAACCCACACAGGACTGTATTATGGTCACCACCCGATTCACGAAGCTCTTCTCTGTCCACAGGCGATGCCACTGGTTCCAGAACTTTCGGCTACAGACCGCGAGCCCCCCTGACGTCAGCGCACGACCGTTAAATTCCGTTAACGGTTGGAAAAGGTGCCTGAGCGGCGCTTGGTTTGTTCTTCACTTTCGGCTGCGAGTGGCTGTCTTTTTAAGAAATGGAAGATCCAGGAGACGAAACTCGTTAGAAATTTACTGCGATTTTTTCGTGTCGAGGTGAAAGGATTTTTATAACTGTTTGAAAGTTCGGAGGGCGCGAGAAATTGCTCGCGTTTCCTTCCTTTGCTGACGCTAATATTTTGAGGCACATTTTTTGTTTACTACCTGAAGAACTATCAAGTGAGTATTCGTGTGGCTATTAGACATTTGAATAATACTGATTTGCTATTGCAAATTCTGCACTCCCTATAACGAACTTTTGAACTTTGTGCACAGACACAGCCAGAGCCCCAAATGTTGATTTTTCTTTGGAAATAAGGCTATGACGGAGAGCAGCGGTCGCTCGCCAAACCTGTAGGATTTCCCTGGAATCTCCAGGGATCAAAAAAACCTACGATTCTGCAATGGAGGAGGAGGCAATAAAACGATTTTAAAAAAAAAACTTATTTACTACTAATAGAATATTGGAGATGGTGAGTTGGGAGTAAAGCTGATTGAAAGGGAATTGGGATATTGGGATCGCTTTACTTTCCAGTTGTAAAATATGAAGAGGCCGCTCTAGAGCACATATCTCTGTTGCAGTGTGTTAAACTCAATGTTATTTCAGTTTCACAGCTCTTCCTTGAAGCGTTTTCCCTGCCTGGTTGATGTTTGGTAACTACAAAGGTGAAAAATCTTATTAGCTGCCATCCCACTGAGGAGGCCTTCAATTTGCATCCAACAACCTGCTCTGAAAACTCTGCTCACATTTTGCCAAATGTGACAAGTTACACCACAGCAGCTGAGATAATTAACATTCTAAAATAACATTTATAAAAAATCCTCAACATATTCTTCAAAAAGGTCAATTTGTTATTTCTCCCAAGGTTACTGGATCTTCATTCTTGCCAAAAACATTTCAGTTTTTCCTTAGACCATATCCTATCCAAGTTTTAGTGAAATCTATACATTATTTTTTGAGATATATTGTTTACTCCAAAACCCTTGGAGCTGATTGCATATTGGTATTCAGGTACTTTCGGATCTACTGTATATGCGGTAGGCTGAGCGTACCAATAGCGTAAGCCTAGGCTAGCTATAGGCTATAAATACTAGGTTATTTCTCCATTTGCTACTTCTCACACACCCTACTGCTTACCTATTAACACTCATTACATCTGTACTATAACGTACAAATTAATTGCATAGCCGTCTAAAGAAACATTCGGATGTTGGATGTGTTCAATTTTCAAATGTACGGATAAAGGATATTCGACCTGTAATATTTCCAAGTTGGCGGTTGACACAAAGCTAGTTGGGAAGCTGTGTCATGAGGAAGATACAAAGCGGCTTCAAAAGGATTTGGATAGACTTAGTGAATGGGCAAGAACATGGCAAATGGTGGGGGAGAACATATTGTCATGGATAGAAGATTGGCTAGCTAACAGGCAACAGAGTTGGCATAATGGGTCATTTTCTGGTTGGCAGGATGTGATGAGTGTGTGCCACAGGGATCAGTGCTGGGGCCTCAACTTTTTATGATTTGTATAAATGACTTGGATGAAGGGACTGAAGGAGTGGTTGCTAAATTTGCTGATGACACAAAGGTAGGAAAGTAAATTGTGAAGAGGACATAAGGAGGCTACAGAGTGACATAGTTTAAGTGAGTGGGCAAAGATCTGGCAAATGTAGCATAATGTGGGCAAATGTGAAATCGTTCATTTTGGCAGGAAGAATAAAAAAGAAGCTTATCTAAATGGTGAGAGACTGCAGAGCTCTGAGATTCAGAGGGATCTGTGTGTCCTCGTGCATGAATCACAAAAGGTTAGTATACAGGTACAGCAGATAATTAGGAAAGCTAATTGAATGCTATCATTTATTGTGAAGGGAATTGATTACCAAAGTAGGGAGGTTATGCTTCAGTTATACAGGACATTGGAGATACCACATCTAGAGTATCGTGTACTGCTCTCCTTACTTAAAGATATAAATGCATTAAAAGCAGTTTAGAGAATGTTTACTAGACTAATACCAGGAATGGGTGGGTTGTCTTATGAGAAAAGGCTGGACAGGTTAGGCTTTTGTCCACTGGAATTTAGAAGAGTAAGGGGTAACTTAATTGAAACCTTTAAGATCCTGAGGGGTTTTGACAGGGTGGATTTGGATATTTTCTTCTCCGCTGATGCTGCCAGACCTGCTGAGATTTTCCAGGTAATTCTGTTCTTGTTTTGGATTTGGAGAGGATGTTTCCACTTGTGGGAATCTAGAGTTAGGGGTCACTGTTTAAAATATAAGGGTCGCTTGTTTAAGACAGATGGGGAGAAATTTTTTTCCTGAGTTGTGAGCCTTTGGAACTCTATTTCTCAAAAGGTGGTGGAAGCAGAGTTTTTGAATATTTTTAAGGCAGAGCTTGATAGATTCTTGAATAACAAGGGGGTAAAAGGTTATTGGGGGTTGGCAGGAATGTGGGTTGAGGTTACATTCAGATGAACCATGATCTTATTGAGTGGTGGAGTAGGCTCGAGGGGCCAAGTGGCCTACTCCTGTTCTTAGTTCTTATGTTCATATGGTGGCGAGGTAGTTTTAGGATTTCAACTCAGTGACATTGTGGGAACTGGGATATTGTTCCAAGTCAGGATGGTGAGTGACTTGGAGGGGATCTTGCAGGTGGTGATGCTCCCATGCATTTGTCCTTCAAGATGGTAAAGTTCAGAGTTTGCTAGGTGCTGTTAAAGGAGGCTTGTTGAGTTTTGCAGTACATTTTGTAGATGTACACATGGCAGCTACTGTGCCGAAGGTAGAGGGAGTGAATGGCAGTTAAGGTGCCAGTGGGCTGTTGAGCTTCTTGCCTGTTTTTTGGATCTGTCCTTATCCATGCAGTGGGTAATATTCTATCACACTCCTGCCTTATGCCTTGTAGATTGTGCACAGACTTTGGGGAATCAGGAGGTAAATTGCTTGCTGTAGAATTCCCAGCCTGTGACCTGCTTTTGTAGCCACCATTATGTATGACGTAGTTGTAATCCCAGGATGTTGACAGTGGAAGCTTCAGCGATGGTAATGCTGTTGAATGTCATGGCGAGATGATTAGATCCTCACTTGTTGGGAGATGCTCATTGCTTGGCTCTTTAGTGGCATGGATTTTACTTGCCACTTGTCAGCCCAGCCTGAATGCTGTCCAGGTCTTGCTGAATATTTAAGGAGTTGCAAATGGTGCTGGGCACTGTGCAATTAATAGCAAGCAATCCCTATCTGACCTTGTGTTAAAGGTTAGATTATTGATGAAATAGCTGAAGATGAATGTGACTTGGACACTACCTTGAGGAACTCATGTCGTGATGTCCTGGCACTGAGATGATTGATCTTCAACAACCACAACCGTCATCCTTTGTGCTTGGTAGGATTCCAACCAGTGGAGAGTTTTCCTCTGATTCACGCTGACTTCAATTTTATTCCGTTTCCTTGATGCTACAGTTAGTTAAATGCTTTTTTGGTGTCACTGGTAGCCATTGTCACCTCGCCTCTAGAATGCAGTTCTTTTGTCCCAAGTTTGGAGCAAGGCTGTACAGTAATGAGATCTGGAGCAGAGTGGTCCTGGCTGAGCCGAAACTGGTGCATGAGTTTGCTGCTGAGTAAGTGTTGCTTGATATCAATGCTTTGCTGATAGTTGAAACTAGACTAGGGCAGTAATTTGATAGATTGGATTTGACCTGTTCTTTGTGTAAGTTACTAAGGTGTCAACTATCCCAAATCTTGCAAACACCACTTGAAATTCTTTTGCCACACCACTCAGAGTAACAGAAGTCAGGTTAGCTACTTCTGTAATTGTGCCACGCATGAGTAGGATAGGGTATGGCCATGTAACTCGCAAAGGTCATCCCCAATAACCTTTGCCCAAAATCTAGATACAATTCCATGGTTCCTTACTTGGAGAACTCCTATGAGCTAAACAAATATCCCACTTTGATATGTATTGCTTAAGTTCTGTTGATGTTGTCAGCCGATAGGGGCTATCACAAAGTCTGCAAATATAACCCTCTATGCAGATAGGTGTTGAATGAGGTACTGAGAGCACCCCTTTCCACAATGCTATTGGTAGCACAAGTTGTTGTCCTTTTCATATTAAATTCCCTTGTGTATTTAGTTAATTCTGATAGCCATAGTAAGGGAGTAGGTATTTAGGTAACTCTGACTTGATGCCAGGCCAGCCTTACCAAATAAACTAAACCAAGTCATTTCTTGACTTTAGAAATTTCTGGATTATAGAATGATGTTAGAATGCCTAATCACAAGTATGAAACATAAAACAGTGATAAAACATTATAAAGCAGTAATAAAAATTGTTTTTTTCTCTCCAAATACTGTACCTTCCATGTGCTCGAATAGTTGAGGTGCAAGTACGTGAGTTGCTTGGGTCTGCTCAAAAATATTCCAACAATTGGTTTTTCTGAACAATAGATTTCTGGACTGGAGAGGTTATAGTGTAATAACAATTGCAATTTGTCCGAACTGGTTCATTTCGCTGTAGCATGATTAAGTTGTTACCAGCATGAATCTCCAACTGGAAGTGATTCTTCCAGCTCATGTTAAGCATTAATGTCTGGCAGGTATACTGTTCTCAGTGTGTTTACTAGGACCATCCTTTCCCCATATAAGACACTCAAAACAAAATGTTTGAAATTTTGATGGCATTCTTTGAAGTCTCTTAAGTGCATGTTTTGTGGTTTATGCACAATTGATTAATGGATGATGACCTGTTTCAAAAGTCATTACGTTTTGACCATGGATATTAAGATTCACAGAAGTCTACTGACTTGTCGAATTTGATTTGGTATTCTCCCTCAACTTGCCACAGTTGATGCCTGAATGCCAGAGCATGTTTCAGCAATAAATTTTAACTGGCTTGTAATCATTGATTGCGTATACCATTACTCCAGTAGATGGTATACTAATCATATCATTATCATTAAATGTTCATGTCCATGCAGGCCTTCCTACGCAGCAGAGGCCTAATAGTCGTACTCCTTGATTTCTGTTTTATTCATTCACAGGATGTTGGCTTCGCTGGCTGGCATTTATTGCCCATCTCTAGTTGCCCTTGAGAAGGTGGTGGTGAGCTGCCTTCTTGAGTAGCTACTGAACAGAGGCACAGGGGTCAAATTTTTGCCGACTTGCTCAACCTATCTATATCCGTCTGCAAACTCCTTTTGTCCTCTTCACAGCCTACTTCCTACCTATCTTTGTGGTGTCTGCAAATTTAGCTACCAAGCCTTTGCTCCCCTCATCTAAGTCATTCGTATAAATTTTAAAAAATTGAGGCCCCAGCACAGACCCCTGCAGAACTCCTCTCATCGCATCCTGCCAATCAGAAAAAGACCTATATATGCAAATGCTCTGTTTTCTGTCAGCCATCTATCCATGCTAATATGTTAAACCATGAGATTTTATTTTCCACAATAAACTTTGATGTGATACCTTATCAAATGCCTTCTGTAAATCCAAGTACAGTATATCTACAGGCTCTCATTTATTCACAGCGCATGTTACTCCTTCAAAGAATGCCAATAAATTGGTTAAACATGATTTCCCTTTCACAAAACCATGCTGACTCTTCCCATTTACCTTAGAAAAACTCAAGTGCCCAGAAAAGTCAAATGGAATTTTTAGTTTCAGTTTAAAAAGGTGCTTTTTAATGAAGAGTTTTACGACTCCTATAAAGTAAAGGTAAACATACAAGAGTAGAAGGATTGGAATGTTTCCAAGCAACAGAGGAGCCAGAGAGGCAGGTCCCTCCTGCAGAGACACACAGAAAAAGAGAAACAGCAGTTTGTTTTGGAAGCTGTTGGAGTTCAGTTAGGTTGAAGACAGCTGTGAAGGCAGCAACCTAGAAGGGACAGATAGCCAGCCCCAAGCTAAAGAAACTACCCCAAAAATACTGGGGAGTGGAACAGGAGAAAGTCCCAAGATGACCTTTTAGCCAAAGAGAAGAACAGGATCCTGGAAAAGGTCCTGTTAAGAGTGAGGGGCAGAAAGAAAGGCTCCAAGCTTCAGATTTAAAGAGACAAAAGTTGCAAAAATCAGATTTAAAGCAAGAACAGCTTGCAAGAGGCCAAAAGGTCCAAAGAGACAACTGTAGGTCTGTAACTCTGTTATGGGCATGTGAAGCATCGGTGTACTGTTGACGACTGAGTTGGTGAGAGAATGTTTGTGGAAGACAGCTTGAATAGATATGGTGACCCAGGGGAGGGGAACATCGGAAGGAGTGTTCAAAACCCTGAAAATACACAAAGAGAAAAATCATTAACGTAACTTGATAAATTTACTATGATGGGTTATAAAAACAAATAGTATTTTGGTAGACTATGGAATAACACAGGCAAGTTTGGGCCTGCTTGCTCTACTGGCTAAACTGGATTAAAATGGAAATGAATATAAATGGTTGCAACTAATCACAGCAGCCTCCAGTTTTCTATTGGATGTTTTTGTACTGTTCTTCAGTAGTAATTAATCGTACATTAGTGAACTCTTGCGGAAGGCGTCTGTGAGAAAGCGCCAATTTGGGAGAAGATTTCAAGGCGAGTTCTTGGAGAGTGGAGTTTGGAAACCCTCAAGTGAAGGACAGAATTCAGTGAGACTGATTGGTTCAGTGTGACAAGCGTTTGGGGGAAGTTGAGGAGAGATCCATAGCATCTGGTTGAGGTGGCATCTGTCACTTGGGTTCAGAGTGTTGTGTGCCAGACTACAGATTGCCAATTAACTTACAAGGCCTGTGTACTTACTGTGAACATTAGAGTATAAGGTAGCTTTTGTAACTTACAAATTATCCTTACAAATCTGTATATATCTGTAAAGGTATAGTTGTGGGTGAAGGAGTATTGTAATATAGTTCATCTTTTCTTGTTTAACAAATGTTTTATGCTTTTGTTAAAAGTTCATTAGCTGACTCAGATGACTGTCCAGTAGCCCCCATTCCATGTATCTAAACAAACAAATAAAAGTTAGGATCTATCAAGCTGGGTTTCACCCTGGGATAGAGATTGTCCAGTGGTAATCTCAGTTGGGGATCATAACAATACCTGGAATGAGTGGTCCTCTTATGAGCAAAGGTTGGACAGATTGGGCTTGTTTTGGTTGAAGTTTAGAAGAGTGAGGGGTGACTTGATTGAAACATACAAGATCCTGAACATTCTTGACAAGGTGGACGTGGAAAGGGTGTTTCCTCTTGTGGATGAGTCCAGAAGTAGGTGGCACTGTTTTAAAATTAGGTGTTGCCCTTTTAGGACAGAGATGAGGATAATTTTTTTGAGAGTTGTGCAGCTTTGGAATTCTCTGCCTTCGAAGGTGGGGGAGGAGGGGGTCATTGAATATTTTTCAGGTGGAGGTAGATAGATGCTTGTTAGACAATGGAATCAAAGGTCATCGGAGGTAGATGGGAATGTGGAATTTGAAACACAAACCGATAAGTCATGATCTTATTGAAAGATGGAGCAGGTTCAAGGGGCTTCTGCTCCTATGTAGTATGTTCGTATGTTCATCTGGGAGGGGGCTCAACATAAAGATATCGCTTCTAGGTTTGAAAATGGAAAGTCACCACCTGGGTGCAAAGGCATATCAGCACCGGACTGCCCTCCCTAAGTGGGAGGAATTACATTTCATTATGCACGTATTGGTATGAAATTTTGGGTAGTTGCCAGACCACAGTCTTTCTCAGATAGGGGTGGGTGGTAAATGCTGGCCTTGCCAACAAGACCCATGTCTCATGTACAAAGAAAATAGTGGTGTTATGGAACAGGTAGTGTAGGTGAGCAAGCTTTGGGGTGCTAGTGAACCAGATTTTATGCAAGTTAGGATACGGCAACAGAGTTTTGATGAGTTCATCTAGAAGCGATTAGAATAATCAGGTCGAGAGGTAACAACAAACAAAAATACGTATAGTGCCCTTCATGACCACTGGATGTCTCCAAAGTAATTGCTTTTAAAATGTATTCACTATTGTAATGTAGGAAAGTCATGGATGAGGATTTTGGCAGCTGTTGTGAAGCAGGTCCCATCATATTTTCTGTGCACACCACCTATCACGCTCGCCACTAGTGGGCTTGGAAAATTCCGCCCAAGTTTGCAAATGGTCAGGTTCATCCTCAGACAGCAATGAGGGTGGGAGAATGGAGTTGATGGCTAAGGGATGGGAGTCCATGGCAGGGATTGAAGACAATGGATTAAAAACAGAAACTGCTGTAATAATGTCTGATCTAGCAGCATCTATGGAGAAAGAAATAGAGTTAATGGGCTAGATTTTCATGGAGTTGTGTAGATTCAAAGAACTTTAAAATTGGAAGACAGGACCTGAACCCAGAAGTCCAGTTTCACTGGTAGGGGAAAGGGTATGGAGTGTGAAGTGCTCAGGCATGAATTACAAATCTGCAGGGCCATTTAAACCCAATATTACCCCAGGAATGAAATGTACTGAACCCACATATTTTGTTCCACATTTTTTTTGGAGAGGTAAATAGTTGAAGGGTGGGTAAGGTATGTTGAACTGTCAAGTTATTTAAATGACTAGCCCTTTAAAAATTGAAGAAATGTTGCCTGTCTGGGAGAGTGAAAAAAATCTTAATTAGCAGTTTCAATAGCTGCTTGCTGACAAACCCTAAATTCTATCATTATAGCATTATTACTGCTTGACTGCTTTCACAATCTATCATTATCACAGTGGTGGGGGAACTGTAAGTTCACAGTTTGAATAACTGCTCAAATAAATCATTGCAGGGCTAGCTGTCTTTGAATTGGAGTTATGAATACAAATGTTTGTTTTTGTAAAGGATTAAGTACTTCAGTAGAATTAAATGTATTGAATGAGCTTTCATGAATGGACTGTTTTTTACATAGTAAACTTTATAATAGATATTTAGACTTTTTTATTTGATCTCAGCATGTCTCCTGACACCTGCCTAAAGTGGATACAGGGTCAGTTGGCATGTAGGGTGTGAAGGAAAAGGGTGATGGGGTGGGGAGGCATAGGTTGGCATGAGTTGGCACTAAGATGGCATAGGTGCTATAACAGGCTGTAGGGATGAGAGAGAGCCATTGGTTGGCACTGACTTTGCAAATGGGCTATATGGGGCCATTGGGGATGGGTGGGGGCATGGGTTGGTATGGACGGTTTGGGGGCTATTGAGGATGAGTGGGGCATGAGTTGGCATGGATGAGGCAGGGGGACTGGATGGGGAAGGTGAGGAGTTAAGGTTGGAGCTCTCAATATATAACAAAACAACTGGGATGAAGAGAACTCTTGAGAACTGAGGCAGGTCATTTAATCAGACATCCTCAACATGTGGCTGCCCCTGTGGTCACCTCTGATCACCATCCTGGGGAGTCGGGTCCAACTCCATTCTGCCCTCTTGTCCCTGGAGTAAAAAATCATGCCATTTGGGCCAATTTTTCCCAAGGTGGGTGTGGCATGCCGGGAAGTTTCCCAACCTGAGCTACCCACCTTGGGACTGAAAATCAGGCACTGTTTTTCATCTTAATGACATAACAGTGTAGAAATGCGGAGCAGGAGTAGGCCACTCAGCCTCTCAAGCCTGTTCCGCCATTCAATAAGATCATGGCTGGGCTGATCGGACCTGCCTACCCCGATAACCTTTCACTCGTTTGTTAATCAAGAATCTATCGAGCTCTGCCTTAAAAATATTCAAAGACCCTTTTGAGGACGAGAGTTCCAAAGACTCATGATCCTCCTGAGAGAAAAAAAATTCTCCTCATCTCTGTCTCTGATGAGCAACCCCCTATTTTTAACCAGTGATCCCCAGTTCCAGATTTCCCACAAGAGGAAACATGCTCTCCATGCCCACTCTGTCAAGATCCCTCAGGATCTTGAAGGTTTCAATCAAGTCACCTCTTACTCTTCTAAACTCCAGTGGATACAAGCATAACCTGTCCAACCTTCCTCATAAGACAACATGCCCATCCTGATATTAATGTTGTAAATCTTCTCTGAACTGTCTCTAATGCATTTACATGTTTCCTTAAATAAGAAGACCAATACTGTACACAGTACTCTAGGTGTGGTCTCACCAGTGCCCTTTACAACTGAAGCATAACCTCCCTACTTTTGTACTCAATTCACCTCACAATAAATAATAACATTCTGTTAGCTTTCCTAATTACTTGATGTACATGCATACTAGCTTTTTGTGATTCATGCACTATGATGCCCAGATCCCTATGAATTTCAGAGCTCTTCAATCTCTCACTATTTAGATAATAAGCTTTTTTTTTGCCAAAATGGACAATTTCACATTTGCCCACATTATACTCCATTTGCATTTCTGCAACAACCGATGCCCATCTGGGGAATTAAGTTCGTAGGGTGATTTGGGAGCAATTGCATTGTGGGATGAGGGAGGCAGAAGCCCATGGTGGGAAACCTATAGTATTCTTACAGAGCTTGAGAGAGCACTCATTGTCCACAGGAATTCCATACAAAAATTACTTTTTCAAACTTGCATTTCCCTTTTATAGTCACTCTGTAGACTCCTGCCACTGTTCTTCCACCGTTCACTCTTTGAGAAAACTGACAAGTCTCTTAATTCCTTACTGACTTTGGACAGGTTCAAAAATATTTTAATATCCAAGTTCAGCTGTTTTCCTTTTGTGTGCAAATTTTTATGATATTCCATAATCACTGCTGTCTTCCATTCAGCAATCTTCCAAATATCGATGCAATCCATGACAGTGAGATTTGCCGTGACTAGATAATTAGATGAAGCCCAGAAAAATGCAATGAGTTTGGCAGTTCCTAATAATTGTATGTGAGAAGTTCACAGCCCATTGGACTTCAGACTTCACACCCAGACCATAAGGTTTTTCCTGAGGTCAGCCAACTGCTTTCTATGTAGCAGATTGAGCAAACTTGTTTCTAATTAATATAAAAACAAAAAAACTGCGGATGCTGGAAATCCAAAAGAAAAACAGAATTACCTGGAAAAACTCAGCAGGTCTGGCAGCATCGGCGGAGAAGAAAAGAGTTGACGTTTCGAGTCCTCATGACCCTTCGACAGAACTTGAGTTCGAGTCCAAGAAAGAGTTGAAATATAAGCTGGTTTAAGGTGTGTGTGTGGGGGGCGGAGAGATAGAGAGACAGAGAGGTGGGGGGGGGGGTGGTTGTGGTTGTAGGGACAAACAAGCAGTGATAGAAGCAGATCATTGCTTCTATCACTGCTTGTTTGTCCCTACAACCACAACACCCCCCCCCCCACCTCTCTGTCTCTCTATCTCTCCGCCCCCCACACACACACCTTAAACCAGCTTATATTTCAACTCTTTCTTGGACTCGAACTCAAGTTCTGTCGAAGGGTCATGAGGACTCGAAACGTCAACTCTTTTCTTCTCCGCCGATGCTGCCAGACCTGCTGAGTTTTTCCAGGTAATTCTGTTTTTGTTTTGTTTCTAATTAAGACAGGTGTAGAGAATAAAAAAGAATAATGTGTTTTTGTGTTTAGTCATTGTCATGATTTTTCAAACCGAGCATTGCATTGAAGACTTTAGGCTCATTCACATTTATAAATGTGTGTAGAATTTGTGCATTGAGTTATTTTTCATTCTAGCTTAGTGGATAAGAATTTCTTGACCACCTGAAACAAAGTGACATGAAATTTCATCTTTTGTGGAATTTTTTAGTTTTGAAAATGAGTCGCCGCGGTGATTCAGGACAAGAAGGTATCTTTCCAAAAGTTAGTGGATCGAGTCTCTTTGATTCATTTGCGTCTAATCCAGAGAAAAAAATTGGCAGATTTCGCAGAAGCACTGTTGGGATGCTGGCCTTGCAGGAGACCATAAAAGAAAAACAGGTAACCCTTTAATTAGCAGTAAGCATTCATAGAATCGTAGAATGATACAGCTTAGAAGGAGCCCGCTTGGCCCATGGTCCTTGTGCTAGTTCTTTGGTAGAGCTATCCAATTAATCCCAGACCATTGCTCTTTCTTTTTTACTCTTTAATTATTTATCACATTCCCTACTGACTAATAAACAATAAAGCCCTGTGTGTTTAAAAGAAATCCCCAGGTCTCTCTGGTTCTTTTGCTAATGGCCTAAATCTGTGTTTTCTGGTTAACAGGGGTGCCTCAGGGAGATTTTTGCACTCCTTCACGCGCATGCTTGAAAGAGCACAGAGCACAGGCCCCGACTCAGGGCATTTGCCACCCTCCCCCGTCCACACAGGGAGCGCACAGCTCTTGCCAGCCCCCGCACAACCCTCCTGAAGGGGGGAAAGTTCAGCCCTACGTGTTTTTTAACAGCCTTTTCAATTTGTCTTCATGTACATTCCAAAGTGTCTCTGTTTCTGCATCTTTTAGTTCATGGTGTTGCTTCTTCTTACTTTGAAAATGCATAATTTCACTTGACTCCGCATTGAATTTTATCTGCTATGTGCCTGCTCACTTGTATTAACATAGCAACACAAGCATTGGTCCGAATACTGAACTCTGTGGAACACAACTGTATAATTGGGAATGGTAGCATTGTTGTAATATTACTAGTAATTCAGAGGCCCAGACAAATGCACTGGACTCATGAATTCAAATCCTACAATTGCTCTGGCAATTTAAATTAAATTAAGTAATATGAAATCAAAAGCTAGTCGCATGAAATGACCAGCTGTTTGTAAAAACTTATCTGGTTCACTACTATGCCAAAATTGGGAGAGCAGCGCCCTGACAAAATCAAACTACCAGAATAAACCTTACAGCTAAAATCCCAGACTCTTAGTTCACCATTCCTAGATCTGTCCCAGCAGGATGGATCAATCAGAAGTGCTGATGCAGTGCTGTAGTTCAGGAGGGAGTACCCTGGAAGTTCTCAACATTGTCTTGGAACCCATGATGTGCCATGGAATCATGTCAAAAATGGACAAGAGGCTTACCACCCTCTGATGAATCAGTACTTTTCCATTTTGAACATAATTTGGAAAAAGCACTGAGGGTAACAAGGGCACAGATACACTTTGGGTTGAGACAATTCAATGCCCATCACCAAGAGCACTTCAGTAGCACAACTAGGGACTGAATTGGCCAAATTCTGAAGGGCATACCTGCCAGACTGGGCCTACGGCAGGTGGTGAGAGAACCAACAAGAAGGAAAAACTTATGACCTCATCCTCACTAGACTACCTGTCATAGAATTGTATTCCACCACAATTTATAACTTCATGACCTAGCATATTCTTCACTCTACCATTACCATCAATCAGGGAATCAACTCTGATTGAATGAGGAATGTAGGAGAGCATGCCAGTAGTAGCAGTAGGCATATCTAAAAAGAAATACCTGGAAAAACTCAGCAGGTCTGGCAGCATCGTCAGAGAAGAACAAAGTTGACGTTTCGAGTCCTCATGCCCCTTCAACAGAACTAAGTAGAAATAGGAAAGGGATGAAATATAAGCTGGTTTAAACGGGGGTCGGGGGCAGGGTGTGGAGAAGGGGGCGGGGGGTTGTTGGGACAAGCAAGCAATGATAGGAGGAGATAACCAAAAGATGTCACAGACAAAAGAACAAAGAGGTGTTGAAGGTGGTGATATTATCTAAAAGAATGTGCTAATTAAGATTGGAGAGCAGGACAAGCAAGGTAGCTCTAGTGGAAGTGGGGTGAAATAAACCATGGGTGGAATACATTTAAAAATAATGGAAATAGGTGGGAAAAGAAAAATCTATATAAATTATTGGAAAAAACAAAAGGGAGGGGGAAGAAATGGAAAGGGGGTGGGGATGGAGGAGGGAGTTCAAGATCTAAAGTTGTTGAACTCAATATTCAGTCCGGAAGGCTATAAAATGCCTAGTCGGAAGATGAGGTGCTGTTCCTCCAGTTTGCGTTGAGCTTCACTGGAACAATGCAGCAAGCCAAGGACAGACGTGGGCAAGAGAGCAGGGTGGAGTGTTAAAATGGCAAGTGACAGGGAGGTCTGGGTCATTCTTGCGGACAGACCGCAGGTGTTCTGCAAAGCTGTCGCCCATTCTGCGTTTGGTCTCTCCAATGCTGCTTCACTTGAAAGGAGTGTTTGGGCCCTTGGTGGTGAGGAGAGAGGAAGTGAAGGGGCAGGTGTTGCATATTTTGCGTTTGCATGGTGAGGTGCCGTAGGTGGGAGTTGAGGAGTAGGGGGTGATGGAGGAGTGGACCAGGGTGTCACGGAGGGAACGATCCCTATGGAATGCCGCCATGGGGGGGGGTGAAGGGAAGATGTGTTTGGTGGTGGCATCATGCTGGAGTTGGCGGAAATGGCGGAGGATGATCCTTTGAATGCGGAGGCTGGTGGGGTGGTAAGTGAGGACAAGGGAGACCCTATCATGTTTCTAGGAGGGAGGAGAAGGCGTGAGGACGGATGCGCGGGAGTTGGGCCGGACACGGTTGAGGGCCCTGTCAACTACCGTGGGTGGAAAACCTCGGTTAAGGAAAAAGGAGGACATGTCAGAGGAACTGTTTTTGAAGGTAGCATCATCAGAACAGATGCGACGGAGGAGAAGGAACTGAGAGAATGGGATGGAGTCCTTACAGGAAGTGGGGTGTGAGGAGCCGTAGTCGAGGTAGCTGTGGGAGTCGGTAGGCTTGTAATGGATAATGGTGGACAGTCTATCACCAGAGATTGAGACAGAGGTCAAGGAAGGGAAGGGAAGTGTCAGAGATGGACCATGTGAAAATGATGGAGGAGTGGAAATTGGAAGCAAAATTAATAAATTTTTCCAGGTCCCAATGAGAGCATGATGCAGTACCGAAGTAATCATCGATGTACCGGAGAAAGAGTTGTGGGAGGGGGCCGGAGTAGGACTGGAACAAGGAATGTTCCACATACCCCATAAAGAGACAGGCATAGCTGGGGCCCATGCAGGTACCCATAGTCACACCTTTTATTTGGAGGAAGTGAGAGGAGTTAAAGGAGAAATTGTTCAGTGTGAGAACAAGTTCAGCCAGACGGAGGAGAGTAGTGGTGGATGGGGATTGTTTGGGCCTCTGTTCGAGGAAGAAGCTGAGAGCCCTCAGACCATCCTGGTGGGGGATGGAGGTGTAGAGGGATTGGACGCCCATGGTGAAGAGGAGGCGGTTGGGGCCAGGGAACTGGAAATTGTTGATATGACGTAAGGTGTCAGAGGAATCACGGATGTAGGTGGGAAGGGACTGGACAAGGGGAGAGAGAAGGGAGTCAAGATAGCGAGAAATGAGTTCTGTGGGGCAGGAACAGGCTGACACAATCGGTCTGGCGGGACAGTCCTGTTTGTGAATTTTGATAGGAGGTAGAAGTGGGCCGTCCGAGGTTGGGCGACTATCAGTTTGGAAGCTGTGGGAGGAAGATCCCCAGAGGAGATGAGGTTTTTGACAGTCCTGGAAACAATGGCTTGATGTTCAGTTGTGGGGTCATGGTCCAGAGAGAGGTAGGAGGAAGTGTCTGCGAGTTGACGCTCAGCCTCCGTGAGTTAGAGGTCAGTGTGGCAGACAACAACAGCACCACCCTTGTCAGCGGGTTTGATGACAATGTTGGGGTTGGACCTGAGAGAACGGAGTGCAGTAAGTTGAGAGAGAGACAGGTTAGGATGGGTGAGAGGAGCAGAGAAATTGAGACGACTCATGTCACGCTGACAGTTTTCAATGAAAAGATCAAGAGAAGGTAAGAATCCAGAGGGAGGGGTCCAGGTGGAGAGTGAATATTGGATGTGGGTAAAAGGATCCTGCCCAAAGAAGGGAGCACGGAGACGAAGACGGCGGAAGAAGAGTTCAGCATCGTGCCGAGCCCGAAATGCATTGAGATGAGGGCGTAAGGGTATGAAACTACATTCTAAAATCTATATATCTAAAACAAAAACCCTAAAAAAACTCTAAATATCTAAAACCCTGGTTAAACAACAACACAGGGTTCCATGCTAAATGATGGAAGCAGCATCCTTTAGAAGGAGCTAAAATTTTATTGCCAATGAATCAAGAGCTGGGATTTTCCCTGCCTGTTCGTGGTGGGTGTCATGGTGGGCGGGAGTGGAAAAAATCAAGAGAAGGCAAAAAATTTTCGAAACCAGTTTGTGATTGTCTGCTTCAACAGTCAATGGTGGGCTGTGTTTTCAGCAGCAGCATGTTTGGAGCTAATTTTACTATATATGCATCTCTTTGTAAGCCCTGCTCACTGGAATCACCCCCCCTCTCCCCACACTGGATCATCAGGCCATATTGGTGTGCTATTAGAATATCATGTTTGACAGCGACATGTGCCTGGTGACTTGCACATGGCTCGTCATTGAGGTAGTTCGCCTACTTTGCATTCTGCAGTGCTCACAGGAATCAGTGCCAGGCTTCGCAGGCAGCAGCACATCATTTTCAGGGGGATGTCACAGGCAAATTTCTACCTACCAGACCAGCGGTAAGGCGGGAGTGGCTTTTAATGGGCTGCAAGGTTGGGGCAGCACTGGGGAAGCGGAGAACTGGCCGCAGACAAGGGAAGGGACTGCAGGGATAAGGCAGCACTGGGGAAGGGAGGAACTGGCCTCTGGCATGAGAAAGCAAATTGCATGGGCAAATGAGTGCAGCTGAGGAAACTGAATGTAAACCTGAGAGTTTGGAGAGTGGGGGAGCTTAAAGTATTAATTTTGTTCTTAAATTTTGTTCTTAAAATCATCTGTAATTAGCAGTAAATGGAAAATACTGTATAAGTTGACAACATTTTTTTTTTCTTGGAGCTGACACACTGCTGTGAGAGCTGAGTAGTTAATTAACTAACTGGTTGAATTTGGTTTCCCTAGCTCCAGTTCAGTTGGCCCTAAATAGAGGATTCTTTAGTGCAGCCTTTGCAAAGTAGTGCTGCTGAGGAAACTTTTTATTCACTCTTGGGATGTGGGCGTTGCTGGTTAGGCTAGCATTTATTGCCCATCCTCAATTGCCTTTGAGAAGGTGGTGGTGAACTGTCTTCTTGAAGCACTGCAGTCTATGTGATAGGTACACCCACAGTGCTGTTAGAGAGGGCGTTTAACCCAGTGACAATGAAGGAATGGTGATATATTTCCAAGTCAGGATGGTGAGTGGCTTGGAGAGGAACTTCCAGGTGGTGGTGTTCCCGTGTGTCTGCTACCCTTGTCCTTCTAGGTGGTAATGGTTGTGGGTTTGGAAGGTGCTGTCTAAGGAACCTTGGTGAGTTCCTGTGTGCATCTTGTAGATGGCACACAGTGCCATTCTGTGTCGGTGGTGGAGGGAGTTAATGTTTGTGGATGGGATGCAAACAAGTGGGTGCTTTGTCCTGAATAATGCCAAGCTTCTTGGGTGTTGTTGCAGCTGCACTCGTCCAGGTAAGTGGGGTGTATTCCATCACACTCCTGATTTATGCCTTGTGGATGGTGGACTGGCTTTGGGGAGAGAGGAGGTGAGTTACTTGCTACAGGATTCCTAGCCTCTGACTTGCTCTTTTAGCCTCAGTAATTATGTAGCTATTCAATTCAGTTTCTGGTCAATGGAAATCCCCCAAGATGCTGATAGTGGGGGTTTCACCGATGGTAATACCTTGGAATGTCTAGGGACAATGGTTAGAATCTCTCTTGTTGGAGATGGTCATTGCCTGGCACTTGTGTGGTGTGAATGCTACTTGCCACTTCTCAGCCCAGCCCTAGATATTGTCCAGGTCTAGCTTCATTTGGACATAGACTGCTTTGTACTGCAAACCTGAGAGTTTGGTGAGTAGGGGAGTTAACTGAATCTGAGGGGAGATAGAGGTGTTAATTTCTTTTGCTTTTCTACCTTTCTCACCATGTAGGAATTGATTCTTACTCTACTACAGTGTAAGGAGCTAGCTATTTGGTGAGTGCCAGGTAAGTGGTTAAGGTCTGCTCCAGTCCTAATGTTTAAAATACCATACAAATTAGTGGCCAAGTTAATAAAATATTTTTAAAAATCAACATAAATAAGTGAATAATATAATTAAGTAATTAATTAAAACAGATTAAGGATGGCAGGACAGGTGATATGTCAAGGCTGCAGCACGTGGGAGCTCCTTAATGCCAGTGTGATCCAGGGCAAGCACGTCTGCAGTAAGTGTTTGCAGCTCGAAAAACTTTGACTCACACAGTCATTGAGCTGGAGGCTGAGCTGTAGATACTGCAACATATCAGGGAGGGGGAAAGTTACCTTGATGCTTTGTATTAGGAGGCAGCCACATTACTTAAAATAGGGTCTTTTGATTTGGTCAATGGCCAGGGACAGGAGGGTGTGACTGCGAGAGAGGCTGGTAAGGGGACCCAGAGGACAGGAGTGTCAGTTTCTGCCATTGTCCAATAGGTTTGAGGTGTTCTCGGCTTGCTTGGATAAGAATGGGGGCTGCAGGGTGGATGAGCAAACTAACCATGGCACTGTGGTACAGGAAGTCATTGCAGTGTGGGGAGCAAAAAGAAATGTAGCGACAGTAGGGGATAGTTTGAGGGGGATTGACACTGTTCTCTGCAGCAAGGAGCGAGAGTCCAGACGGTTGTGTTGCCTGCCTGGTGCCAGGGTTCAGGGCACCTGCTCGGTGCTGGAGAGGAACTTTCAATGGGATAGAGTATCCAGTTGTCGTTGGTATCTACATGGACCACGACATAGATAAAACTAAGAAAGAGGTTCTGCATAGAGTATGAGGAGCTAGGTAGTAAATTAAAAAGCAGAACCTCAAGGGTTATAATCTGTGAATTAATACCTGAACAGTGTACAAGTTTGCATTGGGTACATAAAATTAGAAACATGAATACGTGGCTCAAAGACTGGTGTGGGAGAAGTGGGTTCTGGTTTGTGGGGCACTGGCACCAGTACTAGGGAAAGTGAGAAAGCAAAAACAGAATTACCTGGAAAAACTCAGCAGGTCTGGCAGCATTGGCGGAGAAGAAAAGAGTTGACGTTTCGAGTCCTCATGACCCTTCGACAGAACTTGAGTGAGTCCAAGAAAGGGGTGAAATATAAGCTGTTTAAGGTGTATAAACCAGCTTATATTTCACCCCTTTCTTGGACTCACTCAAGTTCTGTCGAAGGGTCATGAGGACTCGAAACGTCAACTCTTTTCTTCTCCGCCGATGCTGCCAGACCTGCTGAGTTTTTCCAGGTAATTCTGTTTTTGTTTTGGATTTCCAGCATCCGCAGTTTTTTTGTTTTTATCTCTAGGGAAAGTGAGGGCTGTTGAGATGGTCCACACCTGAATCATGCTGGATCAGTGTTCTTGTGAGCCGCATAACTAGAGAAGGAGAGAAGGTTGTAAATTAAGTAATGGGAGTAAGGGATCAAATGTGGAAGGATGTGGTATATCAAAGAGTAGAGGCAACGTAAGAGCTGAAAATAGTTATGTGGTAAATGAGGGTCTGAGGATGGTAGGAAAGGACAGAGGGAACAAACCTAAGAATGCACCAACAAGCAAGACTAGATCTTATTTTTGTCTTTTTGTTATCTTTGTATTTGAATGTGCAGAGCATTCGTAAAAGTTAACAAATTGATAGATGTTGAAGTAAATAAATATGACCTGATAGCCATTACGGAGCCATGGCTGCAGGATGACAAGGATTGGGTCCTGAATATTGAGGGGTATATGACATTCAAGAAGATTATGAAGCTAAGTAAAGTGGAAAGGTAGCATTGTTAATCAAGGATGGCATTTGTGCACTCGTTAGAAATGATCTTGGTTCAGGAGATCAGGATGCAGAGTTGGTTTGGGTGGAGATGAGAAATAGTAGGGGAAAGAAGTCACTAGTGAGAGTGGTCTACAGGCCCCAACAGAAACCACAATGCAGGACAAATATACAAGAAGAAATATTTGGTGCTTGTGATAACAGGACGACAATAATCATGGGTGATTTTAATCTACATGTAAACTGGATAAATCAGATTGGCAGTAGTAGCC
Source organism: Carcharodon carcharias (assembly GCF_017639515.1). NCBI lineage: Eukaryota > Metazoa > Chordata > Chondrichthyes > Lamniformes > Lamnidae > Carcharodon > Carcharodon carcharias. The sequence continues at coordinate 15,368,743 of NC_054471.1, forward strand.
TGGATGAGAAGCTCATTGAATACTTTCAAGCGAGTTTCTTAGAGCAGCATATTCTGTAACCAATCAGAGAACAGAGCATATTAGACTTCGTATCGTGTAATGCAACCTCAGAGTGAAGGCACCCCAAATAGCAGTGACCACAGTATAATTTAATTTTACATCCAGCTTGAAAGGGAGAAGAGTTCTTATTTCATTTGAGAAGATTGCTAAACAGATGAAATGGCCACAGGAGTACTGGGGCATTGTTGTTGCAATCCAGGTTGGTGGGTAAAGCAGATGAAGTATATGCTTTGCTATCTGAAGAGGTATTGGTGAATTATGATGTGGTGAAAAAGGCTATTTTGAGTGCATGTGAGCTGGTTCCTGAGGCAAACAAGCAGAAACTTAGGAATATGAGAAAACATCTTGGGCAAACTTATATTAAGTTTGAGAGAAACAAAGTAATTTTGACTGATGGATACGGGCATTAAAAATAGAGACACCATATGCAGCTCTTAGAGAAGTAATTCTTTTGGAATAATTTAAGGATTCAATTCCTTCAGTGGTGAGAACTCATGTGGAGGAATAGAGGGTTCAGATGGTAAGATAAGCAGCAGAGATAGCTGATGATTGAGTTAATACATAAGAGCGAAACCTTTTATTCATCACCCTTTTAAATCAGAAAAGGATAGAAAGTGGGAAGTTGGGTAGTATGGGAAGAGAAGGAGTTGGTGGAAATTCCCAGGAAATTTTTTCTCAGAATAAAAAGGAAGGTGTTGAGGATAGGAGTGACATTGGAAAATTGATATGTTTCCATTGTAGTAAAGTGGGGCACATGAAGTCAGTGTGTTGGAAATTACTAGGAAAATCTGTTGGAATTATTGGGCTGTGGAAAGGTTATGGAAATAAAAATACTGTGGATTTTGAGGTACCGGCACAGGAAAAACTAGTGGTTTGTGTACAGGTAAAACAGGAAGAATCAATGATAAGTAAAGAAGTGGGAATGTATTCATAATTTACCCAAGAGAGTTATGAGGGGCAAGTTGCAGAAATGTTTAAAGACGTTGTGTGTGAAGGGAAAGTATTTCCATGTGTACTGGGTAGAGTAGGTAAAGATCTTAAAATCTTGAGAGACAGGGGCTAGTCTATCCTTAATGCTGTGGGATAGTGACATTTGTTGCTCAGAGGGAGTATTGCAGGAGTAGGTGATAATAAGTGGGGTTCATGGAGATGTTAAACCTATCCGCTTATGCAAGATAAATTTAAAGAGCAAATGGAAGACAGGTGAAGTTATTGTTGAAGTAGTGGAAAAATTGCCCATTGCAGGGGTTCAGCTTATTTTGGGTAATGATATAGCTGGGTTACAGATTTGGGTGATGCTTATGGTAGTTGAGCAGCCTGTAGAAGTGTTTTCAACAGAGGTGTTACAGAGAGAGCATCCTGGATTGTTTGCATATTGTGTGGTAATAAGATCACAGGCTCATAGATAAAAGCAAAAAGGATCAAAAATGGGATAAAAAGGATAGATAAAAAGGGGATAAAACAATGAATAAATTAATAAAAATAAGTGGATAAAAAAATGAAAAACAGCACTTCACTTGCACCTCCTTCAATTTAGTCTACTGCATTCACTGCTACCAATGCAGCCTCCTCTATATTGGAGAGACTAAACGCAAACTGGGTGACCGCTTTGCAGAACGCCTTTGGTCTGTCAACAAGCATGATCCAGACCTTGCTGCTGCTTGCCATTTCAACACACCATCCTGCTCTCATGCCCACATGTCCATCCTTGGCCTGCTGCAATGTTCCAGTGAAGCCCAACACAAACTGGAGCAACAGCAGCTCATCTTCTGCTTAGGCACTTTACAGCCTTCCGGACTTAACATTGAGTTCAACAACTTCAGACAATGAACTCTCTCCTCCATCTTTGCCCCTTTTTTTTAAATCACTTTTCTCAGTGTAATTTTGGAGAAGTTGTGTATGTTTCTTACCCCCTTGAATGTGTGGTCAAATTAAATAACAGCATCAAGTTTTTGTGGGTTTAAATGAACAAGATTATTTATTCACTCATTCGCCCCAAAAGTCTAAATGCTATGTCAGTCACTCAGCATTCTCACACGTGCTTGAAAAAAACTACAGTTAAAGAGAATAGGCCACTTTTACAATCACTGAATCAGCACAGGATACAGAGATGCTTCACTGTGATTTGGACAAGTTTAGTGAGTGGGCAAATGCATGGCAGATGCAGTATAATGTGGATAAATGTGAGGTTATCCATTTTGGTAGCAAAAACAGGAAGGCAGATTATTATCTGAATGGCTACAAATTGAGTGAGGGGAATGTGCAACGAGACCTGGGTGTCCTTGTACACCAGTCGCTGAAGGTTAGCATGCAGGTGCAGCAGGTGATAAAGAAGGCAAATGGTCTATTGGCCTTTATAGCCAGAGGATTTGAGTACAGGAACAGGGATGTCTTACTGCAATTGTACAGGGCCTCGGTGAGACAACACCTGGAATATTGTGTGCAGTTTTGGTCTCCTTATCTGAGGAAGGATGTACTTGCTATAGAGGGAATGCAGCAAAGGTTTACCCACTGAGTCCTGGGATGGCGGGACTGACATATGAGGAGAGATTGAGTCAGTTAGGATTATATTCGCTGGAGCTCAGAAGAATGAGGGGGATCTCATAGAAACCTATAAAACTCTAACAGTATTAGACAGGGTAGATGTAGGAAGGATGTTCCTGATGGTGGGGGAGTCCAGAACCAGGGGTCACAGTCTGAGGATATTGGGTAGACCATTTAGAACTGAGATGAGGAGAAATTTCTTCACCCAGAGAGTGGTGACCCTGTGGAATTTGTTACCACAGAAAGTAGTTGGGTCCAAAACATTGTATGCTTTCAAGAAGGAGTTAGATATAGTTCTTGGGGTGAAAGGGATCAAAGGGCATGGGAGAAAGCGGGAGCAGGCTATTGAGTTGGATGATCAGCCATGATCATAATGAATGGCGGAGCAGACTCGATGGGCCGAATGGCCTACTCTTGCTCCTAGATTCTATGTTCCTATGTTTCTATGTTGTCATCCAATGCACTCTGTATTTATTTGTCCTATCTTTCTCCTTGAAGGGAATATATCTTGACATTGCGTGCAATACTTTTTCTTTGAAGATGGTCCTGTGTTCAACCACTGTCTTTTATGCTAACATTTGATTCTAACCGTGGTGCCATGAGCTTGGCTTTTGCTACAGTCCTCCAAGGAACCATCTTGCACACCAGTATCCAAAATGGAAAAATGATTAGAATGTGAGCTAGTGCAGGAATCTCTTGAGTCTACCTGCCTGTTTCTCTTTGATACCCTGGTGGTCACCTGTGTACTTCTTAGCTGTGGTATGACCACCTCTGTAAACATGCTATCCACATAATCCTCAACCTTGTGGATTCACCACAGTGACTCCAGCCACTGCTCGAGTTCCACAACCTGGAGCTCATCTTTCTGCGGCTGGTGACATCCCTATAGATGGGACTTTGTGCCTGCATGATTTCCCACATGCTATAGGGTGCACTTTCCACATATCTGAGCTGCACTGACATACCTTAAAGTTTAAGTTTTTACTACAGAATGGTATAATAACTCACCTGTTACTCTCTAGTGCTGAGCCCGGAAAGGTCGAGACTTACCAACTAATCAACTTATTTCTGTGACATCACTTTTAGATTCTCATTCTCTCCCTCCCGCTCTCTCTCTATTAACTGCTGCTGCTTTATGGGCTCTCTCTCTGCAACCTTATGGGATTTCTCTCTCTTACCGCACTGCCCCTCCTTCTGCTTATGGGCTCTTTGCCTCCATTACTTTATGGGCTCTCTCAACTCCAGTTGCTTGATGCTCTCTCTCCCCACTGCTTTATGGGCTCTCTGTCACTCTCTGTGAATTGTCGCTGCTTTATGGGTCTCTCTCCACTGCTTTATGGGCTTTATCTTTCACAAACCCTGACTGTTGCGTGGTCTCTCTTTCCGCTGCTTAATAGGTGCTTTCTCTCCAAACCCTGGCTACAAGGTGTTACCAAAATAATATTTCATAGTTCCTGTGTCTTTTTCATTGTAGGGAAACAGTCATTGAGGCTTTTATTAGATAGAGCAGCCTTTACATTCTAAAAAGGCTTCAGTGTTACTGCCTTGGTGTGCAGCTGATATTCTGTAGTGATGTTCTTTGCAGACTGCCTAAGTGTCTCTGGCTCTTCAGATAATAAAGGATTTTGGTATCAAAAGCCAGTTTTGGTCACCTGATCAAATTCTATTGTTTACCCAGAATAACTGAAAGTCATTTCTATGCAATATTGATAGGTGGTGGCTCTTCACATCTACTTGTTAACTGATTTCCAGCAGTTTTCTTTTATTAAATTGCAAACTTGGAGTCTGGAAGTCCATTGATTCTGAGTTTGTGGTAAACTTAGAACAACAGCAGGTGTGAATTCCACAAAAGGGTGCTGCCTGGGCATGTCCATTCATAGGGGAGTCCCCCACCCAGGGTAATTCAATTAGGAACCGCCTGAAAGTTTGAGATAGTCTGTATTGAAGTTGCCAAGGTCACTTGACCCTTGGTGGCCACCTTAGCCACCTTGTTAGCGTCCATTTTAAAAAATAAAGGACAGTTCCAGAAGCTTCCATACGAACAGACTCCATGTTTGAAGTTATGACTAGGACATGCCTTCACTGGGCATGACAATACTGTGTGCAATTTTGGTCTCTATTTAAGGAAGGAAATACTTGCATTGGAGGCAGTATAGCGAAGGTTCACTAAATTGATCTCCTATGATGAGAAGCTGAGTAAATTGGACCTATATTCTCTGGGGTTTAGAAGAATGAGAGGCAACCTTATTGAAATGTACAAGATTCTGAGGGACCTTGATAGGGTAGAAGCTGTGAGATTGTTTACACTGGTCTGGGAATCTAAACACGGTGGCATAGTCTTGGGATAATGGGATGATCATTTAGGACCAAGATGAGGAGAAATTACTTTGCTCAAAAGGTTGTGAATCTTTAGAATTCTATCCCAGAGGGTTGTGGATGCTCCCTCCCTGAATACAGTTAAGGCTGGTGTAGGCAGATTTTTGGTCTCAGGGAACTAAGGGAAATGGGGAGCGGGTAGGAAAGTAGATTGGAAGCCCAAGATTAGACATGATCATACTGAATGGTGAAGCAGGCTTGACAGGTTGTTAAGGTGCGCAGTTACGATATTACACATTTTTTAGAAAAACTATTTTGAAGGTCACATTTTGTAAACCTTGGACTGAGTTTAAAGACTGTTTAAAAAAAATGGACTCTGAGGGTCACTTGACTTTCTCCTTGTGGATTTAGGCTGGAATCCCTTCAGCCAGACAGACAGGAGACATTCTCAGATATATGCATTTAAAATTCAATGAGTATTTCAAAAGAGCAAATAGAAACTTATTGACTTGATGGCTTTTCTACCAAATACAAAGGCATTAACTGATAAGCCGCTTTTGATCACTACAGTGGGTAAGGAGACTTCCAATAACTGTAATGGAATTACCACTTGCCTGGCATGGGAAATGACTCAACATTCTTGTCTAGATCACATGATAAAGGCTATTTTGCCTTACCTGCAGAAAGCATTGAACAGGACAGGAAGCTGGAAGATCCACAGGGAACAATCGTGAAGCTTCAACTCAGGGAGAGACAGAGAAAGGAATCTAGAAACAGCTACGGCTGCTGTTTTAAATAACTAGGCGGCTTGAAAGTGCCACACCTGCAGAGCCAGAAGAAAAAGAACCTTCTCCCTTCCCTGTAAACCCTGATTCTAGCTCCTCAGCTCACCTGTTAAAAGCAACCTCTGGCAATTCAACCTTCAGGACTCATGTGCTTGGCTGCAGAGATCAGTATCTATCTTGCTTATCTATACTGTCCCTTACTATAATATTTTCTTTTATTCCTCAAGCTTGAACCACTGAGCTGTGGTCAGTTTGTTCATCCTCCCTGCAGTACCTGTTCTTGTCTACTAAGGCTGCAAGAACCTTGAACCTCTTGGGCAAGTGCAAGGGCTGAGGCTGTTCCTGTGCTGCCATCGGGAGCTCCATTCCTGCTTCACTTGTAATCACACCCTCCTGTCCATGACCTTGGAGAAATATTTAGTACTTCACATAAGGAGTGTGACTGCCTTCTGGAACAGTGTGTCTAGGTAACTTTCTTGCTCCTTGTTGCAATTGCAGTGTCCGAAGCTCAGACTTCAGCTCACTAATTCTATGTTGAAGTTTCTTGAGCTGCAAAAACTTAATGTCTTTGTAGTTACTGTGCGTCACATTGGTGTCCACCACATGCTGCAACATATCTCCTGCCCCTGCCATCCTTATTGTATTTTATTTAACTGATTAGGTTTTCAAGTTTTGAAATATCACTCGATGATTATTTATAGTTATATTAAGAAATTTAACTAGTTTAGTTTAAATTTAAAACAGTACTTCTATCTCTTCAGTCCTAGTTTAAACTACTAGTTTTAGAGAAAAAGCCTGTAAAACTCACCAGCCAATCATCTACCTGCTCACCTAATTGATATCTCTAGGCCACAGCACTCAGGACTCCTTGTCATCACTTCCTTTCTTTGACCACACCTTGGGCGGAATTTTATGGCTCCTCCTGCCAGCAGGATCTTCCGTTCTCAAAGTCAATAGAGTTTTGAATGGCTCACTGCATTTTCTGCAACCTCCCCCCCACTGCCCCCCAACTCCCTGTTGCGACGGGGCCGTAAAATTCTGCCCCTTGTTTTTAAAAATACAGTACCAGAATAGCACCTCTTCCCTCACTGCTCCAAATTTTTAAGTACAGTAAGTCCTCACTATACATGGTAGTTGCATTCCTGAAAATCAGCACTTTAAGTTAATCAGCTTTATGTGAATCATAGTTTGCAACAGGAATCCATTTTAAAGCTGGAGTTAGTTTCTGTCAGATATTTCTCACTCGGAAAAACAATGTACAATTTGAAATATAAAGCAAATCACTAAATATTAAAAAAGTTCCTGTAAACATTCAAATTAGCTAACACTTACTAGTCTCTTTTTCTTTTCTAAAGCAGTCCCTCAAGTTCGAGGATGACTTGCTTCCATTCTGGCTTTATAGGTTGGGGAGATGTTTTACCTCTTCACGGATGCTTTGAAGACATCCCTAAAGCATTTCAGTAGAGGTGGTTTTGAGTGATTTAGAACCTTGATGTTGGGCATGTTGGTTGACAGGTTGACCTCAGCAATTATCCGAGGAGCAATACCTTGAAGGTGATACTTTCTCTGGTGCAATATCCCCTCCAGGCAGGGATGGCATAGAGAGAATCATTCTTGAAAGAGTGCCCTCTTTCATTCAGGATTTCTTATTCGAATGCCAAACGACACGCAGATGTTCCTTGGAATAACCCCTGAATACCTGTGGTGTCTCAGACTGGTACACCGCTAAGGGCTTAAACTTAAAGTCTCCTGCAGCGTTTCTACCAAGCAGGTGATCTTTGGCAGCTTTAAATCTGGCATCATTATCTTCTCTTTCAAAATGTATGTTCTCTGGCATACGTTTCCAAAAAACTTGCTTTAGTGAGTAGCCACCTTCTTCAATGACTCTTAAAAAGGGCAGGGTATTTACTAGCTGCTGCTGTATCAGCACTAGCTGCTTCATTGGACAATTTTATGTTGTGCAGATAGGAAAGCCTCTTGAAATGCTGGAACCATCCACGAATAGCATTGAAACTTTGACTCGGAACTCTCTCTCCTGCTCACCCTTCATACAGGCTTTTGACTTTTTCTTGAATGACCGTTGAATTAAGAGGCATCTGGTGCTGGTTTTGATCTTTGATCCAGACTGCCAAGAGTCTTTCCATATTCTCCATTATAGTGTTTCTACTCTGACTCACCCTGCTAGTACTTTAAAGGTATGAAAGTTTGCGCAATTTGCCTGATATTGTCAGTGTTACTATGTATTGTTCCCACTAACATAGGGGGTAACCCAAGCACCCTAGGAATATTGACTGCTCCTTCTCCAACCTCAAGGATGTTTTAAAATGTGCAACTTCACTGCTAGGTTGGTTGCTTTTCTTGTTTTCTTTGCAGCAGCAGGAACACTACCGTCACTTAACTGGGCCTTTCTTGCTCATGCTTACAAGTGATTTAAAAGTATCACTTACAGGAAAACACCAAAATTTACATCAAATTTAAATCTTCCAAATTTTTGTTTGAAAAGAACTTTAAAAGTGATTTAAAAGTCTCACCCAAAACTCTGACTTTGGATGCCTCTTTTCAGAAAAAAAATCGATGTTGCCTAGAATACAGGACCACACTACAGTACAATGGCACCAACCTGGCTTGACCTGATGACACGCAAAATGTGATGATGCGCAAGACAGGAGAAAATGCTACAGCGGAGATCGGCACTTTTAATGAGGAAATGGGACATAAAACAAACACCACTTTATAGCGAATGCACTTAAATCGGGACCCCTTAAAATGAGGACTTAATGTAGCCTGTACAAACTGTACTCTGCCGAAGTGGACTCTTTGCTGCTTTCTTTGTACGTTAGCAAAAGCTTCCTGTATTTACACTAATGTTATGACTGGGAATGGGAGGACTGTACAGTTTATCTTGCCCTACTACTTCACAGTTGCACCATTAGTGTAAATGTTTAATTCACTTACCAAAATGGCTAATTATTTACCTTTGCTACAGTTAGGCCCAGAATAAAAGAGACTTTAACCAGGTTTCTTCTAATAAACTCTGAATGATTGATTTAGAAAAGGCATGCCTACTCACAGTCCAAGGTGAATTTCTGATCTTTCTTTTAAAAAAAATCCATTTCAGTTCCCAAGTGTTCAAATAATGCAATGTCCTTCCAAGTTTTATAAGAAAATATGGTTGTTGAAGATTAGATAATGGTTCTAACACTGGCAAGGTTTTCAAAAACCTGAGTCAGCCCCTGCTGACTCAGTAAAGCAGTTCTAATTAATCACCTAATTTAACAATGTAGATGCCATGAGCAGGCAGCTTGTTTGCTGCTAACACTGTGAAATGCAAAAACTTGACTAATTTAAAAAAACCATTAACCCTTAAAACATGTATAATTACCTCATTTACCTGAATGGGGTTCCTGAGTTAAGTACTCTGGATAGGTTGTACTCTGTCAAGGTGGGGACTCCATGCTACTTACTCCTCCCTATCATCAGCAAAATTATGGAAGGTGTCATTGACGGTGCATCAAGCAGTTACTCAACAGTAACTTGATTACATGTACACGTTGGGTTCTGGCAGGATCACTTGGCTTCATTCCTCATTGCAATCTCATTCCAAACATAGAGGGAAGAGCTGATTTCCAGTGGTGAGGTTAGAATGACTGTCCTTGACATCAAAGCACCATTTGGCTGTGACCTCTGTGCTTGCTGATCTTGAGTATTTTTTACTATTCACTAATATCATGGCTGATCTGATTGTTGCCTTAACTCCACTTCCCTGCCTGCCCCCCATAACCCTTGACTCCCTTGTTGATCAAAAAGTTGTATAATTTGCCTTGAATATATTCAATGACCTAGCCTCCACTGCTCTCTGGGGAAGATAATTCCAAAGTCTAATAAGCCTCTGAGAAAGAAATCCTCTTATTTCTGTCTTAAATAGGGGACCTCTTATTTTTAAATGAGTCCTAGGCTCCTCCACAAGGGGAAATATCCTCCCAGCATACACCCTGCAAGTCCCCTCAGAATCTTATCCATTTCAATAAGATTGCCTCTCATTCTTCTAACCTCCAATGAGCATAGGCCTAATGTATATTGCACAACCTTTCATGATAGGACAATCCTTTCATCCCAGAAACCAACCAAATGAACCTTCCCTGAACATCTACAATGCAATTGTATCTTTCTTTAAGTAAGGTGTACTCCAGATGGGGTCTCACTAAGGCCCTACAGCTGCAGCAATACTTGCCTAATTTTATACTCGATTCTGCTCGCAGTGAAAGCCAACATTGCATTTGTCTTCCCAATCCAGGTCGAGGAGGTTGCACATTTCTGTGACCACCTCCTTCATGAAGCACTGCAGCTGACCGTACTACTCCTGGTTCCAGGACAAAGCAGCTATTTGATTGGCAGCCTATCGAGCACCTTAAACATTCACTAACTTCATTAGACTGCAACTTGGCAGCATTGTGGACCAGTCGCAAGATGTACTGCAGCAACTTTTAAAAGGCTGCTTCGACAGCACCTTCTAAACCCATGACCTCTACCATTCAGAAAAACCAAGAGCAGCAGGCGAATGCTACCTGCAAGTTTGGCTCCAAATCATACACCATCCTGACTTTGAAATTTCATGGGATATGGGCATCACTACCAAGGCTAGTATTTGTTGCCCATCCCTAACTGTCCTTGAAACTGAGTTGCTTGCTAGGGCATTTCAGAGGGCAGTTAAGAGTCAACCGCAGGCTGTGCCTCTGGAGTCACATGTAGGCCATATCTGGCTAGGATGGCAGATTTCTTTCCCTAAAGGGCACTAGTGATCTGGATGGGTTTTTATGACAAACGATTCATGGTCATTATCAGACTTTTAATTCCAGATTTTATTGAATTTAAATTCTGCCAGCTGCTGTGGTACGAGTTGAACCCATGTCCCCAGAACATTAGCTTGGGCCTCTGGATTAGTAGTCCAGTGACATTACCACTACATCACCATTTCCCCATGTTCATTCATTGGCTACAGTACTGACATCTACCTGGTAATATGAATCATTGCTGAACACCCACCAGCAAAATCCCAGGGTTACCCTTGACCAGAAACTGAACTAGACCAGCCAGATAAATATTGCGGCTACAAGAGCAGGTCAGAAGCTGGGAATTCTGCTGTGAGAAACCCACTTCCTGATTCCCAAAGTATATCCACCACCTAAAAATGGCTGTTCACTCTTCTTAAAATGCATTCAGGAGACTGCTTTGAGCCAATTTGGCAGATGGAGTTTAATGTAGGAAAGTTTGAGGTCATGCACTTTGGTAGGAAAATTCAAAAGGCAGACTATTATTTAAACAGAGAGAGATTCCAAGAAGGTGCAGCACAGAGGATCTGGGTGTTCTTGTGCATGAAACACAAAGTGAGCATGCAGGTGCAGCAAGTAATTAAGAAGACAAATGGAATTTTGACCTGTATTGCTAGGGGGTTGGAGTTTAAAAATGGGGAAGTCTTGCTACAAGTGTACAAGGTGAGGCCACACCTAGAGTACTGTGTGCAGTTTTGGTCCCCATATTTAAAAAATGATATACTGGCATTGGAGGCAGTTCAAAAGAGATTCACTGGGCTGATTCCTGGGATGAAGGAGTTGACTTATCAAGAATGGCTAAACAGCTGTTAGGCCTTTATTCATTAGAGTTTAGAACATTGAGGGGTGATCTTATTGAAATGTACAAGATTCTGAGGGGGCTTGACAGGGTACTTGTTGAGAAGATGTTTCAAATAGTGGGGGAATCTTGAACTAGGGGACATAGTTACAGAATAAGGGGACACTCATTTAAAACTGAGATGCGAAGGAATTTCTCTCAGATGATAGTGAATGTCTGGAATTCTCTACCCCAGAGAGCTGTGGAGGCTAGATCACCGAAAGTATTTAAAGAGGAGGTAGATAGATTTTTGAAATATCGGGGAGTTGAGGGCTATGAGGAGCTGGCACGAAAGAGGAGTTGAGGCCTAGGGCAGATCAGCCATGATCTTATTGAATGGCGGGGCAGGCTTGAGGGGCCGAGTGGCCTATTCCTCCTATTTCTTATGTCCCTATGTTCTTAGTACTTAGCAAGTCCATCAAGGGACTTAGTTGTAGGGCATGAAGCTGGGCGAGTGCAGGGAATATCAGTTAGGGGCCACTTTGGTGGAAGAGATTGTAATTCATTTAGTTTTTGGATAGTTATGAAAAAGGACAAAGACTTAGACCAAGAATAAAATTTCTCAATTGGGGAAAAGCTAATTTTATGAAGCAGAGATGCAGTTTAGCTAAGTGGACTGGAGATTGTTACTTGAAGCTAAATGGTTTCTAGATTAATGGGTGGCGCTCAAGGAAGAATTATTGAAAGTTAAGAGCAAGTATGTTTCCTTAAAAGGAAGGACAGGACTAACAAACCCAGAGCCCCCTTGACACAGGCTGTAAAGGAGAGGACAAAGAAAAACAGGGAAGCTTATGATGGCTATCAAGGTCTCAACTGTGTAGAAAATCTAGAGGATTATAAAAAGTACAGGGGTGAAATTAATAAGTAATTTAGGAAAGCAAAGAGGTGTTGAAAATTTTTCAGCAAATAAATCAAGAAAAATCCAAAGATTTTCTATAAATATAGAAAAGACCAAGTTGATAATAAAAGAGAGAGTCAGGCCTATTAGGGACCATAAGAACCTATATGTGGAGAGGGTTGGTATGGTTCTTATTGAATACTTTGCATCTGTTTTCACAACAGAAAGGGCGACATAGACATTGCAACCAGGGTGGAGGTATGTGAAATGTTAGATGCAATGAAAACAGTGAGAGAGAAAGTATTAAGGGGTATAACATTTTTTGAAAGTGGATAAATCCCCAGGGCTGGACGAAGTTATCCTTGGCTGTTAAGGAAAGCAAGAAAATAAATAGTGCAAGTGCCGACCATTATTTTCCAATCCTGTTGGCTACTGGTGTGGTGCCAGAGGACTGGAGGACAGCTGACATTGTACCCTTGTGATAGAAAATTTTTTTTTTTAAATTTTGTGCGATAGGAAATGATAAACCTTCATTTAGAAAGACATGAGTTAACGAAAGACAGCACAGATTTGTTAAAGGAAGACCATGTCTGACTAACTTGACTGTTTCTTGAGGGGTTGAGAGGTGATTTTTAATAAAGGTGGTCATAGTCATGATGGGTCTGCACAGAGTAGATAAGGATAAAACTGTCTCACTGGCAGATGGATTGAGAGCAAGAGGGCACAACTTAAGGCAATTGGCAAGGTTTTTGTGACTGGAAGGCTATTTCCAGCGAGTTCTGCATAACTTGGTAAAGGGTGCCACACTTTTTTGGTATTATATGTATATCAATGATTTGGACTTGAATGTCGGTGCAGTGGTTTAATTGATCTGTATTTGATTTATGTTAGTCTGTTTACTGATCTGTGTTCATTACTTGATTCATTAAGCCTGGTTGTAGCCTCAGAGCTAAAGTAAATAGAAGCTTTCAGGGAAAGGCCTGAGAAGTCAGAGCTGTGAACGTGTGTGTAGAAATTCTATGATTGCTGAGAGATTTTAAAGCACTGTAAATAAATCTGTGTAAACTTCAAATTATTGTCATCTTTGCATTGGCCTGAGGTAACTCAGATATATAAAATATACATTTGGAGGGTATTGATTGTTTAAGTAGCTTGAGCACTTGCCAAGAGAAAGTCTCTCTGGAACAGTGGATATTGCTTAGGAAGGAGGTAAACATAAATAATGTTGCATTCTGTAAATAAACCTAACATTAAGGAAAATGAATAGATTCTAGTCTTCTCCTTCACAATCTGTCTTCTGAATGACTTAACATAGTGGAAGATGGATGCCGAAAGGTGAAGGTTGGAAACTTAAAAAAAAAAATGAATTTAGACAGTGGACTGTAATCTGAGTTACTTTTGAGAAGAATGGCTGAAAACAAATGTAAATTATTGCCTACCAATGTTCTCTGAATCCGAACTTTATGACCAGTGGAAAATGAAGTGGTTATATGGACACAGATTATATCCTTACTGAAGACCTTAGCATTGTAGCTTCCTAGCAAAAGTAAAATCAGAAGGAAAGCATTTTGTGAGCTAAATGCCTGTCAGTTGGATGTTGAGAAAGGTTGGATTTTCTATTAATGGGAAGATGTGGTAAATGAAAGAGTAGAGATAAAGCAAGAGAGAAAGGTACTAATATGGGAAATGATAAGCAGAACTTGGCAGGAAGGGACAGAGTGTACAAATCTGAGGCCAGGAGTTTCCATGCCCACTGGCGTCAGATGTGTTCATTGGTTTGAGCGGACAGTTATGGTGGATAGGTTTCACGATGGCATGAAGCCACTTCGCTATCATCTGCGTACTCTGCTATTGGATGTCGGGAAGTTCATTGTAATACATCAACATATTATTAGGCCAGCCTGCTGGAATTGTGCCAAGTCACTTTTAGCGGGGCTCACGGCAAGCCTACCTACCAGATCAGCCATATGCGGGAGGCTTTTCAATGGCTGCAGGGCCAAGACTTGCTTGGTGAAGGGGGAGAAATGGCTTCAGGCAAGGGAAGATGCTGCAGGATGAGGGATGTACTGGGGAAAGAAGGTATCCCAGTCTGTGGGGGCACATGTTGATCTGTGCAAGTGGCCTCAAGGTGGTGATGCCTGAGGAGGCAGTCTCCTAAAGAGATGTGGCCAGATGGACATGTGAGGGTATATGTGTGAGAATGGGTGGTGATGTCCCTTGAGCTAGCAGTGAGTGAGATGCCAGTGAATGTGTGATGTGCTTGAGTGTGTGACTTTAGAGTGTGAGGTGATTGCCATATCCTGGCTGCACAGTTGAGATAATTCATCGTCTATCTGCATTGGATGGCCAACCTCTTCTGTGCAGCATTGGCCTACCAAGCCGTCATGGTAATGTTGCTTCTCCTCCTGCGGCCTGAGCGGGGGCAAGGACATCACAGCGGGCCTTCATGATGTCTAAAGGACACATGAGGGCTGCAGCCTTTTTCACTTTCGGGTCCATGACTTGTTTGCTGCAGTCCTGTGCTGGAAGCACTGAGTGCGGCTGTACTTTTGATATGGTGCCTGGTATGATGAAGCGGTGAGGTTATGGCATGGCAAGCGAATTGGAGCCCGCCCACCATGGAAACGGCGTGTTTCCCAGGAACGCGGTTTTACCCAGCCCACGACCGTACTTAGTGCAAATTCTGGACAATTCCGCCGAGGAGTAAATCAGCATATAAGGCCAGACATTACAAAAACAAAAGAAGGACACAATTAAAGGCTCTATCTAAATGTAGGTAGCATTCAAAATAAATGAATCGATAGTGCAAATCAAAATAAATAAGTACGATCTGATAGCTATTACAGAGACCTGTCTGCAGGATGACGTAGATTGTGACCTGAATATTGAAGGGTATGTGATATTGAGGAAGGACAGGAAGTTAGGAAAAGGTGGAGGGGTGGCTTTGTTAATTCATGATGGCATTCGCACATAAGTGAGGGATGACTGAAGTTCAGGGAATCAGAACTTATCAGCAGTTTGGGTTGAGGTGAGAAACAATAAAGGCAAAAAGTCAGTTGTAGGAGTGGTGTACAGGCCCCCTAATTGGTAGGACAGAGTATAAAGGAAGAGAAAATAGGAACTTGTCAGAAAGGTAAACCAATAATCATGGGGGATTTTAATCTACAGATAGACTAGAAAAATCAGATGGGCACAGGACTCCTAGAGGGGATTGTAGAACGCTTTCAGGATAGTTTCTTGGAACAGCATGTTCTGGAGCCAACCAGAGTCAGGCTATACGAGACCTGGTACTTTTAAAAAAATTCATTCATGGGAGGTGGGCTTCGCTGGCTGGGCCAGTATTTATTGCCCATTCCTTGTTGCCCTTGAGAAGGTGGTGGTGCGCTGCTTTCTTGAACTGCTGCAGTCCATGTGGTGTGGGTGCACCCACAGTGCTGTTAGGAAGGGAACTCCAGGATTTTGACCCAGTGACAGTGAAGGAACAGCAATATATTTGCAAGTCAGGATGGTGAGTGATGTGGAGGGGAACTTGTGGGTGGTGGTGTTCCCATCTATCTGCTGCCCGTGTTTTTCTAGATGGTAGTGGTCGTGGGTTTGGAAGATGCTGCCGAAGGAGCCTTGGTGGACTCCTGCAGTGCATCTCATAGATTGTACATACTGCTGCTACTGTGCATCGGTGATGGAGGGAGTGAATGTTTGTGGATATGGCTCCAATCAAGTGGGCTGCTTTGTCCTGCATTGTGTCAAGCTTCTAGAATGTTGTGGGAGCTGCACTCATCCAGGCAAGTGGGGAGTATTCCACCTCACTCTGCACTTGTGCCTTGTAGATGGTGGACAGGCTTTGGAGAGTCAGGAGGTGGATTACTCGTCACACTATTCCTAGCCTCTGACCTGCTCTTTTAGCCACAGCATTTATATGGTTAGCCCAGTTCAGTTTCTGGTCAATGGTAACCCTCAGGATGTTGATAGTGGGGGATTCAGTGACGGTAATGCCATTGAACATCAAGGGGCAATGGTTGGATTCTCTCTTGTTGGAGATGGTCATTGCCTGACACTTATGTGGTGTGAATGTTACTTGCCACTTGTCAGCCCAAGAGTGGATATTGTCCAGGTCTTGCTGCATTTAGAGATGCACTGCTTCAGTATCTGAGGAGCCACAAATGGTGCTGAACATTGTGCAATCATCAATGAACATCCCCACTTCTGACCTTGTGATGGAAGGAAAGTCATTAATGAAGCAGCTGAAGATGGTTGGGCTGAGGACACCACCCTGAGGAACTCCTGCAGTGATGTCCTGGAGCTGAGATGACTGACCTCCAACAACCACAACCATCTTCCTTTGTGCTAGGTATTACTCCAACCAGAGAGTTCTCCCTGATTCCTGTTGACTCCAGTTTTACTAGGGCTCATTGATGCCACACTCTTTCAAATGCTGCCTTGATGTCAAGGGCAGTCACTCTTAGCTCACCTTGGGGGGTTCAGCTCTTTTGTCCATGTTTGAACTAAGGCTGTAATGAGGCCAGGAGCTGAGTGGCCCTGGCGGAACCCAAACTGGGCTTCAGTGAGCAGGTTATTGCTAAGCAAGTGCTGCTTGATAGCACTGTTGATGACCGCTTCCATTACTTTACCGACGATGGAGAGTAGACTGTTGGGGCGGTAATTGGCTGGGTTGGATTTGTCCTGCTTTTTGTGCACAGGACATACCTGGGCAATTTTCTACATTGCTGGGTTGTAGTTGTACTGGAACAGCTTGGCTAGGGGCACGACAAGTTCTGGAGCACAAGTACTATTGCTGGAATAGTGTCAGGACCCATAAGCTATTACTCTATCCAGTGCCTTCAGCCGTTTCTTGATATCATATGGAGTGAATCAAATTGGCTGAAGGCTGGCACCTGTGATGCTGGGGACCTCCAGAGGAGGCTGAGATGAATCATCTACTTGGCATTTCTGGCTGAAGATTGTAGCAAATGCTTCAGGCTTATCTTTTGCACTGTTGTGCTGGGCTCCTCCATCATTGAGGATGAAGATATTTGTGGAGCCTCCTCCTTCAGTGAGTTGTTTCATTGCCCACCACCATTCATGACCGGATGCAGCAGAGCCGCAGACTTAGATCTGATCTGTTGGTTGTGGGATCACTTAGCCCTGTCTATCACTTGCTGCTTATGTTGTTTGGCATGCAAGTAGTCCTGTGTTATAACTTCACCAGATTGACAGCTCATTTTTAGGTATGCCTGGAGTTGGCCCTAGCATACCCTCCTGCACTCCTCATTGAACCAAGGTTGATCCCCAGGCTTGATGGTAATGGTAGAGTGGGGGATAATTCAGGCCATGAGGTTGTAGATTGTGTTCGAGTACAATTCTGCTGCTGCTGCTGATTTGTGCTCCATTTCTCGCCAGGAAGGCCCCTCAGGTCTACAAACAGGAGCTGCATGTCATAATTCAGGCTGTGCACCTGGCAGAAGAAGTAAGTCATCAGAGCACAATATCTCGGGGGGGGGGGTGGGGCTCGACATGAAGGTATTGCTGCAGACCTAAAGGCGGGAAGTCGCCACCTGGGTGTGTAAGCACACCAGCCCCTGACCACCCTGCCTAAGCTAGAGACTCAGAACCTCAGCAACAACCCAGTGCAGCCTTTTGTCCCAGAAGAAGTCGATGAGCATTCTCTGGATTTTTGTGACAAAATCCGTTGGGGGGGGTGTCAAAGTGACCAGCTGGTAAGACAACATGGCGACAATCAGCTAGTTTATGACCAGCACTCGATCCTGGTAAAACAGTACTTGGAGGATTCCTGTCGAACTTCGCAGGCAAGTGGTGACTTTGGCCTCCAGCTCCTACCAGTTCGCCAGCCAGGATTCCTCAGTAGGGCAGAGGTGGACCCCCAGGCTGAGGAGGCTGGTCCTGCTCCAGATGAAAGGCCTGAGCTCTTCAGGTAGGGGATCCATCTGCCACTGACAGACCAGGAATCCAGAACACTTATCCCAATTGATCCTGGCAGAGGGTGCAGCAGAGTAGACCTCCTGGCACTTGTGCATCGTCCGCAGTACAGCTGGGTGGGTGAACATGAGCATGTCATCGGCATAAGCCGAGAGGACCACCCAGATGCCCGACCCGCCCAGAACCAATCCCGACAACCTCCTCCGCAAGAGGTGCAGGACAGGCTCCACGCAGATAGAATACAATTGGCCAGACGGGGGCAGCCCCGATGCACTCCTCTCCCGAAGCGAAGGTGCCATAGCCTTAATGAGACACTCTGTGGCAGCATACAGAAGTCGAATCCGGGCGATGAAATGCATCCTGAACCCAAATGCTCGCAGAGTCTTGAATAAATATTCGTGATCCAATTTGTCAAACTGGTCAAGAGACAGGAAGGTGCTCGACAGACTAGTCCTCTGGGGAAAAATGAAAAATGTCTTGGACCAGATGGATGTTATTAAAGATGGTGTGGCCTGGGACCGTGAAGGACTGGTCAGGGTGGATCATATGGTCCAGCATGGTGCCAAGGCGAGAAGACATTGCCCTCGCAAAGATCTTGTAATCTGTGCTGAGGAGGGAGACCCAGCGCCAGTTTTTAAGGTGGCAGAGATTCCCCCTTCCCAGGCAGCAGGGCAAATGGCCCTGCGCCATGAGAGGGGCATCTCCCCAGTTGCAATACTACCCCCCGGGACCCCCATGTAGTCGTTCCCCAGGATGTCCCAGAACGCCCTGAAGAACTCCATGGTCAGCCCATCGAGCCCTGGGGACTTGCCCCTGGAGAGGCTGTGGAGGGTGCCGGTCTGCTCCCCCAGACTTATAGGGACACCCTCTGGCCGACCTGTGGCAGGTCCTCCCACAAAACTCTGAGCATCCTTGGAGAGAATACGGCAGCGTAGTCGGATTTGGCAATGGCCCTGATGCCCTCTGGATCCAAGACAAGGGATCCGTCGTCGGACAGCAGTATAAGGAGCTGTTGACGGACCTCGTGCATTTTTTCCAGCGAGTAAAAGGGGGAGCTGCGGTCCAATTCCTGGAGGAACTGGATCCGCGACCTCATGTATGCGCCCCGGGACCCGACGAGTTGCAGGTCCTGCAGTTCACCCTTCTTCTCTTCGTACGCCAGCCACAGGGCCGGGTCCGCATCGGGCTGACTGAGATGTACCTCCAGGTTAAGTACCTCCTTCTCCAAGTCCTTGACCCTGGATTTCTGCCTCTTTGTCAACGCTCTCACGTACCCCTGACAGAAGATGTAGATGTGAGCCTTGCCCATGTCCCACCATAGCCTCAATGCGGGGGAGACTCCCCACCTCCTTCTCCAGCTGGCCCAGAAACGACGGAACAAGTCCAGGAACTGCTGGTCCTCCAGCAGCAGGTTGTCAAAGTGCCGGTACGCGGACCCCATCAAGCGCAGAATGGAATGAACTCCGCCCACAGCAGATGGTGGTCCATGCACGGCACCTGCCGCACGGAAGCTAATGGATCGCAGGGCACGAATACCTTGGAAATGTAAAGGCAGTGGACTCTGGACATTTCGACTCCAGGTGACACAAAAGTGAAAATGCTGGAGTCAGGATGGAGGTGTTGCCAGACGTCCACCAAGTTGAAGGACCCGACCAGGTCCCTCAACTTACTCACATCCAGCCAGTGGTGCTGGGCACTGAGACAGTCGTTGGCCCCGAAGGTACAGTTGAAATTAGCCCTGAGGAAGATACAGTCACCAGCGTTGGTGGAGCCAAGATGAGTGGACACTTCCTGAAAGAAGCTTGCATGCTGCTGCATGCCAGCGGAGCGTGCACGTTCACAAATCGAAGCGCTGCACCCTCTTAGTGCACAGTAAGGTATAGCAACCAGCCTGGCACTGGCTCCTTGACCCCCAAGATCTTTGACTGAAAACGTGGGGCCAACAAGATAGCCAACCTGCCAGAATTGGAGGCTAGGTGACTCATGTAGACCACCCCTTACCACTTTAGGAGCCACGTGGCGTTGTCTCCTGGATTGGTATGGGTTTCCTGCAGGAAGCACACAGCATACCAACTGTCCCTGAGGACCGAGGAGTTCTAGATCTGCGCTGTGCGTCCCTGCTGCCGTTGATGTTGACACTAGCTAAGATAGTCTTCATTGTCAGAAGTATGTGCTGCCATCACCTAATGCAAAGTACAAGAGGGAGAGGACTATTTTAATCCTTCCTCCCCTTCAGGAACCCAGCGAGAAACGTGTGGACCCTCCCCTTAGTGTTCCGGTCCAGCCTAGGGGCCTTGAAGGCCTCGCAGGCAGACCAGAACGCAAGAGGAAAGGAATGCCACCAGTCTAGGGCCAACTGGTCCCTGTCTCAGCTATTGTGGTTGTTTGCTAAAAAATCCTGGAGTTCCTGTAAAGGGATGATGGGAGAATTGGCATGGGGCACCAGGGTGTCCATCAGCTCATCCGACAACGACTGTAAATCGTCCGCAGTGCTCACCACTGAAACGCCATCCTCCTCCAGGTCATCGCCTCCAGTTTCCAACCCCTCCCCCGCACCGAGCTGGTTTGGAGCTGCCAAGTTGGCTCCACCTTGATCCCACCCCCAGGATCAAGGGTAGAGGGATCCTCTCTGGTCTCCAACTGGGGATATGGGCCAAAGGGCAGCGGCGGCTGAGAGGCCCTGCTCCTCCCCAGGCACCGGCTTGCTTGGAGAGTCCGGAAAAATGCTCTGGACCTAGAATGAAGCCGCCCAGCATTAAAGGTTGAGAGGGAGCGAGGAGGCCTCCCTTGTCACCGCCACCCAATGACCCAGCAATTGAGGTATCACCACAGACCCCGGCGGGCTGGAGGATATCTCGGGGGTACATGCCGGGTCAGGATGGGGCATCACCTCAAGGACGACACCTTCCCCGACCGCTGAGGGACCCTGCCAAGGGGACCATGGCAAAGAATCAGGGAGTTGGGCTCCCCCAGAGGGGAAAGCGAGGACTTAAAAGTGGAGATGCTGCCACCACCACTTCACCGGCGGAGAAAGCATGATATGCCTCACAAGTTGTGAGATCCTTCCCCCGCCCTTTTCCAGGGCAGGCTGGTGGCTGTGAAGACCTCCATCTGCGAGGCCTCCGCTGCCTCATCCAGCCTCCCTGGATCCACCCTTGTGAGGACGACCACTGGCTCAGGGTCACACGCCCCATCGCTGCCGGACCTAGGAACCCATGCAGGTCCCAGCACATGGCACTGAGGCGCGCACGGGCATGGGAGCACGTGCCTTCATGATGCCGGGGCCAAATGATGCTTGTCCCCCTAAGCCAGTGTCTTCAGGGATTTGGGGTTCAGTGTGTTTTTGGGAGGTCTTGGGGCTGCCTTCAGGTGACGGGTCTTCCTCCGCGCTTTCTTCCAGCGTAGGGCCCCTCCCCCGCCTCGCTGACAGCTGAGATGGCGGTGGCTGCCGGCGGCACCTCCCTTTGCGGGGGGAAAAATATAGTGGTGATGAGGTGGAGCAGCGGCGCAGCAAGCCATAGCATCCTGGATGGTGCTGGTGGCCTTGGAGCTGGGGCAGTCCTTCCTGACATGCTCCACACCATTGCAGCAATGGCACCGCACACTCCGCTGGACCAAAAGATGCGGTAGGCGGCCCCCTCAAGGGTAATATCAAAGCCCCCTCTGTGCATTTTCTTAAACGTCTGCCATTGTTCATCAATCGTCTTTTCTGCTAAACTGCTTTCCCAGTCCACTCCAGCCAACTTTGCCCTCATTCCATTGTAATTACCCTTATTTAAGTTTAGCATAGTTGTTTCCAAGCCAAGTTTCTCACTCTCAAACTGAATGCTAAATTCTACCATATTATGGTCACTGTTCCTTTGGGGATCCTTTACTCTGAGATTATTTATTAAAAGCTGCCTCATTATGCATTATCAGATCCAAAATAGCCTGATCCCTGTACTGAATTTTTTGACATGCTCTCATTATCTCCAGATTTATTCTCTGTCCTACAGTATAGCTACTGTCTGGGGGCCTATAGACTACTCCCATCAGTGTCTTCTTCCCCTTGTTATTTCTTAGCTCCACCCATTTGGATTCTACATCTTCTGATCCAAGAGCCCTACTTGCTATTGCACTTATTCCATCTCGTACTAAAAAAGCTACCCAACCACCCTTTCCTTCCAGCCTGTCCTTTTGAAAAGTCGTATACCTCTGAATATTTAGTTTCCAGCTTTGATCTCCTTGTAACCATGTCTCCATAATGGATATAAGATCATTCCTTTTAACCCCTATTTGTGCCGTTAATTCATTAATTTTTTTCAGAATACTACGTGCATTTAAAGAAAGAGCCATCAATTTTCCTTTGTACCATTTTTTCCCCTTTTGACCCTATTTGCTGCTGTTTTTTTATGTTTTACATTCTGTCCCTTCCTGTCACACTCTAGGCATCATTATCTGAATAGCTGCCCTACAAGGCTGCCATATCCTTTTGCTTTTAAGCCTATGCATCCCCTTTCTAGAACCCTCTCACCCTCCATTTGGTTTAAAACCCTCTCTGTAGTCCGAGTTATTCGGTTTTCCAGGACACTGGTCCCAGCACAGTTCAAGTGAAGCCCATCCCACTGGAACAGCTCCCTTCTAGCTCGGTACTGGTGCAAGTGCCCCATGAGCTAAAACCCATCTCTCCCACACTAATCTGTGAGCCACGCACTTAACTCCTTGACTTTATTTACCCTAACAAAAACAAAAATTGCTGAAAAACTCAGCAGGTCTGACAGCATCTGTGGAAAGGAAGACAGAGTTAATGTTTCGAGTCCATATGACTCTTCATCAGAACTAAAGAAAATTTCTAAAGAGCCATATGGACTCGTAACGTTAACTCTGTCTTCCTTTCCACAATGCTGTCAGACCTGCTGAGTTTATCCAGCAATTTTTGTTTTTGTTTTAGATTTCCAGCATCCGCAGTATTTTGCTTTTATTTAACCTATGCCAATTTGCCCGTGGCTCAGGCAGCAATCCTGAGATTATTACCTTGGAGATTCTGCTTTTTAGTTTAGATCCTAACTATTCAAATTCTTTCTACAGAACTTCCTTTCTAGTCCTATCAATGTCGTTGGTACCAACATGGACGACGTCAACTTGATTCCTTGCTTATCACTCGACAAGTTCCTCTCCAGCCCTGAGGAGATGTCCTTAACCCTGGCACTGGACAGGCAACACAGCCTTTGGGACTCATGCTCACAGCTGCAGAGAACAGTATCCATCTCCCTAATTATACTGTCCCCTACCACTACTATGTTCCTATTTCCTCCCCCAACTTGAATGGCTCCCTGTACCACGGTGGCCCTAAGTGGAGGGCTCTCTACGTGGGAGTCCTCCCTTTCTCCATTGGGGACCTGGCATAGAAGGTATTGCATGCAGCAGTGCCATGAAATCGTAGATTAAAATGGTTCACGGACTCACAGGCCACATGCGCTTTCTGCAGCCAAGGAGAGTCTGTGTTCCATGTGTATATAGATTGCCTGAGGTTGCAGCCCCTCGTTCATTTTTTGGAAGGGGCAGTTCCTCGATTTTTGTTTGCGCTTCAGCCCCGCACCCCTGATCTTTGGTCATCTGGTGCAGAGAGGGGCGAGGAGGAAGAGCACCTCCTCGTAAGCCTGTTCCTGGGCCTGGCCAAAGTGGCCATCAACAGGTTCAGGTAGCGGGCTGTCAAGGGGTTCATCTGGCCCAACTGTCTGCCGCTCTACTGTGGCTATGTTTGCGGTGGGGTGGCAGAGGGAGCACGTGGTGTCCACTGGTACGCTTGAGGCCTTCTGTGATCAATAGACATCGCGGGGGCTGGGGTGCATCCTCAGCTCTAGAAATGACATTTTGGTTTGATTTTGTAAGTTTTCTTTCAGCTTTTTGTTTTAGTTACAGTGCTGCACCAGGGCTGTCACCCCTTATTGATGTTTAGTTTAATTTATTGATCTTGTTTCAAAAGCATCTATAAAGAGAGACTTCATGCTGTCTGCTGGTGGGGGAGGTCCTCAGTGGAGGGCTTCTATGTGGGAGTCCTCCCTTTCTCCATCGGGGTGCTGGAGGGTGTTGCATGCAGCAGTGCCATGCAATTGTAGATTAAAGTGGTTCATGGACTCCCAGGACGCATGTGTTTTCTGCAGCCAAGGGGAGTCTGTGTTCCGCATGTATGTTGATTGCCTGAGATTGCAGCTTTTTCATTTTTTTATGAGGCTGGTCCTCAATTTTTGGTTGCACTTCAGCCCCACGCTTCTGATCGTTGGTCACCTGGTGCGGTGGGGGCCGGGGAGGGAGGAGGATCTCTTCGTAAGCCTGCTCCTGGGCCTGGCCAAGGTGGCCATTAACAGGTCCAAGCAGCGGGCGACCGAGGGAGTCTTCTGACCTGACTGTCTGCCCCTCTACCCCAGCTATGTTTGCAGCTGGGAGGTCCTGGAGAGGGAGCGTGTAGTGTTCACCAGTACGCTTGGGACGTTCCATGATCGGTGGGCAGCATGAGGGCTGGGGTTGATCATCACCCTGGAAATTACATTTTGATTTGATTTTGTAAGTTTCCTTTCATTTTTTGTTTTAGTTACAGTGCCCCGCTAGGGGCTGTCATCTCTTATGTTGTTCCTTGTGTGCCTGGATCTGCTGGCGTCTGTATTAGAAAGAAAAATGTTTTATTTAGAAAGAAAAATGTTCTAGTTAATGAGCAGGCAGAATTCAAGATTGCATGTCACTCACTGTGAAAGTCAGGATTTAATGAACTCATGGACGTCTCATCTGCACTAGGTTGGTGGGACAGTGCGACCTCCCCTTCCTCACAGGAGAGATCCCTGTCCCCTCCAGCCAGCTCAGCGGCATCCCCGTCGAAACCAGTGAGGGCCACAATGTCTGGTACCTTTCCCATCTGTTGTCAGTCTGCTTGTCCTCGATGAAGAAAAAGAAAGAAATGTGATCAGAAGGGATGGAGCAGAAGTTGAGAAACATGCATGCTGTATGTGGTGAGCCCTTCCCAGAAGGGGCCGAGGATGGAGTGTGAGCAGCATGATAGATGAGATGGTGGTGATGTGAAAGTATCCGTGGGGACATTCAGTGGTGATTTTTAAAAAAATTCTTTCGAGGGCGCTGGCCTTTGCTGGCAAGGCCAGCATTTATTGCCCATCCCTAATTGACCTTGGGAAGGTGGTGGTAAGCTGCCTTAGAACCATAGAACCATAGAACACTACAGCACAGAAAACAGGCCATTTGGCCCTTCTAGTCTGTGCCGAAATATTATTCCGCTAGTCCCATTGACCTGCACCTAGTCCATAACCCTCCAGACCTCTCCCCTCCATGTATCCATCTAATTTATTCTTAAAACTTAAGAGTGAGCCCGCATTTACCACGTCAGATGGTAGCTCGTTCCACACTCTCACCACTCTGAGTGAAGAAGTTTCCCCTAATGTTCCCCCTAAATCTCTCCCCTTTCACCCTAAAGCCATGTCCTCTTGTGCTTATTTTTACTAATCTAAGTGGAAAGAGCCTACTCGCATTTACTCATAATTTTGTAAACTTCTATCATATCTCCCCTCATTCTTCTACGCTCCAAGGAATAAAGTCCTAACCTGTTTAATCTTTCCCTGTAACTCAACTCTTTAAGACCCGGCAACATCCTAGTAAATCTTCTCTGCACTCTCTCAATCTTACTGATATCCTTCCTGTAGTTAGGCGACTAGAGCTGCACAATACTCCAAAGTTGGCCTCACCAATGTCTTATACAACCTCATCATAACATCCCAACTCCTATACTCAATACTTTGATTTATGAAGATCAGTATGCCAAAAGCTTTCTTTACAACCTTGTCTATTTGTGACGCCACTTTCAGGGAAATATGTATCTGAACTCCCAGATCCCTTTGTTCCTCCACACTCCTCAGTGCCCTACCGTGTATGTCCTACCTTGGTTTGACCTTCCAAAATGTAACACCTCACATTTTGCTGCATTAAATTCCATCTGCCATTTTCTGGCCCATTTTTCCAGTTGGTTCAGATCACTCTGCAAGCTTTGAAAGCCTTCCTCGCTGTCCACAATGCCTTAAATCTTAGTGTCATCAGCAAACTTGCTGAACCAATTCACCACATTATCATCCAAATCATTGATATATACAACAAACAACAATGGTCCAAGCTCAAATCCCTGAGGAACACCACTAGTCACAGACCTCCAGTCTGAGAAGCAATCATCCACTACCAGTCTCTGTCTTCTCTCACAGAGCCAATTTCGAATTCAGTTTACAACCACTCCATGGATACCAAGTGTCTGAACCTTCTGAACTAACCTCCCATGTGGGACCTTGTCAAAGGCCTTACTAAAGTCCATGTAGATAACATCCACAGCCTTTCCTTCATCTACTTTCTTGGTAACCTCCTCAAAAACCTCAAAAGGTTCGTTAAACACGACCTACCATGCACAAAGCCATACTGACTATCCTTATCAGCCCTTGGCTGTCCAAATAATTATATATCCGATCTCTCAGAACACCTTCCAATAATTTACGTACTACTGACGTCAGGCTCACTGGCCTGTAATTACCTGGTTTACTTTTGGAGCCTTTTTTAAACAATGGAACAATATGAGCTACCCTCCAATCTTCCGACACCTCACCCGTGGCTAAGGACATTTTAAATATTTCTGCCAGGGCCCCTGCAATTTCTACACTAGTTTCCCTCAAGGTCCGAGGGAATATCATGTCAGGCCCGGGGGATTTATCTACCTTTATTCGCTATAAGGCAGCAAGCACCTCCTCCTCTTTAATCTCTATATGTTCCATGAAACTACTGCTTGTTTCGCTTCCTTCCTTATACACTATGCCAGTTTCCTGAGTAAATACTGATGCAAAAAAACTGTTTAAGATCTCCCCCATCTCGTGAGGCTCCACACGTAGACGACCACTCTGATCTTCAAGGGACCAATTGTGTCCCTTACTATCCTTTTACTCTTAATATACTTGTAGAAACCCTTCGGGTTTACCTTCACATTATCTGCCAAAGCAACCTCATGTCTTCTTTTTGCCTTCCTGATTTCCTTTTTTAGTAATTTCTTACATTTTCTATACTCTACAAGTACCTCATTTGCTTCTTGTTGCCTATACCTGCTATACACCCCTCTCTTCTTCTTAACCAGATCGCCAATATCCCTTGAAAACCAAGGTTCCCTATGCCTGTTAACTTTGCCTTTAATCCTGACAGGTACATTCAAACACTCAAAATTTCACCTTTTGAATGCCTTCCACTTACTGAACACATCCTTGCCAGAAAACAACTTATCCTAATCCACTCTTCCTAGATCCTTTCTCATTTCCAAAAATTGGCCTTTCTCCAATTTAGAATCTCAACTCGAGGATCAGACCTATCCTTATCCATAATTAGCTTAAAACTAATGACATTGTGGTCACTGGACCCAAAATGTTCGCCTACACATACTTTTGTCACCTGACCTGTCTGGTTCCCTAATAGGAGATCAAGTATTGCATCCTCTCTCATTGGTACCTCTATATATTGATTTAGAAAACTTTCCTGAACACATTTGACAAACTCCAAGCCATCCAGTCCTTTTACAGTATGGGAATCCCAGTCAATATGTGGAAAGTTAAAATCTCCTATCACAACTTTCTGTTTCTTACATCGGTCTGCTAGCTGTCTACAGATTTGCTGCTCCAATTCTCTCTGACTATTGGGCGGTCTATAATACAACCCTGTTAGTGTGGTCACACCTTTCCCATTCCTCAGCTCCACCCATATGGCCTCTGTAGACGAGCCCTCTGGGCTGTCCTGCTTACACACAGCTGTGATATTTTCCCTGACTAGTAATGCCACTCCTCCCCCTTTCATCCCTCCCCCTCTATCACGTCAGAAACAACGGAACCCCGGAACATTGAGCTGCCAGTCCTGCCCCTCCTTCAACCAAGTCTCACTAATAGCAATAATGTCGTAATCCCACGTGCCAATCCACGCCCTAAGCTCATCTGCCTTTCCGACAATACTCCTTGCATTGAAATAGATGCACCTGAGAACATTTCTATCACGTACGGACCCTTGATTTCTGTCTATACGTGCAATCCTCGCTTGACCTTTATCCTCCTCCACCTCACTATCTGCTCTAACATTCTGGTTCCCCTCCCCCTGCAAATCTAGTTTAAACGCCCCGGAGAAGCACTAGCAAACCTACCAGCAAGGATGTTAGTCCCCCTTCAGTTCAGGTGCAAACTGTCCCATTGGAACAGATCCCACTTTCCCTGGAACAGAGCCCAATTGTCAAGAAACATGAAGCCCTCCCTCCTGTACCATCTCCTTAGCCACATATTTAGCTGCATTATCCTCCTATTTCTAGCCCCACTAGCACGTGGCACGGGTAGCACTCCTGAGATCGTAATCCTGGAGGTCCTGACCTTCAACTTTGCACCTAACTCCCTAAACTCTCTTTGCAGGATCTTCTCCTCCTTCATAACCACGTCATTGGTCCCTACATGGACCATGACATCTGGCTGCTCACCCTCCCTCCTGAGAATACTGAGAACTCGATCCAAGATATCGCGGACACTAGCACCAGGGAGGCAACAGACCATCCAGGATTCTCGATCTCTCCCACAGAACCTCCTATCTGTCCCCCTAACTATTGAATCCCCTATCACTACTGTTCTCCTCTTTTCCCTCCCTCCTTTCTGAGCTGAGGGTCTAGCCTTGGTGCCAGAGACCCGACCACTACAACTTGTCCCTGGTAGTTTGTCCCACCAACAGTATCCAAAACGGTATACCTTTTGTTGATGGGAACGGCCACAGGCTGCTCTGCTCTTTCTGTCTGTTCCCCTTCCCTCTCCTGACGTTCACCCAGCTGCCTTCCTCCTGACTTTTAGGGGTGACTGTCTCCCTGAAACTCCTGTCTATTACTGCCTCTGCCTCCCATATGATCCAAAGCTCATCCAGCTCCAGCTCCAATTCCCTAACTCGGCTTCTCAGGAGCTGCAGCTGGATGCACCTTTTGCAGGTGTAGTCATCAGGGACAATTGTGCTGTCCATGACTTCCCACATGCTGCATTCGGAGCACTCGACTGCCCCAACTGCTGCCTCCATTACCTATTCCTAATTTACTTAAAGGACTTTACCTGGCTCTACCCCACTGGGAGCAAGCTCTTCCTCAGCCTCTGCTCGCCAAAGCCTCTCGAGCCAAAGCCTCAAAGCTCCACGCCTTCACTGGGCTTCTCACACAGGCCGCTCACAGGCTGGCGCTCCTCTTCAGCTTCCCCTCCTTTTATTTTCAATCTCCGCGCTCTTTTTCAACTGACCTGCCTTCAAGATCCGTGCTCTTTTTCAAATGTTGAGTGCAAGAGTCCTTCTCCTCGATTCCCTCCTGAGTCGTGGTGATTGCGCTGACTTCTCCCAGAATGCTTCAGTCTTCTTGAATCGCTGCAGTCCATGAGTAGGAACACCCACAGTGCTGTTAGGGAGTTCTAGGATTTTGACCCAACGACAGTGAAAGAACGACAATATATTTCCAAGTCAGAATGGTGAGTGGCTTGAAGGGGAACTTGCACGTAATGGTGTTCTGTGTATCTGCTGGCCTTGCTAGTGGCGTGTGAGATCCCTGGAAAGTAACCTTTGAGTACATGATGCCATGATGAGAATTCGATATTGGAGGGAGTTGAAGGATGATTTACCCTGGCACAGTGGCCGATATCATCATCCCCTTCCTGCAATTGATGGCATTGTGGGTGCGGTGGCCAGTTACGCTGATGCCCTCTGCGATGGCCTGCCAGACCAGAGTGGTGAGGCTGGTGTGCTTCCTGGAGCCACCCCTGAGGTACAGCATATCACTCAGCTGCTGCACACCTCTGATCAAGGCCTTGAGGGTGTCATGGCTGAAACAGGTACAACTGCCTTCTTCTGGCTTGTAGCCTTCTTTGCCTGGTTGCCAGAAATCTGTGTGGGTCTATTGGAGACAGGTGGGCTGGAGAGATTGAAATGTTTGTGCTCGGGTGACATTTAAATACCTTTACCTTTGAACCCGCCAGGTAATCGTGGGGCGATGATCCAGCTTCTGACCTGCCAGGTGATTCTGAGAGCTGCTTACCTTCACATAATTAATGATCTTCCAAGCCTGGAATTGGGCGCAATTTCCCACCATTCCCACCAATGGAAAATATGCCGTGAAACCTGCCCACTACCGCACTTAATCTCAATTCTGTAAAATTCCGCCCTTTGTCTTTGTTACAGTGCCTCTTTAAGGGGGTGATCATTTGATCTTTAGTTGGTTAGTTTAATTGACTTACAAAAGACTATAAAGAGAGATTTCTGGGATACTGGGTGCTGCTTTGGAGGAGGAAGAACTATGTAAAGTTTCATTCAGTAAATAAATCTGGTATTAAGGAAAAATATTGGCTTCTGGTTTCCCACTTACCATCTGGCTTCTGAATGACTCAATAAGGGACCTTGGAATACAAGCAGAGTAGTGGAGTTAATGCCACCTTAATTCAGCCATGATCTTATTGAATGGCAGAGAAGGTCAAGGGGCCAAATGACTCCTGGTCCTTTTTCTTATGTTCTTAGTTTCTTACCTCTAAAGGTGCCTGAATAGGTAGAAAAGGTGGTCAAGTAGGTATATATGATACTTGGCCTTTATTAGTGGAGCCATAGAATTTGAGAGTTTGCGTAGAAGTTATGTTAACCTGTGACATCTTGGTTTGCTAAGATTTCCTGATTGTGCTAAGAATTACACTGAAAACCAATTTAAGATTATCAATCAGCCTCGCAGTGTAGCTCACTTCGCATGCTAGAAGTGTACAGGGCCCTGTCCTTTGAAGACAGAGGTGCATGTACATGCATTGTGCCTTTTCCAACTAAACAAAAGCTTGGGGGAACTGCTATTCCCTCGTTCATTCCCCATGGCAATGCCTCGAACAATCGGAGTTGACCTGTCAGGTTTAAATTTGAAACAAAACCTTAGCAGTTAACATTTAACTGTTCTCTGCTGCATTCTGCGTGGCAACGCCTCCACTAATAAGAATCCACTTGCCAACCAGTCAGCACTATCTTGTCATGCAGTACAAAATGTTGTTCCCTTTACTTCTACGCAAGATAAACCAACGATGCTGTTGACTTTTTGTGACATTTTAGTTTGCTAAGATTTTCTGATTGTGCTAAGAATTACCCTGCAAACCAATTTAAGATTATTAGTCTTGCAGTGTAGCTCACTTATGCATGCTAGGAGCCTCATATAATCACACACGGGGCCCTGTCCAGGCCAGGTTTGAGCTTGAAACAAAAGTTAACAATTAACTGTTCTCTGCTGCATTCTCCATGGCAACATCTCTACTAATCAGAGTCCGCTTGCCAACCAGTCAGCACTATCTTCTCAAGCAGTATATATTGTTGTTCCCTTTACTGTTGGTTTATCTTATGTGGCTGTGTTAGGAGCTAGATATAGTTTTAAGTAAATTAAATTTGTATTTGTAGGTGATAGGAACAAGATGTTGCTTTAAGTTTAATTTATACTTTTTTTATTTGTGTGTTAAGAAAGGCGAAACCTGGGTTTGGTTTCATTTTCGAGCTTTTTTTGAGATGGAGTCGTGATGTCTCAGGTCCTGTCAGTCAGTATTCATGCATTTTTAATGAGGTTTTATGACTCAAAGTGAAGAGATAGGTTACCAAGGTATTAGTAGTTTAGGGAAATTAAAACAAACACAAAAAGAAGGAAAAAACAAGGAATCAGAGGGACACTCAAGAAACACAGAGTCAGGCAGATTTAGTTCAGTTGGTATTTTTAGGAAATAGAGAAAGTTTAAGTAAGTTAATTAACAGCACTATGGATGTACCTACACCACATGGACTAGCGGTTCAAGAAGGCAGTTCATCACTGCCTTCTCAAGGGCAATTGGGGAAGGGCAATAAATGCTGGCCCAGCCAGCGAAGCTGACATCCCGTGAATGAATTTTTAAAAAATTGTATTCGTAGGTATTAGAAATTAGTTTTAGCTTTAAATTTTAAGCTTGATTTGTATTTCTGTATCTGTGTGTTAATAAAAGATCAAGTTGAGTTTTAGTTTCACTTTAAAAGGTGCCTACATTTCTAATGAGAGTTTATGGCTGTAAGAGAAGTTAAGCAACACAGTTTGAAACAGCGAGAGGAGAGTTGGAGTTTCACAATTTGAAACAGCGAGAAGAGCAGGAGTTTCAAAGTTTAAAACAGCATAAGATCGCTACTGGTGTGAAAAGAGATAACTACAATAAATTATAAAACGCAGGGATACCAGAGTAACTAATTAATAAATTAAAAAATACGACAATGATGGCAAGACGGGTGATGTGTTGCTGCTGCAGAATGTGGGTCTGCTGGACACCAAGATGATCCAGAGTGAACACATATGTAGTAATTGTTTGTAGCTCGAGGAACTTCGGATCCGAGTTGAGGAGCTGGAGTCTGAGATGCAGGGATTGCGCCACCCCAGGGAGGGCCAATGTCACCTAGGTACTTTGCTGCAGAAGGGGTGCCACAACCCTCAGATTAAGTAATTAAAAATTTGGTCCGTGATCAGGGACAGGAGGGTGTGACTGCAGGTGAGGCTGGTGTAGGGAGCCGGGGTTAGCGCTTAAGGAGCCTCAGACCCTGCAATTGTCCAACAGTTCCGAGGTACTTGCAAGTTGTTTGGATGAGATTGGGGTCTGCAGGGAGGATAAGCGAACTGACCACGGCACTGTGGTACAGCGAACCATTCAAATGGGGGGAGGAAATAGGAATGTAGTAGTGGTAGGGGACAGTATAATTAGGAGGATAGATGCTGTTCTCTGCAGCCGTGAGTGTGAGTCCCAAAGGCTGTGTTGCCTGCCCAGTGCCAGGGCTAAGGACATCCCCTCAGGGCTGAAGAGGAATTTGGAGTGGGAGGGGAGGGATCCAGTTACCATCATCCACGTTGGGACCAACGACATTGATAGAACTTGAAAGGACGTTCTGCTGAAAGAATCTGAACAGTTAGGATCTAATCAAAAAAGCAGAACCTCTCAGGATTAGTACCCGAGCCATGGGCAAGCTGGCATAGTGTAAATAAAGTCAAGAAATTAAATGCTTGGCTCACAGATTGGTGTGGGAGGAACGGGTTTCAGTTCATGGGATACCGGCACCAGTGTTGGGATAGAAGGGAGCTGTTCCAGTGGGACAGGCCTCACTTGAACTGTGCTGGGACCAGTGTCCTGGCGAATTGAATAACTATGGCTGTAGTGAGGGCTTTAAACTAAAAGATTGGTGGGGGGGTTGGATTCTGGAGAGAAGATATGCAGGCTTACAAAGCAAAAGGATGTGACAGCATTGCAGGGCAGCTGTTTAGGTAATGATACCCAGAGTGTGACAGGAAGGGACAGAATGTACAAAAATAAAAAAAGCAGCAGCAAATAGGGTCAAAGGGGGAAAAATGGTAAAACGGCAAAATTAATGGCTCTTTAATTAAACGGACAGAGTATTCTGAACAAAATAAATTAATTAATGGCATAAATAGAAGTTAATGGATATGATTTTAAGCTATTACGGAGACGTGGTTACAAGGAGATCAAAGCTGGGAACTAAACGTTCAAGGGTATGTGACTTTTCGAAAGGACAGGCAGGAGGGAAAGGCTGGTGAGGTAGCTTTTTTTAGTACGAGATGGATTAAGTACGATAGCAAGAAATTATCTTGGATTAGAAGATGTTGAATTCATATGGGTGGAGCTAAGAAATAACAAGGGAAAGAAACACTGGTGGGAGTAGTCGATAGGCCACTGAACAGTAGCCATACTATAGGACAGAAAATAAATCTGGAGATGATGAGGGCATGTAAAAAAGACAGTACATTAATCATGGATGAATTTAATCTTCATGTAAATTGGGAAAGTCAGATTGGCAGGGGTAGCCAGCCATGAGCAAGAATTCATAGTGTATTTGGGACAGTTTCCTAGAACAATATGTTGTGGATCCAACCAGGGATCAGGCTATTTTGGATCTGGTAATGTGCTAAACTTAAATAAGGGTAATTACAAAAGAATGAGGGCAGACTTGGCTGGAGTGGACTGAGCAAGGAGTTTAGCAGAAAAGACGGTTGATGAACAACGGCAGACGCTTAAGAAAGTAGTTCATGACTCACAACAAATATATATCCCAGTGAGGAAGGATGATTCCAGGAAGGGGATAAACCCATGGTTAACAAAGGTAGTTAAGAATAGTGTCGAATTGAAAGAAAACACATTTGGTGTGGCAAAGATTAATGGTGAGCCAGAGGATTGGGAAAGTCTTAAAAACCAACAAAAAATGACCAAAAAAATGAAAAGGGAGAAAATAAACTTTGAGGGCGTAAACTAGCAAGTAATATAAAAACGGACAGTAAGAGCTTCATTAAATATATAAAAAGTGGGAATAGAGGCCAAAGTGAACATAGGCCCCTTATACAATGAAGCTGGGGAAATAATAATGGGGAACCAGGAAATGGCAGAGGGGTTGAATAAATACTTTGCTTCAGTCTTCACAGTAGAAGATACTAATAGCATTCCAAAACTATGAAATAATCAAGGGACAAAAGGGGAAGAGGAAATAAATACAATAACTACCACTAGAGAAAAAGTAGTAGGGAAATGAATGGGGCTAAAGGCTGATAAGTCCCTTGGACCTGATGGGTTACATCCTAGGATATGAAATGAAGTAGCTATGGAGATAGTGGATGCACTGGTAGTAATTTTCCAAAAATACTTAGATCCTGGATAAGTCCCAGAGGATTGGAAAACTACCAATGTAATGTCCTTATTTAAAAAGGGAGGGAGACAAAAAACAGGTAACTATAGGCCACTTAGCTTAACATCTATCATTGGGAAAATATTATAAAGGATGTAATAGCAGAGCATTTAGAAATGCATAATCTAGCCAAGCAGAGTCAGCATAGATTCATGAAGGGGAAATCATGCCTGAACAACTTATTAGAATTCTTGAGGAGGTAACAAGCAGGATAGATAAGGGGAACCAGCAGATGCAATATATTTGGATTTCCAAAAGTTGTTCGATAAGGTATCGCACATCAGGCAGCTTATTAAGATAAGAGCCCATGGGGTCGGGGTAGTATATTCGCATGGATAGAAGATTGGCTAACTAATAGAAGACAGAGGGCAGAATTTTCTGGCTGATGCGCGGGTGGCGGAGCCCGCACGTCAGCGTTTAAAATGTTGCGCGCTGATGTCGCACGAGCGTCCCGATGTCAGTGTACGGCATCATGATATTTAGGTCGGCGGGCGCGATATGCAGTGTGACGCACACCCGCTATTAATTAAAAGCCTTGTTAAGGCCCTTAAGTCGGCAATTGACAACAATTTTGAGGAGCCCATGCGAACTTCGGCTTGGCGCAAGGGCCCAATGGGCAGGCGGGTAAGTGATTTTTTAACAAAACTCATGCACTGGTGGGATATGTGGGCTCAGAGGGGTTTTCATGTTTTTTCTGAAGTATTTAATGCAGAAAGTGTTTTAAACTTGCCTGTGTGATTGTTACCAGTTCAGATCGATTTCCAATAACTTTGTGTACTTTGAAGCTTCAGCTCACAAGTCTGCAGCAGACAGTAATCTTTATCAGGCCTGCAGCTTTCTGCAGGCTTCCATTCAGCCTAGGTATGGGTTCTGACATCTCCACTAGAGGCAGCTCTTCTGAGGAGGAAGGGAGGGATAGAATAAGGAGGAGCGCAGTAGTTGATAATCAGCCTCCAGGGGAGCCACCTTTGGGAGGCCTGGCACAGGCACGAGGGATGCAGAGCCAAGAGGTTGTCTAAGGTGGAAGGGGCCGCAGAAGACGCCACTATCCTGCTGCCAGGGTATACAGGCAGCGAAGCAGCTACCTCAATATGACTGAGGTGCAGTGTCGAAGGAGGCTCCATCTGTCAAGGGAAACGGTCAACTATATCTTTCAGATGATTGGCCCTGAGATCTTCCCTAACTGTGTGGATGGACTTTGAAAGTCACAGTTGCCCTCCACTTCTATGCCTCTGGCTCCTTTCAGGGTTCGATGGGTGATCTTTGTGGTGTCTCCCAATCAGCTGTCCACACTTGTGTCAAGCAGGTTACAGACGCTCTGTTCAGATGGGCATTGACCTTCATCCGTTTCCGCTGCGACCACACAAGTCAGGCACAGTGAGCCAGAGGCTTCGCAGCCGTTGCTGGCTTCCCCCGCATCCAGGGTGCAATAGATTGCACACATGTTGCCATCAAAGCGCCAGCAGGTGAGCCTGGTGCCTTTGTCAACAGGAAGGGCTTCCACTCCATGAACGTGCAGATTGTGTGTGGTCACAGGATGCAGATTCTGCAAGTTTCTGCAAGGTACCCACGGCGCCTACATCCTCTGACACTCGCAGCGCTCTTCAGTACTCCGGCTCGGCTGGATGGTTGGCTGCTGGGTGACAAGGGCTATCCCCTGCGAAGATGGCTCACGACACCACTCTGCCATCCAAGAACTGAAGCTGAGGAGCGCTACATTAGGAGCCACGGCACCACAAGGGCTGTGGTGGAGAGAGCCAATGATCTTCTCAAGATGCGCTTCCGTTGCCTGGACTGCTCAGGGGGTGCACTCCAGTAACCCCCAGATCGCATCTCTCTGATAGTGGTGGCATGCTGTGCTCTGCTCAATCTTGCGCTGGAAAGGGGGGATGCAGTTGACAATGAAGATCTTGACACACTGGATGAGGCTGCACATGATGAATCCAGCAGTGGCTCAGAGGATGAGGAAGCACAGGGCGATGATGAGGGGCAGCAAGCCGACCCGCTACTACACCAAGGAGGCAGGGACACCCGCGACAAGTTAATCCAATGAACTTTCAGCTAGCTGCACACATATGGATCAGCAGGACCAGCATTGCCTGGCACTTCCACACCTGGCACTTAGGTGCTACATCTTCCACCTCATCAGCTGCAACTAAGGGCTTAGTACAGAAATATCAATGACCACTCAAACACTCATGAGATGTCTGTGAAAAAGAAAAATGCAGCACAAAGGGAACACCCTCAGCCATGGTCAGTCCAATTTCGAACACAAACGTCGCTCTGACATACATAACTATTTTTTCACTAATCTAGGGCCAAAACAAAATCACCAGTGACATACCTGTGGAGTGCCTAACGTGCCTTATGCTTTCGTTTCCTGGTGCTACGACTAGGTGCCACCCCATTGCTTGGAGTGGCTT
Organism: Carcharodon carcharias; assembly: GCF_017639515.1. NCBI lineage: Eukaryota > Metazoa > Chordata > Chondrichthyes > Lamniformes > Lamnidae > Carcharodon > Carcharodon carcharias. The sequence goes on from NC_054471.1 coordinate 15,406,074, forward strand.
GTGAGACAGCCTGTTGACTCTGCTGTCCTGTTGGCGTCGATGACCTGGGCGGGCTTCCTCTGGCCCGTGGAGCCTGTGATGGCCCGGCCAGGGAAGGAGTGGCCAGTTCCAGAACTGGCTCCTCCTCAGTTGTCGCAGCCTCAACAGATGCAGTGGTTACTGGCAGAGGGGTGGAGGAGCTGCTGCCCTCATCTGGAGCTCCCTGAGAGGAGCTCGCAGCGATGACAGGCAGCTGCTGCGCTGACGTGAGGTCACATTGGACCTCCCTGCTCATCGCAGATGCATGGGCATTGAGCAGCGGCACTTGGTGCCCAGAACATCTCCTACATTGGGAATGACCACCTGTGGCCATTACCACTGTGAGGGTTTGCAGGTCAGAGCGTAACCCAATCAGAAGAGTCTCAATCTGATTGAAGCCCCTCTCCATGAGAGTCGCCAATCTCTCAGCGGAGGAAACCTGAAGCTCTGTCCTGAGGTTCATGCCTTCACTTACACTCTGCCTGGACCCCTGCACCACAGAGATCAACTGAAGCACACCATCATGCAACCCTGTCAGATGCTCCCGCGCATCCTGCCGCTTGTCCTGCAGCTGCTGCATTGGTGACATCTCCAGAGGCACATCATCACTGCCTCAGCATGTGCCTGGTCCCCTGCAGTCCTCTGGCTGCTGGCACCATTAGCACTCTCTGTCTGTGCCATCTCCTCCAGCGATTGTGAAGTGCCCTCTCTGCTGAGCCTCGGGACACTAGCCGACGCTACATTCCTCACCAAAGTATTTGTCGCTGCACTGGTGCCTGGCTGGCTGAAGTGATGTGCCACAAGTTGCACGTCTTGGCCCTCAGGTGTGGAGGAGGGGCTCTGGACTTGTTGGGCGCGGCCATAAGGTGGTGATGCTGAAATTAACAATAAAGACAGTGCATCAGTTAGCGTTCAATCAGTAACACCTTTCATCCCTTCCCCCCCAGCCTCATAAGTCGCTCACCCTTCAAGAACCTAAGGAGACAAACATTGGTGGGGTGGTAAATAGTCAAGAGAAGGCCCAAACATCAGACGCACATACAGACAGGCTGGTCAGATGGCCTAAGGAATGCCACATGGAATGTTATGTGAATAAATGTTTGGTTAAGCACTTGGGCAAGACAAGCAAGGTACAGGAATACATAAGTAGTGGTAGGACCATGGGAAGTTACAACGATTACAGGGACCTTGCAGGGCAGACCCGTTGAGGTAGCAGAACAGGTACATAAAGCGTTTAACAAGGTCGAAGCCAGACTTGCCTTCATTAGATGAGGAATAGAATGTAGGAAAATGGAGTTCATGCTGTAAGTGCAGAAAATGCTGTTGAGGCCATATCTGCACTTCTGCATCCAGTTGTGACCTGCGCTTCATGGGAGGGATGGCATTGGAGTGGGGAGAGTGTAGAGGTACCTGACCTGGATGCATGCTGGCCTGGAGAGTTGCAGTGATGAGGAAACATTGTCTACACTTGTGACATTTGCCGTGGAGCACAGGAGATTGACAGGTCACATTATTGAGCTTCATACCGTTATGAGGGGCATAGAACAGGTGGACAGAAGGCAACATTTCCCCTTGGCGGATGACTAATATGGTGGCATTTATTTAAGTTGAGTGCCATGAAGTTGACAGGTGAGGTGCTGAGGACCTTTTGGACAGAGTAATATGGGACGCCCTGGCTGAAAGGGTGGTGGAGGTACAAACCCTCCTAAGATGCAAAACGTCTTTGGATGTGCAACAGTGATACCATGGCATGTTAGGCCATGGGGATAGTGGTCACAAATGGGATAAGATGACTTTGGAAGGTGCTAGAGACACGCATCCTCAAGGGGCTGAGGGACCTTTGTGTCTGACCCACACATCTGACTGTATCAGTCTGTGAATGAGCAGTGTTGCAGCATTAACGATTGCAGCAACCATCAGTGGTTTGGTTGGTGGGAAGACAGAGTGGATGGGACTGTGGACCTCAAATACCTGGCTGCTGCACCCCAGCCTCACTGACACCTGCTGCCCTGGCCACCTGCCTCCTCCCCAGCTCCATGGCCTGCTCCTCGTAGGTGGTGAGGCGCTGCAGCATGACATGCCCACCATCAGACTGCTGGTGCTCCCTCAGTTTGTGCTCTGATTTTGCCTGCAGAACAGAGAAGAGGATTTATTGGGGCTGATCGCTGATGTACTCTGCATGCACACGCTGCACCCCAACCACAGCGGCCCTCTGAGGCCTCCGGTGGCTCCTGTCCACACTACTGGTGATCAGTCCGCAGAAGATAGTACGGCTGGTCCCAACCCCCTCCCCAACAGACACCTTGATTCGGCGTCCATCACTTTGAATGACACACGGGTCTTAACGCCCATGGCAAGGAGATGCAACTCTGTGGCGCCGAGGCCAGCAGATGGCTCTTGGCCATGACACCTTGAGGCTCCCCTTCCAGCATCTCATCACCAGCAATAAGACATGTGTTGGAGTTCGGAGTATGTGTCTAGCTGCCTCTCCTGCAGGTTGCCCCCAGACTACTCAAGTGTGACAAACACCAACATATGCTGCGGGGAGAACCCATCTTCTCCTCAACCACTAAGGCTGATGAAGGCATGGTCACTATCTGTTTGCCCACCCAGCATGTGCCAGATGTCCAATGCAGTAACGATACTGAAACGTGGGGGGGTGGTGGGCTTAAAGGCTAAGGCTACCTGCTGGGTCAAATGGCCAAGGCCGGCATGGTACTCACCCTTCCAGAGCGCAACTAATCATTGAAGCGCTTGTGGCACTATGTCCCGGTGCGCCACATATCATGGGAACCAGCGATCTGAACACACCCGCAGCCGATTTGAATTTCCCGTTGTACACGGGAGTCGCAAACCCGCTGGGTGGGCCTTAATTGGCCCACGCGCAGAAAATGGCGGCGCGGCACATTTCGGCGGTGGCGATTGGCTGCCTGCCCGCTGCTGAGTTGGTCAGGCCCACCCGCCTGTCAAGGGCAAAATTCAGCCCAGAGAGTTGGGATAAGGGGAAAATTTTCAGGGTGGCAACTGTCAGAGTGCTGCAGGGATCAGCGCTAGGGCCACAATTATTTATAATATATATTAATGACTTAGATGAGGGAAGTGAATGTACTATTGCCAAGTTTGCGGATGACACAAAAATAGATGGGAAGGCAAGTGGTGAGAATGACACAGGGAGTCTACAGAGGGGCATAAATAGATTGGGGAAAAAACTTGGCAGATGTAATGTAATGTGGGAAAATGTGAGGTTATGCACTTTGGCAGGAAGAATGGAGGAGCTGAATATTATTTAAATGGCGAAAGACTGCAGAAAGCTGCAGCACAGAGGGATTTGGGGGTCTTCGTGCATGAATTGCAAATGGCTAGCATGCAGGTTCAGTAGGTAATAAGGAGGGCAAATGGAATGTTGGCTTTTATTTCAAAGGAAGTGGAGTATAAAAGTGGAGAAGTCTACTGAAGTTATATTGGGCACTGGTTAGACTGCACCTTGGCATTCTGTGAACAGTTTTGATCCCCTTAACTAAGGAAAGGTATACTGGCATTGGAGGCAATCCAGAGAAGGTTCACCAGCCTTATCCCAGGTATGGAGGGATTTTCTTATGGGGAGAGGTTGAGTCGGGTGGACCTGTACTCATTGGAGTTTAGAAGAATGAGAGGCAACCTCTTTGAAACATCTAAGATTCTTAGGGGGCTGAGAGGTTGTTTCCCTTCGTGGGAGAGTCTAGGACCAGAGGGCATAATCTCAGAGCAAGGGGTCGCCCGTTTAAGACAGATGAAGAGTAATTTCTTCTCTGAGGGTAGTGAATCTGTGGAATTCTTTACCGTAGGAGCTGTAGAGGCTGGGTTGTGAAGTATATTCAAGGCTGAGATAGACAGATTTTTAATCAGTTAGGGAATCAAAAGCTATGGGGAAAAGGCAGAAAAGCGGAGTTGAGGATTATCAGATCCGCCATGATTGCATTGAATGGTGGAGCAGACTTGATGGGCTAAATGGCCTACTTCTGCTCCTATGTCTTACGATCTTCTGTGCTACCAAATGATAAATTGAGTATTGGGTCTCATTCTCATCATCAGACTTTAGGAAGGATGTGAGGATTCTTGAGAGTGTGCTGAAGAGGTTTACCGATGGGTCTAGGCCAAATGATGCTAGAGGATGTGAGGAACCACTCTTATACGCAACGAGTGTTAATGACCTGGAACTCATTGCAAATGAGGCTGGTGGAAGTGAAGATGATGAAATATTTCAAAATGAAGACACTTGAGGGAAGTAAACTTGCAAGACTATAGGGATACAGCAATGTAATGGAACTGATTTCATTGCTCTACAGAGAGACGGCATGGAATTGATGGCCGAATGGATATCATCTGTGTTGTAATGACTCTGTTACTCTAGGAGATTTACTGGGATTTTGCCCGGACTGGACGGTTTTAGTTAAGAAGAAACACTGGATAGGTAAGGTTGTTTTTCTTGGAACAAAGGAAGTCAGAATGACCTAATTGAAGTGTGTAAAACTATGAGGGATCTAGCTAGAGTGGATAGGAAGGCCATATTCCCCTTGCTTGAGGAGTCTCTAACTAGGGGGCTTAGATTTAGTGTATAAGGCAGGAGATTTAGAATGGACTGGACGGGAATTTTATTTTATGATCCTTGGCCGAATCCCCAAGTTGTTGGCGAGATCCAGATAGGGACCAAAAATGTTTTGTTTAAAGTAGACAAAGTTTAACATTTAAGGCACTTACTAAGTGAATAAAGCGTCAAGATTCCACGGGTTTGGAATGAACACAAATGAACTTTACCTATACAAGTTCAAAAATAATTTACATATCTATCTTATATCCTAATATTCATGGTACCTATGAAATACATGTGAATTCATAGGCAAATCATGGTTGAACACACCTCACTACAGAAAAAATGCCAAATGCGACCAAACCCAATGCCATGGAGTCTCAACAACCCACCCAGATGTTTGTCACATTGTGAGCCAACCAATCTCACTTAAACTTGGTCTTTCTCATGAGGGTTTCCAATCTTCACCTTCAAAAATTTTACCTTGGAATTCTTTCAAAAGTCACTCCCAATCGGACAGCTTCAACAATGGCCCACCTCATAGGGTTTCAATCTTGCCTTTCGAGACTATGTTCCCCTGGATTTCTGAGTACACTTGAGAGCACCAATTTACAACCACAACTTCAGATCTTTGGCCACGCTGAACAGAACATTCCTGCTTAAAAGGGGTACCTTTTCCCCAACGGCCCACAGCACGGAGCCACTGACCTTCGGCTGCCTTCTTGGTTCTCTGGGGTTTTTCTTGAGCTCTCTTCGATTATCTGGGCTTCCCCCGAGCCCATTTCAGTTAAAATCTGCACCCCCCCCCCACCCCCCTGCCGCAGCTCTTTCTTTAATTGGAGGCTGTCTCTCCCTTTTCTTAGCTCAACTGGGACCTGTCTCTAAGATAAAATCTCTCATGCCTACATGCCTGTCCTTGGCCTGCTGCAATGTTCCAATGAAGCCCAATGCAAACTGGAGGAACAGCACCTCATCTTCCTATCAGGCACTTTACAGCCTTCAGACTCAACGTTGAGTTCAACAATTTCAAACTATGAACGCTCTTCTCCATTCTTATACCATTGTTTCATTTTTTAAAAATCTTTTTTTAATATATTTTAAATTTTACAATCCCTTTTCCCCAACCCCTCAACACACAAGGCATTCTGTCACTTGTTTTTATGTTTTGCTTTCACAAAGCCCTGACCCTTGTTCTGCTATTCACACATTCTGCTGTCTTAACTTTATGCCACTATCAGCACCTCATTTAGTCTGCAACACTTCCATTAACACTCCCTTTGTCCTGTGTCCATGACATCTTTTTCAAATTTCTCTTTAGCTCCCAACTATCTTTGACTTTCTATTTTGCTCCACCTGCACCACCCCTCTTAAACAGTATAAAATCCATCACATTTCTACTTCTCTTTAGCTCTGAAAAAAAGCCATATGGACTTGAAACATTACCTTTGTTTCTCTCTCCATAGGTGCTGCTAGACCTACTGAGTTTGTCCAGCACTTTCTGTTTTTATTTAGGACCTGTCTCTTATCCCTGCTTCTGGAACACTTCCTGCCTTGTCCCTCTCCCTAGGACACTTACTTGACTGTGGCGCTCTGCACCCTGAAGAAGTTGCTGATCTGCGTATGTGCAGCCTGCTCCTGGCCTATGCATGTGTGGGAAGTCCAAGGTTCGTCAGGACTTGGAATTCCGACCTCCATGGCAAGTTTGCGTTTCTTAACAATTTGCTGCCTAAAACTCACTGCTTGAAAGGGTGGTAGTAACAGAAGCCCTCACAACATTAAAAAGTAATTGGATATACACTTGACATTCTATAACATGCAAGGCTAATGAGCAAGAACTAGAAAGTGAAGTTAAGCTCGATGGCTAATTTTCGGCCGATGTGGATGCGCTTGGCCAAATTGGCTCCTTTCTATTTATTCCTATGATTCTGTCTGCACGGTACAAATCAAGAGTGTGATGGAATACTCTCCATTTGCCTAGAGCAGTGCAGGTCCAACAACACTCTGGAAGCTCAACATCATCCAGAGCAAAGCAGCTCGTTTAATCAGCATCCTGTCCACCTTTTTAACCATTCAATCCCTGCACCACCTGTGCACAGTCTGTCCTATCCATAAGATGCTCACAAAACTCTTCAAGTCTCCTTTGAGTGCACCTTTAAAAACTCATGACCTCACCTAGATGGACAATGACAGCAGACTCATGGAACCGCCACCACCGCAAGTTCCCCTCAAAGCACACACTATCTTGACTTGAGCTATATTGCATTTCCATTACTGTCACTGGATCAAAATCATGGAACCCCTTTCTTATCAGCACTTGTAGGTATTCTTGTACCAAAATGACCAGAAATGTTCAAGAAGGCTGCCCACCACCACTTGAGGGCATTAAATGCTGGCATAGCCAGCGATGCCCACATCCTGTTTAAAAAAAACACAAAACAGGTAGTATTTGTTGCCCATCCTTCCCTTGATGATAATAATAAATGAGAATCTAATTAGTTAAATTAAACTCAATAAAGATGGCTGGGCAGGTGATATGTTGCATCTATCACACATGGGAGCTGATGGACACCAGTGTGACTAACAGCAACCACATCTGCAGTAACTGTTTGTAGCTTGAGGAAATTCACTGCTTAGTTGATGAGTTGAAGTCCAAGCTTCGGATACTACCATGCACCAGGGAGGGGGAAAGTAACCTGGACACTTTGTTCCAGGAGGCAGTCGAACCTCTTAGGCTGGGTACTTAAGTTTTGCCCCCTGGTCAGGTACAGGAGGGTGTGAGTATGAGTGAGGCAGGTATGAGGCTCCAGATGATAATAATGGAGATTCAGCCCTTGCAGTTGTCCAACACTTTTGAGATTCTTGCAACTTGTGTGGATAAGAACAGGGACTGCCAGAAAATGAGCAAACTGACCATTGCATTGTGGTCCAGGGAGTGTTATGGCTGGGATGGGAGGACTGAGCAGTTTAGCTAGCCGCACCACTTCACAGGTTGCACCACTAATTTAAAAGTTTGATTCACTCACCAAAATGGCCAATTGTTTACCTGCACTATTGTTACCCAGAGTAAAGAGACTTTAACCAGGCTTCTTTCAATAAACTTAGAATGATTGATTTATTATAAACCAAAGCTTCTGTTTTTTAACAAGTTGCTCGAACTGATTAACACACAGTTGTACTCTGGATGTATAGCTATCTATCCCTCTTTAAAAAAAAAATCCCCAGCGTACACACAGACAAGTACACAGAGAAATAAAGGACAAACAAGTAGAGTCTCTGCAGAGATGGGTGGTTGGAAAGAAACGTTATAAGAAAAGGACAAAGGTTGCAGGATTTCTGGTGCTCTCTTGGGTGAAGACTGATTGCTGCTCACCATAGTTGTAGGGACGTTCTTTCCGAAGCATAGATGAAAATAGGGCCAGATCAATCTTCCTTGTCTCAGCTTTTCAGGTTTCCAAATGTAGTCAAGTTACACGCAAATGAGGATTCTCTGGCTGTAGGTTGATCACCACACATGGAATTTTAGGCAAGGCAGGGAGAGAGCCACTTAGGGCAGCCTTCCTTCTCGGCTTATTCCCCAAAAGACTGTGTTTAGATGCAACAGGTTCAAAACTAAAGCTTGTCTCTGTCATGTGATTTCCAGTAAATCACTAGCCTTTGCCTTCATTTTTTTCCCACAACAATTAAAGTGATTGCAGTTCAAAACAAGCAGCTCTTCCCCATCAAGTGCCATGCTGGTTAGGTGATTTCTTGGAAAAGGCATGCTTGTTGACAGTTCCAAGGAGAACTTAAGACTTTAAAAAAAAATATTCCAGGTTAGCATCCAAGTATCTAGATATTTCAATGTCTTTCCATATTTTAGAAGAAAATATAGTTTTGAAAGATATGATTTAAACAGGAGCCATTCCAGTGCGGGGGGGAGCAAAAGTGACAAAGTTAGGGGGGGATAGATGTTCTCTGCAGCCGAGAGCATTGATTCCTGAAGCCTTTGTTGTCTGCCTGGAGCCAGGGTTAAAGACATCTCCTCAGGGCTATGGAAGAGCTCGGAGTGTGAGGAGAAGGATTCCGTTGTCGCAGTCCACCTGCGTACTAAGAAGCTCTGCTTAGAGAGTATGGGCAGCTAGGGACTATGTTACAAAGCAGAACCACAAAGCTTATAACTTATGGATTACTATCTAAGCCACAGCTGGAACCTGAATATTCAAGAGTATTTGACATTTTGGAAGCACAGGAAGGAAGGAAAAGAAGATGGTAGCTTTCTTAATAAAGAATTAATAGTGATAAATGATCTTGGTTTGGAGGATCGATATTTAGAAACAGTTTGGGTGGAGATAAGAAATAGAAAGGAAAGAAGTCACTGGTGGGAATGGTTTATAGGCCCCCTGACAGTAGCTAGCCTGTAGGACAGAGTATAAAGCAGGAAATAATGGAGGCTTGTAAAAAAAGTCATAGGAGTTTTTAATCTTCCTATAGATTGGATAAATCAAGTTGGCAAAGGTAACCTGGAAGATTATTTTACAGAGTGCATTTGGGACAGTTTCTTAGAGCAATATGTTCTGGAACCAACCAGGAAACAGACCTTTAGAAACAAAAACAGAAAATGCTGGAAAAGCTCAGTAAGCCTAGCAGCATCCGTGGAGAGAGAAACAGAGTTAATGTTTCGAGTCCGTATGACCCTTCTTCAGAGCTGACTTTTAGACTTGGTAAGGTGTAACAAGACAGGATTAATGAATGACCTCAAAGTAAAGGATCTCAAAGTCAAAGGATCTAGTTAAGAATGATCATAACTTGATGGAATTTAACATTTAGTTTGAGGGTGAGAAACCTGTGTCTGAAACTAGTGTAAATCTAAATGAGGAAAAACTAGCAAGGAATATAAAAAACTGACAGTTAAAACTTCTACAAATATATAAAAAGGAAGAATGTAGTTAATGTTGGTCCTTTAGAGGATGAAAATGGGGAATTATTAAGTAGAAACAAGGAAATGGCAGAGACTTTGAACAAGTATTTTGTTTCTGTGTTCACAGTAGATGACAGAAAAAGCACATAAGAATAATAGAAAATCAAATGTCAAAAGGGAGGGAAGAACTTAAGATAATCCCGATCACAAGAAAAAAGTACTAGGACAACTAAAGAGACTGAAGTCTGACAAGTCCCCTACACCTGATGGCCTGCATCCTAGGGTTGTAATGGACTTGGCTGCAGAGATAGTGAATGCATTTGTTCTAAACTTCTAGAATTCCCTAAATTCTGAAAAGGCCCCAGTAGGTTAGAAAACCGGAGATATAACACCACTATTCAAGAAAGGAGGGAGACAACAGGAACGTATAGGCCAGTTAGTCTAACATCTGTCAGTAGGAAAATGCTAGAATCTGTTATTAAGGATGTAGTAACTGTTGTGACCTTGCTTTCGAACTCATGTAGTTTAAGTTACTGCTTAACATACTGCTGCATACATAAATAGTTTGGTATGCAACACACCAGAAGTGATGCAAGTTAATATGTGATTTAGTGATGAGGGATTCTTCTGGGTGAGTGTTCAGTCAAAAAAGAAAGACTGGTTTACAGTCTATGTTGATGTCATCTCATGTGTGACGTTGATCAAGTCTTGATTTGCACATCTGTGGCTTTGTGCCGCACTCGCTTGATCTGAGGGCACTTGACTCTGTTCTCCTCAAATGTTGAAATCGCTTGATGACAGATTTCTCCATTTGGGTCTTTCCAAGGTTGTTTTTTTCCCATGTATTGGGACCCGCTTGCAAGCTTTGAGCTTGGCTTTTAGGTTGTTTTCATATCTAAGTTTGGGATGCCCTGTGGTTCAGCTTTTCATTCTCAGCTGGCAATAAGGTACTGCCTTTGGTATGCAGGAATCCTCAGTTCAAACCACATGACTAACTCAGTGAAGCTGAGTTCTGATGAGCATGCTGTCAATGCCAGGTATGCAGAACCTTGCAAGAACCTCATTTTTGGAGATTATGTCCTGCCACCTGATGTTGCAAATAGTTCTTAGAAAGCGAAGATGGAATGCTTCTACTTGCTTTATGTGATTCCAATAGGTTGTCCGAGTCTCTCTCCAATAGAGATTTGCAAAACAAGTTGTGGCAGTTGTTTCAAGCTTCCTTTTGGGATTTGGACAATGCAGCATTTACCATCGGCTGTGTCATAACAGTTGACATCCTGCATCGTATTATGTGGCACTGCCATTGTGCTAAATTGGATTGATTTAAAACCGATCTAGAATCTCAGAACTCGACATCTATGCGGCATGTAGGGCATCAGCAGCTGAATTTTATTCTACCACAATCTGTAATTTCACGGCCTGGAACATCCCCCACTCTATCATTACCATCAAGCCAAGGGTTCAATGAAGAGTGGAGGAGAACATGCACAGGAGGAGCACTGGGCAAACCTAAAAGTGAGGTGTCAACTTGGTGAAGCTACAACATGCCAAACTGAGGAAGCAGCATTATTGAACATTTTCAATTGATTATTTCATTGTTACCCATTTTTTATCTACTACCATATCTTTTGGTCTGTTTACCCAATTATCCTTAGTGCACTGTCTCTTCATGCCTATGTAATTGCCATTGTTTAAGATTCTTGTTTTAGACTTGAATATTTTGCTCTCAAAATTAATATGGATTTTACTTGTATTATGATTACTTCTTACTAGAGGATCTTTTCCTAACCCTGCCTCATTCCACAATTCTAGGAAGAAGCCAGCCTAGTAGCGAATTGTTTAGACAATATATTGTCATGATTATATTCTAGAACCTCAACTTCTAGTCAACATTTGTCAATGTGATTTGTCCAATCTATATGAAGATATCACCCTCACCATTATCACATTGCCTTTCTTACATGCCCTGATAATTTCTTGCTGTGTTCAACAACTACTGTTAGCAGACCTATAAACTATCCTACCAGTGTTTTTCTGATTCCTAATTTCTGCCTATATTGATTTTACTTCTTGATCTTATGAGCCAAGATCCTTTCTCACTCATGTTCTCCATGACAAAATCCCTTTGTCTCCATTTTTGCTGTTTTTTTAATTTCTTGGGAAGTGGGTATTCCTAATTGCCATTGAGCTGTGTGGCTTTCCATTTTAGAGGGCGTTTAAGAGTCAACCACATTGCTGTGGGTTTGGAGTAACACATAGGCCAGAGAGGTAAAGACAGCAGATTCCCTTCCCTAAAGGATGAACCAGATACAACAATCGATGAAAGTCTCATGACACCTTTCTTGAGGCAAGCTTTATATTCAAGATTATTTATTTGAATTTAACTTTCACCAGCTGCAGTGGTGGAATTTGATTCTGTGTCCCCAGAGCATTAGCTTGACCCTCTGGATTACTACCCTGTGACATTACCACTATGCCACCATCTCCCCCTATGGTTTATATTGTTACAAATGCTTCCTACATTCAGATAAGAGCCTTTATTTTGTTTTAACCACTAATCTTTGCAAGTCTTCATTTGCAAATTATTATCATTAAACTCCCTGCCCTTCCTGGCTCATTCTGCTTCACTTTACCTAAGTTGCAACACTGCTCTACTGCCTTGACTTTCTCTTTAGTCTTCTAAATTTACTGAAAAAAGAGACATGCTACCGAGGCTTGTTGTCTTGCACTCTTCATAATGGATGAAAGCGTGCCAAATTTCAAAAGGAGGATCAATGTATGCTGCATAAGAAAAATATTTTTTTATTCATTCATGGGATGTGGGCTTCGCTGGATGGGCCAGCATTTATCACCCATCCCTATTCGCCCTCAAGATGTTGGTGGTGAGCTCCCTTCATAAACTGCTGCAGTCCATGTGGTGTAGGTGTGCTCACAGTGCTGTTAGGAAGGGAGTCCCAGGATTTTGACCCAGTGACAGTGAAGGAACGGCAATATATTTTCAAGTCAGGATGGTGAGTGGCTTGGAGGGGAACTTCCAGGTGGTGGTGTGCCCATCTATTGACTTCCCTTGTCCTTCTAGATAGTGGTTGTGAGTTTGGAAGATGCTTTCTAAGGAGCTTTAGTGAATTCCTGCAGTGCATCTTGTAGACGGTACATACTGCTGCTACTGTGCGTCGGTGGTTGAGGGAGTGAATATTTGTGGATGTGGTGCCAATCAAGAGGGCTGCTTTGTTCTGGACAGTGTCAAGCTTCTTCAGTGTTGTTGGAGCTGCGCTCCTCCAGGCAAGTGGAGAGTATTCCATCACACACCTGACTTGTGCCTTAAGATGGTGGGCATGCTTTAGGGAGTCAGGAGGTTAGTTACTCTTCACAGGATTCCCAGCCTCTGACCTGCTCTTGTAGCCACAGTATTTATATGGCTAGTCCAGTTCAGTTTCTGGTCAATGGTAACCTCCAGGATGTTGATAGTGGAGGTTCAGTGATGGTAATGCCATTTAATGTCAAGTGGCAATGGTTAGATTCTCTTTTATTGGAGATGGTCATTGCCTGGCACTTGTGTGCACGAATGTTAGTTTACACTTGTCAGCTCAAGCCTGGATATTGTCCAAGTCTTGCTGCATTAGGACATGGACTGCTTCAGTAACTGAGGAGTTGCCAATGGTGCTGATCATTTTGGAATCATCAGCGAACATCCCCAAGTCTGACCTTATGATGGAAGGAAGGTCATTGATGAAGCAGCTTAAGATGGGTGGGCCGAGGACACTGCCCTGAGGAACTCCTGCAGTGATGCCCTGGAGCTGAGATGACTGACCTCCAAAAAGCACAACCACCTTCCTTTGTGCTAGGTATGACTCCAAGCAGTGGAGAGTTTTCACCCTGATTCCCATTGACTCCAGTTTTGCTAGGGCTCCTTGATGCCACACTCGGTCAAATACAGCCTTGGTGTCAAGGGCAGTCACCCTTATCTCACCTCTGGAGTTCAGCTCTTTTGTCCATGTTTGAACCAAGGCTGTAATGAGGCCAGGAGCTGAGTGGCCCTGGTGGAACCCAAATTGGGCGTCAGCGAGCAGGTTATTGCTAAGCAAATGCCGCTTGTTAGCATTGTTGATGACCCCTTCCATTACTTTATTGATGATCGAGAGCAGACTGATGTAGCAATAATTGGCTGGCTTGGATTTGTCCTGCTTTTTGTGTACAGCACATCCCTGGGCAATTTTCCACATAACCGGGTAGATGCCAGTGTTGTAGCTATGCTGGAACAGCTTGGCTAGGGGCGCGGCAAGTTCTGGAGCACAAGCCTTCAGCACTATTGCCGGAATATTGTCAGGGCCCATAGTCTTTGCACTATCTAGTGCCTTCAGCCGTTTCTTGATATCATGTGGAGTGAGTCGGATTGGCTGAAGACTGGCATCTGCGATGCTGGGGCCCTCTGGAGGAGGCCACTCGCCACTTCTGGCTGAAGATTGTTGCGAGTACATCAGCCTTAACCTTTGCACTGATGTGCTGGGCTCCCCCATCATTGAGGATGGGGATATTTGTGAAGCATGCTCCTCCAGTGAATTGTTTAATTGCCCACCACCATTCATTACCAGATGTGCCAGCACTGCAAAACTTAGATCTGATCTGTTGGTTGTGGGATCGCTTAGCCCTTTCTATCATTTGCTGTTTATGCTGTTTGGCAGGCAAGTGGTCCTGTGTTGCAGCTTCACCATGTTGATTCCTCATTTTTATGTATGCCTGGTGCCATCCCTGGCATGCCCTCTTGCACTCTTCATTGAATCAGGGTTGATGCCCTGGCTTGATGGCAATGGTAGAGTGGGGGTATGCTGGGCTGTGAGCTTACAGATTGTGCTCGAGTACAATTCTGCTGCTGCTGATGGCTGTCAGCAGCTCCTGGATGCCCAGCCTTGAGTTGCTAGGCCTGTTCGAAATATATCCCATTTAGCATGGTGGTGGTGCCAAAAAACATGATGGAGGGTATCCTCAATGTGAAGGCAGGACTTCGCCTCCACAATGATTGTACAGTGGTCACTCTGACCGACACTGTCATGGACAGATGCATCTGTGGCAGATAGATTGGTGAGGATGAGCTCAAGTATGTTTCTCCCTCTTGTTGCTTTCTTCACCACCTGCTGCAGACTCAGTCTAGCAGCTATGCCTCATAGACTCATAGATATTAACAGCACAGAAGGAGGCCATTCAGCCCATCATTTCCATACTGGTCAACAAAGATCTGACTCCACTAATCCCATTTTCCAGGGCTTGGCCCATGGTTCTGGAGGCTATGGTAATGCAAGTGAATGCCTAAATACTTCTTAAATCTTACGAGAGCTTCTGACTCAGACACCCTTTTAGGCAGTGAGTTCCAGGCTCCCACTACTCTCTGGGTGAAAAAAATTCTCCTCAACTCCCCCCTTAGCCTTCTACCCCATCCCTTAAGTCTATGCCCCTGGTTATTGATGCCCCTATTAATGGAATAAGTGTCTTCCTATCCACCCTATCTGTGCCCCTCATAATCTTGTACACCTCTATCAGGTCCACTCTCAACCTTTGCTACTCCAAGGGGAACAACCCCAGTCTATCCAATCTTTCCTCATAGCTCAGACCCTCCAGCCCAGGCAGCATCCTGGTAAATCTCCTCTGCACCCTCTCCAGTGCAATCACATCCTTCCAAAACGTGATGACCAGAAATGCACGCAGCACTCCAGTTGTGGCCTAAGCAGCGTTTTATACAGTTCCAGTATAACTTGCCTGCTCTTGCATTCTGTGCCTCAGCTAATAGGTAAGTATCCCATATGCCTTCTTAACCACCTTATCTACCTGCCCTGCTACCTTCAGGGATCTGTGGATATGCACACCAAGCTCCGTCTGATTTTCAGTACTTTCCAGGATCCTACCATTCTCAGTGTAATCCCTTGCCTTGTTAGCTCTCCTCAAGTGCATTACTTCACACTTCTCCATGTTGAATTGCATTTGCCACTGCTCTGCCCACCTGACAAGTCCAATGCCTTTTAGGACTTGGCTGGCTCCGTCAGTAGTGGTGCTATCAAGCCACTCTTGGTGATGGACATTGAAGTCCCCCACCTAGAGTACATTCTTTCCCCTTGCAACCTTCCTTGCTTCCTCTTAAGTGAAGTTCAACATGGAGGAGCACTGATTCATCAGCTGAGGGTGGGTGGTATGTGGTAATCAGCAGAAGGTTTCCTTGCCCATGTTTGACCTCATGCCATGAGACTTCATGGGGTCCGGAGTCAATGTTGAGGGCTGCCAGGGCACTCGCGCCTGACTGTGTACCACTGTGCCGCCACCCCTATGGGGCTTGTCTTGCCGGTGGTACAGGACATACCCAGGGATGGTGATGTTGCTGATTGTTTGGCAAATCGACTCTGGTGCAGATGATACCATGGAGAATGCACCAGGGAACTCCAGTCCTTCTGGTTAATTCAAAAGAAGGCACAGTGCTTGGACATATTCCTGTTGCCTGCAGAGGACAGGTCCCTGCGTGTTACGATGCGGCAGCTGATGTGTGCCTGGCAGAATCCACGAGGGAAACCTGGTTGTGCAGTCACAACAGTTTTGCAATTTGTTTTTATTTTGAGATGTGTGCAATGAATTCAGAAGTAATAAGTCCACCAAGACTTTTAGGGACTTTGAAAAATTAAATTAAAATATTTATTAACAAAATAAAAGATGTCAGGCACATACGTAAGACTACAATTGCTACTTATAAGCATTTTTGAAGTTCCTAATTAACTTGACTCCTAGTCACACCCTCTTTAAGGCAATGGCCCAAAAATAGATTTTAGATTTTAAACAGATCCAGCAAATTAACACAATACCCTGGACAGTGGTATTCCAAATGACTTTTCTCCAGCTTCACTTTTGGTAGACAGCAGACTTATGCACAAATACTGGAGGCTCATTGTTATTTCACACACTTCTGTTAGATCTCACAATGCCTTCTCCTGACACACAACCTCATTCCCCTTTATATATGTTTCTCTCTTTTAATATGTAAATTCTATTGTTTCATATAGTTTCTTTGAAACTATATCTTTACAATATAAAAGCTTTCATGCTGCTACTATTTATTGTCAGTAATCTTTGGGGAAAATAACACATTTCTTAACCTTGCTTATCTGGCTAACTGTAAACAGACTAAAATCCCTTTGAAATCCAATCTCCCTTCATCTATCTAAAAATGCAAATCCCCTTAACACCTTACATACTAAGGTAGCATTCATGTTTACTCATTAGCATGTCAGTCATCAGCTTTGTTTGATGGACTTAAAGCTTGCAGTCTATTTGACTCCAAATCTAATTAAATCACACACAGATAGACCCAACTATACTCACCCTTGTAAAGCTACTTCATAATAAAGCAGAAAAATATTATGAAAATGATTATATTTTCATGACACCTCCATTCTCCTGAGAAGTTGAACCGTCATAATTTAAAGAGACGGCTTCATTTTCTTAACCCACCTTATGCTACCTCCTATACCTATCTATTACTCACACTGTTACATTACCAGATGAATGCATTAACTAATATATATATAAACACACACACACACACACATAAATCCTTGGTATCAACAGAAGCCATTTCAGTCCAGTGTCCAGGTTTTAAATGTCCAATTTCCCTTGAGCTTTAAGCTCCCGACAATGCATCTGCAATTAGATATTCTCGTCCAGTCACATGTGTAATCTGTAGATTAAATGGTTGCAGTAATAAACTCCAGCTGAACAGCCTTGAACTTCAGTTTCTAAATATGTATAGAAATTTTAAAGGTTTGTGGCCTGTAGAAATAATTGTTTCTGACAAATTGTTTGCAACATAAATCTTGAAATGCTGCAATACTAACAATAGACCCAGAGTCGTCTGTTTGATCGTTAAATATTTTCACAGAATCACAGTGCAGAAGAGATTTTCTTTGCTGTACTTCTGCGAAAAATACCCTATGGGTTTCTCAATTCCAGTTTCTTCATCTTGCAACAGTCCAGCCCCAATGCCTACATCACTCGTGTCAATGGCCGAGTTAAATTGCTTGGCATAATTGGGTACTGCCAAAACTGGTGTCGTAGTCAGTACAGTTTTTAACCTGTCACATGCCTTCTGACATGCCTGTGTCCATTGAAACTTCTTGTTCTTTTTTAATAGTTCAGTCAAAGGACATTGCTAAAATTTGGTACAAATTTCCGGTAAAACCCACTCATGACCAGATATCCCAAAACTTCTGGTTTTGTTGTAGGCACTGGGAAATCCACGATAGATTCACATCTTTTGGAGTCATCTTACTATGTCCAATGGTATGGCCTGAATATGTAACTTGCGCTTTTACAACTTCACTTTTACCCAAGTTCTTTACCAAACTAACGTCTTGTAATCGAGTAAATAATTCTTCCAGATGCTGTAAATGCTCCTTTCTCATTTGACTGAAAACTAGCAAGTCATCAATTTAAACAGCACAATTGCTCAGTCCTGTAATTATTTTGTTTGCCGGTCTTTGAAATGTTGCTGGTGCATTTTTCATGCTAAGTGGCATGACTTTAAACTGATATAGTCTGTGTGGCATCAGAAGAGCCTTTCTCTCCTATGCTCTCTTGGATAACGGTACTTGCCAAAATCCTCTCAGAAAGTCAATCTTTGTGATAAACTTTGATTATCCCACGTTCTCAATGCAATCTTCCAAGCGTAGTATAGAATATGAATCTGCTTTTGTCACTTCATTCACGTTTAGATAGTCCACACACAGTCTTTGTGTTCTATTTGGTTTCGGTACCATCATAATAGCGAGCTCCAGTTACTGTTACTAAACTCAATGATGTCATTTTGAAGCATGAATTCAATTTCTTTCTGTACTTGTGATAACATTACTGGACTTAATCTATGTAGATGTTGCCTTATTGAAGAGGAATCAATACTTACATCATGTGTAGCTAAATTTGTCCTCCCCAGCTTATTACCACAAATAGCTTTGTGTGATTGCAACAGCTTTTCCAAATCACTTTGGCACTTGTCTGGAAGATAATTCGATATTACATTTAAACTTTTAAGCACCCCCCTCATTATCCAATTGGATTAGAGGAAAATAAATTTCAGAATCCTTCATTTCTACCTCTTTATCTACCACCACTTTTGGTCCTCTTCTCTGACAAAGTACTTTTTAAGCATAGTTACATGACACAGGCTCTGCTCTTTTCTTCTATCTGAAGTATTTATTAAATAATTCACTGAGTTTCTTTTCAGTCCTGCAAGGCCCATTAAACTTTGCCTTTAACGAGTCATGCAGTACTGGTAACAATACTAACACTTTTTCCCCAGCAACAAAACTATGAGCTGTGGTTCTCCTGTCTGCCTTCGCTTCCATCACTTGCTGTCATATCTTTAAATGTTCCCTAGCTAACTCACCTGCTCTGTTCAATCTTTTGCAAAGTTTGATACATAATCCAGGAAAGTAGTTTCCGAATTTCAACCTACTAATTTCTCAAGAATCAACTTCGGTGGTCCCCTTACCTCATGACCATAGACTAATTCAAAAGCACTAAATCCAGTTGATGCATTAGGACCATCCCTAATAGGGAAATTCTATGCTTGTTATTTGCTATCTGAATCCTGTGGATAGTCTTGACTATATGCCATCATTATGGTTTTTAAAGTTTGATGCCATGCTTTCAAAGCCCTTTGTGATTCAGGATGTTAAGCTGTTGACTTAAACTGTTTTATCCCCAAACTGTTCATTACTTCCTTAAACAAATGTGACATGAAATTTGAACTCTGATCTGATTGTATTTATTTTGGTAAACCATATCTTGTAAAAAAAATTTAGTCAACTCTTACACAATTCTCTTTGTTGTAATATTTCTCAAAAGTATTGCTTCAGGAAACGTTGTAGATACATCCATTATTGTCAGCAGGTACTGATTTCCACTTTGTCATAGGGAGGGGTCTTACACAATCAATCATGACCCTAGTAAAAGGTTCTTCAAATACTTGAATTAGGATTAAAGGTGCCGGTGGAATCATTGCTTGTGGTTTCCCTATCACCTGGCATGTGTGACATGTTCTACAGAATTTGACTACATCTTCATGCAATCCAGTCCAAAAAAAAAGTTTTTGTATTTTTGCATGTCTTTCTAATTCCTAAATGTCCCCCTATTGGAATTTCATGAGCTATTCGCAGTATCACATTTCAATATCCAGATTGTATAACAATCTGATGCACTTCCATCCATTTTTCATCTGCTGAGACTTGATATGGACACAACTTCCTCATTAACACATTACCCTTAAGGTAATAACATTCTGGCATACATTTTGCCTCTGTTTCTGAGTAAGCTGTCTGATATAACTATTTTATTTGTGGATCCTTTTGCTGTAACTCTACAACTGCCTTGAGCTAAACACGTCAGCTGCATTCTCTTCCATTCTTTCTCCCTTATCAATGATTGTATCAGGTAATTCAACTTCAGCATCTTTTCCCTGCCATTTGTCTTCCTCTACTCCCTGTTTCAACCTGTGAGCTTGTGATCTCATTACAACACAATCTGGATGCTCTTTCTGCAACACTTCTGTTGAAAACACCTCTACAGGCTGCACAATCACCATAGGCATCACCCACATCTGCAACCCAGCTATATCATTATCTAAAATAAATCAAACCGCTGCAATGGACAATTTTTCCACTACTCCCAACAATCACCTCACCTGTTTTCCTCTTATTCTTTAAATTTACCTTGCCCAATGGAATAGGTTTAGCATCTCTATGAACCCCACTTATTATCACCTATTCCTACAATACTCCCTCTGAACAACAAATATCACTATCCCATAACATTAACGATTGACTAGCCCATGTGCCTCTTAAAATTTTAGTATCTTTACGTGCTCCACCCTGTACACATGGAAAGACTTTCCCTTCATGTACAAAATCTTGAAGCATTTCTGCAACCTGCTCCTCAGAACTCCCTTGGGTAAATTGTGAAAACATTCCCACTTCTTTATCTATCACTGATACTTCCTGCTTTAACTGTACACAAACCACAAGTTTCTCCTGTGCATGGACCTCAGAACCCACAGCACTTGTACTTCTAGAACTTTTCTACAACATTCCAACAGATCTTCGCTGTTATTTCTAATGGATTGAATTTGTGTGTCCAACTTTATTACAATGAAAACACCTTATTTTTCAAGTGTCACTTCTACCCTCAGTACCTTCCTTTTTAATCTGAGAGAAAGCTTCCTGGGAATTTCTACCCACCGCTTCTCTTCCCTGCCAACCCACCTTCCTTTCCCCTTCCCACTTTCTATCCTCTGATTTAAAAGAGTGACAATAAAAAGGTTTAGACCTATGAACTAACTCATAATCATCAGCTATCTCTGCTGCTTGTCTTCACGTTTTAACCATCTGTTCCTCCACACGAGTTCTCACTACTGAAGGACTTGAAGGAATTGAATCTTCAAATTCTTCCCAAATAATTACTTTTCTAAGAGTTGCGTATGTTGTCTCTACCTTTAATGCCTGTATCCACTGGTCAAAGTTGATTTACTCTCTCCAAGTCAATCTATGTTTGCCCAGGCTGTTTCCTTATACTCCTAAATTTCTGCCTGTATGCATTCAAAATAGCCTGTTTTACTGCATCATAATCCACCAACACTACTTCTAACAGTGAAGCACAAACCTCATGAGCACTACCCACTAACTTAGACTGTAAAAGCAAGATCCAGTTTTCTTGTGGCCATTTTCATCTGTTTAGCTATCTCAAATGAAATAAGGAGTGCCTCCCTATCTCTTTCTTCAAACTTTGGAAGAGCTTGCATAAATTTAGAGATCTCCCCACTGTGTTTTAGGTTGAAGGTTTTTTCATCATCAGAACCTTCCTCAGCATCTGAGGTCTCTTTTTAGAAGTCTAACTCTTTAACTGGTATTCTCTTTCTCTTTCCCTCACCCTCTCCTCCATTGCTAACTTTACCCTCTGGAGGTCACGTTTTTGCATTTCCATTCTCTTTGAAATACTCTCTTTTTCTTTCTCTTTCTATGCCCTTTCTTTTTCTGCTGCCCCTAGTTCAAGTTTTTTCATTTCCACTGTTTGTTCAAATTCAGGCTTTTTCACTTGTAACTGAAGTCTCACTGCCTCCAGCTGTGACTTACTAATGTCAGGTTTCACTTCCAACTTGAAATGCTGTGCTATCGCTTCAACTATGTCTTCTTTCTTTGCCCCTACAGGTAACCTCAACTTCAACTTGTCTGCCAATTCTGTTTACTTACCCTCAGATTTGTAACCCTGAGCTATTTCTTTTATTTCCAAAAAAGTTTTAGCCATGGATACAGCCATTATTGCAGTCTCATCACTTTGAAATCCCTTACACCAACCCCTGAATTCAAAGTGCTCCATGGACTTGTAACCTTAAAATTCACCAACTCCAAACCAGTCAAGGAATTTCAAATATTCCACAAAGAGCCCCCAATTCATCATGATGTGGCAGATGATGTGCACCAGGCAGACCAAAACTACGAGGGAAACTTGGCTGCGCTATCACAACGGTTTTGCAATTTGTATTTACTTTGAGATGTGTGCATTGAATTCAGATGTAATAAATCCACCAAGACTTATAGGGACTTTAAAAAGTAAATTGAAATATTTATTAACAAAATATAAGATGTCAAGCACATATATAAGACCACAATTGCTGCTATAATAATTCCTAAAATTCCTAATTAACCTGACTCCCAGTTACACCCCTTTAAGACAATGGTCCAGAAATAGATGTCTTTGAAACTGTATCTTCCTCAGAATATAAAAACTTTCATTTTGCCACTATTTATTGTCATTAATGTTTGGAGAAAACAAAACACTTTCCTTGTCCTTGCTCATCTGGCTAGACATAAACAGACAAAAATCTCTTTGAAATCCAAATCTCCCTTCATTTATCTAAAAATGCAAATTCCCTTCACACCATACATGCTATGCCAGCATTCACTTTTATATATTAGCATATCAAGCATCTAGCTTTGTTTGATGAGTTGAAGCATGCAGTCTACTTAACTCCAAATGTAATTAAATCACACACTGACCCAACTATACTTACCCCATAAACCTACTTCACAATAAATCAAGGGCTGAATCTTGCAGTTGGCGTGCGGGGATGGGCCCGACACGCTGACGTGTAAAATGACGCGCAATGATGTAGGACGCGCGCTGAAAGGCCTATTAAGAAAGTAATTGAAGTAGTTAAGAACGCTGCCTGTCCAACCTTAAGTTGGCGGGCAACTGAAAATCCCAAGCGGCCTTCGCAATTTTCATGAAACCTCATCCACAGGCGGGATGAGATTTCCTGAAGCTTTTATAAAATCAATAAACTAATTTTTCCACCTTTACAAACATGTCCCAACTCATGTTTGAATAAATTTTTAATTCCATTCCTTATTAATTTTCATAACCATTCAATCTCCCTGAGCTAGCTCCGTGCCTCAGGGAGATTGCTGCGCTCTTTCGCGCATGTATCGTGCGCATGCGTGAAAGAGTGCAGGCCCAGACTCTTCCTCCTCCCCCCTGCCCGCACAGGTAGCACCGTACCAACCACACATTCACTGGATGGGCCTTAATTGGCCGGTCTGCATAAAATGGCAGCACGCAGCCAATTGTGGGTAGTGTTTGGCTCCACTCCCGCCCAGCCTTGCCCGCCGTAGGAAAAATCCAGGCCTAGAAAAATATTATGAAAATTATTCTGCTTTCATGACACTGCGTAAGAATATATGTAGTCTCTAGCAAATGTAACTGAGCCACATTGCGAGCCCAACTGATAACCTTAAATTGGTTGTTAGTGTAATTCTTAACACATTATTTTAGATTCTGAATTTTGCAAGCATGGGCAGGTTGAGTTGGCTGAGTATTCTGCCTATTGCGAATTCCCGAAGGCATATGCAGTTGTTAGGACGTATGGAAGAATAGCAAAGAATGAAAAAGGGTAATAAGGGAAAAAAATAGAGTACAAGAGGAAGCTAGCTAGAAATATAAAGACGGATACTCAGAGTTTCTATAGATAGTTAAATAAGAAAAGAGTTAACGAAGGGAGCATTGGTCCTATAGAAAGTGAGTCTGGGGATTTAATAATGGAAAATATGGAGATGGCAGATGAATTGAATCGGTATTTTGCATTGATCTTCATGAAAGAAGTAATATCCCAGAAATAGCTGTATATCAGGAAATGGAAGGGAGGGAGGAACTCAGGAAAATCGTAATCACCAGAGAAATGGTATTGAGCAAATAGTTGGAGCTGCAGGCTGAAATTCCCTGGGTCCTGATGGACTTCTTCCTAAAATCTTGCAGCCATGCCTCTCTAATGGCTATCATATTTTACTTATTTTTTTTCTATTTGAGCTATCAGTTCATCTGTTTTGTTTCAAATGCTACATGCATTCAGATATACAGCCTTGAATTTTGTCCTTTTTATCATTTTGGTAACCTCTAGCCTTATCTGCTGATTTACTCTTAGATTTATACTCTCTATCCCTTCCTGTCATGCACTGTTTATCATCTCTCATATTTATACTCTTCTCTTTTGCATTGTCTCTACTCTTTGATTTACCACATCTTCCCATTTGACCATCAAAAGGCATTTCTGTCAACTTTTAGAGAACTCACGAACGAACTGCCAACTGCAAGCCCTGTACCCAGCCATGCCAGGATGAATTTTCCAGAGCCTTTAGATTGTCCCAGGATGTGTTTCTTCCTTCACATTCTGTCTGGCAGTTCACAGAACGGCAGTTTGCTCTTCTCTGTTGACCTCAATAGCTGCAGCCTTTTGTTTTTCCATGCCAGACCTCCCTCTCTCTTTTGCTTCCCGTCTGAAATCTCAGACAGAAAGTCTGCCCCACAGATACCCCCAGCAGCTCCTGCATTTATTTTCAATTTTGAGAACTTTGTACCTTACTCAGAAACTCTGAAACTGGGCTCCCTCTCCCTGTGGTAACCCAATCACCTAGCCTGTTGCTGGACAGAACTCATATCACATGACTCTCTTCTCCCTCCATTTTACCTTAGATTAAAGAGATGGCTGAAAACTTAACAATCTTTTCACATTTTAACAATGAACATTTAGTGTACCAGCACTAACATTTAAATCACATTTAGCATCAGAAGTGTATGTGCATGCCATGAACACCATTTTGATACATCAAGGGAGCTGAAGACCTCATGAAGCCCAAAATATGTGTACTCCCTGACCGGATTTCACCCTTTTTATTTGTATCGCTACCGTGGTAATTCACCGATTTGGTGCTTCATTTTTGATTTTCAGGGAAGATACAGAGAAGCAAGGGAGAATAGAAGAAAGAAATTTGATGAAGCCTATCGATACATTATTGAAATCTTGTCTAGAAGATTGGAGATGGAGAAAACTAAGGTGGAAGATTTTATTTTGGATTCGTTAACTGTAAGTATTGTTACTCGATATGTTTGAATTGTTTTACTTCAGTCTTGTTAACCATTTTTCAAAGCAATTTCTGGAGTAGCGATCTTATCTACAATGAAAACGAAAAATAGGGGCAATATACATAAGAACACAACATTTGAAATAGGAGCAGGAGTAGGCCAGTCAATCTTTCGAGCCTGCCCTACCATTGAATGAGATCATGGCTGATCTTTTACCTCAATGCCATAGTTCCTGCACTATCCCCGTATCTCTTGATGTTTTTAATGTGTAGGAATCTATGAATAACATAAGAACATGAGAATGAGGAGCAGGGGTAGGCAATTCAGCCACTCGTGCCAGCCCCGCCATTCAATACGATCATTCAATACATCTCATTTCGGCCTCAACTCCAATTTCCCGCCCTCTCCCCATAACCTTTCAACCCGTTACTAATTAATAATCTGTCTATATCCTCCTTAAATTTATTCAGCGTCCAGGCATCCACTGCACTCTGAGATAGTGAATTCCGCAGATTCACGATCCTTTGAGGAAAGTAATTCTTACTCATCTCTGATTTAAATCTACCACCCCTTAGCCTAAAACTATGGCCTCTCGTTCTAGAAAGCCCCACAAAGGGAAACATCCACTCCACGTCTACTTTGTCTATCCCCTTTAGCATCTTATATACCTCAGTTAGATCTCCTGTCATCCTTCTAAACTCCAGTGGGTATAGGCCTAAACTGTTCAATCTCTCCTCATAAGACAAGCCCTGCATCTATGGAATCAATCTAGTGAACCCCCTCTGAACCGCCTCCAGTGCAACTACATCCTTCCGCAAGTAAGGGAACCAAAACTGTGCACTTAACTGCAGGTGCGGTCTCACCAATGCCTTGTACAGTTGCAACAACACCTCCCTGTTTTTATACTCTGGCATTTATTGCTAAAGGAATATATTTCCATTTGCCTTCCTTATTACCTGCTGTAACTGCACACTAGCTTTCAGTGATTCGTGCATGAGGACACCCGGAACCCTCTGCACTGAAGCATTCTGAAGTTTCTCTCCACTTAAATAATAAGCTGCCTTTTTATTCTCCCGACCAAAATGGATAACCTCACACTTATCCACGTTAAACTCCAGGTGCCAAATTTTGTCCCATTCACCTAACCTGTCCATATCCATTTGTAAATTTCCTATTTCTTCATTGCAACTTACTTTCCCACCTATCTTAGTATAATCTGCAAAGTTAGCTATGGTACCTTCTATCCCTGAATCCAAGTCATTAATACATAATATAAATAGTTGGGACCCAAGGACCGAACCCTGTGGCACCCCACTAGTTACAGCTTGCCATCCAGAAAAAGATACATTTATCCTGACTCTCTGCTTTCTGTTGGTTAGCCAATCCTCTAAGCTAATATATTACCCCTAACTCCATGTGATCTTATTTGTGTATTAATCTTTTGTGCGGCACCTTATCAAAGGCCTTCTGGAAGTCCAGATATACTACATCTACAGGATCCCTATTGTCCACTTTGCTTGTCACATCTCATTTTTGATCATACTCGATGACTGAGCTACTACAGCCCTCTGTGGCAGAGATTTCTAAAGATTGACCACTCTCTGAGTGAAGAAATTCTTCCTCATCTCAGTCCTAAATGACCTGCCCCTTATTCTGAGACCACGTCCCCTGGTTCTAGACCCTGCAGCCAAGTGGAACATCCTTCCTGCATCTACCTTGCTCAGCCCTGTAAGAATTTTGAATGATCTTTTAAACTACAGGGAATAAAGGCTCAGTCTATTTAATCGTTCCTCATGGGACAATATCTCCATCCCCGGAATTAATTTAGTGAACCTTCGTTGCACTCCCTCTATGGCAAGTATATCTTTTCTTAGATAAAGCGACCAAAACTGCACACAATACTCCAGATGTGGTCTCACCAAGGCTCTGTATATTCGCAGTAAGATGTCTTTACTCCTATACTAAATTTTCTTGTAATATAGGCAGTCATACCATTTGCCTTCCAAGGGAATGATAGATGCAAGAGATTAATGAACACTGGGCAGAAATAGTAGACTTCCCACTCATACACAGAAAGAAAATGTCATGCCCCAGAATTGTATCTACGCTACTAGCTTTTCTCTGATACAGTCTTGCAGCTGGGGTGCACACTCACAGATCAAGCTATCCATGATGCTAACCCTGACACTTTACATCTCAATCCTACCAAACATGTGAGAGCTTTGGAGACATTGTGAAATGTGTGACCTTACCAAAGGAACTCCTGTAACTTATTATCTTGTATGCTGATCAATCTTAACTTGCACATCAGCAATGACTGAATGCCCTTTGGCCTGTCATTCATCCCAGTTGGATGAAGCACATTACAGGCTGTCATTGACGATCTGATACATATGCAGCAGCTGTGCTTCCTAGTTGCTAGCTTTCATTTTCATTCTCACATACTTCTCTGTTGAAGCTCAAACGGAGCAACTGCATCGTTTAATCACTGACTTCTGTAGCCTGCCTTTTTTTGCGCTTTAAATAGAATGTCTCCAATGGAAATGTTCTTCTTTTTCATCTTCTCAAGGAAATATTCCTCTTTTCCATCAGCTCTGACCCCATTTCAGTGTTTTGAGTACAAGCACGCTGAGGTTGCCCTCTGAAATGGGCCCCTTAGTACAGTAAGACCATGGTCACACCCTGCACACCAAGCTGTGCCTTGAGAGAATTTTTGTTGAAGCTTTTCATCTTGCACTCATCAGGACAATTGCAAAGAAATGCCTAGCCCTGTAGCATGGCCCCAAAGCCTTAGGACTGACTTCACTCTCATGCCATGATTATTAGATGCACTAAGCCCCTGGACTGACTTCACTCTCGTACCCTGACTACATGACCCTCAAAGACTATGACTATCTCATGAACATACGAACATAAGACCAAGGAGCAGGAGTAGGCCATTCAGCCCCTCGAGCCTGCACTGCCATTTAATAAGATCATGCTGACCTGATAATAACCTGAAATCTGTATCCCTGATAACCTGATATCACACTCTTGCTTGCCAAGAAACTATCTACCTCTGCCTTAATATTATTCAGACTCTGCTTACACCACCTCTTCAGGAAGAGAGTTCCCAAGACTTACGACCCTCTGAGTGAAAGAATTTCACCTTACCTCTGTTTTAAATGGGAGACCCCATATTTTTTAACAATGACCCCTAGTTCTAGATTTTTCCACAAGTGGAAACATCCTCTCTACATCTACCCTGTCAAGACCCCTCAGGATCTTATATATTACAATCAAGTTGTCTCTTACACTTTGAAACTCCAGTGGATACAAGCCTAGTCTGTCCAACCCTTCCTCATAAGACAACCACCCATTCCAGGTATTATAAAAGCAAAATACTGTGGATGCTGGACATCTGAAACAAAAACAGAAAATGTTGGAAAAACTCAGCAAGTCTAACAGCATCTGTGGAGAAAAAAAAGAGTTAATGTTTCAAGTCCATATGACTTCTTCAGAGCTGAAGAGCAGTAAAATGTAATGAAATTTATACTGTTTAAGGGAGTGGAGTGGGTGAAGCTAGATAGGAGGCCAGTGATAGGTGGGGGCAAAGAAGAGATTGCCAGAGATGTCATGGACAAAAGGACAAAGGGGTGTTAATGATAATGATACTGGCTAAAGGAGGTGCTAGTGGTGGCATTAAGGTTAGAGAGCAGAATGTGATAATGGCAGGACAAGGATAAGCGCTCCGGAAAGAACAACATGAACAAGTGACAGATGGCCTGAGTGGAGGTGGGGTGGGGGGAGGGGCAGTGGTGGGGAAAAAGATTGGAAATAGGATAAAACAATGAATAAAAATGAATTTAAATAAAAATTGAAATAAAAATAAGTGGATAAAAAATAAAAATTAAAAACTGAAAAAATAAAAATTAAGAAATGAGAATGAATATTGAAAAAAGAGGATATAAAGGGGGTGAGGATAGAGGACAGAATTCATGCTCTGAAGTTGTTGAACTCAATTTTAAGTCTGGAAGTCTGTAAAGTGCCTAATCGGAAGGTGAGGTGCTATTCATCCAGTTTGCGTTGGGTTTCACTCTGCTGCAATGTTCCAGTAAGTTAGATAATGTGCTTCTCCTTTATTCTTCCTGCCAACCTGGACAATTGCACTTTTTCCCACATTATACTCCATTTACCAGATCTTTGCCCACTCACTTAACCTATCTATATCTTTCTGTAGCCTCCTTATGTCCTCTTCACAACTTACTTTCCTACCTATCTTTGTGTCATCAGCAAATTGACAACCATCCCATCCATTCCTTCATCCAAGTCATTTATATAAAGTGTAAACAGGTCCCAGCACTGATTCCTGTGGCACACCACTTGTTACATCTTGCTAACCTGAAAAAGACCCATTTATGTCTACTCTCTGCTTCCTGTTAGCCGGCTAATCTTCTATCCATGCCAACATTTTACCCCCTATACCATGAGCTTTTATTTTCTGCAGTAACCTTTGATGTGGCACTTCATCAAATGTCTTCTTGAAATCTAAGTACAGTGCATCCATCAGCTCCCCTTTATCCACAGCACATGTTACTTCCTCAAAGAACTCCAATAAGCTAGTTAAACATGATTTTCCTTTCACAAAACCATGTTGCCTCTGCATCATGACCTTAAGTTTATCTAAGTGCCCTGCTATAACTTCTTTAATCACAGCTTCTAACATTTTCTCTATGACAGATATTAAGCTAACTGGCCTGTAGTTTCCCGTCCTCTGTCTCCCTTCCTTTTTGAATAATGGAGTTACGTTTGCTATCTTCCAATCTAATGGGACCTTCCCCGAATCTCAGGAGCTTTGGAAAATTAAAACCAATGCATCAATGATCTCAATGAACACTTCTTTTAAGACCCTGGGATGAAGGCCTTCAGGACCAGCCTGCGGATCCAACAATTTACTCAGTACCACTTCTCTGGTGACTGTCGTTTTCCTGACTTCCTTCCCCACTTCCATCTCCTGATTTTCTCTTAGCTCTCCCATTCATCCTTGACTGCTGACAACATAGTGTCCCTCCCTTGCTTCCATGAAACTCTGTGCAACCTGTCTCTCATGTGCAAGCCTTTCACCTCCTCAACTTTCATCAGTCTCTGTGCAAGCCTTTTCCTCTTGTGCCACACTAACAGAACCCCTCGTATTCCGCAGTCTGCGTGCACCCCCTCCAATTTATGTAGTTCTGTTCCCATTTCACCCCTTACTGTGTCTATGCTTCAGTCTTAAATGTTGGTCTCCAGTTTCCTCACCCTTGATCTCCACTCTGCTTGCCATCATTCCTCCCTTCCCCCTCCAACCGCACCTTTGCCCATTGTCCCCCATGTCCCCTTCCTCCTTCTCCACCCCCCCAATGCCACATTTTCCCATTGTCCCCCATGTCTCTTTCCTCCTTTCATTCTCCTCCCCCTGCCCCACTGTGTCTTTTTCCTCCTTCCCCCCCTACCCCTACTCCACCTTTGCCCATTGTCTCCTGTATCTCTTTCCTCCTTACCCCCCACCCCTAATCCCCTGTGCCCTCGGTTACAATGCTGGTCTCTGTTTGCTGCCCTGCCTGAGATCCTAGATAACACCCTCCTGTACAATGGAGAAGCCAGTGAGGAGAAAAAGCCTACAACCCCGACCAGTGTTTTTTAAAAATTCATTTTATGGTACGTGGGTGTCGCTGGCTAGGCCAGCAGTAATTGCCCATCCCTAATTGCACTTGAGAAAGCAGTGGTCAACTGCCTTCTTGAACTGCTGCAGTCAAAGTAGAGTAGGTACACCCACAGTGCAGTTAGAGAGGGAGTTCCAGGACTTTGACCCAGCGACATTGAAGGGATGGCGACATATTTCCAAGTCAGGATGCTGAGTGGCATGGAGGATGGTGGTGCTCCCATGCATCTGCTGTCCTTCCAGATGGTAGCGGTCGTGGGTTTGGAAGGTGCTGCCTAAGGACCATTGGTGAGTTGCTGCAGTCTTGTAAATGGTATACGCTGCTGCTAGCATTCATTGGTGGTGGAGGGAGTGAATGCTTGTGGGAGGGGTGCCAATCAAGCGGGCTGCTTTGACCTGGGTGGTGTCAAGCTTCTTGAGTGTTGATTGATCTGCACTTATCCAGGCAAGCGGAGAATATTCCATCACACTCCTGACTTATGTCTTGTAGATGATGGACAAGATTTGGGGAGTTAGGAGCTGTGTTACTCACCGCAGGATTCCTAGCCTCTGACCTGCTCTTCTAGCCACAGTATTTATTATGACTGGTCCAGTTTAGTTTCTTGTCAATAATAACACCCAGGGTGTTGATTGTGGGGGATTCATCGATGGTGATGGCATTGAATAGAGCCATAGAGTCGTAGAGGTTTACAGAAAAAGGCCCTTCGGCCCATCGAGTCTGCACCGGTCAAACAAGTACCTAACTATTCTAATCCCATTTTTCAGCACTAGGCCTATAGCCTTGTATGCCATTGCATCGCAAGTGCACATCCCAATACTTCTTAAATTTTATGAGGGTTTCTGCCTCTATCACCTTTTCAGGCTTTGAGTTCCAGATTCCCACCACCCTCTGGGTAAAAAAATTCTTGCTCGCATCCCCTCTAAACCTCCTGCCCCTTACCTTAAACCTATGTACCTATGTCCCCATTGATCCCTCCACCAAGGGATAAAGTTCCTTCCTGTCTATCTGTCAAGGGACGATGGTTAGATTCTCTCTTGTTGGAGATGGTCATTGCCTGGCAGTTGTGTGGCGTGAATGTTACTTGCCACTTGTCGGCCCAAGCCTAGATATTGTCCAAGTCTTGCTGCATTTGGACATGGACTGCTTCAGTATCTCAGGAGTCGCGAATGGTGCTGAACATTGTGCAGTCATTAGTGAACATCCCTACTTCTGACCTTTTAATGCAAGGAAGGTCTTTGATGAAGCAGCTGAAGATGATTGGGCCTCCTACACCACCCTGTGGAATTCCCACAGTGATGCTGTGGAGCTGAGATGACTGATCTCCAACAACCACAACCGTCTTTCTTTGTGCTGTGTATGACTCCAACTGGTGGAAAGCTTTCCCCGATTCCCATGGACAGCAGTTTTGCTAGAGTTCATTGATGCCACACTTGGTCAAATGCTCCCTTGATGTCAAGAGCAGTCACTCCCACCTCATCCCGGGAGTTCAGCTGTTTTGTCCATGTTTGAACCAAGGCTGTAATGAGGTCAGGTGCTGAGTGACTCTGGCGGAACCCAAACTGAGCCTCACTGAGCAGGTTATTCCTGAGCAAGTGCTGCTTGATACCACGGTTGATGACATCTTCCATCACTTTACTGATTATCGAGGGTAGACTGAAGGGAGGGAAATTGGCTGGGTTTGAGTTGTCCTCCTTTTTGTGTAGAGAACATACCTGTGCAATTATCCACATTGCCGGGTAGGTGCCAGTGTTGTATCTGTAGTGGAACAGTTTGGCTAGGAGTGTGGCAAGTTCCAGAGCACAACTCTTCCGTATTATTGCCAGAATATTGTGAGGTCCCACAGCTTTTGCAGTATCCAGTGCCTTCAGCCATTTCTTGATATCATTTGGAGTGAATCCAATTGACTGAAGACAGGAATATGTGATACTGGGGTCTTCTGGAGGAGGCCAAGATGGATCATCCACCTGTCACTAATGGTTGAAGATTGTTGCAGTTGCTTCAGCCTTATCATTTGCACTGATGTGTTGGACTTCCCAGTCATTGAGGATGGGGATACTTATGGACCCTTCTCCTTACTAGGAGGCAGCTTAGTTCTAAGACATGCCCATGTGACCTGAGGTTGCCATAGGAATGAAAAGCTGAGAAAAAAAGGGGAAATAGAAAACTAATTGCAGTGGTGTTGGGTTTCAGCTTGTCTCTGTGGCAGACAGCTCAGTACACTTAGGGCAGGATTTTACGCCCCGTGGAGGATGCGCGCCCGTCCCGATTAGGGCATAAGATAGCGCATGATGGCATTGGGCGAGTGTCGCAACGTTATCGAGCACTCATAGTCATAGAGATCTACAGCACAGAAAAAGGCCCTTCGGCCCATCGAATCCACGCCAGTCAAACAAGTACCTAACTATTTTAATCCCGTTTTCCAGCACTAGGTCCACAGACTCGTATGCCTTGTATCGCAAGTGCACATCCAAATACTTCTTAAATGTTGTAAGGGTTTCTGCCTCTACCACCCTTTTAGCCAGTGAGTTCCAGGTTCCCACCACCCTCTCGGTGAAAAAATTCTTCCTCACATCCCCTCTAAACCTCCTGCCCCTTACCTTAAATCTATGCGTCCTGGTTATTGATCCCTCCACCAAGGGGAAAAGTTCCTTCGTGTCTACCCTATCTATGCACCTCATAATTTTTTACACCTCAATCATGTACCCCCTCAATCTCCTCTGCTCCAGGGAAAATAACCCCAGTCTATCCAATCTTTCCTCATAACTAAAACCCTCCAGCCCAGGCAACACCCTTGTAGATCTCCTCTGCACTTTGTCTAGTGCAATCACATCCTTCCTATAATGCAGATTCTAGAACTGCAAGCAATACTCTAGCTGTGGCCTAACCAGCGTTTTGTACAGTTGCAGCATTACCTCCCTGCTATTATATTCTATGCCTCGGCTAATAAAGGCAAGTATCCCATATGCCTTCTTATCTACCTGCCCTGCTACCTTAAGGGACCGGTGGACATGCACACCAAGGTCCCTCTGATCCTCGGTACTTCCCAGGGTCCTACCTTTCATCATGTATTCCAGTGCCTTGTTTGTCCTGCCCAAGTGCATCACCTCACACTTATCCGGATTAAATTCCCATTTACCATTGATCAGCCCATCTGACCAGTCTGTCTATGTCCCCCTGTAATCTAAGGCTATCCTCCTTACTATTTACCACCCCACCAATTTTCGTGTCATCCATGAACTTAGTGATCAACCCTCCTACATTCAAGTCTAAATCGTTTATATATACCACAAACAGCAAGGGACCCAACAGCAATCCCTGTGGAACTCCACTGGACACCAGTCACCAGGCATCCAGTCACAAAAACACCCGTCGACCATCACCCTCTGCTTCCTGCCATTCGGCCAATTCTGGATCCAGTTTGCCAAATTGTCTTTGATCCCTTTACCCTTACCTTCGTTTTCAGTCTCCAATGCAGGACCTGATCAAAAGCCTTGCTGAAGCCCAAGTAGACTACGTCAAATGCATTGCTCTCATCTACACACCTGGTCACTTCTTCAAAAAATTCAATCAAACTGGTCAGACATGACTTCCTCTTAACAAAGCCATGCTCACTGTCCTTGATTAATCCCTGCTCTCCAGGTGTAGATTAATTCTGTCCCTCAGAATTAATTCCAATAGTCTCCCCACCACTGAGGTTAGACTGACTGGCCTGTAGTTCCCTGGTTTATCCCTTCCTCCCTTCTTGAATAACGGTACCACATTGGCTGTCCTCAGTCTTCTGGCATCTCTCCTGTGGCCAGAGAGGTATTGTGTGCTATCAGGACTATCATGACTCAAGCGATAGTGAATTAATTGACGTACACTTTGTCCGTGTTAACCATGCCTGGGGATTTCAGATGGAATACGGCTGTTGGTATATGCAACTCAAGGACCAAAACGATTGTGTGGGAAGTGAGAGATCCTACATAACTTAGACCAAGTAAGAAAGATTATGAGATTGCAGATTGTGCGGAATTAATATGAGTGCTTGTAACTACGTGAGGTGTATCTTTGTAACAACTATTTAAAGTGAAATTTACCTTCTTATTTAAAATATTCTTTGCACATTAATTAATGTTTGAACTATGTTGATTTTAGTTGGTTTGTTAAATAAAAGACATGAAATCTTGTCCATAAAAGCAAAATACTGCGGATGCTGGAAATCTGAAACAAAAACAAAAATAGCTGGAAAAACTCAGCAGGTCTGACAGCATTTGTGGAGAGGAACACAGTTAACATTTCGAGTCCGTATGACTCTTCATCAGAACTGAGGAAAAATAGAAATGAGGTGAAATATAAGCAAAATGGTGAGAGGTTTGTCCTTTTGTCTATGACATCTTTGGCAACCTCATCTTTGCCTCCACCTATCACTGGCCCTCTATCCAGCTCTACCTGTTCCACCCCCCCTCAACCAGCTTATATTTCACCTCATTTCAATTTTTCCTCAGTTCTGATGAAGAGTCATACGGACTCGAAACGTTAACTGTATTCCTCTCCGTAGATGGTATCAGACCTGCTGAGCTTTTCCAGCTATTTTTGTTTTTGTTTCATGAATTCTTGTCCATTAGTTTTCTTTCTGTTGGCGTCATGGGGATTCCTTTTTTAAAAAAAGGTATTGGCTTTATGGGGGTCGTAATAGTGAAACTGTGTTGCTATTGGGATGGAATATAGCCAGGAATGGTGATAGAGGAGCCTGGGTCATTTTTTGTGAGGTGTGAATCAGTGAGTATGTCAGGCTGTTGCTTGACCTGTCTTTAGGACATCTCTCCCAGTCTTGACGCAAGTTCCCAGATGTTAAGGTGGAGGATTTTACAGGGTTGGCCTAAGTTGTTGCTAGATGGTCCGTCTGGTTTTATCCTTACTCGACTTTTTGTAGCGGTTTGATACAACTGAGTGGCTTGCTAGGCTATTTCAGAGGACAGCTAAGAGTCAACCAGATTGTTGTTTGTCTGGAGTCCTTTATATGTAGTCCAGACAGATAAGGACGGCAGTTTTCCTTTCCAAATGGATATTGGTGAACCAGATGAGTTTCTACAACAATCTGGGAGTTTCATGATCATTATTACTGAGCTTAGCTTTTAATTCCAGATTTATTAATTGATTGAATTTAGTTTCGCATGACTGCTGTGGTGGGAATTGAACATCTATATCTGGAACACTAGACTGGGGTCTGGACTGCTAGCCCAGTAACATTATCAGTATACACTTGTGTTCCCATAAAAGCTGTTGCTCCCTGGATTTCCCATTCTGAGCCCTAGGGTGGGATTTTCCGACCTCAAGGGCCGCTGGGATCGTCCAGTCCTGCCAAAAGTCAATGGACTTTTGGCTGGGCTGCTGAATCTCCCATGGCAGATCCTGCCACAACGGGGCTGGCAAATCACAGCCCTAGACTTAAAACAACAAGCTACGACCAGCAGTTCAATATTAATTAACTGTTCTCCACACCTCAGACTATTGGTAAGCAACACATTCTCCAAATCTTGCCAATGATCGTAGAGGAACATTGAGTGAAAAAATGTATTAATTAACAAACTAATTGGGGCAAAAATTTGTGACAATGCCATGTTAGTTTTTGTTTTTATGATGAGCTAATTGGAACACAGTAATTAAATGTGCTTATATGAAACACAATTGAGGTGCGGAAATGTTTTCACCATTAATACTTTTTTCTTGACAGTTCCAGCATTTTGATGATTTCTTTTCAAAAGGAGGCACAAAATCAATTGTGTTCTTTTACCAAGAAGCTGAACCACCAGTAATAGGTAAATGTTATTAATATGTTGTGAACAAGACATGATTAATGTGGAAGTGTATTCTCCTTAATATGCATACAATCTTAAATATGTTAAATCTTAAATCTGTTATCTGTATCATTTATAATAAAGTTTTCAGATTTTTAAAAATTCAGTTTTACACTTGATGGGATTTTAATGCTTGACAATCCAGTTGTTAGTTCATTAGCATAAACCCACGAGTCCAGATTGCTCTGACCGGTGCCCGGCTGACGCCTGCTGATTTGTTAACTTCCTAAATGCGTTCCCAATTTTGTTATGCTCCCGGGTGAGGAGGAATGAGCTGCCTCCCCTTCTTTATTCAACTCCCTTGGTTGGTCGCAGCAAGGTTAATTTAAGAAGGATCCCTCTTGCTCCGTGAATTTCTTTTCCAAGTCCAAATGTATTTATGTTTTAGAAGGAGCAAATTTAACCAGGCTTTCTTGAGTCAAAGAAAGAGTAAGTTTATTAGTTATTAAAAACCCGAGGGGAAAAATAATAAAAACACAACACACATATAAACATCAGAAATGAGAAGCTGAGTCCAAATAAAAGTTAAAAAGGATATAAAAATCAGTCTTTGGGCTTGTCTGTGAGGCATGGATGCTGAAATGCTGAGGCTGTTAAGTTGGGTGACTCCAGTAAAGCTGACGGTTGCAGTTTAGAAGTTGGTTTGGAGATACTAGGTTCTGCAAGTTGGTGAAGAAGCTGTCCTATTTCCTTTTTGATTGTGGCTTTGCTGACTTACCTCCAGCAACAGCGAGAGAGAGAAAGAGAGAGAGCCTTTGCCTTCAAGTTGAACTTCTGCTGTCACAGCACATCAGCACACACTTCAGATCTGTAGCCAGCCTTTTAACCCATTTTCTTGTATATTCTTGGAAGGGAAAAAAAACAAACATGTATTTCGCCCATAGTCCGTTTACTTTCATCCCTGACCACATTTTGAGATATGAATCAGCAGGAGATGGATTTTAGATGCCTGCTGAGATGTGGCAATCAGTCTCCATTGTCTCTGCAATCACAGGAGATCAAAGTTCAGCCTTTTGCATTTCATCTCTTCCTTTCCAGTTTCTCTGTCTGAAGTAGGCCTTGACACACTTTTAGGTGGGACATTCCATGTTCTCTCGGGATTAGTCAGTGAAGTATAATCCATGTAAGAATTTTCCAGAAAGTGGTTACTTTACATTCTCAGCCATCTTTTGCTCAGTGTCTTTGCTTGTATGTCTTTCTAAAAAAAGTTCAATATGTCCTTAAATAATTCAGCACTGTAATCCACTGTTGTGACAATATGCACCAAAATGAAAACAGAGAATAAGGGACATGTACAGTGGCATCTGTAAATACTGTGTTAATTGAATGTTTATTTGTAACCAGCTAGTTGCCATTAACTGAGGATGTGTTCCTGCATATCGGAACCCACTAAAACTATTGTTGTTGGGTTTTGAGGTCCATGTTTGTAATGTGTATCTCTAAATAAAGGATTATGACCAGATATTATGCCTCTTAAATGGACAACAAAGGTAATAGGGTGTAAGATTGCATCGGATGCTTTAGGTCAACCCTCCGAGGTCGTCATGCCAGGTTTACATTTATGAGTGGCAGAGGGGAACAACATGTGAACGCTGCCCGTGTATTTAAAATGAACAAATGACAGCCATTTAAGATCATTAACGAATCAATAGACCAGAATTTTACTGCCTCCTCCGGATTGGACAGTAAGCAGCTTCAGAGCCTAAGCAGCTTTTAAAGAGTAGCAACAGTTGGCAGCTGTTGCCATTGCTGTAATCTGGAGCCGTGGACAGAGGCATTTTCCTTTCATAGGTAGAAAGAAGTATGGAAGCCATTGATATGTGGTGCCCCCCCTTGGTGCCATTGTATTCCTTCTAGGGGTATCACATAAGAGGGGTCTGAGAGGAAGGTGGGGTGGGGCGTGTGGCAGCAGCCATTTGCAGGGTGGCCTTGTCAGTGCCCAAGTATCGTAAATGTCATTCATTTATGAGTAGGGTCACACAACGAGGAGGAGAACCTGATGGGGGAGGAGTGTAGGCACATGGATCTGCATTATAGCAACCTCATGCCAATCTGTAGGCGCAGCTTCATGAAGGGGAAGTGGCAGAACGCAACAAAGGGGACCACAAGCATGTGCCAGTAAAAAAACAAAGGTACCCTGTGGGTAGGGTATACAGACAAAAGATGATCTAGATGCAGACATTGGAGATGCATTGTTCTCAAAGACTGCAGGCAGAATTTTCCCAGAATGACACTAAATGCGGTAGCGATGGGTAAAATGAAGTCCCACCTGCCGATGAAAATGGCAGGTTTTCACACCGTATCGTCCCGAGCCTGCCTCATTATTTATTCACTCCCACGAAACACGCCGTTTCCATGGCAAGTAGGCTCTCATTTGCCTGCCTGCCATCACCCCACTGTTGCATCATGCCGGCCACCATCTTTAAAGACAGCCACCAGCGAAGCGCTCATCGTCACCAGCTCACCACCGCTGCCCGGGTTATATAGCCAGCAAAGGAAAATAGACTGCAGCCCCCTGCTTCAACGATGGGCCCCTCGAGCGACTGCTGGATGCTGTGGAGGCCTGCTGGGATGTGCTCTATTCCTGCTCTAGCCGCAGGATGTGCAGCAAAGTTACCAACTCAGCTTGGGAGGCGGTGGCAGCGG
Source organism: Carcharodon carcharias (assembly GCF_017639515.1). NCBI lineage: Eukaryota > Metazoa > Chordata > Chondrichthyes > Lamniformes > Lamnidae > Carcharodon > Carcharodon carcharias. The sequence goes on from NC_054471.1 coordinate 15,445,161, forward strand.
TGGTCAGCACAAATGCCCTGCAGAGGAGGACAGTGCTGCTAAAGGATGAATGATCTTCTCTGTTCTGCCAGGGTAAGTCACCCTTTTCATCGCACCCAACTCTCACACTCTCAAACCCATCACATACCCACAGGGCCCACACCCATTGCCAGTTCAAGGGACATCAGCATTCATCCTTTCCCACACACCGATATTGTCCTCATCCCGTCCTTGGAACCACTCACCACCTACACAGGCTAGCCATACTTATAATCTGGCCCGGCAGGCGTCCTGGCACACTACCCCCATCTCTATCCAAGCAGGACAAACTGGCACACAACAGGAGGGAAGGGCTGCTGACAGGTGGAGGGATACCGGAGATCAAAGTCTCTCAGACTTCTAAAACAGTGCCAGCCAACTGGATGACCGAGACAGGTCCTGTACTGATGGTGAGGCCGGCTCTGCTCTACCCAGTGAGGATCCAGCAGTGCAACAGTCATCAGACAACCATGCCGTGAGTTATGTGTCCTCTTTCACAGGCCACTTCCATGCACTAATTATCTCCCCTCACTTTCGCAGGCACATCTGCCAAACAGCCGACAGAGTCCATGACCTAGGGCCTCCAATCAAGCTCCAAGGAAACCCCTGAAGAGGAATCTGAAGGCACTCTCCCTGCAGTCCTGTCACAGCATTTACTCACACCCTCGACCAGCGCAGAGACACACACTTTGGTGGGCCCTAGCTTTAGAGTAACGTCGGGAATCACAATCTGGTGAGCACATCACACTTTCTGATCCATAGCTGGCGGAAGCAGAAACTTCCCAGGTCCCTGGCACTCGGAGGATTGCTGTAGGCCAGACGTTGCTGAGCCTCTGGACTCGGTCATGTTACAGTTGCTGGAGCTGCAAAGGTAAGCTAGGGAACAACAGGAAGGTATGCCCGCTGCACTTCTCATTGCAAAGCATGATGGAGGAGTCCATCCGTCTTCAGGCTGAGGTGATGGCACCGGCATTGCAATGCACCAAGGTCAATACTGGCAGGATGGGCCACCATGGAGACATTGGTCCAGGGCATCACTCCTGCACTGCTGCACGGGCTTAACTCCATTGCTGATGTCATAGTTGGCCTCCAACAGTGTGTACATAGTGGGGTGCTGGGTGGCTTGATCTCACTCCAGCTACCCCTTCTGCTCATGGAATCAGCTATGGGCCCTCTGGCACTCAGAGTGAGGAGGATCAACAAGTGCACAGTCCGGGGCCATAGGTCCAGATGACTCTAGGAGGCACCGGCCCATCTGAATCACATCTTCTTGTGGCCTCCGCAGCTCCAGCTTCACAGACCGAGGAAGGTGCCACTGCCACACAGCAGGACCCCGCAAGCAGGGGCCCTTCACGTCTCGGCCCTCCAGAGGACACATGGCAAAGTCATCACAGACAGGATGGCACAGTCAGCAGGCTTCCTCCACCTCTCCTGTGGATGGCTGGGAGCACCAAGATGTAGCGGCAGGGTTCGGAAAGTTAGGTAAAGGTAGTTGCACAGCCTGGCCATGGGTGCTGATAGCTTGTACATACTGTTCACTATTGTCAATAAACTCCTAGGAATGTCACCCTGTGGCTCCTTGTTCTGATGAGCACTGCTCCTTTCACTCAGATGTGAAACCTTTCTGTACAAGATAAAAGGCAGGTGTCTCAGTCCAGGGCCTCTTCCCTGTGCTCTGTGCAGCCTTCAGACTGCAGCCTCACAATCCCTGCAAACATTACTGATATCCTTCCTGTAGTTAGGCAACCAGAACTGCACACAATTCTCCAAGGTTGGCCTCACCAATGTCTTATACAACCTCACCATAACATCCCAACTCCTATACCTCAATACTTTGATTTATGAAGGCCAGTAGGCCAAAAGCTTTCTTTTCAACCCTGTCTACCTGTGACGCCACTTTCAGGGAATTATGTATCTGAACTCCCAGATCCCTTTGTTCCTCAGCACTCCGCAGTGCTCTACCATTTACTGTGTATGTCCTACCTTGGTTTGTCCTTCCAAAATGCAACACCTCACAGTTTTCTGCATTAAATTCCATCTGCCATTTTCTGGCCCATTTTTCCAGTTGGTCTAGATCCCTCTGCAAGCTTTGAAAGCCTTCGTCGCTGTCCACAACGCCTCCAATCTTAGTGTCATCAGCAAACTCGCTGATCCAATTTACCACATTATCATCCAGATCATTGATATATACAACAAACAACAATGGTCCCAGCACAGATCCCTGAGGCATACCATTAGTCATAGGCCTCCTGTCTGAGAAGCAATCATCCACTACCACTCTTTGTCTTCTCCCACACAGCCAATTTCGAATCCAGTTTCCAACCTCTCCATGGATACCAAGTGTCTGAACCTTCTGAACTAACCTCCCATGTGGGACCTTGTCAAAGGCCTTACTAAAGTCCATGTAGACAACATCCACAGCCTTTCCTTCATCTACTTTCTTGGTAACCTCCTCGAAAAACTCTACAAGGTTCGTTAAACATGACCTACCACACACAAAGCCATACTGACTATCCTTAATCAGCCCTTGGCGTCCAAATAATTGTATATCCGATCTCTCAGAACACCTTCCAATAATTTACCTACTACTGCCGTCAGGCTCAGGGGAGTAACAGGGGATTCTATAGTCAGGGGAACAGATAGGCACTACTGTGGCTGTCAATGTGACTCCAGGATGGTGTGTTACCTCCCTGGTGCCAGGGTCCAGGATGTCACTGAATGGCTGCAGGGCATCTTGAAGGGGGAGGATGATAAGACAGAGGTCATGGTACATGTTGGCACCAATGACATAGGTAGAAAGAGGGATGAGGTCTTGCATCAAGAATTCAGGGAGTTAGGCAGCAGACTAAAAAGCAAGACCTCTCAGGTTGTAATCTCTGGATTATTCCCAGTGCCACGTGCTTGCGAGCTCAGAAATAGGAGAATAGCGCAGATGAATATGTGGCTTAAGAGTTGGTGCAGGAGGGAGGGTTTTAGATTCCTGGATCACTGGGACTGTTTCTGGGGAAGGTTGGACCTGTACAAGCAGAACAGTCTACATCTGAACCAGAGCAGGACTAACATCCTTTCGGGCAGGTTTGCTGGTACTGTTGGGAGGAGTGTAAACTAATTCAACAGGGGGAGGGGACACAGAATGTTAGCTGAATAGGGACACATCATATTATAGTAAAACAATCAAGTCAGAGGGAGTACAGCTGCATTAAGTTTCAAGGGAGTAAGGCAAGGCTGGATGGCCTCTACTTTAATGCCAGGAGTATTACAGATAAAAAGGATGAATTATGGGTGAAGATTGACACGTGGAATTGTGATGTAGTAGCCATCACAGAGACATGGTTGAGGGAGGGGCAGGATTGGCAGTTCAACATTCCAGGATATAGAATCTTCAGGCGAGACAGGGGAGGGGGTAAAAGAGGAGCAGGCATTGCATTATTTGTTAAGGAGTCAGTTACTGCAGTAAGGAGAGATGATATCTTTGAGGGGGCATCGAATGAAGCTTTGTGGGTAGAGCTTAGGAGTACAAAAGGGGCAGCCACATTGTTAGGTGTTTATTATAGACCCCTAGATCGTCAGTGGCAAATTGAGGAGCAAATATGTGTACAATTTGTGGAGGTGTGTAATTATATTAGGTGATTTCAACTTTCCCAACAATAATTGGGATAGACATAGTGCTAAGGGCTTGGATGGAGTGGATTTCTTGAAATGTGTACAGAAGAACTTTTTAGGTCAAAGTATAGAGGGCCCAACAAGGGATGGTGCAGTGCTGGACCTAATTCTGGGGAATGAAGCTGGACAGGTGGCTGAGGTGGTTGTCGGGGGAGCATTGTAATGATAGCGATCACAACATGGTACAATTTAACCTTGTTATGGACAAAGAAATTGACAAGTTGCAAAAAAATATTTTGGATTGGGGGAGAGTGGATTTTAGTAAAATAAGGCAGGATCTGGCCAAGGTAGACTGGGAACAGCTACTTGTGGGGAAATCTACAGAGGAGCAGTGGGGGGGGGGCATTCAGAAAGGAAATGGGGAGGGCACATTCTCAACATGTTCCCTCTAGGGTGATAGGAAGGAGTAACAAACTCAGGGAACCATGGATGACCAGAGATATTCAGGATACTATGAGAAGGAAAAGAGAGGCTTTTAACAGGTACAAGGGAAGCAAATCATCAGAGGCATGAGTGGAGTACAGAAAGTGCAGGGTGGAGCTTAAGCAAGCAATTAGGAGAGCAAAGAAGAGAGTGCGAGAGGAGGACTCTGGGACAGGCTGTCAGCAGCACCTGGAGGATAGTGTGAGAGGAGGTCTCTGGGACAGGCTGTCAGCAGCACCTAAAGGAGAGAGTGAGGGGAGGACTCTGGGACAGATAGTCAGCAACACCTAGATGAGTCAGAAGTTGAAAAGGAGCGCGAGAGGTGCCGGGAGTTGAAGAGAAGTTGGGAGAGCAGGGGTGACCGAGGGAGTTTGGTGAGGAGGGAACGAGGTGATCCTTTGAGTACTGTGAGTACGGCCGGGTAAGCATTTACTACTTTTATTGCTTATAGTTGTTAAGGTCTTATCTTGTGGTTCATCGTTTGTAGGGGCTATATTCTGTAACAACGAGGAACAGGGAAGAAGGACCCGAGAGTAATTGATATTAAGTATCTTCCAAAAGGTTTAATTTAATTTAAAGGGGTAAGTCATGGCAGGAGAGCTCAAAGCCATGGCGTATTCCTCCTGCTCTATGTGGGAAGTCGGGCACATTTCCAGTCCCCAGGGCCAGCATGCTTATGGGAAGTGTCCCTAGCTGCAGCTCCTGGAAGCCTGGGCTTTAGAGCTGGAGAGGCGGCTGGGGACACTGTGGAGCATCTGCTAGGCGGAGAGTATTGTGGATAGCACACAGAGAGAGGTGGTCACACCGCAGGCTAAGACTCCACAGGCAGGAAGGGAATGGGTGACCACCAGGCAGAGCAAGAGGACTAGGCAGGCAGTGCAGGAATCCCCTGTGGCTATTCCCTTGCAAAACAGATATACTGCTTTCGATACTGTTGGGGCGAATGGCCTCTCAGAAGAAAGCAGCAACAGACAAATTTGTTGCACTGCGTTTGGCTCTGCTGCACGGGGAGGAGTAAAAAGTGTGGGAATGCAATAGTTATAGGGGATTCAATTGTAAGGGGAATAGACTGGTGTTTCTGTGGCTGCAAAGGAGACTCCAGGATGGTATGTTGCCTCCCTGGTGCTAGGGTCAAGGATGTCTCCGAGCAGCTAGAGGACATTCTGAAGGGGGAGGGTGAACAGCCAGTGGTCGTGGTACACATTGGTACAAACGACATAGGTAAAAAAAGGGATGAGGTCCTAAAAGCAGAATATAGGGAGTTAGGAAGTAAGTTGAAAAGTAGGACCTCAAAGGTAGTGATCTCAGGATTACTACCAGTGTCATGTGCTAGCCAGAGTAGAAATAGCAGGATATATCGGATGAACACTTGGCTGAAGAGATGGTGTGAAGGGGAGGGTTTCAGATTCCTGCGGATTGGGACCAGTACAAACTGGACAGGTTACACCTGAGAAGGACTGGGACTGATGTCCTAGGGGAACATTTGCTAGAGTGGTTGGGGAGGGTTTAAATTAAAATGGCAGAGGGATGGGAACCTATGCAAGGAGTCAGAGGAAGTGGAATCAAAGACAAGAGCAAAAGACAGAAAGCTGAATAAGAAAAGTGATAGAGAAATCAGGGGCAAGAATCAAACAGGGCCTCCATGAAATGTAGTGGGAACGGGACAAGCAGTGTTAAAAAGACAAGCCTTCGGGCTTTGTGCCTTAACGCGAGGAGCATTCGCAATAAAGTGGATGAATTAACCGCGCAAATAGATGTAAACAGGCATGATATAGTTGGGATTATGGAGACATGGCTGCAGGGTGACCAGGGATGGGAACTGAACATCCAGGGGTATTCAGTATTTAGGAAGGACAGACAAAAAGGAAAAGGCGGTGGAGTTGCATTGCTGGTTAAAAAGGAAATTAACGCAATAGCGAGTAAAGATATTAGCTCCGACAATGCGGAATCTGTATGGGTAGAGCTGAGAAACACTAAGGGGCAAAAAACATTAGTGGGGGCTGTATATAGACCCCCAAACTAGTGGTGATGCTGGAAATGGCATTAAACAGGAAATTAGAGACGCATGCAATAAAGGTACATCTATAATTATGGGTGACTTTAATATCCATATATATTTGGCAAATCAAATTAGTAACAATTCCGTAGAGGAGGAATTCCTGGAGTGTATACGGGATGTTTTTCTGGACCAATACATTGCTGAACCAACGAGAGAACAGGCCAGCCTCGACTGAGTATTGTGTAATGAGAAAGGAGTAATTGGCAATCTAGTTGTGCAAGGCCCCTTGGGGATGAGCAACCATAATATCATAGAATTCTTCATCAAGTTGGAGAGTGACGTAGTTGAGTCTGAGACTTGGGTCCTGAACCTTAATAAAGGAAACAACGATGGTATGAGGCGCGAGTTGGCTATGATGGATTGCGAAACATTACTTGAAGGGATGACGGTGAATAGGCAATGGCAAACATTCAAAGAGTGCACGGGTGAACTGCAACAATTGTTTATTCCTGTCTGGCACAAAAGTAAAACAGGATAGGTGGCCAAACCATGATTTACAAGGGAAATTAGAGATAGTCTTAGATGGAACGAAGAGGCATACAAATTGGCCAGAAAAAACAACAGATCTGAGGATTGGGAGCAGTTTAGAATTCAGCAAAGGAGGTGCAAGTGATTGATTTAAGAAGGGGAAAATAGAGTACGAGAGTGAGCTTGCAGGGAACATAAACGCTGATTGTAGGAGTTTCTATAGGTATGTGAAGAGAAAAAGATTGGTGAAGACAGTCAGAAACAGGGGAATTTATATTAGGGAACAGAGAAATGGCTGACCCATTTAATACATACTTTGGTTCTGTCCTTACAAAGGAGGACACTAATAACATACCAGAAATGTTGGGTAACACAGGGTTTTGTGAGAGGGAGGAACTGAAAGAAATCAGTATTAGTAGGGAAATGGTGTTGGACTAATTGATGGGATTGAAGGCCGATAAATCCCCGGGGCCTGATAATCTATATCCCAGAGTACTTAAGGAAGTGGCCTGAGAAATAGTGGATGCATTGGTGGTCACCTTCCAAGATTCTATAGAATCTGGAACAGTTCCTACAGATTGGAGGGTAGCTAATGTAATCCCACTCTTCAAAAAGGGAGGCAGAGAGAAAACAGGAAATGATAGACCAGTCAGCCTGATGTCGGTGGTGGGGATAATTCTAGAGTCCATTATAAAAGATTTAATAGCTGAGCACGTGGAAAACAGTGGCAGAATTGGACAGAGTCAGCATGGATTTATGAAAGGGAAATCATGCTTGACAAATCTACTGGAATTTTTCGAGGATATAACTAGTAGAGTTGATGAGGGGGAGCCAGTGGATGTGGTTTATTTGAACTTTCAGAAGGCTTTCGACGAAGTCCCACATAAGATATTGGCGTGTATATTTAAAGTCCATGGGATTGGGGGTAGTTTATTGAGATGGACAGAAAACTGGTTGGCAGACAGGAAACAAAGTAGGATTAAACGGATGTTTTTCCAAATGGCAGGCAGTGACTAGTGGGGTACTGCAGGGATCGGTGCTGGGACTCCAGTTATTCACAATATATATTAATGATTTAGATGAGGGAACTAAATGTAATATCTCCAGATTTGCAGATGAAACAAAGCTGGTTGGGATTGTGAGCTGTGAGGAGGATGCAGAGATGCTTCAGTGTGATTTGGACAAGCTGAGTGAGTGGGCAAATGCATGGCAGATGCAGTACAATGTGGATAAATGTGAGGTTATCCATTTTGGTAGCAAAAACAGGAAGGCAGATGATAGGCAATGGATATAAATTGAGAGAAGGGAATGTGCACCGAGACCTGGGTGTCTTCATACATCAGTCGCTGAACGTAAGCATGCATGTGCAGCAGGCAGTAAAGAAGGCAAATGGTTTGTTGGCCTTCATAGCCAGAGGATTCGAGTACAGGAACAAGAGTGCCTTGCTGCAATTGTCCATGGCCTTAGTGAGATGACACTTGGAATATTGTGTGCAGTTTTAGTCTCCTTATCTCAGGAAGGATGTACTTGCTACAGAGGGAGTGCAGCAAAGGTTTTTCCCGACTGATTCCTGGGATGGCGGGACTGGCATATGAGGAGAGATTGTGTCGATTACAATTGTATTCACTGGAGTTCTGAAGAATGAGGGGGATCTCATAGAAACCTATAGAATTCTAATAGGACTAGACAGGGTAGATGCAGGAAGGATGTTCCCGATGGTGGGGCAGTCCAGAACCAGGGGTCACAGTCTGAGGATATGGGGTAGACCATTTAGGACTGAGATCAGGAGATATCTCTTCACCCAGAGAGTGGTGAGCCTGTGGAATTCGTTACCTCAGAAATTAGTTGAGACTGAAACATTTTATGTTTTCAAGAAGGAGTTAGATATAGCTCTTGGGGTGAAAGGGATCAAAGGGAGTGGGGAGAAAGCAGGAGCAGGTTGTTGAATTGGATGTTCAGCAATGATCATAATGAATGGCGGAGCAGGCTCGAAGGACTGAATGGCCTACACCTGCCCCTAGTTTCTGTGTTTCTATATGAGAAAGCTCTGGCTGGTAAAAGTAGGGAAAATCCCAAGATATTCGAAAAGTATATCAATAGGAAGAGGATGGCGGGATAACCAGGGAAAGAGTCGGGCCCCTTAGGGACCAAGGGGGCAATCTATGGGTGGAGTCAGAGGACATCGGTAGAGTGTTGAATGAATACTTCACATCCATCTTCACCCAAGGTAATGACGATGATGGTATGAAACTTTGGGAGAGAGACTGCGAGGTTCTTGAGCAAATTGATAAAGGGAGTGACAAGGCAGTGGAGGTTTTGGCAGCCTTAAAAGTGGACAAATATCCAGATTCGGATGATTTGTGGTCCCAGACTGCTTTGGGAGATAAGGGAGGAGATTGCAGGGGCTCCGACCCAAATTTCTAATTCCTCTATGGCCACGGGGTGGTGCCAGAGGACTGGAGAACAGCTAGTGTGGTCTCGCTATTTAAGAAGGGTAGTAGAGATAAGCCAGGGAGCTACAGGCCAGTGAATCTCGTGTCAGTGGTAGGCAAAGTATTAGAGAAAATTCTGAAGGAGGGAATCTATCTCCACTTGGAGAAGCAAGGTTTGATCAGGGATAGTCAGCATGGCTTTGTCAGAGGGAGGTCATGCCTAACAAATTTGATTGAATTTTTTGAGGAGGTGAACAGGTGTGTAGATGATGGTAGTGCAGTTGATGTAGTTTATATGGATTTCAGCAAAGCCTTTGACAAGGTCCCACATGGGAGACTTATAAAGAAAGCAAATGCACATGAGGTACAGGATAATTTGATAAGGTGGATTCAAAATTGGCTTAATTGTAGGAGACAAAGGGTGATGACAGATGGCTGCTTTAGTGACTGGAAGCCAGTGTCCAGTGGCGTACCACAGGGATCTGTGCTGGGTCCCCGATTATTCGTCATTCATATAAATGACATAGGTGACTATGTTGGGGGGTAGGATTAGTAAGTTTGTGGGTGGTTAACAGTGAGGTTGAGGGTCTTGGGCTACAGGAAGATATAGACAAGATGGTCAAATGGGCAGATAAGTGGCAGATGGAATTTAACCCTGAAAAGTGTGAGGTGATACACTTTGGAAGGAGAAATTTGACAAGGAAGTATTCAATGAATGGCATGACACTAGGAAGTTCTGAGGAACAAAGGGACCTTGGCGTGTGTGTCCATAGATCCCTGAAGGCACAGGGACATGTTAGTGGGGTGGTGCAAAAGACATATGGGACACTTGCCTTTATCAATTGAGGCATAGATTACAAAAGTAGGGATGACATGTTGGATTTGTATAGAACCTTGGTGAAGCCACAGTTGGAGCACTGTGTGCAGTTGTTGTTGCCACCTTATAGGAAGGATGTGATTACACTTGGGTGGCGGGGGGGGAAGCAGAGGAGATTCATCAGGATGTTGCCTGGGATGAAACATTTAAGTTATGAAGAGAGGTTGGATAGACTTGGGTTGTTTTCGTTGGAGCAGAGAAAACTGAGGGCCGACCTGATCGAGGTGTACAAGATTATGAGGGGCATGGACAGGGTGGATAGGGAGCAGCTGGTTCCTTTAGTTGAAGGGGTCAGCCACGAGGGGATTAAGTTCAATGTGAGCGACAGGAGATTTAGGGGGGATGTGAGGAAAAGCTTTTTTACCCAGAGGGTGGTGACGGTCTGGAATGCACTGCTTGGGAGGATGGTGGAAGTGGGTTGCCTCACATCATTTAAAAAGTACCTGGATGAGCACTTGGCACATCAAAATATTGAAGGCTATGGGCCAAGTGCTGGATAGTGGGATCTGGTAGGTAGGTCAGGTGTTTTTCACTTGTCGGTGCAGGCTCGATGGGCTGATGGGCCTCCTTTGCACTGTGTGATTCTGTGAATGGCATGCAGAGCCTGACCCTGGGTGTCATTAATCGCCGACCAGCCACGGCTCGCTGCAGTTGCTGCTCTGGCCTTTTCGCGGCCAGGCACCTCAGTGCCCTCTCCTCCGTGCTCTACGGTTTCTGTAGGCCATCAGGCGTACAGCTAGGTCACCAGGATCCATGATCTTGTTATAGTCCTGCAGCATGAAAGAGAGAGAGAGAGAGAGAGACACACAGTTATCATGGCTGCACTTAGCACCTTTCCTGCCCTGTGTCAGCACCTTTCCTGCCCTTTGTGACCACCTGTTAATGCTTCCTGGAGAATGCTCGTCATCCCTCGGATGGCCAGAGATGAGTGTGCTGCATGGCTCCCCAGTCAACCTGTGACATGGGGGACACTGCTCCAATCCGGGTCGCTGAGATTACAAGGGGCTGTGAGCGCCTCCAGCAGTGACTGCTACATGACCAGCATTGGCGAGGAGACTGAACAACGTATGCAGTCCAACTGCTTGATGTCCAATAAAGTGTTGGTGGACTCGAAGTCTGAGCTGAGAGTTTGAGGGGGAAGGTGGTGGTGAGTGGGCTGGGTGGTGTAAGGCTTGGAGCGCTTGTGACTATTTGGTCCCTCCACGTTGCTTGCATGGGCGGGCAGGCTAGGAGCCCGAACCCAACCATATCACTGTGGCCACATGATCTGTCTCATTTGCAGAGGCATGGTCACTCTATACAGATATCCCTAATGTGTGGCCAATTCCCCTGCTGACCCTGCCTCCCACCTCGATTGCCTCTTCGCAGAGTGCGGCACCAGGGCAGCACTTGACCTCCACCTCCCCTTCCCCCACTGACAACGGTCACCTCCAATGTTGGCCAGCACTTGCCACCGGACATCATCCCCCCCCGCCCCCCAACTCCCCCAGCAGTTGCCTCTGGGGCCTGGCATCTTGTGCCCCCATTCCTCGACGCCTCTGAGGCCTGTAAACAATAGGCAAGCTGTGGAGAATGCTGCTGCTGGTCACTCACCTTAGTTCTCCCAAAGTGAAGGCCGCCAAGTGTGCGTCACCTGCCTGCTGTTGTGAAACATCCTGTTGTGCTTTTCCACCAACATGGACGGACAAACGGGCAGGGTTCCAAGAGTCTGGCAGGATGGCCTCTTAATTATATGCTAATATATTACAAGTAGCTCCCCGCCAACTGATGGTGGGCAATGCGGTCTGCCGTTCGTGGGCTGAGCGGACAATGTAGACTTGCCTTCATGCCGCCCAGAAGCAGGTCGCCCCATATTTTCCGTTCCCGTCAGTTATCAACACCCACTGCCAGTGGGCGTGGAAAATTCCACCCTTTGCCTCTCCTGCGATGATGTTACTGATGTTTAATCTATGCTGAAGCATAGGAGGTGAGCTCAAACACCATCTTCACTTCATTGTAAAAATCATGTGTTATGATATCTTGGATGGTATTTGCCAGGCTGATCAAATTCCAAAGGGAAACTTGGCCACAGTATCACATCAATTTTGCATTTTGTATTTATTACGAGGTTTGTGCACTGAAGTCAGAAGTAATGAGTCCGCTACCACCTTTAGAAATTTTTAAGATTAAATTAAAACATTTTATTAACAAAACATAATAAAACTTAAACACACAAGAATATAATTACACAGTTACATTTAGTTGTAACAGGATTTCTACTTAACTGTATTCCCAAGTACAAACCCCTTTCTGGCAACAATCCACATACATTCTTGATCTATAATACATGCAGCAATATTACCACAAGCACCCACTGTTGCTGGAAGTAATACAGAGCTTCTTTCTCCCTCTCACTTGACAATGGAACTCCAAAGGCTTTTAACAAAACCTTGGTTACTGGAACAGCAGACTTCTCCAGGATGGCTAGAGGCTTTTCCCTCAAGTTTGTTTCACACAGTGCACCTCCCAAGATCTCACACTGCCACACCCATACAGCTTTCCATCTTTGTTTTAATATATTTCTTCCTTTTGATCTGTAAATTCTATTGTCTCATCCTTACTTTCAAGTTATTTTCCCAGAAAATAAAACTCTTCCACGTTGTCATTATGGCCAGCACTTGGTGGAAAAATAAACTTAATACCTTTGCCTTATTTGTCTTGCCAGTTGTAAACATCTTATAATGCCCATTGGAAAATCAAACACCCTGTCAACTTGCATCCAAAAGTGCAAATTCCTTTCACACTGTATCGGCAGAGACCTCATCCTATCTTACGCATCTCCATTTCAAATGCTTGTTTTACACCTTATCCCTTTTGAAGATTCAAAGCTTGTGGTCTGACTTTCTTCAGTTTAATTAAACTACAAACACAAACACACACACACACACACACACACACACACACAGTCATCATAAGCCTGCTTCAGTACCCCACAGTGATCTTAGGAAAAAAAAATCCTTTATGGAAGAAAATCATAAGGAACAACACCAACATGGTACATGGTCTTTTGTGACTTTATGAAAGCCCTTGACTGTCAATCACGAGGGCTTATTGAATATCCTCCTCAAATTTTGCTGCCTATTGTTGGGTTCCTACAACATGAGAAGAATGCCGGCACTGGACATTCAAAACTTTATCCTTATTATTATTTTTAACAATGGATTTCCTGCTGAATTAAAAAGATGGCTGCTACTTGTCACCTGACCACAGGCTTGGTCCTTTTGCCTGGGAGCTATCCCTAGAAGTTACAAGAACAAAAGAAATCTTTGCTCAGGTTCTGGAATCGCAGACCTCATTGTACAGACTCCTTGTAATGGCAAAAGACCAGGAGACTGGTACATCATAACTCATTGTGCTAACAGAGCTGCTAACAGACTCATATCACACCTGGGACTGTCCATACGCACTTTAAGTGGAACCACAAGGATGTAATTTGCATCTGATAAGCCCAACTTGCTAGTGGAGCCAGTGAGTCTATCTAAACAATGGTTCCCCAAACACCAGACCCTCCACATAGATGGTAACTCGTTCAATCACTGATAACTCGAACATTATCAGTCCTGAAATGTAAGCCAACTCCAGATGCTGGAGAAACATCCCTTTTGAAATCATTGTGGAGAAGGAAGGTCGCTTGACTCAACTGACCATTTTAAACCCCTTTATGCCTTTGAGAGTTGAGAAAAAGTGAGTCTGCTGTTTTACCATCCAACTGCTGAGCCAACAAAAAATAGGCCTCTGCAGTCAGTACAACAGCCTGTACCTTGAAGCTTGTCTCTGCTGGAAGATTTTGTACCATTGCCTACAGAACCAGCTCAGTCTCTGAAAAGTGTATACTACTAACCTGGTCTTCAGCCAGCTGAACTTGAATGCCTCCGTGAAAGAATTCCTCATTGGACTCCAATTTTGGACTCTGGAACTCGTGAGCCAATATTCATTTCTGTGGTTCTTGTAATGTAAGACTCCTTTTTTCTATACCCCTTTTACTGTGTGTATTTTTGGAGTGGGACGTTGTGGACGCCCCTCCCCAAGGTTTTGAATGTGAAGAATAATGTGAAGACAAACAAACCTTCTGACTTAATCCTAATTTGCATTTGCTGTGGAGTATTAATAATTTGGATCACAAAAACCAAGGGATCAGCAAATCATGCCACTGCATATTTTTAAAAAAATCAAAACACCTTCTGCTTATGGACAGGTGGTAAAACGAAATCTGTTGTCTGTCTCTTTCCTGTCTGTAACACCATCTTCCGCCTACTCCATGCTGACAGACAGGTGTGATCCTCACCAATGCAGACCCTATCCCAGTGAAGACTGGGGACAAACATGGGTTGTGTCATCACAACAAACCTGTGGTGCAATGCTGCACCTCATGTCCAGCAATTTTTTTTTCATTCATTCGTGGGATGTGGGCTTCACTGGCTGTGCCAGAATTTATTGCCCATCGCTAGTTGCCTTTAGAAGGTAGTGGTGAGCTGCCTTCTTGAACCACTGCAGTCCATATGATGAGGGGCACCCACAGTGCTGTTAGGAAGAGAGTTCCAAGATTTTGACCCAGCCACAGTGAAGGAATGGCGATATATTTCCAAGTTTGGTGAGTGACTTGGAGGGGAACTTCCAGGTGTTGGTGTTCCCATCTATCTGCTGCCCTTGTCCTTCTAGATGGTAGTGGTCGTGGGTTTAGGAGGTGCTGTCAAGGGAGCCTTGGTGAATTCCTGCAGTGCATCTTGTAGATGGTACACACTGTGGCTACCGTGCATTGGTGGTGGAGAGAGTGAATGTTTGTGTATATGATGCCAACTAAGCGGGCTGCTTTATCCTGGATGGTGTCAAGCTTCTTAAATTTTGTAGGAGCTGCACTCATCCAGGCAAGCGGGGATTATTCCATCACACTCCTGACTTGTGCCTTGTAGATCGTGGACAGGATTTGGGGAGTCAGGAGGTGAGCTACTCGTTGCAGGATTCCTAGCCTCTGACCTGTCCTTGTAGCCACAGTATTTATATGGCTAGTCCAGTTCAGCTTCTGATCAATGGTAATTCCCAGGATGTTGATAGTGGGGAATTCAGTGATGGTACTGTTATTGAACATTAAAGGGTGATGGTTGAATTCTCTCTTGTTGGAGATGGTTGTTTCCTGACACTTGTGGTGTGACTGTTACTTGCCATTTGTTAGCCCAAGCCTGGATATTGCCCAGCTCTTGCTGCATTTGGACTTGGATGCTGGGGACCCCCGGAGGAGGCTGAGATGGATCATCTACTTGGCACTTCTGACTGAAGATTGTAGCAAATACTTCAGCCTTACCTTTTGCACTGATGTGCTGGGCTCCCCCACCATTGAGGAGGGGATATTTATAGAGCCTCCTCCTCTAGTGAGTTGTTTAATTGTCCACCACCATTCACAACTAGGTGTGGCAGGACTGCAGAGCTTAGATCAGATCCGTTGTTTGTGGGATCGCTTAGCTGTGCCTATCACTTGCTGCTGATGCTGTTTGACATGCAAGTAGTCAAATGTTATAGTTTGACCAGTTTGACACCTCATTTTTAGGTATGCCTGGTGTTGGTCCTAGCATGCCCTCCTGCACTCTTCATGGAACTAGGGTTGATGCACTGGCTTGATTGTAATGGTAGAGTGGGGGATATGCCGGGCCATGAGGTTACAGATTGTGTTCGAGTACAATTTTGTTGCTGCTGCTGAAGGCCCACAGCACCCCATGGATGCCCAGTCTTGAGCTGCTAGATGTGATCAAAATCTATCCCATTTAGCATGATGGTAGTGCCACACAACATGATGGAGGGTATCCTCAATGTGAAGCCAGGACTTAACCTTCACAAGAGTTGTGCGGTGGTAACTCCTACCGATACAGTCATGGACAGATGTATCTGCTGCAGGCAGGATGGTGAGGATGAGATCAAGTATGTTTTTCCCTATTGTTGGTTCTGTCACCATCTGCCGCAGACCCAGTCTAGCAGCTATATCCTTTAGGACTCGGCCAGCGCTACCAAGCTCCCCTTGGTGATGGACCCCACCCAGAGTATGTTCTGCGCCCTTGCCAGCCTCAGTGCTTCCTCCAAGTGGTGTTTAACATGAAGAAGCACTGATTCATCAGCTGAGGGAGGGCAGTATGTGGTTATCGGACCACGCCCATGTTTGACCTGATGTCATGAGACTTCATGGGATCCAGAGTCGATGTTGAGGACTCCCATGGCAACTCCTTCCCAACTGTATACCAATGTGCTGCCACCCCTGCTGAGTCTGTCCTGCCGGTGGGACAGGGCATACCCAGGGATGGTGATGGTGGTGTCTGGGACATTATCTGTATGATATGCTTCAGTGAGGATGACTATGTCAGGCTGATGCTTGATTAGTCTGTGAGACAGCTCTCCCAATTTTGGCACTAGCCCCCATATGTTAGTAATTAGGTCTTTGCAGGGTCGACAGGGTTGGATTTGCCATTGTCACTTCAGTGCCTTGGTTGATGCCAGCTGGTCTGTCCGGTTGTGTTCCTTTTTTTGAGACTTTGTAGCGGTTTGATGCAACTGAGTGGCTTGCTAGGCCATTTCAGAGGCATTCAAGAGTCAACACGCAGCTATGTGTCTGGAGTCACACGTAGGCCAGACCAGGGAAGGACGACAGATTTCCTTCCCTAAAGGACATTAGTGAACCAGATGGGTTTTTACAACTCTGGATTAGTAGTCCAGCGACAATACCACTATGCCACCACCTCCATGGGGGCATTAGGTCCTCCTGAAGGGTGTGGCAGAAGTGAGCCACCAGAGCTTGGGACAAGCACAGACACACACAGCATTGTCTCTCACTCATCTGAAAATAGATCCATTGGCCTAGCGAGTCACCCCTGTGATCTGAATCCATCCCCAAGATGCTCCTGTTCTTGCTGTGGCTTCCCCTGCACCCTGGACCTCAGGTGGGGTCATCTCCTGTAGCTTTGCTCTGCGTTGCCTATCCATTTTTTTCCTCCTCTAAGATATTGGAACCCTCATAAAGGCTCATAAAGCCCTGGATCCATAACTGTTTTGTCATTTTTGCTGAAATGATAGTTTGAATAGATTAATCGATAATGGCTGTAAGTAGTAAAGCTCACAATCTTGAACCAAAATCAACTGTAATGGTCTATAGTGGCTTCTGCCTTACTTGCTTTGTCCCTGATGCAGCCTTGTATCTGAGATATCAGACACATTGAGGTGACCAAGATGCCATCCCTGAGACCTAACATTTGAATCCCACAGTTGGAGGAGTTTGATTGACATGCGTGACCTGACCTAGCTCAGTGCTCAAATCTCAGATCTGCCATACTAATTAACAATCACTTGCTCATGATTAATGACTGAGTGCCCTTTGGCCAGGTATGAATGCCAACTCTGGAAATCACATGAAACAGTTTAATTCATGGGATGCCATATATGTAGCACCTGTTAATGGTTGCCTGCATTCCCAAATTTCACATTCCTGTGTGTTAATGTTGAAATGCAGTGGCAGTGATAATAAGCCAGTGATTCCTCTTGTGTCTGTTACAGCATGGCAAAGACATGGGTTCTAATAGCTCGCTTCTCAAGGAGGAACACCTCCTTTCTCTTGGCTCTGACTCCATTATAATCTTGTGGCACCAGCAACTTAGAGGGCGCCCAAGAAAGGATCCCTTAGTCCTGCAATGTGCCCCTCCCACTCTGCCTCAAAACCCTCAGATTCACTTCTACTTTCGATTTGTGACTGCACCATTAGATCAGAAATGCAAGACAGTGGTTCTCCAGTAAGACTTCGAGACCAGTTTTGATGCCCCCTTTCTCACTGCCCGCATTGCAGATTTTTACCTGGATCCCCTTGTTGTGGTGAACATTCCAACCTTCTCCCCTGAACCCGTCACTGTTGACGTGCCCATGCCACATGTGGACCTCTACCCTCCCCAGCTAGAGGCTATATAAACAGTCACTTCCAGAAGAGACCCCCGCCCCCCAGAAAGAAAGCTTCACATACCACCCCCCACTTTATTATGTTTTCCCCAAATACAGGCTGTAGATGCCTCCCAGAACTATTATCATCCCATGTGTAGACCAGTACAGAGCCAGATAAGCCAATGGACAGACTATGAAAACTCCCTGCATACCAAGCTGTGCATTATTCTGATTGAGCACACAGTCCTTGCCCCTCCCTGGAGAGGGAATACAACATGCATACTGTGCATAACCCTGTAGTATGGCCCGCTGCACAGGGCTGTCTCTTCTCTCTGACTCTTGGCTGTGAGGCCCACAGAACCCAAGGACAGTCTGCACTCTTTTACTTCTGACTGTGAGCCAAAGGACAGTCTGTACTCTCTCACTCCTGACTATAAGCTCAAAGACAGTCTGTACTGTCTCACTCCCGAATGTGTGCCCATGGAGTGGCTCTACTCCCTCACTCCTGGCTGTGAGCCCAAGAAATGTCTCTACTCTCTGACTCCAACCTGCTGGCTTCCCATGCCAACCCCTTCATGAGTCTAAATTCATTAGAATTTCAAAGGGAAGTCATAGATGACGAGAAACATTTTTGCATTTTACAGGAGTTCCATGGGTAAATGGAAGAGGATATATTACATTTTATTGACCTGAAAGCAGACAAAATAGAAACATGAAAGATTTGATATATGGAAGGATTTGCGTTTCAAAGAGGTGTGAGAACAATGGAACCTGAGATGAAAGGTGGAGGGGGGGGTGGGGAAGAGAAGGTTTTTTAGAGTTAATGTGGAGAGCTTATGGGCAGGTAATGCCTGTGGGCTCTTGGCTATGTAAGGAAGATCTCCTGGAAACAGCTCTAGGCTGGGAGAAGATGCAGTTTGAATCAGCCATGCAGTCAAGCCTGAAAAGTCTTGGGCTGCGGAAAGCAGCCTTGTGCTGAGGTCTTGGATTTCCACTGTGGAATGGAAGAGAATTTAAGAGGTTGTGTGTTAAATCTACAGCAGCTGGCTTTGGGTAATATTACTGGAGTTCTATAGTTAAACACCTATTAGGGAGTGTTGCCCATAAGATATTTACTTGTGGGTCTGACCAAATAGGCAGTCTTTGGGGGAATGTTTTGTAAGACTAATCTTAACTGGGTAACTGTAATCTTGTGCCCTTAAGTTTTGTTTTCTCTTGCTAATAAAACTTATACTTTTAATTTTTAAAATCTCAAAAGTGTCACTGGACATCTTGCTGCTGAGATCAGCACATTTTGTACTTTTTTCAGAATACAAAAAAAGGGTATGGCTCATAAGGCAAGTTTCCTTTGGGATTTGGTTTACTCAGCAATTGATACCTGGTGTGGTCATAACAATCTCGCCTTGGAATTTTCTCCAAACATCGCTCCCACTTGGATGGCTGCAACACAGTGGCCCACCTTTCAATCTCACCTTCTGAGATTCCTTTCCCCTGGATCTCTGACTACACTTAAACTTCACCTTCCAAGCACAATTTCAGATCCTCAGCCAAGCCAAGCAGAATACCATTGCTGCTAAAAGCCCGCAGTAAGGAGCCACCAAAATTTGGCTGCCTCCTCGGATCTTCAGGGCTTCTCTCAAGCCTGCTTCGCTACAAGTATGATCTTTCCAACTCTCTCTATAACTCGTGGCCTATTGGTCTGCTTCTTTATTTGAAGTTGACTTCTGGGACCTCTTTCTGATCTGCTCCCCATGTCCTGTTCCTCGGCACACCTTCCTTGGTAATGACGTTCCAGTTCAAGTCATCTGACCTGCATTTCGTGCTGTTCTTACTTCCTTTCTTCTGCGCAGGCATGCTGGGCTGGATCCTGGCCTGAAAAAGGTAAAATAAATGAACTGTGCATGTGTGGCCATTTCCCGGCTGGTGCATATGCAAAAGGCCCGAGGTTCATTGGAAACAGGAGTTCTCGATCTCTGACTTCAGATTAAGGTAAGTATTTCAGCTTCATCACAACATACACAGTAACCAAACCACATTTTAAATTAACCTTATACAAAGGAATGGATAAATAATTTCCATTGATATCCTGAAGCAATACCTTATTATTCAGTGAACCTTTGGAGAGCGCTTCATGTCATCTGCGAACATCAGTGTCAGTGCTGATCACGTATCTCTAATGATGATCGATTTCTCTGCTTCACCGGATAAATGTGGGGACATTTAACGCTCAAGCGAAAAATCCCTATAACTTCCCATCACCTAATTCATCCTCTTGGTGAATGTTGGGGAGTCTCCGGGGCTGCCGTGAACTTTACCAGTCTGAGCATCAGCACCTGGAGAACACCCCTCGGCTGGACAAATGCAACAGGTTTGGTTTTTATCTTGAATTATTCAACATTCATATGCCCTTTCTTTTGACAGAAGTATCATGTCAGTCCCCTTGAATCAAACCTGTCCTTTGAACCTTTGTTGCTGCTAACACGAGAAAGTCCTGAGTCTTCACCTTCTGCCTCTTTCTCAGCAGACCTTGACCTCTTCTCATTATCGGTCTCCCTCTCATTCCAGTTTCTCTGGAAGGTTCCAAAGTGTTATTAACTATCTTATGAGTTAACTCATAATCATTTGCCATTATTGAGGCTTCTCTTATTTTATGAACTTTGTGGTCTTCCAGGTGAGACCTTAACCCCAAAGAGACACTATTTTTGAATAACCTCCCTAATGTTATCAAAGTTGTGTTCCACTTTTATCAACTACACCACCTATCGCATGCCATTTTCCCTGGCAAATTCTACATATCTCTGGCCCATTCACTTTCTCAAATTTCTAAATTTCTACCTGTAGGTTTCTGGCACCTACTCATACACACTGAGTACAGCAATCTTTACATCCTCGTAATTACACAATTGCTGTATTGAAAGAGATGACTGCACTTGCAAAGCCTTTCCTACCAAAGCACTTTGTAGGAACATAGCAATTTTCTCGAGTGACATCAAGCACATTGCCACTCGCTCCTCACTAAATTCAGTTACTATGTGAAAGTCCTTTGCCAAATCAAAATTAAGACGTTCTCTCTGAATCAGTCTCATTTCTTGTTAACTCAAGTTCGCTTAATTGTAACTCATGCTCCATTTCGAGTTTTTTCATCTATTTCTCAATTTATCGATTTATCTCTTTCTCTAACCTTTTCATTTTTTTGCCTATTTCTTTCCTTTCTTGATAATTTCTCTCTTACTAAGTGATACTTTCTTAGTTCTATTTCTTCTCCAATTCAGGCCAGTTGGATTCGATCACTAACAAAAACAGCTTTTTCTTTCTTGAGCCCTGGGTGCCTAGCCAATTCTTCAAGGATCCCATTCCTCTTAGCTCCTGATCTTACATTAATCCTACATGCTTTTCTACAACCTGTAAGTCATCTTTTCTCAAGTGTTTCAAGTCTCTGAGAATCAGATTGTCTCTCTGAACAAAGCTTGAGCCTCATAGGTACCTATATTGATTTCCCAATAAAACAAAGCACGAGGGAACGTGGGCTTGATTTTTCTCAACTTTGGTCGTGAAAAAGAGGACAATAGCCATTATGCTTGGTCTGAGCTTTACATTGGCTGAGATTCCAGGGCATATTCCAACAGCAACTTTTGTTCATGTAGCACCTTTTAACAAAGTACAACATCTCACTGTATGATAGGTTGGAAAATAAGTTGTCAAGGATAGGTAGGAAAGTAAGTTTTCAAGAGAAGGTAAAGAGTCTATAAAGAGATATAGATAGATTAAGTGAGTAGGCAAAATTTGGCAGATTAATAAAATGTGGGAAAATGTGAACTCGTTCACTTTGGCAGCTAGAATAGAAAAACAGTACATTATTCAAATAGTAAGAGATTGAGGAATGTGGTGCTACAGAGGGATCTGGTTGTTCTGGTACATGAATCTCAAAAATATGTAGGTACACCAAGTGATTAGGAAGGCAAATAGAATGTTGGGTGTTTATTGCAAAGGGAATGGAATATAAAAGTATGGAAGTTTTCCTGCAGCTGTACAGCATCTTGGTGTGAACATATCTGGAATGCTGTGTACAATTTTGGTCTCCTTATTTGAAGATAGATATGCTTGCATTAGAAGCAGTTCAGAGAAGGTTTATTTGACTTATTCTTGGGAATGATCTTATGATTATATTAATGTTGGATCTATACCCATTGGAGTTCAGAAGAATGAGAGATCATCTTATTGAAACATATAAGATCCTGGGGGGACTTGATAGGGTGGGAACTGGGAGGATACTTCCTCTTATGGAGGAGACTACAACTAAGGGACACAGTTTAAGAATAAGAGATCTCCCTTTGAAGATGGAGATGAAGGCAATTTTTTTTTCTCTGAGGGTCATTAGTCTATGGAATTCACCTCTCCAGAAAACAGTGGAGGCTGGGTCATTGAATTTATTCAAGGCTGATTTAGATAGATTTATGATAGATAAGGGAGTCGAGGGTTATGGGGCGGGGGGGCAAACAGAAAAGTGGAGTTGAGACCAGAATCTGATCAGCCATGGTCTTATTGAATGGTGGAGCAGGCTGGATGGGCTGAATGACTTACTCCTGCTCCTCAGTCCTATGTTCATGTCATTTCACAAAACTTGACACCAAGCCATGTGAGGAGATGGGATAGACCTTTTTTAAAACTTAGTTTCTGGGATGTGAGTGACTCTGGCAAGGAAATGTTCGTCATGTGTTACGAGGCATCCTGACTGCACTAAGAATTGACTGTATAATGTGGGATTGGAATTAAGTGTAGCCCAGATCAACTTGGACAGATTTCTTCCCTTGAAGGAAGGAACCAGTGGACTTTTACAACAATCCCCTGCATTGATCATAATGCTTTCTGGAACCAGCCTATAAATTACCAGATTTATTAATTTGTTGATACAACTTGCAGTAGACACTGGCCTGTGCTTCTATGCTAATACAGGAGGAAGGAGCTGGCTCTTCTGCTTTTGGTTGAATTTCCTGAGTTCCCATAAGTCATGGTTGTCCAGACAGGGTTGCAAGAAGCTGGTCTGCAGACTGGAGGATCTGAGATAGATCAATAGCAAGGTTAAAAAGAACCAAAGAGTAGGTGGCTTGTTCTTTTCAATGCTGAATGTTCATTTGCTTTTTTGTTCTTCAACATGCCGGTGTCATTGGTGCAACTGGGCCATGTAAATGGTGCGTTACTTCAAACTTGATTGCTGCTCATGTTAGAGAATCAAGGGTTGGGAGGAGCAGCAGGATCAGCCTTAACATGCTGAATGTTAAGGCCAATGTTACAGGCGGTAACAAGTGGAGTACCGCAAGGATTGATGCTGAGGCCTCATCTAGTTACAGTCTACATTAATGACTTAGATAAAGAGGCAAATTTGCTGAAGATACAAAGCTACAAGCCTGAGATGTAAGAAGGATACAAAGAGATACAGAACATGTTAAGTCAAGTCTCTATTCCCTGTTAAGTGAGTGGGCAACAGAATGTTAGATGGAATACAATGTGGTGAAGTGTGAGGTTCTTCACTGTGGCAGTCAGAACAGAAAGGCAGAATTTTTTAAGAAGGTTTGAAAATTGTAAATTACAATGTTCAGAGGGAGTTGGGTGCACCTGTACACATAACCCAAGAAATTAGCAAGCAATTAGGAAGGCAGATATGTTGGCCTTTATTGCAAGGTGATTGGAACATATGAACAAGGAAGTCTTCCTACAGTTGTATAAGAATTTGGTGAGACCACACCTGAAGTACTATGCGCAATTTTGGTTCATATTTAAAGAAAGATATATTTGCCTTGGGGGTAGCACAACAAAAGTTTGCTAGATTAGTTCCTGGGATGAGAGGGTTATCCTACAGTGAGGCTGAGTAACTTGGGCAGATACTCTCTGAAGGTAAGGATGAGAGGTGAAGCTTTCAAGATTCTGAATGAATGGGCTTGACAATAAAAGATCCTTTCCCCTGGTTGGGAAATCTGGAACACATGGACACAGCCTCAGGATAAGGGATCAATCATTTAAGAACGAGATGAGGAGAAATTTCTTCACTCAGAGGGTTGTGAATCTTTGGAATTCTCTATCCTGTGGGGTTGTGGATTGCTAAACTAATGAGTATGTTTATGAAAGGGATAGATAGATACATTTTTGATCTCTCAGGAAATCAAGGGATATGGGGAGTGGGCAGGAAATGGTAGAGCAGGTTCGATGGGTCATATGGCCTACGCCTGTTCCTATTTCTTATGCTCTGATTTTGCATCACTTGTCAATGAAGATTGAAATTTACACTCTAGCCTTGCTTGTAATGCTAGATCATGTAAAAATGCAGTTTGGCTAATGTTATGAATAATATATTATTTTTAGAAAGTGGACGAATTATTGCTGGGATTACGAAAGGATCCAAAATGATGAGATTATTTCTGGGCAATTTATCCAGCGTGTGCCTTGATGGCCTATGTTTGTTCTTTGTGCGATACAAAAATGACATTGCGATCACAGGGAAAAATATTAATGAGGTATGTCATAATATTTGTTTTCTTAATGAATAATTCTGCTCATTATATTAGTATTGAGAAATTGATTCTTTTTTCAACTTTTGGATATGCAGGAAATGAGATTTGGAGTTTCTTAGCATTAAACATTTCATATCAGGCATTAATATATACAAAAAAAATCACCCATGCTGCCCCATCAGGCACTACTTGATGAAGAATTTCATGGCCAGAAGCACTCTTTCTTGCTCTGACAATACGCCTGGAGCCCAATCTCTTGTGTGCACATGTCAAATTGCCATGACTGACAATTTTGTGGTCCAGACTCAGGGGTTGATTGAACTACCCCTGTTCCTGTGTTCCTAGAACACATTATTCTACAGCAATATAATATTTCCTTTCTTAAACTAGCTCACTTGGAGTTTTCTGAGTAATTTTGCCAACTTAGTGTCCAATCATGACTCGTTGTCTTATGATCCAACGCCCGGTAGGGACTGTGTTGAAACTGTGTCACAATGACTTTACTCAGCGCAGTAACAATGTGCAGAGAGTAGAGACAGAAACAATAAAATGAGAATATATGAAATAGGAGCATGAGTAGGCCATTTGGCTCTTCAGGCCTGCTCCACCATCCAACAACTTCATGGCTGATCTGATTGTGGCCTGAAATCCACTTTCCTGCCTGCCCCCCATAACCATTGACTTCCTTGCAGATAAGAATTTGATACTGCCTTATTGTGGGTTGCCCTTGAACTCAGGTCTAATAAGTGAAAAGACAGTGTTCTGTCCATGGACCAGCGAGGGCTGAAATTCCACTGGATTCACCCTGCTGTCCTAAGAGCAATTCAGTGGAATTCCCTGCAACACATGGAACGAACCAAAGACCCCATTCCAATTCCTGTGACAGGATGATTTACTTGGTTGGGGCAGGTATCCCACATCTAGAAGAGTGCTTCAGGAGTGTTCAGCGCAGTCTACTAGAGAATGTCGGAGTGGTGCCATGCTGCTCCTCAGGATCACCTGTCTTAGTTTCGAAAAGATACAGCTGTTGTCTAGGAAGATTTTCATTGAGATTTTATAAGCAGAGGAGGTGGAATTCACAGGGTAGCTTCAGAACTCCAGATATATCCTCTTAACATAGTGGTATGCATGTAGAATTCTTTCTTGCTTCTGACCCACTGAAATTCAATGTTGGATAGAAACCTGGTAGATTTGAATTTTGCTCCAGATTACAGCCTTGATCAATTAATCTGCCTAACTTCTGCTCTGGACCTAGATCGGAACTTTGGTTTTAAGTTATGTTGGATTCTAAATCAATTCAAATTATTTTACAAGAGATACAGCATTCTATATCTATCTTTAATTTTATGATATGAAATAATATTTTGCTTAAATTGAAGGACTTTCATAATCAATTTTATTAGCAGCATAATGAGGTTTATTAGCAGTAGTAAGGTTTATTGGTTGCAAGGTTTATGAACTAATAGATAGGGGAATGAAAAAGCTGCTCCAATGTCTAGAATGCACATCTTATGCTATGTGGGAATTTCAGGATGCTTCCGTATCCTAGATAAGCATTTGTGCAGGAGGTGCTGTCAATTGAAGCAGCTAAAGTTCCAGGTTTTGGAATTTGAACAGCAGCTGGTGTCTATGGGCTGCATCCATGAGATTGAGAACTTTGTGGATAGCTCATTTATAGATGTGGTCACCCCTGTAGCTTAACACTGCGCAGGGAGAGGGGGAATGAGGAATCACCAGACAGTAAAGAAGAAACAGGCAAGTAGTGCAGTCGTCCCCTGTGTGCATCCCACTCTCCAATTAAGTTCTGTATACCGATGAGAGTGATTTTTAACTGGGGACTGCAGCCTGAGCCTAGTTCATGGCACCATGCGTGGCTCAGTTGAAGAAGGGGGCACAAAGAAGACTGGAGGAGCAGTAGTAAGAGGAGATTTGATAGGTAGGGAAGTAGCCAGGTGTTGCTGCGGCCACAGTTGTGAATTCAGGATGGTTTGTTGCCTCCCTGGTGCCAAAGTGAAGGACGTCATTGAATGACGGCAGAGCACCCTGAGGGTGGAGCATGAACAGTCAGTAGCCATGCTCACATAGGTATGAACAACTTGGCAGAAAGAGTGACGTGGTCTTGCAGTCTGAATTTAGGGAGCTAGGTAGTAAATTAGCATGCAGGACCTCAAAAGTAGCCGTCTCTGGATTACTCCCTGTACCATGCGCAAGCAAGTATAGAAATAGGAGGATAAAGTAGATGAATGCGTGACTGAAAAGTTGGTGCAGAAGAGAAGGCATTAGACCCTTGGGACATTGGGACCCATTTTGGGGGAGATATGGCCCCTTAGAGGGTGATCAGGTTGCACCTAATTAGAGTTTGGACAGAGTTCCTTGCTAGTGCAGGTGGTGGTGTTCCTGTGCATCTGCTACCCTTGCCCTTTTAGGTGATGGAAGTCATAGATTTTGAAAGTGCTATTGAAAGAGCCTTGGTGAGTTGCTGCAGTGCACACTGTGGATGGTACACATTGCTGGCACCATGTGTCAGTGGTGAAGGGAGTGAATGTTTAAGTTGGTGGATGGGGTTCCAATCAAGTGAGCTTCCTTGTCTTGGATGGCATTGAACTTCCAGAGTGTTGTTGGAGCTCCACTCATCCAGGTAAATGGATAGTATTTCATCACACTCCTAACTCCTGCATTGTAAATGTTGGAAAGGCTTTGGGTAGGCAGGAGGGGAGTTACTCTCTGCAGAATTCCTAGCTTCTGTCCTGATCTTGTAGCCACAGTATTTATATGGCTGGCCCAGTTCAGTTTCTGGTCAATGGTAACCCCCAGCATGCTGACAGTGGGGGAATTCAATGATGATAAGCTGCTGAATGTCAGGGGGAGATGGTTTGGTTCTCACTCGTTTGAGATGATCATTGTCTGGCACTTGTGTGGCACAAATATTACTAGCTGCTTATCAGCCCGAGCCTGAATATTGTCTAAGTCTTGCTGCAGATGGACACGGATTGCTTAAGTATCTGAGGAGTCGCGAATGGTACTGAACATTGCACAATCATCAGCGAATATCCCCATTTCTGACCTTATGATGGAGAGAAGGTCATTGATCCTGAAGATAGTTGGGCCTTGGACACTACCCTGAGGAACTCCTGCAGTGATGACCTGCGACTGAGATGATGGACCTCCGCCAACCACAACCATCTTCCTTTGTGCTAGGCATGACTCCAACCAGTGGAGAGTTTGCCCCCTGATTCCCATTGACTCCAGTTTTGCTAGGGCTCCTTGATGCCACACTCGGGTCAAATGCGGCCTTGATGTCAAGGGCAGTCACTGTCACCTCACCTCAGGAGTTCAGCTCTTTTGGACTAAGGCTGTAATGAAGTCAGGAGCTGAGTGGCCCTGGTGGAACCCAAACTGGGCATCAGTGAGCAGATTATTGCTGAGAAAGTGCGGCTTGATAACACTGTCAGCGACAGTTTCCATCATTTTGCTGATGAGAGTAGAAAGATGGAGTCATAATTGGCATGGTTGCATTCTTCCTGCTTTTTGGGTACAGGACATACCTGGGCAATTTTCCACATTGCTGGGTAGATGCCAGTGCTGTAGCTGGAACAGCTTGGCTTCGGGCGCAGCTAATTATGGAGATTAAGTCTTCTATATTATTGCTGGAATGCTGTCACAGCCTTTGCAGTATTCTGTGCCTTCAGCCCTTTCTTGATATTGCATGGAGTGAATCGAATTGGCTGAAGACTGGTATCTTTGATGGTGGGGACCTCAGGAGGAAGCCGAGATGGATCATCCACTTAGCACTTCTGTCTGGAGATAGCTGCAAATACTTCAGCTTTGTCTTTTGCAATCATTGAGGATGGGAATATTTGTAGAGCCTTCTCTTCCAGTTAGTTGTTTAATGTCCACCACCATTCATGACTGGATGTTTCAGGACTGCAGAGCTTAGATTTGATCAGTTGGCTGTGGGATTGCTGAGCTCTGTCTATCGCATGCTGCTTCCACTGATTGGCATGCAAGTGATCCTGTGTTGAAGTTTCATTAGATTTAACCCTGATTTTTAGGTATGCCTGACCCTGCTCCTGGCATACCCTACTGCACTCCTTATTGAACTAGAGTTGATCCCCTGGCTTAATGGTAATGGTAGAGTGGGAACATGTCAGGTCATGAGGTTGTAGATTGCGGCTGTATTCTTGTATTCAATTAGTTTGCTGATGGATTTAAACATGGACGTAGGGGGCATAGCTGAGGTATTGCATTTGTATTTACCAAGGAAGAAAATACTACCCAGTTCATGGTGAAAGAGGAGGTACTTAATGCACTAGATAGACTTTAGAACAGAAGAACATAAGAAATAGGACCAGGAGTAGGCCATTCAGCCCTTTGAGCCCACTCTGCCATTCAATGAGGTAATGGCTGATCTTCCACTTGAACACCATTTTCCTGCACTATCCTCATATCCCTTGATATTTTTAATTTGTAGAAATCTATCAATCTCAGTCCTGAACATACTCAATGACTGAGCCTTCACAGCCCCTGAAGCAGAGAATTCCAAAGTTTCACCACCCACTGAGTGAAGAAATTCCTTCTCATCTCAGTCCTAAATGGCCTGCCCCTTATCCTGAGACTGTCTCCTGGTTCTTAACACCCTAACAAGGGGAAACATCCTCCTGCATCTACCCTGTCGAGCCCTGTAAGAATTTTGTATGTTTGAATGAGATCACCTCTTGTTCTTCTAGACTTCAGAAAATAAAGGCCCAGTCTATTTCATTGTTTTTCCTAGGAAAATCTCTCCACCTCCGTAACTAATTTTGTGAATCTCTGTCACTTTCCCTCAATGGCAAGTATATCTTTCCTTAGGTAAAGAGACTAAAGCTGCACACAATACTCCAGATGCAGTCTCACTAAGGCTCTCTATACAATTGCAGTAAGACATCTTTACTCCTACACTCAAATCCTTTGTAATAAAAGCCAAAATACCATTTGCCTTCTCAATTACCTGTAAGTTAGCTTTCAGCAGCTCATGAACAAGGACACCCAAGTCCTTTTGAATTTAACACTTTCCAATGTTACAGTCCCAGCTGATGTTACTACTGGGCAAGTCAGATGTCAGAGTAGAAGCTGGCTTGATAGGCCCCAACTTTTTTTTAGAAACCACTGGTGTTGTTGTGAACAGAAAGAACAAAACACTTATCAAATAAGAAAAATGAACTCCATTATGCTAGACAAAAAAGTTGGAAAGATTTCCATACAAACAGCAGTAATTGTGTCAAATTACACTGCTCCTTCATCTCAACTATATTGTTACAGATACATACAAATTCGTAAAGAAAACACAATTTACAATATCTATTTTTATACTCTAATATTCATGGTAAGTATTTAAACTAATAGGCGAGATTGGACAAGCTGCAGTCCAAAACCAGGTGAAAGATGCCACAAAAGCAGAGTCCATGGATTTCTCATCAACTCGCCAGATGCTTGTTACACCATGAGCCAACTGGTCTTACTGAAATCCTGTCTTTTTCACAAGGGCTTCCAATCTCCATGCTCAAGGAACTCGCCTTGGGATTCTCTCCCAAAGAAAGCTTCCACTCGGGCGTCTTCAACAAGGATCCTTTTCCAGGGTTTCAATCTCTTGTTATGACTGATGTAGTTGGTAAAGTGGAGTTATTTAAAAATCTCAGAGGGAAACTTAAAATTATTGATTATGACAGTTGTTTAAAGTGTTAAGTTTGAGATGCGACTCTAAACTCAGGAATCAGACCACTAGTTTGAGGTTTTACATTAAACTAAATGAAACATTTTATTAATTACACAGGTTAAAATATATACACATGGCTTGGCTACAAGTTACTACTATCATAACTTTTAACAAATTCCCAAACTAATCTCCATTAAGGCAACAGCAATCCATAGACTTAACCAAAACACCAGGCAAAGCATTTTCACCTTACGAATTCATACTGAGGTTCTTTCCACTGTGGAGCCAGTTGATGGCTTGCAGCTACCTCTTGATCTTACATTGCTTCTGCCTGCACACCTGAAAACTACTGAAGTTATACCTACTAGCCCCATTGAATGTTAGTTCTCATTGTATCACCAGTCTCTTTGAACTTTAACTTTTAACATCAAAACTCCATTCATTGTACCAATTTTATGAGTAATATAAACATATTGCTTGATAGCTGTTAGAAAGGTGTCAAGTGTTCACCCCACTTCTTGAATGCTCTATTCAAAAAATGCAAATACACTCTACCTCTCTGTTTACACCCTCTTTGTTTACATCTCAAACTAACACACATCAAAGCACCCAGACTTGCTGGCTTTAATCCAATTAAGACATACCTGCAAACTAAAATTTTAAAAGAAAAATATTTTCCAAAATATTATGTACACTAATAGCTTCATGACACTCTCCTTTCGATGTACTTTTCCCCTGGATCTCCGCGAAAACTCAAGCTTCACTTTCCAAGCACACTCTCAGATTTTCCACTGAGCCAAGTAGTACAGCGCTGCTCCAAAAGGGTGCATTTGCCCTTGACGGCCCACAGCACGAAGTCACCAACCTTCAGAAATTTGCAAACGAACGGCTCGTGCGCAGTGTTAAAGGCTCCAATAGTTGTTTAGTAATGAAGACCAAAACCAAGACAGACTTAAAAACAAAAATAAAAGCAAAAACTGCGGATGCTGGAAATCCAAAACAAAAACAGAATTACCTGGAAAAACTCAGCAGGTCTGGCAGCGTCGGCAGAGAAGAAAAGAGTTGATGTTTCGAGTCCTCATGACCCTTCAACAGAACTGAGTGAATATTAGGAGAGGGGTGAAATATAAGCTGGTTTAAAGTGGGGGGCGGGGGTGGGGGGGGGTGGGGGTTGGGCGGAGAGAAGTTGGGGGGTGGTGTGGTTGTAGGGACAAGCAAGCAGTGATAGGAGCAGATAATCAAAAGATGTCACAGACAGAAGAACAAAGAGGTGTTGAATATCACCACCTTCAACACCTCTTTGTTCTTCTGTCTGTGACATCTTTTGATTATCTGCTCCTATCACTGCTTGCTTGTCCCTACTACCACACCCCCCCCCTCACCTTAATCCAGCTTGTATTTCACCCCTCTCCTGATTTTCACTCAGTTCTGTTGAAGGGTCATGAGGACTCGAAACGTCAACTCTTTTCTTCTCTGCCGACGCTGCCAGACCTGCTGAGTTTTTCCAGGTAATTCTGTTTTTGACCAAGACAGACTTGTTCAGATAGAGTTTTATTACTGGCCATAAAACTCCCCACAGACAAAACCTGTTTCACCTGTTATCCCTTTTGCTCTTTTGAGCAACCAGAAAAACTAAGTTAAAGAAAATGAGGGACAAATTCAAAGAGCAGCCACTTAAAGAGATACCGCAAAAAGAAAAGAAGGAAACGTACAAACATCAAATTAACATGTGATTAAAAGGCCAATAAAACACCCCAATCCCTGCAAGTGCCCACTGGGCACGGAAGGCCTCGATGGTGCCCGTGGACACCGCGTGCTCCCTCTCCAGGGACAACTGGCCGCAAACGTAGCTGCAGAAGGGAGGCAAACAGTCGGGCTGGATGACCACCTCAGTTGCCTGCTGCCTGGACCTGTTGATGGCCAACCTGGCCAGGCTCAGGAGCAGTTTCACAAGGAGGTCCTCCTCCCTTTGCACCCGCCTCTGCACTGGGTATTTTTTAAAAATTCATTCATGGGATGTGGGCTTTGCTGGCTGTGCCAGCATTTATTGCCCATCCTTAGTTGCCCTTGGGAAGGTGTTGGTGAGCTGCCTTCTTGAACCGCTGCAGTCCATGTGGTGTAGGTACACCCACAGTGCTGTTAGGAAAGGTGTTCCAGGATATTGACCCAGCGAAAGTGAAGGAATGGTGATATATTTCCAAGTGAGGGTGGTGGGTGACTTGGACGGGAACTTCCAGGTGGTGGTATTCCCATGGGCAGAATTTTCCCCCCTTTGGGGGGGAAATTGATGGGCGGGTGTGTGCAGGCGTGCTTCCGATCGGCGCCGTGGCGCCATTTTACGTGGGCATGCCAATTAAGGCCCGCCCAGCATGACGTCCACAGGGAAGCGCTATGCACTCTCTGTGTGGGTGGGGGGAATGCCTAAAATCGAGAGTCCGCTCTTTCGTGCATGCGCATGAAAGAGCGCACTCATCTCCCTGAAGCTAAGTGCTGCCTCAGGGTAATCGCCTCAACTTTCAACAATATTAAAAATTGAAAAATAAAATTCCCTTACAATTCCCCTCATGTGACAAATGTCACATAGTTGGAACATGTTCATAATTTCCATAACAACTTTATTAAAATTTTTAAACCCCTACATGAAACCTCATTCTGCCGGTGGATGAGGTTTCATGTTTTTTCTAGTTGCCGCCGGGGCTCCTGGCCTGCCCACCAACCTTAAGGTTGGACAGGCAGTTCCACTGATTACTTTAATTGATCTGTCAATGGCCTCAATTGGCCATTGACAGATTGGTGGGTGCGCAGCTGCTTTTGCTGCGTCCCCGCCTTCCTGAAAATTTAACTGGGGCACGGTGACGTCGCGAGTTCCGCCCGACATCACTGCGCGTCATTTTAAGTGTCGGTGAGCGGGCCCCGCCCCCGCTCGCCAACAGTAAAATCTTCTTGAGTGTTGTGGTTGCTGCACTCACCCAGGCAAGTGGGGAGTACTCAATCGCATTCCTGACTTGTGCCTTGTAGATGATGGACAGGATTTGGGGAGTCAGGAGGTGAGTTACTTGTCACAGGATTCCTAGCCTCTGACCTGTCCTTGTAGCCACAGTATTTATATGGCTAGTCCAGTTCAGCTTCTGGTCAATGGTAATTCCCAGGATGTTGATAGTGGGGGATTATGTGATTGTAATGTCATTGAACATCAAGGGGCAATGGTTAGGTTCTCTCTTGTTGGAGACGGTCGTTGCCTGGCACTTGTGTGGCACGAATATTATTTGCCACTTGTGAATCTAAGCCTGGATATTGTCCAGGTCTTGTTAGATTTGGACTGCTTCAGTACCTGAAGAGTCGTGAATGGTGCTGAACATTGTACAACCATCAGCGAACATCCCCATTTATGACCTTATGATGGAAGGAAGGTCATTAATGAAGCACCTGAGATGTTTGGGCCAGGGACACTACTCTGAGGAACTCCTGCAGTGATGCCCTGGAGCTGAGATGACTGACTTCTAACAACCACAACCATCTTCCTTTGTGCTAGGTATGACTCCAACCAGTAGAGAGTTTTCCCCCTGATTCCCATTGACTCCAGTTTTGAGAGGGCTCCTTAATGCCACACTCTTCAAATGCTGCCTTGGTGTCAAGGGCAATCACTCTCACCTCACCTTGGGTGTTCTGCTCTTTTGTCCACGTTTGAACCAAGGCTGTAATGAGGTCAGGAGCTGAGCGGCCCTGGTGGAACCCAAACTAGGCATTGGTGAGCAGGTTATTGCTAAGCAAGTGCCGCTTGATAACACTGTTGAAGACCCCTTCCATTACTTTACTGATGATGGAGAGTAGACTGATGGCGCGGTAATTGGCCAGGTTGGATTTGTCCTGCTTTGTGCGTACAGAACATACTTGAGTAATTTTCCACATAGCCAGGTAGATGCCAGTGTTGCAGCTGTACTGGAACAGCTTGGCTAGAGGCCCAGCAAGTCCTGGACCACAAGTCTTCAGTACTATTGCCGGATTGTTGTCAGGGCCCATAGCCTCTGTCGACCACCTTCTCCTGGTCAAGAGACATGAAGGCGCTTGACAGACCAGTCCTCTGGGATATGTGGTTAACGCATGTTGGCGCATATGGTCTGGCCCAGGACTGTGTAGGACTGGTCAGGGTGGACCATGTGGTCCAGCACGTTGCCAAGGCGAGAAGACATCACCTTGGTGAAAACCTTGCAATCCATGCTGAGGAGGGAGACCAGGTGCCAGTTATTAATGAGGCAGAAATCCTCCCTCTTAGGCAGCAGGGCGATCATGACCCTGACCTACAAGACGGGCCATCTCCCCGGTCGTAATACTCTCCCCCAGGAGCTCCACATAGTTTTTCCCCAGGGCTCCCAGGATGCCCTAAAGAACTCCACGGTCAGCCCGTCCAGCCCCGAGGATTTGTCCCTAGAGAGGCCGTTGAGGACATCAGTCAGCTACCCCAGACTACTAGGGGAGTAAGGCTTTTTGTGCCCTCCAGGCGGTTCCTCCCACAGAACTCTGAGTATCCTTGCTGAATGGATACGCACAGAACAAGGCAGTGTAATAGTTACAGACGTGAGACCTAATGACCTCTGGATCCTAGGCAAGGGAACCATCACTGGCCCGTAGCACAAGGAGCTGCTGATGGACCCCGTGCCTTTTTTTCAGTGAGAAGAAGAAGGGAGGGCTGCGGTCTCGGTCCTGGAGGAACTGGATCTGTGACCTCACATACACGCCGTGGGACCCGGAGAGTTGCAGGTCCTGCAGCACGCTCTTCTTCTCTTCATACGCCAGCCGCAGGGCTGGGTCCTCGTTGGGCTGACCGTGACATGCCTCCAGGTAGATTATCGCCTTTTCGAACCCCTCGATTCTGGATTTCCACCTCTTTATCAACCCCCTCGCATACTTCTGAAAGAAGATGTGGACATGAGCCTTGCCCACGTCCCACCTTATCCTCAAAGACGGGAAGCCCCCTGGTCCAGAAATGATGGAACAAGTCTAGGAACCGCTCGTCCTCCAGCAGCAGGTTGTTGCAGTGCCAGGACGCAGACCCCGCCCGAGCGCAGAACAGAACAAGTTCCGCCCAGACCTGACGGTAACCTGAGCACGACAACTGTTGATGGGACGCAGGACACGTACGCCTTAGAAACGTTAAGGCAGTCAAGTCTGAATGCTCGTTTGTTTGCCGAGTCAATTGAGTTGCCCAACTAGATTTCTGAGTTCCTCTTCAGTTTCAGAAGCCGCTGTATCTCTCTGGGAGGTCCAACCACGACTAATTGCAATGGGCTTGATGTTCTTTAAATAGGATTGCTGATGTAAGAAGATGTGTGACCTGCTCTGCCTGATTTCCAATTCAATGTATTTAAACGTACCAGATATCTGACTCTGTTCTGAGCCCATTAATGACAACCGTTTCAAATTCACTACTACCACCCCGCAAAAAATCTTCTACATGCATCATAAAGATGCCTGAAAGTTTCCCTCCATGGTGCCAATAAAAAAATTGCTGGATCTACTTCATACTGAAGACAGCCCAACTTTAACAAAACTGACATCACTGAGAAATACCAAACTCTGGAGGTGTCATTTAAACCATGTACACGTTTATTTAGCTTCCAGAGTGCCCCTTCTGCATTTGGCACCTCTTTGAGTGAATGGAGAAAAACTTCCCTTTTGAGGTTTGTGTCCCTGCAAAAAGGCAGCTTTAATATCAATGGACTTGCATTCCCAAGCATTTGGTGGGTGGGAAAACTACGAATGCAATTTTAACATAATTAGCTTTTTGTCTTCTAAATTCTTTCCCCTGATGCTAAGAACATTAAAGTCCTTAATAAGGACATTAAGGATTTTAATATCCTTAGTAGAAAAGCTAGGTTTCATTAAAGGAATACGGTAGTGTCCAGATTGTGTAAATTGTAAATCCACAGGTTTTCCAAATACCTTGTCATTTTCCATGTCCAGTTTCATTTGAGCTTTCTTCATTCATGACCTGCTCAACAGTAACGATTTTGCTAGACATTACATCCGTGCTGATGAAATGATTAACTCCAGCTATCTTACAGAGAATCACTACCTTTTTAAGAGATTTTAGTGTATTATCATCTCCAAATCTAAAACTGGTGGAACTCTCAAATTCTTTAACCTTATTCCGATCCTTGTCATTTAAGGAGTCCAGGTAGCATTTTAACCAGTCTATTCCAGACTGTAGACGAGCATCCGCTAATCAGCACCGCACAGTTGAAGGACTCTGCAACCAAGATGTTCACCTCTGGGCCGAAACTTCTTGTAACTAATACAATGCCCACTCTTTGGTCAATATCGCCATCTTCTTCTGAGTCTTCTGCCTCGTATATAATTTTGAACACCCTATTGTGTTGTTTAGGACAGTTTATTGCATATTGGTATTTTGAATCGCATCTAAAACACCAATTGACCACACCCTGGTCATTTCTGGGGTTCATTGTTTTGTTGCAATTCCCTAATTCTTTTCTCCTACTATAATTGTCAAAGGTGTTTCTCTCCTCATGTTTTCTAGTTATAAATCTCCTTTCATACTGATGTCTTCGTCCTGCTTCTAGACGATCTCGCCATCCTGTTAACAATATATCCTGCATTTTCTGTTTTGCCACTGAATAGCTCATTTGAGCCATGAATGCTGCTGGAAAATAATGTTTTCCGAGGAATTTGTTTTAGAGCTTCTGACATCTTTTTCAGTAGTGTGTGTCTTTTTGCAAATTTAATTCCCATCAGAACCAGAAGCCTGTCAATATTCGATACTTTGGCAGTCTAGTAACTTAAATGGCAGCACTGATTAGGGAATTTCTAGACGGAACTTTTGCAAATTTGCATATAGTCTACTGAATTCCATTATGTAATCTTCTTTGGAACTATCCTTCAACTTCCTAAATTGGTCAAAATCTGACCATGCCTCGTAAGCATTTAATAAATCATCTTTTTGACAGATCTTATCCATAAAATTTAATAATATTTCCAAACCTTCATCTGTGTCCAAATGCTCAGGCTTCAACTCTGAAAATACTTTACATCTTATTTTGCTTTTGTATGGTAACGAAAGTGCCAAGGCCATTCCCTGTTTTTTCTTTGGCAAGAATGTAACCCGTGTCCACATGGTTACTTTATTCTTCCATTGCTCACCCCGGGTTCACTCTCAGAAAACGTTGGTGGGTAATCATTGCTCGAAACTCTACATTTTGATTCAGCCATTTTTGAGTAATTCCAAACTCTGCTCTTATAGTTAACTCCAAATACAGTCTTTTGTCTGAAGAAAGCTTAGTTTCCAATCTTTTTACTTAAACAGAGTTGCGCAGTGGAAACGTGCTGTGCCCATAACACAGAGGACGATGGATCGGAACCATTCTCAGCTATCACTGTTCAGCTCTAATACTTGTTTGGAAATGAAGACCAAAACCAAGTCAGGCTCCTTCAGATAGAGTTTTATTATTGGTCATAAAACTCTCCACAAACAAAACTTGCCTTCCCTGTTATCCCTTTTATACCACCAAATGTGCACTGAGGTTGTTAACTAATAATTAGCAATTGAACCCCTTTAACTGTTTCCTTACCCAACATACAGGGCCATTTACCTGACTGGAAATGATAAAATACACAAATTTCCCATTGGCGCATGCGCTGAAATGCTGAGGTCCAATGGGAATAATAGTTCCAGCTCCTGATTTAAAGGTATTGCGTACCTTTTTTTCTCTTTGGGGTTTGTCACAGCAGCCTCTCACCATTTAAGAAATACTCTGTATTTCAGTTTGTCCTGCCAAAGTGGATAACCTCACATTTCTTTACATTGTATTCCATCTACCAATTTTTTTGCCTACTTGCTTAGCCTCTCCAAATCCCCTTGAAGTGTCTTTGCATCCTCCTTACAACTCACACTTCCACCTTGTTTTATGTCATCTGCAACTTGGAAATATTACCTTTAATCCCTATTTCCAAATCGTTAATATATATTGCAATTGGTGCCCAAACACTGATCCTTGCAGTACCCCACTAGTCCCAGACTGCCAACCTGAAAATGATCCATTTATTCTTACTCTGTTTTCTGATCGTTAACCAGTTCTCTATCTGTGCCAGTATATATTTTATTTATTAACCTCTTGCATGGGACCTTACCAAAAGCTTTCTGAAAATCTATTTATACAACATCTATCCTGCTAGTTACATCCTCAAAAAACTCCAGCAGGTTTGTTAAACATTATTTCCCTTTCATAAATCCATGTTGACTCTGCCCATTCCTACCATCATATTTCCCTTTCATAAATCCATGTTGACTCTGCCCATTCCTCCCATAATTTTCAAAGTGCCTTGTTATCACCTCCTTTAATATAGATTCTAGCATTTTCCCTATTACTGATATCAAGCTAACTGGTCTGTAGTTCCCTGTTTTTCTCTCCCTCCTTTCCTAAATAGTGGGGTTACATTTGCATTTGCCACCTTCCAATCTGCAGGAACCATTTCCAGAATATAGAATTTTGAAAGATGACCACCAATACATCTACTACCTCTACAGCCATCTCTTTTCAACACCGTGGGATGTAGGGCAGTAGTGTGTACCATCTACAAGATGCACTGCAGGAACTCACCAAGGCTCCTCAAACAGCACCTTCCAAACTCATGACTGCTGCCATCTAGAAGGACAAGGGCAGCAGATACATGGGAAGACCACCACCTGGAAGTTCCCCTGCAAGCCACTCACCACCCTGACTTGGAACTATATCGCTGTTCCTTCACTGTCGCTGGATCAAAATCCTGGGGCTCCTTTCCTAACAGCGCTGTGGGTGTACCTACACCATAGGGACTGCAGCGAATCAAGAAGGCAGTTCACCACCAATTTCTCAAGGGAAATTGGGGATGGGTAACAAATTAAGGCCTAGCCAGCGATGCCCACATTCCATAAATGATTTTTTTAAAAAATCACCAGCTCCGGATTTATCTACTTTAAGCCCCATCAGTTTCTCTGGTACTATTTTTGTACTAATATTAATATCTTGCTCTTTCTCGTTTACATTAGTCCCTTGATTCTCCATTATTTCTGGGAGGTTTTTAGTATTTTCCTCTGTGAAGACAGACAGAAAGGGTGGAATTTTTGCATCATGCCCACGGTGGATTTTGCAGTGGGCAGGAGTGGAGAATCCAGTGGCAGGCAAAAAGTTGGAAATCCGCTGGAAAAACAGTTTGCAATTCTGGTGGCGGATTAAGGGCGGGTCTGTTATCCTGCCGACTAGTGGCGTGAATGCTATTTGCATTCATTAACATCTCATGGAATAGATGTGAGGGGGAAGAGTGAACATGAGGGGGGCAAAGCGGAGGGAAGGCTGTGGAATGGCAGTGATGGGGAAGGGCGAACACGAGGGGGGCAAAGGGGGAGGAAGGCTGTGGAATGGCTGTGAGGGTGAAGGGTGAACAAATGGGCCTTTCTGGGGTCGGACACTTAACCTGTTGTTGCCGCAAGAGTGAGCAGGAGGCTGTTTAGAAAGAAAGGAGGATGACTTCCGAAGAAAGCCACAGAAAACTAATGGCTTCATTAGCACTGATAAAAGGCTACTCAGAACTCAGTGGCTTCACATCACAGTCGCTGCAGCTCAAGAGTAACACACAGGAATTTAGATGGGAATTTGGGAACACAGCCAATAGTGAAGGAGGCACAGCTGCATCATATATGGCATTCTATCAATGAAGACCTGTCATGTTCACCAGATTTGACATTCCTAACGGGCCAAGGGACAACCACTCATTGACCATAAGCAATTGATTGGTCATTACTATGCCACATCAGAGATTGGGTCACAGAGCGAGGTTGGAGCACTCATCTCAATTAAACCTTAGCATCCCATGCAGGGCTCAAGATGTTACATATCTGTGATGCCACCTTGATGTGTGTGCTCATGCCTCAGGGACAAGGCAGCATCAGCCACCATGTAAGTAGGGCAGGAAAAACTATGGACTGTTAAGTTTCCATACGTTCCATCTTCTGAACTTTACTTTCTTGCCCCTTGAGTCATTAATGTCTTCAATGTTTCCTTTCAGAGAGAAGGCAAAAGCACATATGGATCTGGGGCTCAATGTGGCCTTTGTCAGGGTACTAATGTAATGGTGGAGGCAAAGGACGGAGAGGCGATACCGCACGCAGCTCCAGCTGAGGGTCAGGCAGAGCCGGAGCATGAGCAGAAGGGTCAGGATGAGAGACCCAGACAATGGAGGTGCATCGCCAGACCTAGGGTTTATTGTAGAAGAGTCTCCTATTTAGAAATGAGTGAGGGGCAATGCCGTGCATGTCTGAACTTGTCCCAAGCTCTGGTACATCACATATGCCATATTCTTCGTGATAACCTGATGCCACTTGGAGTTGGAGGGTATCCCCTGCCAGTGGCTTTGAAGGTGACCGCTGTGCTCAATTTCTTTGCCTCTGAGTCTTTCCAGGGATCAAAAGGGAACCTGTGTGACATCTCTCAGTTCACAACACAGCGATGCATAAAGGAAGTTAATGGTGCCCTTTAAAGGGAGGCCCATCATTATGTCAGGTTTGCTCTGGATGAAGATAGTCAGACTGCGAGATTCACCGGCTTTGTCGTCATCGGGAGGATGCAATAGACTGTACCCATGTGGCTATACAGGCTCCATGGCAGCAGCCCTAATGTTTGTTATCCGCTAGGACTACCATTCCATCAATGTACAACCGGTGTGTGATCATCAGAAGCACATACTGAACGTTTGTGCACAGCACCCTGGGAGTTGACATGACTCCTACATCCTGAGTCACTCCCAGGTGCCTGAGGGACCATTACGTTTGCAGGGATGGCTGCTTGGGTATAAGGGGTACCCACTGAAATGCTGGTTTCTGGCACCAATGCCACGCCTTCAAACGTCGTCACGAGGAGAGGTATGATGCTGTTCACAACTCTATGTATTCCCTTATATAGCAGATCATAAGGCTTCTGAAGATGTGCTTCAGAAGCTTGGACTGCTCTGGTGGCTCACTACAATACACCCCTGATAGGGTTTCCCGCATCATCGCAGTGTATTGCGCTCTTCACAATCTGGCAGTGCAAAGAGGTGAACCCCTGCCAGAGTGTGAACTGGAGGAGGATGGGAACTCATCTGAGAATGAAGATCTGGAGGCCCAGGAACCTTATGAGGCTGCTGAGGGTTAGTGTGAGTGCGATCATGCCATAGAGGAAGGAAAATGTGGGAGATGTGCCTGTGATACTTAATTGCTGACAGGTTCCAGGAAGAGTGAAGTTAAGCGAGGGCATATGGCCACATCTCTCCTAGCCCTCAATGCCATTTCTTTACATAACAGGGGATAATTAAGCACTTTTAGTGAGAACAAGTTCTGCATTCACATTTGTGCGTTCTGGCCTCCTGAGTCGCTAAGCCATGACCTTTGCTTTGATTTGCAGTGCTCTGTGAGTGCGCACCCTCTGGGAACTGAGAGTCCACTGAGGAACAGGAGCGTTACGAGAGAAGACTTGAAGCCTTTGCTGCCATCTAATGTTGCAAACACTGTTGAAACTGAGATGTGGACATGCCTAAGGATCTCCTCCTCCCAAGCATATCTTGTCTTCTGATGCTACGACTGAGGAAACACAACTGCTGCTAGAGTATCAGTGCTGATGAACTGTCCTCACTCAATGTTGTTCCTTGAGGAAGAAGGGTTAGAAACAATTACATCGCACACATCAAATAAAGATTTAAACACATCTCCCTGAGATCACACAAGGGTGCGAAGACTAGTTCACCTGAGGTTGACATCACATGAATGTTAATCTCACAGTGGGACATTGTCGCTGAGTGGGAGGATGGCTAAGAAGGTTCCAGTGTACAAATTCACAATGTTTTCAGTTGACTGAAACATTCACAAACCATCAAATGTATTTACAAAAATGCAATTTCTTTACAGTGATATCCGTGATCCAAAAGTGAAATCAAAATTTCTTAACTTTCCTAACCCTACTGGTACTCTTGGCTGCAACCCCGACATCCCCAGCAGAGGTGGAGGCAACCTGCTGACTACTACCTCCTGATGTCTGTAATGACCTTAGTGGACCCAAGGGCTGGAGGGCTCCTGCCTGCTCAGGGGCAGAAGAGTCCTCTGTGGCCTGAGCAGCTGAAGTGGTTGGGGTCACAGGCAGAGGGGACTCTGACCGGCTGCACACCTTTGGAGTTTCCTGAGAGGAGGCCCCTTTAACCTCCCTGTGGGTGCCCAAGGGCCCTGCCCTGACTCCTGGAGGAAGGTCAAGGTGCCTCTTCTCCATGTTGCCTACATCTTGATGGTGCTCACCAGGGTATGTGGCCATGGAGTGCGAGGCTGAGTGCAAATCCGGCAACACCTGCCAGACCAAGAACTCAATGGGTAGTCACCAGCCTTCCAACGGTGACCTCGAGGCGCTCAAATATCGGAGCCATGATATCAGATAGAATGTGGACGGACTCCTCCATCGCTGTCTCTAGTCTGCTAAGTGACTGTCGAATCTCTGCCTGATGTTCTGCCACCTGTTATTTCATCTCCAGCATTGAATTGGCTTTCGCTTCCAGAGACCCGTTGTCTGACTCAGACTGAGCAGCCTTTCAAGTGCCGGAGATCTGCCTTCCTGTTTTGCTACCAAAGTGAATAAGCTCACATTTATCTACATTATACTGCATCTGCCATGCATTTGCCTTCTCACTCAGCTTGTCCAAATCACACTGAAGCATCTCTGCATCCTCCTCACAGCTCACCCATCCCACCTAGCTTTGTATCATCTGCAAATT
Organism: Carcharodon carcharias; assembly: GCF_017639515.1. Lineage (NCBI taxonomy): Eukaryota > Metazoa > Chordata > Chondrichthyes > Lamniformes > Lamnidae > Carcharodon > Carcharodon carcharias. The sequence goes on from NC_054471.1 coordinate 15,488,023, forward strand.
TGGAAATATTACATTTAGTTCCCTCATCTAAATCACTAATATATATTGTGAATAACTGGGGTCCCAGCACCAATCCCTGTGGTACCCCACTCGTCACTACCTGCCATTTGGAAAAAGACCTGTTTATTCCTACTCTTTGTTACCTGTCTGCTAACCAGTTTTCTATCCTTCTCAATACACTACCCCCAATCCCATGTGCTTTAATTTAACACGCTAATCTCTTATATGGACTTTGTCGAAAGCCTTCTGAAAGTCCAAATAAAGCATATCCACTGGCTCCCCCTCATTAACTCTGCTAGTTACATCCTTAATAATGGACTCTAGTATTTTCCCCACTACCGAAGTCAAGCTGACTGGCCTATAATTCCCTGTTTTCTCTCTACCTCCCTTTTTAAGTAGTTGGGTTACATTAGCTACCCTCCAATCTGTAGGAACTGTTCCAGAGTCTATAGAATCTCGGAAGATGACCACCAATGCATCCACTATTTCTCGGGCCATTTCCTTAAGTACTTTGGGATGTAGATTATCAGGCCCTGGGGGTTTATCGGCCTTCAATCCCATCAATTTCTCCAACACCATTTCCCTACTAATACTGATTTCTTTCAGTTCCTCCGTCTCGCTAAACACTGTGTTACCCAACATTTCTGGTATGTTATTAGTGTCTTCCTTTGTGAAGACAGAACCAAAGTATGTATTTAGTTGGTTAGCCATTTCTTTGTTCCCCATTATAAATACCCCTGTTTCTGACTGCAAGGGACCTACATTTGTCTTCACCAATTTTTTTCTCTTCACATACCTACAGAAACTTTTACAGTCAGTTTTTATGTTCCCTGCAACCTTACTCTCATACCTTATTTTCCTCTTCTTAATCAATCCCTTGGTCCTCCTTTGCTGAATTCTAAAGTGTCCCCAATCCTTAGGCCTGTTGTTTTTTCTGGCCAATTTGTATGCCTCTTCCCTTTCTTAATCTTTTTCTTGGTCCTTCTTTGAAGAATTCCAAAATGTTTCCAATTCTCAGGCTTTTCTTTTTGTTTGGCATCTTTATACACCTCATCCTTTGATCCAATGCAATCTTTGATTTCTTTCATTAGCCACGTTCCTTTCTGGGTTTTTGTGCATTTTGTTGCAAATTATGTATTAGTTCTTTAAACGTTCATAACTGCTTATTACATCATACCTTTCAATGTAATTTCCCAATCAACCCTAGTGAATTTGCCCCTCATATTCCCAGAATTTTGTTTGTTGAGATCTAAGACCCTAGTGAACTACATCACTTTTAGACTTAAAAGCAAAATACTGCTGATGCTGGTAATCTGAAACAAAATTACCTGGAAAAACTCAGCAGGTCTGGCCGCATCTGCGGAGAGGAATACAGTTAATGTTTCGAGTCTGTATGACTCTTCATCAGAACTGAGGGAATATAGAAATGAGGTGAAATATAAGCTGGCTGAGGGGGGTGGGACAGGTAGGGCTGGGTAGGGGGCCAGTGATAGGTGGAGGCAAAGGAGAGATTGCCGAAGATTTAGTGAATGCCTAAGCATACTCCTGTCCTTAATTAAAGCAATGTACTACTCTGCATGTGCATCTGACAACTGTAGACAGGAGGCATCCTCACTGGCATTCTGAGGGAGGCCCAACTCACCTTCAGCACAGTCACAGTCATGCTCCTCCCCAGCTACCTTGGAGACCTGCTTCTTTAAAGGGGTGAGGACCTGAATGTTAGGAATGCCACCTCTGTTCTTGGCCCGCTCCCTCTTATTGTGGGTGTTTTTGTCCTTGTTATGGAACAGCAGTTGGTAAAGGCTTGAGTTATTTAAAATCCCAGAGGGAAACTTTAAACAACTGTCATAAACTGTATTTTCAATTGGTATGTTTAAGATGCAGCTCTGAATTCAGGAATGAAACCACCAAGCCTCAAGAAGCTTTTTATATAAATTAAATTAAACATTTATTAATTTAACAAGGAATTAAACACATACACGTGTCTACAAATTACTACCATAATGTCTACTAAACAAACCTCCAAATTAATCACTCCCAGGTAAATCTTCACCAAGGCAACAATAACCCATAGACTTAAACAGACACCAGGCAAAGCATATTTTATTTTACGAATTGAAAATGAGGTTCCTTTCAATTTGGTTCCTTTGCACCATTGTAGGCTTACAGGCAGCTTAGATCTTACATGCCTCTGACTTACACACACAAGACTCTTTTCTGTATATACCTAGCCTTCCCTTTGAATGCAAAGTCTCATTGTATCACCAGGCCCTTTGAACTCCACCTTTTCTAACAATAAAACACCTTTCATTGTACTAATTTTATCGGTAATATAAACATATTGCTTGGTGTCTCCTAGCTAGGTGCAAGATTTCACCCTCAACCTTTGAATGGTTTATTCAACAAAATGCAAATGTACCCTCTACCTTATTGTTTAACATCTCAGAACTACTATACATCAAAGCACCCAGACTTGCTGGTTTTAATCCAATTAAGACATACATACTCACACCCACATACCCTACTACAATTCCAATTTAAAATAATTTCCAGTAACATTATATACGTTAATATCTGCATGGCAGTCTTGCTGAAAGACTGGAGGACTGAATGTCATCCCAATGGGTGCATGAGCAGTTTAGGAGCATGCATGCCCAGTAAGTCATTAACAAGCATGATGTCCTGCAACTGATATAAGATTGCGGGCACATAGTGGCTGGTACACATTCAGTGCACGTCCCATCTGCTACTGAGTCTTACAACCCAAGTCCTGTCTGACATCACTGTGCACTCGTACACTTACACTGTCTGATGACTTTATTAGTGTCAGTTTGCAGTGAGTAGATGGTGCCACTTGCCCTGGTGGTGCTCAGCAGATCGTTCATTCTCTTCCTGCACTGCTGGGCCATTCTTTGGTGGGCTTCACGGGTGCAAACCTCCACTACAACAACTGTCGAGGTCACCATGGTCAAGCGGAAAGCCTCCTGCTGCCATCCCTGGGCAACAGCACCTCCTGCCTTCCCTGGAAGATAATCCTCAGGGAGGTTTCGCTGAACTGTGGGCCCACACATTGTCTGGTCTGCAACATTGTGGTCTCAGCAGTATTTGGAGCTCCTTGCTTGCAGCGAGTGAATGGCTGTCCGGTTGCCGTTTAAGTATGGTTCCCGAACCTTCAACTCAATGAGGTAATGGCGGGGATGGCGACTTCCTGCGCCCCCACCCCGCCATGAGTTTTAGCGAACTCCTTGCAGGTGCATATGTAATGAGTTGAACAGTTTAAATTGTGCGCGGTCAGCCGTTCTGTCCCACAGTGGGAATCACTCACTTCCGCACTGGCCGTGAAACTTAAACTCAAGAATGGAATATTCTGGCCAAAGTTGCTAACACAAACACTCAAAGATTAGATAAAAATTAAGACATACCATTCTTATAATTGTAAATCAAGATTAGTCCATATTCAGGGAAGGCCTAATATGTTTTGAAGTCGAGGTGCTGTGTTGTCTAAAGTGAAGGTATTGAGGCTATAGAGTTGTCTCTGCAGCTGAAATAGCTGCGAAGGCTTTCAATGCTGAAGGTTGTTTTAACTGGGAGCTTGGTGGGTGGGATCAGGTGTACAGGGAACAGAGAAGATTCCTTTTTTCTGTTCTGCAAGCTTGGCACTTTCAGTTACTTAGTTACTTTACAGCAGACCTGTGGCTGTTTTTTGATGCCTTTCTCTATCTCTCCTTGTGTTAAAGCTTCTTCAAGATAGTTCTCTGTGGATCTGCCTTTTTCAATGCTTTTTGCAAGTAAGCTAAGATGGGCGCTGTTATCATGTGACCTGTACAAAATGCCAAGTGATCTCCCAAATAAGACCGACACTTTGAACAGCCCTTCTCTCACCTGTGATTTTTTGCTTTTGTCCTGGTTAAGGCACAATTTACATTCTTGCAATGAGGCGGCAACAAATCTTTGTCATCTTCTGGACAAGACCACAGTGAACTATAATTATATTAAAGGTTTTCTTTTATCATCTCGGAAGAGGAGACCCAGTGTTAAATCCACAACTCTGTCCAGTAGCTTGGAACCATTTTAAAACTATCTTTAAACTCAGTCCAAGGTTTTAATTAAAAAAAAACCTTTAAAGTAGTTTTCTAAAAGTTCGTACTATCATAACTGTGCTCTGTAACAATGCTATATAAGTGTGAGTAGTTGTTTTTGTATTTTCCCACACCCTTGCTCTTGACTGACCAAAGTGGTACCAGTGAACGCTGGATGTTTCAGATTCATAGAATCTCAATGACTCTATCAGGTGGATAATCTTTAATTAAAAACTGAAAATGCTGGAAATCCTCAGTGCATCTGGCAGCATTTGTGGAGAGAGAAACAGAGCTAATAGTTTCAATTGTGGCCTTTCACCAGAGTTTGGATGAGTATTGCCAGAGTTTTCTCTTTTTATTTCAGATTTCCAGCATCCCCGTATTTTGTTTTGTAGATAATCTTTCATTTTAAGTGTGTGGCAACATAGATGAGAAATTGAGGAATTATTGCAGTTTCAATAATACTTACATTTAGTTAATTATTATGCCTACTTGCAGGAGGTATCCTTTTGTGTCCTGGATTGTACTGATGGAATTCTCACCGGTGCTGTGAATATGCTGGAAAATATTTTCATGCCAGCTATTTCCACATCTGAAAAATGGGGAGCACTAAATCAATCAATACATGGGGATAGAGAGAAGAAAGATTTCAAAGATACTATTCGTAGATACATCACTTTCCTAAATGGTAAGATATTTTAACAGTTAAATCAGTCTGAGCATTAGACAAGTCATATCTTTTATTTGAACACTAGATTAATGTTCACATTATACTATTTAATCAAAAGCCAGTGGTGGCATAGATATAATCTTGTGGTTGATCAATCAACACAGTGGGCTGAATTTTGTGCTGGGGGTGGGATATCTGCTGTTAGAGTTGGTGGTGAGCTTAACAATGTTTGCTGGCATGCCCTGCAGCTATTTAATTACTGTTAGGTCTGTCATTGGCTTTGGCTTGAGTTGAGCAGTGGAGTAGTGGTTACTGCTGGGACTGGAGGCAGTCCCCAAAGACGGAGCCAGGGTTGGGCTGATGGCTCAGCTTCTATTTCAGCAAAAGCAGAAGGCACCTACAATTTGAGTGCTGCTGTGTAAACTGACACTGAGGCCATGAAATCTTAGTTTCTTATCATGCTGGCTTTGAATGCTGCCACCATGATTGCAGATGCCAGAGCTCATAGAGATTTTGAGTCTTAGCAGTAGTCCAGCAATCTTCCTGCAGCTGAGTACAAGGATTCCTGAGGCCCGTTTTGGGAACCTTGGCACTGTGGAGCATGAACCCTGCTCTCTCAGGATGACACATTCATTCTCCACTGACTGCCATTCTGCCAGTGCCATTGATGTTGCCTGTCAGTTAGCCAGCCTTCACTGTTGCCACCCATGCCAGAGTGTGCAAAGCGAGGTCTTCGAGGTCCAGAGCTGGTTGACTGTCCTGCAAGGCCATCTGCAGTCTCTTCTACTGAAAATCAATAGTTTTCATCAAGCCATGCTGCAGCACTGAGATAGAATTGTGTTGGACCACTAGGCCTGGCAAAATCTCTAAGCGTGAGTTTTGTATGGAATATTTAATGTTTTGTTGATCATGTGGATGTGGAATGGTTGGATTGTAGTGGCTTTTAGTTCAGGATTATATCTAAGAGAACACTGATGTTTTATAACAGGGATGCTAAGGTGTGGGACTGTCATACAATGGGGAGCTGGGGGTTTTATTCACAGAAATTGGAGTTGAATGTTGAATGGAATGTGGATGCAGACGTGGTCACTGCCTGAGGTTCTAGTTGAATTCTGGTGCTAACGGATATGCTCTAACGATGGCAGGTTGTGGAAGAGACAACAGATCACCATCAATTGAAACACCTGTTCTGGCGAACAGTGTTCCCTCCAGTGTTGTCAAAGCAGCAGAAGTGTTGTTTTGGCACCACAATTGTCTACTCAGTTATGATTAACGTGGAAGCATGGTTCTTGTGTGTCTGCTGTCTACATGTTGTTGAGTTGTTGGAGGTCAGTCATCTCAGCTCCAGAACATCACTGCAGGAGCTCCTCAGGGTAGTGCCCTTGGCCCAACCATCTTCAGCTGCTTCAACGAAGACCTTCCTTCCATCATAAGGTCAGAAGTGGGGATGTTCACTGGTGATTGCACAATGTTCAGCACCATTCGCGACTCCTCAGATACTGAAGCAGTCCATGTCCAAATGCAGCAAGATCTGGACAATATTCAGGCTTGGGCTGACAAGTGGCATGTAACATTCAGGCCACACAAGTGCCAGGCAATGACATTCTCGAACAAGAGAGAATCTAACCATTGCCCCTTGATGTTCCAAGACATTACCGTCACTGAATCCTCCATTATCAACATCCTGGGGGTTAGCATTGACAAGAAACTGAACTGGGCTAGATTTATAAATACTGTGGCTACAAGAGCAGGTCAGAGGCTAGGGGTAACTCACCTTCTGACTCCCCAAAGCCTGTCCACCATCTTCAAGGTTCACGAATGTCCTTTAGGGAAGGAAATCTGGCATCATTACCTGGTTTGGCCTACATGTGACTCCATACCCACAGCAATGTGGTTGACTCTTAACTGCCATCTGAACAAGGGCAATTAGGGATGGGTAATAAATGCTGGCCTAGCCAGCGATGCCCACATCCCATGATTGAATAAAAAAAGGTTAGGAGTGTGATGGAATACTCCCCACTTCAGCTCCCACAACACTCAAGAAGCATGACACCATCCAGGACAAAGTAACACACTTGATTCGCACCGTATCCACAAACATTCACTCCCTCCACCACTGGCGCATAGTAGCAGCAGTGTGTATCATCTACAAGATGTACTGTAGGAATTCACCAAGGCTTCTTAGAGAGCACCTTCCAAACTCATGACAACTATCATCTGGAAGGACAAAGGCAGCAGATAGATGGGAACACCACCACCTGGAAGTTCCCCTCCATGTCACTCACCATCCCGACTTGGAAATATATTGCTGTTCCTTCACTGTCGCTGGGTCAAAATCCTGGAACTCCTTTCCTAACAGCACTATACCACATGGACTGTAAAAGCAGCTCACCACCACCACCACCTTCTCGAGGGAAACTAGGGATGTGTAATAAATGCTGGCCCAGCCAACGAAGCCCACATCCCTTGAAAGAATAAAAGAAAATCCTGGAGTCACATTGAGGTAGGAAATGATAAAGGCAAGAAGCCAATTGTGGGAGTGGTGTACAGGCCTCCTCATTGTAACTACATGGTAGGACAGAGTATAAATATAAAAGAGATAATAGGAGCTTGCCAGAAAGGTGCAACAATAACCATGGGGAATTTTAATCTACATATAGACTGGAAAAATCTGACGGGCAAAGGTAGTGAGCATGGATTTATAGAATGTTTTCAGGATAGTTTCTTAGAACAGCATGTTCTGGAGCCAACCAGACAGCAGGCTGTACTAGACCTGGTATTGAGCAGCGAGATATCATTAATTGATAACCTCCTGGTGATCATTCACCTAGGTAGCAGTGATCATAATATGATTGAATTTTTCATTCATTTTGAGGGAGAAACGAGTGCATCCAAGACTAGTATTTTAAACTTAAATAAGCGCAATTATGAAGGCATGAAAGCAGAGCGAGCTAAAATGAACTGATGAATAGAGGTTCAGTGGCAGGCATATAAAGGGATATTTCAGCATACACAGAATATATACATTCCAATGAGAAAGAAAAATTCCAAGGGAAGGACCCACCATCCGTGGTTAACTAAAAAAGTTAAAGACAATATCAAACTGAAAGAAAAAGCATATAATTGCGCAAAGACGGGTGGCAGGTCAGAAGGTTGGAAAGAATATAAAGAACAGCAAAGAATGACAAAAAGATTAATAAGGAGGGAAAAGTTACAGTACAGAGAGAAAATTAGCTAGTAATATAAAGATGGATAGTAAGAGTTTCTATCAATATTTAAATAAGAAAGGAATGATCAAATTGAGCATTGGCCCGATAGAAAGTGTGTCTGGGGAATTGATAATGGAAAGCAGGGAGATGGCAGATAAATTAAACAGGTATTTTGCTTAAGGCTTCACTGCAGAGGCCACAAGTAACATCCTGGAAATAGTAGTAAATCAGGAAATGGAAGAGAGGGAGGACCTCGGGAAAATTACAATCACCAGGGAGGTGGTATTGAGCAATTTGTTGCGGCTGCAGGCTGACAAATCCCCAAGTCCGGATGTACTTCACCCTAAGGTCCTGGAAGAAGCGGCTAGTGAGATGATTGATGCATTGGTTTTAATTTTTCAAAATTCCCTAGAGTCGGGAGAGGTTCCATTAGACTGGAAAATGGCAACTGTAACTCCTTTATTCAAAAAGGGAGGGAGACAGAAAGTAGGAAGCTACAGGCCAGTTAGCCTAATACCTGTCCTGGGAAACTGTTAGAAGCTATTATTAAAGATGCTATAGCAGAGCACTTAGAAAAATTCAAGGCAATCAGGCAGTGTCAACATGGTTTTGTGGAAGGGAAATCATGAGTAACCAATTTATTGGAGTTCTTTGAAGGAGTCACGTGTGCTATGGATAAAGGGGAACCAGTGCATGTACTGTACTTAGATTTCCAGAAGGCATTTGATAATGTGCCATATCAAAGGTTATTGCGGAAAATAAAACCTCATGGAGTAGGAGTAACATATTGGCATGGATAGAAGATTGACTAGCTAACAGGAATCAGAGAGTAGACATAAATGGGTATTTTTCTGATTGGCAAGATATGACAAATGGTGTGCCACAGAGATCAGTGCTAGAGTCTCAACTTTGTACAGTTTATATAAATGACTTGGATGAATGGGTCGAAGGAATGGTTGCTAAATTTGCTGACGACACAAAGATAAATTGGAAAGTAAATTGTGAAGAGGACATAAGGAGGCTACAACGCAACTTAGATAGGTTAAGTGAGTTGGCAAAGCTCTGGCAAATGGAGTAAATGTAGGCAAATATGAAATTGTTTATTTTGACAGGAAGAATAAAAACAAAACTTATTATTTAAATGGTGAGAGATTGCAGAGCTCTAAGATTCAGAAGGATCTGGCTGTCCTTGTCCATGAATCACAAAAGGCTAGTATGCAGGTACAGCAAGTTATTAGGAAAGTTAATAGTATACTATCATTTATTGTGAGGGGCATAGATTACAAAAGTAGGGAGGTTATGCTTCAATTGCACAGGGTATTGGTGAGACCACATCTGGAGTATTTTGTACAGTACTGGCCTCCTTATTTAAGGAAACATTTAGGTGCTTTGGAAGCAGTTCAGAGAGGTTTTGCTAGACTAACACCAGGAATGGGTAGGTTGTCTTAAGAGGAAAGGTTGGGCTTGCACCCACTGGAGTCTAGGAGAGTAAGAGGTAACTTGATTGAAACCTTTAAGATCCTAAGGGGTCTTGACAGGGTGGATGTGGAGAGGATGTTTCCTCTTGTGGGAGAATATAGAACTAGCGTCACTGTTTAAAAATAAGGGGTTGCTCATTTAAGGCAGAGGTGAGGAGAATTTTTTTCTCTGAGTGTTGTGAGTGTTTGGAACTCTCTTTCTCAAAAGGCGATGGAAGCAGAGTCTTTGAACATTTTTAATGCAGAGCCAGATGGATCAGTAATTTGACAAGGAAGTATTCAATGAACGGCATGACACTTGGAAGTTCTGAGGAACAAAGGGACCTTGGCATGTGTCCATAGATCTCTGAAGGTGGAGGGGCATGTTAGTGGGGTGGTGAAAAAGGCATAAGGGACACTTGCCTTTATCAATCGAGGCATAGATTACAAAAGTAGGGAGGTCATGTTGGTGAGGCCACAGCTGGAGTACTGTGTGCAGTTCTGGTCGCCACATTATAGGAAGGATGTGATTGCACTGGAGGGGGTGAAGAGGAGATTCACCAGGATGTGGCCTGGGATGAAACATTTAAGTTATGAAGAGAGGTTGGATAGACTTGGATTGTTTTCGTTGGAGCAAAGAAGACTGAGGGGGCGACCTAATCGAGGTGTACAAGATTATGAGGGGCATGGACAAGGTGGATAGGGTGCAGCTGTTCCCCTTAGCTGAAGGGTCAGTCACAAGGGGACACAAGTTCAAGGTGAGGGGCAAGAGGTTTAGGGGGTATATGAGGAAAAACTTTTTTACCTAGAGGGTGGTGACGGTCTGGAATGCACTGCCTGGGAGGGTGGTGGAGGTGGGTTGCCTTACATCCCTTAAAAAGTACCTGGGTGAGTACTTGGCACGTCATAACATTCAAGGCCAAGGGCCAAGTGCTGGTAAATGGGATTAGGTAGGTAGGTCAGGTGTTTCTCATGTGTCGATGCAGACTCGATGGGCTGAAGGGCCTCTTCTGCACTGTTTTGTGATTCTGTGATTCTTCATACCAGATGGCATAACTTTAATCTGATATAGTCTACTTGGCCTTACAAAAGCTGATATCTCCTTTGCTCTCTTTGATAATGGTACCTGCCAATATCGTTTTAGTAACTCAATCTTTGTGATAATTTCTGATTGTCCCACTTTCTCAATGCAATCTTCCAATCGTGGTATGGCATATGAATCCACTTTTGTCACTGCAATCACCTTTCGATAGTCCACACACAGTCTTTGTGTTCCATCTGGTTTCGGTACCAGTACAATAGGCGAACTCCCGTTACTGCAACTAGACTCGACATGAAGCAGTTACTTTTTGTACTTGTGATAACTTTGCCAGATTTAATCTATAAGGTTGTTGCCTCGCTGAAGATGATATTTCTATACTACATACGTCAGGTAAAGCTTTCCCAACTCATTTCCACAAATTGGTTTGTGTGACTACAATAACTTTTCCAAAGCACTTTGACAGTTGCTTGGAAGGCAACTCAATATTTCATTAGAATTTCATGAGCAATCCTCAGAATCTAATTTCTGTACCCTTATGGGATAACAATCTGATGCACCTCTCTCCAGCTTTCATTTGCTGAGACATGATCCGACCGCCATTTTCTCATTAATATATTCCCTCAAAGATAATAACATACTGGAATACATTTTGCTCCGGCGTCTGAATAAGCTTTCTGATATAACTGTTTTAATTGCAAACCATTTTTCTGTAACTCCATAACCTCTTTGAGTTAATCACTTCAGCTGAACAGCCCTGCATTCCTTCCTTCTGAACCATGTTGTCAAATACGGTGGCAGCTAATTGGATTTCGACACCTTGTTCTTGCCTTTGCACCACTTGCTCACCTTGTTTATTTTGTTCTTCCCTATGGGCCTTAGATCTCATTATAACATAATCAGGAAACAATCCAGGATGTTCCTTCTGTAGCACTTCTGTTGAAAACACTTCTACAGGCTGCTCAACTACCACAGGCATCACTCACATTTGCAGTCCAGCTATATCATTACCCAGAATAAATTGATCCCCTGCAATGGGCAATTTTTCTACCACTCCAACTATAACTTCACCCGTCTCCCATTTACTCTTTACATTTATCTTCCACAACAGAAGAGGTTTAGTATCTCCATGAACCCTTATTATTATCTTCTCCTCTAACACTCCCTATGAACAACAAATATCACTATCCCACAACATTAAGGATTGACTAGACCCTGTGTCTCTTAAAATTTTAACATCTTTACCTACTCCACCCTGTAGACATGGAAACACTTTCCCTTCACATACAAAGTCTTTAAACATTTCTGCAAACAGCCTCCTCAGAATTCCCTTGAGTAAACTGTGAACACATTCCCACTTCTTTACCTTTCACTGGTTCTCCCTGTTTCACCTGCACTCAAACCATTGGTTTCTCCTATGCCTGAACCTCAGAACCCACAGTACTTTAACTTCCAGAACTTTTCTGTACCCCAATAATTCCTACAGGTTTTTCCTGCAATCTCTAACACACAGACCTCATATGCTCCACTTTATTACAATGAAAACACCTCAATTTTCAAATGTCACTTCTACCTTTAGCACCTTCCTTTTCATTCTGAGAAAAAACTCCCTGGGAACTTCCAGCTACTCCTTTTCCCTGACTACCCACCTTTCTTTTATCATCCCATTTTTATCCTTTTCCAATTTGAAAGTGAGATGGAGAAAAAGGTTTAGCTTATGAACTAACTCATAATCATCAGCTATCTCTGCTGCTTATCTTACAGAATCAACCCTCTGTTCCTCCACATGAGTTCTCAGTACCGAAGGGATTGAATCTTTAAATTCTTCCAAAAGAATAACTTCCCTAAGAGCTGCATATGTTGTCTCTATTTTTAATGGCCGTACCTATTGGTGAAAATTACTTTGTTTTACTCTTTCAAACTCCATATAAGTTTGTCCAGGCTGTTTTCTCATATTCCTAAATTTCTGCCTGTATGCTTCCGGAACCAACTAATATTCACTCAAAATAGCTTTTTTCACCAAATCATAATTCACTGACTTTTCTTCTGAAAGTGAAGCATATACCTCAAGCCCCCTACCTAACAACTTATACTGTAATAATAATGTCCAGTTTTCCTGTGGCCATTTCATCTGTTTCGCTAACTTCTCAAATGAAATAAAGAATGCTTCAATATCTTTTTCCTCAAACTTTGGAAGAGCTTGTACACATTTAAACATGTCCCCACTTTTCTAACTGCCAACATTTTCAGTTGGAATTCTCTCTCTCTCTTTCCTCCTTCTCCATCTTCACAAGTTCTAATTCCCTTTTAAAGGCCATTTCTCTGTCATTTGCTTCTAATTCAGGCTTTTTCATTTGCAATTGAAGTCTCACTACCTCCAGCAGTGACTCACTAGTGTCAGGTTTCACTTCCAACTGTAGATACTGTGCAATACTTTTAACTATACCTGATTTCCTAGCCCCCTCAGGTAACCCCAATTTTAACTTACCTGCCAGTTCTGTTAATTTACTTATGCTTCTTTTGTCCAACCCAGTTAGAGTTATCTGTTCTACTCCCAGACAAGTTTTAGCAATTGCCAAAGCTATCTTGCAGTCTCACCACTTCCAAAATACCTCACCAACTCCTGAATTCAAAGTGCCTCTCGTACTCGTGAGCTTAAGATTCACCAATTCCTAACCAATCGAGGAATTAGAAATATAATTTATCCCGACACAGCCCCCAATTGTTATGGCCGATGCAGCGGAGCTATTTAAAATTCTAGAGAGGAACTTTAAACAACTGTCATAGCCTATAATTTTAACTGTTGTGTTTGAGATGCAACTCTAAACGCAGGAATCAGACCACCAGTTGTCGAGGTTTTGCATTGAACCATAGGAAACGTTTTATTAATTTACACAGGTTAAAATAGATATACACATGGCTACAAATTACTACAATCATAACTTTTAACAAATTCCCAAACTAATCTCCATTAAGGCGCCAGCAACCCATAGACTTGACCAAACACCAGGCAAAACATTTTCATCTTACGAGTTCAAAATGAAGTTCTTTCATTTTTGTTGCTGTGGAGCCAGTTGGAGGCTTGCAACTGCCTTTTGATGTCACATTGCTTCTGCTCTGCATACCCAAAAACTACTGAAGGTATACCTACCAGCCCCTTCGAATGTTAATTCTCATTGCATCAACAACCACTGAACTAAACCTCTCTAACAATAAAACCCTTTTGATAGTACCAAATTTAATATTAATATAAACATATTGTTTGGTATCTGCTAGAAGGATGTCAGTTTTCACCCCACTTCTTGAATGCTCTATTCAAAAAATGTAAATGCACGCTATCTCTCTTACATATCAAAACTAGTACCCATCAAAGCACCCAGACTAGCTGACTTTAATCCAATTCAGACACACTTGCAGACCAAAGCTCTATTTTAAAAGAAAAATAGTTTTCAAAATATTATATATATTAATAGCTTCATGACACAGAACAAAAATCTCTGATGTTTGACCTCACCCAAGAAGCATGGCGGTGTTTCCTCTTGGTGTAGTACCTTGACTTCTTGAATCATCTTTGGACCATCTGTTTTATTGTGTTAGCTTTGCACAGCTTTCTGAAGTGACCTATGCAGTTGCAATTAAATCCTGTGCAGACATTGATCACATCTGTGGGGTTGCTTGGCTCCACAGTGCTGCCATGGTTGCCACCCCCTAGTGGTCCATTAGCTATTGTTTCCCTTGGCCTTGAGTGTCCCTGCCCCCTGACTGTTTTACTAGCTGGACTGTGGGGGTTGTTCTGTACCATGGCTTGCTTTTAACCCTTAAGATCAATCTGTGCTATAAACAGATGTCAAATTGCCTGACAATTTGAATGGCCTTTTCAAGGGTCAAATCTTCCATAGCTTGAGGTGCGTCTGAGAGTGCATCACCCACCACTCTGACAACAGTTCTCTCTCTGATTACCTCTGATTTCAGGTCACCGTAGTCACAGCCTTCAACCATTCTGTATAGGAGTAGTCAATAGGTTCTTCTAGCAGTTGGACACATTTATTAAACTTTGCTCTTTCAAGGATCTTGTTACTGCTCAAATCAAAATGTGTCAAATTATTTTATAACTTCATCATATTTTGCTGATTTATTGATTCCTTATTTAGCTATTATATCATCAGCCAATGCACCTAATGAATAAAGCAGTGTGTTAACCTGTTCAGATTCTGTCTTTTTATCTAGACCTTAAGCAATCATGTATATAAGGAATCTTTTTCTTCAATGCCCCCAATGTTGTGACTCGCCTGGGCCTTGGGTCCTAAATGATCTGGTGATGTAGAATTTTGATTGACGGCCATTTAAAATTAAAAGTGTGTATAACTTTAAATGTTGTTAGGAAATCCAAGATGGTGCTGCCACATGCTTCTTCTCAATGAGGTTTCCCACGCTCGTCAGTTTTGGTAGGTTCCAGCAGACATGGTGGTCTCGATTTCATTGTTTTAAATTTTCATCAGCGACTTCCTAGATCAACTTTTTTTTGAGTCTTCTCCACATTATCTGAGCATTCTAAGGTCTTGAAGCTGTTGATTCCCAGGAGTTAAAAATGCCAATTACTTTTTAATTCAATTTAACTATTTTTTTGTCTGGCGCCGGCTCGAGACTCGGGCTGTGCGTGGTGCATTTTAAATAGCAATTCTTATTGCTGCTAACTTAAAAGTTTTTATAAACTTGTTCTGGCCAAGAACTGAATATTTTTAGCTGACCCCTGGTAGTTCGCCTGATTCTGCAATCTTTGGGTATTGAAGCTAGACTTGCACAGGATTCAGTGGAGTTTTCTGCTTCAGCGTGGAATTTTATTTTGCATTCTGTGATGAACAGTTTAATCACAGAAAATGATTCATCTTCAAGGACTAAGAACATCCGGAAGAATTTGTGTTTTAAAAGTCTCTGTTCCTGAAAGGGTTAATGCAAGAACTCTGCTTATCTTGGAAGAGACATCCATTTACAAGATAATTAAGAAGTCACAAAGAAGCCCGAAAGCTCTTCACCTTGGTGGAATGTGTACAAAAGGATTCACATGGCTGTGGAAAAATAAACATGCCTGGAACTATGTTTAAATTTGGTTTTGGTTTTGGTTTGAGAAGAAGGACTAACTGCTTGTGAAGGAAGACGGTAGTCTTTTTTGCAATCCAGAGCCAGTCACAGACGGAAGTGAATATGAGCTGCTTCTAAGTTGCTCTGCATGCTGGAATTGAGCACCTGCAGGTGTTCCTCAAGTCTGCCTGAAAAGCAGTGCAAGAGTCTCATTGATTGGTTCACAGATCAATGCTGAGAGACCAACTGCATAACCCAGGTACCATTTCAAGGACTCCACCATCTTTCCTTTTCCTTTGAACAATTAATTCCTCCATTCTTTTTGGTCTTTGTATGTGTGTGTGACTTAGGATATCTCCAATGAGTAATTGGTATACTTTCATATCTCACATTGCATGTTATTAAACCTGGATGGCGTCAAGCTTCTTGAATGTTGTGAGAACTGCACTCACCCAGGCAAGTAGAGAGTATTCCTTCACACTCCTGATTTGTGCCTTGTAGATGGTGGACAGGCTTTTGGGAGTCAGGAGGTGAGTTACTCGTCGCGGGATTCCTAGCCTCTGATCTGCTCTTTTAGCCAAAGTATTTAAATAGCTAGTTCAGTTCAGTTTCTGGTCAACAGTAACCCCCAGAATGTTGATAGTGGGGGATTCAGTGATGGTAAGGCCATTGAATGTCAAGGGGCAATGGTTAGATTCTCTTTTGTTGGAGAATGTCATTGCCTGGCACTTGTGTGGTGTGAATGTTACTTGTGAACCTGAGCCTGGATATTGTCCAGGTCTTGCTGCTGCATTTGGATATGGACTCATTCAGTTTCTGAGGAGTCGTGAATGGTGTTGAACATTGCTCAATCATCAGCAAACATCACCACTCCTGACCTTATGATGCAAGGAAGGTCATTGATGAAGCAACTGAAGAAGGTTGGGTCCAAGACACTACCCCGAGGAAATCTTGCAGTGATGTTCCGGAGCTGAGATGACTGACTTCCAACAACCACAACCAACGTACTTTGTGCTAGGTATGACTTTAAACAGCGGAGAGATTTCCCCCTGATTCCCATTGACTGCTGTTTGTTAGGGCTCCTTGATGCCACACTCTGTCAAATGCGGCTTTGGTGTCAAGGGCAGTCACTCTCATCTCACCTTGGGAGTTCAGCTATTTTGTCCATGTTTGAACCAAGGCTGTAATGAGGTCAGGAGCTGAGTGGCCTTGGTGGAACCCAACCTGGGCATCAGTGAGCAGGTTATTGCTAAGCAAGTGCCGCTTGATGGCACTGTTGATAACCCCTTCCATTACTTTATTGATGATGGAGAGTAGACTGATATGGCACTAATTGGCTGGGTTGGATTTGCCCTTTTTGTGTACAGGACATACCTGGGCAATTTTCCACATAACCCGGTTGATGCCAGTGTTGCAGCTGTACTGGAACAGCATGGCTAGGGGCACGGCAAGTTCTGGAGCACAAGTCTTCTATTGCCGGAATATTGTCAGGGCTTATAGCCTTTGCAGTATCCAGTGCCTTCAGCCATTTCTTGACATCAGGTGGAGTGAATTGGATTGACTGAAGACTGCCATCTCTTGGGATCCTCCGGAGAAGGCCAAGGTGGATCACCCACACACTTCAGGCTGAAGATTGTAGCAAGTGCTTCAGCCTTATCTTTTGCCCTGAAGTGTTGGGCTTCCCCATCATTGAGGATGGGGACATTTGTGAAGCCTCCTCCTCCAGTGAGTTATTTAATTGTTCACAACCATTCACGACTTAGATGCAGAGCTTAGATCTGATCTGTGGGTTGTGGGATCACTTAGCTTTGTCCATCACTTGCTGCTTATGCTATTTGGCGTGCAAGTAGTCCTGTGTTGTAGTTTCACCAGTTTGACACCTTTTTAGGTATGTCTGGTACTGCTCCTGGCATGCTCCACTGCACTTTCCATTGAACCCGGGTGGATCCCCTGGCTTGATGGTAATGGGGGATTTGATGGGCTATGAGGTTACAGATTGTGTTCGAGTACAAACCTGCTGCTGCTGATGGCCCACAGCACCTCATGGATGCCCAGTCTTGAGTTGCTAGATCTGTTCGAATCTGTACATGATGGAAGTGCCACTCAACACGATGGAGGGTATCTTCAATGTGAAGGCAGGACTTTGTTTCCACAAGGACTGTGTGATGGTCACTGCTATCGATAATGTCGTGGACAGTTCCTTCGGCAGGCATGTTGGTGAGGATGAGATCAAGTATGTTTTTCCTTCTTTTTGCTTGCGTCACCACCTGCCACAGACCCAGTCTAACAGTTATGTCCTTTAGGACTCAGCTGGCTCGGTCAGTAGTGGTACTACCAAGCCACTCTTGGTGTTGGACATTGAAGCCCCTGATCCAGGGTATATTCTGCTCCTTTGCCAACCTCAGTGCTTCCTCCAAGTGGTGTTCAACATGGAGGAGCACTAATTCATCAGCTGAGGGAGGGCGGTATGTGCTAATCAGCAGGAGATTGCCTTGTCCATGTCTGACCTGATACCATCAGACTTCATAGAGTCAGTGTTGAGGACTCCCAGGTAATCTTCTTCCTGACAGTATACCACTGTGCCGCTGCCTCTGCTGGGCCTATCCTGCCAGTGGGACAGGACATACCCAGGAATGGTGATTGTGGTGTCTGGGACATTATCTGTAAGATATGATTCCGTCAGGATGACTGTGTCAGGCTGTTGCTTGCCTAGTCTGTGAGACAGCTCTCTCAGCCCCAAGATGTTCGTAAGGAGGACTTTGCAGGGTCAACAGAGCTGAGATTGCCTTTGTCATTTCCGGTGTCTAGGTTGATTACCCTGGTGATCCATCCAGTTTCGTTCCTCTTTTGAGACTGGTTAGGCCATTTCGGAGGGCATTTATGTATCAACCACATTGCTGTGGTTCTGGAATCACATGTAGGCCAGACGAGGTAAGGACAGCAGATTTACATCCCTAAAGGACCGGATGGGTTATAACAACAATTGACAATGGTTTCATGGTCATCATGAGACTTTTAAGTCGAGATATTTTAAAATTTAATTCAGTGTACTGTGGAGGGATTCGAACCCGGGTCCCCAGAGCATTACCCTTGGTCTCTGGAATATTAGTCTGGAATATACCCCTATTAGCCTGGAATACACCACTATGCCATCACCACCCCTGAGTCCCAGCTAAGGGTCAAAGACAGGGGTAGAAACAGGTCCCAGTTAATTTAGGGGAAAAGGGAAAGTGCAGAGAAACAGGCTCCCAGTTAGAGAACTGCCATTGGGAGCAGAATAAATAAAGAGTGCTCAGGAGAAGCCCTGGTAATTGAAGAGGGCTGCTGGGGCAAAAGTATCCCTTTGGAGCAGTAGCGCTCTGCTCGGCGCGGCCAAAGATCTGTAGTTTGTAGTTTGGTGCATGGGTGTGTACTTGGGAATCCAGGGCAATGGAATTTCAGAAGGCAAGATTGAAACACTGAGAAATGGGCCATTGCTAATGCCCTATGACTCTGGTAATTAAAGAGGGCTCAGGGGAAGTCCTGAAGATCCAAGAAGGCAGTGGAAGGTTTATGACTCCATTTTGCAGAGTATTGGGGCAATAGTAGTGTTCCGCTCAGTGCAGCTGAAGAGTTGAAATTGTACTTGTAAGTTGATGTTTGAATGTACTTGGGAATCCAGGAAAATGGAATCTCAAAATTCGAGATTGAAATCCTGCGTGATCGGCCATCATTGAAACCGTCTCGAGTTGGAGCAACCTTGAGAGAAAATTCAAAGGTGAGATCTTTGAAGGTGAGGGTTGGAAACCTTCATGAGGGAGATAGAGTTTCAGTGAGTTTGGTTGACTCACAGTGTCACCAACACCTGGGTAGGTTGTTGAGAAATCCATGGAATTTGTCTTGGGGCAGCCTTTTCCCCCCATTGGGGCGGGGGGTTGTGCGGGTGCAGACGCGGGTGGGCGGATTCCCGATCGCCATTTTACGTGGGCGGGCCAATTAAGACCTGCCCAACGTGACATCCGCCCGGAAGCGTCGTGCACACCCTGTATGGGTGGTGGGAAGAGTTCCCTGAGCTAGGAGTGCGTTCTTTTGCGCATGCGCTCAAAAGTGCGCACAGATCTCCCTGAGGCAAAGTGTTGCCTCAGGGAGCTCAGCTCAAGTTTGAAAACTTTATTAAAGGGAGAAAAAAATATTCCTGACATGTCCCCTCATATGACACTGTCACATGAGCAGTGACATGTCAATTATTTCTATTTAAAAATTTTGTACACATTTTAAATCCCACATGAAAACTCATCCTGCCCGTGGATGAGGTTTCATGTTTTTTCTGAAGGCTGCCTGGGCACTTCGTCTGCCCGCCAGCCTTAAGGTTGGATGGGCAGGTCTATTAATTGGGTTAATTACTTTTTTAAGGACTTAAGTGGCCGTTGGCAGTTCGGCGGGTGCGCAGCTGACTCTGGTGCGCGCCCGCCAAACTAAAGATCGGAATGATGTGAGGTGACGTCGGGACGCACACCTGACGTCACCCCGCGTTATTTTATGTATCGGTGAGCAGGCCCTGTCTCCACTCGCCGACTGGAAAATGCAGCCCCCGATGTCACCTGCCGTTTATTGTGCAGTGTGGGGTGTCCAACCACAATTTGTCTGTTAATTCACATGCACCTCATATTTCTCCTGAAGGTTAGAGTATGAAATAGATATTGTAAATTGTTTTATTTTTCTGACCTTGTATAGTAAAGTTTATTTTTGTTTGTTCAAAACCCATGGAATGTTGTGGCTTGATTCTATTGGCAAGTGTCTTGAATCTTGCTTAATTTAAACAAAATATTATTGGTCCCTAACCAGAGCTCATCAACAACTTGGAGGTCTGTCCAAGGATCATAATGTCCACTTAAAGGACAGTGTAATGTTTACCATTGAAGTGTATTTTTTTCAGTTGTGCTTAAAGTAAAAAATGATAAGTTCTGTTTTGGGGTTTGAAGTGTAAAATATCTGCAAAAACAATGTTCAGTCAAAAGTGCTTTTAGCCTGGTGTTACAGCAAAAGTCTTAAAACGTGAAATCTTGCTATGTTATCATTTCAGCTATTAACTGGAAATTAAAATTTCTTTTTTTTTTAAAGAATTATTGGTCTCGACAGGGATCATAACAATGCCATGAAATATTTATTTCCCAATGACCTGGGTTTTATGTGCTCCAGCCGGGCGCATTTTCAGCAGGGTGCGCAGGTGAAATAGGACAAATGCCACCCCCATCACCTTTCCGCTCAGCCCATAACATTGTAGGTGGCTGCGTGCCGAAATCGGAAACCCGCCTGTCATATTTAAATAAATAATCAAGGGTCAATTGAACTTGTTAACAAACCAGTTGACCCTGATAATACATTGCCCACGCTAAAACACTGTGGGGAATGGCAGGCCATTTTCTTAAAAAAAACTTTTTAAAAGGTCAGGAAGGAAGGTGGTGCACTACATTGAGCGGTGCCCTTTTGTGCATCAGCAGGCAGCTACAGTGAGTGGCTCTTTAGAAGCAAGAAGGCTTGGCTGATGATTCTTGTAGTGATGTAGATGAGAAGTGCAAAAGGAGCCACATGACCACAAGGGTTATTGCGAGGAACCCTTTTTTGGAAAATTTGGAGAACATTGAACTTTGGATATTCTTCCTCCTGGATTATTTTTTAAAAGCTTGCAATATTAATTTGGGCTGTGATTATGCTATTCTTCAAGCAACCATAGGTCAATAGATAGATGTCCAGCGAGGAACACCTGGAGAAGGAAGAGATACTTTGTATATCTAAGTTAACAAAGAATTGCTGTTGCCAGGCTAAAGACTCTTGCTGATTGATTGAAAATGCCTGGCCTAAGAGAAGCATTCTTTTAACATCTTAGTCTTTAAAACTCCAAGTCAGTGAGTGTGTGGGGTGTCTTAGAAGCAGGTTGCAAGAAAAAGTCTCTCCCTCTTTCTGCCCCACCTTTGTGTCACATGTGGTCTAGGGTGAGTTAAAATTTCCTCAGAAACATCTCATCGGAATAAATAAAGTGTTTTTTTTGAAAGTCTGCAAAGTTGTGATGAATAAGAGTCATCAAGGACTGTTTCACCAATAAATCTATCTGAAGGAACTTCCAGATTTATCGTGACCAGAATTCTGTTAAATCAGCAACGTTGAGATCCTTTTGAATTTTATCCTTTTACAAGAATTGTTCCCATCCTCCAGCCTCTGCAGGGGATTGTGTTTGTTTTGTCCTGTTTTGTGTTTGGGGCTTCAAATATCTTTTTTCAAAAAGGGGAAAAAATCATTACACTTCTGAACTACAACTTGTGTGTTAATCAATTTATTAACTTGCTTTAACAAGTAATTTGTTTTATAATAAATCAATTTTTTGTGTTTACTGGAAGAAGCCTGGTTAGAGCTTTTTAAATCTGGAAATAACAGTTTCAAAGGTAATAACTAGCCAGTTTTGTGAGTGAATTAAACATTTAAATTATTGTTGTAACCTGTGGAGAAGTGGAGCTGGAATTGACCTTGCACTGCTCCTATCACGGTCTGTAACACTATCATTAGACAAGACATTGGATTCCTGCTGATGCAGTTGAAGTGCCTCGACAGATCTGGAGACCCTTTAAATATATGTCCCATCAATGGTCTCCAGAATGATTCTGGTCTCATGTGCGTTGTGCAATATCATGTATCAGAAAGGAGCAAAGCTGGAGGAAGAGGAAGATACATATCAGTTGGCCTGCTGCAATCAGAAGGAGGAGGAAGAAGAGGGGCCAGATGTGGCTATGGTGTCTGTAGCCATTCATCTGGATGCCAGGGAAGCCTCCAAAACTCTCACACTGGCACTCATCAGCTAATCTGATTGCATTAGATTCTCTGACAGTGCAATCATAAATCATGCCTCCTGACAACACAATCCATTCCAGCAGTCAAAATTCCGACCATCATATTTACACCCTTCCTTCCTTAACCTGATCATACCATTCACCTAAAGGCTACTATTCAAGGTGAATATGGGAAGCACCAAACAAAAACAAAAATTGCTGGAAAAACTCAGCAGGTCTGACAGCATCTGTGGAGTGAAAGACAGAGTTACTGTTTTGAGTCCGTATGACTCTTCTTCAGAACACTGCTTTTATCTACTGGAAGCACCAAAGTGGAGACCAGGAGAATGAAGAGTGTTCATTGTATATTAATTGTGTTTGATTGTATGCAGTTGGTGGGCATTACCTGGAGATTGTGCCCCTTCGAACAGACATTTTTGGGCTAGGAGGTGCATGCTTGTGATGTGTAACTCTGTAAATAAATGCTGATGAAAGTACGTAAAGATTGGCTCCAGCTATTCACCAGTTGGCTTTGAACTAGGAGTTCAAATAAAGTGTTGCTTTCATTGAAATAAATATTAACATAATACATGAACATACATCAAGGCACATCACCATGCAAGTATTATGTGCCCTTTATCTGCTTGCTATTGTTGTGATGTGAAGTGCATGTGTGTTTAAGGGCGCTTATGAAATTAGTTTTTTATTCTTTAAGGACAATGTTTTAATTTAGAAAAAAGGGTGATGTTGCAAAGTAATGTACATATACCTTTAAAGGTGCATATCTGAAACTGCTGTCCATCACTATCCACAAAGGCAGGTTGAGATTTATATTCCCATGACTCTGGATGGAACAAAGCAGCAGCCCTACAGGTCAAACATGTCTACAGAGACTGTCAGTTATGATTGTATATATATAGTCTTGCCTTCAAATAAAGAACCCACATTATTGTCTTACCTATCCTTTTTGTATAATTGATACATATGTGAAAAACAGAAGAATGCACCATGGTAGCAGTGACTTTTGAAGATTCTGATGAGAAATGTAGAAGCCTCAACCCTTCCATATGAAGAAGAGTTGGTGTGGCGGTGGAACAACTGTCTAGTACTGTGTGTAGATGATTCTGTGCCATTGCAGGAATTTTATACATAGTGCCTTCATTGTGGGACATTTCTCCTTGATCCAGCCAGCAGGCATTGGGTTCTGGTAAGATTGTTCAAATTCAGGAGAGCTTGTGCGGTAGCAGGCAGGTAAAACGATATTTTATTGTTCCAGGACATCACTCCTGCACTGCAGCACAGCCTGAACTCCATCACTGATGCCATAGTTGGCCTCTAACAATGTGTACACGAGAGTGGTGCAGGGCCGCTCGATTTCACTCCAGCTACCCCTTATCCCCAAGGAGTCAGCCACCTATAGGCTGGAGGATCAGCAGGTGCGCACCCCGGGGCCAACCACCCAAGTGTCTGCGGAGATTGTCCAGCCCATCTGAAGCACATCCGAATGTTTTTGGAACACACTTCCTCAAAAGGCAGTAGAAGCAGTCTTTGAACATTTTTAAGGCAGAGCTAGATAGATTCATGATTAACAAATGGGTGAAAGATTATCAGGGGTAGGCAGGAATGTGGGGTTGAGGTTACATTCAGATTGGCCACGATCTTATTGAACGGCAGAGCAGGTTCAACAGCCCGAGTATACTCCTCCTAATTTGTATGCTTGTATCTGCTCTTCCTGTGACCCCAGCAGCTCCAGCTCCACAGCTTGAGGGGGTGCCACTGTCACACAACCGGTCCTCAAAAGCAGGTCTCGGCTGCCCAGAGCACGCCCGTCAAAGACATCATAGATGGGGCGTAGCAGTCAGCTGGCTGTCTCCACTTCCGCTGTGGATGTCCTGGGAGCAGCAAGATGTAGTGGTAGGGTTAGGAAGGTTAAGAAAATGTAATTATTTTTGAGTCAACCAAGTAAACTAAATTAACAAAATTAGGGACAAAGTAAAAGGCAACCCCTTAAAGGGAAACTGCAAAAACAAAGACAAAATTTAAAGGAAACTTACAAACATTAAACCAAAATGTGATTAACAGGGTAAATAAAACACCCCAGTCCCTGTGGTGCCCACCGAGCACGGAAGGCATCGATAGTGCCGACAGACACCACGTGCTCCCTCTCCAGGGACACCCAGCCGTGAACATAGCCGCGGAAGAGGGGTAGACAATCGGGCTAGATGATCCCTTGATTGCCCGCTGCCTGGACCTGTTAATGGCCAACTTGGCCAGGCCCAGGAGCAGGCTCACGAAGAGGTCCTCCTCCCTCTCGGCCCCGCCCTCTCTGCACTGTGTGTCCGTAGATTAGGAGCGTGGGACTGAAGTGCAAACAGAACAACAGTGAAAGATTTTTTAGATAACTGAAAAGGGAGTGCAGCTACAACACTCTCTTTATACATGGTGCACGGACTCCAAGAGGCTGTGAAAGATGCAAGTATGTTGGGAGTCCTTGAACCGACATAACCTATGATTCTATGGGACTGCTGCTTGTGATACCCTCCACCCCAGGTTCCCGAAGGAAAGTGGGAGGACACCCCCACTGGGGACCTCCACAGCCGGATGGCAACAAGGCACATCAGGGCGTGTCCGGACAGTGAGCGAGGGCAAGGAAGTGAAGTGTGTGCAGCAGCAGGACATACAGGAAACCCCTCCGCACCATACTAAAGGGCATGGAGGCCATTTCTGCGAGGCGACTCAGGTTGCGGAGCACCGGCTCCCGAGGGAGGGTTCGGAGCTTGGGGCCAATGTGGAATTCTGTCTGACCAGGGATATACTAGGACAGAAGACCACCGCGCACCTGCGCCACATCGAGACCCAGAATGGCGTCGGGGCCGAGCACGGCCATCCTTAGACCTTGAATTGCGTTGGCTGTGAGCTGGATGACCATGGATGTGCGATGCGCCAATTCCTGTGTTAGCATCCAGCCCAATCCTCCGCCACGCAGCACATCCCTGATCCTGGTCACCCCGGTAGACACAGCCCTCCTGTCCGCCAGCCACTGAAAACGGCAGAGGGGCGGATCCCAGAGCAGCAGCTCTCTGACAAAAGCCGCTACTTCTGACAGCGGAGAGCTGCGTCACAAGGGACCATGTTCCAGACTTTGGTCCCTTGTAAAAGATGGGCAATGCCTGCAAGGAGCCTCAAAGACCCCTCTGGTCTACAAACAGGAGCTGTATGTCATAATTCAGGCCCTGCACGTGACGGAAGAAATATGTCACCAGGGCACACTATCTTGGAGGGAGCTTGATGTAAAGGTATTGCTGCAAGGCCTGAAAGTGGAAAGTTGCCACTTGGGTGCGGAGGCACACCACCTGACCGCCCTCCCTAAGCGGGAGACTCAAAACCTCAGCAGCGACCCAGTGCAGCCTTCTGTTGCAGAAGTCGATGAGCATTCTCTGGATTTTTGTGACAAAGTCCGGGGGAGGGTTCAAAGTGACCAGCTGATACCACAACAGGGTGGCAATTAGCTGGTTTATGACCAGAACTCGACCCCAGGAAGATATCAATCGGAGCAGTCCTGTCCAATGCTGCAGGTGAGTGGTGACTTTGCCTTCCAGCTCCTGCCAGTTCGCCGGCCAGGATTCCTCAGCAGGGCAGAAGTGGACCCCCAGGTAGAGAGGCTGGTCCTGCTCCAGGTGAAAGGCCTGAGCTCCTTGAGTAGGGGATCCACTTGTTACTGACCATAGGGGATCCACTTGTTACTGACCAACCAGGAGCCCAGAACACTTGTCCCAGTTGATCCTGGCAGAGTAGACCTCCTGGTGCTCTTGCATCCTCTGCAGGTCAGCTGGGTTAGTGAACATGAGGAGCATGTCATTGGCGTAAGCCGAGAGGACCACCTCGATGCCCGGCCCGTGCCGAGCCAATCCCGACAACCTCCGCTGCAAGATGCGCAGGAAAGGCTCCATGCAGACAGAATACAATTGGCCAGACGGGGGCAGACCTGATGCACTCCTCTCCCAAAACAAACGGGCACCATCAGGGACCCAACAACTTTAACTAGACACTCTGCGGCAGTGTACAGAAGTCAGATCCAGGTGACAAAATGCATCCCGAACCCGAATGCTCGCAGAGCCCGAATAAATACTCGTGATCCACCCTGTTGAAAGCCTTCTCTTGGTCAAGAGACAGGAAAGCGCTCGACAGACCAGTCCTCTGGCAAAAATGGATAACGTCCCGGACCAGATCGTTGCTATCAAAGAAGGTGCGGCCCAGGACCATGAAGGACTGGTTAGGATGGGTCATGTGGTCCAGCATGGTGTCAAGGCAACAAGACATTGCCCCGGCAAGATTTTGTAATCTGTGCTGAGGAGGGAGACCAGGCACCAGTTCTTAAGGTGGCAGAAATCCCCCTTCTTAGGTAGCAAGGCAATCATGGCCCTGCGTATGAGAGAGGCATCTCCTTGGTCGCGATACCCTGCTCCAGGACCCCCACATAATCGTTCCCCAGGATATCCCAGAATGCCCTGAAGATCTCCACGGTCAGCCTGTCCAGCCCCAGGGACTTGCCCCTGGAGATGCTGTTGAGTGCGCTAGTCAGCTCCCCCAGACTTATAGGGGGGGTCAAGCTTTCCAGCGCCCTCTGGGCCGACCTGCAGCAGGTCCTCCTACAAAACTCTGCGCGCATCCTCGCTGGGCGGATCCGGAGAGAACAGGGCAATGTAGTAGGATGTGGCAATGGCCCTGATGCCTTCCGGATCTGAGACAAGTTGAAATGCGCCCCCCTGCGAGGACGATGCACCTGACGGCATCAATGGAGCCAAGATGAGTGGACACTTCCTCACAGAAGCTCGCTTGCTGCTGCGCGCCCAGTGGAGCCTACACATTCACAATGTGAAGTGTTATGCCCCCTTGGCGCACAGAAAGGTACAGCAACTGGCCTGGCACCGGCTCCTTGACCCCCAAGATCTCCGACTGAAAAAGTGGGGCCAACAAGATAGCACCCCGCCGGAATAGGAGGCTAGGTGACTCATGTAGACTTGCCACTCCAGGAACCATGTAGCTCTGTCTCCCGGAACAGTATGGGTTTCCTGCGGGAAGCACACCGCATACTTTCTGCCCCTGAGGACCGAGAAGATCTGGAACCTGCGCTGTGCTGCATCCCTGATGTCTTTGATTTTGAGGCTTGCTATGGTAGTCTTTGTTGTCAGAAGTATGTGCTACCATCGCCTAATACAAAGTGCAAGAAAGAGAGGGCTATTTTAATCCTTCCTCTCCTTCAGGAGCCTAGCGGGAAACGTGTGGACCCTCCTCTTAGCATTCCAGTCCAGCCCAGGGGCCTTAAGGATCTCATTGGCAGGCCTGAGCACAAGAGGAAAAGAATGCCACTGGTCCAGGGCCGACTGGACCCTGTCTCGGCGACTGTGATTACTCGCTAAAAAATGCTGAAGTTCCCTTAAAGGGATGAGGGGAGAGTCGGTGGGGACACCAGGGGATCCACCATCTTACCCGAAACGACTCTAAGCCATCCACGGTGTTCACCACCGATACCCCGTCCTCCAGGTTGTCGTATTGAGCACGGGGCCTGGTTTGGAGTTGCCAGTTGGCTCCACCTCCACCTCGATCCCAACCCCAGGATTAAGGGCAGAGGGGTCCTATTTGATCTCCCCTTGGGGATATGGGCCAAAGGCAGCGGCGGCTCAGAGCCCTGCTCCCCCACAGGCACCTTGTCGTCCGGTGAGATCGGGACTTAGCATGGAGGCACCTGGCGCTGAAGGTTGGGAAGGAGCTGGGAGGCCTTCCTTGCCACTGCCGCCCGATGACCCAGTTGTCCTGGCCACGAAGGGATTGCTGCAATCCTCTGGTGGGCCAGATGGCATCTCGGGTGTGGAAGGTGGGTCAGTGTGGGGCACCACCGCAAGGGCGATACCCTCACCGATCCCTGAGGGTCCCTGCTCAGGGGACCGCAGCAAGGGGTCAGGGATTTGGGCTCCCCCCAGAGGGCAGAGTGAGAACCTACGAGGCGGAGATGCCACCACCTTTCCACTGGGGCATGGGACACATCCGACCTCCCGGGTCATGAGGTCTTCCCCCTCCGAGAGGTGGTGACTCTTCTGGGTAGGCTGGGGCTGGGGAGACCTTCATCTGCGAGGCCCCTGCAGCTTTGACCAGCCCCTCCAGATGCTCTGCCCTCTGGTGTTCGGGCATGTCCACCATCTTTAATAGGACCACTGGCTCGGGGTCACACGCCCCACCGCCTCCGGCTCTGGGAACCCACGTGGGGATGAGGCTGAGCCCAGCACATGGCGCTGGGGTGCACATGGGCCCGGGAGCTCACGCGTTCATGACGCTGGGGCCGGGTGATTTTTGTGCCCCCTGAGCTGGTGTCTTCAGGGGTTTGGAGATCAGTTTGGGTTTGAGTAGTTCGGGGTTTTGGGGGGCTGCCTCCACATGGTGGGTCTTCAGTCATGCCTGCTTCCGGCATGAGGTATCTCCCCTCACTTTGCCAGCGGCCGAGATGGCCTCTATGTCCTCTAAACTTCTAGCTCTGGCTTCAGGAGGTTCACCAGAGTCACCCATCTGGCCGAGGAAGTGGTGGCTGTGGTGGTCAGCAACACCAGAGCACACAGAGGAGGTCAGCCAACCAGTACAGGTAGAGGATGAATGCTCTTATCCCTTCCGTCCCAGTTAGTCATCACTTTCAACTCACACACTCACAAACCCATCAAACATTCACAGAGATCTCACACTTCAAGGGACAATACCAGTAACTCTCACACACTCCCTCGCATCTCCATCAGGCTAAAATTGTAAAAAATATATCCTTTTTATTTTTCACTATTTCTGTTGGACTGTGGATTTAAAAGTACAATGGCTGCAGTTTGAAAGACATGTCTACTGGAATAGGATGAGAGATACATACAGTGTTACAGTCCTGGAACAGATTGTGCCATGAAAGACAGGATGGCGCTGGAAAAGATTTCTGGACCAAGGGAGCTGCCTCACAACAGCATTTTAATTGGCTCCTGACCAGGGCCAGGATTTCCTGGTTGCCGAGCGGGGGATGGGGCCCGCTCGCCGATGTGTAAAATGACATGGGATGACGTTGGGTGGAACTCCCGACGTCACCCCGCCTCATTTCAAATTTCAGGTCCGCAGGGCTCAGCAGAATCAGCTGTGTGCCTGCTGGCCTGTCAATGGCCAATTGAGGCCATTGACAAAAGAGTTAGAGTAATTAATCGGCCTTTTGGCTAAGATCAAGTGTAGTATCTGTTCTTATCAGTTTAATATCTGATACGTCCCTTATCTGGGGACCATATATTAAATTGAATCTTGGAGCAGGGAGATGGAATAGGGGCTTGCTCCGTCCACTCCACAAATTGACCTGGTATTGCAGTATCTCTGGGAACGGTTTTTTTTAAAAAAATAATTAGTGGACCTGCCCATCCAGCCTTAAGGTTGGCAGGCAGGCTGGGAGCCCTGGCAGGCTGAAGAAAAAGCATGAAACCTCATCCATGGGCGGGATGAGGTTTCATGTAGGTTTTAAAATTTTTAAAATTCTCAATGAAAGTGATGGACATGTCCCAACTCATGTGACACCGTCACATGAGGGGACATGTCAGGGAAATTTATTTGTTCTGTTTTTAATTTTTTTTTGGACAGGAGGTGATCTCCCTGAAGCAGCACTTAGACTCGGAGATGAGTGCGCTTTCTCGTGCGCATGTGTGAAAGACTGCACTCTCAGCTGAGGGAATCCCACCCCCCACGCCCGCATAGGGAACGCATAGTACTTCCTGGCAGACTTCATGCTGGGCTGGCCTTAATTGGCCCACCCACGTAAAATGGCAGCGCGCCCCCAATTGGGGGCGCTAATCGGAGGCGCACCTCCACGCGCCCACTCCTAAACTTGCCCCCCAGCAGGGGGAAATGTCTGCCTCAGGTGACCAGGGTTTGTTTGAGACCAATGCAGTAGAATAGCTCCTAGCCTGCAAAGCAAAAACATGTAAAAATCTCCTTTCCTTATACCTCTATAACCTGCTCTCTTTCTGAGAGAAAGCTCTGTAAAAAAGAAAAAGGGAAAACCACTGTTAGAGACATTGAAAAGCAAGTTCTCAACCAGTGAACTAAAGACTGAAAGTGCTGGAAAACCACCTCGTGTCATCAAAAAAGAACTGAAGGGAATATAGAAGACCGATCAAAACCAACCCGTCAATCCTGTACTCTGGATTGGTGCTATTGAGCTGTTTCATCCTTCCCCTAAAAGTCCATGTTTTGTGTGTCTTATGTGTCTTGTGTGTATAGGGATTTAAGAAGGTGGTAGAGTTTAAGTTATAATGTTAGAAGTTAAGCAGTTCATGTTTCATTCTTTTGCCACTGGTTAAGATAATTTGTTCAATAAACAGTTATTTACTTATTAAGTTTACAAACCTGGTGCTCGTATTCTGTTAACCTAAATTAAACAGTTAGGTAGAATTGGGGCAATCTGGTTTGGTCAAATTTTTCACATTTGTTGCGGCTCAGGGAACAGTGGGGCTTGATATTACAGAGCACCATCCCCAGTTAGTCATGGCAATATCCTCTGGAGCTTGCGTCCTCATCCTGTCCATGGCTCTGCTCACCACATAAACATCCGATGCAGTGCTATGCACCCTGCTCACACTCTCCGTCTGTTTTTACGCAAGCAAAGCTGGCACATAACAGCAAGGAGAGGTCCTAGACTGGGGGTGGTTTGGCTCACATTAGACCCCTCACTCATTTTGAGGAGTGTGCCGTCATGCTGACTGGTGAGGACGTGGACCATGTCTGTGGCAACAGTGAGGTTGGCGGCAAACACCCACGTGAGGATCCTGCACCACATAATTCCTCTCCCAACGCAACTGTGAGTGCTCTCTCTCCTGTTTTTGACTCTGCTGCCATGCACCACTTATCTCTACTTTGGTTCACAGGGAGCTCTGCCAAGTGACCGACACCATTACTCAGCTATCCTCTCAGCCCCATCCATATCCTCACCTCTGGTGAAGAGGACTCCTCCTCCAATGAAGAGCTGCAAATAAACAGCCTGGAAGACCCGTCGCAGCGCTTACCCATATCCACCTTCCACCAGCGCAGAGACACACACCTCGGTGGGACTTAGATCTAGAGCGAGCTCGGGTTCATAGTCAGGTGGTCACCACATGGACACATGTCCGAAGCAGGAGGAGGCAGGTTCAGCCGAGCTCTCTGGTACTCGAGGACTTCTTGGGAAGAAGCACCTGTGAGGTCTGAGCCAGATGACGAGCCTCTGGATTCAGCATTCCAACTCATCATGGAGTGTCAGAAGAAGGCGGGGATACATCACGCAGAGTTGTTGGAAGCCCTCAACAAAGTGGCACACAAGTTGGAGGAGTGCATCCACCTGCTCGCTGAAGTGGTGTCCACATGCACATATGGAGGTTTCCATGGGATGGATGGTGGATGTCATGGAGACCCTGGTCCAGCAGAACGCGAAGATGTGTGCATACCTGCACTCCATCGTGGTAGCCATGGGTGAGTTCTTGCAGTGGCAATGCAAGGGGGAAACGGTGCCTTGATGTTCCTCCAGGTGCTCCTTCCCCTCAAGAGCCAGGCCCAGGCCCACAGGCAGCCAAAGGGAGGAGGAGTGGCAGCTGGACACCTCTGGATCATCCACTCAGGAATCTCAGAGGCTGTCCGCTCCCTCTCCAGTTTCATTTGCCTGTGACCCTCTCTCAACCTGATCCTCTCTTACCACACAGGGAGCAGCTGGCCCAAAGGAGGAAAACCAAAGCAAACCCGGGTCCTCAAGAGGACACATGCTGAAGTCATCAGAAGCAACAGGGTCAGCCATTGCATAGGCTATCTTCACGCCTTCTGAGGATGTCAGGGCAGCATCTAGAAGAAGTGGTAGGCCTAGAAAAGTTAAGAATTTCAGGTCACAAGTGGTTGCGCGGGTGAACATATTTCATCACTTTATGATCTGAAAATATATTCACTTTCACTGAATAATATGTAACATGTCATTCAGCTTCTCTTACAGCCTTCACAAGTCCACCCTGTAGTTCAGCTGCACACAGTCAGACCACGAGTGATTCTGGAAGGAGAAGTGTGTGTGTATGGCAGGGCCTTCCGGAGCCTCGTGCAAACACTCTCCCATGCATGCAAAGCTTTCATCCATCGCACTCATCTTATTGCCTCAAGTGTTTTCAATGCTACCTGATGGGGTCCTGGGCTTTATGAATAGAGGCATAGAGTAGAAAAGCAAGGAAGTTAGAAGTGGACCGACTTCAGCTGGAATACTATGTCCAATTCTGGGCACCACACTTCAGGAAGGATTTGAAAGCATCATAGAAGGTGCAGAAAAGTTTTAACAAGAATAGTCCCAGGGATGAGGAACTTTGGTTATGTGGATAGATAAGAGAAGCTGGTATTGTTTTCCTTGGAGAAGAGAAGGTTGAGAAGAAATTTGATTGAGGTGTTCAAAATCATGAGGGGTCTTGACAGAGAAGATTGGGCAAATTTTCTCCCCATGACAGAATGGTCAAGAACCAAGGGACACTGATTTAAGGTGATTGGCAAAATAACCAGAGGTGACACGAGGAAAAACTCATTTTATGCATAGAGTGATTTGGATCTGAATGCACAGCCTGGGTGGAATTTACTCTTGGAGATTGGGGTAGCCATAGAATCGGGAGGGAAGGCAGGTGGTGGAGTGCCTGTTGCCTTTCCATTGCTCTGCAGTTCACTCAGTGGCAGGGTAAGTTGATGGAATGGCAGGGGCTCTCTGCCACATGGGTAGATCTCCCAGTAAAATCTTGTAGCCTTCCAATGATCTCAGGAGCGGGTTCTCCTGGTTGGGTAATTTGTGTCCCACAGAGGAAAGCCTAGTGGCAAGGGCTGCCACCATGGTAACATTTCAGCTCCCTTCACCAACGACCTCATCCCTGCATGCCTGTGCCTGCCTGACTAACCCCAGTGAGCCCAACCCCACACACTTTCATTCGGGGTCTGCTCCATGATGCTGTTGGTTGCTCCCTACGGCTGACAGCTCTTTGAGGCTGCACCTCCACCTTCAAATGACGGGATCCCCGACACCAGGCACAAGATTTTTTAAAATTCATTTATCGGATATGAGCTTCACTGGCTGGGCCAGCATTTATTGCCCATCCCTAGTTGTTAAGGTTGTTGCTGCTGGACATGGTTGAGGTGAGGTTGCTCCAGCCTTATTGGCCTCCAATCGGAGCCACCACTTCCATCATTAAATTCAGCCTGCCTTGGTGTGTGGCAGTGGCAAAGTTTATAGTGTCTTTCAAAAAGATATTGGATAATTAAAATGGGAAAAAGTTGGGGGAGTGTGATTAGCTGAGTTGCTCTTGCAGAGATCTGGCAAGGATATGATGGCCTGAATGGCTTCCTTTTGTGCTGTCAACCTTTTATGCTTCCATGAATGGATCAGATACTAGAGATCATAGATCTAAAATCATTGACAAAAGATCAGGAGGCTACATGAAGGGAAATATGTGTCTGGAATGCATTGCTTGAAATGGTATAGCAAAAATAGTAATAAATCAGTAGTATTTTTGAAAGTGAAATAGTCAAATACATGAAGTAACATTCGGGCCATACAAGTGCCAGGCAATGACCATCTCCAACAAGAGAGAACCTAACCATTGCCCCTTGACCTTCAGTAGCATTACCATGGCTGAATCCCCACTATCAACATCCTGGGGGTTACCATTGAGGGATGGGCTATAAATGCTGGCCTAGCGAGCGACACCCACATCCCATGAATGGATAAAATAAAAATGAAGGTGACAAAATTGCAGAGCTATGGAAAAAGAACAGAGGAGTTAGACTGAATGCATAGCTGTTTCAAAGAGCAATTGCAGGTATGATAGGTCAAATAGCCTCCAGTACTGCAAGATATTATGATTTAATATATAAAATTTAAACTTCATCTGCAGCTTTGAATGCCAAGAATACTTTAGCTTTATTTGCACCCAGAGGCAGTGAAGGAATGGTGATATGTTCCAAAGTCAGGATGGTGTGTGGCTTGGAGGGGAACTTCCAGGTGGTGGTGTTCCTATGTATCAGCTGCCTTTGTCTTTCTAGATGGTAGTGGTCGTGAGTTTGGAAGATGCTGCCAAAGGAGCATTGGTGAATTTGTGCGTAGCAGGAAATAAATCATATGAATTCATTCCATTGTTCGCGTTCTGTTAGAATACATCCACCATTTTAAGGCAAATTTATTGGATGCCATTGTCACTACTGGCAGAATATCGCAAAATGGTAGCGGGACATGATACAATGGCTTTACCCAGGTTAATGCTATCACCGGAACAGGAAATTTTGACTCTTCCATTAATGCTACACTTTGAGACACAATGATGACAGACACAAAGAATATTATGGTATAGTTTAATGGCATGCTAAATCATTCTTAAAATGGGCTGTCGCTTCACCTAAATTATTCGCTTCCTGCGGACAGGAACTTGAAGGTTTGCCTTACTGTGAGGCAGTGTTTTGACGGAACTTGAAGAAATTGTAAGTTATTCCAGTGATTTGTTGTAAAGGGATTTTCCTTTTATGGGTTGAACAGAATTCCAGTTCATATGTGTGCAGAAAAGCTTAATTAAAAAGAAGGGAGACTTTACCAGTGTTAAATAGTAAAACATTAAAATCTTATTATTTCAGTGCAACTCTATTTGTGTTTCATTGGATGTTACTTTCTTTAGGTGCACAAACAAGTCTTGAAAAAGCTGTAGTGCTAAAGAGCGAAACAGTTGATCTTTCCCAGCTGCGTTCATTTGAGCAAGTGACAGCTGCAGCATCCAACCCAGAAATGATTTTACTGCTTGAAAATGTACTTCTGACGTGGCACAATCAACTAGAACAGGTTTGTGTTTGTGGATATTTGAGTATTTTTTTAACATCTCGCCTGAGATTTTTTTAATATTTAACAATGCAAATCCCTGAAGCTAACCTAATCTATAGCCTCCTCTTTTGCTGAGTTTAAGGTGATTTGTCCACCACTTAGTCTTTGGAGGGGATACTCTTCAAGTCCAGTCATTGAACCTTTTTACATATGAACAGATGGAATAAGAGCAGAAGTAGGCCATTTGAGATGTGGTCTTACCAATGCCCTGTATAACTAAAGCATTACATCCTTACTTTTATGCTCAATTCCTCTTGTAATAAAGAAGAGCATTCCATTAGTCTTCTTAATTACAAACTGTACCTGCATACTAATTTTATGTTACTTATGCACTGCAACACCTAGATCCCTCTTCACTTCAATTCTGAAGCCGTTTTCTGTTTAAGTAATAATTTGCTTTTTATCAATCTGTCCACATTTGCCTCCTCATGGTTTACAATGCTTCTGAGTTTTGTATAATCCGCAATGTTTGAAATTGTGCCCTGTACACCAAGCTCTTGGTCATTAATATATATCAGGAAAAGCAAAGATTCCAAAACTGAACCCT
This sequence comes from Carcharodon carcharias, assembly GCF_017639515.1. NCBI lineage: Eukaryota > Metazoa > Chordata > Chondrichthyes > Lamniformes > Lamnidae > Carcharodon > Carcharodon carcharias. The sequence continues at coordinate 15,523,813 of NC_054471.1, forward strand.
GGGGAACTCCAGTGCAAATCTTCCTCCAGCCCGAAAAACATACAGTAAGCATGTTTCCTGCTGCTCAGCAAATTCCGTATCAAAATTGCTACTGTCCCTTTTAATCCATAAACTATAACTCTGCTCACGAGTCTGTTGTGCGGCACTGTATCATATGCCTTTTGGAAGTCTATGTACATAGAATCACAGAATCACACAGTGCAGAAGAGGCCCTTCGGCCCATCGAGTCTGCACCGACACTGAGAAACACCTGATGTACCTACCTAATCCCATTTACCAGCACTTGGCCCATAGCCTTGAATGTTATGACGTGCCAAGTGCTCATCCAGGTACTTTTTAAAGGATGTGAGGCAACCCACCTCCACCGCCCTCCCAGGCAGCGCATTCCAGACCATCACCACCCTCTAGATAAAAAAGATTTTCCTCATACACCCACTAAACCTCTTGCCCCTCACCTTGAACTTGTGTCCCCTTGTGACTGGCCCTTCAGCTAAGAGGAACAGCCGCTCCCTATCCATCCTGTCCTTTTCCCTCATAATCATGTACACCTCGATCAGATCATCCCTCAGTCTTCTCTGCTCCAACGAAAACAACCCAAGTCTATCCAACCTCTCCTCATAACTTAAATGTTTCATCCTAGGCAACATTCTGGTGAATCTCCTCTGCACCCCCTCCAATGCAATCACATCCTTCCTATAATGTGGCGACCAGAGCTGCATTCAGTACTGAGTGGTACTGAGGCTGTGGCCTCACCAAGGTTCTGTACAACTCCAGCATGATCTCCCTACCTTTTGTAATCTATGCCTCGATTGACAAAAGGAAAGTATCCCATATGCCTTTTTCACCACCCCACTAACATGCCCCTCTGCCTTCAGAGATCTATGGACACACACGCCAAAGTCCCTTTATTCCTCAGAACTTCCTAGTGTCATGCCGTTCATTGAATACTTCCTTGTCAAATTACTCCTTCCAAAGTGTATCACCTCACACTTTTCAGGGTTAAATTCCATCTGCCACTTATCTGCCCATTTGACCACCCTGTCTATATCTTCCTGTAGCCCAAGACACTCAACCTTACTGTTAACCACCCGGCCAATCTTTGTGTCATCTGCAAATTTACTAATCCTACCCCCCACGTAGTCCTCTATGTCGTTTATGTAAATGACGAGTAATAGGGGACCCAGCACAGATCCCTGTGGTACGCCACTGGACACTGGCTTTCAGTCACTAAACCATCCTTCTGTCATCCCCCTCTGTCTCCTACAACTAAGCCAATTTTGAATCCACCTTACCAAATTACGGTATATTCCATGTGCATTTGCCTTCATTATAAGTCTCCCCAATGAGACCTTGTCAAAGGCTTTGCTGAAATCCACATAAACTACATCAACTGTACTACCCTCATCTACACACCTGGTCACTTCCACAAAAAATTCAATCAAATTTGTCAGGCATGACCTCCCTCTGACAAAGCCATGCTGACTATCCCTGATCAAACCTTGCCTCTCCAAGTGGAGATGGATTCTCTTCTTCAGAATTTTCTCCAATACTTTCCCTACCACTGACCTGTGACCCACTGGCCTGTAGTTCCCTTGCTTCTCTCTTTAACTCTTCTTAAATAGCGGAACCACATTAGCTGGTCTCCAGTCCTCTGGCACTTCCCTTGTGGCCAGAGAGGAATTAAAAATTTAGGTTGGAGCCCTTGCGATCTCCTCCATTACCTCCCTCAGCAGTCTGGGACACAAATCATCCGGACCTGGAGATTTGTCCACTTTTAAGCCTGTCAACACCTCCAATCTCTCTGCTCAAAAAGCTCACAGTCACTCTCCTCGAGTTCGATATCTTCATCCTCATTCTCTTGGGTGAAGACGGATGTGAAGTATTCGTTCAACACTCTACTGATGTTCTCCTCCCCACTCATAGATTTCCCCCTTGGTCCCTAATGGGCCCTACTCTTTCCCTGGTTATCCTCTTCCCATTGATATACTTATAGAATATCTTGGGATTTTCCCTACTTGTATCAGCCAGAGCTTTCTCATATCCCCTCTTTGCTCTCCTAATTGCTTTCTTAAGCTCCACCCTGCACTGTCTGTACTCCACTAATGCCTCCACTGATTTACTTCCCTTTTCCCTGCGAAAAGCCTCTCTTTTCTTTCTCATTAGTCTCCTGAATATCTCTGGTTATCCGTGGTTCTCTGGGCTTGTTACTCCTTCCCATCACCCTAGAGGGAACATGTTGAGCCTGTACCCTCCCCATTTCCTTTTTGAACGCCCCCCCCCCCCGACTGTTCCTCTGTAGATTTCACCACAAGTAGCTGTTCCCAGTCTACCTTGGCCAGATCCTGCCTTATTTTACTAAAATCCGCTCCCCCCCAATCCAAAACATTTTTTTGCAACTTGTCCATTTCTTTGTCCATAACAAGCTTAAATTGTACCATGTTATGGTCTCTATCACGAAAATGCTCCCCCACCACCACCTCAGCCACCTGTCTGGCTTCATTCCCCTGAATTAGGTCCAGCACTGCGCCGTCCCTTGTTGGACCCTCTACATATTGACCTAAAAAGTTCTCATGTACACATTTCAAGAAATCCACTCCATCCAAGCCCTTAACACTATATCTATCCCGTTGACAAAGTTGAAATCACCGAATATAATTACCCTATTATTGTTTTTACACACATCTGCAAATTGTGCACATATTTGCTCCTCAATATCCCGCTGACTATCTGGGGTGTCTATAGTAAATACCTAACAATATGGCTGCCCCTTTTTTATTCCAAAACTCTGCCCACAAAGCTTCATTCGATACCCCCTCCAAGATATCATCTTTCCTTTACTGCAGTAACTGACTCCTTAACTAATAATGCAATGCCTCCTCCTCTTTTTTACCCCCTCTCCTTTCTTGCCTGAAGATTTGATATCCTGGAATATTGAGCTGCCAATCCTGTTCCTCCCTCAACCATTTCTCTGTGATGGCTACTATATCATAATTCCGTGTGTCAATCCTCACCCTTAACTCATCCATTTTACCTGTAATACAACAATTTCCAGTTCCCTGGCCCCTACCGCTTCCTCTTCACCATGGACGTCCAATCCCTCTACACCTCCATCCCCCACCAGGATGGTCTGAGGGCCCTTAGCTTCTTCCTCGAACAGAGGCCCGAACAATCCCCATCCACCACTACTCTCCTCCGTCTGGCTGAACTTGTTCTCACGCTGAACAATTTCTCCTTCAACTCCTCTCACTTCCTCCAAATAAAAGGTGTGGCTATGGGTACCCGCATGGGCCCCAGCTATGCCTGTCTCTTTATGGGGTATGTGGAACATTCCTTGTTGCAGTCCTACTCCGGCCCCCTTCCACAACTCTTTCTCCGGTACATCGATGATTATTTCGGTGCTGCTTCATGCTCTCGTCAGGACTTGGAAAAATTTATTAATTTTGCTTCCAATCTCCACCCCTCCATCATTTTCACGTGGTCCATCTCTGACACTTCCCTTCCCTTCCTTGACCTCTCTGTCTCAATCTCTGGTGATAGACTGTCCACCAATATCCATTACAAACCCACCGACACCCACAGCTATCTCGACTACAGCTCCTCACACCCCACTTCCTGTAAGGACTCCATCCCATTCTCTCAGTTCCTTCGCCTCCGTCGCATCTGTTCCGATGATGCTACATTCAAAAACAGTTCCTCTGACATGTCCTCCTTCTTCCTTAACCGAGGTTTTCCACCCACGGTCGTTGACAGGGCCCTCAACCGTGTCCGGCCCATCTCCCGCGCATCCGCCCTCACTCCTTCTCCTCCCTCCCAGAAACATGATAGGGTCCCCCTTGTCCTCACTTATCACCCCACCAGCCTCCGCATTCAAAGGATCATCCTCCGCCATTTCCGCCAACTCCAGCATGATGCCACTACCAAACACATCTTCCCTTCACCCCCCTTATCGGCATTCCGTAGGGATCGCTCCCTCCGGGACACCCTGGTCCACTCCTCCATCACCCCCTACTCCTCAACCCCCTCCTATGGCACAACCCCTTGCCCACGCAAAAGATGCAACACCTGCCCCTTCACTTCCTCTCTCCTCACCGTCCAAGGACCCAAACACTCCTTTCAAGTGAAGCAGCATTTCACTTGCATTTCCCCCAACTTAGTCTACTGCATTCGTTGCTCACAATGTGGTCTCCTCTACATTGGAGAGACCAAACGTAAACTGGGCGACCGCTTTGCAGAACACCTGCGGTCTGTCCGCAAGAATGACCCAAACCTCCCTGTCGCTTGCCATTTTAACACTCCACCCTGCTCTCTTGCCCACATGTCTGTCCTTGGCTTGCTGCATTGTTCCAGTGAAGCCCAACGCAAACTGGAGGAACAACACCTCATCTTCCGACTAGGGACTTTACAGCCTTCCGGACTGAATATTGAATTCAACAACTTTAGGTCGTGAGTCCCCTCCCCCATCCCCACCCCCTTTCTGTTTCCCCCTTCTTTTTTTTTTTCCCAATAAATTATAAAGATTTTCCTTTTCCCACCTATTTCCATTATATAAAATAAAAAAAAAAAACCCACTAGAGCTATACCTTGAGTGCCCTACCATCCATTCTTAATTAGCACATTCGTTTAGATAATATCACCAACTTTAACTTTAACACCTATGTGTTCTATTGTACTATTGTTGTTGACATCTTTTGATGATCTGCTTCTATCACTGCTTGTTTGTCGCTACAACCACACCAACCCCCTCCACCTCTCTGTCTCTCTATCTCTCCGCCCCCCACACACACACCTTAAACCAGCTTATATTTCAGCTCTTTCCTGGACTCGAACTCAAGTTCTGTCGAAGGGTCATGAGGACTCGAAACGTCAACTCTTTTCTTCTCCGCCGATGCTGCCAGACCTGCTGAGTTTTTCCAGGTAATTCTGTTTTTGTTTTGGATTTCCAGCATCCGCAGTTTTTTTGTTTTTATCTCTGTGTTTAATTGACTGCCACTGCTCTTCAAGAAATGCCTACCTCCTTGAAGAAGTTCTGTTCCTCTCTGCGCCTTGTTCACCTTCATTGCTTTCCATTTCTCTCCTAGTGTTTGACAAGGTGTTTACTAAAACCCGCTTTCACAGCCATATCTCCTTTCTCAGTGACTGTCTCCGTCTCCGACTTACCCCACATGGATTTCAACTGAAATTCCACCCCTCATGTTTCGAACCCACCCAGGATTACAGGTATCTCCGGGACATAAAACGTTTCTCGGACTGCTGTTCCCGTCACATTCTGAAATCCACTCTCAGTGCCATGCGCCGCCATATGAACACACTCGACCTCTCCCTCCAGCAGCACCGCCGTACCCTTTTTCAAAGCTGCGCGTGCCCCCAGTTTCATTTTATCCTTCGGCTCATCCGACGCCTCAACAAGAAACTTTTTCTCTTTCTCTCAAGTGCTAAGGAACGCAAGCTCCAACAACTCATCGACACCAACACCCATCTAGGACCCTCCACCCCTGCCTGTCCCTCCGTCCCCACCCCATCTTCCAATCCCAACCCCAGCCGTGTATTCACTATACCTCCTGACCTTCCCCTCTCCGATGCTGAACGTTCAGTGCTCAGCAAAGGACTTAGTTTCATACCCTTACGCCCTCACCTCAATGAATTTCAGGCTCGGCATGATACTGAACTCTTCTTCCGCCGTCTTCGTCTCCGGGCTCACTTCTTTGGGCAGGAGTCCTCTCCCAGTTCAACGGATCCTTTTACCCATCTTCAATATTCTCCCTCCACCTGGACCCCTCCCTCTGGATTCTTACCTTCTCTCGATCTTTTCATTGAGAACTGTCGGCGCGACATTAGTCGTCTCAATTTCTCTGCTCCTCTCACCCATTCTAACCTGTCTCTCTCTGAACTTACTGCACTCCATTCTCTCAGGTCCAACCCTGACATTGTCATCAAACCCGCTGACAAGGGTGGTGCTGTTGTTGTCTGGCGCACTGACCTCTACCACGCGGAGGCTGAGCGTCAACTCTCAGACACTTCCTCCTACCTCTCCCTGGACCATGACCCCACCACTGAACATCAAGCCATTGTTTCCAGGACTGTCACTGACCTCATCTCCTCTGGGGATCTCCCTCCCACAGCTTCCAACCTGATAGTTGCCCAACCTCGGACGGCCCGCTTCTATCTCCTACCCAAAATCCACAAACAGAACTGCCCCGGTAGACCGATCGTCTCAGCTTGCTCCTGCCCCACAGAACTCATTTCTCGTTATCTTGACTCCCTTCTCTCTCCCCTTGTCCAGTCCCTTCCCACCTACATCCGTGATTCCTCTGACACCTTACGTCACATCAACAATTTCCAGTTCCCTGGCCCCTACCGCTTCCTCTTCACCATGGACGTCCAATCCCTCTACACCTCCATCCCCCACCAGGATGGTCTGAGGGCCCTTAGCTTCTTCCTCGAACAGAGGCCCGAACAATCCCCATCCACCACTACTCTCCTCCGTCTGGCTGAACTTGTTCTCACGCTGAACAATTTCTCCTTCAACTCCTCTCACTTCCTCCAAATAAAAGGTGTGGCTATGGGTACCCGCATGGGCCCCAGCTATGCCTGTCTCTTTATGGGGTATGTGGAACATTCCTTGTTGCAGTCCTACTCCGGCCCCCTTCCACAACTCTTTCTCCGGTACATCGATGATTATTTCGGTGCTGCTTCATGCTCTCGTCAGGACTTGGAAAAATTTATTAATTTTGCTTCCAATCTCCACCCCTCCATCATTTTCACGTGGTCCATCTCTGACACTTCCCTTCCCTTCCTTGACCTCTCTGTCTCAATCTCTGGTGATAGACTGTCCACCAATATCCATTACAAACCCACCGACACCCACAGCTATCTCGACTACAGCTCCTCACACCCCACTTCCTGTAAGGACTCCATCCCATTCTCTCAGTTCCTTCGCCTCCGTCGCATCTGTTCCGATGATGCTACATTCAAAAACAGTTCCTCTGACATGTCCTCCTTCTTCCTTAACCGAGGTTTTCCACCCACGGTCGTTGACAGGGCCCTCAACCGTGTCCGGCCCATCTCCCGCGCATCCGCCCTCACTCCTTCTCCTCCCTCCCAGAAACATGATAGGGTCCCCCTTGTCCTCACTTATCACCCCACCAGCCTCCGCATTCAAAGGATCATCCTCCGCCATTTCCGCCAACTCCAGCATGATGCCACTACCAAACACATCTTCCCTTCACCCCCCTTATCGGCATTCCGTAGGGATCGCTCCCTCCGGGACACCCTGGTCCACTCCTCCATCACCCCCTACTCCTCAACCCCCTCCTATGGCACAACCCCTTGCCCACGCAAAAGATGCAACACCTGCCCCTTCACTTCCTCTCTCCTCACCGTCCAAGGACCCAAACACTCCTTTCAAGTGAAGCAGCATTTCACTTGCATTTCCCCCAACTTAGTCTACTGCATTCGTTGCTCACAATGTGGTCTCCTCTACATTGGAGAGACCAAACGTAAACTGGGCGACCGCTTTGCAGAACACCTGCGGTCTGTCCGCAAGAATGACCCAAACCTCCCTGTCGCTTGCCATTTTAACACTCCACCCTGCTCTCTTGCCCACATGTCTGTCCTTGGCTTGCTGCATTGTTCCAGTGAAGCCCAACGCAAACTGGAGGAACAACACCTCATCTTCCGACTAGGGACTTTACAGCCTTCCGGACTGAATATTGAATTCAACAACTTTAGGTCGTGAGTCCCCTCCCCCATCCCCACCCCCTTTCTGTTTCCCCCTTCTTTTTTTTTTTCCCAATAAATTATAAAGATTTTCCTTTTCCCACCTATTTCCATTATATAAAATAAAAAAAAAACCCACTAGAGCTATACCTTGAGTGCCCTACCATCCATTCTTAATTAGCACATTCGTTTAGATAATATCACCAACTTTAACTTTAACACCTATGTGTTCTATTGTACTATTGTTGTTGACATCTTTTGATGATCTGCTTCTATCACTGCTTGTTTGTCGCTACAACCACACCAACCCCCTCCACCTCTCTGTCTCTCTATCTCTCCGCCCCCCACACACACACCTTAAACCAGCTTATATTTCAGCTCTTTCCTGGACTCGAACTCAAGTTCTGTCGAAGGGTCATGAGGACTCGAAACGTCAACTCTTTTCTTCTCCGCCGATGCTGCCAGACCTGCTGAGTTTTTCCAGGTAATTCTGTTTTTGTTTTACCTGTAATACTCCTGGCATTAAAGTAGAGGCCATCCAGCCTTGCCTCACTCCCTTGAAACTTAATGCAGCTATACTCCCTCTGACTTGATTGTTTTACTGTATTATGATGTGTCCCTATTCTGCTGACATTCTGTGTTTCCTCCCCCTGCTGAATTAGTTTAAACTCCTCCCAACAGTGCTAGCAAACCCACCCACAAGGATGTTAGTCCCGCTCTGGTTCAGATGTAGATCTTCCCGCTTGTACATGTCCCACCTTTCCCAGATACGGTCCCAGTAATCCAGGAATCTAAAACCCTCCCTCCTGCACAAACTCTTAAGCCATGTATTCATCTGCGCTATTCTCCTATTTCTGTGCTCGCTAGCACGTGGCACTGGGAGTAATCCAGAGATTGCAACCCGAGAGAGTTGCCTAACTCCCTGAATTCTTGATGCAGGACCTCATCCCTGTTTCTACCTATGTCATTGGTACCAATGTGTACCATGACCTCTGCCTTATCGCCCTCCACCTTTAGGATGCCCTGCAGCTGTTCAGTGACATGCCGGACCCTGGCACCAGGGAGGCAACACACCATCCTAGAGTCATATTGATGGGCTCAGTAGAGCCTATCTGTTCCCTTGATTATAGAATCCCCTATTGCTATTGCTCTTCCTCTCTTCCTCCCCTCCTGTACAGACAAGCTGCTTGTGGTGCCAGAAGCTTGGCTCTGTCTGCACTCCCTGGAGGAACCAGCGCCCTCATCTGCCTCTGAAATGAAATACCGATTTGCAAGCGGAACACCAGGGGACTCCTGAACTACCTGCCTGTTTCTCTTGGACTGCCTGGTGGTCACCCATTCCCTTCCTGCCTCAAGTCCCTTCAGCTGCGATGCGATCACCTATCTAAACGTGCTATCCACGATGCTCTCAGACTCGTGGATGCTCCACAGTGTCCCCAATCGCCGTTCCAGCTGTGAAACCCGAGCTTCCAGGAGCTGCAGCTGGACACACTTCCTGCACTCATGCTGGTCCCGGGTACTGGAAATGTTCCCGGCTTCCCACATGGAGTACGAGGCACACACCATGGCTTTGAACTCTCCTGCCATGATTTATCCCTTTAAATTTAAACTTTTAAATCAATTACTCTAGGGCCCTTCTTTCTAGATCCTCATTACTACAGAATATACAAACTATAAACCACAAAAAGACCTTAAACTATAAGCGATAAATGTGGTAAATACTTATTCGACCTTACCCACTACTTACCAGTCATTCCTTTCCCTTGTAGCCTCTACTGAAGATTTAAGAAGTTGGATAGCAAAGAAAAAGTGCAAAGAGCACCTCTTCCCCTCGCACCGAATTCCCACTGTGCACCAAATTGCCCATTCCCACACTCACTTTGGCTGTGTCTCACTCAGGATGAAGCCTCTCCCCTGTTCATGTGCAAGCACACCATATTAACAGTATTACCCTCAAGCAATCCTCTGTTACCTCTTCAAAACACTCCAGATAGTTATTGAAACGTGATTTTCCCTTGAGAAATCCACACTGGCTTTCCTTAATTAACCCGCATTTGTCAAGGTGACTATTAACCTTTTCCTCAATTATTGTTTCTAGGAGTTTCCCCATCACCAAAATTAAACTGACTGGCCTGCAGTTGCTGGGCTTATCCTTACAACCTCAGCTCATCGGCTTTATTTGACATACTTCTTACATTTACCTGTACACATTTTCTTCTGCAAATTCTTGTGCAGTACCCTTTTTAACCTGTGCTGCTTCTGTCTTTCAGTCACTACTCATTCTCCATCTCCTGTTCCTTGCTCTGAATTTGCCCTTAGGTTCCCTGCCAATTTAGTTTAAACCCCTGCCCCCAGCAGAACTAGCAAATCTTCCTGTGGGGATCTTCGTCCCAGTCCTGTTCATGTGTAGACCGTCTAGCTTGTCTAGGTCCCCCCTTCCCCAGAACCTTTGTCTAGTCACGTGTTCAATTGCTCTATTCTTCTATTTCTATACCGACTTGCACATTGGACTGGAGTAATCCTGAGATTACTTGGTCCCCTGAAACCTGACTTCAGGACCTTATCCCTTTCCTTCATAACTCATTGGTACTAACTTGGACCACGACCTCTGGCTGATCACCCTCTCCCATAAGAATGCCCTACAACCACTCCGTGACACCTTTGACCCTGGCACCATGGAGGTAACATACCATCCTGGAGTCACGTCCACAGAAACGCCTGTCTGCCCCCCAAACTAACAAATCCCCATCACTACTGCTCTTTCCCTCTTCTTCCTCACCTCCTATACAACAGAGCCACCTGTGCCACATACCTCCAAGGAACCAATGCCCTCAACGGTATCCAAAATGGAAAACTGATTGGCCAGTAGGACCCCAAGGGACTCCTGTACTCCCTGCCTAGTTCTTTTGGACTACCTGGTGGTTACCCATTCTCTTGCTGTCTCCAGGCTCCTAAACTGCAGTGTGACCACCTCTCTGAATGTGCTATCCACATAGCTCTCAGCCTCGTGGATGCACCACAGTGATTCCAGCTGCCACTCAAGCTCTGAACCACAGAGTTCAAGATTCTGCAGCTGGTGACATTTATACATGTGAGGTGATGCACTTGGGCAAGACAAACAAAGCACAGGAATAAACGATCGTTGATAGGACCCTGGGAAACACCAAGGATCAGAGAGACCTTGCATGTCCACTGGCCCCTCAATGTTGTGTGACAGGTAGATAAGGTAGTTAAGAAGGCATATGGGATACTTGCCTTTATTAGCTGAGGCATGGAATATAAGAGCAGGGAGGTTATGCTGGAACTGTATAAAACGCTGATTAGGCCACAGCTAGAGTATTGCGTGCAGTTCTGGAATCTGCATTGTAGGAAGTGTGGTTGCACTAGAAAGAGTGCAGAGGAGATTTACCAGCATGTTGCCTGGGCTGGAGAGATTTAGTTATGAGGAGAGATTGAATAGACTGGGGTTATTTTCCCTGGAGCAGGGGAGATTGAGGGGGGACGTGATTGAGGTGTATAAAATTATGAGGGGCATAGAGAGGGTAGATAGGAAGGAACTTTTGCTCTTGGTAGAAGGATCAATAACCGGGGGCATAGATTTAAGGTAAGGGGCAGGAGGTTTAGAGGGTATGTGAGGAAGAATTTTTTCACCCAGAGGATGATGGGGATCTGGAACTCACTGCTTGAAAGGGTGGTCGAGGCTGAAACCCTCATAACATTTAAGAAGTATTTGGATGTGCACTTGCAATGCCATGGCATAGAAGGCTATGGGCCTAGTGCTGGAAGATGGGATTAGAATAGTTAGGTACTTGTTTGACCTGGTGCAAACTTGATGGGCTGAATGGCTTTTTTCTGTGTTGTAGACCTCTATGACTCTCTGACTATTTCCTGTATATGTGGTCATCTAGGACACCGGTATCTTCCACGATTTTGCACAGATTACAGAACGTGCATTCCACACGACCTGTGTTATGGCACGGCTGATGGTAAATGTCGAGCTGCCCAGATCCCAAAGGGAAACCTGAAACAGCTGCCAAAACAGTTTTTGCAATTTCTGTAGTATGAGGAGAGGTTCTGAAATCAGGAAATTATGTCCCCAACTACTTGTGATGATTTGATAGTAGAGTAAACGTTTATTTAAAAAAGCAATAAAAAACAAAAGTACACTTGAACACAAGAATGGCTTCACAGTAAACAGTACTTTAAAACAGTTCCAGAATATCTTTATTTATCTCCCCTCAGAGCTAACCTTCCCTTTTTCTGTTCAGCAACTGTCCTTATAGATTTTAAAATCTATAGAATACCAGTAATTTTTACCCACACAGTGCCTTTTTCCTTGGGGCGTCCTCTGAGGTTGACAGCAGCTGGTTCTCCTGGTCTGTCCTTGTTCACACGATCTTCTGGCAGATCTAAGCAGCTACCCCCAGTTATGCTTTAGTATTGCCTTAAATACGTTCCTTCCCTTTGATCTCTAATATCTCAACCAGTCTCTTTAGAAATGCTTTCTTCCCAGAATTGATTAAACTCTTTTATTTACCCTAGCTCTTAGACTTATTGAAAACAAACTTACCCTATCTTTACCTTACTTACGCCTTTTACAACTGCACATATGCCCCTTTGACCTAAAACAACTCAGTTCAAAACTACTCCTGTTATTGCTTTATGTGAAACTCTGATTGAAGTTCCTCTTGGTTCATTAACATATTTAAACCACTTCTTGCTGTTAGTTTTAGACTCTTGCAGTCATTCTGGCTCTTATTCCTATTGCCATTTTTAAAAACTCATTCACGGGATGTGGGCTTCGCTGGCTGGGTCAGTGTTTATTGCCCATCCCTAGTTGCCCTTGAGAAGCTGGTGGTGAGCACAACCCCCAATAGCCTGTTTTCTAGTACATAAGAAATATGACAGCAATATTACCAGATGAAAAATATTATGATTTGTTTTCTTGACACCTCCCCCTTTTTTAGAAAATGAACCATCATATTCCAAAAAATGGTTCAATTTTCTCAACCACTTTCCTATTAATTACTACTTATCTCTATACTCTATACTGTTAGGAAATAGAGAGTTTAAGTAAGTTAAATTTGTACCTGTGTGTGTTAGGAATGAGTTTTAGCTTTAAAGTTTAAATTTGATTTGTATTTCTGTACTGTGTGTTAAGAGAGGTCAAATGAAGTTTTAGTTTCACTTTAAAAGGCTGCTTGTATTTCTAACGAGGCGTTTACGAGTATAAGGTAAAGGCAAACTCACGAGTAGAAAAAACAGTGCTGTTGTCTAGCAACAGGGGGGCCAGATAGGCAGGTTCTTCCCACAGACACACAAACACACAAGAAGAAAGACAGCAGTTTTGATTGGAAGCTGTTGGAGTTGCTGCCAGGAGAGACTGGAGCAAAGGAGACAGATAGAAGTCCCAAGCTAAAGAAAAACCCCAAAAATCCAAAGGAGTGGACGAGGGGAACGTCCAAGGAAGAGCTTGTAGTCAAAGGAAGGACAGGAACCTGGGAAAAGGTCCTGTTAAGTGAAGTGAAGAGTGAGGGGCAGAGTGAAAGGCTCCAAGTTTCAGATTTAAAGTGAGAACAGTTTGCAAGAAGCAAGAATGTTCAAAGAGACAACTGAAGGTCTGTACTTATTTGCTGTGGGCATGTGAAGCGGTGGTGCACTTTTAAGGCTGAGTTGGTGACAGAGAGTGCATGGAAGACAGCTTGAATGCATGTGATGACCTACGGAAGAGGAACATCAGAAGGAGAATTCAAAACCCTGGAGGTGAACCCTTGTGGAAGGCGCCTGAGAGAAAACGTCCATTTGGGAGAAGATTCCAAGGCGCGTTCTTGGAGAGTTGAGATTGGAAACCCTCGTGTGAAGGATGGAATTCAGTGAGACTGGTTGGCTCATGGTGTGACAAGCATCTGGGGGAGTTGAGAGATCCATAGCATCTGATTGAGGTGGCATCTGTCACTTGAGGTTAGAGTGCGGTGTGTCTGACCACAGGGTGCCATAGGTTTACATGGAATAGGTACTTACGGTGTACATTAAAGTACAAGATAGCTTTTGTGAATTGTGTTATCCTTACAAATCTATCTATGTCTGTAAAGATATAGTTGTGGGTGAAGGAGTATTGTAATATATTGTAATATAATATATATATATTGTAATAGTTCATCTTGTTGAATGAAAGTTTTATTCTTTTGTAAAACCTTCATCAGCTGACTCCTGTGACTGTTCAATAGTTACTCTCCACGTATTTAAACAAACAAAGTTAGGATCTAAATAAAAACAAAAAAACTGTGGATGCTGGAAATCCAAAACAAAAACAGAAACAGAATTACCTGGAAAAACTCAGCAGGTCTGGCAGCATCGGCGGAGAAGAAAAGAGTTGACGCTTCGAGTCCTCATGACCCTTCGACAGAACTACAAACAAAGTTAGGATCTATCAAGCTGTGTTCCACCCTGGGATCCGGCATGTCCGGGGGCAATCTCAGCTGGGGATCATAACAATACTATTACATTATAAGATGCATGCATTAACATGATAATTTACCCAAGATTTCAGTAAAAATAGAGTCCTTTTCAGTCTCTTTTTTTCCCAGGTTTCACATGTCCAATCTTCCTTACACCCTAAATCCTTGATAATGCATCTGCATTTAGGCTTTCTCGTCTTGTCACATATATAATTTGCAAGTTAAATGGTTGTAATCATGGACTCCATCTCAACTGTCTAGCATTCTGGTTTGAAACTTTTCAAAAATCTTAGTGGTTATGGTCAGTGTAAACAATTGTTTCTGATGAATTGTTAGCATAAATTTGAAAATGTTGCAATGCCAGTACTAAATTCAGTGTTTCCTTCTCGACATTGGAGTACGTTTGTCGATGAATATTTGACTTCTTTGAAAAATATCCCACAGACTTTTCAATACCTGCGTCATCTTTCTGAAACAATGCAGCATCATTACCCACATTACTTGCATCAATAACCAATTTAAACTGTTTGGCATAATTCGGTGTTGTGAAAACTGGCGCTGTTGTCACAGTTTTCATATTCCTGAATGCAATTTGGCACTCTGATGTCCAGTTGAACTTCTTGTTGGGGGCGGGTGGATTTGAATTGGGAGCGCTTTCGGGCTGTCGGTGCTGAAGCTGCTGAACAAACACCTGGATCTGAACACTGACACTATGCTGTTAGTTGGAGCCGAAGGTCTGCATCTGGATCAACTTGCAGAGACTATCCTGAAAGAGAACAAGTCCTTTTAAGTGAATGCTCACTTAGTGAAACATCTGCCATTACATGTGGAGAATGAACACACCAGACCGTGGATAGATCTCATTGTCTACCTGATGGATTTGCCTAGCCAGCACAGAGTAGAAACTGTGAAGGCTGTCATGAAACTAATATTTATTTTCATAACATTTTTCTGGTTTATTGTGAAGTAGGTTTATGGGGGTAAGTATCGTTGGGTCTGTGTGTGATTTAATTACATTTTGTCATTTTGTAGGGGAGGTGGTGGCATAATGGTATTGTCACTGGACTGGGAATCCAGAGACCCAGGGTATTGCTTTGGGGACCTGGGATAAAGAACTGGAATTAAAAGTCTAATGATGACGATGAAACCATTGTCAATTATTGTAAAACCCATCTGGTTCACCAGTTTCCTTTAGGGAAGGAAATCTACTGTCCTTACCTGGTCTAGCCTACATGTGACTCCAGACCCACAGCAATGTGTTTGACTCTTAAATGCCCTCTGAACAAGGGCAGTTAGGGATAGGCAATAAATGCTGGTCTAGCCAGTGACACCCACATCCCATGAACAAATATAAAAGAAATATAGCCGTGACATATAAGCAAGGAAAACAGATGTACATCACAGACATGCCGTCAAGAGCAGTGCTCCCCATAAAGAAAGTTGAGGATGCTACAACAGAATGCGAAATCTTCCATATTCAACTTGAATCAGGAGCTAGATATGACATGGAAGTCATCAACCCAACAAAGACATTGAATCTGACAGACAAGCTCCTTGCTCAAATCAAGCAAACTACCCAATGCGATGCTACAAGAAATAGTGATGAAAGGATGGCCTGAGATCATCAAGGACACACCTGTGGTCACAAGAGCACATTGGGTATACCGAGATGAACTGACAGCCCAAGATGGCATCTTGTACAAAGAAAGTAGAGATAAGAGGAGAGATGCTGAAGCATATCCATGGCAGCCATAAAGGAGTTGAATCGACTGAGAAAGGCAAGAAAAGTGCTCTACTGGCTAAACATGAGCAATGAAATTAAAGACCACATTGGCCAATGCTGTGCTTGTAAAGAGTACCAAGCAAAATAAGTAGAGAGCCATTGATGACGCATTACATCCCAGACAAACTATGGATGAAACTGTGAGTTAGACCAGCTGACTTCAATGACAACAGGAGAAATAGTAGAATGCTTGAAAGCACGCTTCAGTTGGTACAGTATTCCAGACATTGTGATGAGTGGCAATTCATAATTCACAGAGGATTGGAAAATTCAGCACTACATATCATCTCCACACTATTCCAGACAAATGAAAAGGCTGAGGCCACAGTGAAAACCGCCAAAGGAATCATCAAGAAATCGAGCAAATCTAGCACAGACGTAGACAAAGCAATACTTGAGTGGAGAAACACTGACTGAAGGCATTAAAAGTAGCCCTGTCCAAAGACAAATGTCATGCCACATGCAAAATACTCTTCCAATAGCAAAAAAGCTACTGAAACCAGAAGTAGTAGCAGGCATGAGTGAAAAGATTTTCTTTTTATATTCTTTCGCGGGACGTGGGCTTCGCTGGCTGGGCCAACATTTATTGCCCATCTCTAGTTACCTTTAAGAATGTGGTGGTGAGCTGCCTTCTTGAACTGCTGCAGTCCTTGTGGTTAGGTACACCCACAGTGCTGTTAGGAAGGGAGTTCCAGGATTCTCACCCAGCGACAGTGTAGGAACGGTGATATATGTCCAAGTCAGGATGGTGAGTGACGTAAAGGGGAACTTCCAGGTGGTGGTGTTCCCATCTATCTGCTGCCCTTGTCCTTCTAGATGGTAATGGTCATGGATTTGGAAGGTGCCGCCCAAGGAGCCTTGGTGAATTCCTGTAGTGCATCTTGTAGGTGTTACACACTACTGCTACTGTGCGACGGTAATGGAGGAAGTGAATGTTTGTGGATGTGGTGCCAGTCAAGCGGCTGCTTTGTCCTGGACGGTGTCAAGCTTCTTGAGTGTTGTGGGAGCTGCACTTATCCAGGCAAGTGGGGCGTGTTCCATGGTGGAGGCTTTGTGGAGTCAGGAGGTGAGTTACTCATCACAGGATTCCTAGCCTCTGACCTGCTCTTGTAGCCACAGTATTTATTTGGCTATTCTAGTTAAATTTGTGGTCAATGATAACCCTCAGGATGTTGATAGTGGGGGATTCAGTGATGGTAATGCTATTGAACGTCAAGGGATGATGGTTAGATTCTCTCTTGTCGGAGATGGTCATTGCCAGGCACTTGTGTAGCGTGATCAGTTTGACAAGACAGCCAAACCATTACCAGAGCTGAGCATTGGAGAGCCAGTCAGGGTACAAATTTTCAAAGCTCTCAACAAGAATCAACCCACATGGAAAATTGGGACATGCATACAGAAATTGTCACTTCAATTGTATGCAGTGGAAGTGAATGACCAATGTGCAACCACAGGCATATATGCACAACTAGTGAAGTTGCTCCTTCACAGCATGAACTATTTCTTCGCAGTATTCAGCTGGTCAGGAAGAAGGGATCTCACCAGCTGTATTGTGGACAAAACTGCCATCAATCCCAGAGATTCAAGTGCCCCCAACAACTGCAATGGAACAAGAACAGTTACCAAGGCAACAAGTGCCACGGGAGTGACACTTCCTAGAGAGGTAACATCATCCAGATGAGCAGCCAATATCAACAGGAATTTAAACAAGAAAGGAGTAGGTAAAGTCGGTGTTGGGGAGAGTGAGAATGGGGAGTTAACTGTAGATAATAAAGAAATAGCAGATGAAATTAACAAATATTTTGCATCTGTCTTCACTATTGTGGATAGAAAAATCATTCCGGTGATAGCTGTAAATTGGGAGATTGAGGGGCAAGAGGAACTTGGTGAAATTACAATCACAAGGAAAGCAATACTGAGTAAACTGATGGAGCTGCGGGCTGTCAAGTCTCCGGGTACAAATGGACTTCCTCCTAGGGTCTTAAAAGAGGTGGCTAATGAGGTAGTAGGTGTACTGGTGTTAATTTTCCAAAATTTGCTAGATTCCATCAGATTAGAAAGTAGCAAATATAACCCCTTTATTCAAGAAAGGAGGCAGAATACAGGAAACCATAGGCCAGTTAGCTTGACATGGGGAAGGTGTTAGAGTCGATCATTAAAGAGGTTTTGGCCGGGCACTTAGAAAAGCTTTAGGTAATCGGGAAGAGTCAGCATGGTTTTATGAAAGGGAAATAATGTTCAAACAATTTATTAGCATTCTTTGAAGGAGGAACATGTGCGGTGGATAGAGGGGAGCCTATAGAAGTACCGTACTTGAATTTCCAGAAAGCATTTGATAAGGTGCCACAGAAAAAGTTGTTGTGGAACATAAAAGCTCATTGTATAGGGGGTAATATATTAGCATGGATAGAAGATTGGCTGGCTGGCAGAAAACAGAGAGTATGCATAAATGGGTCTTTGTCTGGTTGGCAGCATGTGATGAATATATTGCTACAGGGGTCTGTGCTGGGGACTCAACTTTTTACAATTTACATCAATGGCTTAGATGAAGGGAGCAAAGGCATGGTAGCTAAATTTGCAGATGACACAAAGATGGATAGGAAAGCATGTTGTGAAGAAGATATGAGTTTGTAGACGGATATAGATAGATAGGCTGACTGAGTGGGCAAAAATCTGGCAGCTGGAGTATAATGTGGGAAAATGTGAAGTTGTTCACTTTGGCAGGAAGAAGAAAAAAGCAGAGTATTACTTAAATGGAGAACGACTGCAGAATTCTGAGGTGCAGAAGGATCTAGCTGTTCTTGTGCATGAGTCACAACAAGTTGGTATGCAGGTACTGCAAGTAATCAGGAAGGCTAAAAGAATGCTATCCTTTATTATGAGAGGAATTGAATATAAAAGTAAGAATGTTATGCTTCACTTTTACAGGACATTGGTGAGACCGTATCTCGAATACTGTATGCAGTTTTGGTCTCCTGAAGGAAGGATGTAAATGCATTGGAGGTGGTTCAGGAAAGGTTTACAAGATTGATACCTGGAATGAGCAGATTGTCCTGTGGGGTTGGTTGGACAAGCTGGGCTTGTTTTCACTGGAGTTTAGAAGAAGTGAGGGGTGACTTGATTGAAGTATATACGATCCTGAATGGCCTTGACAAGGTGGACGTGGAAAGGATGTTTCCTCTTGTGAGTGAGTCCAGAACTAGTGGGCACTATTAAAATTAAGGGTTGCCAGATTTAATCTATAAGGTTGTTGCCTTATTGAAGATGATATTCCTATAAATACACCATGTAAAGCTAAATGTGTCTTTCCCAACTTATTTCCACAAATAGGTTTGTGTGACTGTAACAGCTTTTCCAAATCACTTTGACACTTGCTTGGAAAGTAACTCAATATTTCAGTTACATTTTCAAGCACCCTCTCATTATCCAATATGATTGGAGGAAAATCAATTTCAGAGTCCTACACTCCTACCTCTTTCTCATAATCCACCATTACTCATACCTCTTTTTGTTCCTCTTCCCTGTCAAAGTACTTTTCATGCATATTTACATGCCCTCTGCTTCTTTCTTCCATCTGGAGTATTTATTAAATAGTTTACTTCACTCAATTTCTTTTCAATCCTGTTAAGGCCCACTAAACCTTGCATTTAATGAATCACCTAGTATTGGTAGCAAAATTAGTGCTTTCTTTCCAGAAACAGAACTGCAAGTTTAGCCTTCTTATCTGCTTTCACTTTCACCACTTGCTGTGATATCTTCAAATGTTCTCTAGCCAGCTTACATGCTCTGTTCAATCGTTCCCTGAAATTTGATACATAATTCAGGACAGTAGTTACTGAATTTTGACCCACCAATTTCTCATGAATCAGTTTCAGTGGTCCCCTTTCCTCATGACCATAAACTTGTTCAAAAGGGCTAAAACCAGTTGATGCATTAGGAGCATCTCTAATAGCAAATAACAAAAACGGTATTCCTGTATTCTGTGCAAATTTTGATAGTATGCTCTTATCATAGTTTTTAAAGTTTGATGCCACCTTTCCAAAGCTCCTTAAGCTGTTGACTTAAACTGTTTTATCCCCAAACTGTTAATTACTTCTGTAAACAGCTGTGACATGAAATTTGACCCCTGATCTGATTGTATTTCTTTAGGTAAACCGTATCTTGTAAAAAAATTAATTAACTCCTCCATAAACTTCTTAGTTGTAATATTTCTTAAAGGTATAGCATCAGGAAACCTAGTAGACACATCCATTGTTGTCAATAAATACTGATTTCCACTTTTCATCTTAGTAAGGGGTGCTACACAATCAATCATGACCCTGGTAAAAGGTTCTTCGAATGCTGGTATTGGGATTAAAGGCGCAGGCTTAATCACTGCTTGCTGTTTTCCTGTTACTTGACCTATATAACAGGTTCTACAGAATTTGACTACATCCCTGTGCAATCCTGGCCAAAAAAAACCCTCTGTATCTTTTATTGTTCTTTCCTAATTACTACATGTCCTCCCATTGGAATTTTATGAGCAATCCTCAGAATCTCATTTCTATACTCGAAGGGGATAACACCTCCCTCCAGCTTTCATTTGTTGAGACGTGATCCGACAGCCATTTTCTCATTAAAATATTCCCTCGAAGATAATAACATACTGGATTAAATTTTGCTTTGGTTTCTGAATAAGCTTTCTGTAATAGCTGTCTTAATTGCAAAACATTTTTCTGTAACTCCACTAACCTCTTTGAGTTAAACATTTCAACTGAACTGTCCTGCATTCCTTCCTCCTGAACAATATTATCAAATACAGTGCCAGCTAATTGGATTTCGACACCACCTTCTTGCCTTTGAACTGCCTGCTTATCTTGTTTGTATTGTTCTTCCCTGTGGGCCTTTGATCTCATTATAACACAATCAGGAAACAATCCAGGATGTTTCTTCTGTTGCACTTCTGTTGAAAACACTTCTACAGGCTGCTCAACTACCGTAGGCAACTCCCACATGATGATGTATATAATTATCCAGAATAAATTGAATCTCTGCAATAAGCAATTTTTCCACCACTCCAACTATAACCTCACTCATTTTCTACTTGCTCTTTAAATTTACCTTCCACAACGGAATAGATTTAGCATCTCCATGAACCCCTTCTGCAATTATTACCTTCTCCTGCAATATTCTCTTTGAACAACAAATATCACTATCCCACATCATTATGGATTGACTAGACCCTGTGTCTCTTAAAATTTTAACATCCCTACCTACTCCACCCTGTACATATGGAAAGACTTTCCCTTCACATACAAACTCTTTAAACATTTCTGCAACCTGCTCACTAGAAATCTCTTGAGTAAACTGTGAACACAATCTCACTTCTTTACCTTCCACTGATTCTCTCTGTTTCACCTGTACACAAACCACTGGTTTTCCCTGTGCCTGAATCTCAGACCCCACAATACTTTAACTTCCAGAGCTTTTCTGTACCCCAATAATTCCTACAGATTTTTCTTACAACCTCTAACACACTGACTTCATGTGTCCCTCTTTATTACAATGAAAACCCCTCAATTTTCAAATGTTATTTCTACCTTCAGCACCTTCCTTTTTATTCTGAGAAAAAACTTGCTGGGAACTTGCAGCTACTCCTCTTCCCTGACTACCTGCCTTCCTTTTGCCATCCCACTTTTTGTCCTTTTCCATCACCATTCTTTTCCAATTTGAAAGGTTGATGGAAAAAAGGTTTAGCTCTATGAACTAATTCATAATCATCAGCTATCTCTGCTGCTTGTCTTACGGAATCAATCCTCTGTTCCTCCACATGAGTTCTCGCTACCAAAGGGATTGAATCTTTAAATTCTTCCAAAAGAATGACTTCTCTAAGAGCTGCATAGGTTGTCTCTATTTTTAACGCCCGTATCCATCAGTCAAAATTACTTTGTTTTACTTTTTCAAACTCAATATAAGTTTGTCCAGGCTGTTTTCTCATATTCCTAAATTTCTTCCTGTATGCTTCAGGAACCAACTATTATGCACTCAAAATAACTTTTTTCACCACATCATAATTCACCGACATTTCTTCTGAAAGCGAAGCATATACCTCATGTGCCCTACCTAACAACGACTGTAATAATAACGTCTAGTTTTCCTATGGCGATTCCATTTGTTTAGCTAGCTTCTCAAATGAAATAAAGAATGCTTCAATATCTTCTTCCGCAAACTTTGGAAGAGCTTGTACAAATTTAAACATATCCCCACTGGGTTCTATTCTGGAGACAAACCCTTCCTCACCTACTGAAATCGCTTTTCTAAATGCCAATATTTTCAGTTGGAATCCTCTCTCTCCCTCTCTTTTTCTCTTTCCTCCTTCCCCATCTTCGCAATTTCTAATTCCCTTGCTTCTAATTCAAGCTTTCCCAGTTCCTTTGCTTGTTCAAATTCAAGCGTCTTCATTCGTAACTGAGGTCTCACTACCTCCAGCTGTGACTCCCTAGTGTCAGGTTTCACTTCCAACTGTAGATTCTGCGTTATACTTTTAACTATATCTAATTTCCTAGCCCCCGTAGGTAACGCCAATTTTAACTTATCTGCCAACCCTGTTAGTTTACTTTTGGTTATTTTCTCCAACCCAATCAGAGTTATCTCTTCTACTCCCAGACAAATATTAGCAATTGCCAAAGTCATCTTGCAGTCTCACCACTTCTAAGATACCTCACCAACTCCTGAATTCCAAGTGCCTCTCATACTTGTAAGGTTAAGATTCACTAATTCCTAACCAATCAAGGAATCAGAAATATAATTTATCCTGGCAAGAGCCCCCCGATTGTTATGACTGATGCAGTTGGTAAAGTTGAGTTTTTAAAAAATATCCCAGAGGGAAACTTTAAACAACTGTTATATCCTATAATTTTAAGTGTTATGTTTGAGATATGACTCTAAATTCAGGAATCAGACCACCAGCTCTCGGGGTTTTACATTAAACTAAATGAAACATTTTATTAATTTACACAGGTTAAAAAAAATATATATATACATAGCTACAAATTACTGCTATCTTAACTTTTAACAAGTTCATAAACTAATCTCCATTAAAGCAACAACAGCCCATAGATTTAACCAGACAAAGCATTTTCACTGTACAAATTCAAAATGAGGTTCTTTTCACTTTGGTTCCTATGGAGACAGTTGGAGGCTTACAGCTGCCTTTTGATCTCACGTTGCCTCTGCTCCGCACACCCGAAAATTGCTGAAGTTATAGCTACCACTGCCCCTTGAATGTAAATTCTCATTGTATCACCAGCCTCTTCTAGCAATAAAACCCCTTTAATAGTACCAATTTTATTAATAATATAACATATGGCTTGGTATCTGCTAGATTGGTGTGAGTTTTCACCCCACTTCTTGTATGCTCTATTCAAAAAATGCAAATGCATGTTATCTCTCTTACATATCAAAACTAGTATACATCAAAGCACCCAGACTAGTTGGCTTCAATCCAATGAAGACATACCCACAGACTAAACCTCTATTTTAAAAGAAAAATATTTTCTTATAATTTATACCTTAGTAGCTTCATGACACTTAGCATGTAAGATGTGAAAGGAGTTTGCATTTTTAGATAAATGAAGGGATATTTGGATTTCAAAGGGATCTTTCTGTGCTAACCACTAGCCAGATAAGCAAGGCTAAGGAATGTATTTAGTTTTTCCCAAAGGTTACTAGCACAATGAAACCTTTTATGTTATGAGGATGATACCGTTTCAAAGACTTATGGAACAATAGAATTTACATATTAAAAAGAGAGAAACATATACAAAGGAGAATGAAAGGTTATGTGGCAGAAAGCCATGTAAAATCTAACAGGAGTGTGTGAAATAGTCTTATTGAAGCCTCCAGCATTTGTGCATAAGTCTGTCATCTAACAAAACAGAAGCTGGGGAAAACCCAATTGGAATTCCACTGTCCATGGT
This sequence comes from Carcharodon carcharias, assembly GCF_017639515.1. Classification (NCBI taxonomy): domain Eukaryota; kingdom Metazoa; phylum Chordata; class Chondrichthyes; order Lamniformes; family Lamnidae; genus Carcharodon; species Carcharodon carcharias. Next base: position 15,547,728 of record NC_054471.1, read on the forward strand.
ATTGTGTTAACTTGCTGAGTTTGTTTTAAATCTAAAATCTATTTTTGGATTGTTGCCTTAAAGGGAGTGTAACTGGGAATCAGGTTAATTAGGAATTTTAGGAGTTATTATAGTGATAATTGTAGTCTTAGTTTTGTGCTTGAAATCTTGTTTGCTAATAAATATTTTAATTTAATTTTTAAAATCTCTAAAGGTCTTGGTGACTTATTACTTCTGAATTCAGTGCACACATCCCATAATAAATACAAATTGCAAAACCATTGTGATGGTGCCACCAAGTTTCCCTCGTGGATTTGGTCCGCCTGACACATATTATCTGCCACGTCATAACAAGATCTCTGGCCTATGTTGATGTTAATTTCTTTCTTGGGAATGTTTGTTTCCTTGTAGTTGGGGCAAGGCTGTTAAGCACCAATCAGTAGAGATGTACACACTGAAGCAACTGGCATATTCCTGATTCCTGCTGAGCTGGAGACAACAGAGAAGGGATCTGTGATAGCCCAAAGACCTTCCGATATTGAAGGTTGCAGCAGGCCTGGAACCAGGTGTTTCTGTCCTTGCTCTTGGTTCCTTGATAAGACCATCCGTCAAGACCACAATAGAGAGATGTTGAGCAGTATTTTATCATCAACTCATGATTGAGGAACCATTCTGTTGTTTTTGCCATATTCACATGTGTACATTGAACTGCAATTTACCTTTTGTTCAGTCAGTAAAAAAAAAATTGTAATGTAGATTTTCTCTGCCATGAGATTCTCCAAGGATATTATTTCTTTCAATTGTTTCTGTAAAAATCTTGAAATAATACAATACACAACAGAAGTAAAATATATATTTTGGATGTTAGAAAAAAAGTTTAGAAGAATGAGAGGAGATCTCATTGAAATATGAAATTCTGACAGGGATGGACAAACTGGGTGCAGGGATGATATTTCCTCTGGCTGGGGGTGGGGAGGGGGGTGCGGGGGCGGTGGTGGAGTCTAGAACAAGAGTCACAGTCTCAGGATATGGTGTATACCATTTAGGACTGAGATGAGGAAAAACTTCTTCACTCAGAGGGTGGTGAACCTATGGAATTCTCTACCACAGAAGGCTATGGAGGCCAAGTTACCATATAGCCTAGAAACAAAACATGATGTCCTTCCAGCAACATTTCTGTGGATTGCTTTTCCACTGACTTCAACTGCAGAAGGCATCACCAACATCTGTGACCCAGCTGTATCATTTCCCAAATAAACTGAACCCCTGAAATAGGCAATTTCTCCACTGATTGTCCCACTTTCTCAATGCAGTCTTCTAAATGTGGAATAGAGTATGAATCCACTTTTGCCACTGCATTCACTTTTCGATAATCCACACATGGTCTTTGTGTTCCATCTGGCTTCAGTACCATCACAATAGATTAACTCAAATTGCTGTAACTCAACTCAATAATGTTATTTGTGAGCATAAATTCAATTTCTTTTTGCAATTGTGATAATTTTACTGGATTCAAGTTACTTTTCAAATTCACCTTACACAACTTTGTTATGAATGCTATGTGCATTCAGATAGCGAGACTTCAGTTTTGTCTTTTATTACCTTTGTAACATCTAGTTTTGACTGTTGATGTATTCTTAGGTTTTTCTCTGTCCCCTTCTGCCATTCTCTGACTCTCATTTCTCATATTATTACTTTTCTCTCCTGTCTTGACTCTACACCTTGGATTGGTTACTCTACCCAAGCTTGATCCGTCATCCCTCTTGTTTAGTTTAAAGCCCTCTCTACTTCACTAGTTATATGATTTGAGAGGACACTCATCCCAGCATGCTTCAGGAAACTACTGTGGTCAAAAATGAAACACTTACTGCAGATAGTAAGCAGCTGAAGGAAAATGTGATTAATGTAGAAAACCAACTTTCATGTGTGAAAGAGGAGCTTGCAAATGAAAGAAGAGAATGAGTCACAGAAAGTAGAACACTTGACTGAGGACTTGAAATGTCTAAATGATAGGCATGTAGAAGCGAACTTAAGAAAGATCAATCTTCAGTTAAAACCTGATGAGCTTCAAGCATCAATAGTTGCTATGAGCTATCAGGGAAAATGCTTTGAACAAGAAAAGGAATTGTTGGCACATCAGAATAATTGATTGAATGCAGAATTAAAAACCAAAACTAACGAACTGTTAGTACATTGTTGGGAAAAGAGCAATGAGATTCTTGAACTTCGAAGTAAACTGGATGAAAGGAAAGAGACGGTGTTTGATATGGAGTGTCATGGTTCCAAAGTTGTTTCTGTGAAAAAAAACTTTGCTGAATTGTGGTCCAGTTGAGAAAAGAACTGATCCAAGCAAAATTACTGATATATCAACTTCAGTAATGGACAATATGAAAGCAACTAAAGTGCTTGCAGAATTGGAAATCAAGAATTGCCAACAATAAGAACTGAAAGCACAAAATGACTTTTCCAAGTCAATGATCAGAGACACTGATTTACAAGTGCTTCCTGATATTAGTATACAAAATATAGCAGTTGGAATCCAGGCAAGTGGATAGTTTGCAAAAGACCATTCAAAACCTGGAAAGGAGTGGAATGTTGTAGTTTGGGAATTATGTAGAAGAATTGGAGTGTTGGAATGAACTATGAAACTCCACAGGGAGAATATAATTAATACTGCTCAAAAAGAAGTGGAAAAGATGTTTGAATTGGGACCTGGAGAAACAACAATATCATAAAAAGTTTAAAGATAAAGCCAAGCAGGAATACGAACCGCTTTTGTGTGAACATAAAAAGCATCTCAATAGCACCTTTAAAGTGGCAAAAAGAGATTTTGACCACAGAAGAAATGAGATGTTAATGCATAAGAATGCTATTTTGACTTTGTTAAATCAAAATGAGACTTTGCCACATTTGGGTTCAGAAAATGAGCTTGCAGATGGAATTATACTTATAGCGAATGAAAAGGACAATTGGGCTGTACGCTTAAATGAAACATTTTTTGCTGAGTTAAAGACTGGGAATAAGAGGAAAAAGAAATATAAAAGTTATGATAATACTATGATATACAAATCCTGCTAATCTTATTATGTTTATTGACTTTGTTTAAGTACGCTTTTGTAATTGCACGATTTAACATGTCTAAATGTGAAACAAAATGCAAAATTTATTTGTATTGTATGTAATAAGCCATTGCTAGAGGTTTATAATTGTGTGAGGTGGATGTAAGGCCATTGTAAAGAAACCTTCATGGTCTGAAGCTTTCTTTCTTCCAAAGGTAAAGGTGTAAGGAAATAGCGATAGTTTAAGTATGGTATATTTGTATTTGTGGGTGTTAGGATTGAGATTTAGCTTTAAAGTTGAAGTTTGATTTGTATTTCTATATCTGTGTGACCTAAGAAAGGTCAAATGGAGTTTTAGTTTCACTTTAAAAGGCTGCTTACATTTTTAATGAGGTGTTTTACGACCCCTATAAAGTGAAGGTAAACATATGACATTACCTGTCCCTATTACCCATCCCTAACTGCCCTTGTTCAGAGGGCAGTTAAGAGTCAACTACATTGTTATGTTCTGAGCCTGAGATGATAGACCAGAACCATCTTTCTTTGTGCTAGTTATGACTCCAACTAGCAGAGAGTTTTCTCCCCTGATTCGCATTGACTCCAGTTTTGCTAGGGCTCCTTGATTCCACACTCTGTCAAATGCTGCCTTGATGTCAAGGTCAGTCACTCTCGCCTTACTGCTGGAGCTCAGCTCTTTATTCTATGTTTGGACCAAGGCTGTAATGAGTGGCACTGTTGGAGCCCAAACTAAGGGTCATTGAACAAGTTATTTCTGAGTAAGTGCGGCTTGATAGCACTGTCAATGACAGCTTCCATCACTTTGCTGATCAAGAGTAGACTGGTGGGGCAGTAATTGGCTAGTTTGGCCTTGTCCTGCTTTTTGTGTACAGGACACACCTGGGCAATTTTCCACATTGCTGGATAGATGTCAGTGTTGTAGTTGTACTGGAACAGCTTGGCTAGGGCAGCAGCTAGTTCTGGAGCACAAGTCTTCAGTAGTATTTCCAGAATGTTGTCAGGGCCCACAGACTTTACAGTATTCAGTACCTTCAGGAGTGCAGCGAAGGTTTACCAGACTGATTCCTGGGATGGCCTGACTGAAATATGAGGAGAGATTGAGTCGGTTAGGATTATATTTGCTGGAGTTCAGAAGAATGAGGAGGGATCTCATAGAAACCTATAAAATTCTAACAGGACTAGATAGGGTAGATGCAGGAAGGATGTTCCCGATGGTGGGGGAGTCCAGAACCAGGGGTCACAGTCTGAGGATACGAGGTAGACCGTTTAGGACTGAGATGAGGAGAAATTTCTTCACCCAGAGTGCTGAGCTTGTGGAATTCGCTACCACAGAAAGTAGTTGAAGCCAAAACATTATAAGTTTTCAAGAAGGAGTTAGATACAGCTCTTGGGGCGAAAGGATTCAAAGGACATGGAGAGAAAGTGGGATCAGGCTATTGAATTGGATGATCAGCCATGATCATAATGAATGGTGGAGCAGGCTCGAAGGACCGAATGACCTATTCTTTCTCCTATTTTCTATGTTTCTTGATATCATGTGGAATGAATTGAATTAGCAAAAGACTGGCATCTGTGACGTTGGGGACTTCCAGAGGAGACCGAGATGGATGATTCACTTGGCACATCTAGTTGAAGATGTTTGAAAATATTTCAGCCTTCTCTTTTGCACTGATGTGCTGGGCTCCCCCATTATTGAAGATGGGGATATTTGTGGAACCTCCTCTTCCAGTGAGTTGTTTAATTGTTCATCAACATTCAGGATTAGATGTGACAGGACTGCAGAGCTTAGATTTGATCCGATGGTTGTGGGATTGCTTGGCTGTGTCTATTACCTCCTGCTTCCACTGTTTGGCATGCAGGAAGTCCTGTGTTGTAGTTTCACCAGGTTGACACCTCATTTTAGATATGCCTGTTTATGCTCCTGGCATGCCCTCCTGCATTCTTCATTGAACCAGTATTGATCTCCAGCTTGACGGCAATGGTAGAGTGGGGGATATGCCAGGTCATTAGGTTACAGATAGGGTTTGCATACAAACCTGTTGCTGCAGATGGCCCATAGTGCTTCATAGATGCCCAGTTTTGTGCCGCTGGATATGTTCAAAATTTGTAGCATTTAGCATGGTGGTAGTGTCGCTCAACACGATGGAGGGTATCTTCAATGTGAAGGGGATTAGTTATGGGACTGGAAGCAAAGAATAAGGATAAATGAGGAACTGTGATTTTGTCAAAGATATAGAGAATAGTGTACCTAGAGTGGACTTGTCCCAGATTTGCCCTAAGTGTGGTAACGGGAAAGGAAAACGATGTTTTACCCGCCGCTCGCAATGGGGGCTTTTCACTCTGTATTGTCCCAAATCCACCACATTAATCATGCATTCCTGGGAAACACACTGGTTCTATGGCGGGCAGGCTCTCATTCACCGACCGTACCACCACCTTGCTGCTTCATCATGCCAGGTGCCATATTTAAAGTGCAACCACTCGCATACATCTCAGTGCTCCAGCCTAGGACTGCTGTGCAGAAGACAGGATGGCCACGAAAGGCAATAAGACTGTTGCCCCCACCACGGTTTAGTGACATGTCCCTTGAGCCCCTTTTGGATGCATAGAGGCCTGCCGTGATGTCCTCTACCCCCGCTCTAGCCGCAGGAGGGGCAGCGGCATCACCAATCCAGCACAGGAGGCAGTAGCAATGGTCGTCAACGCCAATGCCCTGGAAAAGAGGAAAGCCACCCATGAATGATCTCCTCCGTTCCACCAGGGTAAGCCATTTTTCTCATCACGCTCAACTCACACACTCACAAACCCATCACACATCCACAGGGCTGTCATTCGCTACCATTTCAAGGAACGTCACCATTCACTCTCACACACACACCTTCATTGTCCTCATCCCGTCCATGGGTCCACTCACCACCCACATATGCCAGGCATACTTATCATCTGGCCTGGCAGTTGTCCCGTTTACACTCTCCCCATCTCTATTCATGCAGGACAAGCTGGGCACAACAACCGGAAAAGGTTGCTTACCGGTGGAGGAATGCCTGACATCTAGCTCCTCGTGGACTTCTAAAATAGAGCCATTCAGCTGGCTGTCAAGGATCTGGAGTGTTCCTGTTTTGATGGTGAGGTTGGTAGTGCGGTATCAAGTGAGGATCCAGCAGTGCACCCCTAGAGCGGAATTTTCCGAGCCCACTGGTGGCGGGCGTGATAGGTGGCATGCACGGAAAATATGTCGCGACCTGCTTCACGATGGCGAGAAGGCAGGTCCTGATCGTCCACTCATCCTGCCAATGGGAGGCCACATTTCCCACCATGGGTTGGTGAGGAGCTAATTCTAATACATCAACATATAATTAAAAGAACATCTTGCCAGGCTGTTGGAACCCCACTGCATCATCCATCCACGTCGGCGGGAAAGCACACTGACGTGTTTCACAACAGTACACAACAGCGATGTGCTGCTTTCACTTTGAGGGAACAGAGGTGAGTGAGCAGCAGCATTCTCCATAGCTCGCCTGTTGTTTACTGGCCTCAGGGTTATCAGGGGTGCGGGGGCAACTGATGCCTGGCCTCGGAGTTGACTCCTGCAGGGCTGGGGTGTCTGGGGGCAAGTGCTAGCCAGCCTCGGAGGCGACTGCTGAGGGGCTGCGGTGTCCAGGGGCAAGTGCTGGCCAGCCTCAAAGGCGATTGCTGAGGAGGAGGGTGCGGGGGGGTGGGTGTCCAGAGGCAAGTACTGGCCAGCCTCAGAGACGACCGTTGTCGGTGGGAGTGGGGGTCAAGTGCTTGCTGACAATGCATGCTGCGCACAGGCAATTAGGTAGGGGTCAGGGTAAGTGAGGGAAGTAGCCACGCATTAGGGACACCTGTATGAACTGACCAGGCACAGCCACAATGATATTATTGGGGTTGGGCTCCTAGCCTGCCACCCTTGCAAACAATGCAGTGGCAACAAAGAGCCACCAAGCACTACATATCTTAGCCCCCCAACCCGCCCCCCCCACTCTCCCTGCACAAACTTCTAGTTTACCACCACTTTATTGGCGCGCGGAGCAGTTGGACTGCACATGTTGTATAATCTCCTCACCAATGTTGGCCATGTAGTAGTCACTGCTAGTAATGCTCACAGCCCCTTGCAATCTCAGCATCCCGGTTTGGACCACTGTCCCTCCTGTCACAAGTTGACAGGGCAGCCATGCAGCGCACTCATCTTGGGCCATCTGAGGGGTGACCAGCACTCTCCAGGAAGCATAAAGGGGCGGTCACACAAGGCCAGGAAAGGTGCTAAGTACAGCCATGATAACTGCGTCTCTTCTCTCGTGCTGCAGGAGGTCCACGTCAGGATCATGGATCCTGGTGACCTAGCTGTATGCCCGATTGCCTACAGAGATTGTCGAAGACTGAAGAGAGAGCGACTGAGGCTCCTGGCTGTGCAAAGGTAGGAGCAGCAACCTCATGAAGAAGGGGCTGGAGGGGCTCCCACACACGTTACCCAAGAGCGACAGTGAGCTGTGGCTGGTTGGCATCTAGCGGCACCCAGAGCCTACAGATATCGGCTGCCGTTCCTGCAATGACTGAGAACCAGTGTCGCCGACAACTGTGCATGTCTAGGGACCTTGTGGCTCACATCTGCCACTTACTGCAGGACTTGACACCAAGAGGACATGGAGGGCATCGACTGCCAGTGGCTGTGAAAGTGACCGCAATGCTCAATTTCTATGCCAGTAGCTCCTTTCAGGGCTCCACAGGTGACCTCTGTCCACAATCCACCACCCACAAATGCATCCATGAGGTCACGGATGCCATCTTCTCCATAGCACACAACTTTGTGCATTTTGCCCAGGACTGCGACAGCCAGGATGCAAGGGCCATTGGATTCGCCCTGATCTTGGGATTCCCACAGGTGTAGGGTGCAATTGACTGTACTCATGTGGCATTCAGGTTTCCGGTTGCTACACTCAGTGGACTTCATCAACCGCAAGGGCTTCCACTCACTGAACGTGCAGCTGGTGTGTGACCATCAGAAATGCCTACTGCTGGTGTGCTCATGATTTCCAGAGATTGTACTAGATGCCTACATCCTGAGCTGCTTGCAGATCCCTACAGTCTTCCAGGGTCCAAAGATGCTGCAGGGTTGACTCCTTGGGGACAAGGGATACTTGCAGAGGCCGTGGTTGATGACACCCGTGTGGCGGCCTCAGACTGCAGCAGAGCGACGCTATAATTAGGCTGATGTAGCAGCTCGCAACTTGGTGGAGTAGATGATCAGGATGCTGAAGATACAGCTCTGGTACCTGGACCGGTCTGGTGGAGCCCTACAATACAGTCCACAGAGGGTGCCACGCATCGTTGTCATCTGCTGCACCCTTTACAAACTGGCACTCCAATGGGGAGACAAGCTGGCTGAGGAGGAGATGGAGGAACTGGAGGTCTGCTCAGATGAGGATGATGCTGACAGGGATGAGGGTGAGGGGGTCCTCAGTGGTGATAATAATAGGGATGAGGCTCTTGCACTGGCTGGACGAGGCAGGCGTGCTTGGGAGGCCATCACAGCTGCCAGGTTTGTGGAGGATGATGACAGCAGTGAGATGTCTCCATAGATCCTCACATCGCAGTTGTGAATGTTTGACTCTCGTCTGGCATATGGCAATGCCAATGCCATCTGTGAGAATGCTCCTGTCACGGAGATGCAGTGGAGACCCTAATAGTTTGATCACAGGAGGATGGTGACAACATGTAGTGAGGACACTCCATAGATCTTCACATAGCCCCTGAGAATGTCTGACTCCTGTCTGGCTGAGGGCAGCTCGCTTGCGCTCCATGATCAGGGCCAGCTCAGAGACATAGCCATGAAACTTTAGATGCATCTGATGCTGTGTCTGCCTTCAGCACCTCTGCCCTTCAGGAGCTGGTGCACAGCATCACTGGTCGCAGGTGCTGGCGTGATGGGGGCGAGCCCCACATTAAATGTAGAGATAAAAACAAAAAAACTGCGGATGCTGGAAATCCAAAACAAAAACAGAATTACCTGGAAAAACTCAGCAGGTCTGGCAGCATCGGCGGAGAAGAAAAGAGTTGACGTTTCGAGTCCTCATGACCCTTCGACAGAACCAAGTTCTGTCGAAGGGTCATGAGGACTCGAAACGTCAACTCTTTTCTTCTCCGCCGATGCTGCCAGACCTGCTGAGTTTTTCCAGGTAATTCTGTTTTTGTTTCCCACATTAAATGTGCTGAGAGCACACAGAGAAAATGAGAGAACTCTGTGGCGCCTGTCGACTACATTCTGGTAGGAATAACCAGCACTGCAGAGGTGCAGGCATCAGTAATGTTTCCAAGGAGTGTGAGGCTGGACCATCACTGTGGTCTAAAGGCTGCACAGAGCACAGGGAAGAGGACCTGGACTGAGACACCTGCCTTTTATCTTGTGCAGAAAGGTTTCATATCTGAGTGACAAGAACATTGCTTATCTGAACAAGGAGCCATAGGCAAGGAGACTTTCTTAGGAGTTTTTTGACAATAGTGAACAGTACGTACCAGTGATCAACACTCATGGCCAGGTTGTGCAACTACTTTTACCTAACTTGCCAAAACCTGCCGTTATGTCTCGGTGCTTCCTGGACATCCACATCAGAGGTGGGGGCAGTCTGCTGACTGTGATCCCCTGTCCGTGATGGCTTTGGCGGGCGTCCTCTGGAGGGCCGGGACTTGGTGGGCTCCGGCCTGCTTTCATGGTCCCGCTGTGTGGCAGTGGCCCCCTCCTCAGCCTGTGAAGCTGGAGCAGCAAAGGTAACAGGAAGAGGGAAATTGGATATGCCAGTCACTCTCAGAGTTACCTGGGTGGATGGCTCCGGAGTGTGCACCTGCTGATATCCTCCTATGGGTGCCCGGGGGCCCATGGCTGACTCCGTGAGAGGAAGGGGTAGCTGGAGTGAGATTGAGCTGCCCAGCATTCCCCTCGTGTACACACCGCTGGAGACCAACTATGGCATCAGCGATCGAGTTCAGCCCGAGCAATGTCTCCATGGCGGCCACCATCCTGCCAGTGTTGGCCTCAGTACGTTGCAATGCCGGTGCCATCACCCCAGCCTGAAGACGGATGGACTCCTGCATCATGCCTTACAATCTGAGGAGCGCAGCGGACATCTCTTCCTGATGTTTCATAGTTTGTCTTTGCAGCTCCAGCAACTGTGACATGACCGAGTCCAGAGGCTCGTCATCTGACTCGGACTCAGTAACATTCTGGCCTCCAGCAGTCCTCCGAGTGCCAGGGCCCTGGGATGTCCATCTCTGCACCTGCTGTGGGTCAGAAAGTGTGATTGCTCACCAGATTGTGATCTTGAGGCTACTCTAAAGCTAGGTCCCACTGAGGTGTGTGTCTCTGCGCTGGTGGAGGGTGTGGGTGAGTGCTGTGGCAGGACTTCAGGGATGGTTCCTCCAGATTCCACTTCAGAGGTTTCTTCAGGGCTAGATTGAAGGCCCTGGGTCGTGGACTCTGTCAGCTGATGTGCTTGTGAAAGCAAGGGTAGATAATTAGTGTATGGAAGTGGCCTGTGAAAGAGGACACATCACTCACAGCATGGTTGTCTGATCGATGTTAGGCTGCCGGATCCTCACTTGGTAGAGCAGCGCTGACCTCACCATCAGCACAGGACTGGTCCTGGTCATTGCTGGCCAGCTGGTTGGCTCTGTTTTGAAATTCTGTCAGAACTATGATCTCCAGCATCCCTCCACTTGCCTGCGACATTTCCCTCCTGTTGTGTGCCAGTTTGCCCTGCATGGATAGAAATGGGGAGAATGTATCAGGACGCCTGCCGGGCCAGATTGTAAGTATGCCTGTCCTGTGTGGGTGGTGAGTGGTCCCATGGACGGGATGAGGACAGTGACGGTGTGCATGAAAGAGTGAATGGTGATATCCCTTGCACTGGCAGTGAGTGAGGGCCCTGTGGATGTGTGATGGGTTTGTGAGTGAGAGTTGAGAGTGATGAAAAGAGTGACTTACCCTGACGGAATGGAGGAGATCATTCCTCCTTTAGTAGCACTGGGTGGCTGTCCTCTTCTGCAGTGCGTTTGCACTGACCACCACTGCCACTGCCTCTCAAGCCGGGTTGATGACTTGGCTGCCCATCCTGTGGCCAGTGCAGGGTTAGAGCACATCCCGGCAGGCCTCCATGGCATCCAGCTGTTGCTCGAGGGACCGGTCATTGAAGAGGGGGGCTGCAGTCTTTTTCTCTTTGCTGGCCTTTCTCCCAGGTAGTGGTGGTGAGCTGGTGGCGATGAGCGCTTTGCTGGCAGCTACCTTTTAAAGATGGCAGCTGACATGATGCAACAGCGGGGTGATGGTGTGTGGGCGAATGAGAGCCTGCCCGCCGTGGAGATGGCTTGTTTCATGGGAGTAAATAAATAATGAGGTGGGCTCAGGGTGATATGGCGTGAAAACCTGCCATTTTTGTCTGCATTTAGGACTCTATTTACCTGCCTGCTGCTGCACTTAGTGCGATTCTAGGAAAATTCCGCCCCAAGTTTTGCTGATGATACAATACTAGGTGGGAATGAAGGCTTTGAGGAAACAGAAAGAGGCTGCAAAGTGATAAAGACAGGTTAAGTGAGTGGTGGCAAATGGAGTATAATGTGGGGAAGTGTGAGAATATTTCCTTTGGCAATGCAGCAATCCAAGTGGAGACTGATAACTTTTAAGAAGTAATATGGATCTCCCAGAGGCTGATGCAGAGAATCATACAAGATTTTATGTCTGAAGCCTTTTACTGTATTACACAAAGAAAAACCAACTTCAACCAAACATCACTTAGTAGGCAACTAATATATTAAACTTCTTAACACAACTGCAAACCCCACATCACGCATATCCATTAAGCGATACTCTCATCACTGATATAGTGTGGTATATTATGTCCCAAGCTCCCCCTAGCTTCAGCAGTACTCATGTGCCCCACTGGGTGAATCTTCCAATCCCCTTTTAGGAAAAGTCCCTTCACTCAGTCTTCTGTGCGTATTCGGATGGACTTCCAGTAGCAAGCAACCTCTGGCGACTCCTTGGTCTTTAAATCTCCACAAGTCTTGTCTCTTCAAACAGGGAATCTGTCCTCACCAGCACCCTGCTTAGTGGTAAACCTAAATACAGTCCTTTTCTTCTGCTTGGCATAACAACAACTGTTTTTGGTCTTCTTCCCCAAATCTCTTTGTCTGACTGAGTCTGTGAGTCTGTGTCCGAGTGTTAAATTCTGCATCTTACTTTCAATAAGTTTTGACCTGGGCCCCTATCCCCTTGACAACTGGGTCACATGATCTGATCTTTGATAATTAGCATTTCCCAGTCTAGGACATTCTGACTATTTTAAATTAAAAGAGTCAGTTTAAAACATAACCATTATATCAAGTTTCACATTTGTATCAGAATATCTTTAAAAGTTGAGAAATTTGTAGATGCTGTTGTTCAAACTGAGTTGAGGGTGCTCGTACAAGGTACACAGAAAGTTAGCATGCAAGTACATCAAGCAATTAGTAAGGCAATGGCCTGTTGGCCTTTATTGCAAGTGGATTGGCCCACCAAAATAATGAAGCCCTGCTGAAATTGTATAGGGCTTTGGTGAGACCACAGCTAGATTATTTTGAGCTGTTTTGGTCTCCGTATTTTAGGAAGGATATTGCATTAGAAGCAGTACCATGAAGGTTCACCAGATTGGTTCCTGTTAACCGGAAGGTTATTGAGAGAAACTGAAAAAATTGGGACTATACTCTCTGGAGTTTAGAAGAATGAGAGGTGATCTCATTGAAACACAAGATTCTGAAAAAAATTGATAGAGTGGACACTGAAAGTTTATTTCCCCTGGCTGGGGAGTCTAGAATAAGGACTCACAATCTCAGTTCAAAGTATTGTTCATTTACGATTGAAATGAGATGAAAAAAGGCTGTGAATCTTTGGAATTCTCTGACCCAGAGGACTCTGGATGCTCCATTGTTGAATATATTTCAGTCTGAAAACTGCAGATTTTTGGTATCTCAGGGAATCAAGTAATATGGGGAGCAGGCAGGAAAACAGAGTTGAGGCCAGAGATCAGCTATGAACATTTGAATGGTGAAGCAGACTTGAGGCCCTGGCTCTCTTGCTCTTTGTTCTTATGTAGAGATGCTTTCATGAACTTTCTCGTGATTTTTATTTACAGGTGCTGGCACAAAGTAATCAAGTGAGAAAAGAGGCTGAAGATTCAGGTCCACTCACTGAACTGGAACACTGGAAATGCATGTCAGCTAAGTTCAATTCCATCATAGAACAGCTTAAAGGACAACATTGCAAGGGAGTGATCAATGTGTTAAACACAAGTCACTCAAAAATGTTAACGGTAAGATTAACAAGAATGTAAATATGAGGATGTTTATAATCATAATAATTTGCAGTTTTGTAAATATTATATCCATATTTGGCATGATAGTTAACCAACAATTTTTGCAAGGGGACCAGTATATCTTACTGATTGATTATTATCAATTCAGGGTCTGCATAAATAACTTCAGATTCAGTGGCATCCCTTACTCCTATTAGTTGATCCTAATTTGTATTTCCGCATACAATTTATACAGCATTATAACCTAGAGATTGTATTCAATGGCAGTACCATCGCTGAATCCCCCACTATCAACATGGTTAAAAATTCATTCGTGGGATGTGGGCTTTGTTGGCTGGACTTTTGGATTGGGGGAGAGTGGATTTTAGTAAAATAAGGCAGGATCTGGCCAAGGTAGACTAGGAACAGCTACTTGTGGGGAAATCTACAGAGGAGCAGTGGGCGGTGTTCAAAAATGAAATGGGGAGGGTACAGGCTCAACATATTCTCTCTAGGGTGATAGGAAGAAGTAACAAGCCCAGAGAACCACGGATGGCCAGAGATATTAAGGATATGATGAGAAGGAAAAGAGAGGCTTTTAGCAGGTAAAAGGGAAGCAAATCAGCAGAGGCATTAGTGGAGTATAGAAAGTGCAGGGTGGAGCTTAAGAAAGCAATTAGGAGAGCAAAGAGGGGATATGAGAAAGCTCTGGCTGGTAAAAGTAGGGAAAATCCCAAGATATTCTATAAGTATATCAATGGGAAGAGGATAACCAGGGAAAGAGTAGGGCAATCTATGAGTGGGGATAGGGCAATCTATGAGTGGGGAGGAGGACATCAGTAGAGTGTTGAACGAATACTTCTCATCCATCTTCACCTAAGAGAATGAGGATGAAGATATCAAACTCAGGGAGAGAGACTGCGAGGTTCTGGAGCATATTGATATAGGGAGTGACAAGGTATTGAAGTTGTTGGCAGGCTTAAAAGTGGACAAATCTCTAGGTCCAGATGATTTGTGTCCCAGACTGCAGAGGGAGGAAAGGGAGGAGATCGCAGGGGCTCTGACCCAAATTTTAATTCCTCTCTGGCCACAGGGGAGGTGCCAGAGGACTGGAGAACAGCTAATGTGGTTCCACTATTTAAGAAGGGTTGTAAAGATAAGCCAGGGAACTACAGCACAGTGAGTCTCACGTCAGTGGTAGGAAAACTATTGGAGAAAATTCTGAAGGAGAGAATCTGTCTCCACTTGGAGAGGCAAGGTTTGATCAGGAAGTTGGCATGGCTTTGTCAGAGGCAGGTCATGCCTAACAAATTTGATTGAATTTTTTGAGGAGGTGACCGGTATGTAGATGAGGGTAGCGCAGTTGATGTAGTTTATATGGATTTCAGCAAAGCCTTTGACAAGGTCCCACATGGGAGACTTATAAAGAAGGCAAAAGCACATGGGATACAGGGTAATTTGATAAGGTGGATTCAAAATCGGCTTAGTTGTAGGAGGCAGAGGCTGATGTTTGAGGACTCTGGGTCTATACTCGATGGAGTTTAGAAAGATGAGGGGGGATCTGATTGAAACTTACAGATTACTGAAAGGCCTGGATAGATTGGACATGGGGAAGATGTTTCCATTAGTAGGAGGGACTAGGACCCGAGGGCACAGCCTCAGAGTAAAGGGAAGACCTTTTAGAACAGAGATGAGGAGAAACTTCTTTAGCCAGATAGTGGTGAATCGATGGAATTCATTGCCACAGAAGACTGTGGAGGCCAGGTCATTGAGTGTATTTAAGACCGAGATAGATAGGTTCTTGATTGGTAAGGGGATCAAAGGTTACGGGGAGAAGGCGGGAGAATGGGGTTGAGAAACCTATCAGCCATGATTGAATGGCAGAGCTGACTTGATGGGCCAATTGGCCTAATTTCTGCTCCTATGTCTTATGACAGAAGGCTGTTTTAGTGACTGGAAGCCAGTGTCCAGTGGCGTACCACAGGGATCTGTGCTGGGTCCCCTATTATTCATCATTTATATAAACGACATAGATGACTATGTTGGGGATAGGATTAGTTAGTTTGCGGATGACACAAAGATTGGCCGGGTGGTTAACAGTGAGGTTGAGTGTCTTGGGCTACAGGAAGATATAGGCAGGATAGTAAAATGGGCAGATAAATGGCAGATGGAATTTAACCCTGAAAAGTGTGAGGTGATACACTTTGGAAGGAGTAATTTGACAAGGAAGTATTCAATGAATGACATGACACTAGGATATTCTGAGGAACAAAGGGACCTTGGCGTGTGCATCCATAGACTCTGAAGGCGGAGGTGCATGTTAGTGGGGTGGTGCAAAAGGCATATGGAACACTTGCCTGAGATTCACCAGGATGTTGCCTGGGATGAAACATTTAAGTTATGACGAGAGGTTGGATAGACTTGGGTTGTTTTCGTTGGAGCAGAGAAGACTGAGGGGCAAACTGATCGAGGTGTACAAGATTATGAGGGGCATGGACAGGGTGGATAGGGAGCAGCTGTTCCCCTTAGTTGAAGGGTCAGTCACAAGGGGACAAAAGTTCAAGGTGAGGGACAGGAGGTTTAGGGAGGATGTGAGGAAAAACATTTTTACCCGGAGGGTGGCGACCGTCTGGAATGTGCTGCCTGGGAGGGTGGTGGAGGCGGGTTGCCTCGCATCCTTTAAAAAATACCTGGATGAGCACACTTGGCATGTCATAACATTCAAGGCTATGGGCCAAGTGCTGGTAAATGGGATTAGGTAGGTAGGTCAGGTGTTTCTCATGTGTCAGTGCAGATTCGATGGGCCAAAGGTCCTCTTCTGCACTGTGTGATTCTGTGACTTATTGCCCATCCCTAATTGCCACAGTGAAGGCTGTGGTGAGCTGTCTTCTTGAACTGCTGCAGTCCATGTGGTGTAGGTATACCCGCAGCACTGCTAGGAAGGACATCCTAGGATTTTGATCCAGCGACAGTGAAGGAACAGTGCTATATTTCCAAGTCAGGATGGCGAGTGACTTGGAGGGGAACTTCCAGATGGTGGTGTTCCCATCTATGTGCTACCCTTGTCCTTCTAGTTGGTAGTGGTCTGGAGTTTGGCAGGTATTGTCGCAGGAACCTTGGTGAATTCCTGCAGTGCTCTTGTAGATGGTGTTACTATTAAGCAGAAACTGAACTGCACCAGCCATATAAAAACTGTGGCTACAGGAGCAGGTCAGAGGTTAGGAATTCTGTAGCGAGTAGCTCACCTCCTGAATCCCTAAATCCTATCCAACATCTTCAAGGCACAAGTCAGAAGTGGATGGAAAACCTTCCACTTGCCTAGATGAGTGCAGCTCCAACAACACTAAACACCATCCAGGACAAAGCAGCTTACTTGATTGGCCCCATCCATCACTTCCAACATTCATTAACTCTACCACTGATGCACAGTGGCAGCAGTGTGTACCATGTGCAAAATGCACTGCAGGCACTCAAGAAGACTTGTTAGAAAGCACCTTCCAAACCTGTGACTTCGAAGGACAAGGGCAGGAGATGCATGTTTCCTTCCAATCTTCAAATTCCTCTCCAAGCCATACTTCATCCTTACTTAGAACTGTATCACCGTTCCTTAATTATCGCTGAACCAAACTCCTGGAACTCACTTCCTAACAGCACCATGGGTGTATGCACACCACATGGTTTGCAGCGGTTCAACAAGGCATCATACAATCACCTTTTCATGGACAATTATGGATGGGCAATAAATGCTGGTCTAGCCAGCGGTGCCAACATCCCATGAACAAATAAAAAAAAACCTAGGGTTTGTAAGAACGTGTACTCTTTGATATAAGAACTGGATGCAATAGCCAGAACCATTAAACATTCTGATTGTAGGAACATATCTTTTATTTTTCTTTATTTCTGTGGGACTGTAATTTGAAAAATTGGACTGTGGCTTTAAAACTACCATGGCTGCAGTTGAAAGACCTATTGACTGGAACAGGATGTGGAATATACAATGTTGCTATCTCCTGGAACAGAGTGTGCTAGGTTGGACAAAATGGTGCCAGAATGGGGCCCTGAACTAAGTTAAACTTTCTAGCAACAACATTTTAATTGGCTCCTGATCAGGTGACCAAGGTTTTATGCGATAGCAGTGAGCAGAGAGATCCGAGCCTACAAAGAGAACACACCTAAAACCTCTCTCTCCTGTATGTGTACAAGATTCCAGTAAATCTACAAGGCTAGCTAGCTGCCTTTTTCTTTAAGATAAAAGCAAAATACTGCGGATACTGGAAATCTGAAACAAAGAAGAGTGTGAAGAAGAGTCATAGGGACTTGAAACTTTAACTCCGTCTTTCCACAGATGCTGTTAGACCTGCTGAGTTTTTTTTTCCCAGCATTTTCTGTCTTTGTGGCTTTTTCTTCATATCTCTGTAACCTGCTCTCTCTCTGAAGAAGCCCCTGTAAAAAGGAAAAGGGGAAAGTTACCAGTAGAGAGATTCAAAAGCAAGTTTTCAACCAGTGAACTACAGACTGAAATTGCTGGAAGACCATCTCGTGTCATTAACAACGAACTGCAAGGAATTTGGGAAGACATCAATCAAAATCAACCCATCTAATCCCGTACTCTGAGTTCGTGCGATTGAACTGTTTTATCTCATCCTTAAAATCCATGTTTTGTATGCCTTATGTGTGTGTATATGTTTGTGTATAGCGGTTAAGAAGGGGTAGAGTTTAAATTATAGTTAAAAGTTAGCAGTTCATATTCTTTCTTTTGCCACTGTTTAAGGACAATTTGTTTAATAGACAGTTATTTACATGTTAAGTTTACAAACCTGGCGCTCATATTCTGTTAAACTAAATTAAGCAGTTAGGTAGAATTGGGCAATTTGGTGGTCTCATCAAACTTCTCATTCGTCGCGGCTCGGTGGGGCTTGATATTACAGCGCACTATCCCTTGTGAGTCGTGACAAAGTTTGGGGGCTCAAGTCCGGGATATTTTGGAACAAAAGACAACAATGATTTAGGTGTAGATTTAGTAAGTAATAAAAGCTAAAAGAAAACACCAGGTTTGTACTATCAAAAATAAGATTGCACTGGAAACTGCTAAAGCTTTCCTACAAGTGGAAGAGATGTCCCTGATAATTATACAAAGGATCTCAAAAGCTGGGTTAATTGAACTGGCAAGTAAATTAAGAAAAGCTAGGAAGGTAGAGATAATCGAAGAGATAGCACAGCATTTAAAACTGGAAGGAATACCTGAGAGATCAAGTTCTCCAAGGGGTGATTCATTGAAATGGGCTCCAATTTAGCTGCAAATGAAAAAATTGGATCTAGAGGCAGCAGAAGAAGAAAAGGAAAGAAAAAGAGCATTCCAAAGGGAACAGGTAGAAATGTAAATGCAATAACTTGATTTCTAAAGGGAACAGGCAGAAAGGATGGAGAGAAAAAGAAAACAGGAAAGGGAATTAGAGATGGTGAGGATAGAAGACAAGTAAAGAGAATGGAATACCAGCTTAAAATGCTGGCAGTTAAAAAAGAGACACCAGTAGGTGAGGCAGGACTGATCTCTAGATGTTTAAATTCGTACAAGCTCTTCCAAAATTTGAAGAAAGAGATGTTAAAACATTCTTTATTTCATTTGAGAAGATAGCTACACAGATGAATTGGCCAAAGGAAAACTGGACATTGCCCATGCAGGGTAAATTGATAGGTAGAGCACAGGAAATGTATGCCTCATTGTCAGAGGAGGTTTTTAGGGATTATGATGTGGCGAGAAAGATCATTTGGAGTGCATATGAGTTGGTCTCTGAAGCATATCGACTAGAGTTTTGTAATTTAGGGAAGCAGCCTTACATTGATTTTGAAAGACTTAAAGTAGTTTTGACAGGTGGATACGAGAATTAGGAGTTGAAACTACCTATGAAGTTCTCAGAGGGATTATTCTTTTGGAAGAGTTTAAACACTCCCTACATTCTGTAATAAGAACCCCTATGGAAGACTAAAGGGTTGCCACTACCAGACAGGCAGTAGTAATGGCTGATGATTATGAGCTGATCCATAAAATCAAACCTTTTTTCCATCACCCCCATAAATTTGAAAAGGATAGAAAGTGGAGGAGTGAAAGGAATGCAAATAGCCAGGGTGAAGAATGGACAGCTGGGAATACTTTGAGATCTCTTCCCCAGATCAGGAAGGAAGGTACTGAGGGTGGAGGTGAAACTCGAAGGCCAAAGTGTTACCACTGTAATAAAGTGGGACGCATGCATTCAGAATGCTGGAAGTTGCGAGGAAAGCCAGTGGGACTTATTGAAGTTCATAAGAGTGAGTCCAAAAGGGGAACTCAAAAAGAAAACGCCACGGACCAAATTGTAGCTTTAACCACGAATAAGGGTCTGGATGTAAACACTGCTGTGAATGCAGGTGAACTGAATAAGGTAGGTGAGAGATATAAAGGGTTTCTGCCTAAAGAGAAGATAATCCCTTTTTCATCAAATGATGCAGCTAAACCCATAACTATATTAAGGGACACAGGAACTACTCAAACGCTTGCTGGAGAAGGACCTGGTTTTCTCTCTAGAGAGTTCAATGAAAGCTAAAGTATTAGTAAAGTGGAAAAGTGGAGAGTATATCCTGGTTCCATTATACAAAGTGCAATTGGAATGCGATTTGTTGTCTGGATCGGTGGTTGTACGAGTGGTTAAGAAATTATCCGTGGATAGAGTGGATCTATCTACTCCTGGGGAAGGAATTGGCAAGAGTGAAGGTTATAGCTTCGCCCATAATCACAAAGTCCGGAAGAGGATAAAGAGACAGAGCAGTTACAAGAACAAGTTCCTGGTATTTTTCCATCATGTATGGTGACCAGAACAATGGCTAAACAAAGTCTATCACCAGGGGTCAACATAATACCACAGCAGATGTTAGAGGAGCTGAAACTTTATTTAAGGATGAGGAAAATTCTAAGGAAGTGTTTGGGATATCTTCTTAATTGAGGCTCAGCAAGTAGATTCAGAGTTAAACAAGTTAGCACAGTCAGCTCACACTGAAGTTGAGGCTGAAGGAGTTCTAAAGTGCTATTATATTAAAAACGGAGTTCTGATGAGGAAGTGGAGACAGCCTTACAGACCTGCAGATGAAGGATGGACGGTTGTTCATCAGATAGTGGTACAGCCCACATATCCTAAGTATTGCGAGTATCACACGAGATTCCCATGATAAGATATGTAGGAATACGGAAAATCCAAGCATCGATAAACAGGCATTTTACCTGACTAAGTCTTCAAAAGGACATTGCGCAATTTTGTAGAACTTGTCATATATGTTAGGTAGTAGGTAAACCTCAAGATGTAATTAAACCAGCATCTTTAATTCCCATACTATTTTTTGAGGAGCCATTTAGTCGGGTATTAGTAGATTGTGTAGGACCATTGCCCAAAACAAAAGCAGGGCATCATTATATGTTGACAATCATGGATATGACCACCCGATTTCCAGAAGCTATTCCTTTAAGCACAATTACAGTGAAGGTGGTAGTGGAAAAGTTAACTTAGTTTTTCACTCATTATGGCCTACTGATTGAAATACAATCTGACCAAGGTTCTAACTTCATGTCTAAAGTTTTCAAGGATATAATCAGCAGTTTGGGTATCAAACAACTAAAGCCTACCGCTTATCACCCACATACACAGGGAGCTTTAGAGAGATATTATCAGACTCTCAAAACCATGATTAAGACCTATTGCCATGAATACCCAAAGGATTGGGACAAAGGATTAGATTTCTTACTATTTGCTACCAGAGATTCTCCCAATGAATCTACTGGATTTAGTCCATTTGAATTGACCAATGGTTATAAAATTGGAGGTCCATTAAAATTGACTAGGGAAAGGTTCCTAAAGTAGAAAGACGAATACTCCATGTTGTTACATGTCCATGTTTCTAGAAATGCAGGAGCATGTAAAATAGCACGAGAGCATTTAAAAATCTCTCAAGCCAGAATGAAAGAATGGGCAGACAAACATGCTTCAACTAGAATGTTCCATGCAGGAGACGAAGTATTGGTATTATTATCTTCACAGGTTGACTCCTTGGAAATGAAATTCTGTGGCCCCTACAAGATAGTTAGGAGCATCAGTGCTGTGACTTATCTGATAGATACTCCTGAGCATAGGAAGAAGAAACGATTATGTCACATAATCCTGTTGAAGCAGTATCTTCGCAGTGGAGATGATCAGAAAGAGCAAGTGTGCCAGGTGGTAGGAGTAGTCGAGGATGACAAAGACAGTAAAAATCAGTTAGAAGAAGAAGTACACAGTACACAAAGCGAACTATGCACAATTCGACTAGCCAATCCTAAAATAATTGGACAGTTAGGTACTGTGTTGTCATATTTAGTGGAAGGACCATGGGAAGATTTAGTAAGGTTACTTAGGAAGTATAAGGGAATTTTTGGGATACACCTGGATGTTAACTAAACATTATGTGGACGTAGGAGACTCTGCCAATAAAACAAAATCCATATCGGTTGAGCCCAGAGAAACGAGCTTGGCTGAGAGATCAAATATATGATGGAAAATAAATTGACTGAGCCCAGCCAAAGCAGCTGAAGTTCTCCGGTTGTGTTGGTTCCTAAGCTGGGTGTATCCACTAGATTTTGTATAGACTGCAGAAAAGTGAATATAGTGACGAGGACAGATCCATACCCGATTCCTTGGTTAGACAATTGTATCGATAGGGTGGGCAGTGCCTCATTTCTTTCTAAAGTTGATCTATTAAAGGAGTACTGGCAAGTGCCATTAACATCAAAGGCTAAAGAAATATCCGCCATTGTTACACCCAGTAGATTGTGTCAAAGTCCAGTCATGCCCTGTGGCTTTAAAAACGCCCCAGCTACATTCCAGCGACTTATGAATTGAGTCATAGTTGAAGTACCTAGCTGTGTGATTTATTTGGGTGATGTTGTAATTAATAGTAACACATGGGAAAAACATGTAAAGCAGTTAGAGGACTTGTTAAGCAATTGCAGTTAGCTGGCTTGGTCATAAATCTGGCCAAGAGTGAATTTGCAAAAGCAAGGGTGACTTACCTAGGTCACCTTGTAGGGCAAGGACAGGTGTTGCCGAGAACAGCAAAAGTGAACGCTCTAATAGAATTTCCCATTGCTAAAACTAAATGAGAAATTATGAGGTTTTTAGGAATGTGTGGATTTGATAGGAAGTTTGTGCCAAATTTCAGTGCAATAACTTTATATCTAAACAATTTGTTAAGAAAACAGACAAAAATAGTATAATCAGCAGAATGCCAAGCAGCTTTTGAAAAGCTGAAGGCAATCTTAATAAATGAACCAGTGTTGGCCGCCCTTGACTTTATCAATGCTTTTAAAGTGGCGGTTGTGACTTGGGTAGGTTCTATTACAAAATGATAAATTAGGGATAGAAAAGCTGGTGGAGTACTTTTCTGAGAAACTAAATCAATATCAGAGGAAGTACTCTACTGTAGAAAAAGAAACTCTAGCACTGTTGTTGTCTCTTCAACACTTTGAAGATTATGTCTGACACAATAACAAGGAAACACTGATCTACGTCGACCATAATCTGCTGGCATTCAGTGAAAAGTTTAAAACTCAAAAGTGCGAGACTGTTTAGATGGAGTCTATTATTTCATCTACTCAATGCAAAGATTGTTCACATTGCCGATAAAGGTAATGTGATTGTGGATGCATTGTCCCGGGTGTAAATTACTGAAATAAGTTAAAGGGGTAGGAACTGTTTAAGTTTGTATAAGGGGGAAAGGGAATGAAGGGGGAAGAAGAATGAATGTAAGTCTCATGTTTTGTTGTCCATGTGTGACATACCTTGTGATGAAGCGCATTTTTCAAATGGTGTTTCATCCCTTTTAAAGGTGGAGACATGTAGGGAACGTAACTTTTGATTCTTCCTTATTTCTGTGGGACTGTAGTTTTAAAAATTGAACTGTGGCTTTAAAAACTACCATTGCTGCAGCTGAAAGTCCTGTTCACTGGAACAGGATGTGGAACATACAATGGCCAGAATTTTGGCTTGATGGGTGGGCGGGCCCGACTGACTTGGCAGTGGGCAGGCACTGATTGCCACCGCCAAAACGGGCCATATTGTTATTTTCCGCGGGCGGGACAATTAAGGCCTGCCCAGTGGGTTAGCAACTCCATTGGAGAATGGCAAAACAGCTGCCGGGGCGGGCATGCTCAGACCACCGGTTCCAATGGGGAACCAGCAGCCTGTATAAAGAGTGGCCAGGCAGCCTGCTTGCAGTGCACCATGGCCACTCGGGGAGAGAGAGAGAGAGGCAGCTGTGGTTCCACAGGAGCATCAGCAGGAGGAGGGGGGCAGGCTGCAGGATAGGCCAGCGGGGGGCCACTGTGCCCCTTGATTCTCTGATGCATGCCTTGCTGTCCTCCTCCAAGAGGTTTCCAGCCGTTGGGATGTATTGTATCCGGATGATGGGAGGAGGAGGGCTCCCCATGTCACCAGCCAGGCGTGGGAGGAGGTTGGTGACGCTGCCAGCGCCCATGATGATGTGCAGTGCACAGGCACTCAGTGCCACAAGAGATTCACTGATTTGCTGTGCTCTGGAAGGGTGAATACCATGTCGCCCTTGGCCATTTGGCCCAGAAGGTAGCCTTAGCCTTTGAGTCCCCCCCCACCCCCCCCACCCACGCACATCTTGCTGTCTTTACTGCATTGGGCATTTGGCGCACGCTGGGTGGGCAAATGGGTACTGATCATGCTTACATCAGCCTTAGTGGTTGAGGAGAAGATGGGTTTTCCCTGCAGCATATGTTGGTGTTTGTCGCATTTGAGTAGTCTCTGGGGCAACCTTCAGGGGAGGCCACTAAACACATACTCAGAACTCCAACACATTTCACATTGATGGTGATGAGATGGTGTAAGGGTTGCCTCAAGGTGTGGTGGCATTGGCGCCGCACCGAATTGCGCCTCCTTGCCATGGGCACTCAAACCCGTGTGCTATTCAAAGTGATGGATGCCGAATGTGTCCAAGGTGGCCGTTGGGGGAGGGGGTTGGGACCAGCCGTACCATCTTATGGGGACTGATCAGCAGTAGTGTGGTACAAAAGTAATGAAATGTAATAGATGTCACACACCCTCCAATATTCAGGTCCCAATCAATGTCATGTCTCTGTGCTATCAGTTCATCTGTTTAGTTTCAAATGCTACATGCATTTAGACACAGAGCCTTTGGTTTTGTCCTTTTGTTATTTTTGTAGCGTCTAACCTTATCTGCTGATTTACTTTTAGAATTGTACTCTCTGTCCCTTCCTGTCACACCTGTTTGTCATTTCCCATATTAATACATTTCTCTCTTTCTTGTCTCTACTCTTTGGTTGATCACATCTTCCCAAATTTGATCCCTTACACCACTATTTTGTTTAAAGCACTCTCTCATTCCATGGTTATGCAGCTCGTGAGGACACCAGCCCTAGCACGGTTCGGGTACAGACCGTCCCAATGGTGCAGGTCCCACTTTCCCCTGAAGAGGGCATTCCCTCTAATCCTGCAACTACCACATAGGCCAGTTGAGAGGAAAAACTACAATCCCCGACCACATAGCGACCAGAAAGACTCAGGCTTCCTTTACTGGTTTTATTCAAGCATATGCAAGGGAGCCGCAATCATTCCTAAGAATGAAGACCCAGCTCCCTGAATGATTACATTTCATTACTTTTGTACCATTTGTTATCACAATACATTTGAGTACATTTGAATATATTCAATTGGTAACCTACACATAGGTACCATTTTAAAACGATCCTATTGAGTACGTAAACATGTGATTTTGCTAACCAATTATTCTAAAGGGTGTATACATAATTATATTATCCAATCAAAATTAAAACACGTATGCAAGACCTTGGTTCTCACAACTCAAGAATGCTGTTGTTTCATCAAAGACCCCTCTGTCCATTGTATGTTTTCCCATATCTAAGCTAAAACCATCTGCCCTGTCCTTATCTGTGAGAGGACTATACCTAAACTAACTTTATGTTATGTTTTATCTCCAGTCCAGCTCTCAAGGCTTCATGGCATAGTTGCACCAATTGAATGGTTCTCCCTGTGGCTGGACATTAGCTCATCTCTGTGTAAATCACACAAACTCAAAGCTCCTTTGTGTTCAATGTCCATTTGCTTACCCTCAGCTGTCATTAGGTCTAACATCCATGGCTGCTTGGAGATTTTAAGTGCTCTTCAGTAAATTCTTACAGTGTTCTCTTTTAGCATTTTTAATTTTCCCCTAACACCCCAATACTGGTGCCAATGCCCCACAAACTGGAACTCATTTCTCCCATACCAGTCTTTGAGCCACGCATTCATTTTTCTAATCTTATTTGTCCTATGCCAATTTACACGTGGCTCAGGTAATAATCCAGAAATTATTACTTTTGAGGTTCTACTTAATTTTGTGCCTATCTCCTCATACTGACTTTGCAGAGCCTCCTTTCTCATCCTGCTGATTGTACCTACATGGACTACGACCACTAGATCATCACCATCCCACTGCAAATTCCTCTCCAGTCCTGAGCAGAGTCCCTAACCCTGGCACCGGGCAGGCAACAAAGCCGTCTGGACTCTCCCTCTTTTCTACAGAGAACAGTGTCAATCTCCCTCACTATACTGTCTCCTACTATCATTACATTTTTTTTTGCTTCCCCCCACTTGGATGGCTTCCTGTACCATGGTGCCATGGTCAGTCTGCTGTCATCCTAAGAAGCTGAGAGAACCTCAGAACTATTGGATAATTGCTAAGGTTCACACTCCTGTCCTCTGGGTCCCCTTACCAGCCTCAATCTCAGTCATACCCTCCTGTCCCTGGCCACTGACCGAATCAGAAGACCCTATCCTGATGGTGTGACTGCCTCCTGGTATAAAACATCCAGGTAACTTTCCCCGTCCCTGATGTATTGCAGTACCTACAGCTAAACCTCAATGATTCTGGGCCGAAGTTCCTCAAGCTGCAAACACAGACTGCAGACATGTTTGCCCTGGATCACAATGTTATCCAGGAGCTCCCACATGCTGCAGTCTTGACACATCACCTGTCCTGCCATCCTTAATGTGTTTGAAATCATTACTTAATGTAATAATCACTTAGTTATGTCATTTTCTTATATTTTTTATGAACTTTACCACCAATTCATGTACTATTTAAAAAATTTTAGGGATAGAATAGAGCTTAACCACTTACCAGACACTTACCAAACTGCTAGCTCCTTTCCTTGTAGTAAAGAAAGATCCAATTTCTATGAGGTGAGAAAGATAGAAAAAGAAAAATTTTCAAAAATTGAACTAACCTCCCTGAGGCAACTCCGTGCCTCAGGAAGATTCCTTTCGCTCTTTTGCGTGCATGCGCAAAAGAATGCAGGCCCTGACTCAGTTTACTCCCCCTGCCCGCACAGAGAGTGCACAGTGCTCCTGGGTGCGCGTCACACTGGGCGGGCCTTAATTAGCCCGCCCATGTAAAATGGCAGCGTGCAGCCTATCGCAGGTGGTAATCGACAATACATCCGCTCGCGCCCGCTCCCGTCCAACCTCCCCAACGGGGAGAAAATTCTACCCATAAATTTGTCAAACAAGATTCCCCTTTCATAAAATCATGTTGACTTTGTTTGATCAACTATGAATTTTTAAGTGCATTGTTAAGACTTTCTTAATAGTAAATTTCAGCACTTTTCTGACAACTGTTTTCTCTCTTCCTCCTTCCATGAATAGTAATGTCGCATTTGCTAACTTCCAATCTGCTTGAACCATTCCAGAATCTGGGGAATTTTGAACTTTATAGCTAGTGCATCCATTGTTTCTACTACTATCTCTTTTAGAACCCAAGGATGTGTATCATTAGGCCCTGGGAATTTGTCAAATTTTAGTTTAGATTTTAACTCTCCTTTTGCCTGAACCCAACTATTTACAATCTATATTAACGACTTGGATTCAGGGATAGAAGGTATTGTTGTTAAATTTGCAGATGACACCAAAATAGGTGGGAAAGTAAGTTGCAATGAAGAAGTAAGAAATTTACAAATGGACATGGAAAGGTTAGGTGAATGGGCCAAAATTTAGCAGATGGAGTTTAATGTAGATAAGTGTGAGGTTATCCATTTTGATCGGAAGAATAAAAAGGCGACTTATTATTTAAATGGAGAGAAACTTCAGATTGCTTCAGTGCAGAGGGATCTGTGTCTTCTCGTGCATGAATCGCTGAAAGCTAGCATGTAGTTACAGCAGGTAATAAGGAAGGCAAATGGAATTTTGGCATTTGTTGCTAAAGGAATAGAGTATAAAAATAGGGAAGTGTTGTTGCAATTGTACAAGGCATTGGTGAGACCGCACCTGGAGTACTGTGCACAATTTTGGTCCCCTTACTTGCGGAAAGATGTAGTTGCACTGGAGGCGGTTCAGAGGAGGTTCACTAGATTGATTCCATAGATGCGGGGCTTGTCTTATGAGGAGAGATTGAGCAGTTTGGGCCTATACTCACTGGAGTTTAGAAGGATGAGAGGAAATCTAATTGAGGTATATAAGATGCTAAAGGGGATAGACAAAGCAGACGTGGAGCACATGGTTCCCCTTCTGGGTCATTCTAGAATGAGAGGCCATAGTATTAAGCTAAGGGGTGGTAGACTTAAATCAGAGATGAGTAGGAATTACTTTTCTCAAAGGGTTGTGAATCTGTGGAATTCACCACCTCAGAGTGCAGTGGATGCCGGGACACTGAATAAATTTAAGGAGGAGATAAACAGATTTTTAATTAGTAACGGTTGAAAGGTTATGGGGAGAGGGCGGGAAATTGAAATTGAGGCCGAAATGAGATCAGCCATGATCGTAATGAATGGCAGGGCAGGCTCAAGGGGCTGAGTTGCCTATTCCTGCTCCTAGTTCTTATATTCTTCTTCTTTTCTAACCCTTCTCTCCACTGTTAGTTTAAAGCCCTAGCTGTATGATTTGCCAGAACACTGGTCCCTGGTCCCTATCCAGTTTAAGTAGAGCTCATTCCAAAGAACAGCCCCATTTTCATGAATACCAGTGCCATTACCCTATGTAAGGGATTCTTCGTACCTGCTGGCATCGGGCGTGTTGTGTGGTGAGTGGACAATATGGTGAGAAGGCTAAAAATCAGTTTCATGTCATCATGAAACCATTTGCCGATGGTGAGCCACGTTCACCGCCATCGGACCTCAGCAACCTCATTGTCATACATCAGCATTCGTTATAAGGCCAGCCTGCTGGACTCATCCCCCTTGATCGTCCACCCATGTCAGTGGGAGAACACACTGTTTTGATAACAGTGACATGCAAAAGTCGGGATTTCCCGCCAGGGCCTTGCTCACATTGCGTGCATCCGAAGAGCAGAAGATGCTGGAGCCCAACAGCAATGGGATACTGGAGGAACATTCATGGCATACTGTGTGGATTCTCATGGACATAGCTCTGCTGCGAAGCACCTCATGGTAGTGGAAAGTCACCATTGATGCTCACAACAGATGATGGTGGAGGGGGTGGGAGAGGAACATCTAGGATAGATTGGAAGAAGAAGAGGTGTCGGGGGCTGAGGTTGGGAGGAGAGAGTAAAGGTGTCAGGGGAGTGAGGTTGGGGGGTAATGAAGGTGTCAGGAGGGTGAGGTTGAGAGGGGGGAGGCAGTACAGGCCAAAAGGGGGTAACGGTGGAGAAGATGGCAACTGGGGAGGTATACAGGGGGGCTGGAAGGAATAATGGAAGGAAATATAGATACATAGAAAATAGGAGCAGGAGTAGGCCATTCAGCCCTTTGAGCCTGCTCCGTCATTCATTATAATCATGGCTGATCATCCAACTCAATAGCCTGCTCCCGTTTTCTCCCCATATCCTTTGATCCCTTTTGCCCCAAGAGCTATATCTAACTCCTTCTTGAAAACATACAATGTTTTGGCCTCAACTACTTTCTGTGGTAGCGAATTCCACAGGCTCACCACTCTCTGGGTGAAGAAATTTCTCTTCATCTCAGTCCTAAATGGTCTACCCCGTATCCTCAGACTGTGATCCTGGTTCTGGACTCACCCACCATCGGGAACATCCTTCCTGCATCTACCCTGTCTAGTCCTGTTAGAATTTTATAGGTTTCTATGAGATTCCCCCCTCATCCTCCTGAACTTCAGCAAATATAATCCTAACCAACTCAATCTCTCCTCATATGTCAATCCCTCCATCCCAGAAATCAGTCTGGTAAACCTTCGCTGCTCTCCCTCCAAAGCAAGAACATTCTTCCTCAGATAAGGAGACCAAAACTGCACACATTATTCCAGGTGTGGTCTCACCAAGGCCCTGTATAATTGCAGCAAGACATTCATGCTCCTGTACTCGAATCCTCTCGCCATGAAAGCCAACAAACCATTCGCCTTCTTTACCCCCTGCTGTAGTTGCATGCTTACCTTCAGCGACTGGTGTACGAGGACACCCAGGTCTCTCAATTTATAGCCATTCAGATAATAATCTACCTTCCTGTTTTTGCTACCAAAATGGATAACCTCACATTTATCCACATTATACTGCATCCGCCATGCATTTGCCCACTCAGCTTGTCCAAATCACACTGAAGCATCTCTGCAACCTCCTCACAGCTCACCCTCCCACCCAGCTTTGTGCCATCTGCAAATTTGGAGATATTACATTTAGCTCCCTCATCTAAATCATTAATATATATTGTGAATAACTGGGGTCCCAGCACCGATCCCTGCGTTACCCCACTAGTCACTGCCTGCCATTCGGAAAAAGACCCGTTTATTCTTACTCTTTGTTTCCTGTCTGCCAACCAGTTTTCTATCCATCTCAATATGCTGCCCCCAATTCCATGCTCTTTCTGGTTGGTGGGGGGAAGGAGTGCGGAGAGGGGACAGGGTAATAGGGAGGAAGAAGGATCGATTGATAGAGGAAGAGGTGTTGGGGGCTGAGGTTGGGAGGGGGGAATAAAGGTGTCGGCGGGTGAGATTGGCTGAGGGAATGAAGGTGTCGGCGGCGTGAGGTTGAGGGGGGAATGAAGGTGTTGAGGGGTGAGGTTGTGGGGTAATGAAGGTGTCAGGAGGGTGAGGTTAGGAGGGAGAGGGATTATGGGGCAGAAGCGGGTAATGGGGGAGAAGATGGCAACTGGGGAGGTAGATGTACAGTGGAGCTGGAAGGAATAAGAGAAGGAGGTCAGAGGGTGGAAGGAGTGCGGAGAGGGGAAGGAGCCCAGGGAGAGGAAGGAGTGCAGAGAGGGGATGGAGTAATACGGAGGAAGAAGTAATTGGGGAGGAAGGATTCAGGAAGGGGGAAGGAGTAAGGCTGGAGGAAGAAGTGAGGCTGGAGAAAGGAGTCAGGAGCCGGGAAGAACTAAGGATGGCGGAAGAAGTAAGGGTGTCTCAGGGAGTCAGGAAAATAGGAGGGACTAAGCGGTGGGGAGTCCAGGGTGGGAGGACTAAGGCTGGGGGAAGGAGTTCCGGGGGGGAAGGGGTCCGGAGTGTGGGATGTGTGTAAATGTGCAAGGGAGGGGCCTGATGGGTCCATGACTGCCTCCTGGGGAGTGAACTGAGGATGGGTGCGGTATGAGGGTATGGTGAGAATGACTGAGGGCAGAGAGGCAGTAGGGTGGGAGGGTGAGGGTTCGATGGTAGCGGTAGAAGGGACAGCGAGGGCGGCTGGTTGGGACTCGGAGCCAGACACAGACCCTAGGGACAGAAAGGAGGAGGTCGGGGAGGTAAATGGAAAAATTTCACCTGGACATCCCCGAAGGAAAAGAGTTGTGGCTGGTAGGTCATGGAGGGGAGGTGGAAGGTGATGCCAGGGGAGTCAAATGTGATGGGGGAAAGGAAATGGGTGACTGGGGAGGGGGAAAAGATGGGGGAGCGCACAGAAAACTGAATCCAGACCATGCTGTCCAAATCAAAAGTGAAACGACAGTTGTGGTGAGCAAGATCAGGTTGTGCATGAGATTGTGATCATTGGGTGGGCGGAGATCCAGGTCAGCTCAGATGGACACCAGCAGGCAGCATTCACAATGTTCAGGACATGGAGGTGAGTATGATATGTGAAGGATCCACGTGCTTGAACAAGGCTCCGAAAGGCCCTGCTACACAAACACTTCTTCCTCCAGAATCATTCGTTGACCAGCTGCTTCTTCTGCAGTGACAGAGGACGAAGTTGAGGGGCTCAAAAGCAAAGGGGACTCAGAGGGGGAGGACAATGCGTGTACATGCTCTTTCCATCTGCAAAGAACAGGGCCCTGTGTATTAATATATGTAGCTTCCAGTACATGCAAATGGAAGCCTGACTGTCAATCTTAAATTGGTTGTCAGCGCAATTCTTAGCACACTGAGGATTATTTAGCAAACGTTGTCCAATTGTGATAATTTCTCGCTGCATATCACACAAACTCATGAACTGAGTTTCTGAAAAGTGCCCCGTCTACCTCAGATTACCCTGGAAGGGAATGATATCTCAAAAATTTGAGCAATAGGTGAAGCTAATTGTTTCACACTATTACTGTGCAGTAGCAACACGACTGGCATTCACCATTAACAGGATACTGCCATCAAGCCAAAAAGAAGCTCTGCCCAGCACATAAATGAGTAATGTGGTAAATGAATTTCAGTACCAGTGTGATGCTAGGTGTGTAGGCCAAATGTCCCAAAGACTGGCGGATCGCATCAAACAGCATGTCCCAGCTGCTGTTCATGACGGACAAGGTAAAGACCGTACTCAACCAGCCCATGCTTGCAAAACTCAAAGCACGGTGTCCAACATTAGATGTGATTCTACGTTTGGGTAACATTTGCTAAATAATCCTCAGTGTGCTAGGAATTATGCTTTAAGATTGTCAGTCAGGCTCGCAGTGTGGCACATTTGGGTGTAATAGAAGCTACATATATTATTACACAGGGCCATGTTCTTTGCAGACAGAAAGAACAGGTACACACATTGTGCCTGTTTCAGCTCAACAATATAATTGACATCCATACCATCCCTTAATTCCTCAGGGTCAAGCTGCCTGGTTTAAAATTCACACAATGTTTGGCAGTTAACTGTCAGTCTCTATCACTGGTGCATTCTCGAGGGCAACACCTCTACCAATCAGTGTCCACTAGCCAACCAATCAGCAGTCTCTTCTCATACTGTATAAATTTATGTTTTCACCTTATATTGGTATTCTTGCAAAGTGTCCTTACGAGTGCAAGACAAAAATCTTCAATGTCTCTTTTTCAGCAATACTCAAGTCCCACATTTATCCTTTCAGTCCTGAACACACAAATACTACACCTCCCCCCAAGTCTTTATCCAAATATATTTACGTTTATATTTACATTCTTTCCCTTCTGAATTCTCTGCCTTCACAGGTTTAAATCGTCCGGAGAAATCACAACTCTCCCTGATCGTGTTCTTTTGAAGCTTGGTGTATGGGTAGTCTCAATTTGGATTTCTTTGTACTGACTTCGTTGTTCTTCAGTAGAAGCTGCAGTATTTGGTTTTCTGATTGTTTGAGATGCCACACTTGATCCTTTACTTCCTCTCCTTGCTGTTCTACATCCCTATCAATAGTTTCCCTTTCATGGTTGGATTTCATGAGTTTCTCCCTTCCTTTACGTTGACTACATTCCCTACCTTTTAAATTCCCTATTAAATTGACGCTGGTTCTTTTTAATGATTTTGTCCGCCATGCTTTACCTTCAGAGTGATGATTCCACGTAGTCCCTGCTTCCTGAAATTTTGGGAAATTCTGGATTGTGGTCTCCTGAGGTGAGAAAAGTCTTTGATTAATGTCTTGTTGTCAGTATAATTGCAGTAACCCCAATGTGGCACAAAAGTCAGTATCCTCCAAGGTAGAAGAGCTGGATCTCATCTGATTCAGTTTTGTTTCTCATTCTGAAACCATTTGGATATTTGCTGAGCCACCAGTTCTAGTGGATGGATCACTGTGGATGCGCTTGCTAAGGGGGTCAATATTGACAGATGAATGCAGGATTATATTAACTTTTCCTATCACCTGGGTTTCGATTTTTATCCTCTCTGACGATTCAATGTGTGATGAGTCATGGTCACACTCAGATACTCATTGATCCAGCTGGTCCGTTTTCTCTTCAGGCTGAGGAAGGTCATCTTCATTTGTTTGGAAAGAAGCTGGATTATCTGCCTCAGCAGAGTGTCAAAAATTCTGCACTGAAAACCCAGTTGAGGTCATTGGCACTGTTGGACAGTTTGAGGGTCTCCAACTTGGTATACTCAATGACTGTCTGTTCCTTGATGTCTTCTGTTGCTTTGATGAGGCTGAGGGCATCAGAGGCGTCTTGGTTCAGTAAAGAAAATTCCTGATTGCGAATCACATATAGTGTCTTCTGCATCTGCTTGTTTCCTTATTGGAGCAATTCTAGAAGCATGCCAAAATTGGTAATTTGATCTCTCGTGGGCATATAATGGTGTGTCTGTTCTCCGGAGCCAGAGGTTAGCTAGTCATGGTTCTCTATCAGAAAGTACTGTCACACTTGCTCCTGTGTCTAATTTAAAATCAGTGATGTACCCATTGATGCATCAGCAGCAGCATAATTGTACGCAACCACAACCTGTAATCTCATGGCCCAATGTATACCCCACTCTATCTCCCATTACTACCAAGCCAGGGGATCAAACCTGGCTCAAGAAGAGTGCAGGAGGGCAGGCCAGGAGCAGCACCAGACATACCTAAAAAAAAAAATGAGGTGTCAACCTGGTGAAGCAACAACACAAGATTACTTGCATGTGAAACACGATAAGCAGCAAGCGATAGACCGAGCTAAGCAATTCCACAACCAACGGATCAGATCTAAGCTCTGCAGCCCTGCCACATCCAGTCATGAATCGTGGCGGACAATTAAACAACTCACTGGAGGAGGAGGCTCCACAAATATCCCCCAACCTCAATGATGGAGGAGCCCAGCACATCAGTGGAAAAGAAAAGGCTGAAGCATGTGCAGCAATATTCAGCTAGAAGTGCCGAGTGGATGATCCATCTCGGCCTCCTCCAGAGGTGTCCAGCATCACAGATGCCAGTCTTCAGCCAATCTGATTCATTCCATGTGATATCAAAAAACAGCTGAAGGCACTGGATTCTGCAAAGGCTATGGGCTCTGACAATATTCTGGGAATCGTACTGAAGACTTGTGCCCCAGAACTTGCTGCACCCCAAGCTATAAGACCATAAGACCAGAAGATGTAGGAATAGAAGTAGGCCATTCAGTGAAATTATAGCTGATCTGATAATCCTCAACTTCACTTTCCTGCCTTTTCCCCATAACCCTTGATTCCCTTAGTGATTAAAAATCTGTCTATTTCAGCCTTGAATATACTTAACTACCCAGCCTCCACAGCCCTCTGCGATAAATAATTCCACAGATTGGCTACACTTTGAGAGAAGAAATTCCTCCTCATCTCTGTTTTAAGTGGGCACTCCCTTACTCTGAGATTATGCCCTCTGGTCCTAGACTCTCCCACAAGGGGAAACAAGAATCTTATAAGTTTCAACAAGGTCACCTCTCATTCTTCTAAATTCCAGTGAGTATAGGCCCAACATACTCAACGTCTCCTCACGAGAAAATCCCTCCATACCTAGGATCAACCTAATGAACCTTCTCTGGACTGCCGCCAATGCCAGTATATCGCTATATAAGGGGACCAAAATTTTAAACAATCTTCTAGGTGTGGTCTAACTAGGGCTTTGTATACTTTTAGCAAGACTTCCCTATTTTTATATTCCATTCCCTTTGAAATAAAGGCCAACATTCCATTTACCTTCCATATCACCTGTTGAACTTGTATGTTAGCTTTTTGGGATTCATGCACAAGGACTCCCAAATCCCTCTGTGTTGCAGCCTTCTGCAGTCTTTCTCCATTTAAATAATATTCAGCTCCTCTATTCTTCCTGCCGCAGTGCATAACCTCATATATTCCCAAATTATATTCCATCTGCTAAGTTTTTGCCCACTTACTTAACCTGTTTATATCCCTTTGTAGACTCCTTGTGTCATCCTCACCACTTACCTTCCCACCTATTTTTATGTCATCTGCAAACTTGGCGATAGTACATTCACTTCCCTCATCCAAGTCATTAATATATATTATAAATAATTGAGGCCCCAGCACTGATCCCTGTGGCACTCCACTAGTTACAGGTTGCCATCCCGAAAATGGCCCCCTTATCCCAACTCTCTGTCTTTCATTAGTTAGCCAATCCTCCATCCATGCTAATATACTACCCCCAACACCATGGGCTCTTATTAAGTAGCCTTAGGCGTGGTACCTTATCGAACACCTTTTGGAAATTCAAATATATTATGTCTGTTGCTTCCCCTTTATCTATCCTGCTTGTTACCTCCTCAAATAATTCTAATAAATTTGTTAGGCATGATTTCCCCTTCATGAAGCTATGCTGACTCTGATTGATTAGATTATCTATTTCTAAATGCTCTGCTATTACATCCTTTATAATAGACTCCAACATTTTCCCAATGACAGATGTTAAGCTAACTCATCTATAGTTACCTGTTTTTGAATAAGGGTGTTACATTGGCCGTTCTCCAATCTTCTGGGGCTTTTTCAGAATCTAAAGGTTCTTGGAAAATTACTGCCACTGCATCCACTGTCTCTAATTCCTTTAATATCTTAGGATGCAACCCATCAGGTTCAGGGGACTTATCAGCCTTTAACTCCATTAGTTTTCCTAGTACTTTTTCTCTCGTGATAGTTATTGTATTTATTTCCTCCCCCCCACTTTTGCCCCTTGATTATTTAGTAATTTTGGAATGCTATTATTATTAGCAAAGTATTTATTCAATTTCTCTGCCATTTCCTGGTTCCCCATTATTATTTTCCCAGCTTTATTCTCTAAGCGGCCTATGTTCACTTTGGCCTCTCTCTTTTTATATATTTAAATAAGCTCTTACTGTCTGTTTTTATATTACTTGCTAGTTTATCCTCAAAGTTTATTTTCTCCCTCTTTATTTTTCTTGGTCATCTTTTGTTTTTTAAAACTTTCCCAATCCCCTGGCTTACCGCTATTCTTTGCCACATTGTATGTTTTTTCTTTCAGTTTGATACTGTCCTTAACTTCTTTGGTTAACCATGGTTGGTTTATCTCCTTCCTTGAGTCCTTCTTTCTCACTGGCATATATCTTTGTTGAGAGTCATCTTCTTAAATGCCTGTCATTGTTCATCAACCGTCTTTTCTGCTAAACTGCGTTCCCAGTCAACTCTAACCAACCTTGCGCTCATTACGCTGTAATTACCCTTATTTAAGTTTAGCACATTTGTTTCCGAGCCAAGTTTCTCACTCTCAAACTGAATGCTAAATTCTACCATATTATGGTCACTGTTTCATAGGGGATCCTTTACTCTGAGATCAATTATTAAACCTGCCTCATTACACATTGCCAGATCCAAAATAGCCTGATCCCTGGTTGGATTCACAACATATTGTTCTAGGAAACTGTCCCGAATACACTATGAATTCTTGCTCGTGTCTATCTCTGCCAATTTAATTTTCCAAATCTACATGAAGATTAAAGTCATCCATGATTAATGTACTGCCTTTTTTACATGCCCTCATTATCTCCTGATTTATTCTCTGTCCTACAGTTTAGCTACTGTCAGGGGGCCTGTAGACTACTCCTATCAATGTCTTCTTCCCCTTGTTATTTCTTAGCTCCACCCATATGGATTCTACATCTTCTGATCCAAGGTCCTTTCTTGCTATTGTACTTATTCCATCTCGTACTAGCAAAGCTACCCCATCACCCTTTCCTTCCTCCCTGTCGTGCGGAAAGTCATATACCCCTGAATATTTGCTTTCCAGCTTTGATCTCCTTCTAACCACATCTCTGTAATGGCTATAAGATCATACCCATTAACCTCTACTTGTGCCATTAATTCATTTGTTTTGTTCCGAAAACTACATGCATTTAAGTAAAGATCCATTCATTTTGCCTTTTTACCATTTTTTCCACCATTAGCCAAGCTGTACCAGTATAGCAGCAACACTGGCATCTACCCGGCAATGTGGAAAATTGCCCATGTATATTCTGTGCACAAGAAGCAGGACAAATCTAACCCGGCCAATTACCACCCCCATTAGTCTACTGTCGATCATCAGTAAAGTGATGGAAGGGGTCATCAAGTGCGTCAAACAGTGCTATCACGTGGCACTTGCTTTGCAATAACTTGTTCACTGATGATCAGTTTTGGTTCCGCCAGAACCACTCAGCTTCTGACCTCATTATAGCCTTTGCTCAAATGTTGACAAAAGAGCTGAATGCCAGAAATGAGGTGAGAGTGACTGTCCTTGATCTTAAAGCAGCATTTGAACGACTTTGGCATTAAGGAGCCCTAGCAAAACTGGAGTCATTGGGAATCGGGGGACAATTCTCTGCTGGTTGAAGTCATACTTAGCACAAAGGAAGATGGTTGTGGTTGTTGGAGGTCAATCATCTCAGTTCCAGGACATCTCTGCAGGAGTCCCTCAGGGTGGTGCATTATGCCCAAATATCTTCAGCTGCTTCATCAACCTTCCTTCAGTCATAAAGGGTAGAAGTGGGGATGTTCACTGATGATTGCAAGATGTTCAGCACCGTTCATGGCTCCTCAGATATTGAAGCAGTCCATATCCAAATGCAGCAACACCTGGACAATATCCAGGCTTGGGCTGACCAGTGGCAAGTTAGATTCGCACCGCACAAATGCCAGGCAATGACCATCACGAACAAGACAGAAACTAACTATTGCTCCTTGACACTTAAAGGCATTACCATTGCTGAATTCCTCCATTATCAACATCCGGGGGGGGTCACTATTGACCAGAAACTGAACTGGACTAGCCATATAAATACTGTGGCTAAAAGAGCAGGTCAGAGACTAGGAATCATGCGACGAGTAACTCCTAATTGCCCAAAGCCTTCACACCACCTACAAGGTACAAGTCACAAGTGTGATTGAATACTCTCCACTTACCTGGATGTGTGGAGCTCCAACAACACTCAAGAAGCTTGACACCATCCGGGACAAAGCAGCCCGCTTGATTGGCACCATATCCACAAACATTCACTCTCTCCACCACTGACGCAAAGTGGCAGCAGTGTGTACCATCTACAAGATGCACTGCAGGAACTTATCAAACCTCCTTAGACAGCACCTTCCAAACCCATGACCACCACCATCTAGAAGGACAAAGGTAGCACACACCTGTGAACACCACCACTTGGATGTTCTCCTCCAAGCCACTCAGCATCCTGACTTGGAAATATATTGCTGTTCCTTCACTGTCACTGGGTCAAAATCCTGGAACTCCCTCCCTAACAGCACATGGGTGTATCTATGGTCCATGATTTGCAGTGGTTGAAGAAGGCAGCTCACCACCATGTTATCAAGGGCAATTAGGGTTGGGCAATAAATGCTGGCCTTGCCAGTGACACACACACCCCATGAACGAATGAAAAAGAGTCTGCATTCCAGAAGACATACCTGGAATCTTTAATCCTACCTGGGAAGCATTGTTTTTCCTCGGATTGGTGTGAATCTTCTACTTTGTTGCTGGCTTTTTGTGCAAAGATTCGCTGGTGACCCTCTGTATTTTTAAAAGTTTTTATTCTGCGCATTTTCCCAAAGTGTCCCAGCCTTTTACAGTGGAAGCATTCTGGTATGCTTGCAGGACACTGTGCGCCCTGTGAGGCTTTTTGGCGAAACAGTACTGGTGTGTTTTACCGCCATCTTGAGTTTTAATTGTTTATGGTCTTCTTTGCTCTGGAGTGTCTTTCGCGTTTTGTTGCTTAATGAGCTGCTGTGTCATTTGGGGTGTTCTGTACCATGGTTTATCTTCCCCTCCTAATATGGATCTATTTTGCTGACAGACCTCAGATTGTCTGATAATCTGTATCGTCTTCTTGAAAGTTAAGTCTTCTTTGGATTGAAGCAGGTCAGAAAGGGTATCGTCAATTACCCCAACCACACTGTGGTCTCATAACAGCTCAGATTTAAGATCATCATATTCATAGCCCTCAGCCAACCAATACAAATCATTGATGAAAGTGTCCATAGTTCCATCAGGCTTTTGGACCCTTCTATTAAACTTTGCTCTTTCCAAATTTTTGGCAGTTAAGTGTCAGTCACCACTGTTGCATTCTCCATGACAATGCCTCTACCAATTAGTCCACTTGCTAACTAATCAGCACTCGCTTCTCATACAGCATAAATATGTTGCGTTTGGTAGTTTCTTGTGAATTGTCCTGATAAGTGGAACATGAAAAGCTTCAACAAAAAATGTCTCTTTTTTTCAGCGATTCCAAATTTTTGTTATTCCGGAGGTAAAAGTAACAGTCCAAGGATTTTATGGCATCTTCAAATTGGTCAGATGATTCATTATGCCTTCCTTGTCTGTCAACTCATCATTGGCAATTGCACCAATTGAATACAATTGAATGCTCAGCCTGATTTATTATTTAATCCTGATGCAGTTCTCCTTTTAATAATCTTTTCATCCATAATACCCAATTCTGTGCCTGATTTGGCCCTTCCATTCTGGCAGAGGAAATTTTGAATCCATCGCTGTTTTCACCTCAGTAGGGGCTTGTTTTAAATTTTTTAAATGGTGCTGCAGTAGTCAAGTTTTCTCATGGTGATTGGGATTTTTCTGATATCTGCCACAGATACTGAGTCGTTTCAAACCTTCCCCAATTCTCAGCAAAAATCATCAAAATGATTATTAAGGCCTCTTTGTTACTTTGCTGCTTTGCTGTCATTGGAGGATCGAATTTCGTAGCCAATTTTTCCTTCTCCCTTTTTTTGTTGACCGTGTGTTATATCCTGGGCTGAGGCATGTTTCGAGCCGCTTACTTAAAAATGAACAGTCTGCCAGTACTCTCTGGTTACCATGCCTTGCTTAGAAGCTTTTTTAAGCCTTTTTTAAAGTTTGCTCACCCTTCTTTGATCGTTGCTAAGTTTCTTGACTCTTTTTTAATCAGGATTTTCAATAAACCTCCATGCACTATGGTGGAGTCTTTTTGAGCTGCATTGTTGATTTCTTCTCTGTCTCTCAAGTATCCACATCTGTTATGGAGTTTGTTCTAGTGATTTCCAACTGTTCCATCAAAGTCTTCCATTTTGGCATCTTTTTTTCAGGACAGAATGAACATTTTTCCATTTTAATTTTTGGAGATTTCAGGGACCTTCACTTTTTGTGGCCACGTTCGATGTTTTGGTTATCTAAGGAAGAGGTTCAGAGGCATAGGGTCTGAACACTAATTATTTATTGTAGAACATAGCTGTGTAAAGATATGCAAGGCAGTAAGATTCTTTAGCCCATGGCACGAGCTTTCTCCATTCAGACAATGACACCAGGCTACTACTAGTCATGTGACTCCCTTTACATCATCATATGGGCGGTCCTTTTTCCCTAATCCCACATTAACCGTTTCAGTCCTGAACAGCCTAATACTACGGTTGGGATGGGCTGAATCTCAGTGGGAAGGCCAGGAATTTTACAGGCTCCCCTTACCTACAAACCCACCATCGGGGGCACATAAAATTCTGCCTTTGATTATGCACTTGAGGCAATTGACCAGCAGCTGGGAATAGGATTTGCATGGATAACCCATTCAGCTGGCATGGACAAAATGATCAAAATGGCCTCCGTCTGTCTGGGAGAAATCTAGAACATGGGACCACAGTCTCAGAATGAGGAGTCAGCCAGTTAGATGAGGAGAATTTTTTAAGTAAAGATGTGTGAGTACCAGGGATTCAAATGGAGTGGTGGAGAGAGCAGCAGATGATTGGAGAGTGTGGGAAGGGGCTGATTGGTGAGTAGCTGTTTTGATAGGTTCAATTAGTTTAACAAATAGAGGCATGACAGGGCAGCTCAATCCCATGCAGTGCATATTCTCTTCAATGTGGGGACTCTAAAGTACATCTTATTTCTTGGACAACCATGTGCAGGAAGTGATGTCAACTGGAGCAGCTCGAGCTCCGGGTTTCAGAGCTGGGGACACTGAGAATGAGTTTTGTGGAAAGCATATTTCTGGATGTGTGTTTTCTTTATTCATTCATAGGATGTGGGCATCGTTGGCTAGGCCAGCATTTGTTGTCCATTCCTAATTGCCCTTGAGAAGGTGGTGCTGAGTTGCCTTCTTAAACCGCTGCAGCCCATGTGGTGTGAGTGCACCCACAGTGCTGTTATGGAGGGAGTTCTAGGATTTTGACCCAGCGACAGTGAAGGAGTGGCGATATATTTCTAGTGTGAAGATGGATGTTATTATTTTAATATTTTTGGGAATATGGTGATATTCTGTAAAGAAGGCTGTGTATGTGCATCCTTAATTAATTAAACTGGGGGAAGGTTCTTAGAGAGAGCTTGTGTATGGGAACTGAGAGATGGAAGGTGTTATGATATGGCAGGTGGTATTTGCCAGGCTGACCAAATCTCAAAATGAAACTTGGCCACGCTATCACCACGATTTTGCAATTTGTATTTATTGCGAGAAGGATTGTGCACTGAAGTCAGAAGTAATGTGTCCACTACCACATTAGAGATTTTAAAGATTAAATTCAAACATTTATTAACAAAAGAAAATAAAAATATCAAACACACACAGGATTACAGTTACGCAGTTACTTAGTCTTATAATAGTTCCCAAAATATTTCAACTTACTAGGCTCCCAACTACACACTCCTTTCAGACAACAGTCCAAATAGATTCTTAATCTATAAAACATCCAACAGTATTACCACAGGCACCCACTGTTGCTGTAACTAAGGTATTTCACAGCTTCTCTCTCCCTTTCACTCTCCCTTTCACTCAACAATGGAACTCCAAAGGCTTTTAATAAAACCTTGATTACTGGAACAGCAAACTTCTCCAAGTGGCTAGAGGCTTTTTCCACAAGTCTATTTCACACTGCGCCTTTCAGGGTCTCACATGTCCACCCCTCATACAGCTTTCCATCTTTCTTTAAACATATTTTCTCCCTTTTGATCTGTAAATCCCATTGTTTCACCCTTGCTTTGGAAGTTCTTTTTCCCAGAATATAAAAATCTTTCATGTTGTCATTATGGCCAGCATTTTCAAGAAAAATAAACAATAAATTTGCCTTATTTATCTTGCTAGGTATAAACATCTTATCATGTCCTTTTGTTAATCAAACAACTGCTCAACTTGTCTAAAAATGCAAATTCTATTTGCACTGTATTTGCTGAGACGTCATCCTAGCTTACCTATCTCCATTTCAAATGCTTGTTTTTTTAACACTTTACCCTTTGATGATTTAAACCTTGCAGCCTTACTGTCTAGAGCTTAATTAAACTAGGCACAAACATGCACAAACACACACAGTCCCCACAGGTCTGCTTTAAAGTATCCCACAACGATATTAAGGAAAAAATGATATTTTCTTTACAAAGGAATAGGTGAAGCTATAACACAGATGAAGCGATAACACAGGACGACTTGAGTGCCAAATAGCATAAGCAGCAAGTGATAGACAGGGCTAAGCAATCCCACAACCAATGGATCAGACCTTAGCTTTGCAGTCCTACCACATCCAGTCGTGAATGGTAGTGGACAGTTAAACAACTCACTGGAGGAGGATGCTCCTCAAATATCCCCATCCTCAATGATGGAGGAGCCCAGCATATCAGTGCAAAGGATAAGGCTGAAGTATTTGCTACAATCTTCAACCAGAAGTACTGAGTAGATAAACCACCTCAGCCTCCTCCGGAGGTCCCCAGCTTCACTGATGCCAATCTTCAGCCAATTTGATTCATTCCCATGATATCAAGAAATGGCTGAAGGCACTGGATACTGCGAAGGCTACGGGCCCTGACAATATTCTGCAATACTACTGAAGACTTGTGCTTCCGAACTCGCCATGCCCTTAGCTAAGCTGTTCCAGTACAACTACAACACTGGCATCTCCCCAGCTATTTGGAAAATTGCCCAAGTATCGCCTGTACACAAAAGGCAGGACAAATCCATCATTCTTGATCATCAGTAAAGTAATGGAAGGGTCATCGACAGTGCTATCAGGTGGCAATTGCTTAGCAATAACCTGCTCACTGACTCCCATTTTGGGTTCAGTCAGGGCCACTCAGCTCCTGACCTCATTACAGCCTTGGTTCAAACATGGACAAAAGAGCGGAACTCCTGAGGTGAGGTGAGACCGACTGCCCTTGATATCAAGGTAGCAGAGTGTGGCATCAAGGAGCCCTAGCAAAACTAGAGTCCATGGGAATCAGGGGGAAGACTCTCTGCTGGTTGGAATCATACATAGCAAAAAGGAAGATGGTTCTGGTTGTTGGAGGTCAATTATCTCAGCTCCAGGACAACACTGCAGGAGTATCTCAGGGTAAATGTCCTAGGCCCAACCATCTTCAGCTGCTTCGTCAACGACCTTCTTTCCATCATAAGGTGAAAAGTGGGGATGTTCGCTGATGATTGCACGATGTTCCATTCGCGACTCCTCAGACACTGAAGCAGCCCATGTACAAATGCAGTAAGACCTGGACAATATCCTGGCTTGGGCTGACAAGTGGCAAGTAACATTTGCGCCACACATGTGCCAGGCAATGACCATCTCCAACAAGACAGAATTCAACCATTGCCTCTTGATGTTCAGTGGCATTGCCATCATTGAATCCCCCACTATCAACATCCTGGGGGTTACCATTGACTAGAAACTGAACTGGACTAGCCATATAAATGTTTGTGGCCACAAGAGCAGGTC
Organism: Carcharodon carcharias; assembly: GCF_017639515.1. Lineage (NCBI taxonomy): Eukaryota > Metazoa > Chordata > Chondrichthyes > Lamniformes > Lamnidae > Carcharodon > Carcharodon carcharias. The sequence continues at coordinate 15,591,898 of NC_054471.1, forward strand.
AGGGGCTAGGAATAGTATGAAGAGGAATTCACCTCCTGATTCCCAAAAGCCTGTCCACCATCTACAAGGCATAAGTCAGGAGTGTGATGGAATACTCCCCACTTGCCTAGATGAGTGCAGCTCCCACAACACTTAAGAAGCTTGACACCATCCAAAGCAGCCCGCGTGATTGACACCACATCCACAAATATTCACACTCTCCACCACCGATGCACAGCAGCAGCAGTGTGTACCATCTACAAGATGCACTACAGGAATTAACAAAGGCTCCTTCGACAGCACCTTCCAAACCCATGACCGCTACTATCTAGAAAGACAAGGGCACCACCTGGAAGTTTCCCTCCAAGTCACTCACCATCCTGACTTGGAAATGTATCGCTGTTTCTTCACTGTCACTGGGTCAAAACCCTGGAACTCCCTTCCTAACAGCAGTGTGGGTGTACCTACACCACATGGACTGCAGCGGTTCAAGAATGCAGCTCACCAACACCTTCTCAAAGGCAAGTAGGGATGGGCAATAATTACTGGCCCAGCCAGTGAAGCCGACATCCCGTGAATGAATAAAAAAAGGGTGCTAGATGCATACATATGTAATGAGAGGCTAAAATGAAGTTAGAATTTCAAGTAACTTGGTTTATTTTTAAGATTTGCATTAGGTGATAGCAAGAACTTGAGTTTTCCACTGCTAAATTTCAAAGGATGTTTAAGGGACTTTTACAACCTACAAAGGTTTCATAAGTAAACAAGGGATGGTTATTAAATTTTATTTGACCGAAAGGTGGAGGCAATAGGAAGACATGAAAGATTTTGTATTTTCGAAAAGTTGAGAAAAGTTGAAAAGGACAATGAACTCTAGGATGAAAGTGAAACAAGATATTTAAGGGAGATGTTCAGTTGAGTTGAGGTGGCTGTGTGGGGGAGATGTCTTGAGACCAGCTCTGTGCTGAGAAAAGGTGTGAATTTCAATCAACCATCCAGTTTCAAGCCTGAAAGGTCTTTGTTTCGAGAAAGCAGTCTGTTCCTGAACTTCCTTTGGATTCCCACAGCATAGCGGAAGAGAATGAGAAGTTGTGTGGCATACTTATTGAAGTAGCAACATTTTTGCCTTGGGTAATATTAATGGTTTGTTATAGTTAAAAATCTATAAGGGAGCTGCTGCCAAGTAGTTTACTTGTGTGTTCTGACCAAGTGGGCTTTTTTGGGGAATGTTTTGAAAGACTGATTCAAATGTGTAATTTTAATCCTGTGTGTTTAAGGTTTTTTTTTCTTCTTGTTAATAAATCTTTTAATTTTAAAATCTGACACAATTTTACTGGGATTCTATGCTTCTGGCATCAGAAGATCCTCATGTTCCAGATACAAAAATAAAGTTATGATCAGTAATACGAACTTCCCTCTGTGATTTGAATTGCACAGCGAATAACATCGGCTGCGATCGTAACACTAGTCAAGATGGTAAGTGACTTCCAGATAGTGGTGTTCCCATCTGTCTGCTGCCCTTGCCCTTCTAGATGGTAGTGATCATGGGTTTGGAAGCTGCTGTCTAAGAAGCCTTGGTGAGTTCCTGCAGTGCATCTTGTAGATGGTACACACTGCTGCCACTGTTTGTCAGTGATGGAGGGAGTGAGTATGGATGGGGTGCCAAACAAGCGGGCTGCTTTATCTTGGATGGCATTGAGCTTCTTGAGTGTTGTTGGAGTTGCACTCATCCAGTCAAGTGGGGAGCATTCCATCACTCTCCTGACTTGTGCCTTGTAGATGGTGGACAGGCTTTGGGGAGTCAGGAGGTGAGTTACTTGCCGCAGGATTCCTAGCCTCTGACGTGCTCTTGTAGAAACAGTATTTATATGGCTAGTCCAGTTCAGTTTCTCTCCAGCCAGAGAGTTTTCTCCCTGATTCCCATTGACTCCAGTTTTGCTAGGGCTCCTTAATACCCCACCTGGTCAAATGCTGCCTTGATGTCAAGAGCAGTCACTCTCACTTCACTTCACCTCTGGAGTTCAGCTCTTTTGTCCATGTTTGAACAAAAGCTGTCATAAAGTCAGAACTGGCCCTCGTGGAACCCAAATCCAGTGTCAGTGAACAGGATATTGCTAATCATTGATGTTGACCACATCCATCACTTTACTGATGATCGAGAGTAGACCCATGGGGCGGTAATTGGCTATGTTGGACTTGTCCTGCCTTTTATGTATAGGACATATCTGGGCAAATTTCTACATAGCCGGGTAGAGCCAGTGTTGTAGCTGTACTAGTACAGCTTGGGTAAGGGCAAGATCTGGAGCACAGGTCTTCAGTACGATTGCTAGAATATTGTCAGGACCAATAGCCTTTGCAATATACAGTGCCTCGACCCGTTTCTTGATGTCACATGGAGTGAATCTAATTGGCCGAAGGCTGGCATTTGTGATGCTGTGGATCTCTGGAGGAGGCCGAGATGGATCATCCGCTCGGCACTTCTGGCTGAATATTGTTGCATATGCTTCAGCCTTATTTTTTGTGCTGATGTGCTGGAATTCCCCCATCATTGAGAATGGGATATTTGTGGAGACTCCTCCTCCAGTGTGTTGTTTAATTGTCCACCACTATTCACAACTGGATGTGACAGGACTGCAGAGATTAGATCTGATCGTTTGAATGTGGAATTGCTTAGCTCTGCCTATCCCTTGCTGCTATGGTGTTTGACATGCAAGTTGTCCTGTGTTGTAGCCTCACCAGGTTGATAGCTCTCTTTTTCTTTAGATATGCCTGGTGCTGCTCCTGGGATGTCCTCCTGTACTCTTCATTGAATCAGGGGGTTGATCCACTCACTTTGTGGTAACGGTAGACTGGGGGATATTCTGGAATTAAAAGTCTGAAGATTACCACAAAACCATTGCCGATTGTTGTAAAAACTCATCTGGTTCACTCACGTCCTTTAGGGAAGGAAATCTGTTGTCCTTACCTGGCCTGGCCAACATGTGACTCCAGACCCACCAGCAATGGGGTTGACTCTTAACTGTCCTGTGAACAAGGGTAATGAGGCATGGACAATAAATGTTGGCCTAGCAAGTGACACACACAGCCCATGAGCAAATAAAAAAAATGCCGGGCCATGAGGTTGCTGATTGTGATTGAGCACAATTCTGCTATTGTTGATGGCCCACAGTGCCTCATGGTCACCCAGTCCTGAGTTGCTAGATCTGTTCAAAATCTATCCAATTTAGCTTGATAGTAGTGCCACACAACACAATGGAGGGTGTTTTTTAAATTCCTTTACGGGATGTGGGCTTCGCTGGCTGGGCCAAGATTTATTGCCCATCCCTAGTTGCCCTTGAGAAGGTGGTGGTGAGCTGCCTTTTTCAACCACTGCAGACCATGTGGTGTAGGTACACCCACAGGTTGTTAGGAAGGGAGTTCCAAGATTTTGACCCAGCAACTTACTTGGAGGGGAACCTCCAGGTGGTGGTGTTTCCATCTATCTGCTGCCCTTGTCCTTCTAGGTGGTAGTGGTCGTGGGTTTGGAAGGTGCTGTTGAAGGAGTTTTGGTGAATTCCTGCAGTGCATCTTGTAGATAGTATACACTGCTGCTACTGTGCATTGGTGGTGGAGGGAGTGAATGTTTGTAGATGTGGTGCCAGTCAAGCGGGCTGCTTTCTCCTGGAAAATGTCAAGCTTCTTGAGTGTTGTGGGAGCTGCACTCATCCAGGCAAGTGGGAAGTATTCTATCTCGCTCCTGACATGTGCCTTGTAGATGGTGGACAGGTTTTTGGGAGTCAGGAGATGAGTTACTCGCCATACAATTCCTGCCTCTGACCTGTTCTTGTAGCCATAGTATTTATTTGGCTAGCGCAGTTCAGTTTCTGGTCAATGGTAACCCCCAGGATGTTGATAGTGCGGGATTTAGTGATTGTAATGCCATTGAACATCAAGGGGCAATGGTTGGATTCTGTCTTGTTGGAGATGGTCATTGCCTGGCACTTGTGTGGCGCAAATGTTCCTTGCCACTTGTAAGTCCAAGCCAGGATATTGCTCAGGTCTTGCTGCATTTGGACATGGACTGCTTCAGTTTCTGAGGAGTTGTGAATGGTGCTAAACATTGTGCAATCATTAGCAAACATCCCCACTTCTGACCTTATGATGGAAGGAAGGCAGCTGAAGAATATTGGGCCTCGGACACTACCCTGAGGAACACCTGCAGTGATGTCCTGGAGTTGAGATGACCAACCTCCAGCAACCACAACCATCTTCCTTTGTGCCACCTATGACTCCAACCAGCTGAGAGTTTTCCCCGATTTCCATTGACTCCAGTTTTTCTCAGGTTCCTTGATGCCACACTCTTTCAAATGCTGCCTTGATGTCAAGGGCAGTCACACTCACCTCACCTCAGGAGTTCAGCTCTTTTGTCCATGTTAGAATCAAGGCTGTAATGAGGTCAGGAGCTGAGTGGCCCTGGCAGAACCCAAATTGGGCATCAGTGAGCAGGTTATTGCTAAGCTTATGCCGGTTGATAATACTGTTAATGACTCATTCCATTACTTTAATGATAATCGAGGGTAGATTGATGGGGCAGTAATTGGGTTGAATTTGTCCTGCTTTTTGTGTACAGGACCTACCTGGGCAATTTTTCCACATAGCTGGGTAGATGCCAGGATTGTAGCTGTACTGGAACATCTTTGCTAGGGGCGTGGCAAATTCTGGAGCACAAATATTCAGTACTATTGCTAGAATATTGTCAGGGCCCATTGCTTTTGCAGTCTTTAGCTGTTTCTTGAGATCATGTGGAGTGAATTGAATTGGCTGAAGACTGGCATGTCTGATGCTGGGCACCTCCAGTGGAGGCCAAGATGGATCATCTACTCGGCACTCTTGGTTGAAGATTGTTGCAAAAGCTTCAACCTTATCTTTTTCACTGCTGTGTTGGGCTCCTCGATCATTGAGGATGGGGATATTTGTGGAGACTCCTCCTCCTGTGAGTTGTTTAATTGTCCACCACTATTCATGACTGGATGTGGCAGGACTGCAGAGCTTAGACCTGATCCGTTGGTTGTGGGATCGCTTAGTTCTGTCTATCACTTGCTGCTTATGCTGCTTGGCATGCAAGTAGTCCTGTGTTATAGCTTCACCAGGTTGACACCTCATTTTTAGGTACGCCTGGTGCTGCACCTGGCATGCCCTCTTGTATTCTTCATTGAACCAGGATTGATCCCCTGGCTTGATGGTAATGGTAGAGTGGGGGATATGCCAGACCATGAGGAGTACAATTCTGCTGCTGCTGATGGCCCACAGCATCTCATGGATGCCCAGTCTTGAGTTGCTAGATCTGTTCAAAATCTTTCCCATTTAGCACGGTGGTCATGCCACACAACATGATGGAGGGTATCCTCAATGTGAAGGCGGGACTTTGTCTCCACAATGTGCATTGGTCACTCCTACCGATACTGTCATAGACAGATGCACCTGCGGCAGGCAGGTTGGCAAGGATGAGGTCAAGCATGTTTTTCCCTCTTGTTGGTTCCCTCACCACTTGCTGCAGACCCAGTCTAGCAGCTATGTCCTTTAATCAGCCAGCTCGGTCAGTTGTGGTGCTACCGAGCAACTCTTGGTGATGGACATTGAAGTTCCCCACCCAGAGTGCATTCTGTGCCCTTGCCACCCTCAGTCCTTCCTCTAAGTGGTGATCAACGTAGAGGAGCTCTGATTCATCAGATGAGGGAGGGCGCTATGTTGTAATCAGCAGGAGGTTTCCTTGCCCATGTTTGATCTGATACCATGAGACTTCATGGGGTCCGGATTAGATGTTGAGGACTCTCAGGGCAACTCACTCCCGACTGTATACCAATTTTCCCCCACCTCTGCTGGATCTGTCTAACTGGTGGGACAGGACATACCCAGGGACGGTGGTGGTGGAGTCTGGGACATTATCTGTAAGGTATGATTCCGTGAGGATGACTATGTTAGGCTATTGCTTGACTAGTTTATGGGACAGCTCTCCCAATTTTGGCACTGGCCCCCAGATGTTAGTAAGGAGGACCTTGCAGTGTTGACAGGGCTGCGATTGCCGTTGTCGTTTCCGGTGCCTAGGTCGATGCTGGATGGCCTATCCAGTTTCATTCCTTTTTTGAGACTTTGTAGCAGTTTGTTACAACTGAGTGGCTTTTTAGGCCTTTTCAGAGGGCATTTAAAAATCAACCACGTTGCTGTGGATCTTAAGTCACATGTCGGCCTTACCAGTTAAGGACAACAGATTTCCTTCACTAAAGGACATTAATGTGAAGATAGGACTTTGTCTTTACAGGGACTGTACGGAGGTCACTCCTATCAATGGACAGGTGCATCTGGAGCAGGCACCCTCAGTGCTTCCTCCAAGAGTTGTTTAACATGGAGGAGTACTGAGTCATCTGCTGAGGAGGGGTGGAGGTTGGGGGAGCGGTGGAGGGGCGCGGTAGTATGTAGTAATCAGCAGGAGGTTTCCTTGCCTAGGTTTGACCTGATGCCATGAGACTTCATGGCATCCAGATTCAATGTTGAGGACTTCCAAGGCAACTCCCTCCTGATTGTGTACCACTGTGCCACCCCCTTTGTTGGTCCTATCCTGCTGGTTCGGCATAACTAGAGATGGTGATGGTGGTGTCGTAAGATATGATTCCATGTGTATGACTATATCAGGCTGTTGCTTTACTAGCCTGCGAGACAGCTCTCCCAATTTTGCAACTAGCCTCCAGTAAGGAGGACTTTGCAGGGCCGACGGGGTTGAGTTTGCCGTTGTCATTTCTGGTGCCTAGGCCGATGTCGGGTGGGCTGCCCAGTCTCATTCCTTTTAGGCTTTTTAGCAGATTGATACCACTGACTGACTTGCTAGGCCATTTAAGAGTTAACCACATTTCTGTGTGTTTGTGTCACATGTCGGGCAAACAAGATAAGGATGGCAGATTTGCGGACATTGGTGAACCAGATGTGTTCATGGTCATCATTGGACTTCTAATTTCAGATTTTTATTGAAATCAATTTTCATCATCAGAGCGTTACCCTGGGATTCTGGATTACTATTATCACTATGCCGCCACCTCCCCTAATGCCAGTGAACTTTTAAGACCTTAAAATGACATATTAATCACCTAAGAATTGAAAGATAAAAGAACAAAATACACAGCAACGAATCCCTTACCTGTTTCCCAATGGCACCCTTTTTATCTTTCGCAGAATGCAATTGGCTCACAGACTGAGCTCCAGTCCCTTACCAGTGACTGATTAACCCCCTCCTTTTGTTACACCAAAGTGGAAATCAAATGCTGGAGGCTGAAAAAGAATAGAAGAATGGGGCACCTCCTCCCCCGCTTCACCAAATTCCCAACTCAGTAAGCTCTACTTGCAATAAACCTTATCTAAAGCACCTTTCCCCCTATTCACAGAATTCCCACTTTGAATCAAATTCTCAAATACTCACTCTGTCTCCTCCCTTACTGACCGTGTCCCTTACCCCTAAGAGATTGCAGATCCAGGTGTGTTTTACTTAGAAGGTTTATGAACAAAAAATGAAGAATACTGAAATATTTTACCATTTTTTTCCTAGATGTGGCTACAGTTGGATTCTCAAATCACTGATGCAGCCAATGAAGCAAAGGACAATGTAAAGTTCCTCCAGGCATTGGAAAAAGTCTGTCAGCCACTCTACAATTCTGATCCGGTAATTTTTTTGAAAGAATGTTTATCATCAGTAACATTTATATAAAGTAGGACAAGTTTTTTAGCGATGCAGAGCTTCACCAATGGATGGTGAGATTCTCGGCACCTGACTTAAGGTGCACCCAGACTTTGAAGGTATAATTTTGAGGGCACAAGGAGTCTCTAGATTGAAATTCATGACTTTGGGCAAGGTTTCTGTCTTGACATATCTCACCAATGGTCTGGATTTTACAGGATGTCATGGTCCCTGTGCACCACCGCCCCACTCCGACACCTCCAGCTAAAAAGTCGGTGATGAGCCTTCTCAGGGGAAGAATTGCTGCCTATCTGTCACTTAATGGCTGTTTATAGGTTGGAGGCGGGATTTCTTCCTCTTGGGGAAAGGAAGTCACACCTCAGAGAGCTGCTGGCCAATCAGCAACTGGAGCTAAATAGTAAGGTGCGTGGCGGTGGTGGGTGGCGCAGGGGGGAGGTATTTCACTAAGGTCAAGCCAGCAGGCCCCAGCGAGGAGGGGATGGAGGGCTGGGTTTGAGAGGCCAGAGAGGAAGGTAAATGGGGAATTGTGATCTTGTTGGTGGGGGCGGTGGGGGGAAAGCCTCAAATGGTCACAGGCTACCCACAAAGAAGGTTTCCCCCCACCCTTGCCTGACACCACTAAAGCTGCTGGGCATCCCACATGGTGTGTGCCTCCCTCTGCCATGAGTAAAATAGTGGCTGGGGTTGGATGAGGCCCTTAAATAGCCATTAATTGGCCATTTCAGGGCTTCAATAGGCTCAAAGGCACGTGGGCCACCCGATGCCTCCACTGCCCTGCGTAAAATTTTATATTGGTCAGGGGCAGGTGGATAGAGGAGAGGAAGGCTGTGCAATGTATTTTATGAGCTCCCTCCCTTCAAACCAGCCGATGGAGGAATGCATAAACTCCAGCCCATAGATTGGGAATATGATATTTGAACAATTCCTAGTCTGCTTTTGAGTGTTTCGTCCAAGAATCATGGAATGGTTTGGTACGGAGGAAGGCCATTTGGCCAATCATGTCCGTACCAGCTGTCTGCAAGAGAGTTAGTCACACTCCCACCACTCTCTCTTCATATTCCTGCAAATTCATTCTTTGCAGATAATTATCCAATACCCTCTTGAAAGACACAGTTGAAGCTGCTGCTACCACACTCTCAGACAATGCATTCAAGATCATAACCACTTGTTGCTTAAAAAAGTTCTTCCTCATGTTGCTTTTCGTTCTTTTGCTATTTACCTTCAATCAGTACCCTTTGATTTGTGGCACTTCTGCCAATGGGAATGCTGTCTCCTGAACTATTCTGTCCAGACCCCTCATGATTTTGAGCACTTCAATCAAATCTCTTTTCAACCTTCCCATCTCTATGGAAAACATCCTCAGCATCTCCAAATTATTCACGTAACTGTAGTCTATCATACCTGGAATCATTCTCGTAAACCCTTTTTTGCACCCTCTCGATGTCTTCACATTCTCCTAAAGTGTGGTGCCCAGAATCCAACATAGCCTCTGATATATATATATATATATATATATATGTTTTTGTTTTTAGCCTCTGACCTGCTCTTGTAGCCACAATATTTATTTGGCTAGCCCAGTTCAGTTTCTGGTCAATGGTAATCCCCAGGATGTTGATAGTCGGGGATTCAGTGATTGTAATGCCATTGAACATCAAGGATTCCCTCTTGTTGGAGATGGCACTTGTGTGGCGTGAAAGTTCCTTGCCACTTGTAAGCCCAAGCCTGGATATTGTCCAGGTCTTGCTGCATTTGGACATGGACTGCTTCAGTTTCTGAGGAGTTGCGAATGGTGCTGAACATTGTGCAATCATCAGCGAACATCCCCACTTTTGACCTTATGATGGAAGGAAGGTCATTGATGAAGCAGCTGAAAATGGTTGGGCCTCGGACACTACCCTGAGGAACACCTGCAGTGATGTCCTGGAGCTGAGACGACTGACCTCCAACAACCGCAACCATCTTCCTTTGTGCTAGGTATGACTCCAACCAGCAGAGAGTTTTCCCCCTGATTTCCATTGACTCCAGTTTTGCTAGGGCTCCTTGATGCCACACTCTTTCAAATGCTGCCTTGATGTCAAGGGCAGTCACACTCACCTCACCTTGGGAGTTCAGCTCTTTTGTCCATGTTTGAACCAAGGCTGTAATGAGGTCTGGAGCTGAGTGGCCCTGGCAGAACCCAAACTGGGCATCAGTGAGCAGATTATTGCTAAGCAAGTGCCACTTGATAGCACTGTAGATGACCCCTTCCATTACTTTACTGATGATCGAGAGTAGACTGATGGGGCAGTAATTGGCTGGGTTGGATTTGTCCTGCTTTTTGTGTGCAGGGCATACCTGGGCAATTTTCCACTTAGCCGGGTGTTGTAGCTGTACTGGAACAGCTTGGCTAGGGACGCGGCAAGTTCTGGAGCACAAGTCTTGATCCTTCGATTTAAGATCCTCTCTTATTAATGTACTGATCTCGTCCCTTATTAAGAGCGTTACCCCACCTCCTTTTACTTTTTGCCTATGCTTCCTCAATGACAAATATCCTTGGATATTCAGTTCCCAATCTTGGTCATCCTCTAGCCAAGTCTCTGTAATGACAATTAAATCATGTCCATTTACCTCAATTTGTACCTCCAAGTCATTAACCGTGTTGTGCATGCTGCATGCATTCAGTTAGAGTGTCTTTAATTCTGCTTTTTAAGCATTATTCAGCATTCTGATACTATTTGATATTTGTGTCTGCTTAGTCTGGTTTATAATTTTGCTTACTACTTTTCTACTTCCTGTTACCAGTTTTGCTTCCCTCCAATCTGAGTTCCATTCCCAAGCCAATCTAGTTTCAACCATCCCCAGCAACACTAGCAAATCTCCCTGCGAGGATATTAGTCCCGATCTTGCGAAGAAGCAACCTAACATCTTGCACAGGTCCTATCTGCCCCAGATTCGGGCCCAGTGCCTCAGAAATCAGATGCCCTTCCTCCTACACATGTTCTCCAGCCAGATGTTCAATTGCTCAATCCTTATACTCCTATGCTCCCGTGCACAAGGCACTGGGAGTAATCCTGAGTTTACTGCTTTTGAGGTCCTGCTTGTAAATCACCTTCCTTGCTCCCTCAAATCTACTTTCAGGAGCTCATCCCCCTTTCCTCCTATGTTGTTGGTACCAACATGTCTCACCACCTCTGGCTGTTCACCTGTCCCCCGAAGAATGTCCTGCAGCCACTCTGTGACATCTGGCACCAGGAAGGCAACATAACATCCTGGAGTCATGTTTATGGGCAGAAACGGTTGTCTGTTACATAACTAACAAATTCCCTATCACTATTGCTCTTCCACTCTTCTTCCTTCCCTCCTGGGCAGACAAGCTACCTGTGGCCCCATGGACTTGACTCTGACTGCAATCCTCTGAGGAACTACCACCTTCACCAGTATCCAAAATGGAAAACTGATTAGCGAGCAAGATCACCTCAGGCGACCTCAGGGGACTCCTGCACTATCTGCCAGGTTCCCTTAGACTACCTGGCGGTCATCTATTCCCTATCTGCCTGCATGCTCCTAACCTGCAGTGTGAGTATCTCCTTAAACATGCTATACACATAGTTCTCTGTCTTGCAGATGCACCACAGTAACTCCAGCCACTGCTCGAGTTTGGAAACCCAGAGTTCAAGCTTGTGCAGCTGCTGGCACTTCCTGCAGATGTGTTTGTCTAGGACACGTGGTGCATCCATGACTTCCCACATGCCACAGGCTATGCATTCCTTTCAGCCAAGCTGCCCTGCCATGCCTTATAGGCATTTTGTTAAATGTAGAATTGCTTATCAGTTATTCACCACCAGTTCCTTCTGTTGCACTGAAGTAAGAAAAAAAGTTTAAAAAGGAGCACTCACCACTCATATCTGCTCACTCTGCTTGCAAGCTACACTCAATTTGCAAAGCTGCATCTAGATCTCTACATTTATACTCTTTGAAGCTGAAACTCCAGCAGTTAGATTGGAGTAGTTAGCTAATTAACTAACCAGCTGCTCTCCAGTAGAGCTTGTTTATCCTTCCTTAAGACTGAAAGAAACTTACTTTACTTTATTAATTTACTTTACTAACTTCCTTTACTTTATTAATTCAGTAAATACCAGTTAAATGTTAACTACAGACCAGATTTTTAGAAAGATATTGACATTTAAAAATCCCCGTCACCAAACTCATAACTGTTCAGTCTGCTTGCAACCTGCACTCAGTTTTGATCCCAGGAATCAACCTCTGAACCTTCTCTGAAATGCTTCCAATCCATTACTTAAGTAAGGAGACCAAAACTGTATACAGTATTCTAGGTGTGGTCTCACCGGTGTGCTGCATAGTTGCAGCAGACAATTTTACTTTTTAATACTTGATTCCCCCTTGCAAGAAGGGCCAACATTCCACTTGACTTCTTAATTACTTGCTGTACCTACATGCTATCTTTTTGTGGTTCCTGTACAAGGACATCCAGATCCTTTTGTACCACAGCATATTACAGTCTCTCCACTTTTAAATAATATTCTGCTTTTCTATTCTTCCTGCCAAAAGTGCACAACTTCATATTTTTCCCACATTGTACTCCATCTGCCCAATTTTTGCCCACTCATTTAAGCTATCCATATTGCCTTGCAGTGTTATGATCCTGAACCAAATCCTGAAGGTTTTGCTAAGATCCGGTTAGGGACAGTAACTTATTGTTTAAAGTAGACAATGTTTGAGATTTGGGGAGGCGGTGGCGTAATGGTATTGTCACTGGAATAGTAATCCAGAGATCCAGAGTAATGCTCTGGGGATGAGGGTCCAAATCCAACCATAGCAGATGGTGATATTTGAATGCAATAAAAATTTGGACTTGTAAGGCTAATGATAACCATGAAACCATCTTTGATTGTCGTAAAGCCCCATCTAGTTCACTAAAGTCCTTTAGAGAGGCAAATCTGCCGTCCTCACATGGTCGAGGGTATATACTTCAATGCAAGGAGTATAGCAAATAAAGCAGATGAGCTGAGGACACAGATAAATGTGGCAGCATGATATTGTAGATATTACTGAAACATGGCTTAAAGAGGGACAGGAATGGCAGCTCAAAATTCCTGGTTACAGGGTTTTCAGACAAGATAGAGCAGTGGATAAAAAGGGAGTGGGTGAGGCAATTTTGGTTACAGAAGCAATTACAGCTGCGAGGAGGGATGATAGGTCAGAATGATCATCAACTGAGGCCCTATGATGGAGCTTAGGAACGAAAAAGGGGCAGTCACACTCTAGGAGTGCATTATAGATCCCCAAATAGTCAGAGGGAGATAAAAGAGCAAACATGTAGGCAAATCTCTGAGAAGTGCAAAAACAATAGGGCAATAATAGTAGGGTATTCTAACCACCCCAATATTAACTGACATAGTTTTAGTCTGAAAGGGATAGAGAGAACAGAATTCTTAAGGTGCATTCAGGAGCACTTTTTTGCCTGTACATAGCAAGTCCAATGAGAAAAGGCACGATTCAGGGCTTTGTTTTAGGAAATGAAGCTGGGCATGTGGAATGGGTAAGAGTGTGAGAGCATTTTAGTGGTAGTGATCGTAATTCAGTTAGTTTTGACATAACTACGGAAAAGGACAAAGCTAAAACAGGAGTTAAAGTTCTAAATTGCGGCAAGGTCAATTTTACTAAGCTGAGGAGTGATTTAACAGTGCCAGAGCAGTGGGAGGCATTCAAAAGGGAGATTCAAGGGTTTCAGAGTAAACATGTTCCCATAAAGAAAACAGGTGGGTTGGCCAAATCTAGAGCCTCCTGGATGGTAAGATAAAGGAGAAAACAAAAGCTTATGTCAGACACCGAGAACTCAATACTACAGAAAGCCAATAGGATTATAGAAAGTGGAGGGGTGAAATCAAAAAGGAAATTAGGAAAGCAAAGAGAGAACATGAAAGAATATTGGCAAGCAAAGTCTAGGAGAACTCAAAGATATTTAATCAATACAATGTAAGGAACATATTTTTCTATTTTTCTTCATTTCTGTGGGACTGTAGTTTTAGAAATAGGACTGTGGTTTTAAAAACTACCGTTATTCCTCGGTTAGAGGATTGTATTGATAGGTGGGCGGAGCCTCATTTGTTTCCAAAATTGATCTACTAAAGGGGTACTGGCAAGTGCCATTAGTATCAAGGACAAAAGAAATATCCATCTTCGTTACACCCAGTGGATTGTTTAAATGTCTAGTCATGCCATTTGGGCTTAAAAATGCCCCAGCTACATTCCAGAGACTTATGAATCAAGTCATAGCTGAAGTACCCAACTGTGTGGTTTATTTAGACAATGTCATAATATATAGTAACACATGGAAGAACATGTAAAGCAGTTAGAGGACCTGTTTAAGCAATTGTAGTTAGTTGGCTTGGTCATAAACCTGACCAAGAATGAGTTTACAAAAGCAAGGGTAACTTACTTAGGTCACGTTGTAGTACAAGGGTAAGTGTTGCCAAGAACAGCAAAAGTGAACGCTCGAATAGAATTTCCCATTCCTAAAACCAAACGAGAAATTATGAGGATTTTGGGAGTGTGTGGATTTGATAGGAAGTTTGTGCCTACTTTCAGCGCAATAGCTATACCTCTAACCAATTTGTTAAGAAAACAGGCAAAAATGTATTATGGTCAGCAGAATGAAAAGCTGAAGGCAACCTTAATAAATGAACCAGTGTTGGTCACCCTTGACATTACCAAACCTTTTAAAATGGCGGTTGCTGCTAGTGACTTGGGGGTAGGTGCATTTCTATTATAACAATAAATTAGGGTTAGAAAAGCTGGTGGGGTACGTTTCCAATAAACTAAATCAATATCAGAGGAAGTAATCTGCAGTAGAAGAAGAAACTCTAGCGTTGTTGTTGTCTCCTCAACACTTTGAAGTTTATGTCCGACATGAGGACAAGGAAAAGGAAACACTGATCTGCACTGACCATAATCCGCTGGCGTTCACTGAAAAGTTTAAAACTCAAACTGCAAACTATCTAACTCTGTTAGATAGAGTCCACTATTTCAACCATTCAATGTAAAGATTGTTCATATTGCCGGTAACGATAATGTGATTGTGGATGCATTGTCCCACGTGTAAAATACCAAAATAAGTTAAAGGGGAAGGAACTGCTTAAGATTGTATAAGGGGGAAAAGGAATGAAGGGGGAAGAAGAATGAATGTAAGTCTCATGTTTTGTTGTCCATGTGTCACATACTTTGTGATGAAACACATTTTTGAAATGGCGTTTCATCCATTTTTTAAGGGGGGAGCCTTGTAAGGAACATATCTCTTTATTTTTCTTTATTTCTGTTGGACTGTGGTTTTAAAAATTGGACTGCGGCTTTAAAAACTACTACGGTTGCAGTTGAAAGACATGTTCACTGGAACAGGATGTGGAATATACAATGTTGCTATCTCCTGGAACAGAGTGTGCCAGGTTGGACAAAATGATGCCGGAAAGGGGTCCTGCACTAAGTTAAACTGCCTAGCAACAACATTTTAATTGGTTCCTGATCAGGTGACCAAGGTTTTATGTGGTAGCAATGAGCAGAGAGATCCTAGTCTGCAAAGAGAACACACCTAAAACCTCCCTTTCCTGTATGTGTGTAAGATTCCAGTAAATCTACAAGGCCAGCTAGCTGGCTTTTCCTTCAAGATAAAAACAAAATGCTACAGATGCTGGAAATCTGAAACAAGGAAGAGTGCAAAGAAGAGTCATACGGAGTCGAAACGTTAGCTCCGTCTTTCTCTCCACAGATACTATTTTAGACCTGTTGAGTTTTTCCAGCATTTTCTGTTTTTGTGGCTTTTTCTTCATATCTTTGTAACCTGCTCAATCTCTCTGAAGAAGCCCCTGTAAAAAGGGTTGCAGTTGAAAGACCTATTCACTAGAACAGGATGTGCAATATACAATGTTGCTATCTCCTGGAACAGTGTGTGCCAGGTTGGACAAAATTGTGCCGGAAATGGGAACTGCCTAGCAATAACATTTTAATTGGCTCCTGATCAGTGACCAAGGTTTTGTGTGATAGCAGTGAGCAGAGAGATCCTAGCCTGCAAAGAGAACACAGTTAAAACCTCTCTCTCCTGTATGAGTAAGATTCCAGTAAATTTACAAGGCTAGCTAGCTGTTTTTTTCTTCTTCATATCTCTGTAACTCTCTCTCTCTGAAAAAACCCCTGTCAAAAGGAAAGGGGGAAAATCATGAGTCGAGACATTGAAAAACACATTTTAAACAAGTGAACTACAGACTGAAAGTGCTGGAAGACCATCTTGTGTCATTAACAATGAACTACAAGGGATTTGGAAGACATCAATCAAAATCGACCCATCTAATCCCAGTCTCCAGATTGGTGCTATTGAACGATTTTATCTCACCCTTAAAATCCATGTTTTGTATGTCTTGTGTGTGTGTTTGTGTATAGGGGTGAAGAAAGGGTAGAATATAAATAATAGGGCAGAATTTTCAGGGTGACGTGTGGGGGGGCGGGCCCCGCACATCAGTGTGTAAAATGGTGCATGGTGACATCAGGCGAGCATCCCGATGTCACCGCATACCATCGCAATATTTTGTTGGGCGGGCACGCCATTAAGTGCGACGTGTGCACAGAGGAGTGAGACCATAGCCAGAGTGAGTATGGGTATTGGCAATTTGGTGCACAGTGGGAATTCGGTGCATAGGGGAAGAGGTGCTCTTTGCATTTTTTTCTTTGCTATCCAACTTCTTAAATCTTCAGAGAGTGGTCTTGCCCTGCTGCAGCAGTAGAGGCTACAAGGGAAAGGAATGACTTGTAAGTAGTGGGTAAGGTCGGGTAAGTATTTACTACTTTCATCACTTATAGTTTAAGGTCTTTTTGTGGTTTATAGTTTGTATATTCAATAGTAACGAGGATCAGGAAAGAAGGGCCCTAGAGTAATTTATTTAAAAGGTTTAATTTAAAGGGATAAGTCATGGCAGGAGAGCTCAAAGCCATGGTGTGCTCCTCGTGCTCCATCTCGGAAGCCGGGAACGTTTCCAGTGCCCGGGACCAGTATATGTGCAGGAAATGTGTCCAGCTGCAGCTCCTGGCAGCTCGGGTTTCAGAGCTGGAACGGAAGCTTGGGACACTGTGGAGCATCCATGAGTCTGAGAGCATCATGGATAGCACGTTTAGAGAGGTGGTCACACCGCAGATGAAGGGACTTGAGGAAGGAAGGGAATGGGTGACCACCAGGCAGTCGGAGAGGAACAGGCAGGTAGCTCAGGAGTCCCGCTCGCAGATCGGTATTCCATTTTGGAGGCTGATGAGGGCGCTGGTTCCTCCAGGGAGTGCAGACAAAACCAAGCTTCTGGCACCACAAGCAGCCTGTCTGTACAGGAGGGGAGGAAAGGTGGAAGAGCAATTGTAATAGGGGATTCTGTAGTCAGGGGAAAAGATAGGCGCTACAGTGGCCATCAACGTAACTCCAGAATGGAGTGTTGCCTCCCTGCAACAGGGTCTGGCATGTCACTGAATGTCTCCAGGGCATCCTGAAGAGGGAGGGTGATAAGGCTGAGGTCATGGTACATGTTGGTTCCAATGACATAGGTAGAAAGAGGGATGAGGACTTGCATCAAAAATTCAGGGAGCTAAGTAGTAGACTGAAAAGCAAGACCTCTCGAGTTGTAATCTCTGGATTACTCCCAGTGCCATGTGCTAGCGAGCTCAGAAATAGGAGAATAGTGCTTAAGAGTTGGTGCAGGAGGGACGGTTTTAGATTCCTGGATCACTGGGACCATTTCTGGGGAAGGTGGGATCTGTACAAGTGGGACGGTCTACATCTGAATCAGAGCGGGACTAACATCCTTGTGGGCAGGTTTGCTAGCGCTGTTGGGAGGAGTTTAAACTAATTCGGCAGGGGGAGGGGACACAGAATGTCAGCAGAATAGGGACACATCATAACACAGTAAAACTATCAAGTCAGAGGGAATACAGCTGCATTAAGTTTCAAGGGAGTAAGGCAAGGCTGGATGGCCTCTGCTTTAATGCCAGGAGTATTACAGGTAAAATGGATGAGTTAAGGGTGAGGATTGACACGTGGAATCTTGATATAGTAGCCATCACAGAGATGTGGTTGGGGAAAGGGCAGGATTGGCAGCTCAACATTCCGGGATATAGAATCTTCAGGCAAGACAGGAGAGGGGGTATAAGAGGAGGAAGCATTGCATTATTTGTTAAGGTGTTGGTTACTGCAGTAAGGAGAGATATCATCTTGGAGGGGCCATTGAATGAAGCTTTGGTGGGTAGAGCTTCGGAATAAAAAAGGGGCAGCCACATTGTTACGTGTTTATTATAGGTTCCAGATAGTCAGTGGGAAAATGAGGAGCAAATATTTGCACAATTTGCGGAGGTGTGTAAAAACAATAACAATAGTGTAATTATATTAGGTGATTTCAACTTTCCCAACATTAATTGGGATAGACATAGTGATAAGGGCTTGGATGGAGTGGATTTCTTGAAATGTGTACAGGAGAGCTTTTTAGGTCAATATGTAGAGGGTCCAACAAGGGATGGTGCAGTGCTGGGCCTAATCCTGGGAAATGAAGCCAGACAGGTGGCTGAGGTGGTGGTGGGGGAGCATTTTAGTGATAGCGAACACAACTTGGTACATTTTAAGCTTGTTATGGACAAAGAAATAGACAAGTTGCAAAAAAATGTTTTGGATTGGGGGAGAGCGGATTTTAGTAAAATAAGGCAGGATCTGGCCAAGGTAGACTGGGAACAGCTACTTGTGGGGAAATCTACAGAGGAGCGTTCTACTGGGGGGACGTTCAAAAAAGAAATGGGGAGGGTACAAGCTCAACATGTTCCCTCTAGGGTGATAGGAAGGGCTAACAAGCCCAGAGAACCATGGATGACCAGAGATATTCAGGATACGATGAGAAGGAAAAGAGGGGCTTTGAGCAGGTACAAGGGAAGCAAATCAGCGGAGGCATTAGTGGAGTACAGAAAGTGCAGGGTGGAGCTTAAGAAAGTAATTAGGAGAGCAAAGTGGGGATATGAAAAAGCTCTGGCTGGTAAAATTAGGGAAAATCCCAAGATATTCTATAAGTATATCAATGGGAAGAGGATAACCAGGGAAGGGGTAGGGCCTATTAGGGACCAAGGGGGAAATCTATGGGTGGAATGGAGGACATCAGTAGAGTGCTGAACAAATACTTCAGATCCATCTTCACCCAAGAGAATGAGGATGAAGGTATCGAACTTGGGGAGGGAAACTACGAGGTTCTTGAGCAAATTGATATTGGGAGTGACAAGGTATTGGAGGTGTTGGCAGGCTTAAAAGTAGACAAATCTCCAGATCTGGATGATTTGTGACCCAGACTGTTGAGGGAGGCAAGGGAGGAGATTGCAGAGGCTCTGACCCAAATTTTGAATTCCTCTCTGGCCACGGGGGAGATGCCAGAGGACTGGAGAACTGGTTCCGCTATTTAAGAAGGGTTGTAGAGGTAAGCCAGGGAACTACAGGCCAGTGAGTCTCACGTCAGTGGTAGGGAAACTATTGGAGAAAATTCTGAAGGAGAGAATCTATCTCCATGTGGAGGGGCAAGGTTTGAACAGGGATAGTCAGCATGGCTTGTCAGAAGGAGGTCATGCCTATCAAATTTGATTGAATTTTTTGAGGAGGTGTCCAGGTGTGTAGATGAGTGTACTGTAGATGATGTAGTTTATATGGATTTCAGCAAAGCCCTTGTCAATGTCCCACATGGGAGACTTACAAAAAAGGCAAATGTGCATGGGATGCAGGGTAATTTGATAAGGTGGATTCAAAATTGGCTTAGTTGTAGAAGACAGAGGGTGATGACTGAAGGCTGTTTTAGTGACTGGAAGCCAGTGTCCAGTGGCATACAACAGGGATCTGTGCTGGGTCCCCTATTATTCATCATTTATATAAACGACATAGATGTCTATGTGGGAGGTAGGATTAGTAAGTTTGCAGATGACACAAAGATTGGCCGGGTGGTAAACAGTGAGGTTGAGTGCCTTGGGAGAAAGGAAGATATAATCAGAATGGGCAGATAAGTCGCAGATGGAATTTAAGGTGGAAAAGTGGAAGGAGTAATTTGACAAAAAAGTATTCAATGAACGGCATGACACTAGGAATTTCTGAGGAACAAAAGGACCTTGGCGCATGTGTCCACAGATCTCTGACGGCAGAGGGGCATGTTAATAAGGTGGTGAAAAAGTCATATGGGACACTTGCCTTTATCAATCGAGGCACGGATTACAAAAGTAGGGAGGTCATGCTGGAGTTGCACAGAGCCTTGGTGAGGCCACAGCTGGAGTACTGTATACAGTTCTGGTCGCCACTTTTTTACCCAGAGGGTGGTGACGGTCTGGAATGTGCTGCCTGGGAGGGTGGCGGAGGCGGGTTGCCTCACATCCTTTAAAAAGTACCTGGATAAGCACTTGTCACATCATAACATTCAAGGCTATGGGCCAAGTGCTGGTAAATGGGATTAGGTAGGTAGGTCAGGTGTTTCTCACGTGTCGGTACAGACTCAATGGGCTGTAGGCCCTCTTCTGCACTGTGTGATTCTGTGACATGCACCTGCCATTAATTATAGGCCTTGTTAAGGCCCTTTACTTGGCAATCAACGCTGAATTTCAGGTGCCCATGCGATATTCAGCTCGGTGCACGGGTGCAATGGGCAGGCGGGTAACCGACTTTTAAACAAAACTCAACCACGGGCGGGATATGAGGGCTCAGTGGGGTTGTCAATGTGTTCTGTGAAGTATTTATTCAGAAAGTGTTTTCATTTTGCCTGTCTGATCTGTAGCCATTCAGAATGAACTCCAGCAGCTTTCTGTGTCTTCAGCTCAGCACTCTGCAGTCAGCAATCTTTATTAGGCCTGCAGTCTGGAGGCTCCCTTTAGCCTTGGTATGGGTTCTGACATCTCCACTGGAGGCAGCTCCTCTGAGGAGGAAGGGAGGGCTAGGATAAGGATGCCAGGAGTGGACAATCAGCCTCCCGGGGAGCCACCTTTGGGAGTACAGGCGCAGGAACAAGGGGTGCAGGGCCAAGAGGTAGTCCAAGGTGGAAGGGGCCCCAGAAGATGCCATTATCCTGCTGCCAGGGTATACAGGCGGAGAAGCAGCTACCTCAATATGACTGAGGTGCAGTGCCAAAGGAGGCTCCAACTGTCAAGGAAGACAGCCAACTATATCTGTCAGATGATTGGCCCTGAGGTCTCTCTTAACCATGTGGATGGACACCCCATGCCAGCGGCTCCGAAGATCACAGTTGCCCTCAACTTCTATGCCTCTGACCCATTCCAGGGCTCAATGGATGATCTTTGCGGTGTCTCCCAATCAGCTGTCCACACTTGTGTCAAGCAGGTCACAGATGCTCTGTTCAGGCGTGCATTGATCTTTGAAGGGTTGAAGGGTCATTTGGACTCGAAACGTTAACTGTGCTCCTATCCGCAGATGCTGCCAGACCTGCTGAGTTTTTCCAGGTATTTTTGTTTTTGTTTTACATTGATCTTTATCCACTTGCGCTACAACCAGGCAAGTCAGGCACAACGAGCCAGAGGCTTCACAGCCATTGCAGGCTTCCCCGAGTCCAGGGTGCAATAGACTGCACACATGTGGCCATCAAGGCACCAGCAGATGAGCCCGGTTCCTTCGGCAACAGGAAGGGCTTCCACTCCTTGAACGTACAGGTAGTGTGTGATCATAGGATGCTAATTCTACAAGTCTGTGCCAGGTACTTAGGCAGTTCCCACACCTCCATCCTCAGACACTCCCAGGCGCCGGGGCTCTTCAGTGCTCCTGCTCGGCTTGATGGATGGCTGCTGAGTGACAAGGGCTATCCCCTCAGAAGGTGGCTCATGACACCTCTCCGCCATCCAAGAACAGAAGCTGAGCAGTGCTACAATAGGAGCCAGGACACCACAAGGGCAGAGACAGCCATTGGTCTTCTCAAGATGCACTTCCAATGCCTGGACCGTTCAAGGGGCACACTCCAGTATCCCCCAGATCGTATCTCTGTGATAGTAGTAGCATGCTGTGCTCTGCACAATCTTGTGCTGGAAAGGGGGGACGCAGTGGATGCGGCTGCACATGATGACTCCAGCAGTGGTTTGGAGGGTGAGGAAGCACAGGGCAATGATGAGGGGCTGCACGCCGACCTGGAACTACACAAAGGAGGCAGGGACACCCGGGTGACTTTAATCCAGCTAGCTCCACACAAATGGATCTGCAGGACCAGCATTGCCTGGCACATCCATACGCGGCTCTCAAGTGCTACATCTTCCACTTCATCAGCTGCAACTAAGGGCTTTGTACATAAACCTCAATGTCCACTCAAACACTCATGATATGTCTGTGAAACATACAAATGCAGTACAAAGGAGCCACCCACAGCCATGGTAACACATGTAAATTTTATTTTCATCCATGATATGGTCCAACAAAATTAATTCCTAACGTTGTTACAACGTCAAAAAATATAAATTCCCTAATCTAGGGCCAACACAAAAGCACCAGTGAGAAACCCGTTGTGTGCCTAAGGTGCCTTATGCTTACGTTTACGGGTGCTACGTCTGGGTGTCGCCCCATCATTCAGAGTGGCTCCTGGGACAGCCTGCTGACTCTGCTGTCCTTTTGGCCTCGATGGCCTCGACGGATGTCCTCTGGCTCATGGAGCCTGTGCTGGCCCCACCTGGGAGGGAGTGGCCAGTTCCACGGCTGGCTTCTCCCCAGTCGTTGCAGCCTCAATGGATGCAACCGTCACTGGCAGAGGGGCGGAGGAGCTACTGCCCTCATCCGGAGTGCCCTGAGAGGAGCCTACAGAGATGAAAGGCAGCTGCTGCGCCGATGTGAGGTTGCTTCGGATCTCCCTGCTCACCGTAGATGGACGGGCACCGAGCTGGGACACTTGGTGCCCAGACCATCTCCCACATTGCCAATGGCCAGCTGTGGCTACTGGCACTATGAGGGCTTGCAGGTCCAAACATATGCCCAGGAGAAGCTGGTTATTCTGCTGGAAGCCTTTCTCCATGAGAGTCACCAATCCCTCCATGGAGGAAGCCTGACGATCTGACATGAGGTTCATGGCATCACTGACGCTCCGCGTGGATTCCTCCACCACGGAGACCAAGCGAAACATACTCTCATGCAAAATTCCCAAATGCTCCCGCACACCCGGCCATTTTTCCTGCAGCTGCTGCGTGGCGGATGACTCCAGAGGCACATCATCATGGCCCGACTCAGCATGTGCCTGGTCCCCTGCAGTCCTCTGGCTGCTGGCGCCATCGGCACTCTCTGTCTCTGCCATCTCCTCCAACGATTGTGAAGCGCCCTCTCCACTGTGCCCCGGGACTACCCAATGTAACAATTCTCACCGATGTGGTAGTCTCTGCACTGGTGCCTGCCTCGATGAAATGGTGTGACGCAGGTGACAGTTCAGGCCACTCAGGTGTAAGAGGGGGCATCTGCACTTCCTCATGGCGGCCATGCTCTGATGATGCTGAAATTAACAACAAGGACAGTGGATCAGTTAGTGTGCACTCAGTAACACAATTCATCCCTTTCCCCCCAGGCTCATAATGCACTCAACCTTCAAGAACCTAAGGAGACGAACATTGGTGGGATGGTAAATAGTCAGGAGGAGGCCCAAATATTACAGGCGAATACAGACGGGTTGGTTAGATGGCCTAAGGAATGCCACATGTAATGTTACGTGGATATGTGTGAGGTGATGTACTTGGGCAGGACAAACAAGGTACGGGAATACACGAGAAATTGTAGGACCTTGGAAAGTAAGGACGATTAGAGGGACCTTGCTGGGTATGTCGACAGGCCCGTTAAGGTAGCGGGACAGGAACATAAGGCATTTAACAAGGTAAAAGGCATACTTGCCTTTTTTAGCTGAGGAATAGAATGTAGGAACAGGGAGGTCATGTTGCAAGTGCAGAAAATGCTGTCAGGGCCATAGCTACACTTCTGCGTTCAGTTGTGATCAGCGCTTCATAGGAGGGATATGATTGGAGTGGAGAGAGTGCAGAAGTCGCTGACCAGGATGCATGCTGGCCTGGAATCACAGAATCACGCAGTGCAGAAGAGGCCTTCGGCCCATTGGGTCTGCAGCGACACGGAGAGTTGGAGTTATGAGGAAACATAGCATACACTGGTGAAATTTGCCATGGAGCACAGGAGATTGACGGGTGACATTATTGAGCTTCATACCATTTTGAGGGGCATAGATCTTGGCGGAGGGATGACTAACCTGGTGGCATTTATTTAAGGTAAGGGGCATGAGGAACTTTTGGACAGAGTAATGTGGGACACACTGGCCGAAAGGGTGGTGAAGGAACAAACCCTGCTAAGATGTAATAAGTATTTGAATGTGCAGTAGCGATGCCATGGCATACAAGTGGTTAGAAATGGGATGAGGCGACTTTGGAAGAGCCAAGGGACCTTTGTCTATGACCCACACGTTATTATTAGCCTTTGAATGAGCAGTGTTGCTGCATTAATGATTGCAACAATCATCAGTGCTTTGGATGGTGGGAAGACAGGGCGGATGGGACTGTGGGCCTCAAATACCTGACCGCTCCACCCTAGCCTCACCGACACCTGTGGACCTGGGCGCATGGCAAGTTTCTAGCTCCAGGGCTTGCTGTTCGAAATAGCTCAAGGTGACGAGCTGGGCCTGGCCACCTTCAGTGACCGAACATTCTTGCGTATTATGCACATTTTTCTCCTGCAGAACAGAGAAGACCATTTATTGTACTCAGCACATGCACGCCGCATCCCAACAACAGTGGCCCATCTGAGGCCTCCAGTGCCTCCTGTCTACGCTATTGGTGATTGATCACAAAAATATAGCATGGCTGCTCCCAATTGCACTCCCCACAATGGCCACCTTGGACACATTCTGTGTCCATCACTTTCAGAAACACACGGTCTTAGCTCCCATGGCAAGGAGGCACAACTAGGTGCGGCGCCAAAGGCTCTTGGCCACGACACCTTGAGGGTCCCCTTCCACCATCTCATCACTGTGAATAAGATATGTGTTGGAGTTATGAGTGTGTGCCTAGCTGCATCTCCTGCAGGTCGCCCTCAGACTACTCATGTGTGACTAAGACCAACACATGTTGTGGGGAGAACCCATCTTCTCATTAACCACTAAGGCTGATGTAAACATGGTCATTATCTGCTTGACCACCTAGGTTGCAACAAATGCCCAACATGAGTCAATGCAGTCACGACACTAAGACATTGGGGGAGGGCTGGTTGGGGGGGGGGGGGGGGGATCCCTCAGAGGCTAAGGCTACCTACTGGGTTAAATGCCCAAGGCTAACATGGTACTCATCTTTCCAGAGTGCAACAAATCATTGAACCACTTACGGCACTGGATCCAGGTTTGGCGTACCACGTCGTGGGAACTCACCACCTCCTCCCCGGCACGCTTTGTCATGTGGGAGCCCTCCTCCTCCCATCCTGGGGAAACAGACACCCCCCCCCCACCCCGCTTTGCTGCCACCTCCTGCACAAGGGCAGCAAGGCAGTCTCCGGAAAAGCGAGGGGCACATTGGCCCCCCACTGGCCTACCCTGCAGCCTGCCCTGCTCCTGGCCCACACCCTGCAGCTTGCCTTCCTCCGCTGGCCTTCCCGCTACATTGGTCTGCTGTGCAGACCCCCTGCAGTACCACCCGTAGCTGGCCATTATGAACAGCCTAAAGGAGGCTGCCTGGCCTTTTTTTATATAGACTGCTGGGTTGCCATTGGACTGGGCAGTCTGTACACGCCCGCCACAAATTTAAGACTCCCGCTCTCCACAGGAGTGGGAAATGTGCTGGGTGGGCCTTAATTGGCCCGCCTGCGCAAATTGGCATCGCTGCCTACGTCGACTTCAGCTTTGCCCAACCGCCTAATGGAAAATTTAGGCCATAGAGTTAAAAGTTCATACTTCTTTCATTTGCCATTGGTTACAGATGATTTGTTTAACAAACAGTTATTTACTTGTTAAGTTTACAAACCTGGGGTTTGTATTCTATTAACCTAACTTAAACAGTTAGGTGAATTGGGCAATTTGGTGGACTAATCAAACTTTTCACGTTTGTTACGGCTTGGGGAGCAGTGGGGCTTGATATTACAGTGAGCTACTCCCAGTGAGTCGTGACAACATTAAAGAAGAATAGCTAAGCAAAGTGTAGGCCCATAGTATACTGTTAGAATCATATCTTTCAAAACTATTTTTTTTCTTTTAAAATTGGACAGACATTTGGAAGGCCTGGTCACTTGGATGCTGACCTGAAGTTTTAAAAAAAAATATAAGTTCACCTTGGAACTGTCAACAGGCATGCCTTTTCCAAGAAATCACCTGACAGGCATGGTACTTGAGGGGGAAGAGCCAATTGTTTATTTTGAACTTATGGGGAAAAACTTGGTAAAGGCAAAGGCTAGTGATTTACAGGAAATCACATGACAGAGACAAGCTTTAAGTTTTGAGCCTGTTGTTTTTGAACTCAGTCTTTTGATTGGAAAATCTCACTGTCGTGAGGGGCAGGAGGACCTGACCATTGTTTTATTATGTTTTTATGTTCACTGGATACAGGTCAGGTGTTGGAGGTTTGGAGGTCTGCTAATGTTGTACCTATGTTAGATAGACCGAATGAGTACAGGGTAGTCAGTCTGATCTCAGTAGTGGGCAAATTATTGGAGTCAATTCTGAGGGACAGGATAAACTGTCACTTAGAAAAGCATGGATTAATCAGGGAAAGTTAGCATAGATTTGTTAAGGGAAGTAACAAGGACAATTGATGAGGTTAGTGCAATTGATGTTGTGTACATGGATTTTAGCAAGGTGTTTGACAAGGTCCCATATGGCAGACTGGTTAAAAAATGAAATGCCCATGGGATCCAGTGCAATATAGCAAGTTGGATACAAAATTGGCCCAGTGGCAGGAAACAAAAAATAATTGTTGGTGGATGTTTTTATGATTGGAAGGCTGTTTCCATTGGGGTTCTGCATGGTTCAGTACTAGGTCCGCTGATTTTGTGGTATATATTGATGATTTGGATGTAAATGTAGGCAAATGATCAAGAAGTTTGCAGATGACATAAAAAATTGGTCACGCAGTAGATTGTAAGGAGTATTGCTGTACACTGCAGGAAGATACCATTGGACTGGTCAGGTGGGCAAAAATGTGGCAAAGGTAACTCAACCCAGAGAAGTGTGAAGTGATGCATTTGTGGAGGTCAAGCAAGGCAAAGGATTACACAATAAATGGGATGTGTAGATGAAGTGAGAGACATTGGAGTGACTGTCCACAGATCCCTGAAGGTAGCAGAACAGGGTTGATAAGGTGTTTGCAAAGGCATTTGGAACCCTTTCATTTATCAGCCGAGACACAGAATATACGAGCATGGAGGTTATGCTAGATCTATATAACACATTAATTCGGCCACAACTTGAGTACTGTCTGCATTTCTGGTCACCTCATTGCAGAAAGGCTGAAATTGCATTAGAGTACAGAGGAAATTTAAGAGGATGTTACCAGGACTGGAAAATTGCAGTTATGAGGAAAAGTTGGATAGGCTGGGGTTGTTCTCCTTGGAACAGAGGAGGCTGAGGGGAGATTTGATTGAGATGTACAAAATTGTAAGGGCCTGAGTAGAGAGGCTAGGAAGGGCCTATTTACTTTAGCAGAGAGGACAGTGACTAAGGGGCATAGATTTAAAGTGATTGATAGAAAGATTAAAGGGGAGATGAGGAAAATGTTTTTCATCCAGAGGGTTGTGGGTGTCTGGAACTCATTGGTTGAAAGGATATTAGAGGCAGAAACCCTCAACTCATTTAAAAGTTGCCTGGATATGCACCTCAAATGCCATAACCTGCAGGGCTACAGACCAAATGCTGGAAATTGAGATTAGGCTGCATGGCTTGCTTTTTGGCCGTCACAGATATGATGGGCCACATGGCCTCTTTCTGTGCTGTAAACTTTCTATGACTAATACATGACCTACACCTAGGTTTCAGAGTAGGGTTGGACATAGCCATGTGTAGAAGCAAGCATGGAGTCAGCTCCTAGCTTGGATCTTTACTGTGCCTATGTATATAGTTTCTAGTGATTAATAAATACTTACTGTTGAACTGCCTAAGACTATGAATACCTTAATAAGACCTACCGAACTATGTCCAACACATTTCAACATGGTAGCAGCAAATGGAACAACTCAATACCTCAGAGATTGAAGGAAATTAAAATCCAGGAAAACTGAAGGAAAAAAGTCAAAGCAGCATCCTGACCTGAAGAAAAGCTCAAGAAGCGAAGGCGCAGAAGGAAATTGCCAGAGAAAATATCCAAAGAAAGGCTTGGAAGCTGAAGGCAGAAATTAAATTCCTCACATAGAATCCCATGGAAGTCTAACTTAACTACCCACAATGTACAGAGTCAGCAAACCTAGCACGGGCAAAGTCAGCATGGTTTCAACAAGGGGAGGTCATGCCTGACAAATCTGTTAGAATTCTTTGAGGATGTAACGAATAGGTTAGACAAAGGAGAGCCAATGGATGTTATCTACTTGGATTTCCAGAAGGCCTTTGACAAGGTGCCGCACAGGAGGCTGCTCAGTAAGATAAGAGCCCATGGTGTTAGAGGCAAGGTATTAGCATGGATAGAAGATTGGCTGTCTGGCAGGAGGCAGAGAGTGGAGATAAGGGGTCCTTCTCAGGATGGCGGCCGGTGACTAGTGGAGTTCCGCAGGGGTCAGTATTGGGACCACAACTTTTCACTTTATACACTAATGATCTAGATGAAGGAACTGAGGGCATCCTGGCTAAGTTTTCAGATGATACAAAGATAGGTGGAGGGACAGGTAGTATTGAGGAGGCGGGGAAGCTGCAGAAGGATTTGGACAGGTTAGGAGAATGGGCAAATAAGTGGCAGATGGAATACAACGTGGGGAAGTGTGAGGTCATGCACTTTGGTAGGATGAATAGAGGCATGGACTATTTTCTAAATGGGGAGAGAATTCAGAAATCTGGAGTGCAAAGGGACTTGGGAGTCCTAGTCCAGGATTCTCATAAGATTCACTTGTAGGTTGAGTTGGTAGTTAGGAAGGCAAATGCAATGTTGGCATTTATTTTGAGAGGACTAGAATATAAAAGCAGGGATGTGCTGCTGAGGCTTTATAAGGCTCTGGTCAGACCACATTTAGAATATTGTGAGCAATTTTGGGCCCTGTATCTCAGGAAGGATGTGCTGGCCCTGGAGAGGGTCCAGAGGAGGTTCACGAGAATGATCCCAGGAATGAAAGGCTTAACATATGAGCAACGTTTGAGGACTCTGGGTCTATACTCGATGGAGTTTAGAAGGACGAGGGGGGATGTGATTGAAACTTACAGAATACTGAAAGGCCTGGATAGAGTGGACGTGGGTAAGTTGTTTCCATTAGTAGTAGAGACTAGGACCTGAGGGCACAGCTTCAGAGTAAAGGGAAGACCTTTTAGAACAGAGATGAGGAGAAACTTCTTTATCCAGAAAGTGGTGAATCTACGGAATTCATTGACACAGAAGGCTGTGGAGGCCAGATTATTGAGTGTATTTAAGACCGAGATAGATAGGTTCTTGATTGGTAAGGGGATCAAAGGTTATGGGGAGAAGGCGGGAGAATGGTGTTGAGAAACTTATCAGCCATGATTGAATGGCGGAGAAGACTTGATGGGCTGATTGGCCTAATTTCTGCTCCTATGTCTTATGGTCTTATGGGCAAGTTCAAAGTGTAAAATTCCTCAGCAACAAAAGTCCTGTTAAAAATAAATACTGTAGTGGTCAGAAAATACCATTTAAATTGCAGTCCAATAATCCCGATTTCCAAATCAATGCCTGAACACATAGTGGCCAAGCTCGCTCTGAACAAAGGAAAAAATAATTAAAAATTAATCGTGATCGGGTAGACAGCTTAAAAACTCATCAAAAGCCAGGACTCAATGCCTCCAAGACCAAGAACATTGCGCTAAAGCAGGGAAGACTCTAACCAGACAATCCAAGCAGCCATTGGTGAATAAATTTAAACACCGAGATTGCAAATCCCATTCCTGTGGGAGCCCGCCAAAACAGGCAAGCACAGGAAAATCCTTTGTACAGAAGCTTATAAAGGCACTATCCTAGTTTTTTAGAAATCTATCAAAGCTGAACCTGCAATTTAAAAATTTTAACCATGGATCAGAAATCCACTCTTCCAGACCAATTTGGACTTATGCAAGGTCCAGAACAATAACAAAAATTGTTGAATGAGATTCCTTAGATGCATAAAAAGACAGAAGTTGAACAAGTTAACTCACTGCTGTATTTAGTACGCCTGATAGCTTAAAATTTGATGAAGTTTTAAAATTATTTGAAGCTTATTTTAACCTCAGAAATAACAAAATCCTTGAAAGGGCTAAATTTCATTAACATGTCCAGGAACCAGGGAAACCTGTCAAGTCCATTATTAAGTTGTGTAGAATGGCTGAAGGCTGTGATTATGATGACCTGAAATCTGAGCTAATCAGGGATTGAACAGTTGAAGGAGTGGCGGATGACGCATTCTCAGATGTGCTTCAAGCAAAGGAAGCTCTAACAGATCCATATTAAGGGGAGAAAGCAAACCATGGCATAACAGTAAGCCCCATGTTCCATTAGTGAAACAGCATAAAAACAGGGACACTCCAGGCCAAGGGAAGCAATACTCTGACCAGCAGAGCAACCAAAAGGCGTGATTGATGTCTAGCATTTTTAGTCCAATGCTTTCAATGCAACTGGATTGAATAAGTTGGGATGTTTGACAAAGCCAAAACATCAAAATGCACAGAAGATCCCAAGAAGATTCAAAAGGTTGAGACATCACACCAGGTGGACACACAGCCCTTCTTCTTGGAAGAGGTCAAAAACCCTGGATTTTCGTTATAGAATGTGGACATTTCGGTTAATGGCCATCTCACAAACTTTAAATTGGACACAGAAGCCAGTGTTACAGTCCTATTACAGAGAACCATAGCTGGTAAACCTACAATGCACCTGTACAGACTAGGAGGCATCAAACTCTTGGTGAAAGGTACTTCTCAGGTGACACTCAGGTGCAAAGACAAAAGAATCCGAGAGACCTTCTGCGTGGTCCACAACAAGACTGATCAGTGCGCAGCTGAAAAGCCTGTGGTGACCTTAACTTTTCACAAAAAATTGACGAGGCAACCAAAAGGGCCTGGCTCCAGGTGTAAAAAAGGAGTTCCTGAAGCTGTTTACAGGCTTGGGACGATTGGATAACACATACAAAATCACACTATGGGAGGATGCTAAACCCATGTGCCCGTTCACACCACAAAAGGTTTCCCACCCACTCATTAACCAAGTGCAGCAGCAGCTGGATGAGATAACAAACAAAACCAACAAAACCAACCGCACGGTGTTCTGGGATGGTCCCAGTCCCAAAATCAAACCAGGTCCACCCGTATTTGGGTCAACTTGACACAGCTCCATAAAGCCGTAGCCAGAGAAGCTTACCCGCTGTCCTCAGTGGACAAAAGCCTTACTAAACTCTCTAACAATGTGTGTTTTCAAAACTCAATGCCAACTGTGGCTTTTGGTAACTTCCCCTAGACGAATAGACCAGGTTGCTGACCATATTCATTACCCCCTTTGCCATATTCTGTTTCAACTGGCTGCCACTTGGAATCACATCAGCATCAGAAATATTTCAATGAACCATATGTCATCTGCCATATGAACGATGTTTTAGTTTATGGCACAACAGTGGAAACAAAAGACTCACAGCAGTCTTACAAGGCAGAGGTAGATAGTTTCTTGACTAACAAGGTTATTGCGGGTAGGCAGAATGTGGAGTTGAGGCCATAATCAGATCAGCCATGATCTTATTCAACAACACAACAGGTTGAAGGGGCCAAATAGCCTACTCCTGTTCTTAATTCATATGTCTGTATGCACATAGAATACCTGCCGGAAGCAGGGCTGACGCAGAATGAGAAATGAGTTCTCCAAGAAATCAATTTGGTTCCTGGGACACACCATCACCAGTAAAGGCATCACTGTGGACCCACAGAAAGCAAAACCTATTACCACATTCTCAACTCCAATACCAGACCTCCAGAGATTCTTGGGGGTGATGAATCAATTGACATAATTCTTACCTAATCTGGCACACTTCACAGTACCTTTGAGACATCTACATAAGAAAGACCAAGGGATACACATCAAGGGAAAACATACAGTCACATTAAAGCGATGCTGCTCTGAACTGACATGCTGGCCCATTATGACACATCCCTGCCCACCCCCATAACAGTGGATGCTTCAACCACAGGCCTTAGAGCGGTCCTATTTCAAGAGCAACTGGATGGAAGTCGCTGAGCAGTGTACTATGCTTCCAGAGGACTGTTGAACACAGAGACAAGGTATGCCATTATCAAAAAGCAAGCCCTTTCAGTCACGTGGGTGTGCGAAAAATTTTCAGGCTATATCATTGGCCTAAAGGTCAATTTTTTCCCCATTCATTCATGGGATGTGGGCATTTCTAGCTAGGCCAGTATTTATTACCCTCCCCTGATTGCCCTTGAGAAGGCGGTGGTGAGTTGCCTTCTTGAACCATTGCAGTCCATATGATGTAGGTACATCTGCAGTGCTCTTAGGGAGCGAACAGGCTGTAAGCCACTGGGCTGTTTGCTAGATACAAAGGAACAGGCAAAGATGCCTCAGAATCCAAAGATTCTGCCTATGCCTCATGACGTTGACCTACGAGATGGTATGCATCCAGGGCGAAGCCAAATAACGGCAGACACATTTTCCAGAGCCACAGTGGACCTTCCAAATAACAGGATGTCAATCTGATTGATTGAAGCATTTACCTGGTTGACAAGGAGATACCTGCCGGCAACTGCAAGTAAACTCCAACAGATTTGCTAGGAACAAACACGAGATGAGAAGTGTGCCCACATCTGCCGTTACTCTCAACAAGTTGGCCACAACAGAGTACCATGAAAGCTTGGCTTGAACAACAAAAATACTTCACTGTCATTGATGATCTCCTGGTCTGCATTGAGTTGCTGGTCATCCCAGTTTCCCTTTGGCCCCAAAGGAGGTTCCCCCAACTTCCCTGAGACCAGCTTGCCTAGTAAAATCTGCCGAGCTACTCACTTGGCATGGTCCTCTCCCTACCACGGATAAAATAGTCATTAATTAGTCACTCAAGAACTTTAATAGGCCCAAGGGCAGGCAAGCTACCTTACACCTCCGCCTTCCCCCCCACATAAAATGGGAGGCAGACTAGGGCCCCCAGCTAGGGGGCAGCTGCATCTTTCAAGCCCACCACTTTCAAACCTGCCAGCAGGGTATCATAAGTCTGTCCTGGAGTTCATGTTCCTCCTACTGATAACACTCCTTACACATTTAGTTGCCCAGGGCATGAAAAGCATCTTAAAAACTTACAACATGGCACAGTATGTGCATTCAACGGGACTAAGGTGCCTCGCCCCGGCTTTTTTTATATCACTATCTAAACTTAAAGGAAATAAACTTAAGACTTTTTGCTGGTGCGGACATACAAACACTCACCCACACCTTACGAATTACCTTCCGGTCCCTTACTTGTGGGTTATCTGATTGAGGCCTATTCTTCAGGACTTGCTGCTTAAATTTCCTGCAGTTTTCCTTCTCTGCCCAAGAACTCTCATTCTGTGCTCCCTTACCTCCTGGCGCTCTGATTGAAGACTGCTTTTGTTAAAGAAATAACTGAAATAAAGAAATAATTACTTGAGTATTGCTGAAAAAAGAGTCATATTGAAGCTTTTCATCTACTCATCAGGACACTATGCAAGAATACCAATATAAGGGGAAAATAACAATTTATTCTCTATGAGACGAGAGTGCTGATTGGTTGGCAAGTGGACTCTGGTAGAGGTGTTACCATGGAGAATGCACCAGTGATGGTGACTTACAGTTAACTGCCAAGCATTATTTGAAATTTAAACCAGACAGCTTGACTCTGATTGGTCAAGGCATTGCCCTGAGGAAATAATTACTGTATACTCACTGAACTCTGTGAGCTCTTCCTCCATATTCACTATGATGTCACTGCTGATATCATTTTATCAGAATTGTCATGAAGCTAACATAGTTTTCATAATATTATTGTGGGGTATTGTACAGTAAGCTTATGTTTGTGTGTGTGTGTGTGTGGATGGTTCTGTCTGGTGGCTGATTTAATTGAATTAGAGCCAGATACACAGCAAGTTGAAATTATCAAAAGCATTAGGTGTAAAAAGGGTATTTGAAATGCTAATGAGTGAGCTAGGCTAAAGTCTCAGCAGATAGGGTGTGAATAAAATTTGTATTTTAAGATAAGTGGAGAGGTGTTTGGTTTTCAAAGAGACATGATAAAGTTTGCCAACTGACAGGATAAGTAGGGCAACATTATTATGTTTATTTATCCCAAAAGGAAAAGGCCATATTGACAACATGAAAGATTTTTATGGTGTGAGAAAGATAAATTACAACGACATATGGAAACAACGGGATTTACAGATTGAAGAGGAAGGAATATATTTAAAGAAAGATGGAAGGTTGTATCAGGAGTGGCCGTGTAAGATCTAAAAGATACAACATGTGAAACAGACTTGGGGAAAACAGCCTCTAGCCACTTTGTAGAAGTCTGCTGTTCCATTAACCAAAGTTGTTTTAAAAGCCTAGTGGAATTCCACTATCGAGTGGGTGCTGTTGTAACCTTGCTGGATTGCTTCTCTACATTTAAAATCTATTTTGGACTGTTGCCTTAAAGCGGGTGTATAGTTGGGAGTCAGGTTAATTAGGAATTTTGGGATTTGTTATAATATTAAGTAATGATGTGACTGTAATATTTCTTATCTGCTTTAATTCTTTTCTTTTGCTAATAAATGTTTTAATTTAATTTTTAAAATCTCTAAAGGTGTGAGTGGACTCATTACTTCTGAATTCAATGCACAAACCTTCTCATAATAAATACTAATTGCAGAACCATTGTGATAGCATGGTCAAGTTTCCCTGTGGATTTGGTCATCCAGGCAAATAGTGCCTGCCATATCATAACAGAATTCTCAGAATTCTCTAGATGCTAGATGGCTGTGCACACCCACCCCTTTTTAAACATGGGTAGCTCCTCCTGTGCCAATTGGCCTTTTGGCAGCAAATAGCTGTTGTCATTGCTGTTCCATATTCCTGCTCTGTTATACAGGGCTGCATCTCCTGAACTGTCCAAGATCAGGTGCTTTAAATGAGAGAAAACCAAAGCACTAATTTCTGTCTTGCAGGACATATAACAATTTAATATTAACAATTATTTGGCAAGTTGGGCTTCTATGGTCATGGTATAGAGCTGATCTTGTGGTATTAGGAGCAGTAATACACTTAACCTATGCTGCTGGTCCTGATGTGCAAGTATGCACTGTAATTGCCCAGGAAGATTAAACTTCTAATCAGTTATTTTGCACCGGGACTCTCCGTCAATATCTCTTACACAGAGCTCAATGTCAGAGCCTTGGGCTAGTTACATGCTACTTTTATTTTATTCATTCAAAGGATGTGAGCATTGCTGGCTGGGCAAGCATTTATTGCCCATCCCCAAATGCCCTTGAGATGGTGGTGAGCTGCCAACTTGAATCGCTGCAGCCTATGTGGTGTAGGTACACTCACAGTGCTGTTAGGGAGGGAGTTCCAGGATTTTGACCCAGCAGTCAAGGAAAGGCAATATATTTTCAAGTCGGGTTGATGAGTGGCTTGGAGGGCAACTTCGGAGGCGGTGGTGTTGCCATGTGTCAGCTGCCTTTGTCCTTCTAGATGATAATGGTCATGGGTTGGAAGGTGTTGTACAAGGAGCCTTGGTGAGTTCCAGGTGTGCATCTTGTAGGTGGTACACACTGCTGTCACTGTGCATCGGTGGTCGAACGAGTGAATGTTTGTGGATGGGGTATCACTCAAGCGGGCTTCTTTGTCCTGGTTGGTGTCAAATGTCTTGTGTTGTTGGAGCTGCACTCATCCAGGTAAGTGGGGAGTGTTCCATCACACTCTTGACTTTGAGTCTTGTAGATGGTGGACAGGTTTTGGGGAGTCAGGTGGTGAGTTACTTGCCGTATGAGTCCTAGCCTCTAATCAACTGATGTGTCACAGTATTTATATGGCTAGTCCAGTTCAGTTTCTGGTCAATGGTAACCCCCAGGATGTTGATAATAGGGGATTCAACAATGGTAATGGCACTGAATGTCAAGGGGTGATGGTTAGATTCTCTCGTTGGAGATGTTCATTGCCTGGCACTTGTGTGGTGCGAATGCTACTTGCCACTTGTCAGCCCAAGCCTGGATGTTGTCCATGGCTTGCTGCATTTAGTAATGGCCTGTTTAAGTGTCTGTGGAGTTGCAAATGGTGCTGAACATTGTACAATCGTCAGCGAACACCCCCACTTCTGATCTTATGATGGAAGGAAGGTCATTGATGAACCAGCTGAAAATGGTTGGGCCTAGGACACTATCCTGAGGAACTCTTGCAGTGATGTCCAGGGACTGAGATGAGTGATCTCCAACAACCACAATATCTTTCTTTGTGCTAGGTATGACACAAACCAATGTAGAGTTCTCCCCCTTATTCCCATTACTCCAGCTTTGCTAGGGCTCCCTGATGCCACACTCGGTCAAATGCTGCCTTGATGGCAAGGGAGTTACTCTCATCTCACCTCTGGAGTTCAGGTCTTTAGTCCATACAAATAGCCGTTTGTAGTACAGAACCTGAGTATTGCTTAAAAAAGGTATGTTGTTGAATCGTTTATTCTGCACTTGTTATGACTATCACAAGAATATCAATGTCAGGGGAAGCAATGACTTTATACTGTATGTGGCAAGTTCCATTGCACAAGCTTGGAGTGCTATTGCCAGAATTTTGTCGGGGCCCATAGCCTTTACGGTATTGAGTGCCTTCAGCCGTTTCTTGATGTCATGTGGAATGAATTGAATTGGCTGAAGACTGGCACCTGTGATGCTGGGTACCTCCAGAGGAGGCCAAGGTAGATCATCCAATTGGCACTTCTGGCTGAAGATTGTTGCAAATGCTTCATTCTTTTCTTTGGCACTGCTGTGCTGGGCTCCATATCGTTGACAATGAGGATATTTGTAGAACCTCCTCCTCCAGTGATTTGTTTAACTGTCTACCATCATTCAAGACTGGGTGTGGCGGGATTTGGCATGAGCATAGATCTGATCCGTTGATTGTGGAATCACTTCGCTCTTTCTGTCACTTTCTGCGGATGCTATTTGACATGCAAATAATACTGTGTTGTAGCTTCAGCAGGTTGACACCTCATTTTTAAGTATGCTTGGCGCTGTTCCTGGCATCCCCTCCTTCTCTCTTCATTGAACCAGAGTTGATCCCTGCCATGATGGTAATGGTAGAGTGGGGGATAAACTGGGCCATGAGGTTACAGATTGTATTCGAGTACAATTTTGCTGCTGCTGATGGCCCACAATGCCGCATGGTTGCCCAGTCTTGAGTTGCTAGATCTGTTCAAAATCTATCCCTTTTCACACTGTGGTAGTGCTACACAACATGGAGGTTATCTTCAACGTGAAGATGGGACTTCATCTCCACAATGACTGTGCAGTGGTCACTCCTACCGATACTGTCATGGACAGATGCATCTGTGGCAGGCAGGTTGGTGAGTGTGAGGTCAAGTATGTTTTTCCCTCTTGTTGGTTTTCCCCCACCAGTCTTTTAGGACTCGGCCACCTTGGTCTGTTGTGGTGCTTCCGAACCACTCTTGGTGATGGACATTGAAGTCCCCACCCAGAGTACGTTCTGCAGCCTTGCCATCCTTAATTCTCCCCCCAAGTGGTGTTCTACATGCCTGAGTGCTGATTCATCAGCTCAAAGGGGATGGTATATGATAATCAGAGGGAGGCTTCTTTGCCCATGTTTGCCTGTTGCCGTGAGACTTCATGGGGTCCAGACTCAATGCTGAGGTCTCCTAGAGAAACTCCCTCCGGCCAATATACTACTATGCCACCACCTCTGCTGGGTATGTCCTGCCAGTGGGACAGGACATACCATGGGATGGTGATGTCCGGCACAAGCCCCTAGACGGTCGCAAGGAAGACTTTGTAGGGTCAACGGGACTGAGTTTGCCATTGTCGTTTCCAGTGCCTGCGTTGATGTCAACTGAGTAGCTTGCTAGGCCATTTAAGAGTCAACCATGTTGCTGTGTAAGGATGGCAGATTCCCTTCCCTAAAGAGCATTATGAACCAGATAGGTTTTTATGACAATCAACAATGGTTTCATGATCATTAGACTTAATTCCAGGCATTTATTGCATTCAAATTCAACCATCTTCTGTGGTGGGATTTGAACCGGGGTTCCTAGAGCTTTACCCTGAGTCTCTGGATTACTCATCCAGTGACAATACCACTACGCCATTGCCTCCTTATATTTACCTGGATACTTACCCTAGAATTGTTGGACTGTTTAATCTCTGATATAACAGTGATTAACAGAACATCCCAAACCAGCAACCTTCCCGAGCTCCCCTTTCCCTGGCCAACTATCCAACCCCCACCTGACAACCCACCCCTCTCAAACACTGCTAAGCACACCCCACATACAGCCAAGCCACACCCCCGTCCCAATTACACAATCCACCCCCCAAGCACCCAACTACCCACCTTCGAGCCAACTGCCCAGCCG
Source organism: Carcharodon carcharias (assembly GCF_017639515.1). Classification (NCBI taxonomy): domain Eukaryota; kingdom Metazoa; phylum Chordata; class Chondrichthyes; order Lamniformes; family Lamnidae; genus Carcharodon; species Carcharodon carcharias. The sequence continues at coordinate 15,630,330 of NC_054471.1, forward strand.
GCTGACCCGACTACCCACCCCGACAAGCTCAGGTACTCACCCCCCAACCTGACTACCCTCTCTCATTCCATGCACCCTGCCCTTACTCTCCCACCCAATCACCCACCCACTCACTCACCTACTAACTCATCCACTCACACCCACCCAAACACTAACCCCAGCGAAAGACTTGAGATTTAAAAAGTTACCTGAACATGGCAGCTGATGATGTACATGTGTCCTCTGCGCTGCTCCACTTTGCTAGTGTTCACCGTGGATGGCACGTTGATCCATTGCTGCTGCAGCCGGGACAGGAAGACCATGCTGGAAGTGTGAAATGTGCAATATAGTCAACATACAATGATCTCCGCAGTCAGCACAATGATGTGCACAGTCACTGTTGATGGGAAGATTTGGCCAATTATTTCAATGAAGGGAAAAAACAAATTTAAAACTGACAATTAACCCATCATGGGTTGAGTATATTAATAATCAAGCAATTATACGTGGCCTGTGAAGGGAATGGGCTTTATCCTTTTTATTCTATTACAATTGTGCTGTAATGTTTAAGAATTTATTTTAACCCCTTTCATAATATTTTATTTATTATTTGAATGCTGCATATTTTGCTCCATCCTGATCAACTAGTTTGCCCCTTTTGGGAAACAATGCTAAGTTATTCAGAACTGATCCCGCTCCACCCGTGCAAAGAGTGCTGAGAAACCTAATTTACATTTTTGGCTAAGTAACATGGGCAGAGCAGGTGCAGCCCCAAGGTATTTCCAGGTCTAGGTTCTACATTTTTCAAATACTATTTTTGCATTTATTTGCTGCCATTCATATATCGGTTATTACAAATTACTTTCTTCTTTTGATGGTGGGCAGAAAACATGTCCTTCATGAATAACACACAGTAGGAAGATTCACATGGTTAGCACCCTATCTTCAAAACGTCAGCGGTGACTTCAAGAGTTGTCATGCTCATTGTGACTTGAGTTTATTCCCATCTTAAAAAACAATTCCACTCAAAGGGACAATATAATTATTTTAATTATGTGCCTTATTTAAAAAGTATTATCTTTGTACGTATCATAGTTATTAAATAATCCAACTTTCAGGTCACCATGACAAGAGGTGTTCCAAATTTGATAAATACCATTCAAATGATCCACAATGTGTCTCGGTACTACAACACTTCACAACAGATGACTTCCCTCTTTATTAAGGTAGGTACTTTGATTATAAATTTGTACTTGGAATCTATCTGCATATTGGTAGCTGTGCTGTAATATTGTACGTTATCAACCTTAGATCACAAACCAAATGGTTACGGCCTGCAAAGAATATATCACTGAAGATGGTACTGCTCGTGTGTGGGACCAGGATTCTGAAATTGTTATTAATAAAATGCAGGTAAAACTTTCTATATTACACAGTATTACATATTATTTAATCACTGAAACAGACAATTTACCCAACTGATGTTTATAGTCCACACAAGCCCATCCCACCCTTCCTCATCCAGTTTCATATCCTTCTCTTCCATTGACCCTCATGTTTAGGCCCAGGCTTCCCCTTAAATGCGTCAATGCTAATTTTAAACAGAATTCTCTTTAATTCCCTATTAGATTTATTCGTGACTATATTATAATTTTGGGCCCTGATCTGGCTCCTCCACCTCCCCGCAACTAGCCCCTCCTGATTACCACCCTGTCTATCCCTTGATTACAGTCCCCGACTATCCTCTCATCTTCCAACCACCTCTCCACTCCCTCAACTCCCACCACTCTCGACTACCTGACTACCCACCATTCTCCTGGCTACTCTCCAACCCTGACTGCAGCCATTGGACTATCCCTCCACTCTCCCAAATATCCCCTACAACCAACTACACCCCCTGACTACCTCCCAACTCCCCTGACAACTCTCCCAATCCACAATTCCCCCACCCGACTATCCCCCCAGACCCAACTCTTCACCCCCCTCAATTACTCTGCCACTCACCCGACTAACTGCCTCCAGACTATTCCCCCTAGCCATACCCCCCACCCCCGACTACACTTCCCTTCACATGACTGCCCTCCCCACCCCTCCAATGACCACTCCTGAACACCAGACCCCCCACCACTAACCACCCCTCATTGATCACCACCTGACACCTCCCCACTGACAAACTGACCCCCTTGACTAACCAATCCCATCGACCACCCAAAACCACTTCCCCCCTGACCACCCGACATCCCAACTTTCAATCCTACCCACTTACCTTGTGTACTTATCTTCTCCCTGGCTTCTCAAAGTGGCTTGACCTGTAAACCTACCTGATTTATGGCAGCTTGTGCTATCAAAAGAGGGGCATGGCTTCCTTACCACCGACTCAGCTACCCTCAATCAATCAATCAAGGAACCTGCTGCACTACACTATTCTTGCCTGACCTGAGTCGGAAGCTTGAGCGAGAAAGGAGCAGCCTCATTTCCAGATGAGTTTGTAGGAGTGGAGTGGCAACCCGACTGTGATTGCTACTTCATGGAAGTTTCGGGCTAAGGTAAACTATAATGACTGAATGCGTTGGATAAAGACTTCGGAGGAGGTGTATCATAAGGGTCTGGCACATATAGGGTTAATATGGGACTGAATTCACTACCGCCCATACAGTGATATAAGAGAGCACATGATCTGCACCCAGCAGTCAGTCTAGTGTTAGACAGAGCCGTGTGTACCAGCAGGCATGGAGACAGCTCCTAGCTTGTACCATTTACTGTATATTTGTAAATGGTTCTAAGAGTCAATAACAACTTACAGTTAGCCTATGTATGACTATGATGATTTCTTTAGACCTCACTGTATCCAACACCCTATAACATGCGCGGCCAGCACCCGCTGAAACCATCACATTGCAAAGATATAATCTATTTTAGGATTGTGAAATTAAAACAGAAAGTTGCTGCTTCTGCGTTTGCTGTCCTGTTAAGGATGGTAAGTGGATTTCCAATGCTGCCAACTATAAGAAATGCAAGACTTTGTAAGATGGTTATGTTTTAAAATATTTCTTTTATTTTGAAGTGAGATAGAATGTCCTGATTAATTGGGTGGTGAGATCATGCTGAACCCTGCCTCGAAACAGGGCCAAATTATTTTGTTATCATAATAGGTTGAAAGCTATTGAAAATCAAATGATATGTTTCACACTTTGATAACAAAGAGGGACACCAGGTCTTTTTGGACAGAGACTTAGACTCAGAGAGGGGGACAGCATCAGCTGCTACTGTGAGAAGCAGTGGAAAAGACTGTTGTTGTGTTTGTCACCAAGCAGAATACTGGAGTGGGGGGAATGGTGGGTAGGGTGAGGAAGTGGTGCAGGAAAATTGTTCCCTGTTCAAAGAGACAAGACTTGTGGACAGTCAAGGACCAAGAAGTTGCCAGAGGGTGCCTTGCTGCTGGAAGTCCATTTGGGGATACAGGAAGACTGAGAGAAATGACTTTCTAAAGGACACTGGAAGACTTAGCAGGGAGCTTGCTGAAATACTGGGAGAATTTTGGACTTGAACCCACAGGCACAATTTTGTCAATGGCATGCCAAGAGTCACACAGTCAGAGAGGGTAGACTTTGGCCTGAGTGCGATAGAGACCAAGTGAGTATATTTGGGAATTTGGTTCATAGTGGGAATTCAATTGCATAGGAGGAAAGAGGTGCTTTAGTTAAGGTTTACTCCAAGAAGTAAAGTGTGCTGAGTGGTGAGTTCAGTGAAGGGTGGGGAGGAGGTGCTTTTTCTCCTATTCTTTCAGCCTTCAGTATTTGATTTCCTCACTTTGGTGCAGCAGAAGGAGGAGGTAAACTAGTAACTGGTATTATTTGTTTTATCAATATTGTAAGTACTGTATTGTTTTATCAGTATTGTAAAGTTCACTGGCACTGCCAAAACCTATTGGGTGGTGTAGGCTTTATTAATTATAATTAATTAACAATTATTAATTAAGTAACACATATTGGAAATGGCAGGCCAGGTGGTGATGTGCTGCGTTTGCAGATTGTGGGAGCTCCTGGATAACATTGTGATCCAGGGCAAACACGTCTGCAGTAAGTGTTTGCGGCTGCGGGAACTTGGGCTCTGAGTTATTAAGCTGAAGGCTGAGCTATAGGCACTGCAGCATATTAGGGAGGGGTAAATTTAGCTGGACACTTTATTGTAGGGTCAAAAATCCTTAGAATAGAGTCTTCTGATTTGATTAGTGGTCAGGGACAGGAGGGTGTGACTGCAAGTGAGGCAGGTAAGAGGACCCAGAGGGCAGGAATGCAGGTTTCTCAGCCCTTGCAATTGTCCAACAGGTTTGAGGATTTTCAGCTTGTTTGGTTAGCTGGATAAGCTAACTGACTATGGCATCTTGGTACAAGAGTCCATTCAAGTAGGGGAGTTACAAGGAATGTAGTGGTAGTAGGGGACAGTATAGTCAGAAGGATTGGCACCGTTCTCTGCAGCAAAGAGCATGAGTCCAGACGGCTATATCACCTGCCCGGTGTCAGGGTTCAGGACGTTTGCTCAGAGCTGGAGAGGAACTTGCATTGGGAAGGGGAGAACCCAGACATTATGGTCCATGTTGGTACCAATGACATAGGCAGGACAAAGAAGAAGGTTCTGCATAGTATAAGGATCTTGGCATCGAATTAAGAAGCAGAACCTCAAAAGTCTCAAATCACTGGATTATTACCTCAGCCATGTGCAAATTGGCATAGGGCAGATCAGATTAGGGAGATGAATGCGTGCCTCAAAGACTAGTGGGAGAAGTGGGTTCCGGTTCGTGGGGCTTTCGCACCAATATTGAGCAAAGTGGGATCTGTACCATTGGGACGGTCTACTGCTGAACCATACTGGGACCAGTGTTTTTGCGAGCTACGTAACTAGGGAAGTAGAGAGTGTTTTAAACCAAGTAGTGTGGTCAAGGGTACAAATTTAGGAAGACATGGTAAATCAAAGAGCAGAGATAAGGCAAAGGAAAGAGAAAGGTATTATAACAGGAAGTGAAAAACAGACCATGATAGGAAAGGATAGAGAGTACAAATCTAACAGTAAATAAACAGATGAGTTTAGAGGTTAGAAAAAGGATAAAAGGATCAAACTTAAAGTTGTGTATCTGAATGCATGAAGCATTTGAAACGAAACAGATGAACTGAGAGCGCACATAGAAATAAATAAGAACAATTTCATAGCCATAATAGAGATGTGGCTGTAGAAGGACATAGATTGGGACCTGAACATTAAAGGGTATAAGACATTTAGGAAGGACAGGAAGCAAGGAAAAGGTGAAGGGGTGGTTCTGTTATTTAATGATGGTATTAGCACAATAGAGAGGGATGACCTAAGTCCAGGAAGCCAGAATGTGGAAATGGTTTGGGTAGAGATGCGAAATGGTAAAGGCACAAAGTCACTTGTGCAAGTCTTGTACAGGCCTCCTAATAGTAACCATATGGTAGGATGGAGCGTTTGGAAGAAATAATGTGAGCTTGTCAGAAGGGCACAACGATAATCATGGGAGACTAACATACATATAGGCTGGAAAAGTCAGATGGGAAAAAAGTAGCCTAGACGAAGAGTTCATCGAATGTTTTTGGGGTAGTTTCTTAGAACAGCATGTTCTGGAGCCAACCAGAGAGCAGGCTGTACTAGGTCTGGTATTGTGCAATAAGATGGTATTAATTAATGACCTCAATGAAGGCGCCCCTAGTTAGCAGTGACCATAATATGATTGAATTTTACATTCAGCTTGAGGGAGAGAGGAGTGGGTCCGACACTATGTTTTTAATCTTTAAAAAGGGCAATAATGAGGGCATGAAAGCAAAGCTGGCTAAAGTGAATTGGTAAATTAAGTTAAGGGATAGGTCAATAGAGATGCAGTTGCAAACATTTAAGGCGATATTTTAGGATACGCAGAACAGAAACATTCCAACGAGTAAGAAAATGTCCAAGGGGGTGGACACACCATCCATGGTTAACTAGAGAAGTTAAAGACAGAATGAAACTTAAAGAAAAAGTATATAATTGTGCAAAGATAGGTGGAAGGCCAGAAGCTTGCTGTTCCTTATATTCTATCCAATGGATGACTAAAAGATTAATAAAGAGGGAAACATTAGAGTACGAGAGAAAGCTAGCCAGAAATATAAAAAAAAGATAGTAAGAGTTTCTACAAATATTTTAAAAAGAAACAAGTTAACAAAGTTTGCATTGGTCCTATAGAAAGTGAGTCAGGGGAATTGATAATGGAAAACAAGGAAATGGCAGATGAATTGAAGAGGTATTTTGCATCAGTCTTTACTATAGAGGATACAAGTAACATCCCAGAGGCAGCTGTAAATCAGGAAATGGAAGGTAGAGAGGAACTCAGGAAAATTTCAATCACCAGAGAAGTGCTACTGAGTAAATTGTTGGAGCTGCAGGCTGACAAGTGCCCGGGTCCTGATGATCTTCATCCTAGGGTCTTAAAGGAAGTGGCTAGTAAGATAGTTGATGCATTAGAACCATAGAACCATAGAAAAGTTACAACAGAGAAGGAAGTTATTCGGCCTATCTTGTCCATGCCAGCCCGAGGATGCCCTTTCTAATCCCACCTTCCTGCACCCGGCCCATAGCCCTGCAGCTTACAGCACTTTAGGTGCAGATCCAGGTACTTTTTAAAAGAGATTAAAGTTTCTGCCTCTACCACCAACTTGGGCAGCGAATTCTAGACACTCATTACCCTCGCGTAAAAAAGTTCTTCCTCATGTTCCCCCTACAACGTCTGCCAGTTATCTTGAATCAATGTCCCCGGTTCTAGAATTCTCTATCAAGGGAAACAATTTTATCCTGTCGATCCAATCTATTCCCCTCATAATTTTGTACACCTCAATTAAGTCACCTCTCAGCCTTCTTTGTTCAAAGGAAAATAACCCCAACTATCCAATCTCTCCTCGTAGCTACACTTTTCGAACCCTGGCAACATTTTTGTAAACCTCCTTTGCACTCTCTCCAGAGCTATTACGTCCTTCCTGTAATGTGGTGACCAGAACTGCACACAATACTCCAGTTGTGGCCTCACCAGTGTTTTATACAATTCCAACATTATATCCTTACTTTTATATTCTGTACCTCTGCCAATGAAGGAGAGCATTCCATATGCTTTCTTTACAACCTTGTCTACTTGAACTGCTGCCTTCAGGGACCTGTGTACTTGTGCGCCAAAATCTCTCACTTCATCTACCCCTCTTATTATATTCCCATTTATTTTGTAATCCCTGTAACTGTTTGACCTCCCTAAATGTATGACCTCACACTTCTCTATGTTAAAATCCATCTGCCACTTTACCGCCCACTCCACCAACCCATCTATATTGTTTTGGAGATTATGGCTATCCTCTACACTATCCACTACTCGGCCAATCTTTGTGTCATCTGCAAATTTCCCAATCATTCCCCCCCATGTTCACATCCAAATCGTTAGTATATAACACAAACAGCAAGGATCCCAACACCGAGCCCTGTGGAACACCACTTGAGACAACTTTCCATTCGCAAGGGCATTCATCGACCATTACCCTTTGTTTCCTGTTACAAAGCCAACCTTTTATCCAGTTTGCCACATTACCCTGAATCCCATGGGTTTTTACTTTCCTGACTAATCTGCCATGTGGGACCTTGTCAAATACCTTGCTAAAATCCATGTACACAACATCCACTGCACTACCTTCACCAACCCTTCTTGTCACTTCCTCAAAGAATTCAATCAAATTTGTGAGGCAAGACCTTCCTTTAACAAATCCATGCTGACCATCCCTGACTAGTCCATGCCTTTCCACATTTCTGCCAAGGCACTACACTTTTCTCCACGAGACCCCCCTGCCCCTGCCATCAATATCCTCATGGCAGAGCATTGACTGAGAACTGCCTTTCCTGCCAATGGCATTAGAAGACCCTACCATCTGACCAAGGCAGCCTAGACTGACGTCACAGAGCAGGTGAGCAACTATGGGGGCCCAGGACAGATTCTGAGTCCATTGCAGGAAAAGGGTCAACGACCTGCTCTGATTTGCTAGGATAAGCATTTTCAACAGGGATCTCTTCTGCAGTTATCAATAATTAATATTATGTGAGTGGGCAGCTAAGCCAGAAGAGTAAATGTGCGATCAGCCTTAGTGCCACAAGGTAAATTAGGTGAAAACATGTGGAAGCTTAGCTTTTGTGTGCTTTTTGATCAATGTGTGACTGACAAGACTGATGGGCTTGCATACAAACAAGGGGAATTAGATAAAAACAAAAAAACTGCGGATGCTGGAAATCCAAAACAAAAACAGAATTACCTGGAAAAACTCAGCAGGTCTGGCAGCATCGGCGGAGAAGAAAAGAGTTGACGTTTCGAGTCCTCATGACCCTTCGACAGAACTTGAGTTCGAGTCCAGGAAAGAGCTGAAATATAAGCTGGTTTAAGGTGTGTGTGTGGGGGGGCGGAGAGATAGAGAGACAGAGAGGTGGAGGGGGTTGGTGTGGTTGTAGCGACAAACAAGCAGTGATAGAAGCAGATCATCAAAAGATGTCAACAACAATAGTACAATAGAACACATAGGTGTTAAAGTTAAAGTTGGTGATATTATCTAAACGAATGTGCTAATTAAGAATGGATGGTAGGGCACTCAAGGTATAGCTCTAGTGGGTTTTTTTTTATATAATGGAAATAGGTGGGAATTAGATATCACATGATAAATCACTAACTTTGCACTTTGTCATGGACGACAAACAGACACATAATGACTGTGGGGAGGAGGAGTTTCTGACCTTAGGCTCTTGACAGTTGCTGAGGAAGAGGTGATGGAGATCACTGGCAAGGAGAGAGCGTGGCCTGTGGCAGACAGCAAGGCTGACCCTGCCAAGCATAAGGAGAAAGAAGCAACCATGTTGGTGACGGCATATGGGCTCACAGAAGGCACTCAAAATGTGGTTTGTTCAAATTGTGATGATTCTTATTGTCATGGACCCCTTGAAAGGTGTTTCATCCGTAAACAATGTATTTTTGTGTGTTTATATTTTCTTACCTGTGGGAGTGAGAAATTCAATTTAAAATAACCCAGTAAAAAGCCTCTTTACTTAAAAAAAGCAAAGGGTTAGTTTATTTCACACTAATGATCTGGAAGTTACTTATGGTAATGTTACCAACAAATCCAGACACAAAGATTAGTTACAGATGGAGATAAAACGATACTTTTGAAAATTGAATAAATTCAATCTTTGTTTGTTGCAGACCTGGTAGTTTTTGAAGCTGAAAGGTTGTATTGTTTGAAGTTAAGGTTTTGAGGTTGGAGGAGTGTTTCTGCAGTGGCGATGGCTTCCACAGTTGACTTTCCAGAGGTGCTTTCACAGGTAGCTTTGTAGATGGAATCAGATTTGCACAGAGAGAATGCTCCTTTCTACTAGTTCTGCAGATGTGACTCTTTTCAAACTGCTTGGTTACCTAGAGCAGAAGCCGTGGCTGTTCCTGGATGTCCCTCCCTTCCTGGGTTGAAGCTTCTTTCAAGACGATTCAAGATGGAACTGAAACTAAAGCAAAAACAGAATTACCTGGAAAAACTCAGCAGGTCTGGCAGCATCGGCGGAGAAGAAAAGAGTTTGAATTCCCTTCTAGCAACATCCTAGGGGTTATCATTGACTAGAAACTGACTGGACCAGCCATATAAATTCTGTGGTTACAGTAGCAGCTGCGAGGCTAGGAATTCTGCAGTGAGTAACTCATCTCCCGACTTCCCAAAGTCTACAAGGTACGAGTTAGGAGTGTGATAGAACACTCCATTTGCTTGGATGAACACAGTTCCAATAACACCGAAGAAGCTCAACACCATCCACTTGACTGGCACCCCATTCACCATTCTAAACATTCAATCCCACACAGTTGCAGCAGTGTGTACCATCTACAAGATGAACTTCAGTAACTCACCAAGACTCCTGCAGCAGCACCTTCCAAACCTGCGATCTCTACCATCAGATCAGCCATGATCTTATTAAATGGCGGATCAGGTTTGAGGGGCCGAATGGCTTATTACTGCTCCTAATTCATGACTTCATATGTTTAGGGGGTGGAACCTCCAAGTCTGCTGGTCCTAAATTTTGCCACAAGGAGGCCAGCTGCATTGAGTTGGTGGCCTCCACATGCGGTGGGGGCTGATCTGCTGCAGGAAGAATGCCAACAGACCGTCTAAATTGCCTCTAATTGGGGCTTTAATTGTTTAAGTTGCCTGTCCACTGTAAGAGTAGGGTCAGGTATATAAAGGGTTAATGTGGGACTGAGTACAATACTACCCACAGTGGTGTAAGAAGACATGACCCAGAGCCAGGGTCAGTCTAGAGATGGACGCAGTTGGGTAAAGACCTAGACTGGAATCAACTCCATTCCTATACCCTCTACTATAATATGTACATAGTTTTGAGATGTTAATAAAGACTTGCTGTTAACATACTCTTGACTATGAAGCAAGATTCTTCATGGTGGCAGCATTGGGATCAAAACCCTTATCCTCACAAGAATGCTGAGAAACTAAGTAAAAGGACACCTTCAATGGATTCTGCACTGAACCTAACTCCCAACTGAAGCCACAGATGCTGAGAAAACTCACCAGAAGAAAAATAATAAAGAAAAGATTCCAGAGACAGAAGAGCCTAGAAGCAAACAAGAAAGGTGGAAGTTTTACTCAAGCAGAAGACTCCACTGCAACTTCCTTGGATGTCCAGCTTCAGCAAGCAAAGCTTGCAGCTTGCAAGGGTGAGATAAAATTTTTATTCCTGAAAAACCCCTTCTAGGTCAGTCATTCAGTCAGAAGCACTGTTTGAAAGCAACCTGTTGCTAAACCCAGTCCCAGACTTCGAGTCTCAACATGTAGCTCCCAAATCCAGTAAAATAAAAAAAAAATCATTAATAATTAGTTTCATTCATTCAGGGTACCTCATGAGTGCACAAGTTCAGAAACAACAAGCCTGCAGTTCATTTCCAAGAGTCCTGGCTCATTACGCAACACCATCGAATGAATTAAGTCGGCAGTCAGCTGACCTTAACTGCCATTGTGGTCCCTTTTTCTACGGGCAGAAGCATGCTGCCACCATTTTGAAAGGTCCACCAAAAACAACAATCACAGGCAGATTTTGTCTAACATCAACTGGCAACACCATCTTGGAAATCTGTAATCTCTTAAAAGTGTGGTTCCAAGTTTAAAAATAAAGAAAAAGATTGTTTTGCAATTCTACACTTCTAGCTCCACTAGGATTCACCAATGGCCCAGACCGTCACAGAATTGGAATCTTGGAGGAGATGATTTTTAAGATGTAGCAATGCTGCAGGTCTAAGTAAAAATATCGGAGGCAGAACAAAATTAGTATACTTCTTTACCCGATTGGGCCAATAGTCATTGATAAATTATTTGCTAAATTTGATGATTTTTTGAAATCTTTTAACATCTGTTTCAACTTGAGATCCAATAAAATACTGAAGAGAGCTAAATTTAATGAGAGAGTCCAGCTCCCTGGGGAACCTGTTGATTCCTTCATTGACGATCTTGTAGGATGGCAGAAGGATGTGAATATGGCGATTTATAGTCCGAGCTCACCCAAAACAGAATTGTAGTGGGTGTTGCAGGCAATTCAGATGCTGACCTCTTACAAGCTAAAAGGTCTTGCCCTCAACAAGGCTATACAGCTAGCTGAACTGTCTGAGCTATGTGAATGTGCTTCTTCATTTTGGAATGCTGATATCCTGGTAGAAGGTCGTCTAACAAATTTTAAATTAGATTCAGATGCTAGTGTGACAGTCCTGTCAGATGAGGAACCATCGCTCCAATCCTTTGGATTTGAATGACAGACACTCCACTGTATGGAGCAGAGAGAGTCTGGCTCCAAGTCCTCGGCATGATCCTTGAACCATTGAGGTATGGTGACAAACAAATCTTTGAGCTGATGTATGTCGTCCGCAATCAGCCTCTCTTTCTTCTGAGCAGAGATGCCTGTATAGCCCTCAATCTTCGCCAGCTGGCGGAAGATATCAAGACTACGACAGTCGTTAGCCAACAAGATCAGCATGGCCCTGAGTCAAACACTAAAGAGTATTCAGACTGATTTCATCTGTGATCACTTTTCTTTTTGTGGAACAGGTTTGTCCATCATCATTCCAGATCCCGGAACATCCCCAATGGTCAGACCAACCTATCGGACACACGATTACCATTGCAGCTCCAGTGGAAGTGGTACCAGTCTGAGGAACATCTACCTTGAGTTATGATGATGTTACAATCAGTAGACACACCAATCACTGTGCACACACAGCAACTTCCAGCCAATATTCCAAAACCACAAGGGATGCTGGAACCTGGTAGCAGTTGCTCACCATCAAAAACAGAAAGCAAAGGTGAGCATGCTGCTTAATCTTCCTCTTGCCACAGGAACACTCTTCCTCATCTTTGGAGTGCTTCCAGGTGGCCTAAATGGGAAAAGAGAAAACATTGCCAAGTAGATGAATACAATTTTCATCAACTGCATAAGACTTGATCAAGCATAACAACAACCATATACTGCCAAATCAGCTAGACCAACCATGCGTGGTTAACTTCAAGCAAGGAAAGAAACACATGTAAACTATACCCAAACACCAGTCCTACCTCGCAGCCAACGACAAGAACAAGCAACACTAGAGCCTATCACTCTCCCAACAGAATGGAAAACAAAATGTGGAAGGGTTAGAAGGCCTCCAAACTGCCTGAACTGCTAACTTTGAGGGCTTGAAGGGGGTAGGTGGATTAGCGAAAATGTTGTTCATGTTGTTAATGTTAATACTGTAATAGCAAAAATACTGGAATTGCATTAAGGTTGTAATACTAAGGTTGATGCACAAGACTTATAACGATGTGAGACTTGGAAGTAAACTAAAGTAACTATATCCAGGGGATAAAGACTTGGGGGAGGTGTAGTAGTAGGGTCTGGTACATAGAGGGTTATGTGGGACTGAGTGCAGTACTATGCCAGTGATGCAAGGATTCACATGACCCAGAGCCAGAGTCAGTCTAGGGATGGTCAGAGTTGGGTAAAGACCTAGACTGGAGTCAGCTCCATACCTGTACCATCTTCTGTAAATATGTACATAGTTATGAGTTGTTATTAAAGATTTGTTGTTAACATTGTCTAGACTACAAAGCCTACTTCATGGCATCTAAAGCAGGATTCTTCACCCACTGCCTTGCAGCGGGCAGCTAATTGTCATTCCTGCCCTCGCCTGGGAAATCTTTCCAGTGGTGTCAATGTGTCAGCAATGTCCCAATTTGACTCCCTAGTATTTTATTATTTTCCCTGCCCCGCTGTGCCTCCAAGCCTACCACCCAAGGTCAGGAAAATAGTTAAGTCAATCAGTTAATGAGAAATACTTGTGCTAGATAAATCTGGATCCATCTGTTGAAAATGGATAGGCTATATCAGAGCTGAGACCAATGGGCAGAATTTTCCGTCCCCATTGGCATCGGGTGTCATGGCAGGCATGAGAGGACAATATGCCAGAAAGGCCAAAAATTGATTTCGCACCGCCGGACAACAGGAACTTCATTTTAATACATTTGCGTAGCATTATATGCCCTGCTCTCTGGAATTATCCCCGCACACTGGATCACCTGTGTTTCACAACTGTACATAAGCGACATGCATCTGGTGAGCTGCACTTCGCTCGGGACTTTGAGGTTTGTTTGCCTTCCTTTCTTTGGGCAGCACTGATGGACATTAGCGCCAGGCTTCACAGGCAGCACCATATCACATTTAGGGGGCTCACGGGCAGGTCTCTGCCTACCAGACCAGCCATATTGTGGGGGTGGCTTTTCAATGGCTGCAGGGTGAGGGCTTACAAATATACGAAAAAGGAACAGGAGTAGGCCATTTGCCCCCTCAAGCCTGCTCCACCATTTAATAAGATCATGGCGGATCTGATAATAATCTCAAATTTGCATCTCACCTACCTCTGATAACCTATCACCCCCTTATTACCAAGAATCTATCCACCTCTGCCTTAAAAATATTCAAAGACTCTTGTTTCCACTGCCTTTTCAGGAACAGAGTTCCAAAGACTCATGACCCTCAAAAAAAAATTTGCCTCATCTTTTTAAAATGGGCAACCCCATATTTTTAAACAGTGTCCCCGAGTAATAGATTCTCCCACAAGAGGAAACATCCTCTCCGCATCAACCCTGTCAAGACCCCTCAGGATCTGTTATGTTTCAATCAAATCACCTCTTACTCTTCTAAACTCCAGCCTAGCCTGTCCAATCTTTCCTCATAAGACAACTCACCCATTCCAGGTAATGGTCTGGTAAGCCTTCTTTGAACTGATTCCAACGCATTTACATCCTTCCTTAAATAATGTGACCAATACTGTGCACACTACTCCAGATGTGGTTTCATTAGTGCCCTGTATAACTGAAGCATAACCTCCCTACTTTTGTATTCAATTCCCCTCACAATAAATGATAACATTGTTAGTTTTCCTAATAACATGCTGTACCTGCACACTAGCCTTGCTTGGGAAAGGGGGCTTCAGGTAAGGGAAGAGGCTGCAGGGCTAGGGCCGTACTGAGGAAGTGGGTATCTCAGGATGTGTTGGGGGACATGTTGATCTGTGCAAGTGGCCTCAAGATGGTGAGGGCTGAGGAGACAGTCTCCAGAGGAGATGAAGAGGTGATGTGAGGGTTTGCGCGAGAGTGAGTGGTGATATCCTGAGCTAGCAGTGAGTGAGATGCCAGTGAGTGTATGATTGCCTTGTGAGTGTGTGGATTTAGAGTAATGAAATGGTTGCCTTACCCTGGCAGCATGAATGAGATCATTCATCTGTTTTGTGCACTGGATGGCCAACCTCTTGTGTGCAGTATTGGCACTGATCACCTCTGCTACCCTTTTCCCAAGCTAAAATGGTGAGACTGATGGGCCTCTTGTGGCTAGAGTGGGGTAGAGGACATCACAGTGGGCCTTCACGGCGTCCAGAAGGTGTCCAAGGGATGTGCCACTGAATCGGGGGGCTGTATTCTTCATAGCTTTTGGGGCCATGTCTTCACTGATGCCCTCCTGGATGGCAAGCATTGAGAAGTGTGTGTGCAGCTGCAGTTTAAATATGGCATCCTGCATGAGGAGGCGGTGAGGTAATGGCATGGCAGGCAAATCGGCTGTGGCTGCATAATTAATGAGATAGGAATGGGTTGATACAGTGCAAAAAGCCGCCATTGCGGCCAGTGGGTAAAACATCCTATTTCCCACCCGCTACCACACTTAGTGCAAATCTGGGATGACTCTGCCCAGTGACCTCCTGGGGAGCTTAACTAATGTTGTTGTAAAGGTTTTAAACTAATTCAACAGGCGGGTGGAACATTAGAGAGGAGAACCAATGTTCACAAGAGAGACAAATAGCACTGGAGTAAATAACAGTTAATAAATAGGAATGATGAGACGGGCAAATGTGAAGCAGTCTCAATTACATTTGGAGAGCATGCAAGTGAAGGCAAGAAGTGGGGTAAAGAATCTTAGTGAGCTACAGACTCAAGTCACCACATGGATAAATGATACTATGGCAATAGCAGAGACCTGGCTGAAAGAAGGGGAGGATCAGCTGCATAATAGTCCTAAAAGATCAGGAGAGAAAAAAGGAGATGGGTAGCATATTGATCAAAAACTATTATAACACTGGAAAAGGATGATATAGCTGATGGTCAGAGACAGAGGATCAGATTTTCTGATTCTGACTCTGAGCAAACACATGACTGGAGGACCAAACGAGAAGTGTGCGGGACCACAAATTTAAAATTACCAGGCTATTCCCGCTGCTTGCCATTTTTCCCAGGCCAAGGCATGCGGCTGGTTGCTACCCAACAAACTTGACGTCAAGTTCACTTTTTAAATGCCTGCTCCTAAATACATCTTTTCCTACGGTTGTTATTTTCGCAAAGGTGGGTGGGCTTCCTGAGAGCTGTAGGAACAATGCCAGATAAGTCAACTTTGTGAACTTTGGGGGAAGACTGCTGTGAAGTCAGGCGTCTTTTGACAGGTAAGTTTAAAAACTTTCACTATCTTTAACTGGCATAATCAGATGTTGTTTGAAAACTGCTGATGACACCAAGATAGGTAGGAAAGGAGGTTTTCAAGAGGAGGTAGAAAGTCTGCAAAGCAATACAGACAGGTTAAGTGAGTGAGCAAAATTTTGGCACATGGAGTATTATGTGGGCAATGTGAACTTGTCACTTGGCAGGAAGAATAGAAAAGCTGTGAACCATTTCAATGGAGAGAGATTGCAGAACTCTGGTACAGGGGGTCCTGGGTGTCCTGATGCATGAATTACAAAAAGTTTGTATGCAGGTACAGCAAGTGTTTAGGAAGGCAAATGGAATGTTGACATTGCAAGAGGAATTGAATATAAAAAGCAGAGATGTTTTACTGCAGCTGTATAGGGCCTTTCAAGAACACATCTGGAATACTGTGACAGTTTTGGTCTTTTTATTTGAAGAGAGATATAGTTGCTTTAGAAGCAGTTCAGAGAAGGTTCACGAGACTCATTCCTGGGATGAGGCTCATCTTATGAAGAAAGATTGAACAGGTTGGATCTATACCCAATGGAGTTTAGTAGAATGCAAGGTAATCTTATGAAACATATCAAATCCCTTCAGGATCTTACAGGGTAGGTACCAGGAGGATGTTTCCACTTGTGGGAGAGACTAGAACCAGGGGATACAGTTTAAGAATAAGAGGTCTACCAATTAAGATGGAGGTCATTAGTATTGTTATGAGGCTAAGCCCTTTTCTTTTTGAAAGTATGACTTTTCAACTTTCAAATGAT
Organism: Carcharodon carcharias; assembly: GCF_017639515.1. Taxonomy (NCBI): domain Eukaryota; kingdom Metazoa; phylum Chordata; class Chondrichthyes; order Lamniformes; family Lamnidae; genus Carcharodon; species Carcharodon carcharias. The sequence continues at coordinate 15,647,161 of NC_054471.1, forward strand.
TGAAACTTTTGCAATTTGAACTGAGACAGAGCAAACTACTTAAAAATGGAAGGCCACATTACAAGGTGAAAGTGAGAAACTAACAAATCACCATTAGGAGACAGAGCAAACTGCTTAAAAATGGAAAGCCACATTACAAGGTGAAAGTAACAAATCACCCTCAGGAGAGAGTGAAGAGAGACATTTCCTATAATCCAGACACTCACTGAAACTCAACTGTCGAAAGAAGAGACATAAAAAATGCAAAGTACTGGATATTGAAACATATGAGTTAGGAGCAGCAGTAGGCCACTCGGCCCTTTGATCCTGCTCCACCATTCAATAAGATCAAGGCTGATCTGACTGTAATCTCCCACCTACCCCTCAATAACCTTTACCCCCTTCTTTATCGAGATGATACCTCTGCCTTGCAAACATTCAAAGACTCTGCTTCCATTGCCTTTTTAGGAAGGGTGTTGTAAAGACCCACAACCCCCTGAGAGAAAAAAATCTTCTTATCTCTGTCTTAAATAGGTGACCCCTTATTTTTAAAACAGTGACCCCTAGTTTTAGATTCTCCCAAAAGAATAAACATCCTTTCCACATCCACCCTGTCAAGACTCCTGAGGATCTTATGTTTCAATCAAGTTGCCTCTTCTTCTAAGCTCCAGTTGATACAAGACTGGCCTGTCCAATCTTTCCTCATAAGGCAACCCGGCCATTCTGTGTATTAGTTTAGCAAACCTTCTCTAAACTGCTTCAAATGCATTTACGTGCTTCCTTAAAGAAGAGATCAATTCTATATGCAGTATTCTAGACGTGGTCTCACCAGTGCTCTGTACAATTGAAGCATAATCTCCCTACTTTTATATTCAATTCCCCTTGCAATATACAATAGCATTTTATTAGCTTTCCTAATTACTTGCTGTATCTATAAACTAGCCTTTTGTTATCCATGCGCTAGGATACCCAGATCCTGGCGAATCTCAGATCTATAATCTCTCACCATTTAGATAATAGGCTTATTTTTTTAATCTACCTGCCAAAATGAGCAATTTCATATTTTCCCACATTACAATCCATTTGCTAGATCTTTGCCCACTCCGTTAACCTATGTATATCCATTTGTAGTCTCCTTATGTCCTCTCCACAACTTACTTTCCTACCTATCTTTATATCATCAGTAAATTTAGCAACCATACCTTTTGTCCCCTCATCCACATCATTTATATAAATTGTTAAAAGTTGAAGCCCCAGCACTGATCTCTGTTGGGCACCACTTGTTAATTCCTGCCAACCAGAAAAAAGACCATTTATGGCTACCTTCTGTTTCCTGTTAGCTAGCCAATATTCTGTCCACATCAGTTTGTTACCCCCTACACGTAAACTTTTATTTTCTGCAATAAACTTTGATGTGGCATCTTATCAATTGCCTTCTGGAAGTCTAAGTACAGTACATCCACCAGTTCTCCTTTATCTGCAATACATGTGACTCCTTCAAAGAATTTGAATAAATTGGTTAAATATGACTTCCCTTTCACAAAGCCATGTTGACTCTGCCTATTTTCCTTGAATTTTTCCAGGCCCTGCTTTTAACATCTTTAATAATACCTTACAACATTTTCCCTTTGCAGATGTTAAGCTAACTGTAGCCTGTAGGTTCCTGCTTTCTGTCTCCCACCCTTTTTGAATAAAGGAGTTACATTTGATATTTTCTAATCTAATGGCACCTTCCCCGAATCCAGAGAATTTTACAAACTTAAAATCCCCAGGGGTCCTGATGGTCCTGATCAGCCTGTTGATCCAACAGTTTGCTAAGTACCACTTCCCTGGTGATTGCCTCCCTCCCTTCCATTTTCTGATTTACAGCTATTTCTGGGATGTTACTTCTATAGTAAAGACTGATGGAAAATACCTGTTCAATTCAGCTGTCATCTCTTTATTTTTCATTATTAATTCCCCAGATTCACTTTTTTAGAGGATCAGCACTCATTTTGTTAACTCTTTTCTCATGCATCAAAACTCTTACTTTCCATCTTTATATTTCTAGGTAGCTTTCTTTCATGGTCTAACTTTTCCCTTCTTAGTAATCTTTTTGTCATTCTTTGTTATTCTTTATATTCGGTCCAATCTTCTGACCTGCCACCAATTTTTGAGCAATTATATACTTTTTATTTAAGTTTGATACTGCCTTTAACTTTTTTAGTTAACCACAGATGATGGGTTGCAGCTTAGTAGTCAATCTCCATATTTCTAAACAAGCTGGATTCCACCCTGGGATCTGACATGTCCAGTAGTAACATCAGCTGGGATCATAATATTGAATAAGTAGAATAACTTACCAGTTACTCATCAATCAGTTTGTTTCTTCATCAATTATGGTGAGCTGTGAGGAGGATGCAGAGATGCTTCAGTGTGATTTGGACAAGCTGAGTGAGTGGGCAAATGCATGGCAGATGCAGTATAATGTGGATAACTGTGAGGTTATCCACTTTGGTAGCAAAAACAGGAAGGTAGATTATTATATGAACGGCTATAAATTGAGAGAGGGGAATGTGCAACAAGACTTGGGTGTCCTCGTACATCAGTCGCTGAAGGTAAGCATGCAGGTGCAGTAGGCAGTAAAGAAGGCAAATGATATGTCGGCTTTCATAGTGAGAGGATTTGAGAACAGGAGCAGGGATATCTTGCTGCAATTACAGTGGGCTTTGGTGAGACCATGCCTGGAATATTGTGTGCAGTTTTGGTCTCCTTATCTGAGGAAGGATGTTCTTGCTATAGAGGGAGTGCAGTGAAGGTTTACTAGACTGATTCCTAGGATGGCGGGACTGACATATGAGGAGAGATTGAGTCGGTTAGGATCATATTCACTGGAGTTCAAAAGAATGAGGGAGGGGGGATCTCATAGAAACCTATAAAATTCTAACAGCACTAGACAGGGTCGATGCAGGAAGGATGTTCCCGATGGTCGGGGAGTCCAGAACCAGGGGTCACAGTCTGAGGATACGGGGTAGACCATTTAGGATTGAGATGAGAAATTTCTTCACCCAGAGAGTGGTGAGCCTGTAGAATTCACTACCTCAGAAAGTAGTTGAGGCCAAAACATTGTATGTTTTCAAGAAGGAGTTAGATATAGCTCTTGAGGCAAAAGGGGTCAAAGGATTTGGGGAGAAAGTGGGAGCAGGCTATTGAGTTGGATGATCAGCCATGATCATGATGAATGGCAGAGCAGGCTCAAAGGGGCCAACTGGCCTACTCCTGCTCCTATTTTCTATGTTTCCCCTGTACCAAAGTAGGAGCCAACTACTGGAGGCTGAAAAAAAGGTAGAAAAAGAAATTAACACCTCCTGCCCCTCTTCAGTATACTCCTACTTTACACTACACACCCAACAAAGCATTCACTGTAGACAAGGCAGCACTGAGGAAGGCCTGTTTTTATGCTCCCTGAAAAACAACTAATTCAATCTTCTGAAAGGCGGGTTAAGCTAATTAGCTAATTAAGTAGCTGCTGCTGCTTTTAGAGAGCTTGTACACCCCCATTTTAAGGCTGGAATAAAACTTAACTTCTAACTTAACTAGTAATTTTTACTTAATTGCTAAATTAAAGAAACAAAATAGATTTTAGATAGAAATTAACCCTGAAAACTGTCTCACTCACTAGCTCACAGTGCAGACTAGAACAGCACTCTGGCTGCCACAGACAGACCCATCCAAAACCTCTTGGAAATACACAATGGGTAAAGTATTTTGAGGCAAGGCTGCCAGCCACTAGAGATAGATTGGAAGGAACACAGATGGTGTCAAGAAAGCCTTCAGTTGAAGAAACAAGCTGAGGGCTGCTCACACTCTCCCTGTCTTTCTTTTGGAATAAGCATCTTTCCTGGTTCTACCAGAAGCTACCAGTGAACTGAGATCTTGTAATAATTGCAACATCTTCTACATCTGACCACATCCAAGAAACCAGCAAATCTAAATCAGCTATAAAATCTACACCTCAATAACAATCAAAGGACACATCTTATTATTTTACCTTTTTTAATTAGATGCCAACGCCTCATATTTCTGATGCCTATTGTGTGTGTGGGCCCTAATGACTGCACAAGGGCTAAATGCTTGATGTTGCATTTTTATTATTTTTTGCGGGTGTAGTAAATTTGCTCTTTCTTTTACTCAAGAAAACCTTCCTTGATTGGCTCCTTTTTGCTCATAGTTTAAGTAGTTAAATACATTCTGATTTGAAAAAAGCATGTCCACATGAAAACAAAACTTAAATCTTAATTGTGACCAACTGAGGAGGTTGAATAGAGGGGAGCACGTTCACCCCTTCACCCAAGTTCATAAAAGTTTGTGAAATTCTATTCCCTAGAAAGCAATGGAGGCCGAGTCATTGAATATTTTTCAAGGCAGAGTTACATTTTTTTGATAGACAAGGGAGTCAAAGGTTGTGGGGAGCAGACAGCAGAGTGGAGTAGAGAACACAACCAGATCAGCTATGATCTTTTTGAATGGAAGAGGCTTGGAGGACTGAATAGCCTACTGCCCTGCTCCTAAGTCCTATGTTCGTAATATTGACACAGCTGATGGTAAAGGTTGAGATTCTCAAATCCCAGAAGGAAACTTCAAACAACTGTCAAAACCCATTTTTGTAATTTGTATGTTTCAAGATGTAGGCTTTGAATTCAGTAATAATAAGACCACCAAGTCTCAAGAGGTTTTTATAAAACTAAATTAAATATTTACTAATACAATAAACATTGCACACGTACATATGTCTACAAAATTACTACTATAATAACTACACAAATTCACTAATTAATCTGACACTCAGTTATACCCCCATTAAGTCAACAGTAAAACACAGATTTTAAAGGACCCCAGGCAAAGCACATTTGACCTTACAAATTCAAAATGAGATTCCTTGCAGACATAGTTGCAGGCTTACAGGTTGGTTAGATCTTACATGCCTCTGCCTTACACACAAAAACTCCTTCCTGTTTATACCTAGCTTTTCCTTTGAATGTAAATTTCCCATTGTATTACTAGGTTTTTTAATTTTACCTCTTCTAACAATAACATCATTTGATTCTACCAATGTTATTAGTAAGCTGAAAAAAATAAACCTCAGCTTGGCATCTCCTAGCTAGGTGCAAGATTTCACCCATTCTTTTGAACGCTTTATTTAAAAATGCAAATTGTCGCCTTGACACCTATGTTTCCAAACTTTTCCATGTTTACCTAATTACCGTTTCAAATCTATTTCTTTCTTTACATCAAAGTACTCAGACTAGCTGGCTTTAATCTAATTAAAACACAGACACCACTAAACTCTATTTTAAAAAAAATAATTTCCAATAACATTATAGACACTAATCTCTTCATGACACTAAATTAAATATGTTATTAATGGAATGATTGATCATTGGGCTCTGTCCTTAAAAGATAAGATACCATGAATTTGACCAGCACTGTGCAAGGGTTCAGATGTTTTTGAGTACTTTATCTGGTGGATAAATTCTTCAGCATTCAACAGTATGGAGAATCAGATACTAATGTATGTAGGGCCCTTGTAGTTTGACTTTCACATTGATTTAATGTCCTGATATCTGCTGAGCCTTTGAAGAGCTCTTTCTGTTTACAAGGTACAGAACAAATGAGACATATAATAAGACTTGCATGTCTTTAAATTGCCCATGAAATTTAAAAAAACGCAGCACTTCAAAATCCCCTTGAAAAAAAATGCCTCTTACAAGCTCATAAAACTGTCAGTCAAACACAGCCATCCATATTCCCATTGGAAAAAGGACTTAATCTATTTAACATTTCCTAAATTTGTTTACATAAGCAAACAGGCATTGAAAAATTGATAAAGCTGCCAATCTAACACAGCTAGCAGTCCCCTTTGCAGCTGTGTAATATGACCCATGGGACCGAATCCATTACTGAGTTTTGGATCTCAATCAAGCATTCATGAGATTGCATTTCACAACTGTATCAATAAAGCAGGCTGTACAGATGGCCCAACATCTTTTTTGTCAAATGGCTTTATTATGAATGTTTGGCTAGCTCCAAGACTCAGTAATGGATCAGCCCTCTGGGGAATGTAACAGCCACAGGCAGTGCTGTCCTAAACTTCCACTGAGGTTGCATGTCTGCCTTCAATAGATGGAAGATTTCAGTGAGCATTTCCTTCATCAATCAGAGACAAGGCACACATTGTTCCTTGCTGAGGCTGAGGTAAGAGAATTGCTCCCTGAAGACTTTAGTGAGTATGGCCCACTAGTGATAGCCGTTCTCTTGTTTCTTCTCCTCCACCTTCAAGGAAATTGTCCTCCTTTGTGTTACCTCTCTTCAATTTCCCTGTGATGATGAAGTTCCAGCCTAATGGTAACTACAGCACTCATGGCTGGTAACAAGTTGTCTGAGTAGAGATTTGCACTGAGAACCATGATTCAGACGAGGGTCATACCCCAGATCTACCTCAGACGATGCACTGGGGTACCCTTCAAATGTTCCCAATGCAAGGACAGCTCAGGAATTGTCTAGGAAGTTTCAATTTCTTTTGAGCAATTACTTGTGTCTGGAACCCTCTGAAATTCCAACTTAAAGTTGAAGACTACAGATGGTTCAGACTCCCTTAGCAGAATATTTAGCCAGGAAATATTAGAAGCAAGTCTAACACCTGGGAAACTATACTATTGACCCCACCCCCCCGACCCATCCACTGGACCCCTTGAATACACCCCCCATGACTACCCAAACCCCCTCCCACCCTCTGACATCCCCCAACCTCCGCCTACCCAACTACCCTCCTCTCTCAACACCCCCCCACCCCAACCAGCTGACTACTCTCCATCCCCCTGACTAACCCCAACCACAACGAAACCCCCTACACGCTAACTACCTCTTCAACTCTGGACTACAGCCTGAGCCCCCTGACCACCCAAACCCCCTGAACACCTGACCTCTCACCCCGACAGCTAACCCCCCCATACCCCAACCCCACCCCCGAGCACTCAGCTGCCCCGCCTAATCCTGCCTCCACCCACTTATCTTACACACTTACCTTCCCTCCTAGCTGGAAAAGTGGCATTTAAACAAAGGGACTTATAAACACAATGGAATACGGCAGCTAGTGCCAGAAAAAGGGAGCATGGATTCATTTCCCCTGATGCTCCTACATTACACTGAAGGATTCCAGGAGGAGCTATGCTCCACATTTCTCAGCAGGCCTGGGTTGGAAATCCAGACAAGAAATGTGGAGCTCCAGCCTAAGGTAGGCACATAGAAGTGGAGTGCCAACCTGATGGTGATTGCCATTCCATGGATGATTTGGCCCCCAGTCTTTTAGCACGTGCAACACCATTCCCTTTTTACATCCCCAACTTCATGTAGAAAACTCACAGAAATTCTACAAACACAGAAGCAACCAATAGAAATCAATGACAAGAGCGTTGATGTTGAAAATGGCAGCACAGGTTACAAATCAGCATTATATGCTGACTGACCTCACAATCTGCTTTCTTCTGTTGCATGCTGCTAATGGCCGAGCTAACAGCCTTGCAGTATGGGTTCACACCAGAAAAGTGTGCACAAGGCAGGGAGACCATTTTGCACCCAAAGCAGCACCTCTAATGCCAACAAAACAGGCATTAAGGAGCCAAATTTTACAGCCAAAAAATACAACAGCCATGAACTTATGTTAAGCTTGTATGCCACCATCAGGCAAAAGCAAGAATGCCAAATTTCAAACAATCACAACAATTTATATTACAGGAGAAAAGGATGTTAATTGGTTGGCAAGCCAACTTTGATTAGCTGAGGCATTGCCATGGAGAAATCAACAGGGAACAATAGAATCCTCAAACTACTGAGTAATTAAAAAAAAGTGCAAGGTTTGAACATGTTCCTTTGGTTTGCAGAGAATGGGTCCCTGTGTATGAATGTATGTCTCTTCTAGCAAGCATAAATGAGCCACATTATGATCTTGACGGATTATCTTAAATTGGTTGTAAGTGTAGCAATTATTGCAGACAGGATTGTTCAGCAAGTGCTGCCCAATCATGGATTCACATCTAACAGTAGGCATTTTGTTTCGGGTTTGTTTTGGGAAAACAAAAGGAATATGTTCAAGCCTTATGCCTTTTTTGTAAATGCTGATGTTCAAAAAGACTTGGGTATGCTTATACAAGAAATGCAAAAAGTTAGCATGCAGTTACAGCAAGCAATTAGCAAGGCAAATGGCATATTGCAATGGCTTTGGTGAGACCATATCTGGAATACTCTTCAAAGGGAGACAATGACATAGTGGTATTGTCACTGGACTAGTAATCTAGAGACGCAGAGTAATGCTCTGGGGACCAGGGTTCGAATCCCACCATAGCAGATGGTGGAATTTGAATTCAATAAAAATCTGGAATTAAAATGATGACCATGAAACCATTGTCAATTGTTGTAAAAACCCATCTGGTTCACAAATGTCCTTTAGGGAAGGAAATCCGTTGTCCTTGCCTGGTCTGGCCTACATGTGCTTCCAGACCCACAGCAATGTGGTTGACTCTTAAATACCCTCTGAAATTACCTAGTGGCAACTAGGGATGGGCAATAAATGCTGGCCTAGCCAGCGAAGCCCACATCCTGTGAATGAATTTTAAAAAGTTTTGATCTCCATATTTAAGGAAGGATGTATTTGCATTGGATGTAATATGGCAGAGGTTCAATAAATTGGTCCCTGGGATAAGTGGCTTGTGCTATGATGAGAGGCTGAGTAAATTTGGCTTATTTTCTCCGGAGTTTAGAAGAATGAGAGATGATCTAATTGAAACACGTAAGGTTCTGAAGGGGCTTGATAGGGTAGATGCTGAGAAATTGTTTCCCCTGCCTGGGTAATCTAATTTCTGTACTCCCAAGTGACAGAATGATCCAGGAATGATGGACTTTGTAGAGAGACTGGCGAAACTGGAATTATTCCTCTTAGGGAAGAAAAAGCTAAGATGAGATTCAAAAGAATTGTTTAAATCATGAATTATTTTGCTATCGTAAATTACAGAAACTATTTCCAGTGCAGGAGGATCAATAAACAGGAAGCAGGTTTACAGTGATTGGTAAATGAATCAGAGATGACCTGAGGAAACATTCGTTTCTGAAATAAATTGCCTGCAAGAGTGGTAGAAACAGATTATAAAGTAATGTTCAAAAGAACACTGGATGAATACTTGCAGTGAAAAGAATAGCAGGGCTCTGGTGAAAGACCAAGGAACTAGAATGACTTGGATAGCTCTCAAAGAGTCTGCACAATAGGCTGAATGGCCTCTTACTGTGCTGTATTATTCTATGATGATATAAATGTTTAACGATCTGATTATCTGTTTTGTGACGTTATTTTGTTGGATTTCAGGAATGTAAAAAATTGCTTGTGGAATATCGAAAATACTTCCAGAACACAAAGAAATACACAACTGAAACAGCACAAGATAATCCATTTGATGTGTCAGAAATGTACATATTTGGTAAACTTGAAGTTTTCTGCAAAAGACTGGCAAAGGTAAATTGAAACTTCAGACAAAATATGGTTCAATTATATGTTAGATTTGTATCAACCTACTCTGTGCAGTGACTAATACCTTATTTTAGTTAAACCCATTTTGTATCTATATACTGTACATAAGCAACTCATTACAGTTATTGGAATTAGCGTTGTAGAAATTATTGCACAGCTCATTGAATGTAAATTCTCATTATATCACTAGCCTCATTGAGCTCCACCTCTTCTAACAATAAAACCCTTTTCATAGCACCAACTTTATTAATAATATAAACATCTTGCTTGGTCTCTGCTAGCTAGGTGCCAGATGTAACTTACCTTCTTGAATGCTCTATTCAAAAAATGCATATGCACTCTACCTCGCTTACATCTCAAAACTAGTACACATCAAAGCACCCAGACTATCTGGCTTTAATCCAATTAAGACACACCCACAGACTAAACCTCTATTTTAAAAGAAAAATATTTTCCAATAATATTATATACATTAATAGCTTCATGACACTGCATACTAGCCTTTTGTGATTCATTCGTTAGGACACCCAGAATCCTCTGATTCTCAGAGCTCTGCAATCTCTCACCATTTGGATAATAAGCTTTGTTTTTATTCTTCCTGCCAAAATGAACAATTTCACATTTTCCCACATTATATTCCATTTGCCAGGTCTTTGCCATTCACTTAACCTACCTATGTCACTTTGTAGCCTCCTTATGTCCTCTTCACAATTTATTTTCCTACATATCTTTGTGTAGTCAGAAAATTTAGCAACTATTCCTTTGGTCCCTTCATCCTAGTCATTCATATAAGTTGTAGAAAGTTGCAGCCCCAGCACTGAACCCTGCAGCATACCACTCATCACATCCAGCCAACCAGAAAAAGACCCAAAACAACAAAAACAAAAAATGCTGGAAAAACCCAGCAGGCCTGACAGCATCTGTGGAGAGAAATACAGAGTTAACATTTCAAATCCGTATGATTCTTCTTCAGAGCTAAAGGGCTCTAGCTCTGAGGAAGAGTCATACAGATTCGAAATGTTAACTCTGTCTTTCTCTCCACAGATGCTGTCAGGCCTGCTAAGTTTTTCCAGCATTTTCTGTTTTTGTTTCAGATTTCCAGCATCCGCAGTATTTTTCCTTTATCTCAGAAAAAGACCAATTTATGTTTCCTGTTAGCTAACCAATCTTCTATCCATGCCAATATGCTGCCCCTTCACCATGAGCTTTTATTTTCACAATAACCTTTGATATGGCACTTTATAAGTGCCTTCTGGAAATCTAAGTACAGAACATCCACTGGTTCCCTTTATCTATAGCATGTGACTCCTTCAAAGAACTCCAATAAATTGGTCAAACACGATTCCCCTTTTGCAAAACCATGTTGACTCTGCCTGATTGCCTTGAATTTTTCCAAGTGCCCTGCTATAACATCTTTAATAATAGCTTCTAACATTTTTCCTATGATACATGTTAGGCTAACTGGCCTGTAGGTTCCTGCTTTCTGTCTCCTTCCCTTTTTGAGTAAAGGAGTTACATTTGCTATTTTTCAATATAATGGAACCTTCTCCGAATCTAGGGAATTTTGGAAAATTAAAACCAATGCATCAACTATCTCACTGGCCACTTCTTTCAAGATCTTAGGGTAAAGTCCATCCAGACCCATTGTCAGCCCATAACTTCAACAATTTGCTCAATACCACTTCCCTGGTGATTGGAATTTTCTCGAGTTCCTCCCTCCCTTTCATTTCCTGATTTACTGCTATTTTCGGGATGTTATTTGTATCCTCTGTAGTGAAGACTGAAGCAAAATATCTGTTTAATTCATCCATCATCTTCCTACTATCCATTGTCAATTCCACAGACGTACTTTCTATAGGATCAATGCTCACTTTGTTTTGTTTGTATTTGTTTATGGGATGTGTGCATCACTGGCTGGGCCCACATTAATTGCCCATCCCCAATTGCTCTTGAGAACTGACTGGCTTGCTAGGCAATTTCAGAGAGCATTTAACCACATTACTGTGGGTCTGGAGTCACATGTAGGCCAGACCAGGTAAGGATGACAGATTTGCTTCCCTAAAGGACATTAGTGCCCTATTGTTTTTACAACAATTGACAATGGTTTCGTGGTTATGGTTAGAATTTTATTCCAGGAGAAGAAATTTCCCATTGATGGGCAGTGGTGGGATCCGCTCGGCGACATGTAAAATGACGTGCAGTGATGCCGGGCAGGCGACCCGATGTCACCGTGTGTCATTTAGATTGTCAGTTTGGCAGCATGTAGCCGCGTCAGCTGCATGCCCGCCGAACTGTCAAAGGCCTATTAAGGCAATTAACAAAGTAATTAAAGCTGTTAAGAATGCTACCCATCCAACCTTAAGGTTGGCGGGCAGGTGAAGAGCCCAGGCAGCCTTTGCATTTTTCATGAAACCTCTTCCACGGGCGGGATGAGGTTTCATGAAGGGCTCATTAATTAAATAAAATTTTTTGGAAAAATTAATGGGCATGTCCCAGCTCATGTGACAGTTTCACATGAGGGTACATGTCCTTAAAATTTTTTTTGAGCTTTATTACATTTTTCAAGACTTAAACTAATCGCACGAAAGAGCGCAGGCCCTGACTCAGGGAATTGCCCCCCCCACCCCCCGCCTGCACAGGGAGTGCACAGCGCTTCCAGGTGAGCGTCATGCTGGGCGAGCCTTAATTGGCCCGCCCACGTAAAATAGCGGCATGCACCCAATCGGGTTCGCCCTCACTCCTGCCTGCCCCCGCACAACCCATTCCCGCAATGGGGGAAAAATTCAGCGCCAGATTTTTTAAAAATCAAATTCAAATTTCCTGCTTCTGGGTGGGTTTCTGGAGAACTAGACCAGTGACAATACCACTACATCACTGCCTCTTTCCTTATTTAAATATCGATAGAAACTCTTACTATCCATCTTTATATAACTAGACCGTTTTCTCTCATACTCTAATTTTTCCCTCCTTCTTAATCTTTTTGTTATTCTTTATATTCCCTCCAATCTTCTGACCTGCCATCTGTCTTTGCAGAATTATATGCTTTTTCTTTAAGTTTGATACGGTCTTTAAACTTTTTCATTAACAATGGATGGTGGGCCAATCCCTTGGAATTTTTACTCACAGATTCATTGACATTTACAGCACAGAAGGAGGCCATTTGGCCCATCGTGTCCATGCCAGTCAACAAAGATCTGACTACACTAATCCCATTTTTCAGCGCTTGGCCCATCGCCCTGGAGGCTATGGCAATGCAAGTGAATATCAAAATACTTCTTAAATGTTACAAGCGTTTTTGACACAACCACCTTTTCAGGCAGTGAGTTCCAGAATCCCACCACCCTCTGGGTGAAAACATTTCTCCTCAACTCCCGTCTTAATCTTCTACCTCTTACCTTAAATCTATGCCCCCTGGTTATTGACCCCTCTACTAATGGATAAAGTGCCTTCCTCTCCACCCTATCTCTGCCCCTCATAATCTTATACGCCTCTATCAGGTCCTCTCTCAATCTTCGCCACTCGAAGGAAAACAACTCCAACCTATCCTGACTTTCCTCATAGCTCAGACCCTCCAGCCCAGACAACATTCTGGAATTGGAATGTATATGCTCTGTGTATTCTGAAACATGCCTTTAAATGTCTGCCACTGAACCTCTATTGACCTATCTCTTAACCTCATTTGCCAGTTTACATTAGCTAGCTCTGCTTTCATGCCCTCATTTAAGTTTAAAATACTAGTCTTGCACACACTCGTTTCTCCCTCAAAATGAATGTAAAAAACAATCATCTTGATCGCTGCTACCTAGGGGTGCCCTCACTATGAGGCTATCAATTAATCCTATCCTATTGCTCAATACCAGGTCTAGAATATCCTGCTCTCTGGTTGGCTCTAGAACATGCTGTTCTAAGAAACGATCCCGAAAACATCATGGGAAGAATTTTTCACTCGACATGTGGCTATGTGCCCAACCTGCTCAAGCGTGAAATAGCATGATGACGTTGGGCAACTGTCCTGAAGTCATCGCACACTAGTGCGATATTTCAGTCGGTGGGCGGCATGACAGTCAGAAGCCCACCTGCCGACAATTAATTGGCCTTTTATTGCCGTTAATTGGCCAGCTAGCGTGACATGCGGTCAGGTGCCAATTGCGGTCAGGTGTCTGCTCCCCAGCTGCTCCTGGGTGCACCAATCTAAAATTCTTGCCCTCTATGAACTCCTTGGGCGGAAGTTTCTGCCTGTCGGGCGGGCGGGTCCGACCCAATCTCCAGGGGGTGGGGAGCTGATCCCCACTGGAGAAGCGGGCCCCGCCGCCATTTTAAGTGGGAGGGCCAATTAAGGCCTGTCCTGCGTGGTGCCTGGCGGGAAGCACTGTGCGCTTCATGTGCAGGTGGGGGGGGGGGAATTCCCCAAATGCAAGAGTGCGCTCTTTCGCGCACGTGCACGAAAGAGCGCACATCTCCCTGAGGCTAAGTGCTGCCTCAGGGAGATCGTTGAAAGCTTTATAAACTTTAAAAATAGAAAAATAAAAAAAATCCTTAACATGACCCCCTCATGTGACAATGTCACATGAGATGGGACATGTTAATAAATTTCACTGAAACTTTAAGAAATTTTTTAAACCGGTGGATGAGGTTTCATGTTTTTTCAGAAGCCCACGAGGGCTCCTGGCCTGCCCACCAACCCTGACCCCTGCTTGCCAACGGAATAATTCAGCCCCTCATCTACGCCCATCTGATTTTTCCAATCGAAATGCAGATTAAAATCCCCCACATTATTGCTGTACCTTTCTGGCAAGGTTCCATTCTTTTATACTCTGTCCTACTTTGTAGTTATACTTAGAGGGCCTGTACACCACTCCCACAAGTGACTTCTTGCCTTTATCATTGGAGAGTTTGATAAAATTAGAGTAGGCAATAGTAAATCATTAGATGAGGGTAGAATAAGGGGGAAAGTAAAAAAATGAAACTTAAATCAGGGTTAATGTGCATGCATGTGAATGCACAGAGTGTGGCTAATAAGAATGGTGAACTGCAGGCACAGGTTGACAAATGGAATTATGACGTTATTGCTACAACAGAGACCTGACTCAAAGAAGAGCAGGGCTGGGCGTTAAATATTTCTGGGTACAAGGTGTTTAGGAGAGAAAAGAAAGTAGGAAAAGTGGGGTAAGTGACAATATTGATTAAAGATGGCATTACAGCACTGGAGAGAGAGGATGTTCCAGAGGGGTCAAGGACAGAATCTCTCTGGCTAGAGCTAAGGAAGGAAAAACGAGCAATAACAGTGATTGATGTAGTATATAGGCCACTAACTAGTGGAAAGGATGTGGAGAACCAATTTGCAGAAAGTATGGAGAGGTGCAAGAAGTTTAGAATGATCATAATGGAGGACTTCAATTATCCAAATATGGACTGGGCTAAGTACGGTACAAAGGGACAAGAGGGGAGAGAGTTCCTGGAATGCATTCAAGATAATTTTCTGCAGCAGTATGTTTCTAGTCCAATGACAGAACTTGCACTTTTGGACCTCGTTCTGGGAAATGAGTTGGCTCAAGCGGATCAAATATCAGTGGCAGTGCCTCTAGGGGACAATGACCATTGTATCATAAAGTTTAGGTTAGCCCTGGAAAAGGACGGGGAACAATCCAGAGCAGGGATAATTAATCGGGGGAAAGCCAACTTTGATGGGTTGAGAATGCATCTGAGTCGAGTGAGTTGCAATCAAATGTTGGCAGAAAAGACAGTGGCTGAACAGTAGGCCACCTTCAAATAAAAAGTCTTGCAGGCAATGCCAAGGTACATTCCCTTGAAGGGGAAAGGTAGGACAAATAAATACAGAGCACCTTGGATGACGAGAGAGTAAAGATGAAAAGGAAGAAGTGCATGTACAACGAATGTCAGGTCGATAATACAATGGAGAATCAGGCTGAATATAGAAGGACCAGAGGGGAAGTGAAGAAACTAATAAAAAAAAGCAAGGGGAAAGCATGAAAAAAGGCTGGCAGCAACATAAAATGAAATCCCAAGGTCTTCTATAAGCACGTACATAATAAAAGGATGGTAAAATAAAGAGTAGGGTTGTTTAGGGACATAAAAGAGGACTTACATGTGGAGGCTGGAGAAATATCACAGGTGTTGAACGAATACTTTACATCTGTCTTTACAAAGGAAGAGGGTCCTACCCAGGCCAAGGTGAGAGAGGAGGTAACTGGTACTCTAAATAACTTACAATTGAGAGGAAGACTATCTTTACTTAAGATAGATAAGGTACCAGGACCATATGAGATGCTTCCAAGGGTACTGAGGGAAGTGAGAGTGGAAATTGCAGAGACACAAGTGATAATCTTTCAGTGCACAGGGGAGGTGCCAAAGGACTGGAGAATGGCTTAGTTGTAGGAGGCAGAGGGTGATGACAGAAGGATGCTTTAGTGACTGGAAGCCAGTGTCCAGTGGCATACCACAGGGATCTGTGCTCGGTCCCCTATTATTTGTCATTTATATAAACGACATAGATAACTATGTGGAGGGGAGGATTAGTAATTTTGCGGACGACACAAAGATTGGCCGGGTGGTTAACAGTGAGGTTGAGTGTCTTGGGCTACAGGAAAATATAGACGGGATGGTCAAATTGGCAGATAAGTGGCAGATGGAATTTAACCCTGAAAAGTGTGAGGTCATACACTTTGGAAGGAGTAATTTGACAAGGAAGTATTCAATGAACAGTATGGCACTAGAAAGTTCTGAGGAACAAAGGGACCTTGGTGTTTGTATCCATAGATCTCTGAAGACAGAGGGGCACGTTAGTGGGGTGGTGATAAAAGCATATGGGACACTTGCCTTTATCAATTGAGGCATAGATTACAAAAGTAGGGAGGTCATGTGGGAGTTGTATAGAACCTTGGTGAGGCCACAGCTGGAGTACTGTGTGCAGTTCTGGTCGCCACATTAAAGGAAGGATGTGATTACATTGGAGGGGGTGTAGAGGAGATTCACCAGGATGTTGCCTGGGATGAAACATTTAAGTTATGAAGAGAGGTTGGATAGACTTGGGTTGTTTTTGTTGGAGCAGAGAAGACTGAGAGGCAACCTGATCGAGGTATACAAGATTATGAGGAGCATGGACAGGGTGGATAAGGAGCAGCTGTTCCCCTTAGTTGAAGGGTGAGTCACAAGGGGGCATAAGTTCAAAGTGAGGGGCAGGAGGTTTAGGGGGAATGTGAGGAAAAACTTTTTTTCCCAAAGGGTAGTGACAGTCTGGAATGTGCTGCCTGGGAGGGTGGTGGAGGCGGGTTGACTCACGTCCTTTAAAAAGTACCTGGATGAGCACCTGGCACGTCATAACATTCAAGGCTATGGGCCAAGTGCTGGTAAATGGGATTAGGTAGGTAGGTCAGGTGTTTCTCATGTGTTGTTGCAGACTCGATGGGCTGAAGGGCCTCTTTTAGACTGTGATTCCATAATTCTGTGAATTGCGAATGTTACACCCTTGTTCAAATAGGGATGCAAGGATAAAGCTGGCAACTACAGACCAGGCAGATAAACCTGAGTCGTAGGGAAACTGTTGGAAACTATAGTACGGGATAAAATCAATAATCATTTAGACAAGTGTAGGAGAATTAGGGAATGGATTCATTAAGGGAAAATCATGTTTAACTAACTTGCTGGAATTTGTTGAAGAGGTAACAGAGAAGGTTGATAAGGGAAATGCTGTTGATGTAGTGTATATGGATTTTCAAAAGGCATTTGATACAGTGAACATAAGAAACAGGAACAAGAGTAGACCATTTGGCCTCTTGAGCCTGCTCCATCATTCAATAAGATCATGGCTGATCTTCTTGAATTTCAATTTTCACATTCCCATCGAAACTCAATTACCTTTGCTTCCCTTTCCTAAGAAGAATCTATCTACCTCTGCCGTAAAAATATTCAATGACCCTGCCTTTGCTACCTTCTGAGGCAGAGAATTCCAAAGTCGTACATCCTCTGAGAGAAAAGAAAATTCTCCTAATCTCTGTCCTAAAAGGGTGACTCCTAATTTTAAAACAATGCCCCCTAGTCCTGGACTGACCATCAAGAGGAAACATCCTTTGGACATCCACCTTGTCAAGGCCGTTCAAGATCTTGTATACTTCAATCAAATCATCCTCCCTTTTCTAAACTCCTGTGGAAACAAGCCTAGTCTGTCCAATCTTTCCTCATAAGAGAACCCACTCATTCCAGGTATTAATCTAGTAAACCTCATTTGAACTGCCACCGATGCATTTACATTCTTCCTGAAATAAGGAGACCAAAATTGCACAGGGATTCAATGTACATTCTTACCAATGCCCTGTGTAACTGAAGCACATGATCCTTACTTTTATGTTCAATCCCTCTCATAATAAAGGATAGCATTCCATTAGCCTTCTAAATAAATTGTGTGCCTGCATACTAACTTATTGTGACTCATGCTAGAACACCTAGATCCCTCTGCACCTCAGAATTATGCAGCCATTCTCCATTTAAGCAATACTCTGCTTTTTTGTTCTTCCTGTCAAAGTGAACAACTTCACATTTTCCCACATTAAACTCCATTTGCCAGATCTTTGCCCACTCACTCAACCTATCTATATCCATCTGCAACCTCCTCTTGTCCTCTTCACAACATACTTTCCTGCCTATCTTCGTGGCAGCTGCAAATTTAGCTACCATGTCTTCACTCCCCTCATCTTAGTCATTGATGTAAATCATAAAATGTTGAGGCCCAGTACAGACCCCTGTGGGACGTCACTTGTCATATCCTGTGCCACCGTGCCACACAACACACTTGTGAGTAAAATTCTAGGTCATAGAATAAAAGGGAAAGTAGGCACTTGAATAAGAAATTGGCTGAGTGACGGGAAACAGAGAGTAGTGATAATTTGTTATTTTTCAGATTGGAGGAATGTTGGTCATGGAGTTCCCCAGGGGTCAGTGTTGGGACCTTTGCTCTTCCTGATATATATTAATGACCTAGACTGTGGTGTTCAGGCATGATTTCAAAATTTGCAGATAATACAGGTTGGAAATGTTGTCAACTGTGATGGGGATGCTCTTAAAATTCAAAAGGACATAGGCATGCTGGTGGATTGGACAGACAAATGGCAGAAGAAGTTCAGTGAAGAGGTGTGAGGTGATTCATTTTGGCAGGAAAAATATGTTGAGACAGTATAAAATAAAGGGAGACGCTCTAAAGGAGGTGCAGGAACTGAGGGATCTTGGTGTATTTGTACATTTCTCATTGAAGATGGCAGGGCATATTGAGAGACCAGTTAATAAAACATATTGTATTTTAGGCTTTACTAATAGGGACATTGAGTACAAGAGTAAGAAGGTCGTGTTGATCTTGTATAAGACACTAGCTGGGCCTGATCTGGAGCACTGCATCCATACTTGAGGAAAGATGTGAAGGCATTGGAGAGAGTACAGAGGAGAATGATTCCAGGGATAAAGAACTGTAGTTGTGAGGATAGATTGGAGAGCTTGGGAAAAAAGAAGGCTCAGAGGAGGATTGATAGAGGTATTCAAGATCCTGAGGGGTATGACCAGGGTAAATAGTGAGAAACTGTTCCCACTCAAAAGAACATCAAGAACCAGAAGACACAGATTCAAAATATTTGGCAAAAGGAATAAATGTGATGTGAGGAAAATTTTTTTCATCCAGAGGGTGGTTGGAGTCTAGAACAAACTTTCTGAAAGGGTGGTGGAGGCACCCTACCTCAATCGAGGTATTCAAAGGGGAATTGGATTGCTACCTGAAAAGAGAGAATGTGCAAGGTTACGGGGATAAGGCAGGGGAGTGGGATTAGGTGGAATGCTCTTTCAGAGACCCAGTGCAGAGTCGATGGGCTGAATGGCCTCTTTCTGCACTGTAAAGGCACTGTGAAAGGGCGGAGGAAGCAGAGTCTTTGAATATTTTTAATGCAGAGCTAGAAAGACTCTTGATTAACAAGGGGTGAAAGTTTATTGGGGATAGGCAGAATTTTTTTTTCATTCATTCACTGGATGTGGGCTTCACTGGCTGGGCCAGCATTTATTGACCATCACTAGCTGCTCTTGAGAAGGTGGTGGTGAGCTGCCTTATTGAACCGCTGCAGTCCATGTGGTGTAGGTACACCCACAGTGGTGTTAGCAAGGGAGTACCAGGATTTTGACCCAGCGACAGTGAAGGAAGACGATATATTTCCAGGTCAGGATGGTGAGTGACTTGGAGTGGAACTTCCAGGTGGTGGTGTTCCCATCTATCTGCTGCCTTTGTCCTTCTAGATGGTAGCAGTTGTGGGTTTGGAAGGTGCTGTCTAACGATCCTTGGTGAATTCCTGCAGTGCATCTTGTAGATGGTACTGTGCGTCGGTGGTGGAGGGAGCGAATGTTTGTGGATGTGGTGCCAATCAAGCAGGCTCCTTTGGGGTTGTGGGGCTGAGCTTACATTCAGATCTGCCATGAACTTATTGAATGGCAGAGCAGGCTCGAGGGGCCGGGTGGCCGACTGCTGCCCCTAATTCGTATGTTCGTATGTGTGACACCTTCTGAGCAGTTGCTGGGGTGCTCTGCCTCATCTGTTGAGGCACCGGAACCTCTTTCTCAGGATCGCTATGGTGTGCTCCACCTAGCCCCATTTTGCAACATGAGCCTCTTTGTATCTTCTCTCAGCAGTAGTCTGAGGGTCATCAGTCACATCCTTTGCAGGTAGCCCTTGTCCCTGGAAAATGTCAGGGATCTGAGACCTGCTGAGGATGTACTAGTTGTGGCCACTTCCAGGGTAACTTGCACAAAAATGCATTCTTTATGGTCACAGACCAGCTGAACATTGAGAGAATGGAAGCCTTTGCGGTTCACCTATTGGATGCACTGCTTGTTGCCAGGGAGATTTAAGAGTTAGGTGAGCGTAGTCGATGGAACCCTGCACCTGTGGTAAATCAGAAATCTCAGCAAATCCCAGTGCTTTTGCTTCCTGGCTCACCTGATTTCTGTCAAAGTTGACAAAGTTGTGTGCCTTGGCGAAAATTGCATCCATGACCTTCTGGATACATTTGTGGATGGAGGCTTGTGAGATCCTGCACAGGTCCTCAGTGGAGTCCTGGAAGGAGCCACTGCAGTAGAAATTGAGCATGGTGGTCACCTTCACTGCCACTGGCAGTGGATGCCCTCCAAATCACCAGGCGCCAAATCCTGCAGAAGGTGGCATATGTGAGTGACCAGTTCCCTTGACATGCGCAGTCACTGGCAACACTGGTTCTCGCTTATCTGCAGTTAGCAGAAGTGCCGTCTATTGACCCTAGGTCTAGTGAGGCGCCTATGAATGACAGCTCTCTGGGGTTCATCCTCTGTATACAGAGGAGGCCCTGCCACCTCATGGTCCTCCCTTTGGCGAGACATGCACCACTGTCACATTCTTCTCTGTCTTCTCCCCTGCTTATAAAAAGTGAAGCAGACAGCAAGATCACCAGGCTTCGTCTTCCTGATGGTGTCCTCACTGCAGTATCAAAGAGAGAGAATGTGAAGGTCAGCGATTGTCTCCTAAGGACCGCTCTCGGTCAAGTCATCACCTGTGGCTGCCTCTGAAGGCCCCTTTATACATGCTGGAGAGCCCTGGCCACCCCATGGATGCCCAGTGTTTAGTGGTTGATCAAAACCCCACCTAGCACCGCCCCACACCACATGACCAAGTGATGATAGCTTCAGGCACTCGACCGTATCCTGAACTCTCATCTCAGGCGCAGGCATTGTCCTAACCTGCATTACAAAGCTTCACGGTTTGCTTGGACAATGAGGGTGACTTTTTAATGTCTACTTAAACGTAATGCAAAGGATTAGGAGCACCCCTCCATCAGTTTTCCATGCCACCTTTCCCAAGGGGATTCTGAAGCTTGCCCAGTTGCCCATTGGTCCTGGAGCAGCATAGCATTCATTCGATTTTGAAGTCTGCTCGTGAAGGGTTAAAAGTAGAGGGGCAATCACTGGCACTCTCAGGAATTAGTACTGCTTGAGTGGGCACAATTACTTGACTAGCCTGACTCAAAGCATGTCAACTGAGCTCAAGCTGAATGGTCACAGCTGTGGACGAGTGCTCATCTTTGACATGTTTTTCCATTTGCCCAGCCATTTTCTTCCACCCCCAGCATTTGTTAGTGTGTAACCTTCAGTCTGTGCTGCCATGAGCCCCCCTTGCACTGTTGCCCTAACTCCGATGTTCCCTTGTCCCTCTTCTCGCTGGCACTGTTGCCCTAGCCCCAAAGTCCCCTTCTCTCCAGCATTGTTGCCCTAGCCCCATGGTCCCCTTCTCTCCAACACTGTTACCCTAGCCCTGAGATCCCCTTCTCTCCAGCACTGTTGCCCTAGACCTGAGGTCCCCTTCTCTCTGGCACTATTGCTCTAGCCCAGCACCACAAGCCAGCCACGAATAAGCCACTGTGGAGACTTGCCTGTGACCCCTGTTAGAATCATATCTCTCAGGACTGAGTTTTTCTTTTACAAAATAGAAGGACATGGCATGATCTGGACAACTTGGTGCAAAGGTGGGACCTTTTTTTAAAAGAAGGCCATAAGCTCACCTTTGAACTGTCAACATGCAGGCTTCTTCCAAGAAATCACCTGACCTGTACGGTACTTGAGAAGTAGTTGTTTGTTTGTTTGAACTGCAAAGGATTTTAATTAATGAAGCTGGAAGACAAAAAGGCAATCACATGGCAGAGGCAAACCTTAGGTTTGAACCTGTGGTTTTGCTTTCAGTTTTGTTGGGGAACAAACTGAGGAAGGAAGGCTACCCTAGCTGGCTCCCTCTCTTGACCTTGCCTAAAATTGTGTGTGGCTTTCAAACTGCACCAAGAAAATCATCATCTGAGTGTAACTAGTCTGCATTTGGACCTGCAAAGCTGAAATCAGTTCACAGAATCACATAGTGCAGTAGAGGCCCTTCGTCCCATCGAGTCTGCACCGACACGCGAGAAACACCTGACCTACCTACCTAATCCCATTTATCAACACTTGGTCCATAGCCTTGAATGTTATGACATGCTAAGTGCTCTTCCAGATACTTTTTAAAGGATGTGAGGCAACCCGCCTCCACCACCCTCCCAGACAGCGTATTCCAGACTGTCACCACCCTCTGGGTAAAAAGGTTTTTCCTCACATTCCCCCCTAAACCTCCTGACCCTCACCTTGAACCTGTGTCCCCTCGTGACTGACCCTTCAACTAAGGGGAACAGCTGCTCCCTCTCCACCCTGTCCATGCCCCTCATTGTCTTGTACACCTCGATCAGGTCACCCCTCAGTCTCCTCTGCTCCAACAAAAACAACCCAAGTCTATCCAACCTCTTCATAACTTAAATGTTTCATCCCAGGCAACATCCTGGTGAATCTCCTCTGACTGTGTGTGTGCCTGTGTGTGTGCTGGGGGAATTCTTTAGGAAGACAGATAGTTACACTGCCCGAGTACAATTGTGTGTTAACCAGTACTTGCAATTTGTTAAAATAAGTTTTGTTTTAAAATAAATTAAACATTGAGTTTTTTTGAGTGTTCCTTTTCTTCTGGTTACTAAAAGTATAAGTACTCAATTAGCCATTTCAGTGAGAAAATTAAACATTTCACTTAATGGTACAGCCTGCGGAGTCATGGGGCTTGATAATTCGCACACTCCTGATTGAAACACCACCCCGACCCCGACCCTGACCCTGACCCCGACCCCGGAATCTGTGGAGCCACTTCCTTGCAAGCGCTGCGCTAAATTTTGTGCACTCATCTCCGAATGCCCATCAAAATTCAAGGTGCCAGGTTCATGCCTTTTAAAGGCAGTTGTAAATTGTGCCATTCTTAAATCACACCAATGTGGGATTTAAATTTGATGTTGGGGGGGGCGGGTACGAGTTATCCTGGTGTGTGGCTACAGTCATGATATGCAAATGTATTCAAATTAAGTTCCTGACATTCAATGGCGGGAAACTCAGACCATCAATGACAGGGGGAGGGGACAATTACTTCCTGGATTTACATCGCTGGGAAATGCGCCAAGGGCCTTCTCACGAGATTTTACAGTCTCCCCACCGAACATGCCCATTCTGATTGGACGCAGAAAATCCTGGCTCATATCTTGTAAAGAATGGACTAACTTTTCCTCTATCATTTTTGCCATAATTTTCCCCAAAGGCACTGCCTCAGAAATCTTGTTCAAACATCCATTATTATTAAAAGATACTGATTCCCACATCTTGTTTTAAGTAGGTGTCCTACACAATCTATTAAGACTCTACTAAACACTTCTCCAAAAGCTGGTATCAGAATTAAGGGTGCAAGTTTAATTGATGACTGGAGTTTCCCCACTACCTGACGTGTATGACATATCTGGCAGCATTTAACCACATTTTACACAATCCCAGCCAATAAAAATGTCACTGTATTTTAGACTGCATTTTCCTAATCCCTAAATGACCTGCCATTGGAATTTTGTGAGTCACTCATAAAATTTATTTACGATACCCAGGGTGTTCCAGGATTTTGACCCAGCGACATTGAAGGAACGGCGATATATTTCCAAGTCAGGATGGCGAATAGATTGAATGGAAACTTCCTATGGATGGGAACTTCCCATGTATCTTCTGCCCTTGTCCTAGATGGTAGTGGTTTTGGGTTTGGAAGGTGCTGCCTAAGGAGTCTTAGTGAGTTTGTGCAGTGCATGTTGTAGATGATACACACTGCTGCAACTGTTTGTTGGTGGTCGAGGGAGTGAATGTTTGTGGAAGTGGTGCCAATAAAGCTGGATGGTGTCAAACTTCTTTAGTATTGTTGCAGCTGCACTCATCCAGGCAAGTGCAGGGTATTGCATCACACTCTTGACTTGTGCCTTGTAGATAGTGGACAGGCTTTAGGGAGTTGGAAGGTAAGTTACTCGCCGCGGGATTCCTAGCCTCTGAACTGCCCCTGTAGCCACAGTATTTATGTTGCTCATCAAGTCCAGTTACTGGTCAATATTAATCCCCAGGATGTTGGTAATGGGGGATTCAGCAATGGTAATGCTGTTGAACAATGGTTTGATTCTCTCTAGTTGGAGATGGTCTTTGCTTGACACTTGTGTGGTGTGAGTGTTCCTTGCCACTTTGAAGCCCAAGCCTTGATATTGTCCAAGTCTTGCTGCATTTAGACACGGACTACTTCAGTATCTGAGGAGGCGCAAATGGTGCTGAACATTGTGTGATCATCAGCGAACATCCCCACTTCTGACCTTATGATGGAAGGAAGGACCACTACCATCTAGAAGGACAAGGGCAGCAGGTAGATGGGAGCACCGCCGCCTGGAAGTTCCTCTCCAAGCCACTCACTTTCTTGACTTGGAAACATATCGTCTTTCCTTCACTGTCACTGGGTCAAAATCCTGGAACTCCCTCCCTGACAGCACTGTGGGTGTACATACACCACATGGACTGCAGCGGTTCAAGAAGGCAGCTAAACAACCACCTCCCCAAGGGAAATTAAGGATGGGCAGTAACTGCTGGCCCAGCCAGCAATGTCCACATCCCATCAATGAATAAAAAAAATGATGAAGCAGCTGAAGATGGTTGGGCCTAGGACACTACCCTGAGGAACTCCTGCAGTGATGTCCTGCAACTGAGTTGATTCTCCTCCAACACCCACAACCATTTTCCATTGTACTAGATATGATTCCAACCACCAGCGAGTTTTCCTCCGATTCCTATTGACTCCAGTTTTGCCAAGGCTCCTTGATGCCATACTTGGTCAAATGCTGCCTTGATGTCAAAGGCAGTCACTCTCACCTCACCCCTGGAGCTCAGCTCTTTTGTCCATGTTTGAACCAAGGCTGTAATGAAGTCAGAAGCTGAGTAACCCTGGCAGAAACCAAACTGAGCATCAATCAGCAGGTTATTGGGAAGTGCTTGATAGCACTATTGATTACCCCTTTCATCTCTTTACTTGTGATCAAGAGTAGACTGATGGGGTGGTAATTGGCTGTCCGGAATTTGTCCTTTTTATTGTGTACAGTATATACCTGGGCAATTTTTCTCATTGCCGGGTAGACACCAGTGTTGTAGCTGTACTGGAGCAGCTTGGTTAGGGGCGCGGCAAGTTCTGGAGCACAAGTCGTCAGTAATATTGTCGGAATATTGTCAGGGCCCATTGCCTTTGCAATATCCAGTGCCCTCAGCCGTTTCTTGATATCATGTGCAATGAATCGAATTGGCTGAAGACTGGCATCCTTGAAGCTGGGGTTCTCTGAAGGAGGCCAAGATGCATCGTCCACTTGGCCTCCTGGCTGAAGCATTTTGCAAATGCTTCAGCCTTATCTATTACACTTATGTGCTGGGCACCTCCATCATTGAGAATGGAGAAAATTGTAGAGCCTCCTCCTCCAGTGAGCTGTTTAATTGTCCACCACCATTCATGCCTGGATGTGGCAGGACTGCAGAGCATAGATCTGATCTGTTGGTTGTATAATTGCTTAGCTTTGTCTATTGGTTGCTGCTTATGCTATCTGGCATGCAAGTAGTCCTGTGTTGTAGCATCACCAAGTTGCTATCTCATTTTTAGGTGTGCCTGGTGCTGCTCCTGGCATACCCTCCTGCCGTTTCATTGAACCAGGGTTGATCCCCTGGTTTGGTGGCAATGGCGGATTGGGGGATATGCCGGGCCATGAGGCTACAGATTGTGGTTCAGTACAGTTCTCCTGCTGATGTTGGCCCACACTGCCTCATGGATGCCCAGTCCAGTTTTTTGATCTGTTCAAAATCTATCCCATTTAGCACGGTGGTAGTACCACACAACACGATGGAGGGTATTCTCAATGTGAGGACGGGACTTCATCTCCACAAGGACTGTGTGGTGGTCACTCCTACCGATACTGACATGAACCGATGCATCTGATGCAGGCAGATTGGTGAGGATGAGGTCAAGTGTGTTTTTTCCTCTTGTTGGTTCCCTCACCACCTGCTGCAGACTCAGTCTAGCAGCTATGTCCTTTAGGACTTGGCCAGCTCGGTCTGTGGTGGTGCTACCGAGCCACTCTTGGTGGTGGACATTGAAGTCCCCCACCCATACTACATTCTGCACACTTGCCATCCTCAGTGCTTCTTCTAAGTGGTCATCGACATGGTGGCGTACTGATTCATCAGCTGAGGCAGGGGGTGGGGGTGATGGTACATGGTAAATCAGCAGAAGGTTTCCTTGCCCATGTTTGCCTGATGCTATGAGACTTCATGGAGCCCAGAGTAGATGTTGAGGACTCCCAGGGCAACTCCCTCCCAACTGTATACCACTGTGCCTCCACCTCTGCTGGTTCTGTCCTGCCAGTGGGACAGAATATATCCAGGGATGATGATGATGGTGGTGTCTGGGGCATGATCTGTAAGTAATGATTCCATGAGTATGACTATGTCAGCTGTTGCTTAATCAGTTTTGTGTGACAGCTCTCCCAATTTTGGGACAAGCTGCCAGATGTTAATAAAAAGGACTTTGAAGGGTTGACAGGGCTGGTTTGCAGTTGTCGTTTCTGGTGCCTAGGACGATGCCAAGTGGTCCATCCAGTTTCATGAAAAGGTGAATATCCTTTCTAAAGTCACTTGTGGGTTAGGTGTGCACTTTGCAAGCCACAAAATAGGACAGCTTAGGTTTTCCTGAGCCCAGAAGAAAATTTGGTCCCATGTACTTTGAAACATCATTTAATAAATAAGAGTAAATTTCAACATCATGAACCATAAGCTTCTTGAGGTTTTAATAACTCAACAGAATAGACACCAATGGATAGAAATCTGATGGGTCCAAACATATTTTTCTGATCAGTTACTCCTAAGTTAACACTTATACGAGTTTGTTTTGGATTTCCACCTGTGTAGAGCCAGGGAAAAGTAGCACAGATTCTTCTACCCTATGAACACTCAACAAGGGATGGGTAAGCAAACATTCATGGGAACGCTGAGGAGGAAGCGAATCCTACCAAGTCCAGGGTTGAGTGGCAAATACAATATCAGGCTGTACAATATCAGTCTGACTGCCAAAAAGCTTCATGAGAAAAGAGAATGTAATGAAATTAAAAATATCTGAATGAACATTTTTATAAAATTGTTCAAAGTATGAGTAAAGTAACTAATATTTAATTAAATTTGCAGATCACAGAAATGGTTAAAGCAGTGAAAACATTTTCTGCATTGAAGAATTCTACAATTGAAGGAATCGAGATTCTGACAATCAAATTCCAGAATATCTATGTAAACCTGAAGAAGAGTCATTATGACATTCTTGATCCTCGGAAGAAAGAGTTCAATTCAGACAATGCTGTATTCATGAAACAAATCTTCGATTTAGAGGTAACAGCAGAGTCAGTGAGAATATACTCCATCAGCAAAGCATTTCTAATTTTGCCTTATTAACTTAAATTTACCCTCCTCTCTGTACTTTAATTTTCCATTTTTTTTGCCTTTCTTTCACTAAGCCTCATACCTCTAGATATTGTCATTTAGTTAAAAATGTAAGGTGGTGGGATTTCTAATTTGGGAATTCATGAAATTATTTTACAGTGACTGGACTTTCTTTCCCCTGACTGGGGAATCTAAAATAAGGAGTAATAGACCAAGGATTAATAGGTTGTCCATTTACTACTGAAAAGAGGAGAATTCTCTTCATTCGGAGAGTTGTGAATGTTTGGAATTCTCGACCTCATATGGGTGCTCATTCATTGAGTGTACTCAAAACTGAGATTGTATTATGATCTCGGTGGAGATGGTAACTTTTAAAAAGAAATTCAGGCTCCCGCTTATTAACTGAAAGAATTATGCCATAAATTTACACGTTTAAAAAAACAAACTTTTACTGTACAAGAGTCAAAGAAAAAGTGAATGCTACTAATTCAGTACTATGTTTCATAAACACTTACACTTTACGTCTCATTCATCCAGAATTGCTTCATCCAATTCCAGGTCACAAGAAGTCAGAGCCTATCCTAACAGGCAATAGGCGCAGTACACCCAGGACAGGACCAACCCATCACAGGGCACACACTCACAGGGTAACAATTTACCATAGCCAATCCACCTAACCAGCATGTCTTTGGATGGTGGGAGGAAACCAGAGCACCCATTGGAAATCCATGCAGACACAGGGAGATCGTGCAAACTGCACACTGACACCTGAGGCCAGGGTGGACCCAGGTCCCCAAAGCTGTGAGGCAGCAACGCACAATTGTGCCGCCCTATGCTTTACACCTGAAAATCTCAACAGCACACTCCCTGTACAACTTTGATTTCCACACAAGCTCTGCCATACTTTATGGATAAGGGGGCATATGGAGAGGAGGCTATGCCAGAGTGAGTTATAGACTGAATGTGTAGTTGGCAATTTGGTTTACATGGTAAGTTCTGGTAAGTTTTTTTTCTGAAGCTTAAATATAGATTAAAAGTCAGGCTCTGACAAAATTTTCAACCTTCAAATGAATTAAAAAGCCTGTTAAACTGGGAGATACCTGCAAGTAACAATTCTTTGTCAATCAGCTCAAAGCAGTTGGTTAAATAGGCATTAATTACTGTAGCAGGATTACTAGGATTAATTACTGTAGCTAATCGAGTTAGTGATTCATCAGATGTTCTAGAAAAGCAGATAGGTTTCTTTATACTGCATGGAGTAAAGAATGCATAGACAGTAGCTATGCTGGAGTGAGATGTAGATAGAATGTGCAGTTGGGAATTTGGTCTATGTGGAAATTTGATGCAGATGTGCAAAAAGGTAATTCTTTACTTTTATTTCTCAGCCTCTAGTAGTTGGTGAGTTTTCTTCCTTTGTCACAAAGCTAGGAGAATGCAACTTTCTGTTACATTAGTCGTGTAAATTATTAACTAATTGACTAATGTTAGACAGAAATGGCAGTGTTGGTCTTTAGCTCTGACTCCAGCACTTTAGAATCTGTGGAATGCACTGTAGTCCTGGACAACCTATCTGCAGTAAATGTCTGCAGCTAAGACAACTTTGGCTTAGATTTGCTGAGCTGGAGTCTGAATTGTGGACATTATGGGGCATCAGGGAGGGGGGAAGAGTTACCTGGACACTTTGTTCCAGGAGGCAGTCACACCCCTTAGGTTTGACAGAACTTTAGAGTTGGTCAATGGCCAGGGACAAAAGGTGTAAGTGAGTTAGGCAGATATGGAATCCAGCATGCAGTGATGGAGGAGACTCAGGACGGAATTGTCCCAGATTTGCGCTAAGCGCGGTAGAGGGCGGGTAAAATTATGTTTTGCCCGTGGGCTGCAGAGGCAGCTTTTCACACTGTATCAGCCCAAACCCACCGCATTAATTATGCATTCCCGGGAAACATGCCGTTTCCATGGTGGGCGGGCTCTCATTTGCCCACCACATCACCACCTTGCCGCTTCAGCACGCCAGGCGCCATATTTAATGTCCAGCAACGTGCACACATCGCAGTCCTTCCAGCCCACGATTGCTGCAAAGATATAGGCGGAAGGGGCCACAAAAGACACCACTATCCTGCTGCGAGGGTATACAGGCAGCGAAGCAGCTACCTCAATATGTCTGAGCTGCAGTGCCGAGGGAGGCTCCGTTTCTCAAGGAAGACAGTCAACACTATCTGTCAGGTGATTGGGCCTGAGATCTGCACTAACAGTGTGGGTGGACACCCCAGCCAGTGGCTCTGAAGGTCACAGCTGCCCTCAACTTCTATGCCTCTGGCTCCTTCCAGGGCTCACTGGGTGATCTTTCGCGGTGTCTCCCAATTAGCTGTCCACATTTGTGTCAAGCAGGTTACAGACGCTCTGTTCAGCCGTGCATTGACCTTCATCCACTTCTGTTGGGACCAGGCAAACCAGACACAGTGAGCCAAAGGCTTTGCGGCAATTGCTGGCTTGCCCTGCGTCCAGGGTGCAATAGACTGCACACATGCGGCCTTTAAGGCGCCAGCAGGTGAGCCTGGTGCCTTCGTCAACAGGAAGGACCTCCACTCCATGAATGTGCAGATAGTGTGTGATCACAGGATGCTGATTTTACAAATCTGTGCAAGGTACTCAGGCAGCTCCCATGATACCTACTTCCTCAGACACTCCAAGATTCTGGGGCTCTTCAGTGCTCCAGCCCGGCTTGACAGATGGCTGCTGGGTGACAAGGGCTATCTCCTCAGAAGGTGGCTCATGATGCTTCTCCGCCATCCAAGAACAGAAGCTGAGCAGCGGTACGATAGGAGCCACGCATCCACAAGGGCTGTGGCGGAGAGAACCATCGGTCTTCTCAAGATGCACTTCCGATGCCTGGACCGCTCAAGGGGCGCACTTCTGTACCCCCCAGATCGTGTGTCGGTGATAGTGGTTGCATGCTGCGCTCTCATAATCTTGCGCTGGAAAGGGGGGACACAGTGGATGATGAAGACGTCGATGTTGTTGCTGCGGATGCACACGATGAGTCCAGCAGTGAGTCCGAGGATGAACATGCACAGGGAAATGCTGAAGGGGTAGATGCTGACCCGGACAACACTGCAGGGACACCCAGGAGGCTTTAATCCAACGAACCTTCAGCTAGCACATCACAAATGGACCTCCAGGACAAGCCTGGGCTGTAGGTTCCTTGCTCGACACCTGTGCAAAATCTGCCAGGTTAGGAATAGTAACTAAGGGCCTTGTGAATAAAGCTGAGTGTCCCAACAAAACACTCATTACGTTTTTGGAAACCATACACATGCAGAAGAAAAGGGGCACACTCAGCCATAGTGACATATCTGAATTTAATATGTCAAGCAAACAAACTTATGCAAAAAAAAAGACAATGGTGTTACAAATCAGATCAAATCGTAAGGACCTCATCTTGGGCCAACACAAGCACCAGTAAATCATCTGTAGTGTGCCTAAGGTGCCTTATGTTTTTGTTTCCGGGTTTTGCATCTTGGTCTGGCCCATCGCTCAGAGTAGCAGCTCAGATAGCCTGCTGACTCTGCTGTCCTGTTGGCCTCGATGACCTTGGTGGTCGTCCTCTGGTGCATGGAGCCTGTGCTGGCTCTGCCTGGGAGAGAGCTGCCAGTTCCACAGCTGCCATCTCCCCAGTCGCAGCCTCACCAGATGCTACCGTCACTGGGAGGGGAGCAGAGGAGCTGCTGCCCTCGTCCGGAGCACCTAGAGAGGTGCCCGCAGGGACAACAGGCAGCTGCTGCGCCGACGTGAGGTCTCTTCGGAACTCCCTGTTCACTGTGGATGGATGGGCACCGAGCTGGGAAACTTGATGCCCGACATCTCACACACTGGCAATGACCAGCTGAGGTCAATGCTAATGTGAGGGCTTGCTGGTCAGACCACATCCCCAGGAAGCCCTGACAGGTCTCCTGGAGGATCCTCTCCACGGGAGTCACCACGCTCTACATGGACGACGCATGACGCTCAGACATGTGGCTCATTGCTTCGGCGATCGTCTGCATAAACTCCTCCACCACGGAGACCAAGCCAAGCATTTCCTCATGTATCTCTCCCAGATGCTCCTGCACACCCGGCCGCAGTTCCTGCCTCTGCTGCTTCACGGAATACTCCAGAGGCACATCATCAGGCACCGACTGAGCATGTGCCTGGTCCCATGAAGTCCTCCGACTGCTGGCGCCATGGGCACTCTGCCTCTGCCAGCTCCTCCAGTGACTGTGAAGTGCCCTCACCACTGTACCCCAGGACACTAGCTGACATTCGAATTCCCACAAAGATGCTAGTATCTGTGCTGGTACCTGCCTCGCAGAGATGGTGTGACACTGATGAGACTTCAGGTCCCTCAGGTGTGAGAGGGGGCCTCTGCTGCTCCACCTCCTGGCCCTGCTCCAATGATGCTGAAAGGAAGAACAAGGACAGTGGATGAGTTAACGTGGGGACAATGACAAAGTGCATCCCTGTCCCCCGGATCATTATGCACTCATCCTTCCATAAGCAATGGTCAAGCCATGTTGCAAAATTAAATCAATTAACATTTGGCATGGCTATGGCTGTTGGGAGAACAATGCTGACCTCTCTGTTGGGCATAAATACCTAGCCGTGGCACCCCAGCCTCAGCGACACCAGTGGACCTCGGTGCATGGCGCCTCTCTAGATCCAGGGCCTCCTGCTCAAAGCGGTTAAGAATGGTGATCCGTGCCTGGCCACCACCAGTCCTCACACACTCTGCTGCATTATGAGCATTCTTCTCCTGAAAATGAGAGAGGGGCATTGATTAATGCAATTTGCACAAGGACTCTCTTCATGCACGGCCCACCCCAACCAGAGTGGGACATACGAGGGCTACAGTGACTCCTCAACCCACTGCTGCCAAACACTCACACCCCGCCCCCCAGATACATGTTGCCTACATCACATGCGCCACATGGTATATCCTTCCATAACAAGGAGGCGCAAGCACGTGGAGCGCAGAGCGCAGCAGATGGTTCGTTGCCACAACACCTTGAAGCACCCCTCCCAACATGTCATCACCCTGACTTGGATATGTCCTGCAGTTCAAGCACAGCACCTAGGTGCAGCTTCTCCAGGTTGCCCCCAAACTAGTCATGTGGGACTCAGTGTAACACATGCTGTGGGGGCAAAACACATCTCTTCATCATGGTCTGAGGCTGACCTCAGCATGGGCAATATCTGCTGGCCCACCTAGCAAAGGACACATGCCGTCAATGATCCAATGCAGTCACTACACTCAGACTTGGGAGGCTATGGAGGGTGGGGGCAGCAGGGGGGTAAGCCTAACTGCTGGGTTAAATAACCAATGCCAACATGGTACTCAACTTGCCAGAGCCCAACGAGTCATTGAAGCGCTTGCAACACTGGATCCATGTGTGCTGCACCACACTGTGGGAGCTCACCACCTCCTCCCAGGTACGTTTCGTCATGTCGGGGGGGGGCCTCCTCCTACCCTGGGGAATCAGCATCTCCCGCCGTGCTGCCACCTCCTTGAGGAGGGCAGCAAGGCAGTCATCTGAAAAATGAAGGGCACACTGGCCCTCCGCCCTACTCCCCCCCTCCCGGCCTGGCCTGCCCCGAAGGGCTACACTCCGGACTTACATGAACTTCATTGCCCCTCTGCCCAGCCCTTCGCCCAGCCATTGCGATGTTGCCAGAGCCTTCCTTTATCCAGGCCGCTGGGTCGCCATTGGACCTAGCGGGCTGAGTGCGCCTGCTGCTGCCCGCCCACTCCCCCTATGCATTGGTGTCGTGAAGTACGTTGGGCGGGCCTTAATCGGCCCGCCTGCATTAAATGGCAGCACGGACCAGATCGCGAGTGGCTCCCGCTCCACCCCCCATCCCTGTCAACCAGAAAATCAGCCTCCTCTGTTCCAAGGAGAACAACCCTAATCTATCCAACCTATCCGCATAACTACAATTTTCCAGTCCCAGCAATAGCCTTGTAAATCTCCTCTGTACTCTCTCTAGTGCAATTACATCTTTTCTGTACTGATGTGACCAGAATTGCATGCAGTACTCAAATTGTGGCCTAATTAATGTTTTATGTAACTCAGCATAACCTCTTTGCTCTTATATTCTATGCCTTGGCTAATAAAGGAAAGTATTCTATGTGCCTTCTTAACCATCTTATTTACCTATCCTGTGACCTTCAAGGATCTGTGGACATGCACTCCAAGGTTCCTCACTTCCTCTACACCTCTGTGTCCTCCCATTTATTGTTTATTCCTTCGCCTTGTTTAACCTCCCCAAATGCATCACCTCACACTACTGAGTTGAATTCCATTTGCCACTTTTCTGCCCACCTGACCAGTCCAGTAATATCTTCCTGCACTCTGAGGAGCATTCCTCCTCACTATCAACCAGCAAACCCCTTGATCATGCCCCCGACATTTAAGTCCAAATCATTAATATATATCACAGAAAGCAAGGGACCTAGTACTGAGCCCTGCAGACCCCATTGGAAACAGCATTCCAGACACAAAACACCCATCAACCATTACCCTTTGTTTGCTGCCACTGAGCTAATTTTGTTACCAGCTTGCTAAATTCCCCTGGATCTCAGGGGATATCAAATAATTTTCCCAATAATCCAATAACTTGTCCACTACCGAGTTTAGATTGACTGGCCTGCAATTACTCGGTCTATCCGTCGCACCATTTTTAGACAAAGGTATAAGGTTAGCAGCCTCCCAATCCTCCAGCGGCACACCTATATCCAGTCAGGATTAGAAGATGGTGGTCAGAGCACCCACTATTTCCTCCCTGGCTTCTTTTAACACCCTGGGGTACATTTCATCTGGTGGTGATGATTTATCCACTTTCCAACATGCTAATCCTTTTAATACTTCCTCTCTCCCTATATTTATCACCTTAAATATTTGACACTCCTGCTCTTTAACTAGAAACATATTGAATATTTGAAACATCTCCTCCTTAACTACAACTACAAGTAAAAAAGAAAACTAGAAACTAAACTGATTACCATGCCACACCCTCAGCTGATGAATCAGTGCTCCTCCATGTTGAACATCACTTGGAGGAAGAACTGAGGGTGGCAAGGGCGCAGAATGTTCTCCGGGTGAGGCTCTTCAATGTCCATCACCAAGGGTGGCTTGGTAGCACCGTTCCTGACTGAACCATAAATGACATAGTTGCTAGCCTGGGTCTGCGGCAGGTGGTGAGGGAACCAACAAGAGGGAAAAACATACTTGACTTCATCCTCACCAACCTGCCTGCCACAGATGTATCTGTCCATGACAGTATCGGTAGGAGTAACCACCACACAGTCATTGTGGAGGCGAAGTCCCGCCTTCACATTGAGGATACACCCCATCGTGTTGTGTGGCACAACCGCCATGCTAAATGGGATAGATTTCGAACAGATCTAGCAACTCAAGACTGGGCATCCATGAGGCACTGTGGGCCATCAGCAGCAGCAGAATTGTACTCAAAGACAATCTGTAACCTCATGGCCCGGCATATCCCCTACTCTACCATTACCATCAAACCTGGTGAATGAAGAGTGCAGGAGGGCATGCCAGGAGCAGCAGCAGGCATACCTAAGAATGAGGTGTCAACCTGGCGAAGCTATAAAAGAGAACCAATTGCATGCCAAACAGCAGAGATAGACAGAGCTAAGCAATCCACAACCAATAGATCAGATCTAAGCTCTGCAGTCCTGCCACATCAAGTCATGAATGGTGGCGGACAATTAAACTCCACAAATATCCCATCCTCAATGATGGAGGAGCCCAGCACAGCAGTGCAAAAGATAAGGCTGAAGCATTCGCAACAATCTTCAGCCAGAAATGCCGATTGTATGATCCATCTCGGCCTCCTCCGGAGGTCCCCTGCATCAGAGATGCCAGTTTTCAGCCAATTTGATTCAATCCACATGTTATCAAGAAACAGCAGAAGGCACTGGATACTGCAAAGGCTATGGGCCCTGACAACATTCCAGCAATAGTATTGAAGATTTGTACTCCAGAAAATGCCCAAGTATGCCCTGCACACAAAAAGCAGGGCAAATCCAACCCGGCCAATTACTGGCCCATCAGCCTACTCACCGTCATCAGTAAAGTAATAGAAGGGGTCATCAACAGTGCTATCAAAGGGCGCTTGCTTAGCAATAACCTGCTCACTGACGCCCAGTTGGGGTTCCGCCAGGGCTACTCAGCTCCTGACCTCGTTACAGCCTTGGTTCAAACATGGACAAAAGAGCTGAACTCCCGAGGTTGAGGTGAGAATGACTGTCCTTGACATCAAGGCAGCATTTGACCAAGTGTGGCATCAAGGAGCCCTGGTAAAATTGGAGTCATTGGGAATCAGGGGGAAAACATTCCGCTGGTTGGAGTCATACCTAGCACAAAGGGAGATGGTTGTGGTTGTTGGAGGTCAGTCATCTCAGTTCCAGGACATCACTGCAGGAGTTCCTCAGGGTAGTGCCCTCAGCCAACCATCTTCAGCTGCTTCGTCAATGACCTTCCTTCCATCATAAGGTCAGAAGTGGGGATGTTCGTTGATGATTGCACAATGTTCAACACCATTCACAACTCTTCAGATACTGAAGCAGTCCATGTCCAAATGCAGCAAGACTTGGACAATATCCAGGCTTGGGCTGACAAGTGGCAAGGAACATTTGTGCCACACAAGTGTCAGGCAATGACCATCTCCAATAAGAGAGAATCCAACCATCGCCTCTTGATGTTCAATGGCATTACCATCACCAAATCCCCCACGATCAACATCCTGGGGGTTACCATTGACCAGCAACTGAACTGGACTAGCCACATACTGTGGCTACAAGAGCAGTTCAGAGGCTAGGAATCCTGTGACGAGTAACTCACCTCCCCAAAGCCTGTCCACCATCTACAAGGCACAAGTCAGGAATGTGATAGAATACTCCCACTTGCCTGGATGAGTGCAGCTTCTCCAACATTCAAGAAGCTGAACATCGTCCAGGACAAAACAGTCCGCTTGATTGGCACCACATCCCCAAACATTCACTCCCTCCACCACTGCACGATAGCAGCAGTGCATACCACCTACAAGATGCACTGCAGGAATTCACCAAGGCT
Organism: Carcharodon carcharias; assembly: GCF_017639515.1. Taxonomy (NCBI): domain Eukaryota; kingdom Metazoa; phylum Chordata; class Chondrichthyes; order Lamniformes; family Lamnidae; genus Carcharodon; species Carcharodon carcharias. Next base: position 15,684,208 of record NC_054471.1, read on the forward strand.
CCTTAGACAGCACCTTCCAAACCCATGACCACTACCACCTAGACAGACAAGGGCAGCAGATAGATGAGAACACCGCCAACTGGAAGTTCCCCTCCAAATCACTCACCATCCTGACTTGGAAATATATCGCCGCTTTCTCACTGTCGCTGGGAAAAATCATGACAGCACTGTGGGTATACCTGTGGGTTCAAGAAGGCAGCTCACCACCACCTTCTCAAGGGCAACTAGGGATGGGCAATAACTGCTAGACCAGCCAGCAAGGCCCACATCCCGTGAATGATTTTTTAAAAAGTGGCAAAATAGAGGAAAATGATTTAAAGCTAATCACCATTACAGAGACGTGGATGCAAGGTGATAAAGGTTGTGAAATAAATATCCCAGGGCACACAGTACTCTGGAAAGACAGAAGACTGGCAAACGAGGAGGGGTAGCCCTGATAGTAAAGAATGATGTAAGGACAGTAGTGAGAAGGGATCTGGCCTCAGAAGATCATGAAGTAAAACCAGTATGAGTGGAAATTAGTAATAGCAAGAGTTGGAAAACACTAATGGGAGTAGTTTATAGGGCCCTAACAAGAGTCAAGTTGACAAAACTAGGAAATATATACCCAATTTCTTTAATCTGTCCTCCTACGACAATCCTGCCATATGAACGTATGAATTAGGAGGAGTAGGCCACTCGGCCCTTCGAGCCTGCTCCGTTATTCAAGGAGATCATGGCTGATCTGACTGTAGCCTCAACTCTATATTCCAGCCTAACCCAATAACCTTTCACCCCTTTGCTTATCAAGAATCTATCTACCACTGCCTTTAAAATCTTCAGAAACTCTGCTTCCACCATCTTTTGAGGAAGAGTGTTCCAAAGACTCAAAACCCTCAGAAAACATTTCTCCTCATCTCTGTCTTAAATTTCCTACAAGAGGAAACATCATCTCCACATCCACTCTATCAAGACCACTCAGGATCTTATATGATTCAATCAAGTCATTCTTACTCCTCTAAACGCCAATGGATACAAGTCTAGCCTGCCCAACTGTTCCTCATAAGACAACCAATCCATGGATTAGTTTAGTAAACCTACTCTGAACTGCTTCCAACACGTTTACATTTTCCTTAAATAAGGGGACCAATATTGGACCATAGTATTCCAGATATGGTCTCACCAATGCCCTGTATAACTGAAGCATAACCGCCTTACTTTTGTATTCAATTGCCCTCGCAATAAACGTTAACATTCTATTAACTTTCCTAATTACTTGCTGCATCTACATATCAGCCTTTTGTGATTCATGCACTAGGACCCCTAGAACCCTCCGTATCTCAGAGCTCAGCAAACTCTCACCATTTAGACAACATGCTTCTTTTTTTTAATCTTTCCTGTCAAAATGGACAATTTCACACTTTCCCATATTATACTTATTTATATCCCTTTTTAGCCTCCTTGTGACCTCTTCACATCTTGCTATCCCACCAATCTTTGTGTCATCAGCAAATTTAGCAACCATACCTAGAACCATGGAAAATTTACTTTGCAGAAAGAGGCCATTCAGCACATCGTGTCTGCGCTGGCCACAAAGAGAAAAAGAAAATAGCCCCTCATTTTAATCTCACTTTACAGCACCTGGTCTGTTACAGGTTACAGCACTTCAGATGTAGATCCAGGTATCTTTTAAATGAGTTGAGCGTTTCAGTCTCAACCACCAACTTAGGCAGTGAATTCCAGACATCCACCATGCTCTGGGTGAAAACGTTTTTCCTCATGTACCCTCTAATCCTTCTACCAATCACCTTAAATCTATGCCCCCTTGTAATTAACCCCTCAGCTAGAGGAAACAATTATTTTCTGTCTACCTTAACTAGGCCCCTCAATTTTGTACACCTCAACTGGGTCACCCCTTAGCCTCCTCTGTTCTAAGGAAAACAACCCTAGCCTATCCAATCTCTCCTCATAGCTGCAATTTGCAAACCCTGGCACCATTCTTATAAATCTACTCTGCACTCTCTCCAGAGCAACAATATCGTTCCTGTAATGTGGTGACCAGAAGTGTACAAAAAATTGCAGCTGTGGTCTAACCAACGTTTTATATAGTTTCATCATTACGCCCCTTCTTTTGTTTCCAATACCTCGCACAATAAAGGAAAGCATTCCATATGCTTTCTTGACCATCTTGTCCACTTGTCCTAACAGCTTTAAGGACCTGTGGACATGCACTCCAAGGTCTTTCACTTTCTCAACCCCTCTCAATAACTTCCTCTTCACTGAGTATTCCCTTGCATTGTTTTCCCTCCCCAAATGCATTACCTCACTCTTTTCCGGATTGAATTCCACTTCTCTGCCCACTCAACCAAACCACTGATATAATTCTGGAGTCGACTGCTATCCTCTTCACTATCAACTACACGGCCAATTTTTGTGTCATCTCCAAATTTCCAAATCATGCCCACAACATTTAAGTCTAAATCATTAATATACACAACAAACAGTGAGGGCCCCAACACTGAGCCCTGTGGAACACTACTGGAAACCGTTTTCCATTTGCAAAAACTTCCATCGACCATTACCCTTTGTTTCCTGTCACTGAGCCAATTTTGGATCAACCTGGCACCTTCCCCTGTATCCCATGAGATCTTACTTTCTTGACCAGTTTGCCACGTGGGACCTTGTCAAATGTCTTATAGAAATCCATGCAGACAACATCCACTACACTACCTTCATCAATCCTCCTTGTTAATTCCTCTAAATGTTCTATTAAGTTAACAAGACATGATCCTCCTCTAACAAGTCATGCTGACTATCCCTGATCAATCCATGCCATTCTAAGTGACAGTTTTTTCTGTCTCTCAGAATTGTTTCCAATAACTTTCCCACCATCGAAGTCAGGCTGACCAGCCTATAATTTCCTGGCATATCCCTTGCGCCCTTTTTAAAAAATGTACAATGTTTGCCTCCAATCCTCTGGGACCTTGCCTGTATCTAGTGAGGATAGGAAAATGATCTTCAGAGCATCCACTATTTCCTCCCTGGCTTCCTTCAATAAGCTGGGATACAATCCATCTGGCCCTGCCCATTCTCCTAACCTGTCCAAATCCTTCTGCAGCTTCCCCGCCTCCTCAATACTACTTGTCACTCCACTGTCTCTCAGAATTGTTTCCAATAACTTTCCCACCATCGAAGTCAGGCTGACCAGCCTATAATTTCCTGGCATATCCCTTGCGCCCTTTTTAAAAAATGTACAATGTTTGCCTCCAATCCTCTGGGACCTTGCCTGTATCTAGTGAGGATAGGAAAATGATCTTCAGAGCATCCACTATTTCCTCCCTGGCTTCCTTCAATAAGCTGGGATACAATCCATCTGGCCCTGCCCATTCTCCTAACCTGTCCAAATCCTTCTGCAGCTTCCCCGCCTCCTCAATACTACTTGTCACTCCACCTATCTTTGTATCAACTGCAAACTTAGCCAGGATGCCCTCAGTTCCTTCATCTAGATCATTAATGTATAAAGTGAAAAGTTGTGGTCCCAACACTGACCCCTGCAGAACTCCTCTAGTCACCAGCCGCCATCCTGAGAAGGACCCCCTTATCCCCACTCTCTGCTTCCTGCCAGACAGCCAATCTTCTATCCATGCAAGAACCTTGTCTCTAACACCATGGGCTCTTATCTTACTGAACAGCCTCTTGTGTGGCACCTTGTCAAAGGCCTTCTGGAAATCCAAGTAGATAACATCCATTGGCTCTCCTTTGTCTAACCTACTTGTTACCTCCTCAAAGAATTCTAACAGATTTGTCAGGCATGACCTCCCCTTGATAAAACCATGCTGACTTTGCCCTATTTTACTATGCACTTCCAAGTATTCTGAAATCTCATCCTTAATAATGGACTCTAAAATCTTACCAACGACCGAGGTCTGGCTAATCGGCCTGTAATTTCCCGTCTTTTGCCTCACTCCCTTCTTAAACAGGGGGGTTACATTAGCGATTTTCCAGTCCTCTGGGACCCTCCCTGACTCTAGTGATTCCTGAAAGATCACCACTAATGCCTCCACTATCTCTTCAGCTATATCCTTCGGAACTCTGGGGTGTAATCCATCTGGTCCAGGTGATTTATCCACCTCCAGACCTTTCAGTTTTCCTAGCACCTTCTCCTTGGTAATGGTCACCATACTCACCTCTGCCCCCCTGACTCTCTTGAACTTTAGGGATGTCACTCGTGTCTTCCACTGTGAAGACTGACGCAAAGTACCTATTCAGTTGCTCCGCCATTTCTTTGTTCCTCACTACTACTTCTCCAGCGTAATTTTCCAGCGGCCCAATGTCCACCTTTGCCTCTCTCTTACCCGTTATATATCTAAAAACACTCTTGCAATCTTCTTTTATATTAATGGCTAGTTTACCCTCATATTTAATCTTCTCCTTCCCTATTTCTTTTTTTGGTTGTCCTCTGTTGGTCTTTGTAGGCTTCCCAATCCCCTGGTTTCCCACTGCTCTTCGCCGCATTGTATGCTTTCTCTTTAGCTTTTATGCTGTCCCTGACTTCCCTTGTCAACTATGGTTGCCTTGTCCTCCCTTTAGTATGCTTCTTCTTCCTAGGGATGAATTTTTGCTGTGTCTCCCAAATTACTCCCAGAAACTCTTGCCATTGCTGTTCCACTGTCTTTCCTGCTAGGTTCATCTCCCAGTCAATTCTGGCCAGCTCCTCCCTCATGCCTCTGTAGTTGCCTTTATTCAACTGTAACACTGTTACATCTGATTCAGCTTTTTCCTCTCAAATTGCAGGGTAAATTCTATCATATTATGGTCACTTCCCCCTAAGGGTTCCTTCACCTTAAGCTCCCTTATCAAATCTGCCTCATTACACTCAATCTAGCATTGCCCGTTCCCTAGTGGGCTCCACCTCAAGCTGCTCCAAAAAGCCATCTCGTAGACATTCCACAAATTCCTTTTCTTGGGATCCACTACCAACCTGATTTTCCCAGTCTATCTGCATATCGAAATCCCCCATGATCACTGTAACCTTGCCTTTCTTACACGCCTTTTCTATCTCCTGGTGTATCTTGTGCCCCACATCCTGACTACTGTTCAGAGGCCTGTACTTAACTCCCATTATGGTTTTTTTACCTTTGCGATTCCTCAACTCTACCCACACAGATTCTAGATCATCTGACCTACATCATTTCTTGCTATCGATTTAATTTCATTTCTTACTAACGAAGCAATCCCACCTCCTCTGCCAACCTGCCATCTTTTCGATAGGATGTATATCCTTGGATATTTATCTCCCAGTCCTGATCCCCTTGCAGGCATGTCTCTGTGATGCCCACCACATCATACTTGCCAATGTCAATTTGCGCCACAAGCTCAATTACCTTATTTCCTTCACTGCGTGCATTCAGATACAACACCATATAATGATTTGGATAGCAAACTTCAGGTGGTTCTGTCAGGGTTATACCAATAGTTACTCAGAAAAAGTTAGAATTAAAACCCCTTCTAACTTCTGAATAACTATTGTAAAGACCCAGACTGACCCCATGGGAATCCCCCCCACCACCCCACCCCAACCCAACCCCACTGCCAACCATGCCCCCATACATCCCCATTCTCCATATCCTATCCGCTTACCTTAGACACATATCCCATCCACTTACCTTAGATGCTTACCTTCCCACTGGCCTGTCAATGTCCCCGGTCCTTTAAACTTACCTGTTTTACGGCAAAAGAAGGCACGGCCTCTTTGAACTTGCTGGAGCAACACTTCGCTAAGCAGCTCCAGTGAATGGAAGTGTCAATGTTCAAGACCAGATAAGTAGGCATTTATTTGTTCTAATTCCTGCGGGCCAACACTAGTTGGAAGTTACGGCCCATGATTGCTAAATTTGCTATGATACAACTTACTTTCCTACCTATCTTTGTAAGAGGACATAAGGAGGCTATAAAGGGATATACATAAGTTAATCGAATGGGCAAAGGTCTGGCAAATGGAGTATAATGTGGGAAAATGTGAAATTGTCCATTTTGAATTGTTCAGGAAGAATAAAGGAGAAGCACGTTATCTAAATGGTGAGAAGTTGCAGAGCTTTGAGATGCAGATGGATCTGTTTGTCTTAGTGCATGAATCAAAAGTTTAGTATGCAAGGTACAGTAAGTAATTAGGAAATCTAATAGAATGTTGTTCATTGCAAGGGGATTTGAATATAAAAGTAGGGCCGTCATGCTTCAGTTGTATAGGACACTGAGACCACATCTAAAATTCTGTATACAGTATTGGTCTCCTTTATTCGGAAGATGTAAATGCATTCGAAGCAGTTCAGAGAAGTTTTTGTAAACTAATACCTGGAATGGGCAGGTTGTCTTAGGAGGAAAGATTGGACAGGCTAAGCGTGTATCCGTTGGAGTTCAGAAGAGCAAGAGGCGACTTGTTTAAAACTTATAAGATCCCGAGGGGTGGATGTGGAGAGGATGTTTCCCCTCGTGGGAGAATCTCGAACTGGGGTCACTGTCAATGTATCAGTAATTACATTGTTATTGGACCCTGATGATCTTGTTGACTGGCAATTACATTGTATAGTAATTGCATTTTAAAGACAACTGCTTGTTAAAACAGGTGATGGATGTTGGTTCACCCATCAGAGTAGTATAAATGGTTACAGCTGTAATGCTGGTGTGGCAGGGACTGGAGAACTCTATTGCACTGAAGACCTGTCTTGAGAATAAACTAGCTTGAGGTTAATAGATGAGATGGACTCATTATTCCATGACAAACACTTATTGTGACTAACAGTCACTGGTTAAAAATAAGGGGTTGCTCATTTAAGACAGATGAGAAGAATTTTTTGAGCGTGGTGAGTCTTTGGGACTCCATTCCTCAAAAGGCAGTGGAAGCAGAGTCTTGGAATGTTTCCAAGGCATAGACAGACACTGGAGGTTACAGTCAGATCAGCCATGATTTTATTGAATGGTGGAGCAGGCTCAAAGAGCTGAGTGGCCCACTCCTGCTCAGGTCTTGAAACTGTCCTGAAACAGCAAAACCTGATTTGTAAAACATCTGACCTTTCAGTGGTGTATTCTGCCACAAACCTGTTGTACAAATACTCCATTACATCAAACTGTCAAATAGCCTGCATATATTCATTGTGTCATCTCACATGCAAAGCATTCTGGCTTTAGGATTGAGATGAGAAGGTTTTGTGGGAAAAAAAATTATTTAGGGAGAAACAATGTGCAGAATTGTAACAGCACGGAAGGATGCTTTTTGGCCCTTGTGCCTATGTCAGCACTCAATAGAAGCAATTTACCTCCTGTCACCCCATGCCCTGGCTTTTCCCCCAGCATTGCACATTCTTTCTTTCAGGTAACAATCCAATTCCCTCTTGAATGCTTGATTGAACCTGCCTCCACCACACACTTGCAGTGTAAGCCAGATTGTAACCACTCACAGTGTGTGAAACATCAGTGAACATCCCCACTTCTGACCTTATGATGGAAGGAAGGTCATTGATGAAACAACTGAAGATAGTTGGGCCTAGGACACTACCCTGAGGAACTCATAGTGAAGCCCTGGAACTGAGATAATTGACATCCAACAACCACAAACATCTTCCTTTGTTTTAGGTATGACTCAACTAGTGGAGAGTTGCCCCAATTCCCATTGACTCCAGTTTTGCCAGGGCTCCTTGATGCCATACTCAGTCAGATGCTGTCTTGATGCCAAGGGCAGTAACTCTCACCTCACCTTGAGTTCAGCTCTTTTGTCCATGTTTAAACCAAGGTCAGGAGCTGAGTGACCCTGGCGGAACCCAAACTGAGCATCAGCACATAGCTTACTGTTAAGCAAGTGCCACTTGATGGCACTGATGACCCCTTCCATCACTTTACAGATGATTGAGAATAGACTGATGGGGTGCTAATTGGCCAGGTTGGATTTGTCCTGTTTTTGTGTACAGGACCTACCCAACCAATTTTCCACATTGCTGGGCAGGTGCCAGTGCTGTAGCTGTACAAGAACAGCTTGGCTAGGGTCATGGCAAGTTCTGGAGCAGAAGTCTTCAGTACTATTGCGGGAATATCATCAGGGCCCATATACTTGCAGCATCCAGTGCCTTCAGCCATTTCTTGATATCATTTGGAGTGAATCGAATTGGCTGAAGACTGGTATCTGTGACACTGCAGACTTTCAGAGGAGGCCTAGATGGATCATCCACTCAGCACATCTGGCTGAAGATTGTTGTGAATGCTTCAGCCTTATCTTTTGTGCTGATGTGCTGGGCTCCTGCACCCTTGAGGTTGGGTTATTTGTGGAGCCAGCTCCTCCAGTGAGTTTTTTAATTGTCCACTACAAATCACCACTGGATGTGACAGGACTGCAGAGCTTAGGTCTGATCCATTGATTGTGGGATTGCTTAGCTCTATTGCTTGCTGCTTATTCTGTTTGGCATGCAAGTAGTTCTGTGTAGCTTCACTAAGTTGACACCTCATTTTAAGGTACGCCTGGTGCTGCTCCTGGAATACCCTCCCACATTCTTCATTGAACTAGGGTTGATCCCCTGGCCTGATGGTAATGGTAGAGTGGGGGATATGCCAGGCCATGAGGTTAGATTATGGTTGAGTACAGTTCTGTTGCTAATGGCCCATACTGCCTTATGGATGCTCAGTTTCGAGTTGCTAAATCTGCTTGAAATCTATCCCATTTAGTATGGTGGTAGTGCAACACAGCATGACGGAGGGTATCTTCAATGTGAAAATGGGACCTCATCTTCACAAGGATTGTGTGGTGGTCATTCTTACTGATACTGTCATGGATAGATGCATCTGTGGCAGGCAGGTTGGTGAGGATGAGGTCAAGTATACTTTTCTCTCTTGTTGGTTCCCTCCAAACCTGTTGCAGATTCAAGTTAGCAACTATGCCCTTTAGGGCTCAGTCTGTGGTGGTGCCGCTGAGTCACTCTTGGTGATGGACATTGAAGTCTGCCACCGAGTACATTCTGCACCCTACAAGGGGTGCTCAACGTAGAGGAGTACTGATTCATCAGTTGGAGTGGGGTGTGGAAGCAGTACATGGCAATCAGCAGGAGGTATCCTTGCCCATGTTTGACCTGATGCCATGAGACTTCATGGGGGCCAGAGTCTATGTTGAGGACTACCAGGGAAAATCCCTCCTGACTGTACATCACTGTGCCATCACCTCTACTGGGTCTGCCATGCTGGTGAGACAGGACATAACCAGGGATGGTGATGGTAGTGTCTGGGAAATGATCTGTAAGTTATTATTCTGAGTCAAGTGGTTCCTTGACTAGTCTGTGAGACAACTCCCAATTTTGGCACAAGCCCCCAGATGTTAGTAAGGAGGACTTTTCAGGGTCGACAGGGCTAGGTTTGCTGTTGTTTCCAGAGCCTAGTTCGATACCAGTGGCCTGTTCAGTTTCATTCCTTTTTGTTGACTTTTTAATTGTTTAATAAACTGAGTGGCTTGCAAGTACATTTTGGAGGGCCAACCAGACCTCTGCAGATCTGGAGTCACATGTAGGCCAGACCAGGTGAGGACGGCATATTTCCTCCCCTAATGGACATTAGTGAGTCGACAATGGTTTCACGGTCATCGTTAGACTTTTTTAATTCCAGATTTTTACTGAATTCAAATTCTACCTCTGCCGTGGTGGGATTCGTAACCTGGGTCACCAGAGCATTACCTTGAGTCTCTGGATTACTAGTTCAGTGATAATACCACTATGCCCCAAACCCCTTTAGAATTGTATCATTTATTTTATATTGTCCCTCTGTTCTTCCTACCACAATCATTTCACATTTTGCTACATTAAATTTTGTCTGCAAATTATCCACCCATTCCACCAACCTGTCTGTCCTCTTCAACTTCTACACTACTCTGACAGTTTCATCACAGTTTTGAAATTGTGCCGTTTACCCTAGAGTCCCAACATTGACTCCTGGGGCACTCTACTACAAACCTTTCTCCAGTCTGAAAAATAGCCATTAACCACAACTCAGCCATTTTTGTGTCCATGTTGCTACTATCCATTTAATTCCATAAGCTATAACTTTCCTCAAGTCTGTTGTGCGGCACTTCATCAAATGAAGTTGGTCATTTGAAAAAGAGCGCGGAGCTTGAAGCGAGGTCAGTTGAAAAAGAGTGTGGAGAGCGTGGGGTAAGTCATTTGAAAAAGAGCGTGCACCTTGAAGCGAGGTCATTTGAAAAAGAGCGTGGAGCTTGAAGCGAGGTCAGATGGAAAAGAAGGGGAATAGACAGAAAGAGCAGAGCACCCTTGTGGCCATTCCCATCAACAATAGGTATACCGTTTTGGATACTGTTGGTGGGGATGACCTACCAGGAACAAGTTGTAGTGGTCGCATCTCTGGCACCAAGGCTGGACCCTCAGCTCAGAAAGCAGGGAGGGAAAAGAGAAAAGCAGTAGTTATAGGGGATTCGATAGTTAGGGGGACAGATAGGAGGTTCTGTGGGGGAGATTGAGAATCCTGGATGGTCTGTTGCCTCTCTAGTGCCAGGGTCCGCGATATATCGGATCGAGTTCTTAGTATATTCAGGAGGGAGGGTGAGCAGCCAGATGTCATGGTCCATGTAGGGACCAATGATGTGGATAGGAAGGAGGAGGATGTCCTGCAAAGAGAGCTTAGGGAGTTAAGTGCAAAGTTGAAGGACAGGACCTCCAGGGTTGCGATCTCAGGAGTGCTACCCATGCCACGTGCCAGTGAGGCTAGAAATAGGAGGATAATGCAGCTAAATATGTGGCTAAGGAGATGATGTGGGAGGGAGGGCTTCATGTTTCTGGACAATTGGGATCTGTTCCAGGGAAGGTGGGACCTGTTCCAACGGGACGGTTTGCACCTGAACTGGAGGGAGACTAACATCCTTGCGGGTAGGTTTGCTAGTGCTGCTCCGGGGCGTTTAACCTAGATTTGCAGGGGGAGGGGAACCAGAATGTTAGAGCAGATAGTGAGGTGGAGGAGGATAAAGGTCAAGCGAGGAATGCATGTATTGACAGAAATCAAAGGTTTGTACGTGATAGAAATATTCTCAGGTACATCTATTTCAATGCAAGGAGTATTGTCGGAAAGGCAGATGAGCTTAGGGCGTGGATTGGCAAGTGGGATTACGACATTATTGCTATTAGTGAGACTTGGTTGAAGGAGGGGCAGGACTGGCAGCTCAATGTTCCGGGGTTTCGTTGTTTCAGACGTGATAGAGGGGGAGGGATGAAAGGGGGAGGAGTGGCATTACTAGAGAAAATATCACAGCTGTGCATAAGCAGGACAGCCCAGAGGGCTCGCCTACAGAGGCCATATGGGTGGAGCTGAGGAATGGGAAAGGTGTGACCACACGAATAGGCTTGTATTATAGACCACCCAATGGTCAGAGAGAATTGGAGGGGAAAATCTGTAGAGAGATAGCAGACTGATGTAAGAAACAGAAAGTTGTGATAGTAGGAGATTTTAACTTTCCACATATTGACTGGGACTCCCATACGGTAAAAGGGCTGGATGGCTTGGAGTTTGTCAAATGTGTTCAGGAAAGTTTCCTAAATCAATATATAGAGGTACCAACGAGAGAGGATGCAATACTTGATCTCCTATTAGGGAACCAGACAGGTCAGGTGACAGAAGTATGTGTTGGTGAACATTTTGGGTCCAGTGACCACAATGTCATTAATTTTAAGTTAATTATGGATAAGGATAGGTCCGGACCTCGAGTTGAAATTCTAAATTGGAGAAAGGCAAATTTTGTGGAAATGAGAAAGATTCTAGGAAGAGTGGATTGGAATAAGTTGTTTTCTGGCAAGGATGTGTTCAGTAAGTGGAAGGCATTCAAAGGCGAAATTTTGAGAGTGCAGAATTTGCATGCTCCTGTCAGGATTAAAGGCAAAGTTAACAGGCATAGGGAACCTTGGTTTTCAAGGGATATTGGCGATCTGGTTAAGAAGAGAGAGGTGTATAGCAGGTATAGGCAACAAGGAGCAAATGAGGTAATTGTAGAGTATAGAAAATGTAAGAAAATAATAAAATAGGAAATCAGGAAGGCAAAAAGAAGACATGAGGTTGCTTTGGCAGATAATGTGAAGGTAAACCCAAAGGGTTTCTACAAGTATATTAAGAATAAAAGGATAGTAAGGGACACAATTGGTCCCCTTGAAGATCAGAGTGGTCGTCTATGTGTGGAGCCTCATGAGATGGGGGAGACCTTAAACCGTTTTTTTGCATCAGTATTTACTCAGGAAACTGGCATAGCGTATAAGGAAGGAAGGGAAACAAGCAGTAGTGTCATGGAACATATAGAGATTAAAGAGAAGGAGGTGTTTGCTGCCTTATAGCGAATAAAGGTAGATAAATCCCCCGGGCCTCTCATGATATTCCCTCGGACCTTGAGGGAGACTAGTGTAGAAATTGCAGGGGCCCTGGCAGAGATATTTAAAATGTCCTTAGCTACGGGTGAGGTGCCAGAGGATTGGAGGGTAGCTCATGTTGTTCTGTCGTTTAAAAAAGGCTCCTAAAGTAAACCAGGTAATTACAAGCCAGTAAGCCTGATGTCAGTAGTAGGTAAATTATTGGAAGGTGTTCTGAGAGATCGGATATACAATTATTTGGACAGCCAAGGGCTGATTAAGGATAGTCAGTATGGCTTTGTGTGTGGTAGGTCGTGTTTAACAAAGCTTGTAGAGTTTTTCAAGGAGGTTACCAAGAAAGTAGATGAAGGAAAGGCTGTGGATGTTGTCTACATGGACTTTAGTAAGGCCTTTGACAAGGTCCCACATGGGAGGTTAGTTCAGAAAGTTCAGACACTTGGTATCCATGGAGAGGTTGTAAACTGGATTTGAAATTGGCTGTGTGGGAGAAGACAGAGAGTGGTAGTGGATGATTGCTTCTCAGACTGGAGGTCTGTGACTAGTGGTGTGCCTCAGGGATCTGTGCTGGGACCATTGTTGTTTGTTGTCTATATCAATGATTTGGATGATAATCTGGTAAATTGGATCAGCGAGTTTGCTGATGACACTAAGATTGGGGACGTGTGGACAGCGAGGAAGGCTTTCAAAGCTTGCAGAGGGATCTGGACCAACTGGAAAAATGGGCCAGAAAATGGCAGATGGAATTTAATGCGGAAAAGTGTGAGGTTTTGCATTTTTGGAAGGACAAACCAAGGTAGGACATACACATTAAATGGTAGGGCACTGAGGAGTGCAGAGGAACAAAGGGATCTGGGAGTTCAGATACATAATTCCCTGAAGGTGGCGTCACAGGTAGACAGGGTTGCAAAGAAAGCTTTTGGCATACTGGCCTTCATAAATCAAAGTATTGAGTATAGGAGTTGGGATGTTATGGTGACGTTGTATAGGACATTGGTGAGACCAACTTTGGAGTATTGTGTGCAGTTCTGGTCGCCTAACTACAGGAAGGATATCGGTAAGATTGAGACAGAGCAGAGAAGATTTACTAGGATGTTCCCGGGTCTTAAGGAGTTGAGTTACAGGGAAAGATTAAACAGGTTAGGACTTTATTCCTTGGAGCGTAGAAGAATAAGGGGAGATTTGATAGAAGTTTACAAAATTATGAGGGGTATAGACAGTAAATGTGAGTAGGCTCTTTTCACTTAGACTAGGAGAGATAAACACGGGAGGATATGGCTTTAGGGTGAAAGGGGAAAGGTTTAGGGGGAACATTAGGGGGAGCTTCTTCACTCAGAGAGTGGTGAGAGTGTGGAACGAGCTACCATCTGACGTGGTAAATGCGGACTCACTCTTAAGTTTTAAGAATAAATTGGATAGATACATGGATGGGAAAGGTCTGGAGGGTTATGGACCAGGTGCAGGTCAATGGGACTAGTGGAATAATATTTCAGCACAGACTAGAAGGGCTGAATGGCCTGTTTTCTGTGCTGTAGTGTTCTATGGTTCTATGGAAGTCCAGGTATACCACATCAACAGGATTACTCTCATCCACCTTCTCTAGGTATTCAAAAACACCAACAAATTAGTGAAATATGATTTGTCCTTGAGTTGCATTTGCCCAAGTGACTGTTAATTTTGTCCTGAATTATCATTTCTAGAAGTTTCCCATCATTCATGGTTTAACTTAATTGCCTATAGTTCCTGAGCTTACCCTTGTTCAAAAAAGGTAAAGGTATCACATTTGCAATTCTCCAGTCTTCTGGCATCCCTGAGTGTAAGGAAGATAGAAAATCATGGCCAGTGCCTCTGCAATTTCCTCTCTCCCTCAGTATCCTTGAAAGCATCCCATCTAGTTCTGGTGCCTTATCAACTCTTAAACACAGACAGCCTATCCAATATCACCCCATCAACAATTTTAGTCTTCAAATGTCTGAGTTACCCCTTCTTTTACCTTGGCCTAGGTAGCATCTTGTTCCTTGGTAACAACAGATGCAAAGTATTCATTTAATACCTCAGCCATATGACCCCACCTCCAAGTGTAAATCCCCTTTTTGTAACCTAATCAAATGCACTCCTCCTATTACCACACTTAGTATTTATGTGCCTGTAAAATAATTTTGGATTCCTTTTTATATTAGCTGTGAGTCTCTTTTCATACATTTTGCTTCTTATGATTTTTAACTTCTGCTCTGAACCTTCTATATCCAGCTTGGTTCTTATTTCACACCTGGCATCTGTCAGAAGTGCATGTTCTCTTCACCTTAATCTGCATCTATTTTGTCATCCAGGGAGCTCTGGATTTGTTTGCCTTGCCTTTCCCTTCATGGGGATATATCTAGATTGTGAACTATCTCTTCTCTGGAGGCACCCCATTGTACAAGTACCATTTTGCCTGCTAAACTTTTTGATTCCAATTGATCTGGGCCAGATCTATCCTCAACCCCATTGAAGCTGGCTTCCCTCAAATAACTATTCATACTCTGGATTGATCCTTATCCACTTCAATAGCCGACCTAAACTTTATGATACAAAGATCACTGTCAACTAAATTTCCCCTACTAACACTCACCTTCTTCCAATCCAAACAGCAACTTTTAGTTAATTACTAAATTTAAAGAAAGACTAGACTTTAGATAGAAATTAACCCTTAAATTCCCTCAGTCACCAAACTCCAACTTAAGCATTCTTACGGTCAGGTAAGTATTTACAACTGTTATCGCTTATAATTTTTAAGGTCTTATTTTGTGGTTCATCATTTGTAAGGGCTATATTCTGTAACAATGAGGAGCATGGAAGAAGGGCCCAAGAGTGCTGCTTTGGGCTGCAGTAGAGTGTTAAGTTGGAGTTTGGTGACTGAAGGAGATTGGTGAGGAGGGAATGTGGTGATCCTTGAGTACCTGACCTTTTTCAGAGGCTAGATTCAGAGAGTATAAAAACAGGCCATCTTACAGTGCTGACTTTGACTGCACTGGAGTGCTGCTTTGGGCTGCAGTAGAGTGCTTAATTTGGAGTTTGGTGACTGAGGGAATTTAAGGCTTAATTTCTATCTAAAGTCTAGCCCTTACTTAATTTAGTAATTAACTTAAAGTTGCTGTTTGGATTGGCAGAAGGTGAGTTTTAGGCCAGCTTTAAAACAGGGTTTGTTTATTTATTACAAGAACATGATTACCTGGAAAAACTCAGCAGGTCTGGCAGCATCGGCGGAGAAGAAAAGAGTTGACATTTCGAGTCCTCATGACCCTTCAACAGAACTGATTTTTTGAAGGGTCATGAGGACTCGAAACGTCAACTCTTTTCTTCTCCACCGATACTGCCAGACCTGCTGAGTTTTTCCAGGTAATTCTGTTTTTGTTTTGGATTTCCAGCATCCGCAGTTTTTTGTTTTTATCTCTTTGTTTATTTATTTATTTTTTGTAGCTCTTTTAAAGCCGACCAAATAAACCAAATTTAAAACAGGGTTTATACAGGCGCTGCTTGTAGCTTAATTAGATAATTGGCTTAAACAGGTTTTCAAGGCTAGATTCAGCGAGAATAAAAACAGGCCATCTTACAGTGCTGACTTTGTCTGCACTGGAGTGCTGCTTTAGGCTGCAGTAGAGTGTTAACTTGGAGTTTGGTGACTGAGGGAGATTGGTGAGGAGAGAACGAGCTGATCCTTTGAGTACCACGATTACAGTCGGGTAAGAATTTACTACTGTTATCACTTATTGTCTTTAAGGTCTTGTTTTGTGGTTCATCATTTGTAAGGGCTATATTCTGTAACAATGAGGAGCACTGAAGAAGGGCCCGAGTGTAATTGATATTGTTTGATATTAAGTATCTTCCAAAAGGATTAATTTAATTTAAAGGTCTAAGTCATGGCAGGAGAGCTCAAAGCCGTGGTGTGCTTCTCCTGCTGTGTGGGAAGTTGGGAACATTCCCAGCAGCTGGGGCTAGCATGTCTCCAGCTGCAGCTCCTGGAAGCCCGAGTTTTGGCGCTGGAGCAGCGGCTGGGGACACTGGAGCATTCACAAGGCAGAGAGTATCATGGATAGCACATATAGAGAGGTGGTCACACCATAGGCTAAGTCCACAGGCAGGAAGGGAATGGGTGACCACCAGGCAGAGCAAGAGGACTAGTCAGGCAGTGCAGGAATCCACTGTGTCTATTCCCCTGCAAAACAGAAATACAGCTTTGGATACTGTTGGGGGGAAATGGCCTCTCGGGAAAGCAGCAACAGCCAAATTTGTGGCACCATGGTTGGCTCTGTTGCACAGGCGTGGAGTAAAAAGCCATGGGAATGCAATAGTTATAGGGGATTCGATTGTAAGGGGAATAGACTGGTATTTCTGTGGCTGCAAATGAGACTGCAGGATGGTATGTTGCTGCCCTGGTGCTAGGGTCAAGGATGTCTCAGAGCGGCTACAGGACATTCTGAAGGGGTAGGGTGAACAGCCAGTGGTCGTGGTACACATTGGTACAAACAACATAGGTAAAAAAAGGATGAGGTCCTAAAAGCAGAACATAGGGAGCTAGGAAGTAAGTTGAAAAGTAGGACCTCAAAGGGAGTGATCTCAGGATTACTACCAGTGCCACGTGCTAGTCAGTAGGAATAGTAGAATATATTGGATGAATACATGACAGAAGAGATGGTGTGAGGGGTAGGGTTTCAGATTCCTGGGACATTTGAACTAGTTCTGGGGGAGGTGGGACCAGTACATACTGGACAGGTTACACCTAGGTAGGACCAGGACTGATGTCCTAGGGGGGATATTTGCTAGAGTGGTTGGGCAGGGTTTAAACTAAAATGGCAGGGGGATGGGAACCTATGCAAGGAGTCAGAGGAAGGGGAATCAAGGACAAGAACAGAGAGCGGAATAAGTGAAGTGAAAAGCAGAGAAATCAAGGACAAGAATCAAACAGGGCCTCAGTGGAAAATAGTGGGAACTGGACAAGTAATGTTAAAAAGACAAGCATTTGCAATAAAGTGGATGAATTAACCGCATAAATAGATGTAAACAAGTATGATGTAGTCGGGATTATGGAGACATGGCTGCAGGGATGGGAACTGAACATACAGGTATTCAGTATTTAGGAAGGACAGACAAAAAGGAAAAGGTGGAGTTGTATTGCTGGTTAAAGAGGAAATTAATGCAATAGTGAGGAAAGATATTAGCTCAGGTGATGTGGAATCTGTATGGGTAGAGCTGAGAAACACTAAGAGGCAAAAAATGTTAATGGAGGTTGTATATAGTCCCCCAAACTGTAATGGTGATGGGTATGGCATTAAACAGGAAATGAGAGACCCGCGCAATAATGGAACAACTCTAATTATGGGTGACGTTAATCTGCATAAAGATTGGGCAAATCAAATTAGTAATAATACCGTAGAGGAGGCATTCCTGGAGTGTATATGGGATAGTTTTCTGGACCAATATGTTGAGGAACCAACTAGAGAACAGGCCATCCTTGACTGGGTATTGTGTAACGAGAAAGGAATAATTGGTAATCTAATTGTGCGAGGCCCCTTGGGGATAAACAACCATAATATGATAGAATTCTTCATCAAGATGGAGAGTGACATGGTTGATTCTGAGACTAGGGTCCTGAATCTTAAATAAAGGGAAACTACGATGGCATGAGATGCGAGTTGACTATGATGGATTGGGAAATGTTACTTAAAGGGATAGGCTATGGCAAATGTTCAAAGAGCACATGGGTCAACTGCAACAATTGTTTATTCCTGTCTGACACAAAAGTAAAACAGGAAAGGTGGCCAAACCATGGCTGACAAGGGAAATTAGAGATAGTATTAGATCAAGGAAGAGGCATACAAATTGGCCAGAAAAAAAACAACAGACCTCGGGATTGGGAGCAGTTTAGAATGCAGCAAAGGAGGACAAAGGGATTGATTAAAAAGAGGAAAATATGAGCGTAATCTTGCGGGGAACATAAAAACTGACTAAAGGTTTCAATAGGTATGTGAAGAGAAAAAGATTGGTGGAGACAAATGTAGGTCCCTTACAGTCAGGAGCAGGGGAATTTATAATGGGGAACAACGAAATGGCTGACCAACTAAATCCATACTTTGGTTCTGCCTTCACAAAGGAGGACATAAGTAACATACCAAAAATGTTGGGGAACACAGGGTTTAGTGAGAGGGAGGAACTGAAAGAAATCAGTATTTGTAGGGAAATTGTGTTGGAGAAATTGATGGGATTGAAGACCGATAAATCCCCAGGGCCTGATAATCTACATCCCAGAGTACTTAAAGAAGTGGCCCTAGATGCATTGGTGGTGATCTTCTGAGATTCAATTGACTCTGGAACAGTTCCTACAGATTGGAGGGTGGCTAATGTAACTCCACTATTTTTAGAAAAGGAGGTAGAGAGAACATATTATAGACCAGTCAGCCTGATGTCAGTGGTGGGGTAAATTCTAGAGTCCATTGTAAAAGATTTAATAGCTGAGCACTTGGAAAACAGTGGCAGAATCGGACAGAGTCAGCACGGATTTACGAAAGGAAAATCACGCTTGACAAATCTACAGGAATTTTTCAAGGATGTAACTAGTAGAGTTAATGAGGGGGAGCCAGTGGATATGGTTTATTTGGACTTTCAGAAGGCTTTCGACAAAGTCCACATAAGAGATTAGCGTGTTAAATTAAAGCGCATGGCATTGGGGGTAGTGTATTGAGATGGATAGAAAACTGGGTGGCAGACAGAAAACAAAGAGTAGGAATTATTGGGTCTTTTTCCAAATGGCAGGCAGTGACCAGTGGGGTGCTGCAGGGATCTGTACTGTGACCCCAGCTATTCATAATATGTATTAGTGATTTAGATGAGGGAACCAAAAGTAATATCTGCAAATTTGCAGATGACACAAAGCTGGGTGGGAGGGTGAGCTGTGAGGAGCATGCAGAGATGCTTCAGTGTGATTTGGACAAGCTGAGTGAGTGGGCAAATGCATGGCAGATGCAGTATAACGTGGATAAATGTGAGGTTATTCACTTTTGTAGCAAAAACAGGAAGGCAGATTATTATCTGAATGGCTATTAATTGAGAGAGGGAAACGTGCAACGAGACCTGGGTGTCCTCATACACCAGTCACTGAAGGTAAGCATGCAGGTGCAGCAGATGGTCAAGAAGGCAAATGGTATGTTGGCCTTAATAGCGACAGGATTTGAGTGCAGGAGCAGGCATGTCTTGCTGCAATTATACAGGGCCTTGGTGAGACCACACCTGGAATATTGTGTGCTGTTTTGGTCTTATCTGAGGAAGGATGTTCTTGCTATAGAGGGAGTGCAGTGAAGGTTTACCCGACTGATTCCTGGGAAGGCGGGACTGACATATGAGGAGAGATTGAGTTGGTTAGGATTATATTTGCTCAGAAGATTGTGGAGGATCTCATAGAAACCGATAAAATTCTAACAGGACTAGACAGGGTAGATGAATGAAGGATGATGCTGATGGTGGGGGAGTCCAGAACCAGGGGTCACAGTCTGAGGATATGGGGTAGACCATTTAGGACTGAGAAGAGGAGAAATCTCTTCACCCAGAGAGTGGTGAGCCTGTGGAATTCGCTACCACAGAATAGTTGAGGCCAAAACATTGTATGTTTTCAAGGAGTTAGATATTGCTCTTGGGGTGAAAGGGATTAAAGGATATGGGGAGAAAGCAGGAGCAGGCTATTAAGTTGGATGATCAGTCATGATAATGAATGGCAGAGCAGGCTCAAAGGGCCAAATGGCCCTTTCCTATTTTCTATGTTTCTATGTAACACTTGATCCACTTCTCTCACCTTGTTCCCAAGAACCAGGTCTAGCAATGCTTCCTTTCTCATTGGACTGAAAACATATTGCTATTGGAAATTTTGCTGAATACACACACTCCAGGAACTCTTGCCCATCTCTACACTACTCCAGTTCTGAAAAGTCATTCAACATTAACTCTGATTCTTGGACTACTGATCAAAAAAAAACTTCTGTTTTTATTCCATTTCAGCTTAGTCTGCTCCTACCTGATGTGGACGTATTCCCTTATCTGGTATTGCCTAGTATTTTAACTTTATGCACCTTATTCCTCTTCTCCGCTTCTATACACTGGTACCCATCCCCCTGCAAATGTATTTTAAACCCTCCTCAACCACAATAGTGAACCTCCCTGTGATGACATTGGTCCCAGTCCTGTTGAGGTTCAACCCATCCCATTTGAATAGGTGCTTTATGCCCTAGAACTGGTCCCTATGTCCTAAGAACCTGAAGCCCTCCATCTTCCATCATCCTTCAAGCCAGGCATTGAACCTCACAATCTTATTTTTACTCTAGCATAAAAATTTGAGTTAAATCATTAGACTGCGTTTGTTACAACTCTCAAATACTTTGTAGGAAGCTTTTGGGGAATGAGTATCATTCTTTTTTTTTCTGTTTAAACATTGCAGAACTTGCTTAATGATTTCATGAATAGCTGCTTTGGTCAAATTATTTCTTCGCAACATGCTTTACAACTTTTGAACAGGTAAATATTTAATCAAAATGTTTTATCAGTGACAATTGAATTTTGTAAAGGATTAGTTTTCTGTTTACAAATGTGCCAGTTTTAAATTTTACATGACCCAGAGATACAAATGGCATCATGTTTGTGTTTGTGCACACACACAAAATTATTTTAGCTGCATGGATCAAATTCCCTGTGACTTGGGATAGTAAATTTCAGGAGATATTAAGGCAGGATGAACATGAAATACAGTAGTATTTCATTATTTCTTGACAATGGGCCTCTGGCAAAATGCGTATAAAAGCATTTTAGGTTTGGAGTTCAGGAGAAAATTGGTTATGATAAATTTATACTTCTGTGGTTAGAAAGTAGTGCAATGTGTGCTGCTTTGGGTGCCTGCCATGTTTTTTTGAGCTAGGTATTTTGTCAAGTTTACCATCATCACAAGCGCTGGATCCTAGAGAATGACAGTCTTTCTGCCCATTCTAAACGTAAATGATCAGATTCAAGGATTTTAATAATGGATCATTATTCTATATAAACAGGAAACAGTAACACTGCAAAGTATGCATTTTTCTCTACCCCTCAATACAAGTATATGAGAAATGTCTGCTTTCTCTCTGAAAATGGAGCACAAAATACCTGGGTTGGGAAAGTGCAAAGCCCAATTTCCAGGTACATGTGAGGCAAAACTATGGGTTGGATTCTTTTGCACCTTTGGATTCTGCAGCTTTTATGCCAGAACTTTAAATTTTATTGGGGTGGCCTTTAAAGCAGCGCTTCCCAAACTATTTTCCAATGTACCCCCAATTTAATGATTGAAAATTAATGTGACCCCAGATACAGCTGTTGGACCCCCTTTCTTGCCAATCTCTGACATCCGGGGTTGACCAATATTGAAATCTGATGCAGTTAAGTAAGCTAAATCCAGCTTCACAAATATGTGGTGGCAAAAGAACCATCACTTTCAGTGTGAGATGCCAAGATAGTTAGTCTTCATACTGAACCACAATTTTGACAGGGAAATTTTGAAACTTGTTTCCCAACATTGATCACAGGGAATTTCTATAAGCTGTTCAATTTTAGCTGCAAGCAATTCCATGTCATCAGGCTGACATTGAAAGGGGTCTTGGACTCGATCAAATTTTTGTCTCATCCAGCTTTGGAGGGGAGAAAAGGTTGCAGTGTGCACCTTCGGGTAGACTGGTTGGCCATCACATGAGTGGGACACTGTTCAATTTTGTTGTTGGACAGAAACTTGGAAAGTTGTGGGAAGGAATAGTTGTTCAGCATATTACTCTTTCCAAAATGCAATTTTGTTCATGAATGCTGTAATTTTTAATATTCATTCATGGGGTGTGGGCTAGGCCGGCATTTATTGCCCATTCCTAATTGCCCTTGTTTGGAGGGCATTTAAGAGTAACTACAGCTGTGAGTCAGGAGTCACATGTAGGGCAGATCAAGTAAGGCTGGCAGATTTCCTTCCCTGAAGGACATTAGTGAACCAGATGGGTTTTCATGACAATCCACAATGGTCTTGTGGTAGTCACTAGACTTTTCATCCCTGATTCTTGATTCAGATTTTACCATCTGCCATGGTGGGATTCGAATCCGGATTCCCAGAGCCATTACCCTGGGTCTCTGGATACTAATCCAGAGTGTACCACTTTGGCACTGTCTCCCCCCAGTTATGTCATGATTCATATGGTATTCATTCTACTCTGTATTTGAATATTCAAGTCATTTTAATATAGTAAAAGAAGCATTAACCCTTGGGGAACACCACTGTCTGCCACCCTCCAGTCTGGAAAAATAACCATTTGTCATGATTTGCTGTTTTCTGTCCTTAAGCTGATATTTCTTTTTTCCAATTGGACACTGACCCTCCTAATCCATGAGCCTCAATTGTTAGCCAGGCCACATCCACTGCATTCCCTCCATCAACCTTCTCCATGCTTCGTCAAAATATTCAATTAGATTAGTCAAGCATGAATGCCTGATGTTGACAGGACTAGAAAGGAGGTTCTGCTGAAAGAATCTGAACAGTTAAGAGCAAAATTAAAAAGCAGAACCTCCAAGATAGTAATCTCAGGATTACTACCTGAACCATGGGCAAACTGGCATAGCGTAAAGTCAAGGAGTTAAATGTGTGGCTCAAAGATTGGTGTGGGAGGCATGGGTTTCACTCCATGGGGTACTCGGGTAGAAGGGAGCTGTTCTGATGGGATGGGCTTCATTTGAATCATGCTGGGACCAGTGTCCTGGTGAATTGAATAACTAGGACTGTCGAGAGGGCGTTAAACTAAATAGAGGGGTGGAGGGTTCTGGAGAGGGTCAAGTAGGTTTACAAAACAAAAGGATTAGGCAGTATTGCAGGGCAGCTACTTAGGTAATACCCAGAGTGTGACAGGAAGGGACAGAGTCTACAACCATTAAAAAAAAACGCAGCAAAAAATGGTAAAAAGGCACAATTAATGGCTCTTAAATACACGTAGTGTTCAGAACAAAATAAATGAATTTATGGAGCAAATGGAGATTAATGGGTATGATCTTGTAGCCATTACGGAGACATGGTCACAAGGAGATCAAAGTGGGAACTAAATATTCAAGGGTATGTGACTTTTCGAAAGGACAGGCAGGAGGTAAAGGGTGGTGGGGTTGCTTTGTTAGTATGAGATGGAATAAGTACCATAGCATGATATGATCTTGGATCGGAAAATGTGAAATCCATTTGGGTGGAGGTAAGAAATAACAAGGGGAAGAAGACACTGGTGGGAGTAGTCTATAGGCTCCATAACAGTAGATATGCTGCTGGACAGAGAATAAATCAGGAAATTCAGGAAGGATGTGCTGGCCCTGGTCAGGAAGGATGTGATGGCCCTGGAGAGGGTCCAGAGGAGGTTCACGAGAATGATCCCAGGAATGAAAGGCTTAACATATGAGGAACGTTTGAAGACTCTGGGTCTATACTCGATGGAGTTTAGAAGGATGGGGGGTGATCTGATTGAAACTTACAGAATACTGAAAGGTCTGTATAGAGTGGACATGGGGAAGATGTTTCCATTAGTAGGAGAGACTAGGACCTGAGGGCACAGCCTCAGAGTAAAGGGAAGACCTTTTAGAACAGAGATGAAGAGAAACTTCTTTAGCCAGAGAGTGGTGAATCTATGGAATTCATTGCCACAGAAGGCTGTGGAGGCCAGGTCATTGAGTGTATTTAATATGGAGATAGATAGGTTCTTGATTGGTAAGGGGATCAAAGGTTACGGGGAGAAGGCGGGAGAATGGGGTTGAGAAACCTATCAGGCATGATTGAATGGTGGAGCAGACTCGATGGGCCGATTGGCCTAATTTCTGCTCCTATGTCTTATGGACTTATGAAATAATGAGGGCATGTAAAAAAGGCAGTATATTAATCATGGGTGACTTTAATCTCCGTGTAGATTTGGGGGAGAAAACAAATTGGCAGAGATAGCCACAAGCAAGAATTCATGGGCCAGAATTTTCCTGTTGGCATGCAGGGGCGGGCCCTGCACGCCTGTGCGTAATTTTATGCACGGTGACGTCGGGTGAGTGTCCCGATGTCACTGCGCACCGTCACGATATTTTGTTTGGGGGGCATGCGATGATATCTGATGCGTGCCCACCATTAATTAACAGGTCACTTAAAGCCTTTGAGGCACTAATTGACAGTGACTTTTCAGCACCCATGTGATATTTGGGTTATGCTTGGGTGCAATGGGCAGGTGGGTAGGACACAGTTGTATAAATCTCATCCACGGGTGGGAAAAGAGGGCTCAGTGGGGTTGTGAGAGTACTCTGTCCAATATTATTTTTTCACACAGGTACTTGCCTGTGTGATCTGCAATCCTTCAACATGCATACCAGCTGCTTGGTCTGGACTCTCAACCTTCTGTTCAGCACTCTGCAGTGAGGAATCTTTTTTGGGCCTGCAGCTTTCAGGAAGTCTCCCCTTAGACTGGGAGTGGGAGCTGAACTATCCACTTGAGGCAACTCCTCTGAGAAGGAAGGGAGGGCTAAAAGAGGGAGTGTGCCAGGAGTGCACATCCAGCCTCTAGGGGAGCCATCTTTGGGAGGACAGGTGCAGGCACAAGGTGCGCAGGGCCAAGAGGTAATCCAAGACGGAAGGGGCCGCAGAAGATGCCACTATCCTGCTGCCAGGGTATACAGGCAGCGAAGCAGCTACCTCAATATGTCTGAAGCGCAGTGCCACAGAAGGAGGCTACGTCTCAAGGGAGACAGTTAACTGTATTTGTCAGATGATTGGACCTGAGATCACCGCAAACTATGGGTGGACACCCCATGCCAGTGGATCTAAAGGTCACAGTTGCCCTCAACGTCTATGCCTCTGGCTCCTTCCAGGACTCAGTGGGTGATCTTTGTGGTGTCTCCCAATCAGCTGTCCACACTTGTCAAACAGGTTACAAACGGTCTGTTTAGTCGTGCATTGACCTTCATCTACTTCCGTTGGGACCAGGCGAGCCAGACACAGCAAGCCAGAGGCTTCGTGGTGATTGCTGGCTTCCCCTGTATCCAGGGTGCAATAGATTGCAGACACGTGACCAAGGTGCCAGCAGGTGAGGCCGGTGCCTTTGTCAACAAGAAGGGCCTCCACTCCATGAACATGCAGATAGTGTATGATAACAGGATGCTGATTTTACAAGTCTCAGCCATCTCCCATGATGCCTAAATCCTCAGACACTCCCAGGTGCTGGGGCTCTTCAGTGCTCCAGCCTGGCTTGATGCATGGCTGCTGGGTGACAAGAGCTATCCCGTCAAAAGGTGGCTCATGATGCCTCTCTTCCATTCAAGAACAGAAGCTGAGCAGTGATACAATAGGAGCCACGCCTCCACAAGGGCTGTGATGGAGAGAGCCATTGGTCTTCTCAAGATGCACTTCCGATGCCTGGACCACTCTGGGTGCACTCCAGTACCCCCTCCCCCTCCAGATCGTGTCTCAGTGATGGTGGTTGCTTGCTGCACTCTCCACAATCTTGCGCTAGAAAGTGGGGGGAAACGCTGTGGATGAAGATGTAGACGCAGTGGCTGCAGATGCACACGACGAGTCCAGCAGTGAGTCAGAGGATGAACATGCACAGGGAAATGCTGACAGGGTAGATGCTGACCCGGTCATACTGCAGGGAGGCAGGGACACCCTGCTGGGAGGCTTTAATCCAATAAACCTTTAGCTAGCACACCACATGGACCTCCAGGACAAGCCTGGGCTGCAAGCTCCATACTTGATACCTAAGTGCAAAATCTGCCTGGATGGGAACATTAACTAAGGGTCTTGTTAATAAAGCTGTGTCCCATAAATCACTCTTAACATTTTTGGAAACGATCCACCTGCAGAAGAAAAGTGGCATCCTCGGCCATGGTGACATGTCTGAATTTAATATTACAACCAAAGGAACTTAAGAAAACAAAATGATAAAGTTGTTTAAAATCAACTCAAAGACTTCATTGGGTGCCAACACAAGCTCCAGTGATAAACCCGTGGTGTGCCTAAGGTGCCTTATGTTTACATTTTCAGGTGCTACGTCTTGGTGCTGCTGCCTTGCTGGGAGTGGCATCTGAGACAGCCTACTCACTCTGCTATCCTGTTGGTCTTGATGACCTTGGCGCTGGTCCTTTGGCCCGTGGAGCCTGTGATACTCCCCAGTCAATGCAGCCTCACCGGATGCAACAGTCACTGGCAGAGGGGCAAAGCAGCTGCTGCCCTCATCTGGAGTGCCCTGAGAGGAGCCTACAGATGAAAGGTAACTCCTGCGCAGACATGAGGTCACTTTGGACCTCCCTGCTCACCATGGCACCCAGACCATCTCCCACATTGGCACTGACTAGCTGAGGTCAATGCCGATGTGAGGGCTTGCTTGTCCGAATGCATCCCCAGGAAGCCTGGATTGGTCTCCTGGAGGAGCCTCTCCACAAAAGTCGCCACCCTCTCTGTGGAGGACACCTGGTGCTCGGCCATGAGGCTCATTGCTTCGGCAGTAGTACATGTACACTCCACCATGGACCCCAAGCCAAGCAAAGCCTCATGTATCTCCATTAGATGCTCCCGTACACCCTACCACATTTCCTTCGCTTGCTGTGTCGCAGACGACTCCAGAGGCACATCATCAGGCACTGACTGAGCATATGCCTGATCCCCTGCAGTCCTCTGACTGCTGGCGCCATGGGCACTCTTTGTCTCTTCCAGCGACTGAAGTGCTCTCACCGCTGTGCCCCGGGACACTAGCCGATGTTCTAATTCCCAATGAGGTGCTAGTATCTGCGCTGGTGCCTGCCTAGCACAGATGATGTGATGCTGGTGAGTCCGTGACTTCAGGGCCCTTGGGTGTGAGAGGGGGCTCCTGCTGCTGCTCCTCTCGGCCCTGCTCCGCTGCTGCTGAAAGGAAGAACACGGACATTGTCTCCATGTTAACTGATCCGATGTCAATGTGCATACCTGTCCCCTGGATCATTGTGCTCATCCTTCCATAAGCAATGCTCAAGCCATGTTGCAAACTTCAATTGCTGAACATTCAGCAGTGCCATGGCTGTTGGGAGAACAATGGTAACCTCTGCTGGGCATACTTACCTGCCTGTGGCACACCAGTGGACCTGGGTGCATGGCACCTTTCCAAATCTAGGGCCTGCTGAGAATCGTCAACTGGGCCGGCCCGCCGCCAGTCCTCACCCACTTGGTGGGATTATGTGCTTTCATCTCCTGAACAGGAGAAGAGCATTGATTAGTGCTGCTTGTACCTAAACACTCTTCGGACAGCCCTCCCCAGCCAGAGTGAGACATTGCAGGGCTCCAGTGCCTCCTCATCCTGCTGTTGCCGAACACTCTCACACAAAGATGTCTTTACCCCACCCCTTTGGCCAGATGTTGCCCACATCACATTAGGCACTACATGGTCTAACCCTCCAAAGCAAGGCGACGCATGCACGTGGAGCGCAGAGGACAGCAGATGGATTGGTGCCACGTCACCTTGAAGCTCCCCTTCCAGCATGTCATCACCCTGACTTTGACATGAGTTCCAGCACTGTGCCTAGGTGCAGCTCCTCCAGGTTGCTCCCAAAACAGTAATGTGGGTCTCAGTGTACCACATGCTGTGGGTGCAGAACCCATCTCTTCACCACCCTCCTCAAGGTGACCTTGGCGTGGGCAATATCTGCTGGCCCATCCAGTGAAAGACACATGCCGCCAACGATTCAATGCAGTCACTATACTCAGACTTGGGTGGGGGGCGGGGGCGGGGGATGCCTACCTGCTGGGTTAAGAGACCAATGCCAATATGGTACTCGCCCTTCCTGAATGCAACAGGTTGTTGAAGCGCTTGCAACACTGGATCCAGGTGAGCCGCACCACATCGCAGGTGCTCACTACTCTGCCACCTCCCGGGCACATTTGGTCATTTTGGTGGGGCTTCCTCCTGTCCTGGGGTATGAGCACCTCCTGCTATGTTGCCACCTGAGAGGGCAGCAATGCATTCATCAAAAACAAGGGGCACAGTGCCCCCCTGCCCTATCCTCCTGCCTGGCCTGCTCACCAGTGCTCTGGGGAGCCTTTCCACTGGTAGTGATTCACAGCCTTTCAAAGGCTGCAGCAGCTTTTTAAAGCAGGCCACCGGGTCGCCATTAAACCCGGTAGTCACTGCAGTCCACCTGTCACCCACCCACTCCCGCTGTCCTCAGGAGCTGCGCTTCACGCTGGGTGGGCCTTAATTGGCCTGTCTGCATAAAATGGCAGCGCGGACCCGATCGCGGGCGGCAATCGCTCCCGCACCGCCCGCCTGACAGGCAGAAAATTCTGCCCATAGTGTATTTAGGACTGTTTCCTAGAATAATATGTTCTGGATCCAACCAGGGATCAGGTTATTTTGGATCTGGTAATGTGTAATGAGATAGGTTAATAAATGATCTGAGTAAAAAGATCCCCTAGGAAACAATGACCATAAGATGGTGGAATTTAGCATTCAGTTTGAGTGAGAAACTTAGTTCAGAGATATCTGTGCTAAACTTAAATAAGAGTAATTACAAAGGAATGAGGGCAGAATTGGCTGCAGGGGACTGGGAAAGGAGTTTAGCAGAAAAGACGGTTGATGAACAATGGTAGATGCTTAAGAAAATGGTTCATGACTCACAACAAAAGATGCTTCCCAGTGAGGACGAAGGATTATAGGAAGGGAATAAACCAACCATGGTTAACCAAGGAAGTTAAGGATCGTAAGAAAAAACATATAATGTGGCAAAGGTTAGTGGTAAGCCAGAGGATTGGGAAAGTTTTAAAAGCCAACAGAAGATGACAAAAGAAGAGGGAGAAAAACTTTGAGTGTAAACTAGCAAGTAATATAAAAATGGACAGCAAGAGCTTTTATAAATTTATGAAAAGGAAGAGAGGCCAAAGTGAACATAGACCCCTTAGAATGAGGCTGGGGAAATAATAATGGGGAAACCAGGAAATGGCAGAGGAGTTGAATAAATACTTTGCATCAGCCTTCACAGTTGAAGACTCTAACAGCATATCAAAAATACCAAATAATCATGGGGCAAAAGGGAAGGTTGGGGGCGGGGGGGGGCTAGCGAGGAGATAAATACAATAACCTTCACTAAAGAAAATGTACCAAGGAAACTAATGGGTCTAAAGACAGATAAATCACCTGGACTCGATGGGTTACATCCTAAGATATTAGAGGAAATCGCTGCAGAGATAGTGGATGCACTGGTGGTAATCTTCCAAGAGTCCTTAGATTCTGCAAAAGTCCCGGAGGATTGAAAAACTGTCAACGTAACACCCTTATTCATAAAGGGAGGGAGACAAAAAACAGGTAACTATATAGGCCTGTTAACTTAACATCTGTCACTGGGAAAATGTTGGAGGTTATTATAAAGGATGTAACAGCAGAGCATTTAGAAATGCGTAATGTAATCAAGCAGAGTCAGCATGGCTTCATGAAGGGGAAATCATCCCTGACAAATTTATTAGAATTCTTTGAGGAGGTAACAAGAAGAATGGATAAAGGGGAACCAGTAGATGTAATATATTTGGATTTCCAAAAGGTGTTTGATAAGGCATCACATAAAACTACTTAAGCTAAGAGCCTGTGGTGTTGGGGGTCGTATGTTATATATTCTTGCTAAAACTATACAAGGCATTAGTTAGACCACACCTAGAATACTGAACAGTTTTGATCCCCTTATCCAAGGAAAGATATACTGGCATTGGAGGCAGTCCAGAGAAGGTTCACTAGGTTGATCCTGGGGATGGAGGCATTTTCTTCTGAGGAGAGGTTGAGTTGGTCGAGCCTGTACTCATTGGAGTTTAGAAGAATGAGAGACGACCTTATTGAAACATACAAGAGCAACAAACTGCGGATGCTGGAAATCCAGAACAAAAACAAAAATAAAAACACCTGGAAAAACTCAGCAGGTCTGACAGCATCTGTGGAGAGGAATACAGTTAACGTTTCGAGTCCGTTTGACTCCTCAACACAACAGATTCTTAGGGGGCTTGACAGCGTAGATGCGGAGAAGTTGTTTCCCCTTATGGGAGAGTCTAGGACCCAAGGGTATAATCTCAGTGAGGGGTCGCCCATTTAAGACAGAGGTGAGGAGGAATGTCTTCTGAGGATAGTGAACTGGTGGAATTCTTTACTGTAGAGGCGGGGTCGTTAGGTGTGTTCAAGGCTGAGTTAGACAGATTTTAAATCAGTATGGGAATAGAAGGTTGTGGGGGAAAAGGCAGGAAAGTGGAGTTGAGGATTATCAGATCAGCCATGACCTCATTGAATGATGGAGCAGACTTGAAGGGCCGAATAGCCTACTTCTCCTACGTCTTATGCCTGTTGATTTTTTTTCATGTTATTTCTACAACCTTACTCATGACTGGTGTCTAGTTTCTGGGTCTGTTTTATCCTTTTTTGAATAAGGTTGTCAAATTTGCTACTGTTCAATCCTCTGGCACCTTCCCTACATTTAGTGAAGATTAGATTATGGCGAATCCTTCCACTATTTCCACCCCTGCTTCCTTCAGCAACCTGGGTTGTAGGTCATTTGGACAAGATGACTTATCTAACCTAAGAATACCGAGCCTTTGCAGTACTTCCTCCCCCTCAAATTTCACATTATCCATTACTTCTACTGTCTCTGCTCCAGTCCAAGCGATATTTTGTCAGATTCCTTGTTAATAAACACCAATGAAAAGTATTTATTAAATATTCTAGCCTTGTTCTCCATATAAGTAAATATCACCTTTGTACCTAAATGGAGCCCACTCCACCTCTTACTATCTGCTTCTCTTTTGCATTCTGGTAGAAGCATCTTCAGCTGCTTCATTAATGACCTTCCTTCCATCATAAGGTCAGAAGTGGGGATGTTCACTGCTGCTGATTGCACAATGTTCACCATTTGTGACTCTTCCAGATACTGAAGCAGTGTATTTCCAAATGCAGCAAGACCTGGACAATATCCAGGCTTAGGCTGACAAATGACAAGTAACATTTGTGCCACACAAATGCCAGGCAATGACCATCTCCAACAAGAGAGAATCTTACCATTGCCCCTTGACTTTCAATTGCATTACCATCACTAAATCCCCTACTATCAACATCCTGGGGGATACCATTGACCATAAACTGAATTGGACCAGCCATATAAATACTGTGGCTACAAGAGCAGGTCAGAGGCTAGGCTGTGACAGGTAACTCACCTTCTGCCTCTCCAAAGCCTGTCCACCATCTGTCAGGATTGTGATGGAATACTACCCACTTGCCTGGATGAGTGCAGCTCCCATAACATTCAAGAAGCTTGATACCATCCAGGACAAAGCAGCTTGTTTGATTTGCACCACATCCACAAACAATCACTCCTGCCACTGACGCACAGGAGCAGCAGTGTGTACCATCTACAGGATGCTCTGCAAGAATTCACCAAGGCTCCCTGGACAACACCCTCCAAACCCATTACCACTACCATCTAGAAGGACAAGGACAGCAGTTAGATGGGAATACCACCTGGAAGGTTCCCTCCCAAGTCACTCACCATCCTGACTTGGAAATATATCATCGTTCCTTCTCTGTCACTGGGTCAAAATCCTGCAACCTTCTTCCTAACAGCACCGTGGGTGTACCTACCCCATATGAACCCCTGCAGCGGTTCAAGGAGCAGCTCACCACCACCTTCTCAAGGATAACTAGGGATGGGCAACAAATCCTGGCCTAGCCAGCGAAGCCCACATCCCGTGAATGAATTAAAAAAACTACGGAAAGGGTAGGACCGATCAGAGATGTACATGGTCACGTGCATGCGCCCTGATGCTGAAGGTATGGGTAGGGCTCTCAATGAATACTGCCACTCTGTCTTATCGAAGGAGAGGAAGGAAGCAGATATTCTAGTTAGGGGAGGAGTGTGAAACATTAACTACAATAAGCATAGTGAGAGAGGATGTACTGGAGAGACTGACATCACTGAAGGTGTATAAGTCACCAGGGTTGGACAGATTATATCCCAGGCTGTTAAAGAAACAGAAAATAGGAGCAGGACTAGGTCATTCAGTCCTTCAAGCCTGCTTCACCATTCAATGTGATCATGGCTGATGGCTCATCCTCGCCACATACTCCTTGATGGCTTTTAGAGTTCAGCAATCTATCTTATTTCCTTCTTAAATATATTTAGTGACTTGGCATCCACAGCCTTTTGTGTAGAGAATTCCATAGGTTCACCACCCTCTGGAGTGAAGAAGTTTCTCCTCATCTCAGTCCTAAATAGTTACCCTGTACCCTTAGACTGTGACTCGTTGATCTCGACCTCCCGCTCCCCCCGCCTCCAAAAAGCCTGATGAAATATTCCTGCATCCAATCTGTTTACCCGTCAGAATTTTATGTTTCAATAAGATCTCCTCTCTTTCTTCTAAACTCCAGTAAATACAGGGCTAGTCAGCCCAATCTCTCCTCATATGACAATCCTGTCATCCCAAGAATCAGTCTGGTGAACCTTTGCTGCACTCCTTCTATGGAGACCAAAACTACACACAATAGTCCGGGTGTGGTTTCACCAAGGCCCTGTACAGCCTCAGTAAGACATCCTAGCTCCTCCGCAATGAAGGCCAATATACCATTTGTCACCTTAACTGTTTGCTGCACCTACATGCTTGCTTTCAGTGACTGGTGTACAAGGACACCCAGGTCCCTTTGTGCATTAACATTTCCCAATCTATCACCGTATAAACAATACTCTGCCATTCTGTTTTTCTTCCCAAAGTGATAACTTCACACTTATCCACATGATACTGCATCTGCAATGTTTTGCCCACCCACTCAACTTGTCTAAATCACGTTGAAGCCTCTTAATATGCTCCTCACCACTCATATTCCCAGCAAGTTTCTTGTCATCAGCAAACTTGGAAATATTACCTTTGGTTCCCTCATCCAAATCATTGGCATATATTGTGAATAGCTGGGCCCAAGCTTTGATCCTTGCGGTACCCCGCTGGTACCAGAGAGGAAACAGTGGATGCTCTGAGGATCATTTTCCTATCTTCACTACATACAGGCGAGGCACAAGAGGATTGGAGGTTTGTGAATGTTGTATCATTATTTAAAAAAGGGTGTGAGGGACAAGTCAAATGATTATAGGCCCATCAGTCTGACGTATCAGCCATGATTGAATGGCGGAGCAGACTCGATGGACCGAATGGCCTAATTTCTGCTCCTATGTCTTATGGTCTTATGGACTTCCGTGGTGGGAAAGTTATTAGAATCAGTTCTGAGACACAGGATAAACTGTCACTTAAAAAGGAACGGATTAATCAGGGACAGTCAGCATGGTTTTTTTAGGGAAGGTCATGTCTTACTAATTTAATCGAATTTTTTGAGGAAGTAACAAGGAGGATTGAGGGTTGTACAGTGGATGTTATCTACATGGAGTTTAGTAAGGCATTTGACAAGGTCCCACAAAGCAGACTGTTCAGAAAAGTAAAAGCCCATGGGACATAGGGGATTGTGGCCAGTTGGATTCAAAATTGGCTCAGCAACAGGAAACAAAGGGTAATGGTCGATGGATGTTTTTGCAAATAGAAAATGGGTTCCAATGGTGTTCCACAGGGTTTGTACCTAAATGTGGGTGTCATGATTGGGAAATTGGCATATGACACAAAAATTGGTTGTGTAATTAATAGTGAAAAGGATAGCTGTTGACACCAGCATGATATCAATGGTTTAGTTGAGTGGGCGGAAAAGTGGCAGGTGGAATTCAATCCAGAGAAGTGTGTGTGTGAGTTACTGCATTTGGCGAGAGCAAACAAAGGTAAGGAATACATAATAAATGGGTGGATATTGGGAAGGGTAGCGGAAATGAGAGACCTTGTCAACAGGTCCATGAAGGTGGCAGGACAGGGGATAAGATAGTAAGGAAAGTAGAAAAGGGAGGTAGAGAGAAAACAGGGAATTATAGACCAGTCAGCCTGATGTCGGTAGGGAAAATTCTAGAGTCCATTATAAAAGATTTAATAGCTGAGCACTTGGAAAACAGTGGCAGAATCAGACAGGGTCAGCATGGATTTATGAAAGGGAAATAATGCTTGACAATTCTACTGGAATTTTTTGAGGATGTAACTACCAGAGTTGATGAGGGGGATGCAGTGGATGTGGTTTATTTGGACTTTCAGAAGGCTTTCGACAAAGTCCTGCATAAGAGTTTAGCGTGTAAAATTAAAGCGCATGGGATTGGGATAATGTATTGAGATGGACAGAAAACTGGTTAGTAGACAGGAAACAAAGTAGGAATAAACGAGTCTTTTTCTGAATGGCAGACAGTGACTAGTGGGGTACCGCAGGGATCGGTGCAGGGACCCCAGATATTCACAATATATATTAATGATTTAGATGAGAGAGCTAAATGTAACATCTCCAAATTTGCAGATGACACAAAGCTGGGTGGGAGGATGAGCTGTGAGGAGGATGCAGAGATGCTTCACTGTGACTTGGACAAGCTGAGTGAGTGGGAAAATGCATGGCAGATGCAATATAATGTGGATAAATGTGAGGTTATCCATTTTGCTAGCAAAAACAGGAAGGCAGATTATTACCTGAATGGCTATAAATTGAGAGAGGGGAATGTGCAACGAGACCTAGGTGTTCTTGTACACCAGTCGCTGAAGGTAAGCATGCAGGTGCATCAGCAGTAAAGAAGGCAAATGGTATGTCAGTCTTCATAGCGAGAGGATTGGAGTACAGGAGCCTTGGTGAGACCATACTTGGGATATTGTGTGCAGTTCTGGTCTCTTTATCTGAGGAAGGATGCTCTTGCTATAGAGGGAGTGCAGTGAAAGTTTACCAGACTGATTCCTGGGATGGCGGGACTGACATATGAGAAGAGATTGAGTCGGTTAGAATTATATTCGCTGGAGTTCAGAAGTATGAGGGGGGGATCTCATAGAAACCCATAAAATTCTAACAGGACTAGACGGGGTAGAAGCAGGAAAGCTGTTGCCGATGGCGGGGAGACCAGAACCAGAGGTCACAGTCTGAGGATATGGGGTAGACCATTTAGGACTGAGATGAGAAATTTCTTCACCCAGAGAGTGGTGAGCCTGTGGAACTCGCTACCACAGAAAGTAGTTGAGGCCAAAACATGCTATTTTTTCAAGAAGGAGTTAGATATAGCTCTTGGGGTGAATGGGATCAAAGGATATGGAGAGAAAGCAAGAGCAGGCTATTGAGTTGGATGATCAACCATGATCCTAGTGAATGGCGAGCAGGCTCGAAGGGCCAAATGGCCTACTCCTGCTCCTATTTTCTGTGTTTCTATGAAACCATATGGAATGCTTTCCTTGATTGGATAAGGTATAGAATACAAAAGCAGGGATGTAATGATGGGACTGTATAAAATGTTGGTTAGGCCACAACTGGAATTTTATGTCCAATTCTGGTTGCCACATTACCGGAAGGACTTAGTTGCTCTGGAGATTGTACAGAGGAGATTTACAAGAATGTTGCCTGCGCTTGAAAATTGCAGCTATGAGGAGATATTGGACAGGCTGGGGTTATTATCCTTGGAACTGAAGAGACTGAGAGGTGACCTGATTGAGGTGTACAAGATTGAGGGGCCTAGTTGGAGTAGACAGAGATGCCCTGTTTTCCCCTAGCTGAGAGGTCAATTACACGGGACACAGTTTAAGGTTATTGGTAGAAGGATTAGAGGGAACATGAGACAAAACTTCTTCACCCAGAGGGTGGTCAGTGTTTGGAATTCACTGCCTGGTTTGGTGGTGGAGGCAGAAATCCTCAACTCATTTAAAAGGCACCTGGATCTGCATCTAAAGTGCCATAGCCTGCAAGGCTACGGACCAGGTGCTGGAAGGTGGAATTAAAATGGCCAACTAGCTTTTATCTATTTTTTTCTTTGGCTGGTGCAGACATGATGGGCTGAGTAGCCTCTTTCTATGCTGTGGTTCTATCTAGAAGGTCAAGGGCAGCTTAGACATGGTAACACGACCAGGAAGTTCCTCTCCAAGCCATTCACATTCCTGTCTTGGAAAAATATCGCTGCTCCACTGTTGTTGGTTCAAAATTTTATTCAGTCATGGGATGCGGCCCTTCGAGCCTGCTCGCCATTCACTAGGATCATGGCTGATCAACCAACTCAATAGCCTGCTCTTGCTTTCTCTCCATATCCTTTGATCCCATTCACCCCAAGAGCTATATCTAACTCCTTTTTGAAAAAATAGCATGTTTTGGCCTCAACTACTTTCTGTGGTAGCGAGTTCCACAGGCTCACCGCTCTCTGGGTGAAGAAATTTCTCATCTCAGTCCTAAATGATCTACCCCATATCCCCAGCATTTATTACCCATCCCTAGTTGACCTTGAGAAGGTGGTGGTGAGCTGCCTTCTTGAACCACTGCAGTCCGTGTGGTGTAGGTACACCCACAGTGCCGTTAGAAAGGGTGTTCCAGGAATTTGACCCAGTGACATGGAGTGGTTGTGGTTTTGGGAGGTGCTGTCCAGGGAGCTTTGGTGAATTCCTGCAGTGCATCTTGTAGATGGTACACACTGCTGCTACTGTGCGTCGGTGGTGGAGGGAGTGAATGGCACCACATCCATAAACAATCAAGCAGGCTGCTTTGTCCTGGATGGTGTCCAGCTTCTTGAGCCTTGTAGGAGCTGCACTCATCCAGGCAAGTGGGGAGTATTCCGTCACATTCCTGATTTGTGTCTGGTAGATGATGGACAGGCTTTGGGGAGTCAGGAGGTGAGTTACTTGCCATGCAATTCCTCACCTCTGATCTGCTCTTGTAGCCACATATTTGTATGGCTACTCTAGTTCAGTTTCTGGTCAATGGTAACCTCCAGGATGTTTAATAGTGGGGGATTCAGTGATGCTAATGCCATTGAAGGTCAAAAGGGCGATGGTTGGATTGTCTCTTGTTGGAGATTGTCATTGCCTGACACGTGTGGCGTGAATGTTACTTGCCACTTGTCAGCTCAAGCCTGGATATTGCCCAGGTCGTGCTGCAGTTGGACATGGACTCCTTCATTATCTGAGGAGTTGCGAATGGTACTGAACATTGTGCAATCATCATTGAACATTCCCACTTCTGACCTTATGATGGAAGGAAGGTCATTGATGAAGCAGCTGAAGATGGTTGAACCTGGGACACTATCCTGAGGAACTCCGTGATGTCCTGGAGCAGAGATGACTGACCTTCAACAACCATAACCATCTTTGTGCTAAGTACGACTCCAACCAGCAGAGAGTTTTCCCCCGATTCTCATTGACTCCAGTTTTGCTAGGGCTCCTTGATGCTACACTCGGTGAAATGCTGCCTTGATGTCAAGGGCAGTCACTCTTACCTCACCTCGGGGGTTCAGCTCTTTTGTCCATGTTTGAACCAAGGCTGTCATGAGGTCAGGAGCTGAGGGGCCCTAGAAGAACGCAAACTGGGTGTCAATGAGTAGGTTATTGCTAAGTGCTTTCTTGATAGCACTGTTGATGACCCATTCCATTACTTTACTGATGATGGAGAGTAGACTGATGGGGCGATAATTGGCTGGGTTGGATTTGTCCTGCTTTTTGTGAACAGGATATACCTAGGCAATTTTCCACATGGCCAGGTAGATGCCAGTGTTGTAGCTGTACTGGAATAGCTTGGCTAGGGGGGCAGCAAGTTCTGGTGCACAGGTCTTCAGTGCTACTGCTGGAATGTTGTCAGGGCCCATAGCCTTTGCAGTTTCCAGTGCCTTCAGCCATTTCTTTATCACATGGAGTGAATCGAATTGGCTGAAGACTGGCATCTGTGAAAATGGGGACCTCCGGCGGATGCCAAGATGGATCATCCACTTGGCACTTCTGGCTGAAGATTGTTGCGAATGCTTCAGCCTTATCTTTTGCATTGCTGTGCTGGGCTCCTCGATCATTGAGGATGGGGATATTTGTGAGTTGTTTGATTGTCCACTACCATTCACAACTGGATGTGGCAGGACTGCAGAGCTTCGATCTGATCCATTGGTTGTGGGATCGCTTAGGTCTGTTTATCACTTGTTGCTTATTCTGTTTGACACGCAAATAGTCCTGTTTTATAGCTTCACCAAGTTGACACCTCATTCTTAGGTATGCTTGGTGCTGCTCCTGGCATGCCCTCCTGCACTCTTCATTGAACCAGGTGAAACTCTTATCCCTCGTGGTTCAAGAAGGCAGCTCACCACCACCACCTTAAGTGCAATTAGGGATGGGCCAGTGATACCCACATCCCATGAATGAATAAAGAGTTGAACAGGCAGAGTTCTGACACCAATGTTTGATGCCTGATCCCCAACAGTGTGAATTCAGAACTCTGGATAGACTTGCCCAAAAGATTAATTTTGAACCTTCCAAAGTCAACCGACCCTTTCCAGATCCCAGGAAAGGGCAGTGTTCTTGCTGGTGCACGAAACCAGGTTTAAACCTCAGAAAAGGAGAATGTAGCAGGGAACTGCCATTGCACCCTACTAGCTATGTCGGACATGCCAGTGGAAATGAGAGAATACATGTGTACTTCTATACTTCCTAGTCTTCTTTCATAAGACCACATATAAAAAGAACTGAATTAAAATTCATTTCTTTTTCTTCTGAGGCTGCAAGGAACATTGGTCGGGGGGGTGGTGGCCTAAGACCTCACACCCTATATTTTTGAAGAATTGTAGATATCCTCATGATTAATTCTAAAATTTTTAAAACTGGACAAAGACTTTATAATGACTGATGCCATGTCTGGCTGGGGCTTTGAAACAAAAGGAATTTTCTGGCAGCATCAGAAAAGCTGACACTGTTGTTATCTCTGAAGAGATGCTAACAACCCTGTGGACTGCAGAGACCCAAATTCAAAGGGAATTATACAAAGGCCATCTGTATTTCACAAGCCAGGCCTGACCACCAGTCTTCCAGTCTGCTAGGACAAAGGACCCTACAACTCCTTCCAAATTCTTAATGGTCGGAACTCCAGACAAAGAAATATACACCCTTTTGTCAAAGCCAACGTGGAGAGTTGGAGGGTGAGAGCCATATGACATTAAACCCTGCTTCTCCCCGCC
Organism: Carcharodon carcharias; assembly: GCF_017639515.1. Classification (NCBI taxonomy): domain Eukaryota; kingdom Metazoa; phylum Chordata; class Chondrichthyes; order Lamniformes; family Lamnidae; genus Carcharodon; species Carcharodon carcharias. Next base: position 15,723,666 of record NC_054471.1, read on the forward strand.
AGCCTAACCCCCTCCACTGGGGGGGTTCTCCCATAACTGGGAGAACCAGTTATGTTGCCTTGCCATCACTCTGCTGATGATCAAGCATAGACTGATGGGGCAGTGATTAGCCGGGTTGGATATGTCCAGCTTTTTATGGACAGGACATACCTGAGCAATTTTCCACATTGCTAGGTAGATGCGAGTGTTGTAGTCATACTGGAAAGCTTGGCTAAGGGCATAGCTAGTTCTGGAGCACAAGTCTTCAGTACTATTGCCAGAATGTTGTCAGGCCTATTGTCTTTGGAATATTCATTTAGTAGGAAACTACAGACCAGTTAATTAAACATTTGTCATAGGGAAGATGTTTGAAGCATTAATAAAAATGTTATAGCAGGGCACTTGGAAAAATTCAAAATAATCAGGCAGAATCAGCATGATTTTGTGAAAGAGAAATAATGTTTAACCAATTCATTGCAGTTCTTTGAAGAAGTAACATATATGCTGTGGACAAAGGGGAACTGGTGGAAGTACTGTACTTTTCCAGAAGGCATTTGATAAGGTGCCACATCAAAGGTTATTGTGAAAAATAAAAGCTCATGGTGTAGGAACTAACATTTTGGAATGGATAGAAGATTGTTTCCTGTTGACTAGCCAGAGTTGGCATAAATGGGTATTTTTCTGGTTGGCAAGACGTAACAAGTGGTGTGCCACAGGGATCAGTGCTGGGGTTTCAACATTTTAAAATTCATTTAAATGGTTTAGATGAAGAGACTGAAGGTACGGTTGCTATATTTGCTGATGACACAAAAATAGGTAGGAAAGTGAGATGTGAAGAGTGAAAAAGGAGGCTACAAAAGGATATAGATAGAATACTGGAAAACGAGACATTGAAGCTTTTCATCTTACACTTTGCAAGAAGACCAATATAAGGGGAGAAGAACAATTTGTTCTGTATAGATTTATTCTGTATCAATTGGCACATTCTCCATGGGAACACCCCTACCAATCAGTCTACTTGCCAACCAATCAGCACTCTCTCTTCTCATCCAGTATAAATTGTTGTTTTTCCCATATATTGGTTTTCTTGCGAAGTGTCCTAATGAGTACAAGATGAAAAGCTTTGATGTCTCTCTTTTCAGCAATACTCCAAGGTCTGTACTACCAAATGACTATTTGGATACAGGTTATGTGAGTGGGCAAAGATCTGGCAAATGGAGTATAATGCGTGAGAATGTGAAATTGTTGATTTTAGCAAGAAAAATAAACAAGAATATTATCTAAATGGTGAGCAACTGCAGAGGGATCTAGGTGTCATGGTGCATGAATCACAAAGGTTAGCATGCAGGTACAGCAAGTAATTAGGAAAGCTAATACAATGTTCATTGTGAGGGACACAATACAAAAGATGGGAGGCTATGCTTCAATTATACATGGCATTGGTGAGACCACATCTGGACTGTGTACAATATTGGCCTTATTTAAGGAAGGATACAAATGCATTGGAAGCGGTTCAACGATGGTTTACTAGACTAATACCTGGAGTGGACAAGTTGTCTTATGAGGAAAGGTTGGACAGACTAGGCCTGTATCTAGTAGAGTTTAGAGCAAGAGGAGACTTGATTGAAACATAAGATCCTTGTGGGCCTTGACAAAGTGGTTGAGGAGAGGATGTTTCCTGTTGTGGGAGAATCTATAACTAGGGGGTTAAAAATATTAAGACCAATGTGGAGAATTTTTTTCCACTGGGTCACAGATCTTTGGAACTGTCTTCCACAAAAGGCGGAGAAGGCAGAGTGTCTGAATATTTTTAAGTCACAGCTAGATAGCTTCTTGATATGCAAGATAAAAGCAAAATACTGCAGATGCTGGAAATCTAGAACAAAAACAAAAATACCTGGAAAAACTCAGCAGGTCTGACAGCATCTGCGGAGAGGGATACAGTTGACGTTTCGAGTCCGTATGACCCGTCATCAGAACTAAGAAATATAAAATGAGGTGAAATATGAGCTGGTAGAGGGGAGTGGGACAGGTAGAGCTCGATAGGGGGCCAGTGATAGGGGGAGGCCAAGAAGAGACCGCCAGATTTGTCATATACAAAGGGGTGTTGATGATGGTGATGTTATCTAAGGAATGTGCTAATGGTGACATTAAAGGTATCAAGCAGGACAAGCTAGTTGCAGATGGCCCTGTGGGGGTGGGTGGAGGAAGGGATCAAAATGGGCTAAAAGGTGGAGATGAAACAATAGATCGAAATAAATTTAAAAATAGGTGGGAAAAGCAAAATATATTTGTAAAAAAATTATAAATTATTGGAAAAAGGCGGATCGGAAAGGGGGTGGGGATGGACCAGAGAGTTCATAATCTGAAATTGTTGAACTCAATATTAAGTCCAGAAGACTGTAAAGTCCCTAGTCGGAAGATGAGGTGTTCTTCCTCCAGTTTGCGTTGAGTTTCACTGGAACATCGCAGCAGGCCAAGGACGGACATGTGGGCATGAGAGCAGGTTGGTGTGTTGAAATAGCAAGTGACAGGGAGGTCTGGGTCATGCTTGCGGACAGACCGAAGGTGTTCCGCAAAGCGGTCACCCTGTCTGCGTTTGGTCTCTCCAATGTAGAGAAGACCGCATTGGGAGCAGCGAATGCAGTAGACTAAATTGAGGGAAGTGCAAGTGAAGTGCTGCTTCACTTGAAAGGAGTTTTTGGGCCCTTGGACGGTGAGGAGGGGGGAAGTAAAGGGGCAGGTGTTGCACCTTCTGCGGTTGCATTGGAAGGTGCCATGGGAATAGGGTTGAGGTGCAGGGTGTGATGGAGGAGTGGACCAGGGTGTCCCGGAGAGAACGATCCCGGTGGGGGGGGGGGTGAAGGGAAGATGTGTTTGGTGGTGGCATCATGCTGGAGTTGGCGGAAATGGCGGAGGATGATCCTTTGAATGCGGAGGCTGGTGGGGTGATAAGTGAGGACAAGGGGGGCCCTATCATGGTTCTGGGAGGGAGAGGAAGGTGTGAGGGCGGATGCGCGGGAGATGGGCTGGACACGGTTGAGAGCCCTGTCAACCACCGTGAGTGGAAAACCTCGGTTAAGGAAGAAGGAAGGCATGTCAGAGGAACTGTTTTGGAAAGTGGCATCATCAGAACAGATGCAATGGAGGTGAAGGAACTGAGAGAATGGGATGGAGTCCTTACAGGAAGCGGGGTGTGAGGAGCTGTAGTCAAGGTGGCTGTGGGAGTCGGTAGGCTTGTAACGAATATTGGTGGACAGTCGATCACCAGAGATCGAGACAGAGGTCAAGGAAAGGAAGGGAAGTGTCAGTGATGGACCATGTGAAAATGATGGAGTGGTGGACATTAGAAGCAAATTAATAAATTTTTCCAGGTCCAGATGAGAACATGAAGTGGCACCAAAGCAGTCATCGATCTACTGGAGAAAGTGTTGTGGGAAGGGGCCTGAGTAGGACTGGAACAAGGAATGTTCCACATACCCCATAAAGAGACAGGCATAACTGGGGCCCATGTGGCTACCCATAGCCACACCTTTTATTTGGAGGAAGTGAGATGAGTTTAAGGAGAAATTGTTTAGTGAGAGAACAAGTTTAGCCAGTTGGAGGAGATTAGTGGTGGATGGGGATTGTTCAGGCCTCTGTTTGAGGAAGAAGTGAAGAGCCCTCAGACCATCCTGGTGGGGGATGGAGGTGTAGAGGAATTGGACATCCATGGTGAAAAGGAGGCCAGATCTGTAAGGATGGCCATTTTCTCCACCCCATTTAGAGTTGTACCATTTATGTTATGTTGTTTTTCCTACCAAAATGAATCACTTTCCGCCTGCATTGAACTTCATCAGCCACCTGTCCACCCATTCCAAGTACTTGTCTTTGTCCCTTTGAAGTTCTACACCATCCTCCTCACAGTTCAAATGCTTGAGTTTTGTATCATCCACAAACTTTGAAATTGTTCTCTGTATACCAATATCTAGGTTATTAATATATATCAGGAAAAGCAAGATCCCAATACTGACATAAAGATATAAACAATACTGCAGATGCTGGAAATCTGAAACAAAAACAGAAAATGCTGGAAAAACAAGTCTAACAGCATCTGTGGAGAGGAAAAAAAAAGCTAACATTTCAAGTCCTTATGACTCCTCAGAGCTAAAGAGAAGTAAAAATGGAATGAAATTTATACTGTTTAAGGGTGTGGAGCTGGATAGAAGGCCAGTGATAGGTGAATGCAAAGGAGAGATTGTACTGGCAAAAGGAGGTGCTGATGGTGCCATTAAGATCAGAAAGCATAATGTGATAATGACAGGACAAGGGTAAGCACTCTGGAAAGAACAACATGAACAAGTGACAGAGGGTCCTTGTGGGGTGAGGGGAGGGGGTGGCGGTGGGAAAAAAGATTGAAAATAGGATAAAAGGTGGGGATAAAACAATGAATAAAAATGAAAATAAAAATAAGTGGATAAAAAATAAAAATTAAAAAATGAAGAAAATTAAATGAGAATGAATATTGAAAAAAGGGGTTGAGGAGAGAGTTCATGATCTGAAGTTGTTGAACTCCATGTTAAGACCAAAAAATCCCAATACTGACACCTGAGGGGAAACTCCACTACAAAACTTGCTCCAGCATAAGAAATGTCCATTAACCCCGACTTTGTTTCCTGTCACTCAGCCAATTCCTTAACAATGTTGCTGCTCTCCCTTTTATTCCATGAGCTATAAATTTCCTCAAAAGTCTATGTGTCACTATATCAAATGCCTTTTGGAAGTCCACATCAACAGCATTGTCCTTATCAACCCTCTCAGTTACCTCTTCAAAAAAATTCCACCAGGTCAGTTAAACATAGTCATAGAGGTCTACAGCACAGAAAAAGGCCCATTGAATCTGTGCCAGTCAGACAAGTACACAACTAATCTAATCTCATTTTCCAGCACTAGCCCATGGCCTTGTATGCCATGGCATTGCAAGTGCACATCCAAATACTGCTTAAATGTTATGAGGGTTTCTGCCTCTACCACCCTTTCAGGTAGAGACTTCCAGATTCCCATCACCCTCTGGATGAAAATATTCTTCCTCATATCCTGTCTAAACTTCCTGCCCCTTACTTTTAAATCTATGCTCCCTGGTTATTGATCCCTCCACCAAGGGGAAACGTTCCTTCCTGTCTACCCTATCTATGTCCCTCATAATTTTATACACCTATTATACATGATTTTCCCTTAAAACCATGCTGGCTTCCCTTAACCTGAATTTTGTCCCAGGTGACTAATAATTTTGTCCCAAGTTATTTTTTGAGGTTCCTCAGCAGTGAAAAACTGACAGGCCTTTAGTTGCAGGGTTTATCTTTACACCCATTTTTAAACATGGGTGTAAGGTTTGCAACCTAGAGTTCCATGGGACCATCCCTGAGTCCAAGGAAGACTGGAAAATCATGTTCAGCGCCTCTGAAATTTCCACGTCCACTTTCTTCAGTATCCTTGGATGCATTTCATTTGGTTCCAGTGCCTTATGAGTTTAAGTACAGATGACCTATGCAAAGGCCCCTCCTCATCAATTGTAATCCCGTCTAGTTTCTGAATTACTTCATCATTTACCATATCCCAGGTCGCATTTTCTTCCTTTGTATAAAGACAGATGCAAAATATTCATTTAGTGCCTCAGCTCTGCTTTCTGCCTGTGTAAATCCTCTTTTTAGCCCCTAAAAGGCTATACTCCTCCTCCTTCCACATTTTTACTATTTATATGCCTGTAGCATACTTTGCAATTCCTTTTTATGCTAGCTGCCAGTCTCTTTTCATACTAGCCTTTGGCTCCAATTTATTCGGCCCAGATCTGTTCTTACCTCATTGAAGTTGGCTTTCCCCCAGTTAATTTTTCATACTCTGGACTGTTCTTTGTCCTTTTCCATAGTTAGCTTAAAATGTATGTTATGATGATCACTGTCACCTAAATGTTCTCTTACTGGCACTTGGGGCAGAATTTTTAGCATGACAGATGGGTGCATGCCTGATCCGACAGTGTGAAATGATGCGCAATGATGTCAGCCAAGCATGCCGATGTCAACACGCAGTTGCGCGATGGTTCAGTCAGGCATACGCTGGAGTCTGCCAACAATTAACTTAATGGCCTTAATAGGCCTTTTATCAATTGTCCTTAATTTTTCACTGCCCATTCAATCTAACAGTTGATGGGTAGGTGAAAAGGCCAAGCGGCCTTTGCAGTTCTTTTGGAAACCTCATCCACAGGCGGGATGAGGTTTCCAAAAACAAACGCAAATGAAATAAAATAAAAAAATGTCCTTGCTCATAAGTCACATGAGCGGACATGTTTTATTAAATGTTTCTGTTGCTCAATGTTTTCAATATATTATTCATCTCCTTGAGGCAGCTCAGTGCCTCAGATTATTCAACAATCTTTTGAATGCTTGCGCAAATTGTACACGAGGCCTGCTCGCCCTCCTCCCCCTGCCCCTACACAGTGCTCAGCCACTTGTGTATCATGCTGGGCAGGCTTTAATTGGTCCACCAGCGTGAAATTGCAGTGCGCTGTTGATCGTGGGCAGCAGTCGGCTTCCTGACTGCCACCACCCCCCCCCCACCCCACCCCCCGCCCCAGCGATCCTGCACGCCAAGAGCAAAATTCTGCCCTTGATCTACTTGGCCCACTTCATTTCTGTTAATGAAGCAATGCTACAACCATATGATCCCCACCTGGAAAGGAGCTTTACCACTGGCTTCAAGTAAATAACTTTATTTCTTTCACCCATAAACGAAGTAAACAAGTTAGTGAACAGAAACAGAAAATGCTGGACAAACTCCACAGGTCTAGCAGTATCTGTGGAGAGAGAAAGGGTTAACGTTTCATCTGTGGAGAGAGAAAGAGTTAACATTTCGAGTCCATATGATCTAAGCTCTGAAGAATGGTCATACGGACTCAGTGTGTTAACTCTTTCTCTCTCCATAGATGCTGCTGGACCTGCTGAGTTTTTCCAGTATTTTATGTTTTTGTTTCAGATTTCCAGCATCCGTGGTATTTTGCTTTCAATTGGCAAACAGAGCTGGTCTGTGTACAAGTGAACCCAAAAAGTTAGAACATCTCAAGAAGAATTCAGCTCTCATTCAATGACCATACCCAAATTTGTTGTGAAACTCCAAAATCTGCAATTAAGTTTTAAGTCATTGCGTTACTGATGTCATTGGGCCCTGACTTTTGAATCTTAGGGGGCTTTAAATCTGCCTTTTAAAGAAGCCTCATTGATGGTCCAATTTGACAGTATTATTTAAATGGAAGTGTGTTGTTCAATGTTACTATTTTAATTTTAATTACACCTTTTGACTCCCATCCCTGACCATATCACGCCCAGAAATGGGCCAAGAGATACGGGTTGGTGGGATTGAAATCGAGGCCTTTGCTTCAATTATTTCGTTCTTAAAACATGTAGCACCCTGGTGGAAGCATACAATAAATTAATTTCTCAACTATAATGACATGGGAAATTAGGGTTATATGTAAATTATTAATAGACACTGTTCTGAGACGATAAGTACTGGCCCGGATCTTCGGTCCTAGTGGTTTTCGCTGCTACTGAGGGCTGCAACGGATCCGCAATTTCTGAGGAGCCAATTTAATCTCGCTTGCCTAAAAGTGCTCCAGGGAGCCCAAACTACTGGCCCTGCCGGAAACCTGTCAGCGTATAAATTTAAGCCGATTGTCCAGTATTTACTTTAGTAATTTCACTTAAGGCTGCTTTTAGCAGGCGTAGAGCTTGCTCAATAGCACATCCCTTCGAATTAGCGGAAGTGTCAAAACAAACCCCCGGCACCCAATCCCACCGCTCCTCATCCCAACATCTTGGGTCCTGAATTGCGTCGATTTTGGAGAAGAACCGGGAGCTAAAATTAAATATGGGTGAAAAAAATAAAGTGATTAACGTTTTGAGCTCAAAACAAATCCCAAGGGATGTCTCCAGCCCGTGACGGTAAAGGAGGCATAGCCTCGCTGGAATTGCACCTTGTATATCCGTAGTTACCTCAACGATGGGTTGGTGCTGCCGTCGGGAGAGCACGTTCCCGCTGCAGCCGACGATAAAGAACGTATTTTAAATACAGTTAATGGCCACAGGCTGCAAGATCCGGGCCAATATTGTAGATTATAATCTAAATTGTAGTTCACCATTATTATCCCTAAATTTGAAAAAAAAAGCCTTAATTCTAGATTCTTAGTGAAAACCTAAAGAGTAACCTATTCGTTGTGAAGGAATTGTGCTTGAAACTTAGTAAATTACAGTTTATGTGTTAAATTTGTTGCTCTAGATTTCAGCATTTGAATATACCATCCCTTGAGTCAGAAATTGAAGTTATAGTTGACCGTATTATCCAGCACTATGCAGGAGAGTTAATGTTCGTAAATAAGGTAAGAATGATAACTTTAAATTAGACCATCGAGACGTACACCATTGTATTCATGGGGGATTTTTGAAACTCGCAGGATATGGAGAGCGTTGGTGGGGATGGGTAAAAATGTTGGAAGGAGAAAATATGGCTCCAATTCGTCGGCTTTAACTGTGGGGAATTTGGGGGTCGGCTGATTTAATCCATTCTGGAGAAGAACATGGTTAATTATAATACTTAAATGAATTATGTGCCTCAAATTCTGTCAGGAATTTGGAACTACTGCCTCCAGCAAGGTTTTTCGGTGCTCAAGGAAGGAAGGGGGAAGTAAAAACAAAATACTGGGGATGCTGGAAATCCAAAACAAAAACAGAATTACCTGGAAAAACTCAGCAGGTTTGGCAGCATCGGCGAAGAAGAAAAGAGTTGACGTTTCGAGTCCTCATGACCGTTCTGTTCTGTCCACAAGAAGCAATCTATCATTGAGGAAGAATCAGCTGTAGCTGTGGGAGTTGATGAAATTAGTGAACCTGTTCAGGCTTCAGGTTCATGGGGGCAGACCGAGGCAGCTGTCAGTTGCAACTCTAAGGCATCATACCTGCAGTTAAATCCTCACTTTTCTTTGTCACCTGTATTATAATCCATTTTTTAGCTCAAATCAAACTTTCATTCAGATCCATTGGAGTAACTGTGGACAGAGGAAGATGTCCTGTGCGATGATCACAGCATTGTTACATCATGTTGCTGTGTCCAATCGAATGGAAGGAGTGACAATATTTGAGAGGCTGATTATCACTGAAAACATAGAAAATAGAAGCAGGAGTAAGCCATTTGGCCCTTCGAGCCTGATTCGCCATTCACTATGATCATGGCTGATTATCCAACTCAATAGCCTTCTCCCCATAATCTTTGATCCCTTTCACCCCAAGAGCTATATCTAACTCCTTCTTGAAAACATACAATGCTTTGGCCTCAACTACTTTCTGTGGTAGCGAATTCCACAGGCTCACTACTCTCTGGATGAAGAAATTTCTCCTCATCTCAGTCCTAAATGGTCTCTCCGTATCCTCACACTGTGACCCCTGGTACTGGACTCCCCCACTATTGGGAACATCCTTCCTGTATCTACCCTGTCTAGCCCTATTGGAATTTTATAGGTTTCTATGAGATCCCACCCCTCATTCTTCTGAACTTCAGCGAATATAATTCTAACCGACTCGATCTCTCCTTCTATATCAGCCTCGCCATCCCAGGAATCAGTCTGGTAAACCTTCGCTGCACTCCCTCTATAGCAAGTACATCCTTCCTCAGATAAGGAGACCAAAACTGCACACACTATTCCAGGTGTGGTCTCACCAAGGCCCTGTATAATTGCAGCAAGACATCCCTGCTCCTGTACATGAATCCTCTCACTATGAAGGCCAACTTACCATTTGCCGCCTTAACTGCCTGCTGTACCTGCGTGCTTACCTTCAGCGACTGGTGTATGAGGTCTTTTTTTCACATTCCCCTCTCTCAATTTATAGCCATTCAGATAATCTGCCTTCCTGCTTTTGCTAACAAAGTGAATAACCTCACATTTATCCACATTATACTGTATCTGCCATGCATTTGCCCACTCACTCAGCTTGTCCAAATCATACTGAAGCATCTCTGCATCTTCCTCACAGCTCACCTTCCCACCCAGCTTTGTGTCATCTGCAAACTTGGAGATATTACATTTAGTTCCCTCATCTAAATCAATATATATTGTGAATAGCTGCGGTCCAAGCACCAATCCCTGCGGTACCCACTGGTCACTGCCTGCCATTCGGATAAAGACCCGTTTATTCCTACTCTTTGTTTGCTATCTGCCAGCCAGTTTTCTATCCATCTCAATACACTACCCCCAATCCAATGTGCTTTAATTTTACACGCTAATCTTTTATGTGGGACTTTGTCGAAAGCCTTCTGAAAGTCCAAATAAACCACATCTGCTGGCTCCCCCCTCATCAATTCTACTAGTTACATCGTCAAAAAATCCCAGTAGATTTGTCGAGCATGATTTCCTTTTCGTAAATCCATGCTGCCTCTGTCTGATTCTGCCACTATTTTCCAGGTGCTCAGCTATTAAACCTTTTATAATGGATTCTAGAATTTTCCCCACTACTGACATCAGGCTGACTGGTCTATAATTACCTGTTTTCTCTCTACCTCCCTTCTTAAATAGTGGGCTTACGTTAGCTACCCTCCAATCTGGAGGAACTGTTCCAGAGTCTTTCAAATCTCGGAGGATGACCACCAATGCAACTACTATTTCTAGAGCCACTTCCTTAGATATTCTGGGATGTAGATTATCAGGCCCCGGGGATTTATTGGCCTTCAATCCCATCAATTTCTCCAACACCATTTCCCTACTAATACTGATTTCTTTCAGTTCTTCCCTCTCACTAAACCCTGTGTTCCCCAACGCTTCTGGTATGTTACTTATGTCCTCCTTTGTGAAGACAAAACCAAAGTATGTATTGAGTTAGTCAGCCATTTCTTTGTTCCCCATTATAAATTCTGCTGTTTCTGACTGTAAGGGACCTACATTTGTCTTCACCAATCTTTTTCTCTTCACATACCTATATCCTCCTTTGCTGAATTCTAAAGTGTCCCCAACCCTGAGGTCTGTCATTTTTTCTGGCCAGTGTGTATGCCTCTTCCTTGGATCTAATACTATCTCTAATTTCCCTTTTAAGCCTTGGTTTGGCCACCTTTCTTGTTTTACTTTTGTGCCAGACAGGAATAAACAATTGTTGCAGTTCACCCATGCGCTCTTTGAACGTTTGCCATTGCCTATCCACCATCATCCCTTTAAATAACGTTTCCCAATCCATTATAGCCAACTCACATCTCATACCATCGTAGTTTCCTTTATTAAGATTCAGGACCCTAATCTCGGAATCAACTATGTCACTCTCCATCTTGATGAAGAATTCTATCATATTATGGCCGCTCATCCCCAAGGGGTCTCGCACAACTAGATTACCAATTATTTCTTTCTCATTACACAGTACCTAGTCTGGGTTGGTCTGTTCTCTAGTTGGTTCCTCAACATATTGGTCCAGAAAATCATCCCATATGCACTCCAGGAATCCCTCCTCTACAGTATTGTTAGTAGTTTGATTTGCCCAATCTTTATGCAGATTATAGTCACCCATAATTACAGATGTTCCTTTCTTGCATGTGTCTCTAATTTCCTGTTTATTGCCATTCCCAACATCACCATCACAGTTTGGGGGTCTATATACAACCTCCCACTAATGTTTTTTGCCCCTTAGTTTTTCTCAGCTCTGCCCATACAGATTCCACATGGTCAGAGCTAATATCTTCCCTCACTATTGCGTTAATTTCCTCTTTAACCAGCAATGCAACTCCACTGCCTTTTCTTTTTGCCTGTCCTTCCTAAATACTGAATACCCCTAGATGTTCAGTTCCCATCCCTGGTCACTCTGCAGCCATGTCTCCGTAATCCCGACTATATCAAACCTGTTTACATCTATTTGCGCGGTTAATTCATCCAATCTATTGCGAATGCTCTTCGCGTTAAGGCACAAAGCCTTAAGGCTTGTCTTTTTAACATTACCTGTCCCATTCCCACTATTTTTCACTGAGGCCCTATTTGATTCTTGCCCTTGATTTCTCTACCTATCACTTTTCTCATTCCCTTTTCTGTCTTGTTCTTGTCCTTGTTTTCCCCTCCTCTGACTCCTTGCATAGATTCCCATCCCCCTACCATTTTAGTTTGAACCCTGGAACTGGAACAAACTGGAGTTTGTTACGATATGGCAGGTGACATGGACCAGGCGGAACAAATCCACAAGGGAAACTTGGCCGTGCAATTTGTATTTATCATGAGAAGATTTATGCAATGAATTCAGAAGTATTGAGTCCAGTAACGACTTCAAAGATTTCGAAAATTAAATTAAAACATTTATTAACGGAAGAAAATACTTCAAACCCTAAAACTGAGTTACTTAATATTATAAAACATCCTACATTTCCTGATTAACCTGATTCCCAACTACACACCCCTTTAAGACAATGGTCCAAAATTGATTTTAAATGTAAATAAGTAGTCCAGCAAGGTGACCACAGCACCCACTCACAGTAGAATTCCAAAGGCTTTTAACACAACTTTAGTTACTGGAGTAGCACTTCTCCTGAATGGCTAGAGGCTTTTCTCAAGTCTGGTTCTCACAGTGTATCTTTCCAGATTTTACATGGCGACACATACCCACATAGCCTTCCATCCTTCTTTATGTATGTTCCTCTCCCATTAATATTTTAAAAAATAATTCATGGGATGTGGGTTTTGCTGGCTGGGCCAGCATTTATTGCCCATGCATAGATGGCCTTGAGAAGCTGGTGGTGAGCTGTCGTCTTGAACTGCTGCAGTCCATGCGGTGTAGGTATGCCCACAGTGCTATTAGGAAGGGAGTTCCAGGATTTTGACCCAGTAACAGTGAAGGAATGGTGATATATTTCCAAGTCACGAGGGCGAGTGACTTGGAGGGGAACCTCCAGGTGGTGTTCCCACCTATTTGCTGCCCTTGTCCTTCTAGATGGTAGTGGTTGTGTTTGCAAGTTGCTGTGTAAGGAACCTTGGTGAATTCCTGCAGTGCATCTTGTAGATGGTACACACTGATGCTACTGTGTGTTGATGGTGGAGGGAGTGAATGTTTATGGATATGGTGCCAATCAAGCAGGCTGCTTTGTCCTGGATGGTGTCAAGCTTCTTGAGTGTTGTGGGAGCTGTACTCATCCAGGCAATTGGGAAGTATTCCATCACACTCCTGACTTGTGCCTTGTAGATGGTGGAAAGGCCATGGGGAGTCAGGAAGTGAGTTACTCATCACAGGATTCCTAGCCTCTGACCTGCTCTTGTAGCCACATATTTCTATGGCTACTGTAGTTCAGTTTCTGGTCAATGGTAACCTCCAGGATGTTGATAGTGGGGGATTCAGTGATGGTAATGCCATTGAAGGTCAAGGGGTGATGGTTGGATTCTCTCTTGTTGGAGATAGTCATTGTCTGACACGTGTAGCATGAATGTTACTTGCCACTTGTCAGCTGAAGCCTGGATATTATCCAGGTCATGCTGCATTTGGACATGGACTCCTTTAGTATCTGAGGAGTCGTGAATGATGCTGAACATTGCACAATCGCCAGCAAAAATCCCTACTTCTGACCTTATGATGGAAGGAAGGTCATTGATGAAGCAGCTGAAGATGATTGGGCTGAGCAGGTTTAGCAGGCCTGGATGAGATATATCCCAGACTGATGAGGGAGGCAAGGGAAGAGATATCCGGGGCCCTGGCAGTAATTTTCAAATCCTCTCTAGCCACAGGTGAGGTAACAGAGGACTGGAGGACTGCTAACGCTGTCCCATTATTAAAGAAGGGAGGAAGGGATAGACCGTAAAATTATAGGCCAGTCAGTCTAACTTCAATGGTGGGGAAGTTACTAGAAAGAATTTTGAGGGACAGATTATGTCAGCTCTTGGAGAGACACTGATTAATCAGGGATAGTCAGCATGGATTTGTTAAGGGGAGGTTATGTTTGACAAATTTGATCGAATTTTTTGAGGAGATTTCAGGAGTGTTGATGAGGGTGATGCATTTGATGTGGTCTACATGGACTTTAGCAAAAGCCTTGCTAAGGTCCCTCATGGTAGACTGGTCAAGAAAGTAAGAGCCCATGGGATCCAAGACAAAGTGGCACGTTGGATCCAAAATTGGCTGAGAGGCAGGAAGCAGAGGGTGATGGTGGAGGAATGTTTCTGTGACTCTTTCCAGTGGTGTTCTGCAGGGCTCGGTGCTGGGGCCCTTGCTGTTTGTGGTGTACTTAAATGTAGGGAGTATGATCAGAAGACATGAAAATTGGTAGGGTGGTAAATAGTGCAGAGGATAGCTGTAAACTGCAGGAGGATATCAATTGGACTGGTCAGGTGGACAGAGCAGTGGCAAATGGAATTCAACCCGGAAAAGTGTGAGGTAATGCACTTCGGGAGGGCTAACAAGGCAAGGGATTACACTATGAATGGTAGGACCCTGGAAAGTACTGAAGATCTGAGGGACCTTGGTGTGCATATCCACAGATTCCTGAGGGTTGCAGAGCAGGTAGATAAGGTGGTTTATTTTTTATTTTTATCTTTTACAATGGCTTGTACTCATCGGAGTTGAGAAAGATGAGAGGCGACCTTATTGAAACATATAGGATTCTTAGGGAATTGACAGGGTAGGCGCTGAGAGGTTGTTTCATCTTGTGGCAGAGTCTAGGACTAGAGGGCATAATCTGAGTAACTGGCTGCCCAGTTAAATCAGAGCTGAGGAGGAATTTCTTTTCAGAGGGCATTTAAACTGTGGAATTCTTTACGCAGAGGTCTGTAGAAGCTGGATCATTGAGTATATTCAAGGCAGAGATATTTTTAATCAGTAAGGGAAGTGCAGGAAATTGGGGTTGAGGATTATCAGATCAGCCATGATCTCATTGAATGGCAGAGAAGACTTGATGGGCTGAATGGTCTACTTCTGCTCCAACATCTTATGTTAAGAAGGCATATGGGATACTTGCCTTTATTAGCTGAGGTATAGAATACAAAAGCAGGGAGGTTAAGCTGGAACTGTATAAAACACTGGTTAGGCCACAAATGGAATGATGCGTGCATTTCTGGTTACCACATAGGAAGGATGTGATTGCACTGGAGAGGTTGCAGAGATTTACCAGGATGCTGCCTGGGCTGGAGGGGCTGGGTTATGAGGAAAGATTGGATAGGCTGGGGTTGTTTTCCATGGAGCAGAGAAGGTTGAGAGGGGACCTGATAGAGGTGTATGAGATTGAGGGGCATAGATAGGGTGGTTAGGAAGGCACTTTTTCCATTAGTAGAGGGGCCAATAACCAGGGAGCATAGATTTAATGTAAGAGGTAGAAGGCTCAGAAGGGAGTTGAGGAGAGACATTTTCACCCAGAGGGTGATGGGAGTCTGGAACTCACTGCCTAAAAGGATGGTTGGCATAGCCTCCAGGGCTATGGGCCAAGCACTGGAAAATGGGATTCGTGTAGTCAGATCTTTTGTTGACCAGCGTGGACACGATGGGCTGATGGCCTCCTTCTGAGCTGTAAATGTCTGAGTTATCTGTGGGAGACCGTTGTTGACTGTTCTTGAAGTGCTGGCCTTGTCTTGTGAGTAGACCTTCAACCTTCTGTTGCTCAGAAATGTCCACAGCTGCTGGAGTAGCTTGACATCTTGCAGTAGCAGAGATAGATTATCAGTCAATGTTTCCGCAGAATGGGAGGAATTGTTCCAGATTTGCACAAAGTGCAGTAGCAGGCAGGTAAAACAACGTCCTGCCACATTATTTATTCATTCCTGGGAAACATGCCATTTCCATAGTGGATGGGCTCTCATTCGCCCGCTCACCATCATCTCGCTGCTTCATCACACCTTGCGCCATATTTCAAGTCCAGCCACAAGCACACATCTCAGTGTTTCTAGTCCATGACTGCTGCAGGGAAGATGTCCACGAAAGCTAAAAAGACCGCAGCCTCCAGGTTCAGTGACACATCACTGGAACACCATTTGGATGCCGTGGAGTTCCCCCCTACCCCAGCTCTGTTCGCAGGATGGGCAGTGGTGTGAATACCCAGGTTTGGGATGCGGTGGCAGCAATGGTCAGTGCCAATACCCTTCAAAAGTGCCACAGGATGAATGATCATCTCCATTCATTCTTCACATCACTCTCAACGCACACACTTTCAAACCCATTGCACATCCAGAGGGCCCTCACTCACTGCCGGTTCAAGGGATATCACCAGTCACTCTCTCTCTCACTCCCCGTCATTGTCCTCACCCGTCCATGGGATCACTCACCAGGCATGCTTATCATCTGGCCTGGCAGGCATCCTGCATACGCTTTCTCTGTCTCTATTCATGCAGGATAAGCTGGCACGCAACAACAAGGAAAGGTCGCAGACCGGTGGGGGATTGCTTGAAATCAAAGTCCTCAAGGATTTTGAAAACACAGACATCCAGCAGACCAGCGATGACCTGGACCCCATTGTACTGACAGTGAGGTTGGCAGTGCTTTACCAAGTTGAGGGTCCAGCAGTGCAACATCCATCAAACAACCACGCTGTGAGTGATGTGTCCTTCTTCACAGGCCACTGCCTTCACTAATTATTTTCTCTTGCATCCGTAGGCACATCTGGGAAACATCCAACGGAGTCCATGACCCAGGGCCTCCAATCAAGCTCCGAAGAAAGCTGTGAAGAGAAATCTGGAGGCACCCTCCTTTTGAAGTCCTGTTACAGTGCTCACCAACACCCTCAACCAGCTCAGAGACACCTTGGTGGGGCTTAGCTTTGGAATAACCTTGGGATCCCAATCTGGTGAGCACATCACACTGTCTGATCCACAGTAGGCACTGGCGGGCACTTCCCTGGTGTCTGGCACTCGAACGAATGCTGGTGTTCAGAACTTCGCTGATTCCGAGTCCGATGTCGAGCCTCTGGACTCGGTCATGCCGCAGTTGCTGGAGCTGCAAAGGCAAGCTTGACAGCATCAGGAAGGGATGCCCACTGCACTCCTCAGATTGCAAGGCACGATGGAGTATCTGTCCAGCTTCACTGAGTTGATAGTGCTGTCATGCCAATGTACTGAGGTCAACAAAGGTAGGAGGGCTGCCACCATGGAGATTTTGTTCCAGGACATTGGTCCTGCACTGCTGCGCGGGCTCTCTTCCATCACTGATGCATTGATTGGCCTCCAACAGTGTACGTGAGAAGGATGCCGGGCAGCTCGATCTCTCTCCAGCTACCACTTCTCCCCGAGGAGTCAGCCTGGGGCCCTCGGGCACCCATAGGGAGGAGGATCAGCAGGTGCATGGCCTGGGGCCATTCATCCAGGTGACTCCGGGAATGTCTGGCCCATCTGAACCCCCTCTTCCAGTGACCTCAGCAGCTCCAGCTTCACAAACCAAGGAGGGTGTCACTGCCACACAGCAGGACCTCAAAAGCAGGCCAGGGCCTCTGGAGGACGCCCGCCAAGGTCATCACAGGGTGTTGCAGTCAGCAGGCTGCCTCCAACTGCGCTGGGGATGTCGGGGGAGCATCAAGACTTAGTGGCAGAGTTAGGAAAGTTAAGAAGCATTATTTGCACAGCTTGGGCACTAGCGTTAATCACTTATACATAGTGTTCAGTATTGTCAATAGATTCCCAAGAATGTCTCCATGTCTATGGCTTCTTGTTCTGATGAGCAGTGTTCTTGTCACTTAGATATGAAACCTTTCTGCACAAGATAAAGGCATATGTCTCAATCCAGGGCCTCTTCCTGGTGCTCTGTGCAGGCTTCAGACCAAAGTGATGGTCCGGCCTCTCACTCCCTGGACACGTTATTGATGCCTGCACCTCAATGATGCTTGTCAATGCTGCCAGAGTGTAGTGGGTGGGTGCGACGGAGTTCCATCATTTTCTCTGTGCTCTCAGCGCCTTTTAAAGTGGGGCTAGACCCCATCTCTTCAGAATCTGTGACCACTGATGCTGTGCTCCTGAAGGGCTCAGGCGCTGAAGGCGGACAAAGGATCAAATGGTTCTAAAATTTCATGGCTGCGTCTCTGATATGACCCTGATCACAGATCCAAGCGAGCTGCCCTCAGCCAGACAGAAGTCAGACATTCTCAGAGGCTATGTGAAGATCTATGGAGTGTCCTCGCTGCATGTTGTCTTCATCCTCCACAAATATAACAGCAATGAGGGCCTCCAGAGCGGGGCTGCCTCGTCTAGCCAGTGCAAGGGCCTCATCCCTGTCATTGTCACCTTCGAGGACCTCCTCAGCCTCATTCTTGTCACGTCCTTCTCATCGGAGGAGATCACTAGTTCCTCCATCTCCTCCTCGTCTCCCCATTGCAGTGCCAGGTTATAAAAGGCACAGCAGAGAATGATGATGCATAACACCCTCTGTGGACTATATTTCAGGGCTCCACCAGACCGGTCCAGGCACCAGAGCCTTGTGTTCAGCATCCCGATGGTCTGCTCCACCAAGTTCTGAGCAGCAGCATGAGCCTCATTATACTGTCACATTGCTGCATTCTGAGGCTGCCACACAGGTGTCATCAGCCACAGCCTCTGTGGGTAACCCCTGTCTGCGAAGAGCTTCTGTGGACCCTGCAAGACCCCAGGGATTTGTGACTGACTGAGAATGTAGAAGATGTGCACACTCCCTGAAAACTGTGCACGCACCTGCAGGATGCTTTTCTGGTAGTCACGCACCTCAGTGTGCACATTCAGCGAGTGTTGTTGATGTAGTTCACTGCGTGTTGCGACGGAGATCTGACCACCACGTGAGTGCAATTGATCTCACCCTGCACTTGAGAAACCCGAGATCTGAGCAAATCCAATCACTCTTGCATCCTGGCTGTCTTGGTCCCGGGCGAAATGTACAAAGTTGTGTGCCCTTGCAAATATGGCATCCATGACCTCCAGGATGCATTTGTGGGTGAAGGCTTGTGATATCCCACAGAGATGCGATGAAAGGAGCCACTAGCATACATATTGAGTGCCGCAGTCACTTACACAGCAGTGGATGCTCTCCATGTCCCTGTGGCACCAAGCCCTGCAGTAGCTGGCAGCTGTGACCAATCAGTTCCATATACATGTGTCATCTTTGGCAACACTGGTTCTCAGTCATCTGCAGGAATGAAAGGTGGCATCTGTAGACCTTGGATGTTGCTAGGCGCTGACCAGCAATAGCTCACTGTGGCTCTTTTGTGGCGTGTGCGGGAGCCCCAGCTGCCCCTTCTTCCAGAAGTTGCTGCTCCTGCCTCTGCACAACAAGGAGCCTCAGTTGGCCCCTTCTCCATCGTCTTCATGCTCATACAGCAATTTCACCAGGCTCTATGATCCTGATGTATTCTTTCTGCAGGATAAGGGAGAGAGAGAGACATGTGGCTAGCATAGGTGTACTGAGAACCTGTCCTGGTTAAGTGTGAAGGTCCCTTAAAGCTTCCTGAAGAGTACTGGCCACCACTTGGCTGCCCAGAGATAAGTGTGCTGCATGGCTGCCAAAAATCCCATCCGCTCTGCCCCACTCGACCAGACCGATTGGCAGCAGCTTTGTCCATTGCACTGCATGCTGTGCGCTCAGTTCAGACAGAGGCATTCTCCTAACCTGTTTGAAACATGGGGAACACTGGCCCAAACTAGGATGCTGACATTGCAAGGGGCTGAGAGTGCCACCAGCAGTGACTGCTCCATGACCGGCTTTAGTGAGGAGATCGTACAACATGTGCAGTTATTCAACTATTCTGCAGCCCACTAAAACGCTCATGACTTTGCAGTCTTTGTTGGGCAGGGTGGGTGGGGGGTTGGTGGCGTGAAAAGCTTTGGAACATTTGGTGGCACTGTGGAGCCAGTTGGAGGCTTGCAGCTGCCTTTTGATCTTACATTGCCTCTGCTTGCACACCCAAAAACTACTGAAGTTATACCCACCACTACTAAATTCAAACTCTCATTGTCTCATCAGTCTCTTTGAACTTTACCTTTTTAACAATGAAACCCCTTTCATAATACCAAGTTTATTAGTAATATGAACATATTGTTTGATAGCAGCAGAAAGGCCTCAATTTTCACCCCACTTCTTGAATGGTCTATTCAAAAAATGCAAATGCACGCTATCTCTCTTACATATCAAAGCACCCAGGCTAGCTGGCTTTAATCCAATTAAGACATACCCGCAGACTAAATCTGTATTCTAAAAGAAAAATATTTTCCAAAATATATACATTAATAGCTTCATGACATTGCGCACCCCGCCCCCCCAACAACCACCACCACCACTACAAGTCACCTCCGTGGCAGGGCTGCCCCCACCCCGCTTTGCATGTCGCCTCAGCTGCCAGGCAGCCCTTGCCATTCCAGGAGCTTATCAGTTGTACAGAGCAGTGATATGAGCCTGTAGATCCCAAGGTCATCTTCTGGCTTCCCTGGTTTTGGCTGGGTTATTGCTATCGCCCCACACCAGATTTGGGGAATGTGGTCATTCTTCTTCACAGTTCAGAAAAGTCCCAGTAGCAATTGTTTTTCCAGTTGGTCGAGATGGTTCAGGAAGTCAGTTGGGATACCATTCTGGCTGTTTTTCCCTTTCCTGTGGTTGCTAAGCCAGCATCCAGTTCCACAAAGGTAAAATTATCTAACATTTAGACTTAAAGAGAAGACTTTCGTCAACTTGCCATTGCTTTTGAGTCTTTTTTCTTGACCTCCTTGTTTGTGTTTATCAAGGAGACCTTTTTGAGTGACCAGTAGTTTGGCAGTAACAACACTGTGGGTTATTTATGGGAAACAGTCTCTTTGATACCTGCAGCTCTCCTCAAGAGGTGCCAGGCCCATCAGCTTGATTGCAACACGTCCATGGATTTGACGCAGTCCACCCAGGTTTGTTGCCTACTGTCGTCTAAATATTCAGCAGCGCTGTGTCTGCTGCTGGAGATCTTTTTTTTTGGTATTGTTGAAAAAAAAACCCCACAAGTTCAAACACCCCATCAGCATCTATGCTGTCAAGCCCTCTCAACCGTATGTGTTTCAATAGGATCACCTTTCATTCTTCTTGACTCCAATGAATATAGACCCAACCTGCTTAATGTTTTATCATAAAATAACCTCTTCATTCCTGCAATCAACTTAGTGAATTTTCTCTGAATTGCTTCCAATGCAAGTGAGGAGACCAAAACTTCATGTAGTATTCTAGGTCCAGGCCTGACTGGAGACATCAGGGGAGTTGGGCAAGAACACAAACCTGGCTGGAGACACCAGCAGCAGTGAAGGATAAGAGGGAGAATCACAGAACTTGTACGGTGCAGAAGAGGCTATCAGGCCCATTGTGTCTGCACCAGCTCTCTGAATGAGCAACTCACCTAGTTCCAAACTCCTGCCTCCTCCCCGTAGCCCTACATATTCTGCCTTTTCTGGGGGTGGGAGAGGAGGGAGGGAGGCGGTGGCGTAGTGGTATTGTCACTGGACTGGTAATCCAGAGACCAGGATAATGTTCTGGTGCCCTGAGTTTGAATCTCACCATGGTAGATGGTGAAATTTGAAATCAGTAAAAATCTGGAATTAAAAGTCAAACGATGACCGTGAAACCATTGCCGATTGTCATTTAAAAACTCATCTGGTTCACTAATGTCCTTTTAGGGAAGGAAATCTGCTGTCCTTACCTGGTCTGGCCTACATGTGACTCCAGATCCACAATAGTGTGGTTGATTCTTAAATACCCTCTGAACAAGGGCAACTATGGATGGGCAATAAATGCTGGCCTAGCCAGGGATGCCCACATCCTGTGAACGTATAATAAAAAAAATTCACCAGCCTCTACATTTTGATCCTTCAATCTAAGATGCTCTCTAATGTACTGATGGCATCCCTTTATTAACATTGCTACGCCACCTCCTTTCCCTTTTTAGCTATCCTTTGAAATGGACCACAAGACTACAAGATGGACCACAATCTCTTGCTGTCTAGTTTCCTCCACAAGAATGTCTTCCAGCCACTTTGTGACATCTTTGATCCTGTCACCAGGGAGGCCATATGCCATCCTGCAGTCATGTTGCAGCTACAGAAACACTGCCTGTTTCCTAACTAACACATGCCCTATCACTATTGCTCTTCCACTCTATTTTCTCTCCTCGTGTGCAGCTGAGCCACCTGAGGTGCCATAGACTTGGACTTGGCTTTTGCTGCATTCCTCTGAGGAAACATCACCCTTACCAGTATCCAAAATGGAAAGCCGGTTAGTGAGCGAGATTAGCTCGGGCCTCTTGCGCTACCTGATTGTTGTCATAGGGAATGGGTTTCCACCAGAGTGCCTATTTGCCTGCACATTCCTAACCTGCAGTGTGACCACCTCCCAAAAGGTGCTATCCATGTTGTTCTCTGCCTTACGGATGCACTACAGTGACTTTGGCTGCCGTTCAAGTTCTGAAACCCGCAGCTCAATTTTGTGTAGCCAGTGACAATTACTGCAGCTCTGTTTGTCTAGGATACATGGTGTGTCCATGACTTCCCACATGCCACAGGATGCACACTCCATTTGCCCAAGTTGTCCTGCCATACCTTAACCTACAAACTTTATTTTAAGAATTATTATTAGAATAACTTACCAGTTACTTACCAATCCGTTCCTTCCTCTGTATCAAAGTAAGAAACACATTACTGGAGGCTGAAAAATGTAGAACAAGAAAGGAGCACCTCTTTCCCCTCTTCGCCAAACTCTCAAGGCTGAAGACACCAGTACAATGAAGGGAAAAAAGGGAGAGCAGTTGAACAGCACAGACCTGGCTGTGTCAAATCCTACCATGGCATCTAACAGAATTAAAATTTAATTAATAAATCTGGAATTTAAAATCAGTCTCAGTAATGGTGACCATTACAGTTATAATTGATTATTGCAAAAGCCCACTAATGTTCATCTTTGCCCATTTATGTGTGACTCCAGACCTACATCATGTGGTTGGACTCTTAAGTTCCCCTTGAAGTAGCTAGTAAGGCACTCAGTTCCTCAGCGTAGTGTCCTAGGCCCAACCATCTTCAGATGTTTTATTAATGACCTTCCCTCTATCATAAGGTCAAAAGTGGGGATTTTGCAGATACTTACACACTGTTAAGGACTGTTCGCAATTTCTCAGATACTGAAGCAGTCCGTGTCTACATACAGTGAGACCTGGACAATATCCAGGCTTGGGCTGACAAGTGGCACGTAATATTTGTGCCATGCAAGTAACAAGCAATGACCATCTCCAAAAAGAGAGAATCTAACCATTGCTCCTTGATATTCAATGGCAATACAATTGCTGAATCCCCTACTATCAATATCCTGGGGGTTACCATTGACCATAAACTGAACTGGACTAGCCATACAAATACTGTGGCTACAAGAGCAGGACGGAGGCTGGGAATTCTGAAGAGACTAATTCATCTCCTAACTCCCCAAAGCCTGTCCACCATCTACAAAGCACAAGCGATGGAATACTCTCCACTTGCCTGGATGAGTGTAACTACAACATCATTGGAGAAGCTTGACACCATCTAGCACGGAGCAGCCCACTTGATTGACATCCCATCCACCATCTTCAACTTCCACTCCCTTCACCACTGAAGTACCTGTGGCAGCAGTGTGTATCATCTACAAGATGTATTTTAGCAACTCACCCAGGCTTCTTTGACAGCAACTTCAAAACCTGTGACTTCCACACCTGAGGGATGAGGGTAAATAACCAGCAGTCGTGCTCCAAGTCGGAACTAATGACATAGTTAGAAAGAGGGATTTGATCCTGCAGTCAGAGTTTAATGGGTTAGGTAGAAAATTAGTAAGCAGGACCTCAAAAGTAGTAATCTCTGGATTACCCCCAGTGTCATGCACAAGTGAGTACAGGACTAGGAGGTTAAGACAGATGAATCCGTGGCTGGAAAGTTGGTGCAGGATGGTGCAGCTGGAACTGAGCTCCTTGTACCTTTTGTTAGTGCTATTGGGGAGATATTAAACTGGTTTAGCCGGGGGATGGTAACCCAAGAGTAGATTCAGTTGGGACAAAATGAAAAATTAAATTGGAAGGCAGAAAATTAATCTTGAGTCTGGAAGGCAGAGGAACCAAAGGTTAGAAAATAAAAAAAATGAGTTTTTGGCAGTGCATGCTCAAGGGTATCTATTTCAATGCAAGGAGTATAGCAAATAAACCAGACGAGTTGAGGGCACAGATCGAAATGTGGTAGTATGATATCATCACTATTGTAGGGGCCAAAATAGAAGCGTTCACATCGCGGCCCTGTTTTAACCAATTCTACCACCACGCACAGCAAGTAGTGTATACAACATTTTTGTACTGCTGATTTGATCAAGTACCAACATTATGCCTGAAGACGGAAGTCATCGATGTCAGAAACATGGGTCTTTTTCAAGACCGGCATTGACTTTTATATCTGCTAACGTTGAAGGGTTCTCTGTAGCCAAACAAAACATCCTCGCTACATTATGCAATGAGTTGCAGTGTGATGTCCTCTGCCTGTAGGAGACACATAGAGGAAGTGAGAACAACCGCCGAATAATACCAGGAATGTTCCTGGTTATTGAAAGACCTCATCGACATTATGGCAGTGCTGTATTTGTTAGAGTTAGTTCAGTTGTGGAAGCCACTTCTAAAACAGAGGAGGACAACATCGAAATTCTAACTGTAGAGCTGAGTAAAGCAGTAGTGACCTCAGTGTACAAGCCACCTGGCACAGATTTTAGCTTCTCTAACCCTTTACCCAACCTGCACAGTAAATCAGAGATCATCATTGGAGACTTTAATAGCCACAGTACCCAATGGAGGTACAAGGAGTCTAACAACGATGGAGAAGCAGTCGAAGAATGGATGGATGCTAACCAGCTTAGTCGCATCCACGATCCTGAAGTGCCAGCCTCCTTCCACAGTGCCCGCTGGAAGTGTAGTTATAACCCAGATCTTGCCATTGTCAGCAATGACATCACTGGCCACTGCAAGAAGCTTGTCACAGACCCAATACCACAGACACAACACCGTCCTATTGGTATCCAGGTGTTACCAACCGTCGTACCATTCAAAAGGCGCTTCAGCTTCAAGAAGGCCGATTGGAACGGCTTCATACGAGCTCTTGACCGCAAGGTTAAACACATTAAACCATTACCTGGAGCACTACAACCTGTCTGCAAAAGCTGTCCAGAAAACAGCCAGAAGGAAGATCCCATGAGGTTGTAGAGCACACTACATCTCTGATCTCACCGAGGAGAATGCTGAACTCTACTGAGAGTATGTCTCAATGTTTGAATCTGACTCCTTCTCAGAGGAAACAATATCTACTGGTGAGAGGGTGGTGTTAAGTATCTCTCGAGCGTCAAAACAGCTGGAACACCTTGATAGAGATGACAGATCTTACAAAAAACAGCAAGAAGGCATGGTCTCTCATACGCAAACTTGGAGGCGATCCCAAGAAAGCTGCCCAACATCCAAATGTGTCTGCAAACCAAGTTGCACACCAGTTGCTCCTAAATGGAAAAACAACCAAGAGCGCAACTAGATAGGAAGAAGTACAGCGATGACTTTACTGGACCATTCACCATGGAAAAGCTGGAAACTGGTATATCTATTCTAAAACACGGGAAAGCAATTTGTCTTGACAACATAGCAACAGAGCAGATAAAGCATTTTGGACAGCCGCAAAGAAATGGCTCCTACAATTGTTCAACCACTGCCTGGCAACACATAAGGTACCTAATATTTGGCAGAAGGCACATATAATAGCACTATTAAAGCTTGGAAAAGATCCCTCAGATCCTAAGAGTTTTTGGCCAATTTCACTACTTGGCCACACCAATAAGTTGTTTGAACACCTGATACTCAATAGGATAGCACCAACTGTAGATGAGAAGATCATTCCAGAGCAAGTAGGTTTCTGCCTTGGCAAATCAACAACAAGCCAACTGCTCAACCTCACACAACATATCGAAGATGGTTTTGAACAAGGGATAGTAACAGGTGCTGTTTTTGTAGACCTGTCAGCAGCATACGATATAGTGAACCATAGACGTCTTCTCTGCAAGATCCTCGAGATGACAAAATGACAAAAGATATTCACTTAACAGAGCTGTTAGAAAGCATGCTTCAGAATCACCGGTTCTATGTTGAACTAAGTGGGAAATGCAGCAGGTGGCGTATTCAGAAGAATGGTCTTCCTCAGGGAAGCGTGCTTGCACTGCTGCTGTACAACATCTACATGAATGACCAACCTAAAGACTGTGTCACATGCCGTTTTATATATGCTGATGACTTATGTGTCACTGCCCAAAGCACTGATTTTAACACCGTGGAGAAAGCGCTTTCTGAGGCCTTGGAGGGCCTACTATGAAGAAAACCACCTTCGCGCAAACCCATCAAAAACACAAGTTTGTGCATTCCACCTCAGAAACCATGAAGCTAAACGCCAGCTTAAAGTAACCTGGTGTGGAGCAACACTAATGCATTGCGAGCACCCTATCTACTTAGGAGTCACCCTTGACAGATGCCTCACCTTCAAGAACCACATAGAAAAGACAAAGGCAAAAGTGAGCTCACGAGACAACATCCTGAATAAGCTCACTAACACAAAATGGGGATCAAGCTTGAAAACATTGCGAACCAGTGCACTTGCTCTTTGCTTTTCCACTGCTGAATACGCCTGCCCTGCATGGGAAAGATCTACTCGTGCTAAGAAGATGGATGCCGTTCTGAATGCAAGCAGCCGACATCACAGGTTGTTTAAAACCAACAAACACCAGCAGCCTATACATCCTGGCGGGTATCTCTCCCCCTGATATAAGAACGGTAGCCAGCAAGAGAGAGCGACTCCATCAAACATCAGATGAGAGGCACCCTCTACGTGGTCATACACCTACACTCAGCCGCCTAAAGTCAAGGAAGAGCTTCATGAACAGTGTTGTTCCATTACAATCAACCCCATCTGAAGCCTACATCGCCTTGTGGAAAGACCGGCTCGCCAGTCTCGAACAACTCCCAGTGATGGAAATTCTACCGGATGAAAGCCTTCCCCCAGGAGCTAATCGCAACTGGGCAACCTGGAAGTGCCTTAACAGACTTAGGACTGGTGTAGGTCATTCAAAAGTGTCACTAAGCAAATGGGGGTATACAACCAGCCCAACAACTTGTGAATGTGGAACTGAGCCCCAGACTATGCAACATCTCCTGCATTGCTTATTGCTAAAGGAATCCTGCACTGTTGCAGATCTTGCTGGATTCAACAACAAGGCACAAAAACGTGTCCAGTTCTGGCTGGGCCATGTATAGACAGTCCGTGGACATGATAAGAAGAAGACTATTGTAGAAACATAGCTTAAATAGAAACCTATAAAATTCTAACAGGACTAGACAGGGTAGATGCAGGAAGGATGTTCCTGATGGTGCGGAAGTCCAGTACCAGGGGCCACAGTCTGAGGATACGGGGAGACCATTTAGGACCGAGATGAGGAGAAATTTCTTCACCAGAGAATGGTGAGCCTGTGGAGTTCACTACCACAGAAAGTAGTTGAGGCCAAAACATTGTATGTTTTCAAGAAGGAGTTAGATATAGCTCTTGGGGTGAAAGGGATCAAAGGATATGGGGAGAAAGCGGGAGAAGGCCATTAAGTTGGATGATCAGCCATGATCATAATGAATGGCGGAGCAGTCTCGAAGGGCCGAATGGCCTACTCCTGCTCCTATTTTTTATGTTTCTATGTAAAGAGGGACAGGAATGGCTTAGAAGGCAAAAGGCAGTGAATACATTAGAATGCTACAATATGCAAGTTCCTGTCCAAGCCACATATCATCCTGATGTGAACCTATGGGTGGAATCGTCCCAGATTTGCACTAAGTGCAGTAGCAGGCGTGAAAAATTATGTTTTACCTGCCAGCTGCAATGGCGGGTTTTCGTGCTATATTGTCTGCTTCCCACTTTATTAATTATGCAGCGACAGGAAACACATCGTCTCGCTGGCGGGCAGCCTGAATCACCTGCCACGCTGTTACCTCACCCTGGGTGCCAGATCTAAATTGCAGCTGTGCACACAGTTCTAGATGCTTGCAGCCCAGGACTGCTTCAGTGAAAGCCAAGAAGAGTTCAGTAACCCATCACTGGAATGCCTAATGGAGGCCCGCCATCCACTCTGGCCACAGGAGTTCCAGCAATCTCACCCCTACAGTTTGGGAGGTGGTGGCAGTGGTGGTCAGTGCCAGCAGAAGAGGTTGGCCATCCAGTAAAGAAGTAGAATGAATGATCTTATCCATGCTGTGAGGGTAAGGTAACCATTTCATCACTCTAAACTCACACACTTATCAGAATCACAGAGCAGAAGAGGCCCTTTGGCCCATCGAGTACTTAGGCCATCACATGTTCACGCGCATCTCGCTCACAGCACAGCTGTCTCACGCACACCCTCACATCTCCATGTGGCCTCAACTCCGCTGGAGACTACCTCCTCAGACCTCACTATCTTGAGGCCACTTGCATAGATCAGCATGTGCCCCTACACTCATCTTGGGATACCCCTTCCCCAGTATGGCCCTCGCCGTGCAGCCTCTTCCCTTTCCTGAGGCCACTTCTCCCCCTTACTCAAGCAAACCCTAGCCCTGCAGCCACTGAAAAGCCTGTCCTGCCTTATGGTTGCTTTGGTCGGTAGAGACCTGCCCATGAGACGCCACTAAAAGTGATGTGGTGCTGCCTGTGAAGCCTGGCATTGATGATTGCGAGCTCTGCCAGAAGCAAGGTAGGCAGACAAACCTCGAAGTCTTGCGCGAAGTGTAGCTTGCCAGGTGAACGTCGCTTATGTACAGTTGTGTAACACGTCGTCATGATTGCCCGGATGATCGGTGTGGGGGGTGATTCCAGCGAGTAGGGCATATAATGAGATGCTAAAGTATTGAAATTAGGTTCCCGATGGGCGGTGATGGGGAAATGCGGCTGGCCATTGACTGGTGGAGTGGATGATTGCAAACTGGTTTCACGATGGCATAAACCAATTTTTGGCCATCTCATATATTGCCTGCTCACAACTGCCAGCCACCAACAGGACTGGACGATTCAGCCCTATGGCTAGGATTTTCCGCTCTGGCCTAAGTCCTGTAGCAGGGACAGGAAATGGGAGTATTTCCCTCCACAGAGCTCATCAGTGCCAGATCACATGATGCTGGGCTCATTAATTATGCAGCCAGGCGTTTCCTGACCTTGTTATTGGCTGGGTGACAGGAAGTCGTGCACTCTGCCATCATATCCATAGTTAAAAGGTGCCAGAACAGATGCAGCTTTATCCCACTCTGAGCTGTGGTCCAGGAAATGGCTCAGAGACTCCAAGAAGCACCAGCACCAAGGTTCAGTGATGCATCCATGAAAGTATTACTGAATTCAGTGGAGGATGGGAGGGATGTTGCCTACCCCAAGGATAGAAGGTGGAGACCCATCCTACTCACCAACTCTGCATGAGCATGAGCAATTTACATCAGAGGGCAGCTCTACAGAGAAGGAGAAGGATGAACGGTCTTAGCCACACATCCAGGGGTAAGTCAACCCTCTACTGCTCAAACTCAGCTCAGAGTGGGAGCTGGGACATGCACCTCAGTGGCCAGGCCACCATCATGATGCGTTGATGCCTCACAGCCATACTGCAGTCCGTGTAGTCTGCAGGTAGAGAGCTGACTGTGGGTCCTTGACCCTGACACACAGACAGCTCATAATGTGGAAAGGGCAGGAGTGGTGTGGTGGTCTGCTGTAGAGGGCACCGCAAGCACACCTGATGCCATGCCTCCTTGTGCTTTATTCTTCTTTCTGCCTAGACCTCTAGTGGACTAGCTGCAGTGCATCTTCCACATAACATACAGTAGTCAGTGGGTTGCGGCTGTCAACTGCCAGCATGTGAATGCCACCTACACCCCAAGTGCTCTCAGACCATCTTCTCTCCTTGTGCAGAACAAGTTGGCGCATAACAAGTGTGCGTGAAAGAAAGGTTGAGAGGGGACATGGCTCAACTCAGGCAGCTGATGCCATATGAAGAGCGGGTTACCAAACTGGCAGGGGAGAATTGGGACTGGGTATGTGGAGACGGTGATTTAGGTCTTAATGTCTTTACCTAGAAACCTAAGGATCATTAGTGATGCCATGTTGGAGGCAGCCCACACGGTCATTCACTCTCCTTTTGCAATTGCAGGTGCCATCAAGAAGAGGATGAGGCCAGATGCAGAACCCAACTTCACCACCAGCTCTAGCCTGCAGAGGAGCGAGGATAATGAGGGTGATGACGAGATTGCACCTGTAGAGCCGTCACAGCTTGATGGGTGCGAGAACTAATACAGGCAATTCTCATATTCTAGTGGTCACTGCATGGACACGTTTCCGCAGCAGCAGGAGGCAGGGATAGCCAAGCTCACTGGCACTTGGGAGGACTGCTAGGGAAGAGGCCCTTGCAAAGTCTGAGAGAGATGACTAGCCTCTGGGACCAGTCCTAAACAAGGTGCTTGAAATGCAGCAAGTGGCGGAGAGCATCAGGCAGAGATATCAGAGGCATCGAACAGAGCAGCATGTAAGGTGGAGGAGTCTATCCGCCTGCTATCTAGTGAAATGGTACTGACATTTGCGAGCATTGAGGTCTCCATGGAGAGGGTGGCGGATGCCATGGAGACCCTTGTCCAGCAAAACACCCGGTTTCTGCCGGAGATGCACGCAGACCTGCATTCCATCACAGTATTCGTGGGTGAGGTTTCGCAGTGGCTATGCAAGAGGGGGCAGGGCACTTCAACCTCCATCCAGGTGCCCCTTCTCCTTGTAGTCAGGGAGGGGTCTGTGGGCACTAAAAGGGAATAGGAGCAACAGGTGGACGCCACTGGGGCCTCCACTCAGGACTCCCGGAGGGTGAGTGGCCCATAGGAATCCCCTTTGTGACCCCATCAATTTTTGCCTCTGTGACTGCAAAGGGTGCAACTGCATGAAAGCAGGAGAACCAAAGTAAGCAGGGGACCTCTAGGCCTCGAGGACAGAGAGGATGCCCACCAAAGTCATCAAGGACAACAGCAGGCTGCTTCTACCCCTGCTGTGGATGTTGGGGTAGCACCTCCATGCAGTGGCAGGCAATGGAAAATTAAGAAGTCCTTATATCACATGTGGTTGCACAGGTGCACTATCATTGTTCCATGTTGATACACTTTTGTAAATGTATGGTCATGTGCACTTTTAGAAGGTCTGATGTGTTTTCATTGCTAAAGTGAATGGCAAATGAGGTTAAGGTTGGGTCAATAGAGATGCTGAAATTGATATTTCAGAATACACAGAATAGATGAATTCCAAGAGGAGGGCCTGCCATCAGTGGTTAACTAAAAAAGTTAAAGACAATATCAGACTTAAAGAAAAGCATATAACAGTGCAAAAGCAGATGGCGGGTCAGAAGAATGGATAGAATATAAAGAATAGCAAAGAAATATAAAGACTGACAGTAAGAGTTTCTATAGATACTTAAAGAAGAAAAGAGTTAACAAAATTGAGTGTTGGTCCTGTAGAAAGTGAGTCTGGGGAATTGATAATGGAAAATAAAGAAACGGCAGATGAACAGGTATTTTGCATCACTTTAGAGGATATAAGTAACTTCCCAGGAATTGCTGTAAATCAGGAATTGGAAGGAAGGGAGGAACTCTCAGGAAAATTACAATCACCAGGGAAGTGGCACTCAGTAAATTGTTGGAGCTGCGGGCTGACAAATCCCTGGGTCCTGACGGACTTCACCCTAGGGTTTTAAAAGAAGTGGCTAATTAGATAGTTGATCCGTTGGTTTTAATTTTCCAAAATTCCCAGGGCTGGAATTTTACAGCCCCCCTCGTGGCAGGGATGGGGGCCATAAAATGCGGCGAGCCATTCTAAATCCCATTGATTTAGGTGGGAAGGTAAAATCCCACTGCCATAAAATTCTGCCCCTGGATTTGAGGAAGGTTCCATTAGATTGGAAAACAGCAAATGTAACTCCTTTATTCAAAAAGAGAGAGAGACAGGAAGCAGGAAACTACAAGCCAGTTAGCTTAACACCTGGAAGAATATAAAAGAAGCATATTATCTAAATGGTGAGAGATTGCAGAGCTCTGAGATTCAAAGGGACTTGGATGCAACTGGCTCAAGAAGGGAGCAGCAGTAGTGAGGCCCTTGAATCTGGAGACAATTAACCATGAGGATCAGGATCTTAGGCGGACATAACAGGTGAGTGGTGTAATTCTGTCAGGGATTAAGGCCCACAATTTGACTTGGATTGTCCTGCACAGCAAGCCTCAGAGCTACATACCTTGAAGCTCCACTCATTCCCATTTCTGAAAATATCTTTCATGCCCATTTGAGCTACCTACACTTGCCCAAATCCAAGTGCCATCTCGTACCCGGGCCTCACAGGCAGCATAAACAAATGTTCTTTGCACATATACCATTCTGAATACCCACATCTTGTAGGAGAAGTGATCACACAATGTGGCTAGAGTCTGGTTTGTGGGTTTGTAGGAGGACACCTTGTCAGGCATTAGGAGTATGTGGTTGCCCACTCCACTCTGATGGTCGCCTGTTCCACTGGCACCATGAGGATGCAGATGTTAGCAGCAAGCTGCCATTGCAGCTTGAGCCTCCTGAGGCTAAGGTGCCTATACATGTCAGTTTAGCCGGACCATTGCCTTTAGACCCACTGTTAGAGGTCTAGCCTCCTTCCACCTGTAACTCAGTACATGTTCCCCCTGTGGGGAATCTAGTTTCATGGAAGGTAGCTAGAGCATGTTGCAGTTGGAAGTGCTATTCCCAAGACAGTAGCTGAGGAGGACAGTGTAGTTGCTTCTATGCTGCTCTGACAACTGGCAGTAGAGAAGTGCATCCGCGGGTGGGTGACGTGCTTGTCAGGTGAAATGCCTGCCAGATAATTTGTGCTCACCTGCCAAGCAATAATAGCACTCTGGCAAACCTGTGCTACCCAAGACAGCCTGTCTATTTATGTGTAACTGTTCACAACCTGTCAATTTCACTGAGGGTGTCCCTCTGTAGGGGCATGAGAGTCCCTTGCAGAATCTCACTTGGGTCGGAACCTACTCTGGACATAACGCTAATGAGTAACTCAATACCAAACAATGTGTGAAAACAGCTATTTTTATTATTTATTCATTCATGAAATGTGGGCGTCGCTGCAGAGGGCTTTTTTTTTAAAGAGTCAACCAAATTGCTGTGGGTCTAGAGTCACCTTTAGGCCAGACAGATAAGGATAGCAGATTCCTTCCCTGAAGGACAATAGTGAACCAGATGGCTTTTTACAACAATCAGCAATGGTTTCATGTTCACCATCAGATTTTTAATTCTAGATTTTTATTGAATTTAAATTTCACCATTTGCAGTGGTGGGATTCAAGCCTGGGTCCCCAGAGCATTACCCTGGGTCTCTGCAATACTAGTTAGAACCATAGAAAAGTTACAGCACAGAAGGAGCCATTCGGCCTTGTACATGCCAGCCCGAGGATACCCAGGTGCCCTTTCTAATCCCACCTTCCTGCACCTGGCCCATAGCCCTGCAGCTTACAGCACTTAAGGTGCAGATTCAGGTACTTTTTAAAAGAGTTTAGAGTTTGTGCCTCTACCACCAACTTGGACAGCGAATTCCAGACGCCCACTACACTCTGCATAAAAAAGTTCTTCCTCATATCTCCCCTACACCTTCTGCCACTTATCTTGAATCTATGTCCCCTGGTTCTAGAATTCTCCATCAAGTAAAACAATTTTATCCTCTCTACTCTATCTATTCCCCTCATAATTTTGTATACCTCAATTAAGTCACCTCTCAGCCTTCTTTGTTCGAAGGAAAATAACCCCAACCTATCCAATCTCTCCTCGTAGCTACACTTTTTTCTAACCCTAGCAACATTCTTGTGAACCTCCTCTGCACTCCTCTCCAGAGCTATTACATCCTTCCTGTAATGTGATGACCAGAACTGCACACAGTACTCCAGTTGTGGCCTCTTAAGTGTTTTATATAATTCCAACATTATATCCTTACTTTTATATTCTATACCTCTGCCAATGAAGGAGAGCATTCCATATGCCTTCTTTACAACCTTATCTACTTGAACTGCTGCCTTCACGGACTTGTGTACTTGTGCGCCAAGATCTCTCACTTCATTTACCCCTCTTAGTATATTCCCATTTATTGTGTAATCCCTGTAACTGTTTGACCTCCCTAAATGTATGACCTCACACTTCTCTATGTTAAAATCCATCTGCCACTTTACCACCCACTCCTCCAACCCATCTATATCGTTTTGGAGATTATGGCTATCCTCTACACTATCCACTACTCGGCCAATCTTTGTGTCATCTGCAAATTTCCCAATCGTGCCCCCGACGTTCACGTCCAAATCGTTAATATATAACACAAACAGCAAGGATCCCAACACTCAGCCCTGTGGAACATCACTTGAGACAACTTTCCATTTGCAAGGGCATCCATCGACCATTACCCTTTGTTTCCCGTTACAAAGCCAACCTTTTATCCAGTTTGCCACATTACCCTGAATCCCATGGGCTTTTACTTTCCTGACCAACGTGCCATGTGGTACCTTGTCAAATGCCTTGCTAAAATCCATGTACACAACATCCAATGCACTACCTTCATCAACCCTTCTTGTCACTTCCTCAAAGAATTCAATCAAATTTGTGAGGCAAGACCTCACAATACCACTATGCCACCACCTCCCCAACTATTAAACAATTATTAATGATTTAAAAGAAAAGAAAGTAACATTATAAAGAAAATAAGGTAAAAAACACACTTCGTGTATTAAAAGAAAACAGAAAACTTTATACTAGTACATTCTATATTACAAAAAGTAACCCCAAATTGGTCTATTTACGATAGCTCCCCAAAATGGTAAAACAACCCCAAATTGCTCTGTTCAATACAACTCCCCAAAATGGTAAGATTCCACTTAGGCCATACATCCCCAAGTCTCCAACTAGCCTTCCACGGGACTGGGCTATCTGGTCAGCCACTCTGTCAGTGGCCCTTCCTCCTTGGTCTTGGGTGATTGACTAATCGACTTCAGCTGCAGCCTTGAACTTTGGATGCTGTACCACTTTAAGTCCAATTTCTGACTCCTTTCCAGCCTTTCAACGCCTCCATCCAGGTTTTCTCAAAACAAGTGCCCCCTTACCAAATTCTTCTCACAGGCAGTGCAAGGTTTGCAGACTTGGGAATATTCAAGCTGTTTACATTTCTTTTGATGGTGTCTCCAATCTGCCATCAATGAGGTTATACCATCTATTAATCAAACTCCATCTAAAATAAAAACAGAAAATGCTGGAAAAACTTAGCAGGTCTGATAGTATTTGTGGAGAGAGAAACAGTTAATGTTTTGAGTCTGAATGACTTTTTTCAGATCTCAAATCAAACTCCATCTCCTGATTCCATACAAAAGTTGACCCCGTCACGTGCAAAATTAGACGAACATACGAACAAGGAGCAGGCATAGGCCTGCTATATCATTTAGTAAGATCATGGCTGATCTGATAATAATCTGAAAATTGCATCCCACCTAGCCCATGATAACCTATCACCCCCATGCTTAACAAGAATCTATCTATGTCTGCCTTAAAAATATTTAAAGACTCTGATTCCACCACTTTTTCAGGAAGAGAGTTCCAAAGACCCTCGATCCTCCGAGTGAAAAAATTTTGCCTCGTCTCTGTTTTAAATGGGCGACACCTTGGCCAGGATTTTTCAGTTGGTGTGTGGGGGCGGGCCCAACACGCCGGTGTGTAATATGATGCGCGATGATGTCGGGCGTGAGTCCCGATGTCATCGTGCTGTCTTGTGATGTTTCGTTCGGGGGGCGCACCAGAGTCGGCTGTGTGCCTGCTGATATTTAAAAGGCCTATTAAGGCCATTGAAGAACTAATTGTCAACTTTACACTACTGGTCCAACCTTATGGTTGGCGGACAGGCGAAACTGCCAATCAGCCTTTAAATGTTTTAGGAAACCTCATCCACAAGGTTGAGGTTTCTTAAAGCTTTTATGAATAAAATAAAACATTTTTCTGAAATACAAAAACGTGCCAACATGAGGGGACATGTTTAATTAAATTTTTATACCACTTATTTATTTATTTCAAAAGTGCTTCAAATTCCCTGAGGCAGCTCCGTGCCTAAGGGAGATTGAAGCACTCTTGTGTACAAAAGAGCGCTGACCCCAACTCTCTCACCTCCCTCCGCCCTCACAGGTAGCCCTGAGCGCTACCACTCATGTCTTATGCTGGGTGGGCCAATGGCAGCATGGAGCAGATTGCAGGCGGCGGTCGGCTCCACGATCGCTCCAACCCTGCCCGCCCAGCACAGGAAAATTTCAGGCCCTTATTTTTAAACAGTGACCCCTAGTTCTAGATCCTCCCACAAGAGGAGACATCTTTTCCACATCCACCCTGTCAAGACCCCTTATATGTTTCAATCAAGTCGCTCTTACTTTTCTAAACTCCAGCGCATACAAGCCTAGTCTGTCCAATCTTTCCTCATAAGACAGCCCAGCCATTCCAAGTATTAGTCTGGTAAAACCTCCTCGGACCTGCTTCCAACATATTTACTTCCATCCTTAAATAAGGTGACCAATACTGTACACAGTACTCCAAATGTGGTCTCATAAATGCCCTGTACAACAGAAGCATAACCTCCCTACTTTTGTATTCAATTCCCCTCACAATAAATTATAAAATTCTGTTAGCTTTCCTAATTACTCACTGTCCTTGCTGTCCTCTTCATAACTTTCTTTCATATCTATCATTGTGACATCAGCAACTTTGGCAACCGTCCCTTCATCCGAGTCATTTATATAAATTGTAAACAGTTGAGGTCCCAGCACTGATCCCTGTGGCATATCACTTGTTGCATCTTACGAACCTGCAAAAACCATTTTCTCTGCTTCCTGTTAGCCAGCCAATCTTCTTTTCATGCCAATATGTTATCCCCCATACCATGAGCTTTTATTTTCCACAATAACCTTTGATGTGGCACTTCATCAAATGCATTCTGGAAATCTAAGTACAGTGCATCCACCTTTATCCCCTTTGGTTCCCTTTATGGGTTTTATCCCTTTATCTCTAAATGGTTCCCCTATATCCACAGTATATGTTACTTCCTCAAAGAGCTCCCATAAATTGGTTAAACACAATTTCTCTTTCATAAAACCATGTTGACTCTGCCTGATGACCTTGAGCTTATCCAAGTGCCCTGATATAATTTCTTCAATAACAGCTCCTCACATTTTTGCTATGACAGATGTTAAGCTAACTGGCCCGTAGTTTCTTGCTTCCTGTTTCCCTCCCTTTTTGAATAATGAACTTTGCTATTTTCCAATCTAATGGGACCTTCCCCGAATCTAGGGAGTTTTGGAAAATTAAAACCATTGCATCAACTACCTCACTAGAAACTTCTTTTGAGACCCTAGGATGAAGTCCATCAGGACCCAGGCTCTTGTCAGCCCGGAGTTCCAACAGTTTACTCAGTACCACTTCTCTGGTGACTAATTTTCCTGACTTCCTTCCCCACTTCCATTTCCTGGTTTGTAGCTGCTTCTGGGATGTTACTTGTATCCTCTATACTGAAAATTGATGCAAAATACCTGTTCAATTCACCTGCCATCTTCTTGATTTCTGTTATCAATTCTCCAGACTCACTTTCCATAGGACCAATGCTCACTTTGTTAACTCTTTATTAACCTGTTTTTACATTTCTGGCTAGCTTTCTCTAATGCTCTAATTTTTCCCTTATTAGTCTTTTAGTCATTCTTTGCTGTTCCTTATATTCTGTTCAATCTTCTGGCTTTCCACCTATCTTTGCACAATTATATGTTTTTTTAAGTTTAATACTATCTATAACCTTTCTAGTAAACTACGGATGGTATATCTGTCCCTTGGACGTTTTCTCACTTGTTGGAATGTATCTATTCTGTGCATTCTGAAATACCCCCTTAAATATTAGCCACTGCATCTCTATTGACCTTTCCTTTAACCTAATTCACCAATTCACTTTCGCCAGCTCAGCTTTCATGTCCTCATAATTGCCCTTACTTAAATTTAAAAGCATAATCTCAGACCCAATCCCCTCTCCCTCAAACTGAATGTAAAACTCAGTCATATTATGGTCGCCACTACCTAGGGGCGCCTTCAATATGAGATCATTAACTACTCCGATGTCATTGCACAATACCAGCTTGAGTATAGCCTGCTGTCTGGTTGGCTGAAGAACATGCTGTTCCAAGAAACTCTCCCAAAAACAGTCAATGTGCTCCTCATCTAGGCTATCTTTGCGCATCTGACTTTTCCAGTCTGTATGTAAATTAAAATCTCTCATGATTATTGCCGTGCATTTCTGACAAACTCCATTGATTTCTTCCTTTATGCTCAACCCTATTGTGTGGTTACTGTTAGGAGACCTGTACACAACTCCCACAAGTGACTCCTTGCCTTACCATTTCTCATCTTTACCCAAACCGTTTCCACATCCTGGCTTCCTGAATTTAGGTCATCCTTCTCTCCTGTGCTAATACCATCATTAACTAACAGAGCCACCCCTCCACCATTCTCCACTTCCTATCCTTCCTAAATGTCCTGTAACCTTCAATATTCAGGTCC
Organism: Carcharodon carcharias; assembly: GCF_017639515.1. Taxonomy (NCBI): domain Eukaryota; kingdom Metazoa; phylum Chordata; class Chondrichthyes; order Lamniformes; family Lamnidae; genus Carcharodon; species Carcharodon carcharias. The sequence continues at coordinate 15,762,261 of NC_054471.1, forward strand.
CAATCCATGTCCTCCTGCAGCCATGTTTCTGTAATGGCTATCAAATCATAGATATTTATTTCGATGTGCACTCTCAGTTCATCTGTTTTGTTTTGGATGCTATGTGCATTTAGATATAGAGCTTTTAGTTTTATCCTTTTATTTTTATTACTTCTAGTTTCATCTGTTGATTTATTGTTATATTTGTACTTTCTATCATTTTCTGTCACAGTCTGTTTTTCATTTCCCAGAATAATACCTTTCTCTTCTGCCTTGTCTCTACTCTTTAGTTTATCACATCTTCCCAAATTTGAGCCCTTGCCCCCATTATTTAGTTTAAATCTCTCTCTACTTTTCATATGTGGCTTGCAAGAACACTGGTCCCAGCACGGTTTTGGTGTAGATTGTCTCAGTGGTACAGATCCCACTTTCCTCAGTGCCATTGCCCCACAAACTGGAACCCACTTCTCCCACACCAGTCTTTGAGGCACACATTCAACTCCCTAATCTGATTTGTCCTATGCCAATTTGCACATGGCTCAGGTAATAATCCAGAGATTATGATCTTTGAAGTTCTGCTTCTTAATTTGGTGCTTAGGTCCTCATACTGACTATGCAGACCTCCTCCTTTGTCCTACCTGTTCCGTTGGTACCTACATGGACCACAGCGACTGGGTCCTTCTCCACCCACTGCAAGTTCCTCTCCAACCCCAAGCACATGTTCTGAACCCTGACACCGGGTAGGCAATACAGCCGTCTGGACGCGTGCTCTTTGCTCCAGAGAATGGTGTCAATCTCTCTGACTATACTATCCCGTACTACCACTACATTCCTTTTTGCTCCCACCACTTGAATGGCTTTCTGTACCGTGGTGCCATGGCCAGTAAGCTCATTCACCTTTCAGCCCCCACTCATCTAAACGAGCTGAAAAAACCTCAAACCTGTTGGACAATTGCAGAGGCTCACACTCTTATGCTCCTGCCCTCTGAGTCTCCTTCCCTGCCTCACTCGCAGTCACATTCTCCTGTCGCTGACCACTGACCAAATCAGAAGACCCTGTCCTAAGACGTGTGACTGCCTCCTGGTACAAAGAATCCAGGTAGCTTTCCCCCACCCTGATGCATCGCAATGTCTGTATTTCAGCCTCCAGCTCATGAATTCTGAGCTGAAGCTGCTCAAACTTCAAACACTTACTGCAAATGTGTTTGCCCTGGATCAAACTGCCATCCAGGAGTTCTCACATGCTGCAGCTGTACCACATCACCTGTCCTGACATCCTTAATGTGTTCTAATTAACCATTTAATTATTTTATTCAATTATGTATTTTGCTTTTGTTTTTATATATTTTATTAACCTTACCACCAGGTGCTAGACCATTTTGAGCCTTAGGAATAGAATAAAGCTTAGTCACTTACCGGATACTCACCAAATAACTAGCTTCTTCTCCTGTAGCAGAGTACAACCACTTCCTGAAGACTGAGAAGTTAGAAAGCGGAAAGCAAAAGAGCACCACTTTCCCATCCTTCTCTAACTTCCTTAATTACCCAACTCCCAGCACTATTCTAAATCGCATTTCTTGCCATAAACCTTACCTAAAGCTCCTCTTTCCCCCTATGCACCCAATTCCCACGAGCCAAATTCCCAAACATACTCACTCGGTCTCTGTCTCACTCAGGCCGAAGTCTCCACTCACTGATTACGTGCTTCTTGGCTTGTAGCTCAAGGGTCATCGAACGCAGTGAGGAACTGATTCCTGTTAAACAATAACAACTTTTATTTTAGCAAATCTAGAAAGAGAAAAAACAGTAGTTTAGACAAACAGCTATGAACATGGCTGAACTGACTGGTATTAAAACAAAGCTTTGGGAAAAACATTTACAGTTATTAATATTACCACTGATTGCTGAAAAACATTAAGCAGGGAGTTTACCTATGCTTCTGGGCTGATGGGGTTCTTTTCAAGGTCAGGCGTCTTCAGGCCCACACAAAGACACAAGAAAAACACATCCATGAATTTATTTTCGCTGATGGCTGTATTCTCCAGGTCCACAGTCAATCAGACTTGTAATGTATAACAATGCGTTTTTCTGAGGTGGCACAATTGTTCGGACTAAAAATCAGCCTACACCCCAAGAAGAATATAGACCACCAAGCATTGCCATCAAGGGGACTAAGCTGAATGCCAGCAAGCAATTTACCTATTTGGGAATCACCGTCTGGTTTGATGTTGCCATGGACAAGGAAGTGGAAAATAGGCTTTCAAAAACAAACAGCGCATTTGGCAGTCTCTGAAATGAGTGTGGAGCTACGACAGCCTCAGAGCACAGACCAAACTCAAATGTACTAAGCCGTAGTCCTCACCACTATTCTGTATGGTGCTGAACCATGGATCCTGTTTTACCTTCATGTATGCCTTCTAGAGCTCTTTCATCAGCACTGACTCCACGGTAGCTTTACGATCTGCTGGCAGGACTGCATCACAAACACTGAAGTCTTGGAAACACAACATCATGAGCATCGTGGCCATCTTCCGCAAAGCAAATTGTGTTGGGTGGGTCCCATTGCTAGGATGGATGACAGTCGCCTGCCCAAGCTTACATTGTATGGAAAGCTGACCACTGGTAAATGGGAGAGAGGGGCCCCACACAAACATTTCAAGGACTCACTGAAGAAGTCCCTCTCTGTGTGCCACATCAACCATCGCCAATGGGAAGCGCAGGCCATAAATCATGATGCCTGGAGATGCCTCATTGGGAGTGTTACAGACACCTTTGAGACTGAGTGAAGAGCCAGTGCAAAAGAGAAAATGAGGAGAAGGATATATTCAATTGCCTGCAACAGTGATTACACCTTCACTTGCACTTGCCAAGGGAGAATCAGCCGGTCACGAATAGGCCTGACTAGCCACCAGCGGGCCTGCAACCGATGAGTGCAACCTTCCCAAAAATCTTTGTCCACAAAGAATTGCCAAGAGAAGAGAGACTGAATAATATTGATTACATAATTGATTAATTGTTTGACTTAAAGCACAATCACACTTAGTTTTAAATTAAGTCTACAAATTAACTTTTAAATATTCAATGAAGGCTTAATATAGGTTCTCTTAAAAACAACAGCAAAGCAGAAATAAAATGCACAAATATAAAACTGCAAAAATTAGTGAGGCCTACAGCCTCCCCTCTTTAAAATACAAATTACAGTAGTATTTTATAGTCAAGATAGCTAATTTTTGTAAGTTATCCAGTTAGAATTATCTTTTTTACATCCCATGAGGGCAGATGTTGATGCATTTTACTTGTGTCATTGTCTACAGCAACTAACTGAGACAGAATTATCAGTAATTGAACAAAAATTAACACATGCGATATAATCCTAATCCATGAATGAACATTCATTCACATTCATGTCCTAATTCCATAAATCCTCCCACTATGTGGTAATCCTGATATCATCAATCTTTTTATTAATATACTTGCCATGTTGCTGCAAGAGGAAATATACTTTCAGGGATTTAGCAATTAATACTCTCTCTTAATTCTTTCAGTTGTTTGGGCAACTGGGACATTATAACCAAATCTTTCTGCATGCTCTCATAATTGCCCTCTCATTCTATCTTCTACACTAATTTCTCTGATATTATGATGGTAAATATTTATCAATTTTCGATCACCAATTCTGACAGGTTTTTCTGGGATAAAACAAAAAGTTGCTTTAGGAACAGGGCGTGGCTTTTCATATCCGTATTTATATTCCTTTTCTATGGTGTTAACACAGTATTTCCTTCCACCTACGTATGCAGTTTGTGTCGGCTTTATGTCAGCTGCAACAGCCTCCATAATGCAATTTACTTGTGTCTGATTAAACCCACATGTTGCTTGGGGATGGTCCCTTATCTCCTACAGGCATGCAATAATTTCCCTCTACGTGCTACACCGCTGCAGCTGAGTTCTTATTGCCTACTGATAAGTATTGTGACATTGTCTCTGACTGCCATTCCAAATCAATCCTATGTTTTCCACCAGATATATTGGCGATTGTTTAGTCTTACCCATCACTATTGGTAGATACAGAATTATGCCAATGATGATCCATTTAGTAGTTTCACATTGTACCTGGACAGGATAAGAATGAATCAGTCCCCTGAGTTGGCATGCTGTGATGCTATTTTTATACTTTGACAAGGAAGTTAAATGGTCATTAGTGATCCATGAAGTGACTTGCTGTCCTGCATCTATCTCATAGTCTTTCAGGTTTGTTCCACCAGCCTCGACCCGTACATGCCACATATCATTTTGAGCTGCTTCTCACTGAGGCAATATGATTTTTCCTGATTAATTCATTGATTATTTTTGCATGATTATCTAATTCACTTACTATATCTTTCAAACTAACTGTTATCCTTCTATAATTTAGTATCCGGTTTGGTGTTCCCTTCCCTGAGAATATTTCTTAGCTACTTATTAAGATTTTTAAGTGCACCATTCATTATGGTCAGATCTATACTATTTACCACTGAAACTCTGGTATTAAACTCTGTCACCAAATCATTTATCAACACCCTCTTACTTCTGGATGCACTTTTGCTTGTAACATAAATTTTCTCCCAGTGATCTGGTCTTCTGCCTATTTTTATACCCAACTCAAGACTTGTGTTATGATATGGCAGATGATGTGTGCCAGGCGGACCAAATCCACAAGGGAAAGTTGGGGCAGAATTTTTCCGTTGGCGTGCGGGGGTGGGCCCCACATGTCTGCACATAAATTGATGTGCGGTGACGTCAGACGAGCGTCCTGACGTCACTGCGTGCCATCCTATAATTTCGCTGGGCGGGATGTGCAATGATGTCCAACGCATGCCTTCCATTAATTAACGGGCCACTTATGGCCCTTGACTCACCAATCGCTGATTTTTTGGCATCCATGCAATCTTCGGGTTAGCACATGGGCGCAATGGGCCGGCAGATAGGACAGGTTTATATTAACCTCATCCATGGGCTCACTGAATTCACGAGTGTGCATAGTCAAGTATTGATTTTTTAAAGTTTTTGAAATTTGCCTGTCTGATCTACAGTACTTCAAAACACATACCAGCTGCTTTTTCCAGACTCTTAACCTTCAGGTCAGCACTCTGCAGTGAGTAATCTTTTCTGGACCTGCAGGTTTCAGGAAGCCTTCCCTTAGCTTGGGAATGGGAGCTGAACTGTCCACTGGAGGCAGCTCCTCTGAGGAGGAAGAGAGGGCTAGAAGGGAAAGGAGGCCAGGAGTACACATTTAGCCTCCAGGGGAGCCACCTTTGGGAGGACAAGCACAAGGGGCACAGGGCCAAGAGGTAGTCCAAGGCAGAAGGAGCTTCAGAAGACGCCACTATTCTGCTGCCAGGGTACACAGGCAGCGAAGCAGTGCCGAAGGAGGCTCCGTCTCTCAAGGGAGACAGTCAACTATACCTGTCAGATGATAGGCCTGAGATCTCCGCTAACTGTGTGGGTGGACACCCCATGCCAGTGGCTTTGAAGGTCACAGCTGCCCTCAACTTCTATGCCTCTGGCTCCTTCCAGGGCTTGGTGGGTGATCTTTGTGCTGTCTCCCAATCAGCTGTCCACACTTGTGTCAAGCAGGTTACAGATGCTCTGTTCAGGTGTGCATTGACCTTCATCCATTACCTTTGGGACCAGGCAAGCCAGACATAGCGAGCCAGGGGCTTCGTGGTGACTGCTGGTTTCCCCCGCATCCAGGGTGCAATAGACTGCACACATGTGGTCATTAAGGCGCCAGCAGATGAGCCTGGTGCCTTCGTCAACAGGAAGGGCTTCCACTCCATGAATGTGCAGATAATGTGTGATCACAGGATGCTGATTTTACAAGTCTTTGCAAGGTACCCACAACGCCTACATCCTCAGATACTCCCAGGTGCCGGGGCTCTTCAATGTTCCAGCCCGACTTGATTGATGGCTACAGGGTGTCAAGGGCTATCCCCTCAAAAGGTGGCTCGTGACGCCTCACTGCCATCCAATACCAGAAGCTGAGCAGCAGTACAATCGGAGCCATGCCTCCACATGGGCTATGGTAGAGAGATCTATTGATCTTCTCAAGGTGCGCTTCCGATACCTGGATTGCTCCAGTACCCTCTATATCTTGTGTCAGTGACAGTGGTTGCATACTGCGCTCTACACAATCTTGTGCTGGAAAGGGGGGACGACACAGTGGATGATGAAGACGTTGATGCAATGTCTGCGGCTGCACACGATGAGTCTAGCACTGATTCTGAGGATGAGCAAGCACAATGGAATGCCGAGGGGATAGACGCTGACCCAGGACTACAGCAAGGAGGCAGCGACACCTGGGAGGCTTTAATCCAACAAACCTTCAGCTAGCACAACACAAATGGATCAGCAGGACCAGCCTTGCATGGCGCATCCATACTCGGCACCTCAGTGCAACATCTGCCAGGTCATCAGCAGGAACTAAGGGCATTGGACATAATTTTGAATGCCCAAACAAACACTCATGACATTTCTCTTAAACATACACATGCAGAAGAAACGAGCCACCCTCAGCCATGGTCACACATCTGATTTTTATTTTAAACATCAGATGTTCTCACAATTCCAAAACAATACTGTAAGCAAGCAAAAATAAATTATAAGGACCTAATCTCGGGCCAACACAAAAGCACCAGTGAGAAACCCATGGTTTGCCCAATGTGAATTATGCTTTCGTTTACGAGTGCTACGTCTTGGTGCTGCCCCATCACTTGGAGTGGCATCTGAGACAGCCTGCTGAATCTGCTGTCCTGTTGGCCTCGATGACCTAGGCAGTCATCCTCTGGCCTGTGGAACCTGTGTTTGGCCCACTTGGGAATAGTCTGCCAGTTGCACAGCTGGCATCTCCCCAGTCATTGCAGCCTCACCGGATGAAGGGGTCACTGGGAGATGGGCGAACCAGCTGGTGCCCTTATCCGGAGCGCCGTGAGAGGAGCTCATATATACGACAGGCAGCTGCTGCGCTGATGTGAGGTCGCCCTGGACCTCCCTGCTCAACATGGATGGATGGGCAACAAGCTGGGAAGCTTGAAGCCCACACCATCTTCCACGTTGGCACTGACCAGCTGTGGCCAATGCGCTGTGAGGGCTTGCAGGTCCGAGCGTAACCCCAGGAGGACCTGATTGTTCTCCTGAAGGCGTCTCTCCAGGAGAGTCGCCACTCTCTCCATGGAGGAAGCATGACACTCTGCCACGAGGCTCATTGCATCAGTGATGCTCCACGTGGACTCCTCCACCACAGACACCAAGCAAAGCACAGCCTCGTGTATCACTCCCAGATGCTCCCGCACACCCGGCCGCATTCCTGCAGCTGCTGCGTCGTGGATGACTCCAGAGGCACATCATCAGGCACTGACTGAGCATATGCCTGGTCCCCTGCAGTCCTGCGACTGCTGGTGCCATCGGCACTCTCTGTCTCTGCCAGCTCCTCCAGTGAATGTGAAGTGCCCTCTCTGCTGTGTCCCGGGACACAAGCTGATGTTCCAATGCCCACCGAGGTGCTAGTATCTGCGCTGGGGCCTGCCTCACAGAAATGGTGTGACGCAGGCCCTCAGGCCTGAGAGGGGGCATCTGCAGCTCCTCATGCCGGCCTTGCTCTGATGATGCTGAAATGAACAACAAGGACAGTAGATCAGTTAGCGTGCACACAGTGACAAACTTCACCCCTTTCCCCCTGGCTCATTATGTGCTTAACCTTCCAGAACCAATGGACACGAACATTGGTGGGGTGGCAAATAGTGAGAAGGATAGCCTTACATTACAGACTGATATAGACGGGCTGGTCAGATGGGCTGATGAATGCTAAACGGAATGTAATGTGGATAAGTGTGAGGTGATGCACTTGGGCAGGACAAACAAGGCACGGGAATACACGATGAATGCTAGGACCCTGGGAAGTAACGATGATCAGAGGGACTTTGGACCTTGGTGTGCATTTCGACTGGTCCCTTAAGGTAGCAGGACAGGTACATAAGGTGTTTAAGAAGGCTTATGCCATACTTGCCTTTATTAGCCAAGGCGTAGAATATAGGAGCAGGGAGGTAATGTTTGAAGTGCAGAAAATGCTGCTTTGGGCCACAGCTATTGTTCTGCGTGCAGTTGTGGAATGTGCTTTATGGAAGGGATTTTACTGGAGTGGAGAGAGCGCAGAAGACATTTACCAGGATGTTGGCTGGCCTGGAGAGTTTGACTTATGAGGAGAGATAGCATAGACTGGGGTTATTTCCCATGGAGCAGAGGAGATTGAGGGGTAACATGATTGAGGTGTATAAACTTATGAGGGGCATAGATAGGGTCGACAGAAAGGAACTTTTCCCCTTGGCGGAGGGATCAGTAACCAGATGGCATCGATTTAAGGTAAGGAGGATGAGTTTTACATGGGATGTGATGAGCATGTACACAGAGGGTGTTGGGAATCTGGAACGCACTGCCTGAAAGAGTGGTAGATGCAGAAACCCTCCTAACATGTAATAAGTATTTGGATGTGCTCTTGAGATGCCATGGCACACAGGACTATGGGCATAGTGCTGGGAAATTGAATTAGAAGACTTAGGAACACGTTTGACCCGTGCACCTTCGAAGGGCCGAAGGACATTTTTCTGTGCTCCATACCTCTGACTCTATCACTCTGTGACCGAGCAATGTTGCAAAAATAACAAATTAAATAATCATCAGTGCAAGGATATTGGGAGAACATTGCGGATTTCACTGTTGGCCTCAAATACCTGGCCGTTCTTCTGCAGCCTCACCAACACCAGTTGACCTGGGTGTATGGTGCCTCTCAAGCTCAAGGGTCTTCTGCTCCAAGCGCCTTAACATGAGGTGAGCCTGGCCACCTCCAGTCCTCGCATGCTGCGACGCATTATAAGCATTCTTCTCCTGAGGAAGAGAGAACACCATTCATCGCGGCAATTTGCACATGGACTCTGCACGCGCACGCCGCACCGCAACTACAGTGGGCCGTAACAGGCCTCCAGTGCCTCCTCTACTACTGCTGATCATTCACATAAAGATAGTACGCCTGCTCCCAACCCCCCCAATGGCCACCTTGGACACATGCTGCGTACACAGCCTTTGCTCCCATAGCAAGGAAGCGCAACTACGTGCAGCGTCGACGGCAACAGATGGTTCTTGGCCACAACAACTTGAGGCTCCCCTTCCACCATCTCATCACCCTGAATAGGACATGTGTTGGAGTTCTGAGTATGTGCCTTGCTGCATCTCCTGCAGGTTGCCCCCAGACTAGTCATGTGTGACTAAGAGCAACACATGGTGTGGGGGAGAACTCATCTCATGAACCACTCAGGCTGATCTAAGCATAGGCACTATCTGCTTGCCCACCCAGCATAGGAAAAATGCCCTACATGATTCAATGCAGTCATGATAGTAAGACTTGGTTGGGGGGAGGGGGGTGGGGGGGCGTTCCTCAAAGGCTAAGGCTGCCTTCTGGGTTAAATGCCTATTGCCAACATGGTACTTACCCTTCCAGAGCGCAACAAATCGTTGAAGTGCTTACAGCACTGGATCCAGTTGCGCCACACCATGTCGCAGGAGCTCACTACCTCCACCACTTCCTCCCAGGCATGTTTGGTCATGTGGGGGGGCCTCCTCCTCCCATCCTGGGTTACCAAAACCTCCTGTCGTGCTGCTACCTCCTCCAGGAGGGAAGCAAGGCATTCATCTGAAAAGCGAGGGGCGCACTGGGCCCCGCTGGCCTACCCTGCAGCCTGCCCTGCTCCTGCGGCAGACCCAGCAGTCTGGCCTGCTCCTCTGCCCTTCCCTCCAGCCTGGCCTGCTCAGCCAAACCCCTCTGGTGCGCCCTCAAATTGGCCATTGTCATCAACCTACAGGAGGCTGCCAGGCCTTCCTTTGAACAGACTGTCAGGTTCCCATTGGACCCAGCGGTCTGTGCACTCCCGCTGCTGCCCACACACTCCCGCTATCCATGGGTGTCGGGAAATATGCTGGGTGGGCCTTAATTGGCCCACCCACGTAAAATGGTGGCACGGACCCGATCACGAGCACCCACTGGGTCCACGCCCGCACCCAATCTCCCCCCCCACTCCCCCTCAAAATGGAAAATTCTGCCCTTAGGCACAAATGCTTGAGGCATCATTAAGGCTATTTCACACACTCCTGTTAGATCTCGCATGGCCTTCTGACACATAGCCTTTCATTCTCTTTTATATATGTTTCTCTCTTTTTAATATGTAAATTCTATTGTTCCATATGTCTTTAGAACTGTATCTTTCTTGTAATATAAAAAAGTTCATGTTGCCAAAATATTGTCAGTAATCTTTGAGAAAAATAAACACATTCCTTCGCCTTGCTTATCTGGCTAGCTGTAAACAGACTAAGATCTCTTTGAAATCCAAATCTCTTCATTTATCTAAAAGTGCAAGTTCCCTTCACACTTTACATGCTGAGTCAGTATCCATGTTTACTCATCAGTAAGTCACACACCTTGTTTATTTTGATGATTAAAAACTTGCAGTCTACTTGACTCCAAATGTAATTAAATTACACAAAGACCCAACTATACTTAACCCCATAACCTTATTTCACAACAAATCAGAAAAATATGAAAATTATTATACTTTCATCGCATTTGGCATAGCAAATTTTTATATGGTGCTTGTATTTTTGCTGTGCACCAACTTGATAATGTCGTTCCCATTAAATTCAGCATCATGGGTGTCACCAGATGATGTACATTATGATATAAAATCTTCCCAGTTGAGATCAATTCCAAACCATTTATTGGTCCCTCCATTTGTGTTGGACAATCTGGTCCACTCACCCAAAGGAGTACTGAATGTGTTTTAGTTTTTTTTAGTTAAAACATACTGTGCACCTGCCCACTGTAATGTAATCTGTGGGTCTCCTTGTTTCCAACTACGATTACAATCAGGACTATAAGGTACAAGTTTGGTCCACCAGACAGGAGTCTCCTACCCTTGGTTTCTTCTCTGTATATGGATGGTGAGGTTTAATTGGGATGGGATTTTCCAGCCTCATATGCCACCAGGATCAGAAGATGCCAGCTTTGGTCTCAGCGGCACTCCTTATTGCTGAGCTTGTTGTGAGCTCAACCCCCCTTAAGAAACATATAGTTTTCTGAATAGTAATTACTCTGCCATTTGGACCAACATAACTGGATATAATTATCACGTGGGCCTGTCATCATTATTCTCAGGTTATCTTCTGGGCTATAACAGTCCGTCCTTTTCCATACCCTACCCTCCTCAACTTGTCTAAAAGTGGCAATTGTGAAACGTCTAAGGGGCAGTGTAGTTTTGGATTCCGACATAAGTACCTCCCATCAAAACTCACAGATTAAACACATTCCTTTTCCTTCCTTAGCTTGCCATATTCATCATGTTCCAAGAAGAGGTTGATTGCCTGGACAGTCCCCTTTAATCTCCCTGTGGTATTCCCAGATTTGCACCCTCCTCAGCCCTAGGAACTACTTGGGGTTCAGTAAAAGTGAAATCATGTTCGCTAAGGTTACCAATCAAAAAAGTTGCCTTTTGATCTGGATTACCAAAATACACTGGTGTCACCTCTTCCAGAGTGTGGATGATTGTTAACAGGTGACTGATTGTGAATGTTTGGGCCCATATCTTTGAGTGATCATCAATCTGAATTCTCTGAAAAAAGATACATTGAGCTCTGTGGGTGAAAATATTTTCTTTTGGACACAGGCTAATAGTTAATGGTTAATAACATTGCTTCTCTCTGCTAGAGCCTTGATAAACCTATTACTTCTATGCAGGAGTGAATTATCTTTCCCTTCAAACCCTGTCTTTGTAATTAATACCTTAATCACTTGCTCTCATTCAATTTTACACATTCCACTAGTTACCATCCTATTTCATTCATGACCCGTGAAGAAATTTTACAGTCCAATACTGTTAAGGAGGCAGTACCCAGATTTTGACCCAGTGACAGTGAAGGGACAGTGATATATTTTCAAGCCAGGATAGTGTATGGTTTGGAGGGGAACTTGGCGATATTTCCATAGATCTGCTGCCTTGTCCTTCTAAATAGTAGTGGTCGTTGGCTTGGAAGGTGCTGTCTAAGAAGCCTTGGTGAATTCCTGCTGTGCATCTTGCAGATGGTACACACAGCTGCCACTGTGCGTCGGGAGGGAGTGAATGTTTGTGGGTAGGGTGCCAATCAAGAAGGCTGTTTCTTTTTATTTGTTTATTGGATGTGTTCATCCCTGGAAACGCCAGCACTTATTGCCCATCCCTAATTGCCCTTGTTCAGGGGGCATTTAAGAGTCAACCACATTACTGTTGGTCTGGAGTCACATGTAGGCCATATCAGGTAGGACAGCAGATGTCCTTCCCGAAAGGGCGTTAATATACGAGATGGGTTTTTACAACAATCGGCAATGTTTTCATGGTCATCATCAGACTTTTAGTTCCAGATAATTCTTGGATTCGAATTTCTGCTGTGATGAGATTCGAGCCCGGGCCCCCAGAGCATTACCCTTGAATACGAGTCCAGTGACAATACCACTATGAGTGTTGTTGGAACTGCACAGATCCATGTCAGTGGAGAGTATTCTATCACACTCCTGACTTGTGCCTTGTAGATAGTGGACAGGCTTTGGGAAGTCAGGAGGTGAGTTACTCACCACAGGATTCCTAGCCTCTGACCTGCTCTTGTAGTCACAGTATTTATATGGCTAGTCCAGTTTGTTTCTGGTCAATGGTAACCCCCAGGATGTTGGGAACCTCCAGGATGTTGATAGTGGGGAATTCAGTAGCAGTAATGCCATTGAATGTCAAGGGGTGATGGATCGCCTCTTGTTGGAGGTGATCATTGCCTGGCCCTTGTATGGCACAAATGTTACTTGCCACTCGTCAGCCCGAGCCTGGATATTGTCCAGGTCTTGCTGGATTTGGACATGGACCACTTCAGTATCTGAGGAGTCATGAATGGTGCTGAACATTGTGTAATCATCAGCAAACATCCCCACTTGTGACCTTATGATGGAGGGAAGATCACTGAAGTAGCCAAAGATGGTTGGGCCTCAGACACTACCCTGAAGAACTCCTGCAGTGATGTCCTGGAACTGAAATCATTGATCTCCCACAACCAGAACCATCTTCCTTTGTGTTGGGTATGACTCCAACCAAAGGAGAGTTTTCCCTCTGATTCCCAATGACTCCAGTTTTGCGAGGGCTCCTTGATGCCATATTTGGTCAGGATGGTAGTTGGGGAGGTGGGGGTAGTCAGAGGGTCAGGATTGTCGGGAGTCGGGAAGGTAGTCGGGGGCAGTGGGCAAATAGTCGGTAGGTCCACTGGGGCGTTTAATGGGGGGCAGTACCATAGTTACCCAGGAGTTAGAAGTGGTTTTAATCCTTCTAGCTTTTCCTGGTTAAGAGAGTCAGAACCTTCAGAGTCTGAAGTGTCTGATTTAAATCGCAGTATCAGATGTCTCCAGGTGCAGGGTAATTGCCCATCAGAAGTTTAAACTTCCCATACAAACCCCTTGCAGTCCTGCATGGGGACTTCTGGTGGTGGAGGTTGGTTGTCTGCCACCACATTTCTGGGGTAGCTCTGGGGTATGACCCCCTTCCCACCCTGGGGAGCTGAAGTTCTGGGCTGTTTTCTTTCCTTTCACCAACATTAAGCTAGTTCCTCCATAGTTTGCTGGACTTGTTCTGTCTCCCTTTTGAAATATGGAAAATCTGACAAAAAAGAAACAAGCAAAGATGCTTGCCTAATTTACTGGTTCCTTTGCACCTAATCTGTGCACTTACAATAGGAAAAATGTATCCTTTTATGTTGAATTATCCAATTTGTTTCCTGCTTAGATTATTTTGTAACTCTGATTGTCTGTTTGCAGCATTATCAAATTCATAAAGAGGACCCACCACTTGCTAGAAACATGCCCCCTATAGCTGGAAAGATACTGTGGGTGAGACAGCTCTTCAGACGTGTACATGAGCCCATTGATTATTTCTACGTAAGTAAATCATGATTAAATAATGATTTAACTGTACTTATGGAAGAGGCAGGCATAAATTACTTTCTTTAACAGAATTAGAGCTCACTAAAGTGTTCCAGAAAGGTTTGCTTGTCTGGAAACTGCCATTGGAAAATTAGCCATCCTGGAAAGGTGGAACATACTATATGAATTACTTAGATGAAGGGAGCGAGTATATGAGAGCTAGATTTGTCGCTGACACCAAGATAGGTAGGAAAGTAAGGTACCAAGAGGAGGTAGAGAGTCTGCAAAGGAATATAAACAGGATAAATGAATAGGAAAAAATTGGCAGATGGAGTATAACATGGATAAATGTGAACTTATTCACTTTGGCAGAAAGAATAAAAAAGCAGTATACTATTTAAACAGAGAAAGTTTGCAGAACTAGGTGGTACAGAGGAATCTAGGTATCCTGGTATATGAATCATGTAAAGTTAGTAAGCAGGTACAGTTGTGATTAGGATGGCAAATAGAATATCGGTGTTTATTGCAAGAAGAATGGAATTTAATAGGAGAGAAGTTTTACGACAACTATACAGGGCCTTGGTGAGACCACATCTGGAGTATTGAGTGCAGTTTTGGTCTCCATATTTACAGAAAAGATATTATTGCTTCAGAAGCAGTTCAGAGAAGGTTCTCTGGACTCATTGCTGGGATGAATGGTTGCCTTACGAAGAAAGTTTGAACAGGTTAGGCCTATACCCATTAGGGTTTTAAGAATGAGAAGTAATCTTATTGAAACATAGGCCAGGATTTCCCCCTCGGTGATTTGGGTGTGGGGCCCACTCGCCGAGGGGAAAATGATGCGGGATGATGGTGGGAGGAATCCCCAACATCATCCTGGTCCCTTTAAATTTTTAGGAAGGCAGGCGGACCTGCGAAATCAGCTGTCCGCCCGCCAACCTGTTAATGGCCAATTGAGGCCATTGACAGGCTAATTAAAGCAATTAAAGACTTGCCCGGCCAACCTTAAGGCTGGCGGGCAGGCCGGGAGTCCAGCGGGCTCCGGATTATTCACGAAACTTCATCCACTGGTGGGATGAAGATTCATGACAGTTTTGTAAAAAAGTAATAAAGTTTGTGTTTTTCATTAACATTTCCCATCTCGTGTGACATTGTCGTGTGAGGGGGACATGTTAATAATTTTTTAATGTTTCTATTTTTACACTTAACTTACCTGTCACGAATCTCCCTGAGGCAGGGAGAAGTGTGCTCTTTCGCGTGCATACGCTAAAGAACGCACTTAGACAGCTGGGGAATCCCTCCTCCCCCCTCCCCCCCCCGGCACAGGAAATGCATAGCGCTTCCTGTTGGGGATGCCGCTGGGCGGGCCTTAATTGGCCCTCCCACTTAAAATGGCGGCGGACACCGTTTCAGTGGCGGGGGTCGGCTGGCCGCCTGCCGCCAAGCTGGTGGGGCCCGCATGCCATCCGAGGAAATATAATCCTAATTGACTCGATCTCTCCTCCTATGTCAGTCCCAGAAATCAGTCGGGTAAACCTTTGCTGCACTCCCTCTATAGCAAGCACATCCTTCCTCAGATAAGGAGACCAAAACTGCACACAATATTCCAGGTGTGGTCTCACCCAGGCCCTTTACAATTGCAGCAAGACATCCCTGTTCCTGTACTCGAATCCTCTGGCTATGAAGGCCAACATACCATTTGCCTTCTTTACCGCCTGCTGCACCTGCATGCTTACCTTCAGCGACTGGTGTACAAGGACACCAGGTCTTGTTGCACATTCCCCTCTCTCAATTTATAGCCATTCAGATAATAATCTGCCTTCCTGTTTTTGCTACCAAAATGGATAGCCTCACATTTATCCACATTATACTGCATCTGCCATCCATTTTCCCACTCACTCAGCTTGTCTAAATCACACTGAAGCATCTCAGCACCCTCTTCACAGCTCACCCTCCCACCCAGCTTTGTGTCATCTGTAAATTTGGAGATATTACATTTAATCCTCTCATCTAAATCCTTAATATCTTTTGTGAATAACTGGGGTCCCAGCACTGATCCCTGTGGTACCCCACTAGTCACTGACTGCCATTCGGAAAAAGACCCGTTTATTCCTACTCTTTGTTTTCTGTCTGCCAACCAATTTTCTATCCATCTCAATACACTATCCCCAATCCCATGTGCTTTAATTTTACACGCCCATCTCTTATGTGGGACTTTGTCGAAAGCCTTCTGAAAGTCCAAATAAACCACATCCACTGGCTCCCCGTCATCAACTCTACTAGTTACATCCTTGAAAAATTCCAGTAGATTTGTCAAGCATGATTTCCCTTTCATAAATCCATGCTGACTCTGTCCAATTCTGCCACTGTTTTCCAAGTGCTCAGCTATTAAATCTTTAATAATGGACTCTAGAATTTTCCCCTCTACTGACATCAGGCTGACTGGTCTATAATTCCCTGTTTTCTCTCTGCCTCCCTTTTTAAATAATGGGGTTACATTAGCTATCCTCCAATTTGTAGCAACTGTTCCAGAATCTTTCGAATCTCGGAGGATGACCACCAGTGCATCTACTATTTCTAGGGCCACTTCCTTAAGTACTCTGGGATGTAGATTATCAGGTCCTGGGGATTTATCGGCCTTCAATCCCATCAATTTCCCCAACATCATTTCCCTACTACTACTGATTTCTTTCAGTTCCTCCCTCTCACTAAACCCTGTGTTCCCCAACATTTCTGGTATGTTATTAGTGTCCTCCTTTGTGAAGACAGAACCAAAGTATGTATTTAGTTGGTCAGCTATTTCTTTGTTCCCATTAGGGGAGGCTGGGTCTTTGAATTCATTCAAGGTAGAGTTAGACAGATTTTTGTTAGGCAAGGGAGTCAAGGGTTGTGGGGAGCAGACAGCAAAGTGGAGCTGAGTCTACAACTAGATCAGCCATGATCTTATTAAATGGTGGAGCCGACTTGAAGGTCCAATGGCCTACTCCTGCTCCTGTGTTCCTCTGTTCCGGTTTCATTGTGCTCTCTCTCTCCCAGGCCCGCTCCTTTAAGATCTCTCTGGTTTTGCTGTGCTCACTCCCAGGCTGCCACTTTATACCTCCCAGGTCGTGTTATGCTCTCTCTTCCAGGCCTGCTCCTATATATCTCGCTCTCTCTCTGGTCACGCTGTGCTTTCCCTCAACCCACTCCTTTATAACTCCCTCCATTCTCACTGTTTTCTCCGAGGATGCTCCTTCCTATCTTAAGTCTCACTATGTCTTCTCTTAGGCCCGCGTCTTTATAGGCTTCTCTGGTGTCTTCCCAACATCTGAAACCTGTGTGTCCTAGTCCTTGTATCATCAACAAATGGTAACAGTTTTTCCTTACCTAATCCTGCCCTAATTTGGAACATCTCTATCAAATCTCCCCTCAATCTACAAATCTGACAGCATCTGTGGAGAGAAAGACAGAGTTAATGTTTCGAGTCTGTATGACTCTTCTTCAGAGCTAAGAGAAGTAAAAATGTGGTGAAATTTATACTGTTTAAGGGAGGTGGAGCAGGTGAAGCTGGATAGAAGATGGGTGGAGGCAAAGGAGAGATTGCCAAAGATGTCATAAGCAAAAGGTCAAAGGGGTGTTGATGATGGTGGCACTGGCTAAAGGAAGTGCTAATGGTGACATTAAGGATAGAAGGCAGAATGTGATTTTAGCCAGACAAGGATAAGCACTTTGGAAAGAACAACATGAGCAAGTGACAGATAGCCCTAATGGGGGTTGGGTGGGGTGGTGGGATGGTGGTGGGAAAAAAGATCAAAAATAAGCTAAAAGTTGGGGATAAAACAATGAATAAAAATGAAAATAAATTAAAAAGAAATAAGTGGAAAAAATAAAAATGAATATTGACAAAAGGGGATAAAAAAAGGGGTGAGGATGAAAGCGAGAGTTCATGGTCTGAAATTGTTGAACTCAATGTTAAGTCTGGAAGGCTGTAAAGTGCCATTTATTTTTAAATTTTTTTTCCACTTATTATTTAAAAGATTATTTTCAGTTTTATTCATTGTTTTATCCCCGCATTTTAGCCTATTTTAAATCTTTTTTCCCACCACCGCCTCCTTCCCCCACCCACCCCCACTAGGGTCATCTGTCACTTGGTCACGTTGTTCTTTCCAGAGTGCTTATCCTTGTGCGGATATTATCACATTCTGCTTTCTATCCTTAATGTCACCATTAGCACCTCCTTTAGCCAGTACCACCACCATCAACACCCCTTTGACCTTTTGTTTATGACATCTTTGGCAATCTCTCCTTTGCTTCCACCTATCTTCTATCCAGCTTCACCTGTTCCACTTCCCTAAATAGTATAAATTACACCATATTTTTACTTCTCTTAGCTCTGAAGAAGAGCCATATGTACTTGAAACATTAACTCTGTCTTTCCTGTCAGACCTGCTTGGTTTTTCCAGCATTTTTTGTTTTTGTTTCAGATTTCCAGCATCTGCAGTATTTTGACTTTATCTCCCCTCAATCTAGTTTGCTCCTAGGCAAACAACCCCAGTTTCTTCACGTAATCTTATAGCTGAAGTCTTCCATCTCTGGAGCCATTCTGGTACATCTCCTTTGCACCATTTTAAGAACTCTCACATCATTCCTAAATTTCTAACGTATGGTTACCAGAACTGGATGCTCCACTTGTACTCATAACAATTCAGTATAAAATAACACCCAACTTTTATATTCAACAATGAAGCCCAATATGCTAAATTCTTTGCTAATCCCTCTCAATGTGAGCTGCCATCTTCATAGATCCATGTACATGCACCCCAGGCACCCCTGTCCCTGCACATTCATTTGAACTGTGCCATTAAGCTGATATTGTCTCTCTGTGTCCCTTCTACCAAAATGCATCAGCTCACACTTCTCTGTACTCCACTTGCTTATTCCACATGCTTGCCTATAGAAACATAGAAACTAGGAGCAGGAGTAGGCCATTCGGCCCTTTGGGCCTGCTCCGCCATTCACTATGATTATAGCTGATCCTCTATCTCAATGCCATATTCCCACTTTCTCTAGAGTATAGACCAGTTAGTTTAATGTCTGTCATTGGGAAATTGTTGGAATCCATTATTAAGGAAGTAGTAATGGGGCATTTGGAAAATCAAAATGCAATCCATCAGAGTCAGCATGGTTTTATGAAGAGTAAATCATGTTTGATTAATTTGCTAGGGTTCTTTGAAGTTGTGACAAGCAAAGTGGATAATGGGGATCCTGTAGATGTAGTATATCTGGACTTCCAGAAGGCCTTTGATAAGGTGCTGCACAAAAGATTCATACAAAAGATAAGATCACACGGAGTCAGGGGTAATATATTAGCTTGGATAGAGGATTGGCTAACCAACAGAAAGCAGAGAGTCGGGATAAATGGGTCTTTTTCTGGATGGCAAGCTGTAACTAGTGGGGTGCCACAGGGTTCAGTCCTTGGGCCCCAACTATTTACAATCTATATTAATGATTTGGATTCAGGGACAGAAGGTACTATAGCTAAATTTGCAAATGACACCAAAATAGGCAGGAAAGTAAGATGCAATGAAGAAATAAGAAATTTACAAATGGAAATGGACAGGTTAGGTGAATGGGCCAAAATTTGGCAGATGGATTTTAACATGGATAAATGTGAGGTTATCCATTTTGGTGGGAAGAATAAAAAGGCGACTTATTATTTAAATGGAGAGAAATTTCAGAATGCTTCAGTGCAGAGGGATCTGGGTGTCCTCATGCATGAATCGCTGAAAGCTAGTATGCAGCTACAGCAGGGAATAAGGAAGGCAAATGGAATTTTGGCATGTATTGCTAAAAGAATAGAGTATAAAAATAGGGAAGTGTTGTTGCAACTGTACAAGGTGTTGGTGAGATCGTACCTGGAGTACTGTGCACAATTTTGGTCCCCTTACTTGAGGAAGGATGTAGTTGCACTGGAGGCGGAGGCGGCTCAGGAGGTTCACTAGATTGATTTCAGAGATGTGGGGCTTGTCTTATGAGGAGAGATTGAGCAGTTTAGGCCTATACTCACTAGAGTTTAGAAGGATGAGAGGAGATCTAATTGAGGTTTTTAAGACGCTAAAGGGGATAGGCAAAGTAGACATGGAGTGGATGTTTCCTCTTCTGGGGCATTCTAGAATGAGAGACCATAATTTTAGGCTAAGGGGAGGTGGATTTAAATCAGTGGCGAGGAGGTACTTTTCTCAAAGGGTCTGTGGAACTCACTACCTCAGAGTGCAGTGGAGCCAGGACGCTGAATAAATTTAAGGAGGAGATAAACAGATTTTTAATTAGTAATGGGTTGAAAGGTTATGGGGAGATGGTGGGAAATTGGATTTGAGGCCAAAATGAGATCAGCCATGATCGTAATGAATGGTAGGCCAGGCTCGAGGGGCTGAATTGCCTACTCCTGCTTCTCGTTCTTATGCTATGTTCTCTCCATACCCCTTGATGCCCCTAACATCCAAAAAATTATCAATTTCTTTCTTGAATATACTCAGTGACCTGGCCTCCACAGCTTTCTGTGATAGGGAATTCCACAGGTTGACCACCCTCTGAGTGAAGAAATTTTTCCTCATCTCAGTCCTAAATGGCCTGCCCCATATCCTGAGACTGTGGCCCCTGGTTCTAGACTCCACAACCAGGGGAAAAATCCTCCCTGCATCTAGTCTGTCTAGCCCTGTTGGAATTTTATACATATCAAACAGATTCCCTAAGCTCTAAACCCTAAACTCTAGTGAATACAGGCCCTGTCGAACCAGTTGAACCAATCTCTCCTCGTACGACAGTACTGCCATTCTCGGTATCAGCCTACTGAACCTTCACGGCACTCTCTCTATGGCAAGTATATCCTTTCTTAGGAAGGGAGATCAAAACTGCAATACTCCAGGTCTCACCAAGGCTTTGTACTGTAGTACAAACTCCATAAGACATCCCTACTTCTGAACTCAAATCCTCTTACAATGAAGGCCAACATACCATTTGTCTTCCTAATTATTTGCTGCACCTGCCTGTAATTGACTGGTGTACAAAGACACGCAGATCCCTGGCATGCATTTCTTGGTCCCAGTCCAGGGAGGGGGAAGGCCTTTTTATGAGGTTGTGCACAGCCTGGTGTGCAGAGTCACATTTGTGTCCTGGGGGTTTGTTGCTTGGGACTGGGTGGAAAATGGCACAATCACAGTCAAGGAAGGCATCTGCAGCCTGTAAATGGGGAAGTGGTAAGTAAGGGGTGAGGTAGCTGATGGTTTCATGGAGAGTGTCTCTGTAGGTCACTCAGGAAGGCTAAGGTCAACATGGGGCATGGGGACAACCACAGAAACCGGTTCAGAGGGGTGGACAAGCATGTCGACCATAATAATGGACTCCAGGGCTAAAGGCAAGAAAGTGATTGGGGGGAGGGAAACTTGCAATGATGATCTTCTAGGATAATAGGAGGGACTTGGATGGTGACTGGGGTGAGGTGTTGGAAGCGTGTCTCAAAAAGTAGAATCAGTGCAGCACCATCTTGACAGCTGATGAAATATCGCAGTTGAAAAATAGCCTTAGAAAAACATCGTAAGCGGAGGCTTGTGGGAGGAGTCGTCTACTACACTTTTGGGCCAATTGAGGGGGCACCCTAATAATTACTGCTTCAGGACATGGAGAGCAAGGCTGAGCTGAGACATATTATGAAGACCCAAATGCAAGTTGAAGGATTTGGACAACTTAACTCATGGTGCATATTCTTTTGAGAATCCATTAAGATTTGCGCAAAATACAAATTTAGTATGGTTGATCATTTGTCCCTCACACAGAACAGTGAAAAGGTCAGAAGGATCAAACAATTAAGGAGCCATTGCTGGAGTACATATGCAACATGCTCCAGGCAACCTTACATCATTGAAGTTGGGAGGTTCATGGTTTACACGGCTCACTAATTGCAATCATTAAATTAGCGCAAGGCTAGATTCTAGTCTACCGCAAAGGAGGCAACCTGACAGTGCACTGACTGAGGATGATGGGCCTAGCTGTACTCATCCAAATCCAACCTTCTTTGTGAATATGGTGGTGTGCCTGGGGCGATGGGGCAGGGGAGGGTGTGGAGCAGGGGCAAGCTCAGCTACGTGTGATTCTTCATCATGTGCTTTAGATACAAGGGAGGACCTGGGATGGAATGTCTGGAATGAGGGCAGCCCAAGGGCTTCAAAATGACTCCCTACCTTGCTGATGGAAGGTGATCATTGCAGGGTAAAATGCAATCATGTCGCTCAACTGTTTTTTCACAGAGACAAGGAGGAGTGCAGAATGCAGGCAGCAGGCAATGCTGCCTTCTTCATGGTTTTCATGCAACTGAGGGGGAGAAGAAGGGCCCATTACCGTCTGGCAGGACAAAGGGAAGAGCCTTGCCCTGAGGAACGTGGGTCAGTGGGGACCCATGAAGACCCAGAAGCTGAGGAGGAGAGACCAATTTCACAGAGGGATTTGGTGTGACCCGGAGTGTACCGAAGATGCTTTTCGTACTTGCAAATGAGTGAGAGACAGTGCCATAGACACCTTCGCTTGTCATTGGATCTGGTGGCTCACATTTGCCACATCCTTCGGGAGGATCTGATGCCGCAGGGACTGGAAGGTCATCCATTGCCAGTGGCTCTAAAGGTGACTGCCCCACTCAACTTTTTTGTGTGCAGTTCGTTCTAGGGCTCCACTGGGACCTCTGCGGAATGTCATAACCTTGCGCAAAGTGCTTCAGAGGAGAGATAAAATGCGGCCCATTTTTCAACATAGTCCCTGATGGAGCAGACCATTCATTGGCATGTTGAAGATACGTTTCAGATGTCTGGACAGATTAGGAGGTGCTTTGCAGTCCTCTTCCCTGCATCATTGCGGTTTGCTATACTCTATACAACGTGGTGCTCCAAAGGGGGTATGAGTTGCCAGATGGAGAGATGGAGGAGTTGCACATTGCTCCGATCAGGAGGATGCTGAAAGAGATGTCATCGAAGAGGGGGAGGATATTGATGCCCCACATGAATATGGAAGCGTATGGAGCACGTGGCCATTATGTAATGGGATAAGAACTCCACCAGCGCTCAGTCTGAAGCAAGTGGTCCAGTCCTTTAAATTATCATGCCAACATTTCACTGCCTTTGGAAACCTACGAGAGGGAGGAACAGCACTGCAAACGTCAGTGCACTCATGGCTGTATGCCTGGAGCATTGCAAGGTGCTTCAAGAAGGACTATCATCAATTACTGGTTATTTCTTGACCATCTGAGGACCGATCTAAATCCGGACTGTGGCATCCTCTCATTCATTAAAAATGTTCAGGCCTCATCCTGATACTGAGTCCCCAAGATGAGATTGCTCTTTAGGATGCTGCGATCTGTCACTCTCAATCATGGATGCGAGCCTGCCAGTCAGGTTTGCGTGCATTGAGAGAGCTTCAGTAGCACCATTGTCTGATCATTGATGAGCTTTCACGACCCAGCCTTCGTTGGGAGATTCCCAGTTCATGTCCAGCATTGCCTTGGCATCTGGAAGTGACGTGGCCCAGTCAGACTCAACACCATATTTAAGGATTACTTAGTAACTTAGTTAATACTGAAGACCAGTTGTACTGGAGCTATGCTCTCATCCCATTTGAGGCCTCCACAGTTTCATTCTAGCGGATTGAGATTTGTAAGAGGAAGCCTAGGGAACGATGGCACAGTCACGATCAGATAACCATGTCGATTGCCCTATGAGAATTAGTGCAGAGATTACGTCAAGCCGCGCTTCAGGTGCAAACCAGTATTCTTACATGTCATAGGCCAGCTATACACACACCAAAACAGCATATAGTCATGGCCATCAAGCAGACATTTCAAGAGTCACCAAGTGCTAGCTAGGTCCAGAGCACTGCATTATACAGATAGAGAGTGGGAACTATTATAAGGGTAATATTTAGCTGTAAACGTGGTCACAACTTAACTCTGCAGGCTGGCACAAAAGGCTAAGGTCCCCCGACAATTTCTTTAACTGTATCCCACATCCAAACCCGACATTCATTACATGGAGGCCATTGAAAAGTGGAAATGGTTGGAATGACTCTAATGCATTAAAACCTATAACATTATCAAGAAGATATAATAATTATCATAATGCTATTGGAATTTATTGTAAAATGGAGTAATAGTAGGATGTGTCTTTATGTGTCTGTGTGTGTGTGTGAGAGAGACTTAATTGAATTAGTCAGGGTGCTTTGATCTAAGAAGAAAGGTTAGGTTTGAAATGTTAATTAGGTAACAGGACTAGGCAGGGTAGATGCAGGAAGGATGTTCCCGATGGTGGGTGAGTCCAGAACCAGGGTCACAGTCAGTCTGAGGATACAGGGTAGACCATTTAGGACTGAGATGAGGCGAAATTTCTTCACCCAGAGAGTGGTGAGCCTGTGGAATTCGCTACCACAGAAAGTAGTTGAGGTCAAAACATTGTTTGTTTTCAAGAAGGAGTTAGATATAGCTCTTGGGGCGAAAGGGATCAAAGGATATGGGGAGAAAGCAGGAGCAGGCTACTGAGTTGGGTGATCAGCCATGATCATAATGAATGGCGGAGCATGCTCGACGGGCCAAATGGCCTACTCCTGCTCCTAGTTTCTATGTTTCTATGCCTATGTTTCTATGAGGAAGTTTAGAAACATAGGTGTCAAGGGAACATTTGCATTTTGAAATAAACCAGACTAGATTGTTTTCAAAGGAGGGTGAAATGTGTCACCTAGCCATGTGAAGTTTAGAAACAGTGTGTTTATTTTTCTCAAAGATTACTGGTAAAACTTAGTGCTATGAGAGGGTTTTACTATCAGGGACATAAAGTCCAAAGACATAGTGAAACAATGGATATTTGCATTCAAAGAGGAAGATATGTATAAAGGAGCAAAGACTGTGTGTAAGGATAGCCATTTTAAGATCTTACAAGTGTGAAAAATCCTTCAGCATCTGTGCCTCAAGCTGCTGTCCTCAAAGGACTGAAGTTAAAGAGCACTCATTTGGAATTTGACTTGTTTAGGGTATCATGTATCTTTGCCTGGGTCTTTTAAATTCATTGGGGGTATTTTTCACTTGTCGGGCAGGCTCGGCATGGGGCATTTGGGAAGCCGACCTCTGCCCGCGATCGGGGCCGGACCGCTATTTCACGCTGGTATGCCAATTGAGGCCTACCCAGAATGAAATGCAAGTAGCAGTGCTCAGCGCTATCTGTAGGGGTAGAGGGAGGAGGGCGAGTGTGAACTTTGTGCATGTGCGCAAGTATGCACTGGACAAGCTCCCTGAGGCACAGAGCTAACTCAAGGAGATGTACACTTTGAAACATCAAAAATAAATATTTTAAAAAAGTTATAAAACATGTCCCCTCATGTGAGTCCTCACATGAGCAGGGACATGTTATAAATTAAATTAAAAAAAAAGAATTTTTATTTGCTGTTGGAAACCTTATACCCGCATGGATGAGGTTTCCTAAAAAATGCAATGGCCGCTTGGCCTTTTTGCCTGCCAGACAACCATAAGCTTGGATGGGCAGCGAAAAATTTCCTTCAAATACCTTTTTAATGGCCTTAGTAGGCCTTTTAATTGGAGGGGGTGCTGCCGACTCCAGCGCACGTCCGCCGACCAAAATATCGCTTGAATGCACGATGATGTTGGGACACTCGCCCGATGTCATCGCGCGTCATTTTACGCTTGGTCGGGCCGGGCGCGCGCCCACCCGACGAGCTAAAATTTCTGGCCTCTGTGTCTTACTGTTGCCTTAACAAAAGTGTAACTAGGAGTTAGATTGATTAATGGGATTTAGAAATTATTATAGTAGTAATTTGTAGATCTTTGTATGTATTTAAAAGCATTTCTCTTATTTAAAAATGTTTAATCTAGTTTTGTAAAAACCTGTAATACTTGGCAGTCTTATTACTACTGAATTCAAGGCTTGCATGTTGAAAGTTATACAAATTGAAAATTAGTTGTTTCAAGTTTCCCTCTGGGATTTGAACAGCTTAGTATTTACCATCAGCTGTGTCATAACAAACATCCACAGAGAACAGACTTCACTATAGCAGCATTAGGATAATAAAAAGCTTTACAAAACCTATACTCGTGAGGTCACCATGTTCACAGAGCAACTGGCTTTGTTTAGGTTGCTTCTGTAGACATAAAGGTGACTGAGGGAGCTGAGATTAAATGACACAATAATTTTACCGTCAGCCACTGCACTTGGTCTCCAGAACGGAAAATTTAGCCCATCATTTCTAAAATCTTCCCCACCAGTGAAGTTAAACTGAGTGGTCTGTAGTTATTGGACTATATTTCCACCCTTTGCTGAACAATTCGCCAGTTCACTTGAAAATTATGACCAGTACCTCCTTACTTCTCTCATTATCCTTGGATGCATCTCATTTGGCCCTGGTAACTTATCAACATTAAGTACCCAGCCAGCCAATCTATTCCCTCCTTACCATATTTAAATCCATGAAATGTCTCAACTGCTTCCTTTTTACCATAACTTGAGCAGTAGTTTCTTCCTTGGTAAAGGCAGATGCAAGGAATTCCTTTAGGACCTCAGCTATGCCCTTTGCCTCCATGTGTAAATCCACATTTAGGTCCATATTTGTCCCTACTCATCGTTTTACCACCCTTTTTCTATTTATTTGCCTATAAAAGACTTTTGGAATCACTTTGTGCAGCTGCCAGTCTCTTCTCTGTTTCCCTCATTTATTATTTTTAATTCCCCACTGAACCTTTTATATTGAGCCTGATCCTCAATTTTAAGATTAATTTTGCATTTGTCATGTGCAACCTTTTTCTGCTTCACCTTACTCTATCTCTTTAGTCATCCAGGGAGCTTTGGATTTGTTTGGCCTACTTTTTCCCTTGTGGGAATATGGCTTGATTGTACCTGAACTATCTCCCCTTTAAAGACAGCCCATTGTTCAGTTACGGTTTTGCCTGCTAATCTTTGATTGCAATTTGTATGTTCCATTGGAGCATAGGTACAGGAGTAGGCCATTCAGCGCATCGAATCTGTCAATCAGATCATGGCTGATCATCTACCTCAATGCCACTTTCCCATGTTATCTCAATATCCCTTGATGTCATTAGACACCAGAAATGATCAATTTTTGTTTTGAACATGCTCAGTGATTGAGCTCCCACAGTCCTCTGGGGTAGAGAATTCCAAAGATTCACCACCCTCTTGAGTCTTTTTTTATTCATGGGATGGGGGCATCGTTGGTTAAGCCAGCATATATTGCAAGAAAATAGTGACACTTAAATGGCCTACCCCTAATCCTGAGATTATGTCAATTATTTTAGTCTCACTAGCCAGAGGTAACATCATATCTACATCCATCCTGTCATGCCCTATAAGAATATTGTAAGCTTCATTGAGGTCATGCCTCATTTTTTGAAATTCTAGAGAATACAGATCCAGTTTCCCCAATCTCTCCATTTAAAACTATCCCATCATTCCAGGGTGAATCCCCATTGCACTCCCTCCATGGCAAATATATCTCTCCTTGGATAGAGGGACCAAAACTGGACACAATATGCCAGGTGAGGTCCCACCAAGGCTCTATGCAATTGCAGCAAGACATCTTTACCCCTGTTCTCAAATCCCCTTGTGAAGAAGGCCAACATACCATTTGTCTTCCCAATTGCTTGCTGCACCAGCATGCTAACTTTTAGTGACTCATGAATAACAGCACCTAGTTCCCTATGGACACCAACACTTACCAGCCTCTCATGATTTAAGAAATATTCTGCCTTTCTGTTTTTTTCTACTAAAGTGAATAACTTCACACTTATTCACCTTATATTCCATCTTCCATGTTCTGGCCCATTCACTTAGCCTGTCCAAATACTCTTGAAGCCTCCTTGCATCCTCCTCACAACTTACCTTCCCACCCAGTTTTGTGTCATCAGCAAACTTGGCAGCATTACAATTGGTCCCCACATCCAAATCATTTATATAGATTTTGAACAGCTGTGGACCCAGCAATGATCCTTGCAGTACTCCATGAGTAATAGCCTGCCACTCTGGGAGTTTATCCATTTATTTCAACTCTCTGCTTTCTGTCTGTTAACCTCATCACAGTCCATACTAGTATATCTCCCACATCCCATGTGTTCTAATGTTATTTACTAACCTCCTGTGTGGGACTTTATCAAAAGCCTTCTGAAAATCCAGATAAACCACATGCACTGGTTCTCCTTTATCAGTACTACAAGTAATACCCTCAAAAAATTCCAACAAGTTGGTCAAAGATGTTTTCCCTTTCATAAATCCATGTTGACTCTGTCCAATTTTGCCATTCATGCCTCAATGTCCAATTATCACATCCTTTATAATGGATTCTAACATTTTCGCTACTACTGACATCAAAAGTAACAGGTCTGTAGTTCTCTGTTCTCCCTCTCTCTCCCTTCTTAAATAGTGGAGTTACATTTACTACTTTACACTCTATTGGAACCTTTCCAGAATCTATTGAATTTTGCAAGATAACCTCCAGTATTTCTCTAGCCACCTCATTCAACACTCTGGGATGAAGCTCATTTGGTCCAGGGAATTTATCAACCTTCAATCCAGTTAACTTTTCAAGTACTACCTCTTTACTAACATTAATTTCTTTTAGTTCCTCAGTTTCACAAGTCCCTTGGTCACCTAATATTTCTGGGAGATTTTCTGTGTCATCTTCCGTGAAGACAGATGCAAAAAACTGTTTTGTTTCTCCGCCATTTCCCTGTTCTCCACTATAAATCCTTCTGTTGCTACCTGTAATGGGCCCACATTTGTCCCAGCTAATCTTTCACTGAAAGAAGCTTTTACAGCCCACCTTTATGTTCCCCGCAAGTTTGCATTCATTTTTTTTTCCCCTTCTTAATCTGTTTCTTGGTCCTCCTTTGCTGCCAGTCCTCAGACTTACCATTTTTTCTGACATCCTAATAAGCCACTTCCTTTGCTTTAACGCAATCTGTAACTTCTTTCATTAATCATGGTTGATTTACCTTTCCCTTTGGGTGTTTGTACCTCAGAGGAATGTATGTCTGCTGTAGACTGTGTAGTATTTCTTTAACTACTATCCATTGCCTGTCTATTGTCAAATCTTTCAGTGTATTTTCCCAAACCACCATAGCCAACTTGGCGCTCAGACCTTCATAATTTCCTTTCTTCAGATTTAAGACCTGAGTTTCAGAATGACCTAGATCACATTCAAACTTAGACCATAAGACCGTAAGACGTAGGAACAGAAGTAGGCCATTCGGCCCGTCGAGTCTGCTCTGCCATTCAATAAGATCCCGGCTGATCTGATATCCTCAACTCCACTTTCCTGCCTTTTCCCCAAAACTCTTGACTCCCTTACTGATTAAAAATCTGTCTATCTCAGCCTTGAGTATATTTAACGACCCAGCCTTTATAGCCCTCTGCGGTAAAGAATTCTACAGATTGACTACCCTCTGAGAAAAGAAATTCTTCCTCATCTCTGTTTTAAATGGGCACCCCCTTACTCTGAGATTACGCCCTCTGGTCCTAAACTCTACTGTCACAAGGGGAAACAACCTCTTAGCATCTCCCCTGTCAAGTGCCCTCAGAATCTTATATGTTTCAATAAAGTTGCCTCTCATTCTTCTAAACACCAGTGAGTACAGGCCCAACGTACTCAACCTCTCCTCATAAGAAAATCCCTCCATCCCCAGGATCAACCTAGTGAACCTTCTCTGGACTGCCTCCAATGCCAGCATATCTTTCCTTAGATAAGGTGACCAAAATTGTTCACAGTATTCTAGGTGTAATCTAACTACTGCCTTGTATAGTTTTAATAAGCCTTCCCTATTTTTATATTCCATTCCCTTTGAAATAAAGGCCAATATTCCATTTGCCTTACCTATTACCTGCTGAACTTGTATGCTAGATTTTTGGGATTCATACACGAGGACCCCCAAATCCTTCTGTGCTGCAGCTTTCTTCAGTCTTTCTCCATTTAAGTAGTATTCAGCTTCTCTATTCTTCCTGCCAAAGTGTATAACCTCACACTTTCCCACATTATATTCTATCTGCCACGTTTTTGCCCACTCACTTAACTTGTCTGTATCCCTCTATAGACCCTTTGTGTCATCCTCACCACTTGCCTTCCTGCCTATTTTTGTGCCATCCGCAAACCTGGTGATAGTGCATTCACTTCCCTCATCCAAGTCACTAATGTATATTGTAAATAATTGTGGCCCCAGCACTGATCCCTGTGGCAGTCCACTAGTTACAGGCTGCCATCCTGAAAATGCCCCCCCGTATCCCAACTCTCTATCTTCTATTAGTTAGCCGGTCCTCTATCCATGCTAATATGCTACCCCCAACACCATGGGCTCTTATTTTATTAAATAGCCTTGTGTGTCGTACCTTATCGAACGCCTTTTGGAAATCCAAATATATTACACCTACAAGTTCCTCTTTACTTATCCTGCTTGTTACGTCCTCAAAGAATTCTAATAACTTTGTCAGGCATGATTTCCCCTTCATGAAGCTATGCTGACTCTGCTTGATTATATGGTGCATTTCTAAATACTCTGCTATTACATCCTTTATAATAGACTCCAACATTTTCCCAGTGACAGATGGTAAGCTTACTGGTCTTTAGTTACCTGTTTTTTGTCTCTCTCCCTTTATGAATAAGGGTGTTATATTGGCAGTTTTCCAATCCTCTGGGACTTTTCCAGAATCTAGGGATTCTTGAAAGATTACTACCAATGTATCCACTATCGCTGCAGCTATTTTGTTTAATATCCTAGGATACAACCCATCAAGTCCAGGTGACTTATCGGCCTTTAGCCCCATTAGTTTCCCGCGTACTTTTTCACCATTGATAGTTATTATATTTATTTCCTCCCCACCTTTTGCCCCATGATTGTTTAGTGTTTTTGGTCTGCCATTCATGTCTTCTACTGTGTGAAGACTGATGCAAGGTATTTACTCAACTCCTCTGCCATTTCTTGGTTCCCCATTATTATTTCCCCAGCCTCATTCACTAAAGAGGCCTATATTGACGTTGGTCTCTCTCTTCCTTTTTATATATTTAAAGAAGCTCTTACTGTCCATTTTTATATTAAATGCTAGTTTACACTCAATGTTTATTTTCTCCCTCTATTATTTTCTTGGTCATCTTCTGTTGGTTTTTAAAACTTTCCCAATCCTCTGGTTTACCACTAATCTTTGCCACATTGTATGTTTTTTCTTTCACTTTGATACTATCCTTAACTTGTTTGGTTAACCATGGTTGGTTTATCCCCTTCCTACAATCCTTCTTCCTCACTGGGATATATCTTTGTTGTGAGTCATGAACTATTTTCTTAAATGTTCATCAACTGTCTTTTCTGCTAAACTCCTTTCCCAGTCCACTCCAGCCAACTCTGCCCTCATTCCTTTGTAATTACTCTTATTTAAGTTTAGCACAATTGTTTCCAAACCAAGTTTCTCACTCTCAAACGGAATGCTAAATTCCACCATGTTATGGTCACATCTTAGGGCATCTTTTACTCTGAGATCCTTTATTAAACCTGCCTCATTACACATTACCAGATCCAAAATAGCCTGATCACTTGTTGGATCCACAACATATTGTTCTAGGAAACTGTCCCGAATATGAATTCTTGCTCGTGGCTACCTCTGCCAATTTGAGTTTCCTACATGGAGATTAAGTCACCCATGATTAATTTACTGCCATTTTTACATGCCCTCATTATTTCCTGATTTATTCTTTGTCCAACAGCATATCTACAGTTAGGGGGGCCTAAAAGCTACTCCCACCAGTGTCTTCTTCCCTTTGTTATTTCTTACCTTACCCATATAGATTCCACATCTTCCGATCCAAGATCATTTCTTGTTATCGTACTTATTCCATCTCATACTAACAAAACCACCCCACCATCCCGCCTGTCCTTTTGAAAAGTCAATTGTTCCTGAATATTTATTTCCCAACTTTGATCTCCTTGTAACCATGTCTTCATAATGGCTATAAGATCATACCCATTAATCTTTATTTGTGACGTTATTTCATTTATTTTGTTCCAAATAATATGTGCATCTAAGTAAACGGCCATTAATTTTGCCTTTTTACCATTTCTTTTCCCCCTTTGACCCTATTTGCTGCTATTTTCTAATGTTTGTGCACTCTGTCCCTTCCTGTCGCACTCTGGATATCATTACCGAAGTAGCTGCCCTGCAATGCTGTCATATCCTTTTGCTTTGTAAGCCTACTTATTCCCTCTCCGTAATCCTCTCCCCTCCGCCTCTACTTAGTTTAAAGGCCTCTCTACAGCCCTAGTTATTCGATTCACCAGAACACTGGTCGCAGCATGGTTCAACTTGATTTGAAATTCTATCATATTATGGTCGCTATTACCCAAAGACTCATTTACAGTGAGGTTATTAATTAGCCCTTTCTCATCACACTACACTAAATCCAAAATAGCCCGATCCATTATTGGTTCTTCAGTGTACAGCTCCAGAAACCCATCTCGTACACACACCAGGAATTCCTCCTGCAGAGCATTGGTGCTGATTTGGTTAACCCAGACTATGTGTAAATTGAAGTCACCCATTATTACTATATTACCCATGTTACATTCATCTCTAATTTCCTGATTTATACTGTGCCCAACACTAGCACTGCAGTTTGATGGCCTATAAACAGCTCCCACCAATGTTTGCTGCCCCTTGCTGTTTCTTAGCTCTATCCAAACTTCGATCTAAAATCCTCTCTTACTAATGTACTGATCACATTATTTATTGTGTGTGCTACCCATCTCCTTCACATTTTTGTCTATCCCATCTAAATGCCAAATATCTTTGGATATTCAGTTCCCAATCTTGTAGCCACGTCTCTGTAATGGCAATGAAATCATACCCATTTACTCCAATTTGTGCATTCAAATCATCAACCTTTTGGTGAATGCTACGTGCATTTAGGTGGAGAGCCTTTAATTCTGCTTCTTTAACATTATTCTCTATTCTGACCTGATTTGATGCTTGCCTATGCTTCGTCTGTCACCTATTTTTGCTTTCTACTTTTCTACTTCCTTTGACCAGTTTATCTTCCCTCGAATCTGAGCTCCCTCTCAGGTTCCAGTCCCACTGCTAATCTAGTGTAAACCTTCCCGAACAGCACTAGAAAATCTCCTGTGAGGATGTTAGTCACAGTCCTGTAGCCTGTCCATCATGTATAGGTCCCACCTGCCCCAGAATCAGCCCCAATGCCTGTGAAATCTGATGTCCTCCTTCTTACACCAGTTCTCCAATCACATGCTCAATTGCTCAATCCTCCCATTTCTATGCTCACTGGCACATGGGACTGGAAGTAATCATGGGAAAACTGCTTTAGAAGTCCTGCTTTTCAGTCTCCTTCCTAGCTCCCTGAAATCTGCTTTTAGGATCTCATCCCCCTTCCTATCTCAGTCATTAACACCGACATGGACCATAACCTTTGCCTGTTCACTCTCCCTGAGAAGATTGGCCTGCAGATGCTCCATGACATCCCTGCTCTCTTGCACTTGATACCAGTAGTCATGTAGAGATTACTGTCTTTGAGCTTGTTCTTATCTCCTTAAACTCTGACTGCAGGATGACATTCCTTTGTTTACCTATCTCATTTTTACCAATCTGGTCCATGACCACTGACTGTTCAGCCTCCCCATCAGAGTGCTGTGCAGATGCTCAGGGCCATGTTTGACCTTGGCAGCAGAGAGGGATTATTCATTCATAGGATGAGTGCGTTGTTGGCTAGGCCAGCATTTATTGCCCATCCCTATTTGCCCTTGAGAAGGTGGTGGTGATCTGCCTTCCTGAACTGCTGTGGTCCATGTTGTATAAGTGCTGTTTGGGAGGGAGTTTCAGGATTTTGACCCCTTGAAAATGAAGGAACTATGATACATTTCCAAGTCAGGATGGGTGAGTGGCTTGGAGGGGAACCTCCAGATGGTGGGGTACATGTACTGAACATACCATCCTGGATTCACTTCTTCAGCTGCAGAAGCTCCTGTCTGTTTCCCTAACTATACAATCCCCTATAACTATGGCTTTTCCAATATTCCTCAACCCTGTTGTATAACTGGGCCAGCCATGGTGCTGTGGACTTAGGTCTGCCTGCACTTCCCCGGTAAACCATCACTTTCACGAGCACTCAGAACTGAATATTGATTGGATAGTTAGATGCACTCAGGGACTCCTGTGCTATTTTCCTGGTCCTTCTAGATCATCCACAAATCCAAGTCTTTTTAATACTCCCTTCTGCCATTTCTGCACTATTTTCCTTCTTCTCTGCACCCAGAGCACGCTTCCCTTGAGTCATTGCTTGCTCCCATTATGTTTTGTCACAAACACCTAGGTTTTGCTTGCTACATGCCTGGATTTGTTATAGACTAATTAGTAGGAATTTAATGCTATGATTAGTTAACAACTACATTATTTGAGTATTTTTGAAAAAAAGAAAGCTTTTCATCTTGCAATCTGCAGGACAATTCTCAAGAATGCCAGATGTAAATGGAACAACACTTTATACCTCATGAGAAGAGCTTTAAACAAAGCTTGGCAGTTACCTGTCAGTTATCAGTTAACTAGTGCATTCTCCATGGCAACACCTCAACCAATCAGAGTCTAATTGCCAACCAATTAGCACTCACTTCTCATGAAGTATAAATTGTTGTTCCCTTAACATTTGACATTCTTGCGAATTGTCCTGATGAATGCAAAATGGAAAGCTTTGACATGTGCCTTTTTTAAGCAATACTCAAGTTCTGTGCTACCAAACTCCATTATTGTTGTATCATGCCAGGATAATAGAAGGCAATAGTCCTTTTCATAAAAAATGGCTAGCTTTAGTTATACAATTAAGAATGTTTTTCATAATGTTTTTTGTTTGTTATATCATAAATGTCATTTTAGCTATGCATATTGCC
Organism: Carcharodon carcharias; assembly: GCF_017639515.1. Taxonomy (NCBI): domain Eukaryota; kingdom Metazoa; phylum Chordata; class Chondrichthyes; order Lamniformes; family Lamnidae; genus Carcharodon; species Carcharodon carcharias. The sequence goes on from NC_054471.1 coordinate 15,797,207, forward strand.
TGAATGCATGGCACAATAGCATTCCTTGAACATGAAAATATTTTGCACTTATGAAACTGTATGTTGTCAGCCCTAATCTTCAATCTAAATCTTTAAGTGCTTCTTTTTGTTTCAGAAAAGTTCTGACATACTAAAAAGCCCACAGGGCATGTCAATCGTACGAAAGTACAACAAAATTGCTTATGTACTGGTAAAGTTTGAAGTGTTGTATCATAAGGCCTGGACAAAAGAAATTTCAGCCATGCGATACAGTAAGTAAATGATTCATTTGGTAGTACAGCACTTGAGTATTGCTGAAAAAAGCTTTGACATATCTTTTTTCAGCAATACTAAATGATTCATTTTAACAACTGCGCTACTATATTCTGGTAGATTTTACAAATTAATTCATTTGGTTCTAGAACTTGGTTTTTGCTTTCTAATGGCAGCTGCTATTATTCTGCCTTTCACACCTCATCTGGATACATCTTTTTCTTTATTTGTTCCATTGCTGCTCCTTTGTCATTTAATGTTGCCTGTCTTCCGACCTACCACGGACCTTCCCTTTTGTTCTTTTTCATCCTCCCCCATTTGACCTACATAAAACCTAATGCATTTCTAACCTTTCCCAGTTCTTATGAAGGGTCATTAACCTGAAATTTCAATTTTTTTGCTCTGCCCACAGATTCAGCCAGGCCTGCTGAACATTCACAGAATTTTCTGTTTTTATTTTAGATTTCTACCACCTATAGTATTTTGGCTTTTGTTCTCATATTTGATACTAATAGCATATCACCGCTCCTCAGAGCTATAACAGTTTCCTTAAACAATATTGCAACCCCTCCTTTTTTATTGCCCCTCATATCTGAAAACCCTGTAACTGGAGTTACTGAGCTGCCATTCCTCCCCTTCTTCAAGCCACATTTCAGTCATAGTGATGATCTACTTTCAAGTGTCCTGTCGGTGGCCTCAACTCAACTTCCTTATTCATTAAGTTAAATCAGCTCCTTTGTTATTTATTTTCCTGCCTTTTTTTTAGACTTTCTACAGTTACTTCCTTTCCTTTTGAATCTATGCTCAGGTTCCCATCTCCCTATCAGCTATTTTAAACTCTTCCCAATAGCACTGATCAACATTCCCATCAAGATAATGGTCCTAGCCCCATCCAGCTAGTACCGTTCTCACCTCCCCAAAAGCCAGTCTCAATGTTTAGAGAACCTAAAGACCTCCGTTCTGCACCATCTCTCCAGCCACACGTTCAAATGTACTATCCTCCTATTTCTGTACTCACTAGTGCATAGCACTGGGAATAATCCTGAGATTACTATCTTTGAGGTCCAACTTATTAATTCCTTTCCTAACTCCCTGAAATCTGCTTGCAGGACCTCATCCGTCTTTCTACCTATGGGCCATTATGAACTGCAACATTTGGCTGTTCACCCTCTCCCCTCAGAATGTTCTGCAGCCACTGACTGACATCCTTGACCAGCGAGGCAACATACTATCCCAAGGTCATGTCTGTTTTTTGTCTGCTTTCCTAGCTATTGAATCACCAACTACTATTGATTTTGTGACCTACCTCCTGCTCCCTGCACAGCTGGATCACCCTTGGCACAGTGGAATTGGCTCTGGAAGCATTCCCCAGTGAAACTATTACCATCACCAGTTTTGTGAACTGAATACCAGTTGGAGAGCAAGATAGACTCAGGGAACCCCTACACTACCTGTCTGGCCCTGCTTCACTGCCTGGCAGACACCCATTCCTTCAGCCTGCACAAACTAAAGCTGCAATGGGATTGATTACATCCAGAGATGTGCTGTCCATGAAGCTCTCAGCTTTGCAGATGCACAGCTGTGACGTTAGCTGTTGCTCAAGTTCCATAACCCAGAATATGATCTATCCAGCTGATAAACTTTTCTGCACATGTGGCTATCCAGGAGCTTCCACAAGGAACAGTATGTGCCTTCCGCAATTCTGGTGCTCTGCCATCCCTTTATTTATTAGGCTATTAACTAACATAAAAGAAATAAACTTTAAAACTAAAAAAGCACTTTCCAGCTTCTTACCAATCTGCTCCCTTCCTTGTTCTGACATCACTTTGTGGTTTTAACTTTTTCTCCTGACATTCACACTTTTACCTTCCATCAGATGCTAAAAATAGTAAATACACAAAAAGCAGAATATAGATGGTTAACCTGTATACTTTTCTTTAAAGTCTCAGGTTGTGCTGTGACTTCCTCTGTGTTGATTGATGTCACTCTGATGTCACCTCCTTTTCATTTCCCTGTCGCCTCCTTTTCAGTCTCAGGTGCCAGGGGTTCCTGTGCTCTCCATTCAGCTGCTGCTCACTGTTATTGCTCTTTTAGGTCCAGGTGCCAGTTATTATTCCTGAATTTTCTGCAAAGAAGTTACCAGTCCTCTTGTTCAAATTCTTCTTGCCACACATAAATGGGAATAAACTGGGCACAGGCATCTTCTTGCACCGATTTTGTTGATGTTATTTTTCGCACATCACACTGTTTGAATGTTGGTGTTACTGTGCCTACATATCAAACTCTTTTGTGTTTAGAATTTCTGTCAATGCAACTAAGGTCAGTTTTATTCAGCTTTGTAAACACTGTGTCTCCTGCCAATGTAAGGTGGCTGCCAATACCCTCTGTAAACTTGAGGTCATCCAAAACTCTGCTCCCTGTGTCTTTACTCACTCCAAATCCTGTTCACCCCAGTGCTCGCTGGCCTACACTGGCTCCTGGTCAAGCAATGCTTTGGGGTGGAATCATTCATTCCCGCCAGCAGTGGGAATTGTGGTGGATGGGGGAACAAGATTTGATGAGAGGCCAAAAAACAACGGTGGGAAATTAGTTTGGAGCCTTGTTATCTCAACTTTCATGGCAACTTAAAGATAGGTTGCATGTCCTGGTGAGATATGTCAGGAATTTCATTTGCATCTCATGATAGCTCATTAAAAGGCCAACATTCAGTATCACGACTGTACATAAGTGCGTGCAAACTGAGGTAGACTTCTTCCAGGGCTTTGAAATCAGTGGACGCTGCTTTCACCTTCTTGGGGACCACGCTAACCTTCACTCATTTGAGGTGCCCTAGGCCAATGCTGTGCCAAGACTGGAAATAGGAGGCAGTTGAAAGGTCCCAGGGTGGTGGTGGAAGGGTAGAGGCAAGAAACAGGAGGCAGGCTACATAGGCAAGTGGGGTAGGAGAGAGTGTCTTAGAAGGTGGCACCAATGATGTTGATGGTTACGCCTTGGGGGGAAAACTTGGGGTACTGGTGTTAGGATGGAACTATCACAGTCAAAGGATGTAAGGAGGCTACAAAAAGATATAGATAGGTTAAGTGAATGGGCAAAGATCTGGCAAAGGGAGTATAATTTGGGCAAATGTGAAATTGTCCATTTTGGCAAGGAGAATAAAAAGGAAGCTCATTATCTAAATGATGAGAGGTTGTAGAGCTCTGAGATTCAGAGAGATTTGGGTGTTCTTGTTCATGAATCACAAAAGGTTAGTATGCAGGTACAGCAGGTAATTAGGAAAGCTAATAGAATATTATCATATTGTGAGAGGAATTGATTACAAAACTAGGGAGGTTAAGCTTCAGTTATACAGGGCACTGGTGAGACCACACCTGGAGTATTGTGTACAGTACTGGTCTCCTTATTTAAAGAAAGGTGTAAATGCATTAGTAGCAGTTCTGAGAAGGTTTACTAGACTAATACCAGGAATGGGCAGGTTGCCTTATGAGGAAAGGCTGGACAGGTTAGGCTTGTATCCACTGGAACTTAGAGTAAGAGGTGACTTAATTGAAACCTTTAAGATCCTGAGGGATCTTGACAGATGTGAAAAGGATGTTTCCTCTTGTTGGAAAATCTAGGACTAGGGACCACTGTTTAAAAATAAAGGGTCATTCAATTTAAGACAAGAAGAGGAGAATTTTTTTCTTAGAGTCTTTGGAATTCTCTTCTTCAAAAGGTGGTTGGAACAGGGTTCTTGAATATTTTTAAGGCTGAGCTAGATAGACTTTTGATTAACAAGGGGGAAAAAGGTTATCGGGGTAGGCAGAAATGTGGAGTTGAATTTACATTCAGATCAGCCATGATCTTATTGAATGGCGGAGAAGGCTCGAAGGGGCCAAGTGGCCTACTCCTGCTCCTAATTCATATGTTCGTATGTATGTATGGAAGTGGGATCCGGTAGGGTGGCAGGTTCAGGGTGTGAGTCTGATGGATGAAGGTATCATCCGGTGGGTCATGGAGGGAAACAAAACAGAATGATGGGAAGGGGAATGGTCAGGGTTGGCATATGGATGATAATGGGTGTTGGCTGTAATGGGAGGAAAGTATGTGAAGATGGATCATGATAGGGTTCAGGGTAATGGGGGGAGGCTCAAGGGTGACAGAGCGGAGAGGAATGATGATATTGAGTGGATCTGTGGTGATGGGGGAAGTTGATTGGTGACAGGGTAAGGTTAGAAGGTGATAGAGTGAGTTTCAAAGGTGATGTGCACCATTTTCCCAAACTGACCTTGACCTGCAGTTGTCAGGCAGTGTGATCCCTCAAGGTGGGAAGAGGGTCTTGTCAGGTGGTTGGAGTTCAAGGTCAGCACAAGTGGCCGACTAAAGGCACACCCTAATAATTATGAGGCAACTGGATGTCAGAGATGCATATTTGTGTTCACTGCTCTGGCTACTGCTGTTGTTTTCCCCTGATAGGCCATCACCCACCCAACAGTACCAAAATGGTATACCTGTTAGAGAGGGGGACAGCCACAGTGGATTTCTGCACTGACTGCCTGCCCCTTCTAGCGGTCACCCATCTATCTGTCCATCCCTTGGGTGTGACCATGTCTCCAAACCTCCTGTCAATGACGCTTTCCGTCACCTGAATGCTCTTGAGTGCATGCAACTGCTGCTCCAACCGATCCATGCGGTCTGTGAGGAGCTGCAATTGGGTACACTTCCTGCAGATGTAGTTGTCTGGGGCACTTACAGCGTCACAGATTTCCCACATCCCACAGGTGAAGCACTTCACCCCAGCAACTGCCATTTCTAGAAGCATTTAATAAATTAATTTAAATCTAATAACTGCTTATTGACAGCTTATTAACTATACGTTTCCTAGGGCTAGATTTCTACTATAATTGCTGAATTCTAAGAACAGTAATCCCCTGATTCTGGTCTAAATACCCTCTACTTATTAATTAAGTGATTAATTCATTTGGTTTAATTAGTTTAACAATGTTTTAGTTTCAAATTAAGTGTAGATTCTCTACCAGCCAATCAGGTCACAGATTTACCGTGATACCACTTTTAATTAATTTTTTTTTAAGACCCGAGGTCCACGAATCCCCGAAGTAAGGTTTTTATATTCACCTCTCTGGAACTCCACCCTCCGACTCTGCTCCCTGGAACTCTCCTCGCGCTCTTTTATCCTGTGTCTCCGCTGCTCTCCTCACCTTCTTTTATCCTGTGTCTCCGCTGCTCTCCTCGTGCTGTTTTATCCTGTGTCTCCACCGCTCTCCTCATGCTCTTTTATCCTGTGTCTCCACTTTCTGTGCGCTCTTTTATCTTGTGTCTCCACCGCTTTCCTTGTTCACTTTTATCCTGTGTCTCCGCCGCTCTCCTCATGCTCTTTTATCCTGTGTCTCCTCTCTCCGTGCGCTCTTTTATCTTGTGTCTCCACCGCTCTCCTCGCGCTCTTTTATCCTGTGTCTCTGCTGCTCTCCTCGTTCACTTTTATCCTGTGTCTCCGCCACTCTCCTCGCGCTCTTTTATCCTGTGTCTCTGCCGCTCTCCTCGTGCTCTTTTATTCTGTGTCTCCGCCGCTTTCCTCGTTCACTTTTATCCTGTGTCTCCGCCGCTCTCCTCGCGCTATTTTATCCTGTGTCTCCGCTCTCCTCGCGCTCTTTTATCCTGTGTCTCTGCCGCACTCCTCGCGCCCTTTTGTCCTGTGTCTCCTCCGCTCTCCTCACGCTCTTTTATCCTGTGTCTCCGCCGCTCTCCTCGCACACTTTTATCCTGTGTCTCCACCGCTTTCCTCGTTCACTTTTATCCTGTGTCTCCCCCGCTCTCCTCATGCTCTTTTATCCTGTGATATGGCTACTTCCATTCAATTTCTGGTCAATGGTGACCCTCAGGATGTTGACAGTGGGGCATTCAGCGATGGTAATGCCAATGAACATCAAGGGGTAATGATTAGATTCTCCGTTGTTGGAAATGGTCATTGTCTGGCACTTGTGTGGCGCAAATGTTACTTACCACTTGTCACCCCAAGCCTGGATATGGTCCCGGTCTTGCTGCATTTGGATATGGACTGCTTCAGTATCTAAGGAGCCATGAATGGTGCTGAACATTGTGCAATCATCAACGATCATCCCCACTTCTGACCTTTTGGTGGAAGGAGGGTCATTGATCAAGCAGCTGAAGATGATTGAACCTAGGACACCACCCTGAGGAACACTTGCAGTGATGTCCTGGACCGGAGATAATTGACCTCCAGTAACCACAGCCACCTTCCGTTCTGCTAGGGTATGACTCCAACCAGTGGAGAGTTTTCCCCCTATTCCTATTGACTTCTGTTTTGATAGGGCTCCTTGCTGCCACACATGGTCACATGCTGCCTTGATGTCAAGGGCAAGTCACTCTTATCTCATCTCTGGAGTTCAGCTTTTTTGTCCATGTTAGACTAAAGCTGTAATGAGGTCAGGAGCTGAGTGATCCTCACAGAACCCAAACTGTTGGTGACCCCTTGCATCACCTTGCTGGTGATCGAGAATAGACTAATTGGGTGGTAATTGGCCAGGTTGGATTTGTCCTGCTTTTTGTGTACAGGACATATCTGGAACAGCTTGGCTAGGGGCATTGCAAGTTCTGGAGCACAAATCTTCAGTACTATTGTTGGAATATTGTCAGGGCCCATAGCCTTTGTAGTATCCAGTGCTATCAGCCATTTTTTGATGTCACATGGAGTGAATTGAATTGGCTAAAGCATTTGTGATGCTGAGGACCTCTGAAGGAGGCCTAGATGCATCATCCATTCGGCATTTCTGGCTGTAGATAGTTGCAAATGCTTCAACCTTATCTTTTACACTGATATGCTGGGATGGAGATATTTGTGGACCTTCCTCCTCCCGTGAGTTGTTTAATTTTCCACCGCCATTCATGACTGGATGTGGCAGGGCAGCAGAGCTTAAATCTGATCCGCTGTTTATGGAATCGGTTAGCTCTATCTATCACTTGCTGTTTACACTGTTTGGCATACAAGTAGTCCTGAATTGTATCATCCCCAGGCTGCTCCTGCACTGTTCATTAAGCCAGTGTTGATCCCCTGGCTTGGTAGTAATGGTAGAGTGGGGATTTTCTGGGCCATGCGATTACAGATTATGGTTGAGTACAGTTCTTCTGCTGCTGATTGCCCACAGCGCCTCATAGATGTCCAGTTTTGTGTTGCCAGATCTGTTTGAAAGTTACCCCATTTAGCACATTGAAGGGGCCACACAACATGATGGAAGGTATCCTCAACGTGAAGACCCTCTCTCCATGTTCTTCCTACCAAAATGTATCATCTAACATTTCTCTGCATTGAACTTCATTTGTAAACTATCTGCCCATTCCACCAACTTTTCCATGTCCTTTTGAAGTTCTACATTGTCTCCTCAAAGTTTACAACGGTTCCAAATTTTGTATCGTCTGCAAATTTTGAAATTGTTCCCAGTACACCAAGTTTTAGATCATTAATATATATCAGGAAAAGCAAGAGTCCCATTACCGACCCCTGGAGAATCCCATTTACAAATCTTCCCCCAGCCCGAAAAACATACATTAACTCTCTATGTTAGTTATACAGAGCACTAATGAGATCACATCTGGAGTATTGTTTACAGTATTGGTCACCTTATTTAAGGAAGGATGTAAATGTGTTGGAAGCAGTTCAGAGAACGTTTGCCAGACTAATACCTGGAATGGACGGGTTGTCTTATGAGGAAAGGTTGGACAGGCTAAGCTTGCATCTGTTGGAGTTTAGAAGAGTAAGAGGTGATTTGATTGAAACATATATGATACTGAGGGATCTTGATAGGGTGGATGTGGAGAGGATGTTTCCTCTTGTGGGAGAATCAGGAACTAGGGGTCACTGTTTAAAAATAAAGGGTTGCCCATTTAAAACGGAGATTAGATGAAACTTTTTCTCTGAGAGGGTCGTGAGCCTTTGGAACTTTTTTCCCGAAAGGGCAGTGGAAGCAGAGCCTTTGAATATTTTTAAGGCGGAGGTGGATAGATTCTTGATAAGCAAGGGAGTGATAGGTTATCGGGGTTAGGCGGGATGCAGATTTGAGGTTACTATCAGATCAGCCATGATCTTATTGACTGGCAGAGCAGGCTCGAAGGGCTGAATGGCCAGGTTCGTATGTTTCCTGTCATTCAGCCAATTTTGTTTCCATGTCGGCACTGTCCCTTTTATTCAATGAGTTATAACTTTTCTCACAAGTCTTTTGCACAACACTGTACCAAATGCCAATTAGAAGTCCATGTGTACCATATCAACAGAATTGGGCTCAATCATTTCTCTCTGTTACTTCTTTGAAAAACTCCAACAAGTTATTTAAACATGATTTTCCCTTCAGGAATCCCTTATTTGCCTATGTCATTATTAATTCTGTTCCGAGATATAGACTGGGATGTTCTGGTCCCGCGGCCCAAAGTCAGCTGCTCTGTCAAATTTTCTGATCCGACCCGCGGGACCATGGGTGGGACCAGAAAATCCTGCCCGTAGTTTCTAGAAATTTCTTCACCACCAAAGTTAAACTGACCAGTCTGTCGTTGCTGGACTTATCCTTACATCCATTACATTGAACAAGGGCATAATGATTGCAATTCTCCAGTCCTCTGGCACCACTGGAGTCTAAGGAAGGCTGAAAAATTATGGCCATTGCCTCTGTAATTTCTACTCTCAGCTCTCCCAATGTCCTTGGATGCATCTCATCCAGTCCTGGTCCATCTTCTTCCTTAGTAAAGACAAATGCAAAGTATTCATTTCATCCTTCAGCCATGCCCCCTTCCTCTGCATGTAAATCCCCTTTTTGGTCCCTTTTAGGCCCAACTCTTCCTTTTACCAACATTTTACTTTTTATATGCCTATAGAAGACTTTGGGATTCCCTTTTATGTTGCCTGCCAGACTCTTTTCATACTCCCTTTTGACTTCTCTTACTTCTAGTTTCACCTCCCCTCTGAATCTTCTATATTTAGCCTGATTCTCAATTGTTTTTTCTACCTGAAACCTGTCATAAGCACACTTTTTCTTCTTTATCTTAATTTCCACCTTTTTTATCCAGGAGTTATGGATTTGTTTGACCTATCTTTCGCTTTTGAGGGAATATAGCTTGACTGTGCCAGAAGCATCTCTTTGAAGGTAGCCCATCGTTCAGCTACTGTTTTTCCTGCCAATCATTAGCTCCGGTTTATTCAGTCCAGATCTGTTCTAGCCTCTTTGAAGTTGGCTTTCCCCCAGTTAATTCTTACTCTGGATTGTTCATTGTCCTTTCCCGTAGCCACCCTAAACCTTGTGATATAATGATCACTGTCTCCTAAATGTTCACCCTCTGACACTTCATCTATTTGGCCCACCTCATTCCCAAGATCCAGGTCTAGCAATGCCTCCTCTCTTGTTTGACTGGACACATACTGCTGTAGAACTCCTAAGCACACTCTAGGAACTCTTGCTCCTTTTTGCCCTTTATAGTACCACTATTCCAGTCTGTATTTGAATAATTAAAGTACCCCTTTTCAGGCACTGTATTGTACTCTTCTGTAATTTGCACCTTCTGGGGATTATGTTATTATTACTTGTCTTCCTAGTAGGGAGTAGATGTATTCACTTGGGACAGCTGGACTGGCTAGGCACAGTTCTCCACCAGGTCATCATGATGGGATTAAGGAAAACTTCAAGTCAGCTCTGAGCTAGGCAGTGGGGGAGAGGATTTATTAGTATGCACTGCTTAGACAATTTTTAGCAGCAAACACACCCGTTTCACAATCTTCCAGACTTGGTTTTCTTTCTTCCTCCCCACTTCAACAATATTCTTAAGCAGAAAGCTTCAGCAAGCACCTATGTCTTGATTTAAGTGTTCTCTCTCTCACTCTCTCTCTCTCTTTCTTCCCCTCCCTCCTCCAGATCAGATATTATTAATTTTGGATGTTGTTTCCTCCCCTCTCTCCTGATCCCAACATGGGAGTCAGCAGCAAAGAGCTTCTCTCTTGCAAGTCTTTCACAATCTCTCCTCTAGGCCTCAGGCTCCAGGCCCCATGCAAGAGGAACTGCAGCAACAATCACTGTGAGCAACTCTCGGAGAATAAGTTAAGGGACACTGTGGGAGGTAGGGGTTCTGGGTGAACCTGTCAGAATGAGTTTGCCAGGGAGTGCTGAACATGTACGTTCAAGGTGGTTGGGGCCTGCTGGTGAAGCTGTCAGAGTGGCATGGGGGGAATGGCGGACTTGTGAGAACAGCATTTCCGGGGAGGCTGGTGCTGCTGTCAAGTCTGTGAGAGCAGGGGGAGTTGGCAGGTCTGTCAGAGCGAGGATGTGGGGGCTGTCAAGTCTGTGAGGTTGGCAGGAAAGTGGTGACAGGGTGATTTCTGGTAGTGTGGGAATGGGCTGGGTGGAGAGAACCTATGGATGCATGAAATTTGATTAACAAGAATTTGGGACCAGTAGCATCCTAGAGGCAGACAAACTGGGTTGCAGGACAAGCACATGAATCCTGAGTTGATGCCTACCACCTACACATAATTAAATACAACAAATATGTAATCAACACTGGAGCTTTAATTTCTGGCTCAGGTGACTACCTCAATAGCTGCATGTGGTGAAGGATCCCATATTCTAATTGCCTTAAGTTGAAGAACCTTGCTGCTCTATTCCACTTACTTCTTCTAGTGAGAATCCTCAGTCTCCGTTGTTATGACACAGCATTTGGCAAAGGTTGAATTGTTCAAATCCCAGAAGGAAACTTGAAACAACTGTCATAAACTATACTTTCAATTGGAATGTTTGAGATGCAGCTCTGAATTCAGGAATAAGCCCTCTGTGCCTCAAGAGTTTTTTAATATAAAACTAAATTAAACATTTATTAACCTACAACAAATTAAACACATACACATGTCTACAAATTACGACCATAATAACTTTTAAACAAATCCCCAAATTAATCACTCCCAGGTAAATCTCCATCAAGGCAACAGTAACCGATAGGCTTTAAACATACACTAGGCAAAGCACATTTAACCATACAAATTCAAAATGATATTCCTTGCAATTTGTTTCCTTTGCAGACACAGTTGGAGGATTACAGGCTGGCTGGATCTTAAATGTCTCTAACTTGCACACAATTTCCTTTCCCTCTTTATACCTAACTTTCCCTTTGAATGTAAATTCTCCATGGTATCACTAGGCTTTTAACATTACATCTTCTAACAATAACATTTTCATCCCATGACATTGCTTGGCGTCTCCCATCTAGTTGCATGATTTTACTCTCACTCTTGAATGCTTTATTCAACAAATGCAAATGTACACTTTAGCTTTTAACTTCCTTACTGTTTACCCAATTAACATCTCAAACTACTGTACATCAAAGCACCCAGACTAGCTGGCTTTAATCTAATTAAGACATGCACAGTCAAACACAGACACAGACCCCACCACGATTCCATTTGAAAAATAATTTCCAATAACATTATAGACATTAATATCTCTCCATGACACCATCCCCAAGTTCCCCATCAACCCAGCAAAGTATACAATCTTTTACTAATTATTCAGAGTAATATCCCCATGTTTTACTACATATTCGAGATTTGGACTATCACAAATGTTCGTTTGATTAATTAGGATTTTTGGGTGGGTATGTAAGACACATGGTTTCCTTCATCAAAGGTGCCTATAGATTCTATCTTATAAACTTATCATTTCAATACGTTCTTCTAGAATGGGTAACCATAGTACGACAGGTATCACAATCCCATAATAGTAACTTCCTTCTCTCTTTACCAGGCAGGATAACCCATCTTGCTAAGCTTTTTCTGCATTACCCCTTCCTCTAAACCATAACTTAATCATGGTGTCATTGACATAAGTTGGAATGTGGTTACCCTTTTTATTCTTACTACCTTGTTCCTCTCTGAGCTATCATGTAACTCCCACAGATGACACATGTAATAGCTTCAGATGCTTCTTTGTCAACCACCCCACACCGCACCCCTCCCCCGCCCCCACTTGTCCCAGATTGTATTTACTGTGTCCTGAATTTGTTGGAAAAGGACTACTCCATTTTCAATGGTTAAGAGACTATGTAATATTTCTTCCGCTGTCTCTTTTCCCCTATCATTATTATCCAATAGCATTGTCCACAACTGTTTTCTCATTGCTTCATTATGATCCATCTTCCTGTCAATATCTACGCTGTTTCAAACTGCGGTACCTGCAGTGGCACCAATACCTAACAATTGCCAATTTTCCACCCCTTTTGGTTTCCTTAAATACTATTAGTTGTCAGGGTACTAAGACCTCACACTCGTAAACTGGGCGACCGCTTTGCAGAACGCCTGTGGTCTGTCCACAAAAATGACCCAAACCTCCCTGTTGCTTGCCATTTTAACACTCCACCCTGCTCTCTTGCCCACATGTCTGTCCTTGGCTTGCTGCATTGTTCCAGTGAAGCCCAACGCAAACTGGAGGAATAGCACCTCATCTTCCGACTAGGCACTTTACAGCCTTCTGGACTGAATATTGAATTCAACAACTTTAAGTCTTGAACTCCCTCCTCCATCCCCACCCCTTTTCTGTTTCTTCCCCCTTCCTTTTGTTTTTTCCAATAATTTATATAGACTGCTCTTTTCCCACCTATTTCCATTATTTTTAAATCTTTTATGCCCCGCTAGTCTTTCCACCCCACCCCCACTAGAGCTGTACCTTGAGTGCCCTACCATCCATTCTTAATTAGTACATTCGTTTAGATAATATCACTACCTTCAACACCTCTGTGTTCATTTGTTCTTTTGTCTGTGACATCTTTTGATTATTTGTTCCTATCACTGCTTGCTTGTCCCTACAACCACACCACCCACCCAACTTCTCTCCCCCCCCGCCACCTCCCCTCCCACCTTAAACCAGCTTATATTTCACCCCTCTCCTTATATTCACTCAGTTCTGTGGAAGATCATGAGGACTCGAAACGTCAACTCTTTTCTTCTCCGCCGATGCTGCCAGACCTGCTGAGTTTTTCCAGGTAATTCTGGCCAACTGGAGCCTATTCGTCTGCCATGACAAAGGATCTGCAGCCTACCTTTAAGACTTAATGGTTGGAATATTAACCATCTCAGGGACCTAGACAAAGGGATGCATATCCCTTGTCAGAGCCAAAGTGTAGAGGTAGGAGTCCAATAGGTCGCTTATTCACAAAATCTTTTCCAATGTCAAAATCAGCCTCAGCCTTCAGTTCTTTTTTGGATACACACGGATTGATAGACTCATATCGTTTTCTATATCCATCAGCAAGATAATACTACTTCTTCTCTCCTGTTCACCACACCTATTCACCTCTTGACTTTTTTCCTTGACATGAGGCTGCTCATGTTAATTCGACCATGCACATACAATAGTTTTGTGATCTCTGATCATGCCCCCTTAGTTTTAGCAATATGATTCCATGATTAACCTGTGTCTTATCCACCTTGGCGCTTAATTCTCTTCTTCTAGGGACCCAGATTTTACTACGTTAATTTTTTCCTAAATAAATACTTTTATAGAAGCTGAAACTACTCCAGATATTTATTTTGTTACTATCTGGGAGAGTATAAAGGCTTCCCTATGTGGACAAATAATTTCACATATTGCTCAACTTAACAAACACAATACCTCAAGTTGTCCCAATTGTTGTAATATGCTATTACACCGACCCCAATATTATTCAAACAGGTCTGGCTCTACAGACTGAATTTGATCTTCTTTCTACTAAATAAACAGAAAAGCTTATACTTTGATCACGTGGTACGTTTTATGAGCATTGTGAAAGAACTGGTAGGCTCCTGGCTGACCAGCTTTGCCAGACAGCTTCCTCTCAACTTATAGCTGAAATTAGCATTCCAACAGAGTCAACCACTACCGATCATCAGGTGATCAACGATCAATTCAAACTTTTTTATTTCACTCTTTATACCTCAGACTCCTTTTCAGACCCTGGTTTATTTCACAATTTTTTTGATAATATGGACATCTAACATCTGGCTCTATGGGCAGAATTTTCTCTTCAGCGTGCGGGGGTGGGGATGCACGCCGACACGTAAAATGATGCGTGGTGATATCGGGCGTGCGTCCTGACATCACCGTGCATCATTCCGATCTTCAGTTCATCTGGCACACGCCGGAGGTGGCTGCGTGCCTCCCAAACTGTTAAAGGCCTCTTAAGGCCATTGTAAACCAATTGAACTAATTGACAGGACTGCCTGTCCAACCTTAAGATTGGCGGGCAGGCGAAGAGCCCAAGTGGCCTTAGTGTTTTTCATGAAACCTCATCCACGGGTGGGATGAGATTTCATGAAGGTTTTATTAAATTAATAAGTACTTATTACACATTTCATAAACATGTCCCAGCTCATGTGACACTGTCACATGAGGCGGCATGTCTAAATAATTTCAATCTTTCTTTATTTTAACGTTTCAAATTGAACTTAATCCCACTGAGGCTGCTCTGTGCCTTAGGGAGATTTCTGTGCTCTTTCGCGTGCATGCGTGAATGAGCGCAGGCCTTGACTCTCCCTCCTCCTCCCGTGCGCACAGGTGGTTGCGATCGGCTCCACGTCTGCCTGTACAAACTCCTGACCGACCTGCCAGGCATGCAGAAGATGCTGTCCCAAGAATGCATTAGAAGTATCCTTTTCCCAAGATGAAATGCTAAAGGAAATGAAATCCATGCGAAGTAATAAGGCAGCAGGGCCTGATGGATTTCCACTAGAATTTTAGTTAAAAACCCTTATCACAATTTTCTGCAGTATTATTATCTCTGTTTTCAAAATGCATTCTCTCTAAAACGCCCTCTCCTATGCTGCGCGAGGTATCTTCACAGAATCACACAGTGCAGAAGAGGCCCTTCAGCCCATCGAGTCTGTACTGACACGTGAGAAACACCTAACCTACCTACCTAATCCCATTTACCAGCACTTGGCCCATAGCCTTGAATGTTGTGACGTGCCAAGTGCTCATCCAGATACTTTTTAAAGGATGTGAGGCACCCGCCTCCACCACCCTCCCAGGCAGTGCATTCTAGACTGTCACCACCCTCTGGGTAAAAAAGTTTTTCCTCACATCCTCCCTAAATCTCCTGCCCCTCACCTTGAACTTATGTCCCCTCGTGACTGACCCTTCAATCAAGGAGAACAGCTGCTTCCCATTCACCCTGTCCATGCCCCTCATAATCTTGTATACCTCGATCAGGTTGCCCCTCAGTCTTCTCTGCTCCAACGAAAACAACCCAAGTGTATCCAACCTCTCTTCATAACTTAAATGTTTCATCCCAGGCAACTTCCTGGTGGTTCTCCTCTGCACTTCCTCCAGTGCAATCACATCCTTCCTATAATGTGGCGACCAGAACTGCACCAAGGCCTCACCAAGGTTCTGTACAACTCCAACATGATCTCCCTACTTTTGTAATCTATGCCTCGATTGATAAAGGCAAGTGTTCCATATGCCTTATGCATATGCCCCACTAACATGCCCCTGCACCTTCAGAGATCTATGGACACACACGCCAATGTCCCTTTGTTCTTCAGAAATTCCTAGTGTCATGCCTTTCATTGATACTTCCTTGTCAAATTACTCCTTCCAAAATGTATCACCTCACACTTTTCAGGGGTTAAATTCCATCTGCCACTTATCTGCCCATTTGACCATCCCGTCTATATTTTACTGTAACCCAAGACACTCAACCTCACTGTTAACCACCTGTCCAATCTTTATGTCATCCGCGAACATACTAATCCTACCCCCCACATAGTCATCTATGTTGTTTATATAAATGATGAATAACAGGAGACCCAGCACAAACCCCTGTGGTATGCCACTGGACACTGGCTTCCAGTCACAAAAGCATCCTTCTGTCATCGCCCTCTGTCTCCTACAACTTTGTCTATTCTTTTAAAGGGGGATAAGGGTCTTCTGCATTGCTGTTTATACTGGCTTATTTCCCTTTTGAATGTGGGTGTCAAGTATTATGACACAGCAGTTGGTAAAGCTGAGTTGTTTAAACCCCAGAGGAAAACTTAAACAACTGTCATAACTTATATTTTCAATTGGTATGTTTGAGGTGCAGCTCTGTATTCAGAAATAAGATCATTGAGCTTCGAAATTACTTCCATAATAACTTTTAAACAAATCCACAAATTAATCACTCCATGTAAATCTTCACCAAGGCAACAGTAACCCATAGGCTTTAAACAGACACCAGGCAAAGCGCATTTGACCTTACAAATTCAACATGAGGTTTCTTTCAATTTGTTTCCTTTGCAGACACAGTTGTAGGCTTACAGGCTGGTTAGGCCTTAAATGCCTCTGGCTTACAAACACAAACTTCCTTCTGTTTATACCTAGCTTCCCATTTGAATGTAAATTTTCCATTGTATCCTAGGCTTTTAACATCACATCTTCTAACAATAACATTTTCATCCTGCTAATTTTATTAGTAATATAAACACACTGCTTGGCATCTCCCATCTAAGTGCAAGATTTTACTCCCACTCTTGAATGCTTTATTCAACAAATGCAAATTCACACTTTATCTTTTAACTTCCTTATATTTATCTAATTAACATCTCAAAATTACTGTACATCAAAGCACCTTTAATCCAGTTAAAACACACAGACAGACAGACACACACATAGACACCCCTATACTCTATTTTAAAAATTAATTTCCAATAACATTTTAGACATTAATGTCTTCATGACATTCCCCTCTCTGTTGAAAAATGAACCATCATAATTCTTAAAGACACCTTTATTTTGAATAACCCATCTCACACTATCTGCTATACTTATTACACTATTACATTACCAGATATATGCATTAACATAAATATATATATACACAAGTCCTTGGTATCAATAGAAATCACTCCAATCTAATGTCCAGGTTTTTAAAAAATGTACAACTTTCCCTTTAAGCTTCAAACTCTTGGTAATGCATCAACAAACACATTTTCTCTACCATCAACATGTATAATCCGTAGATTAAATGGTTGTAATGATAGATTCCACCTGAAAAGTCTTGTACTTTTGTCACGAAATTTGTCCAAGAACTTCAAAGGATTTTGGTCTGTATAAACAATTATTTCTGATGAATTGTTTGCAACATAAATTTCAAAATACTGCAATGCTAACACGAAACCCAAGGTCTCATTTTCAATCGTTGAATACCTTCTCTGTTGTACATTCAGCCTCCGTGAAAAATACCCCATCAGTTTTTCAATTCCAGTGTCATCCTCTTGTAATAGTACAGCCCCAATGCCTATTTCGCTTGCATCAACAGCCAACTTAAATTGCAGGCTTAATTGGCGACTGCCAAAACTGGTGTTTAAGTTAATACAGTGTTCAAACTATCAAATGACTTCTGACACTCCAGTGTCCATTGAAACTTCTTGTTTTTTTTTAATAGTTCAGTCAGTGGAGCAACCATGCTGCTAAATATGGTACAAAATTCTGGTAAAACCCACTCATGCCCAGAAATCTCAAGACTTCTTGTTTTTTATTAATAGTTCAGTCAGTGGAGCAACCATGCTGCTAAATATGGTACAAATTTCTGGTAAAACCCACTCATGCCCAGAAATCTCAAAACTTCTTGTTTTGTTGTAGGCACTGGGAAATCCACGATAGCCTTAACTTTCGCATCTCTCGGAGCCACCTTACCATGTCCAAGGGTATGGCCTAGATACGTAACTTGTGCTTTTGCAAATTCACTTTTAGCCAAGTTCATCACCAAGTTAGCTTCTTGTAATCAAGAAAATAATTCTTCCAGATGCTGTAAATGCTCCTCCCACATCTGACTGAAAACTATCAGAACATCAATATAAACAGCACAATTGCTTAGACCTGCAGTTACTTTGTTTGTCAGTCTTTGAAATGTTGCAAGTGTCAAAGTGATTTGGAAAAGCTACTGCAGTCACACAAACCATCCTTCATACCAAACGGCATGACTTTAAACTGATATAGTCCACTTGGCATCACAAAAGCCGATATCTCCTTTGCTCTCTCCATACTTACCAATAGCCTTTTAGCAAGTCAATCTTTGTGATAAATTTTGATTGTCTCACTTTCTCAATACAATCCTCCAACTGTGGTATTGGATAGTAATCTGCTTTTGTCACCGCATTCACCTTTCGATAGTCCACACACAGTCTTTGTGTTCCATCTGATTTAGGTACCATTACAATAGGCAAACTCCACTTACTGCAACAAACTCAATGATATAATTTTGAAGCATGAAGTCAATTTCATTTTGCACTTGTGATAACTTTGCCAGATTTAATCTATAAGGATGATACCTTATTGATGGTAAAACCTATACAGATTCATCATGTATAGCTAAATCTATCTTCCCCAACTTATTCCCACAAATAGGTTTGTGTGACTGCAGTAGCTTTTCCAAATCACTTTGACACTTGTTTGGAAGGTAACTCAATATTTAAGTTAAATTTTCAAGCACCTCCTCATTATTCAATATGTTTAGATGAAAATCGATTTAGGAGTTCTGCACTTCTACCTCTTTCTCATCATCTACCATCACTAATACCTCTTTTTGTTCCTCTTCACTATCAAAGTACCTTTTGACACTCCCTCTGCTTCTTTCTTCTATCTGGAGTATTTATTAAATAATTTACTTCACTCAGTTTCTTTTCAACCCTGTAAGATCCACTAAAACTTGCCTTTAATGAATCACCTTGTACTGGTAACAGAACTAGCATTTTCTCTTCAGAAACAAAACTGCAAGCCGTCGCTTTCTTATCTGCCTTCATTTTCATTTCTTGCTGTGATATCCTTAAATGTTCCCTAGCCAACTCACACGCTCTGTTCAATCTCTCTGAAGTTTGATACATAAGCCAGGAGAGTAGTTTCTGGATTTTGACCCACCAACTTCTCATAAATCAATTTCAGTGCTGCCCTTACCTCATGATCATAAACTAGTTCAAAAGGGGTAAAACCAGTCAATGCATTAGGAGCATCTGTAATAGCAAATAACAAAAATGGAATTCCTGTATCCCAATCCTATGGATAATCCTGACAGTACACTCTTATCATAATTTTTAAAGTTTGATGCCAGCTTTCCAAAGTTCCTTGTGACTCCAGAGGATAGCTGTTGACTTAAATTGTTTTATCCCCAAACTGGTCATTACTCTCTTAAACAGCTGTGACATGAAATTTGACCCCTGATCTGATTGTATTTCTTTAGGTAAACCATATCTTATGAAAAATTTATTTAACTCCTCCACAATCTTCTTGGTTGTAATATTTCTTAAAGGTATTGCTTCAGGAAACCTGGTAGACACATCCATTATTGTCAGTAAGTACTGATTTCCACTTTTAGGGTGGAACGTCCCCAGAATTTCACTAAGAGCGGTAGCGAGCGGGCAAAATGGAGTCCTACCTGTCAACGAAAATGACCAGTTTTCATGCCATATCGCCCCGAGGCTATCTCATTATTTATTCACTCCAGCGACATACGCCGATTCCATGGAGAGCAGGCTCTCCTTCGCCCACCCACCATCACCTCGCTGCTGCATTACGCCGGCCACCATCATTATAAGGCAGCCACCAGCAAAGCGCTCATTGCCACCAGCTCACCACCGCTGCCTAGGAGACATGGCCAGCAAAGGAAAAAAGACTGCAGCCCCCCACTTCAATGACGGGTCCATCGAATGACTGTTAGATGCCGTGGAGGGCCGCTGGGATGTGCTCTACCTCCGCTCTGGCTGCATGATGGGCAGCAAAGTCTTCAACCCAGCTTGGGAGGTGGTGGCAGTGGTGGTCTGTGCAAACACCCTGCAATGGAGGACAGCCACCCAGTGCCGCAAAAAGATGAATGATCCCCTCCGTTCCACCAGGGTGAGTCACTCTTTTCATCACTCTCAACTCTCACACTCACAAACTCATCACACATCCACAGGGAGCCTCACTCACTTCCAGTGCAAGGGACATCACCATTCGCTCTTTCACACACACCGTCATTGTCCTCACAGGCCAGGCATACTTATCATCTGGCCCGGCAGGCGTGCTGATGCACTCTCCCCGTCTTTATCTATGCAGGACAAACTGGCTCACAATATGAAAGAAAGGTCGCAGGTGGAGGAGTGACGGAGGTCAAAGTTCTGACAGAATTTGAAAACAGAGCGATCCAGCTGGCCAGTGCTGACAGAGACCAGTCCCGAGCTGACAGTGAGGTCGGCACTGCTGTACCAAGTGAGTGCAACATCCATCAGACAACCATGCCATGTGTGATATGCCCTCTTTCACAGTCCACTGCCATGTATTAATGATCTCCCCTTGCTTTTGCAGGCGCATCTGCCAAATAGCCGACAGAGTCCATGACCCAGGGCCTCCAGTCAAGCCCCGAAGAAACTTCTGAAGAGGAATCTGGAGGCACCCTCCCTGAAGTCCCATCACAGCGCTCACACACACCTTCCACCAGCACCGAGACACACACCTTGGTCGGACCTGCCTTTAGAGTAGCCTCGAGATAACAATCTGGTGATCACATCGCACTTTCTGATCCTTTCTGGGGCGGAGGCAGGGATTTTCCAGGTCTCCGACACTCAGAGGACTGAGTCCAAGTCTGATGACTAGCCTCTGGATTCGGTCATGTCAGTTGCTGAAGCTGCAAAGGCAAGCTAGGGAACATCAGGAAGGGTTGTCCGCTGCGTACCTCAGATTGCAAGGCGCTATGGAGGAGTCCGTACATCTTTAGGCTGAGGTGATAGCACGGGAATTGCGATGCACTGAGGTCAACACTGGCAGAATGGCAGCCACCATGGAGACCTTGGTCCAGAATGTCACTCCTGCACTGCTGCGCAGACTTTAACTCCATCGCTGATGCCATAGTGGGCCTTCAACAGTGTGTACGCAATTGGGGTGCTGGGCAGCTTGATCTCACTCCAGCTACCCCTTCCGCTCACAGAGTCTGCTAGGGGTCCTCGGGCACCTACAAGGAGGAGAATCAGCAGGTACAGGGAAGAGGCCCTGGATCTGCCAGGGGTCCTCGGGCACCTACAAGGAGGAGGATCAGCAGGTACAGGGAAGAGGCCCTGGATCTGCCAGGGGTCCTCAGGCACCTACAAGGAGGAGGATCAGCAGGTACAGGGAAGAGGCCCGGGGTCATCCATCGAGATGAATCTGGGAGTGGCGGTCCCATCCGAATCCCTTCTTTCTGTGACTTCCACAGCTCCAGTTTCACAGGCCGAGAAGGGTTCCACTGCTATGCAACAGGATCTCGAAAGCAGGCCGGGGCCCACCAAGTCTCAGCCCTCCAGAAGACGCCCGCCAAAGTCATCACAGACAGGGTGTCACAGTCAGCAGGCTGCCTCCATCTCTGCTGTGGATGTCCAGGGAGTACCAAGATGTAGTGGCAAGGTTAGGAAAGTTAGCTAAAAGTAGTTGCACAGCCTGGCCACAGGTGTTGATCACTTGTATATACTGTTCACTATTGTCAATAAACTAAGAATGTCTCCCTGCCTGTGGCTCCTTTGAGCAATGTTCTTGTCACTCAGATGTAAAACCTTTCTGCACAAGATAAAAGGCAGCTGTCTCAGTCCAGGGCCTCTTCCCTGTGCTCTGTGCAGCCTTCAGACCACAGTAATGGTCCAGCCTCACAGTCCCTGGAAACATTATTGATGCCTGCACCTCGGCGGTGCTGGTCATTGCAGCCAGAATATTGTGGGCAGCTGCCACAGAGTTCTCTCATTCTCCCTTTGTGTCCTCAGCACCTTTAAGGTGGGACTGGCCCCCAACACACCAGCCACCTGCGACCAGTGATGCTGTGCACCAGCTCCTGAAGGTGCTGGATGCGGACACAGCATCAGATGTGTCGAAAGTTTCATGGCTGCATCTTGGAACGCAAGCGAGCTGCCCTCAGCCAAACAGGAGTCAGAAATGCTCAGAGGCTATGTGAAGATCTGTGGAGTGTCCTCACTGCATGTTATCATCATCCTCCTGCGATCGAGCAACTTTTAGGGCCTCCATTGCATCTCCATGACAGGAGCATTCTCACAGAGGGTATTAGCACTGCAATAGGCCAGCCTGGAGTCAAACATTCACAACTGTGATGTGAGGATCTATGGGGACACCTCACTACATGTGATTATCTTCCACAAATCTCACAGCTGTGAGTGGCTCCCAAGCGCGCCTGCTAGAGCCTCATCCCTTAATTTGACTATATCCCTAAGCAATCCTGGCAAAAAAGAACCTCTGTATCTTTTCTTGTGTTTTCCTAATTCTTGAATGTCCCCTCATTGGAATTTCATGAGCAATCCTCAGCATCCCATTCCTATACCAACTGGGATAACAATCTGATGCATCCCCATCCAGCTTTCCTTTGCTGACACATGATCTGGCCTCCATTTTCTCATTAAAATATCACCATTAGTTTAGTAACATACTGGAATACATTTTGCTTCTGAGTAAGCTGCCTGGTATAACTGTTTTAACTGCAAATTATTTTTCTGTAACTCCACTACTCCAACAATAACTTCACCTGTAACAAAAAAACTCAGTAGGCCTGACTGTATCTGTGGAGAGAGAAAAAAACAAAGCTAACATTTCGAATCCTTATGACCCTTCTTCAGAGCTGAAGAGAAGAGGGAATGTGATGAAATTTATACTGTTTAAGGGGGAGTGGAGCAGGTGGAGCTGTATAGAAGGCCAGTGATAGGTGGAGGCAAAGGAGAGATTGACAACGAGGTCATGAACAAGAGAACAAAGGGATTGTTAATGGTAATGGTTAGAGCTAAAAAAGGTGCTAATAGTGGTGTAAAGTTAAGAAAGCAAAATGTGATTATAGCAGAACAAGGATAGCATTGTGTGAAAGAACAACATGGAACAAGTGATAGATGGTACTGTAGGAGATGGCGGGGGGAGGGGGAGAAAAAAGTATAGAAAATTAGGAAAAAGGGGATAAAACTATGTAAAAATGAATGAAAATAAAACAGTGGGTAAAAATGAATGGAGAAGAAAGGGGGTGAGGATGGAGGAGAGAGCTTTTTTTAATTCATTCACGGGATATAGGCTTCGCTGGCTGGGCCAGCATTTATTGCCCATCCCTAGTTGCCCTTGAGAAGGTGGTGGTGAGCTGCCTTCTTGAACTGCTGCAGTCCATGTGGTGTAGATACACACACAGTGCTGTTAGGAAGGGAGTTCCAGAATTTTGACCCAGCAACAGTGAAGGAACGGCAATATATTTCCAAGTCAGGGCGGTGAGGGATTGGAGGAGAACTTCCAGGTGGTGGCGTTCCCATCTATCTGCTGTTAATGGTCATAGGTTTGGAAGGTGATGTCTAAGGGTCCTTGGTGAATTCCTGCAGTACACACTGCTGCTACTGTGTGTCGGTGGTGGAGGGAATGCATGTTTGTGGATGTGGTGCCAATCAGGTGGACTGCTTTATCCTGGATGGTGTCCAGCTTCTTCAGTGTTGTAGGAGCTGCACTCATCCAGGCAAGTGGGGAGTATTCCATCACATTACTGACTTTTGCATTGTAGATGGTGGACAGGCTTTGGGAGTCAGGAGGCGAGTTACTCATTGCATTATTCCTAGCCTCTGACCTGCTCTTGTAGCCAAAGTATTTATATGGCTAGTCCTGTTCAGTTTCTAGTCAATGGTAACACCCAGAATGTTGATAGTTGGGGTTTCAGTGATGGTAATGCCATTGAACATCAAGTTCACCTCTCCTCCATCCAATAAGTTCACCTCTCCTCCATCTAATAACTTCACCTTTCTTCCATTTGCTCTTTAAATTTATTTTCCACAAGGGAATAGGTTTAGCATCTTCATGAACTCCTCTTATTATCACCTGTTCCTGCATTACTCCCTCTGAACAACAAATACCACTATCCCACAACATTAAAGCTTGACTAGCCCTGTGTGTCTTGAAATTTTAACATCCTTACCTACTCCACCCTGTACACGTGGAAAGACTTTCCCTCCACATACAAAGCCTTAAAACGTTTCTGCAACTTGCCCCTCAGTATTCTCATGGGTAAATTTTGAACACATTCCCACTCCTTTACCTATCACTGATTCTTTCTGTTTTACATGTATACACATCACTGGTTTTTCCTGTACCTGGACCTCAGAACCCACAGTACTTTTATTTCCAGAACTTTTATGCACCCCAATAATTCTACAGATTTTCCCAGAAATTTCCAACACACTGGCTTTATTACAATGAAAACACTTCAATTTCTGAATGTCACTCCTACCCTCAGCACTTTTCTTTTCATTCTGAGAAAAAATTTCCTGGGACTTTCCAGCTACTCCTTCTCTTCCTTGACTACCCTTCCTTTCACCTCCCATTTTCTATCCTTTTCGGATCTGAAAGGGTGACAGAAAAAAGGTTTAGCTCTATGAACTAACTCATAATCATTAGCTATCTCTGCTGCTTGTTTTGCCATTTGAACCCTTTGTTCCTCCACATGAGTTCTCACTACCAAGGGGATTGAGTCTTTAAATTCTTTCAAAAGAATTACCTCCCTAGGAGCTGCATATATTGCCTCTACTGTTAACGCCTGTATCCACCGGTCAAAATTACTTTGTTTTACTCTCTCAAATTCAATATAAGTTTGCCCAGGCTGTTTTATCATATTCCTAAATTTCTGCCAGTATGCTTCAGGAACCAACTCATATGCACTGAAAATAGCTTTTTTCACCACATCATGATTCACAGATACTTCTTCAGATAGTGAAACATATACCTCATGCACTCTACCCACCAATTTAGACTGTAACAATAACGTCCAGTTTTCCTGTGGCTGTTTTATCTGTTTAGCCGCCATCTCAAATGAAATAAAGAATGCTTCAATATATTTTATCTCAAACTTTGAAAGAGCTTGTACAAATTTAAACATCTCCCCCAGTCTGGAGATAAGTCCTTCCTCATCTACTGGTGTCTTTTTTTTTAACTGCCAACATTTTCAGTTGGAATTTTCTCTCTCCCGCTCTTCCTCTTTCCTCATTCTCCATCTTAGTAATTTCTAACTCCCATTCCTGTTTTCTTTCTCTCTCTTGCCTTTTTGCTTGTTCCCTTTGGAATGCCATGTCTCATTCCTTTTGTTTCTAATTCAAGTTTTTTCCAGTTCCTTTGCTTGTTCAAGTTCAAGAATCTTCATTTGTAACTGAAGTCTTACTACCTCCAGCTGTGACTCATTAGTGTCAGATAGCACTTCTAACTGTAGATGCTGTGCTATACCTTTAATTATATCTGCTTTCTTTACCCCTACAGGTAACCTAAGTTTAACTTAACTGTCAACTCTGTTAACTTTTTCTTGGATATTTTTTGTAACCCAGAGTTATATTTTCTACTTCCAGGCAAGTCTAAGCAATTGCCAAATCCACTTTGCAGTCTCAGGCTGAGCTGAGTTGTTTAAATCCCAGAGGAAAACTTGAACAACTGTCATAACCTATATTTTCAATTGGAATGTTTGAGGTGCAGCTCTGAATTCAGGAATAAGACCATTGAGCCTCAAAAGGTTTTTATATCAAACTAAATTGAACATTTATTCATTTAACAATAAATTAAACACATACATATGTCTACAAATTACTACCATAATAACTTTTAAATAAATATCCAAATTAATCACTCTCAGGTAGATCTTCACCAAGTAACCTATAGACTTTAAACAAACACCAGGCAAAGCACATTTGATCTTACAAATTCAAAATGAGTTTCTTTTCAATTTGTTTTCTTTGCAGGGACAGTTGTAGTCTTACAGGCTGGTTAAATGCCTCTGACTTACACACACAAACTCCTTTCTGTTTATACCTAACTTTTCCTTTGAATGTAATTTTTCCATTGTATCCTAGGCTTTTAACATCACATCTTCTAACAATATCATTTTCATCCCACCAATTTTATTAGTAATATAAACACATTGTTTGGTGTCTCCCTGTTAGGTGCAAAATTTTACTCACACTCTTGAATGCTTTATTCAACAAATGCAAATTTACACTTTCCCGTTTAACTTCCCTATATTTATTTAGTTAACATCTGAAAACTACTATA
This sequence comes from Carcharodon carcharias, assembly GCF_017639515.1. Taxonomy (NCBI): domain Eukaryota; kingdom Metazoa; phylum Chordata; class Chondrichthyes; order Lamniformes; family Lamnidae; genus Carcharodon; species Carcharodon carcharias. Next base: position 15,823,507 of record NC_054471.1, read on the forward strand.
CATCAAAGCACCCAGACTAGCTGGCTTTAATCCAATTAAGACACACACACAGGCACACATAGACACCAATAAACTCTATTTTAAATAATAATTTTCAATAACATTTTAGACATTAATCTTTTCAAGACACAAGATACTAGCTAAAGCCTTAGCCCACCACTTGAACCTGTCCTTCCATCTATTATCCCTCTTGACCAGACAGGTTTTGTACAGGGCAGGCAATCCTTCTCTAATTTAAGGCATCCTTTCAATATTATTTATACACATTCAACTACTTCTCTCTTTGAGGTTCTTATAACTATGGATGCAGAAAAGGCTTTTGATGGAGTGGAATGGGACTACCTTTTCTTCACTCTTCAAAAATTTGGATTGGGACCCATTTTTATCAAATAGATAAAACCATTGTATTCCTCACCAGTTACTTCAGTGTGTACAAATAATATCCACTCTAAACTTTTTGATCTCCATCGAGGCACTAGACAGGACTGTCCCCTTACTTTTTGCTATTGCTATTGAGCCTCTGGCAATTGCATTGTAGACCTGTGGTAATATACAGGGTGTTATACAAGGTGGAATTGAGCAGCAACTCTCCCTATGTGCTGATGACCTGCTTCTTTACTCTATCCAGCTTCATCATTCCCACCTATTTTCTCTATTCTTGAGTGATTTGGTCACGCTTCAGGTTTTAAAATTAATTTGCAAAAGAGGAAAAAATTTCAGATTAATTCTATTGCAAAGAGTTACCTTCTTTCTTCCCTCCCCTTCAAGGTCTCAGTAAACAGTTTTAAATATTTAGGCCAGAATTTTTCTGTTGGCATGTGGGGGCGGGCCCCGTGTGTCAATATGTAAAATAACGCACGAGCATCCCGAAGTCACTGCACGCCATTGCGATATTTGGGTGGGTGGGCGCACGATATTCTCCGATGCTCACATGCCATTAATTAATCATACAATTAAGGCCCTTGAGGCAGCAATTGACCGCAATTTTTTGGGGCCCGTGCGATCTTCAGGGCAGACGGGTACGAGACATTTTTATACACCTTATCCGTGGGTGAGATAAGAGGGGTGAGTGGGGTCGCGAATGTCATCTGTCAGATATTTAATTGTGATAGTTACTGATATTTGTCTGTGTGAGCAGGAATACTTCAAAACTCATACCAGCTGCTTGGACAGGAGTAACAGACTTCAGGTCAGGACTCTATAGTGAAGATCGTTTTTGGGGCCTGCAGGTTTCAGGAAGCCTTCCCTTAGCCTGGGAATGGGAGTTGTGCTCTCCACTGGAGACACCTCTTCTGAGGAGGAAGGGAGGGCCAGAAGAAGGAGGCGGCCAGGAGTCCACATTCAGCCTCCAGGGGAGCCACCTTTTGGATGAGAGGCGCAGGCACAAGGGGCGCAGGGCCAACAGGTAGTGCAAGGCAGAAGGCACCGCAGAAGAGGCCACTATCCTGCTACAAGGGTATACAGGCGGTGAAGTAGCTACCTCAATATGCCAAAGGAGGTTCCATCTCTCAAAGGAGACAGTCACCTCTATCTGTCAGATGATAGTCCCTGAGATCCCCATGCACCGCATGCCTGTGGCGCTAAAGGTCACAGCTGCCCTCAACTTCTATGCCTCTGGCTCTTTCCAGGGGTCAGTGGGTGATCTTTGTGGAGTCTCCCAGTCAGCTGTCCACACTTGTGTCAAGCAGATTACAGATGCCCTGTTCAGGGGTGCATTGACTTTCATCCAATACTGCTGGGACGAGGCCAGCCAGACAGAGTGAGTCAGAGGCTTTGCAGTGATTGCTGGCTTACCCCGTGTCCAGGGTGCAAGAGACTGTACACATGTGGCCATCAAGGCGCCAGCAGGTGAGCCCGGTGCCTTTGTCAATAGGAAGGGATTCCATTCCTTGAACGTGCAGATAGTGTGTGATCACAGGATGCTAATTTTACAAGTCTGTGTAAGATACCGAGGCAGCTCCCACAGCGCTTACCTACTCAGACACTCCCAGGTGCTGAGGCTCCTCAGTGCTTCAGCCTGGCTGGATGGATGGCTGCTGGGTGACAAGGGCTATCCCCTCAAAAGGTGACTCATGACGCCTCTCTGCCAACCAAGAACAGAGGCTGAGCAGTACAATAGGAGCCATGTCTCCGCAAGGGCTGTGGTGGAGAGAACCATTGGTCTTCTCAAGATGCGCTTCCGATGCCTGGACCATTCAGAGGGCGCACTCCAGTACCCCCCCAGATTGTGTGTCGTTGATAGTGGTTGCATGCTACATCCTCCACAATCTCGCGCTGGAAAGCGGTGACGCAGTGGATGAAGAAGATGTAGATGCAGTTGCTCCGGATACACAAGATGAGTCCAGCAGTGAGTCCGAGGATGAGCACACACAGGAGGATGCTGAGTGGATAGACACTGACCCCTGCATACTCCTGGGAGGCAGGGACACCAGGGAGGCTTTAAACCAAAGAACCTTCAGCTAGCACACAGATGGATTTTCAATGCACGCCAGGGCTGCAGGCCCCATATTCGATACCTGATTGCTAAATTTGTCTGGATAGTAATATTAATGAAGGCCCTTGTCAATAAAGCTCAATGTCAAACAACTCACTCATAACATCATGGGTTCCCGTCCACCAGCAGAAGTAAGGAATCACCTTGAGGCATGGCAATATATCAAAATTTATTAAGATTACAAAAGTAACTTCAGAAACCGAAAAAAAATGATGTTGCACTTCACACCAAGTCTTAAATGAACTGACACGGCGCAACATAAAAGCCCAAGTGAGAAACCCATGGTGTGCCTAGGGTGCCTTAATTTACGAATACAGGTGCTATGTTTAGGTGCTGCCTCCTCGCTGGCACTGGCATCTGAGAAAACCTGCTCACTGTGCTGTCCTGTTGGCCTCGATGACCTTGGTGGCTGTCCTCTGGGAAGTGGAGCCTTTGATGGCCCCGCCTGGGAGGGAGCGGCCAGTTCCACAGCTAGCTTCTCCCTAGTCACCGCAGCCTCATTGGATGCCTCAGTCACTGGCAGAGGGGCAGAGGAGCTGCTGCCCTCATTCAGAGCGCCCTGAGGGGAGCCTGCAGAGACAACAGGCAGCTGTTGCACCGACGTGAGGTCGCTTCGGACCTCCCTGCTCACTGTAGATGGTTGGGCACTGAACTGGGATACTTGGTACCCAAACCAACTCCCACACAGGCAATGACTAGCTGAGGTCATTGCTGCTGTGAGGGCTTGTAGGTCTGATCGCAACCCCAGGAGGCCCTGATTTTTCTCCTGGAAGAGCCTCTCTATGAGAGTCGCCACTCTCTCCATGGAGGAAACATGGCACTTGGCCATGAAGCTCATTGCATCGGTGATGCTTTGTGTGCACTCCTCCAGCACGGGCACCATGCCATGCATTGCCTCATGTATCTCCGCCAGATCCTCCTGCATACCCTGCTGCACTTCCAGCGTTTGCTGCCTCACAGATGACTCCAGAGGCACACCATCAGCCACTGACCGAACATGTGCCTGGCCCCCAGCAGTCCTCCGACTGCCGGCGCCCTGGGCACTCTCTGTCTCTGTCCGCACCTCAAGCAAGTGTGAAGTGCACTCACCACCTTGCCCCAGGATACTAGCCGAAGATCTAATTTCCACCGAGGTGCTAGTATCTGCGCTGGTGCCTGCCTGGCAGAGATGGTGTGACGCTGGTGAGTCTGGTGTGACGCTGGTGAGTCGATTTCCTCTGTGCCCTCAAGTTTGAGAGGTGGCCCCTCTGCCTCCTCCTCCTGGCCCTGCTCTGAAAGGAAGAATAAGGACATTTTATTAGTTACAGTGCAGACAATGTCAATTTGCATGCTGGTCCCCCGGATCATTATGCGCTCATCCTTCCATAATCAATAGTCAATCCATATTGCAAACTTCAACCACTGAGCATTCAGCAGTGCCATAGCTTTTGGGACACTCATGGTGACCTTAGTGCTCAACAAACATACCTCACATGGCACCCCAGCCTTACGACCACAGGTGGACCTGGGCGCATGGCGCCTCTCCAGATCCATGGCCTGCTGCTCAGTAGATATCAGAGTGGCCAACTGGGCTTGGCATCCGTTCGGTGGAATTGTGTACAGTCTTCTCCTGAAAAGGAGATGAGAGCATTGATTAGTCCAACCTGTAACTGGATTCCCATTGCATCTCTGCCAACCCAACCAGAGTGGGACATTGCAGGACTCCAGTTCTTTGTTACCCCGCAGCTGCCGCACACTCACGTGAAGAAGCCAGGGCTGACCACACCACCCCCCCACCCTTACCCGAGTGCTACCTCCTTCACATGTGGCGCCACAAGGTGTAACCTTGCTAAGCTAAGGAGGCACAAGCACAAGGAACGCAAAGGCCAGCAGATGGATTGGTGCCCCGCCACCTGGAAGCTCTCCTCCCAGCATGTTAACACCCTGACTTTGATGTGTGTCCCAGTTTCAGCACTATGCCTAGGCGAAGATCCTTGAGTCACCCCCATTCTACACCCTGGGTGTCAGTGGCACACATGTTGCGGGTGCAGAACCCATCTTAGCTCAACCCTCTCAGGGTGAACTAGACATAGGCAATATCTGCTGGCCCACCTAGTGAGGGATACATGCTGTGAAGGATTCAATGCCATTACTGTACTCAAGAATTGCTGGGGGGTCTGGGGTGGGGGGTTGGGTGGGGTGGGGTGGGGTTTGGGGAGGAAGGGCGATGACTGCATTAAGTGACCTCAGCCAACATAGTACTCATCCTTCCCGAATGCAGGAGGTTGTTGAATCTTTTAAGGCACTGGACCCATGTGAGTCGCACCACATCATGGGAGCTCACACTCTTGGCCACCACCTCCCACGCACGTTTGGTCAGGTGGGGAGGCCTCAGCCTCCCGTCCCTCGGAAACAGGACCTCCCACTGTGCTGTCACCTCCTCCAAGAGGCACTCATCTGAGAAACGAGGGGCACACTGCCCCGCTGCCCTACCCTCCAGCCTGGCCTGCCCTGCCCCTGAGGCCTACCCTCCGGACTTGCATGCTGAACAGTAGCCCACAGTTGAGCCTTTCTGCCGGCCATTGTGAGCAGCCTTGCAAAGGCTGCCAGGCCTTCATTTAAACAGGCTGCCGGGTCACCATTGTACCTGGCGGTCTTTGCACGCCCGCCGCCACCCACCCACCCCCGCTATCCTTGGGAGTCGAGAAATACGCTGGGTGGGCCTTAATTGGCCTGCCCGCGTAAAATGGCGGCGCAGACCTGATCGTCACGCCCACCCGCTCCCGCTTGGTCCACCTGACATGGAGAAAATTCTCCCCTCAGGAATTTTAGTTACTCGATTCCTTGGAGATCTTTTTAAGCTTATCTTTGACCCGTTATTGGAACCTACGAAGCAGAACTTAGTATGTTGGTCTAGCTTACCCCTTTCTTTAGTTGGTTGTATAGATTCTGTAAAGATGAACATTTTGCCAAAATTTCTATACTTATTTCAGTGCATGCCATTGTTTATTCTCAAGCATTTTTTGTTGAATAGAACAATTAATTTCTTCCTTTATTTGGAATAAGAAAACACCCAGAATTCATAAAGTTTTTCTACAAAGTCTCAAGCATTTAGCTGGTTTGGCACTGCCAAATTTTCTGTTTTATTATTGGTCTGCTAATATCCGTCGTATTTCTTTTTGGCTTCATTCGGTCTCGGTTAGTTCAGCATGGGTGCAATTGGAGGCAGCCTCCTGTCAATCCACATCTCTGCCTGCTTGGTTGTGCTCCTCCATTCCTTTCTCAACTTGTCACTTTGCTTCAAACCCTATTATTAGACATTTAAGATTTAGACCAAGTTCAGAACACAATCTCTCTTTATACAGCCCTATTAATGCAAACCATTTTTTCCACCCTAATTTGGAGATTCTACCTTTCAAGTCTGGCACGCAAGAGGCACCAAAACCCTTGCTAACTTGTACATTGATAATATTTTTACTGCTTTGGATCCTCTCTCTCGGAAATATGATCTGCCTTCCACAAACTTCTTTCGCGATTTACAAATCAGAGATTTTGCATGCAAAAAATCACACAGTCTCCTTTATTGCTCCCTAAATCACTGATGGATATTATGTTTATACTAAATGGGGGTTTATTTCCAAATTGCAGTCTATCATTTTTTCACTACACTGCCCTTCGCCCTCTACTTTAAAAACTCATTAGGGGCAAGATTTTGACTCAGACTTATAAGAAGCTAACTGGAAGTCTATTCTCTCTCATGTATATTCCTCATCTGTATGTGCAAGACATGGGTTGCTACAAATTAAAATCTTGTATCCATCTATCTAGGGTGAAATTATCTAAGGTTTATCCAAATTTTGATCCACCCTGTGATAAATGTCAGACTGCCCCAGCCTCTCTAATTCATATGTACTGATTGTGCCCTGAATTGGCTTTGTTTTGGATAACATTTTTTAGATCACTCTCACAGATTTTCAGTGGCAACATTGAACCCTTTCCTATTACAACACTCTTTGGAGTGGAACAAAATGGTATCCCTTTTACAAAAATTTAAACTGATGCACTAGCCTTTTCAATATTATTGGCTAGACGTATTATTCTGGCCAGAATTTTCTGCTTGACATGTGAGAGGTGGGCCTCACACGTCAGTGCATAAAATGACGCATGGTGACGTCGGGCGAGCATCCCAACATCATCGCACACCATTGCGATATTTCGCTGGGCGGGCGTGCGATGAACTTCGATGCGCGCCCGCCATGAATTTACAGGCTAGTTAAGGCCCTTAAATCGTCAATCGACGCTGATTTTCAGGCACCGATGTGATCTTCAGGTCGGCGCATGGGTACAACGGGCAGGCGGGTAAGAGACTTTTTAATAAAACTCATCCACAGGCAGGATAAGAGGGCTTGGTGGTGTTGTCAATCTGGTCTGTGAGTATTTATTGCAGGAAGTGTTTTAAACTTGCCTGTGTGATCAGTAGCAGTTCAGAACAAATTCCAGCAGCTTTCTGTGTACTTTAAACCTCTAAGTCAGCAGTCTGCAGTCAGTAATTATTACTGGGCCTGCAGCTTTCCAGAGGCCTCCCTTTCGCCTGGGTATGGGTTCTGACATGTCCACTAGAGGCAGCTTGTCTGAGGAGGAAGGGAGGGCTAGAATAAGGAGGAGGCCAAGAGTGCACAATCAGCCTCCAGGGGAGCCACCTTTGGGAGTACAGGCACAGGCACAAGGGGTGCAGGGCAAAGAGGTTGTCCAAGGTGGAAGGTGCCGCAGAAGACGCCACTATCCTGTTGCCAGGGTATACAGATGGTGAAGCAGCTACCTCAATATGACTGAGGTGCAGTGCTGAAGGAGGCTCTGACCGTCAGGGGAGACAGTCATCTACATCTCTCCTAACTGTGTGGGCGGACACCCCATGACAGTGGCTCTGAAGGTCACAGTTGCCCTTAACTTCTATGCCTCTGGCTCCTTCCAGGGCTTGGCGGGTGATCTTTGCGGTGTCTCCCAATCAGCTGTGCTCTGTTCAGGCGTGCATTGACTTTCATCTACTTCTGCTGGGACCAGGCAAGCCAGATGCAGCGAGCCAGAGGCTTCATGGCCATTGCTGGCTTCTCCCGCATCCAGGGTGCTATAGACTGCACACATGTGGCCATCAAGGCGTCAGCAGGTGAGCCCGGTGCCTTCGTCAACAGGAAGGTTTCCACTCCATGAACGTACAGATAGTGTGTGATCACAGGATCCTGATTCAACAAGTCTGTGCCAGGTACCCAGGCAACTCCCATGACACCTACATCCTCAGACACTCCCAGGGGCTGGGGCCCTTCAGTGCTCTGGCTCAGCTTGATGGATGGCTGCTGGGTGACAAGGGCTATCTCCACAGAAGGTGGCTCATGACTCCTCTCTGCCATCCAATATCAGAAACTGAGCAGTGTTATAATAGGAGCCATGCCTCCACAAGGGCTGTGGCAGAGAAGCCATCGGTCTTCTTAAGATGCGCTTCTGATGCCTGGACCGCTCAGGGGACGCACTCCAGTACCCCACAGATTGTGCCTCGGTGATAGCATTGTGCACCCTCCACAATCTTGCATTGGAAAGGGGGGATGCAGTGGACGATGAAGACGTTGACGTAGAGTATGTGGCTGCTAACGATGAGTCCAAGACTAATTCTGAGGATGAGGAAGCACAGGGGAATAATGAGGGACTAAACGCTGACCCAGGACTACATCAAGGAGGCTACCTGGGAGACTTTAATCCAACGAACCTTCAGCTAGCTCCACACAAATGGATCAGGAGGACCAGCCTTGCTTCCATACATTTAAGTGCTAAACCTGCCAGTTCATCAGCTGCAACTAAGGGCTTTGGACATAAACTTCAATGTCCACTCAAACACTCATGACATGTATGTAAAACATACAAATGCAGAACAAAGGAGCCACCCTCGGCCATGGTAACACATCTGGCTTTAATTTTCACCATCATATGGTCACAAAAAGTCAAAACAAAACATTTTTCAAGCATAAACAAAGAATAATTCCCTAATCTAGGGCCAATGCAAAAGCACCATTGAGAAACCCGTGTTGTGCCTAAGGTGCTTTATCCTTATATTTATGGATGCTACGTCTTGGTGCTGCCCCATCGCTCGGAGCAGCATCTGAGAGAGCCTGCAGACTCTGCTGTCCTGTTGCCTCGATGACCTTGGCGGCTGTCCTCTGGCCCATGGAGCTTGTACTGGACCCGCCTGGGAGGGTTCTGCCAGGTCCGCAGCTGGCATCTCCCCAGTCGTCGCAGCCTCACCCGATGAAGCGGTCACTGGGAGAGGGGTGGAGCAGCTGTTGCCCTCACCTGGAGCGCCGTGAGAGGAGTCCGCAGATATGACAGGCAGCTGCTCCACCGATGTGTGATCGCCCCGGACCTCCCTGCTCACCGTAAATGGATGGGCAATGAGCTGGGAAGCTTGAAGCACACACACGGATCTGTGCTGTGTCCCCTAATATTCCTCATTTATATAAACGACATAAATGACTATGTGGAGTGTAGGATTAGTAAGTTTGCGGGTGACACAAAGATTGGCTGGGTGGTTAACAGTGAGATAAACACAAATACTGCGGATGCTGGAAATCCAAAACAAAAACAGAATTACCTGGAAAAACTCAGCAGGTCTGGCAGCATCGGAGGAGAAGAAAAGAGTTGACGTTTCGAGTCCTCATGACTCTTCAGCAGAACTGGGTGAATCAAAGGAGAGGGGTGAAATATAAGCTGGTTTAAGGTTGGGGGTGGGGGAGGGGGGGTTGTTGGGTGGGGGGAGAGAAGTGGAGGGGGGTGGTGTGGTTGTAGGGACAAGCAAGCAGTGATAGGACCAGATAATCAAAAGATGTCACAGACAAAAGAACAAAAGAACACTGAGGTGTTGAAGTTGGTGATATTATCTAAACGAATGTGCTAATTAAGAATGGATGGTAGGGCACTCAAGGTATAGCTCTAGTCAGGGTGGGGGGGGCATAAAAGATTTAAAAATAATGGAAATAGGTGGGAAAAGAAAAATCTATATAAATTATTGGAAAAAACAAAAGGAAGGGGGAAGAAATTGAAACTGGGTGGGGATGGAGGAGAGAGGTCAAGAGCTAAAGTTGTTGAATTCAATATTCAGTCCGGAAGTCTGTAAAGTGCCTAGTCGGAAGATGAGGTGCTGTTCCTCCAGTTTGCGTTGGGCTTCACTGGAGCAATGCAGCAAGCCACGGACAGACATGTGGGCAAGAGAGCAGGGTGGAATGTTAAAATGGCAAGCGACAGGGAGGTTTGGGTCATTCTTGCGGACAGACCGCAGGTGTTCTGCAAAGCTGTCACCCAGTTTACTTTTGGTCTCTCCAATGTAGAGGAGACCGCATTGGGAGCAACGAATGCAGTAGACTAAGTTGGGGGAAATGCAAGTGAAATGCTGCTTCACTTGAAAGGAGTGTTTGGGCCCTTGGACGGTGAGGAGAGAGGAAGTGAACGGGCAGGTGTTGCATCTTTTGCGTGGGCATGGGGAGGTGCCTTAGGTGGGGTTTGAGGAGTAGGGGGTGATGGAGGAGTGGACCAGGGTGTCCCGGAGGGAACAATCCCTACTGAATGCCGCCAGGGGGGGTGAAGGGAAAATGTGTTTGGTGGTGGCATCATGCTGGAGTTGGCAGAAATGGCGGAGAATGATCCTTTGAATGCGGAGGCTGGTAGGGTAATAAGTGAGGACAAGGGGGACCCTATCATGTTTCTGGGTGGGAGGAGAAGGCGTGAGGGCGGAAGCGCGGGAGATGGGCCGGACACGGTTGAGGGCCCTGTCAACGACCATGGGTGGAAAACCTCGGCTAAGGAAGAAGGAGGACATGTCAGAGGAACTGTTTTTGAAGGTAGCATCATCAGAACAGATGCAACGGAGGCGAAGGAACTGAGAGAATGGGATGGAGTCCTTACAGGAAGCGGGGTGTGAGGAGCTGTAGTTGAGGTAGCTGTGGGAGTCAGTAGGCTTGTAATGGATATTGATGGACAGTCTATCACCAGAGATTGAGACAGAGAGCTTAAGGAAGGGAAGTGTCAGAGATGGACCACGTGAAAATGATGGAGGGGTGGAGATTGGAAGCAAAATTAATAAATTTTTCCAAGTCCCAACGAGAGCATGAAGCAGCACCGAAATAATCATCAATGTACAGGAGAAAGAGTTGTGGAAGGGGGCTGGAGTAGGAATGGAACAAGGAATGTTCCACATACCCCATAAAGAGACAGGCATAGCTGGGGCCGATGCGGGTACCCATAGCCACACCTTTTATTTGGAGGAAGTGAGAGGAGTTGAAGGAGAAATTGTTCAGTGTGAGAACAAGTTCAGCCAGACGGAGGAGAGTAGTGGTGGATGGGGATTGTTTGGGCCTCTGTTCGAGGAAGAAGCTAAGGGCCCTCAGACCATCCTGGTTAACAGTGAGGTTGAGCGTCTTGGCTACAGGAAGATATAGACTGGATGGTCAAATGGGCAGATAAGTGGCAGATGGAATTTTACCCTGAAAAGTGTGAGGTGATACTCTTTGGAAGGAGTAATTTGACAAGGAAGTATTCAATGAACAGCATGACACTAGGAAGTTCTGAGGAACAAAGGGACCTTGATGTATGTGTCCATAGATCTCTGAAGGCAAAGGGGCATGTTAGTGGGGTGGTGAAAAAGGCATATGGAACACTTGCCTTAACAATCGAGGCGTGGATTACAAAAGTAGGGATATCATGTTGGAGTTGTATAGAACCTTGGTGAGACCACAGCTGGAGTACTGTGTGCAGCAGTTCTGGTCGCCACATTATAGGAAGGATGTGATTGCACTGGAAGGGGTGCAGAGGAGATTCACCAGGAAGTTGCCTGGGATGAAACGTTTAAGGTTTGAAGATAGACTTGGGTTGTTTTTGTTGGAGTAGAGAAGACTGAGGGGCGACCTGATCGAGGTGTCCGAGATTACGAGGGGCACGGACGGGGTGGATAGGGAGCAGCTGTTCCCCTTAGTTGAAGGGTCCGTCACGAGGGGACACAAGTTCAAAGTGAGGGACAGGAAGTTTAGGGGGGATGTGAGGAAAAACATTTTTACCCAGAAGGTGGTGATGGTCTGGAATGCACTGCTTGGGAGGATGGTGGAAGCGGGTTGCCTCACATCCTTTGAAAAGTATCTGGATGAGCACTTGGCAAGTCATAACATTCAAGGCTATGGGCCAAGCGCTGGTAAATGGGATTAGGTAGGTAGGTCAGGTGTTTCTCATGTGTTGTGCAGACTCGATGGGCCGAAGGGCCTCTTCTGCACTGTGTGATTCTGTGATTATTCTGTGAGGTCATGTCTGACCAATTTGATTGAATTTTTCAAAGAGGTGACTGATAACAAAGTTAAGAGCCGTAGGGATCCAAGGCAATTTGGCAGATTGGATCCAGAATGGGCTGAGTGGCAGGAAGCAAAGACTGATCATCGGGGGGGTGTTTTTGTGACTGGATGCCTGTATCCAGTGGGGTTCCACAAGGATCGGTGTTGGGTCCCTTGCTGTTTGTGGTATATATAAACGGTTTAGACTTGAACGTAGGAGGGTTGATCAGTATGTTTGTGGATGACACGAAAATTGGTGGGGTGGTAAATAGTGAGGAGGATAGCCTTTGATTACAGGAGGATAGAGGTGGGCTGGTCAGATGGGCTGATCAGTGCAAATGGAATTTAATCCAGATAAGTGTAAGGTGAAGCATTTGGGCAGGACAACCAAGACACAGGAACATGCGATGAATTGTAGGACCCTGGGAAGTCCTGAGGATCAGAGGGACCTAGGTGTGCATGAGCACGGACCCCTAAGGTAGTGGGACAGATAGATAAGATGGTTAAGAAGGCATATGGGATACTTGCCTTTATTAGCCGAGGCACAGAATATAATAGCAGGGAGGTTATGCTGCAACTGTAGAAAACACTGATTAGGCCGCAGCTAGATTATTGCGTGCAGTTCTGGAATCCGCATTATAGGAAGGATGTGATTGCACTAGAGAGAGTGCAGAGATTTACCAGGATGTTACCTGGGCTGGAGAGTTTTAATTATGAAGAGAGATTGGATAGACTGGGTACTTTCCCTGGAGCAGAGGAGATTGAGGGGGTGACATGATTGAGGTGTATAAAATTATGAGGGGCATAGAAAGGGTAGACTGGAAGGAACTTTTCCCCTTGGTGGAGGTATTAATAACCAGGAGGCATAGATTTAAGATAAGGGGCAGGAGGTTTAGAGGGGATGTGTGGAAGATTTTTTTCACCCAGAATGTGATGAGAATCTAGAACTCACTGCTTGAAACCCTCACAACATTTAAGAAGTATTTGGATTTGCACTTGCGATGCCATGTCATTCAAGGTATGGGCCTAGTGCTGGAAAATGGGATTGGAATAGTTAGGTACTTGTTTGAGGGCCGAAGGATCTTTTTCTGTGCTGTACACCTCTATGACTCTATGACTCTAAGGACATTGAAAGAAAACAGTCGACAATTTGCATTAAAAGTGAATATATTTGCAGACGTTCAGTTAGTGATAATTATTGTCTTCACTCGTGTGGCAATCTGCGATCAAAATGTTTTGATTCTTCTAGAACTTCCACTCCTTCTGGGTGCTCCCCTGACATCCGCAACAGGGGTGGAGGCAGTGTTTGGAGTTGTTTGCCATCTTGCCTTTGATGTCTTGGGCAATCGTCCTCTTTGAGAGCTTCAAACAATGCTGCGTGATGTTCCCTCACCTCTTGTTTATATCCACCATGAGCTGGAAGGCCGCTTCCAGAGGCTCATCGACTGACTCATACTGAGTGGGTGGTCTGGGTGCTGGAGACCTGGCTTGTCCCTGCCTCTGACTGCTGCAGGAATGTTCCAGTGAAGTGTTCTCCAGAAAGTGAGTCCGAGCCTCATCGAGAGAAATGCCCCACCAAGGTGCATGTCTATGCGCTGCTGGAGGGTGGGGGTGAGTGCTGTGATGGTTCTTCATCATCTTCCTCCTCGGACATCATCTGCGGGCTGAGTTCTGGTGGTGTCCCTTGTGGTCCTTGATCTGCAGGCACGTGGAAGATAGAGAATGGAGTTTTAGTAGATAAGCATGTGGAATATAAGACTGCATGTCACTCTCTGTGAATGTCAGGATGTGATGAACTCATGGAGGAATGATATGTACTGGGTTGCTGAGACAGTCCTATCTCCCCTTACCCAGAGGAGTGATCTCTGTCCTCCCCAGCGATCAGGGCTGCAGCCTCCTCAAAATCTGTGAGGTCAATGATGTTGGCCTTTCCCCCCGTCCCCCCTGCCTGGGAATTTTCCTGCCTGTTGTGGACAAGCTTGGCCTGGATGAAGACATAAGGAAGGCATGTGATGAGAAGGGATGGGGCATATGTTAGCAATGACTCATGCTTCCTGTGTGTGGTGATCTTCCCTAGCAGGCCTGAGAATGGATTGTGCGCAACATGATAGATGGGACTGGTGGTGATGTGAAAGGTACCTTTATTCTATCAGTGCTGATATGTCTCCGCTGGTAATGATTGTGTGGGATCCCTAAAGAGAGTAGCTATTTGAGCACATGATGTCATGATAAGAGTTTGATATTAGAAGGAGTTGAAGGACAACTTACCCTGGCGGAGCGGATGAGATCATTAATTCTCTTCCTGCACTGGATATCTGACTTCCCTGGTGATGGCCTTCCAGGCCCAAAAGGTGATGCTGGTGTGCTTCCTGGAACTTTCCCTGGAATAGAGCACATCCTTTTGCACCTGTATTCCTCTGATCAAAGCTTGGAGGGCATGTATCTTAAGAAGAATGCAACCTTTTTGTGTAGCGTTGAAGACATCTGTAACAGTCTCCTGGAGAAAGGTGAGCTGCAGATTGTGAGATGTATGTGTTCGATTAGCATTTAAATATGGTGCCTGGACCTTCAACCCTGCCAGTTGGCAGCAGGGCGGACAAATCAGCTCCCGATCAACCAGGTCACTTGCCCCAATACTCGCTTGTGCGTTATTAATGAGCTTCCAAGTGCGGGATCAGACGTGAGCTCATGCCATTCTGAGCAGTGGGGAGGGTGCCACTGAAACTGTCAGCCACCGCACTTAGTCTCATAAATGGAGAGTTCTGCCCTATGTTTCTGTCTTCATAGAAGAACATACAGAAAATCTCCCAGAAATACGAGGCAACCAAGGGATTTGTGACCCTGAGGAACTAAAATAATTTAATATGAGTGAAGAGGTAGCACTTGTAAAACTAACTGGATTGAAGGTTGATAAATCCTTTGGACTGGATGAGTTACATCCCAGAGTACTGAAGGAGGTGGCTGTAGAGCTAGTGGCTGCATTGGTCGTTATCTTTCAAAATTTGAGAGATCCTCGAAAGGTTCATGCAGAGTTGGAAGTAGTAAATATGTAACCCCACTATTTAATGATGCGCGATGACGCCGGGCGTGCGTCCAGATGTCATTGCTCTGTCTCGCGATATTTCGTTTGGTGGGTGTGCGCCAGAGTCGGCTGCGCTACCATTGATAATTGAATAGCCTATTAAGGCCATTAACAAAGTAATTAATTTGAAGTTTACTCTGCCCGTCCTTACGGAGCAAAATGAGGTTTCCTAAAGCTTATATGAATTAAATAGAAACTTTTTCTGAAAAATAAAAACATGTCCCATCTCATGTGACAGAGTAACATGAGGGACGTGTTTCATTAAATTTTTATTGCATTTATTTATTTTTTTCAAAAGCGCTTTAATTGCCCTGACGCAGCTCTGTGCATCAAGGAGATTGAAGTGCTTTTTCACACATGTGTGAAAGAGCACTAGATCCTACTGTCTCTCCCTCACCTGCCCGCACAGGTAGCGCTACCACTCACATCTTATGTTGAGTGGGCCTTAATTGGCCCGCCTGTGTAAAATGGCGATGCGGAAATGATCATGGGCAGCGGGCGGCTCTGCGACTGCCCCTGCCCATTTCCGTCGCGCCCGTCCGACACAGGAAAAACTCAAACCTTAGAAAATAATGGTAAAATTGGGTAGAGTCAATGTGGTTTATGAAAGGGAAATCATATTTGCCAAATCTGGTCGAGTTTTTTGAGGATATTACATGCAGCATAGATAGAGGAGAACTAGTGGATGTGGTGTATTCGGATTTTCAGAAGGCTTTTCATAAGATCCCACACAGGAAGTTAGTAAACAAAATTGGAGCATATTGGGTTGGCGGTAATATACTAGTATGGTTTGATAATTGGTTAACAGACTGAAAACAGAGAGTAGGAATAAACAGGTCATTTTCAAGATGGCAGGGTATTGCTAGCCACAGTAAGGATCAGTGCTAGGACCATAGATGTTCACAATCTATAAGTGATTTTTATGTGGGTACCAATTGTAATATTTACAGAATTTGCTGATGACACAAAACTATGTGGGAACATAAGTTGTGAGGAGGCTTCAAGGGGACTTGGACAGGCTAAGTGAATCGACAAGAACAGGGCAGATGAAATATAATGTGAATAAGTGTGAAGTTGTCCACTTTGATCGGAAAAATAGAAAAACAGCATATTTCTTAAATGGTGAGAGGTTGGGAAGTATTGATGTTCAAAAGGACCTATGTGTCCTTCAACTCCTCTCACTTCCTCCAAATAAAAGGTGTGGCTATGGGTACCCGCATGGGCCCCAGCTATGCCTGTCTCTTTATGGGGTATGTGGAACATTCCTTGTTGCAGTCCTACTCCGGCCCCCTTCCACAACTCTTTCTCCGGTACATCGATGTTTATTTCGGTGCTGCTTCATGCTCTCGTCAGGACTTGGAAAAATTTATTAATTTTGCTTCCAATCTCCACCCCTCCATCATTTTCACGTGGTCCATCTCTGACACTTCCCTTCCCTTCCTTGACCTCTCTGTCTCAATCTCTGGTGATAGACTGTCCACCAATATCCATTACAAACCCACCGACACCCACAGCTATCTCGACTACAGCTCCTCACACCCCACTTCCTGTAAGGACTCCATCCCATTCTCTCAGTTCCTTCGCCTCCGTCGCATCTGTTCCGATGATGCTACATTCAAAAACAGTTCCTCTGACATGTCCTCCTTCTTCCTTAACCGAGGTTTTCCACCCACGGTCGTTGACAGGGCCCTCAACCGTGTCCGGCCCATCTCCCGCGCATCCGCCCTCACTCCTTCTCCTCCCTCCCAGAAACATGATAGGGTCCCCCTTGTCCTCACTTATCACCCCACCAGCCTCCGCATTCAAAGGATCATCCTCCGCCATTTCCGCCAACTCCAGCATGATGCCACTACCAAACACATCTTCCCTTCACCCCCCTTATCGGCATTCCGTAGGGATCGCTCCCTCCGGGACACCCTGGTCCACTCCTCCATCACCCCCTACTCCTCAACCCCCTCCTATGGCACAACCCCTTGCCCACGCAAAAGATGCAACACCTGCCCCTTCACTTCCTCTCTCCTCACCGTCCAAGGACCCAAACACTCCTTTCAAGTGAAGCAGCATTTCACTTGCATTTCCCCCAACTTAGTCTACTGCATTCGTTGCTCCCAATGTGGTCTCCTCTACATTGGAGAGACCAAACGTAAACTGGGCGACCGCTTTGCAGAACACCTGCGGTCTGTCCGCAAGAATGACCCAAACCTCCCTGTCGCTTGCCATTTTAACACTCCACCCTGCTCTCTTGCCCACATGTCTGTCCTTGGCTTGCTGCATTGTTCCAGTGAAGCCCAACGCAAACTGGAGGAACAACACCTCATCTTCCGACTAGGGACTTTACAGCCTTCCGGACTGAATATTGAATTCAACAACTTTAGGTCGTGAGTCCCCTCCCCCATCCTCACCCCCTTTCTGTTTCCCCCTTCTCTTTTTTTTTCCCAATAAATTATAAAGATTTTCCTTTTCCCACCTATTTCCATTATATAAAATAAAAAAAAAAAAACCCACTAGAGCTATACCTTGAGTGCCCTACCATCCATTCTTAATTAGCACATTCGTTTAGATAATATCACCAACTTTATCTTTAACACCTATGTGTTCTATTGTACTATTGTTGTTGACATCTTTTGATATTCTGCTTCTATCACTGCTTGTTTGTCGCTACAACCACACCAACCCCCTCCACCTCTCTGTCTCTCTATCTCTCCGCCCCCCACACACACACCTTAAACCAGCTTATATTTCAGCTCTTTCCTGGACTCGAACTCAAGTTCTGTCGAAGGGTCATGAGGACTCGAAACGTCAACTCTTTTCTTCTCCGCCGATGCTGCCAGACCTGCTGAGTTTTTCCAGGTAATTCTGTTTTTGTTTTGGATTTCCAGCATCCGCAGTTTTTTTGTTTTTATCTATGTGTCCTTATTTATGAGTCACTAAACCTGCCTGCCGCAGATGAATCTGCCCATGGCAGTATCAGTAGGAGTACCCACCGCACAATTGTGGAGATGAAGTCCTGCCTTCACATTGAGGATATCCTCCATCATGTTGTGTGACACCACCACTGAGCTAATTGGGATAGATTTCAATCAGATCTAGCCACTCAAGACTGGGCAACCATGAGACACCGTGGGCCATCAGCAGCAGCAGAATTGTACTCAAACATAATCTGTAATCTCGTAGCCTAGCACATACCCCACTCTTCCATTAACATCAAGCCAGGGGATCAACCCTGGTCAAAGGAGAGTGCAGGAGGGCATGCCAGGAGCAGCACCAGGCACACCTGAAAACAAAAGGAGGTCAACCTGGTGAAGCTATAACACAGGACAACTTGCGTGCCAAACAGCAAAATCAGCAAGTGATAGAGCTAAGCGATCCCATTACCAAAGGATCAGATCTAAGCTCTGCAGTCCTGCCACATTCACTTGTGAATGGTGGTGGACAATTAAACAATTCAGTAGAGCAGGGGGCTCCACAAATATCTCCATCCTCAATGATGGGAGAGCCCAGCACATCAGTGCAAAAGATAAAGCCGAAGCACATGCTACAATCTTCAGTCAGAAGTGCCATGTGGATGATCCTCAGCGGCCTCCTCCGGAGGTCCCCAGCATCACAGATGCTAGTCTCCAGTCAATTCGATTCACTCCACGTGATGTCAAGAAATAGCTGAAGGCACTGGATACTGCAAAGGCTATGGGCCCTGACAAAATTCCAGCAATAGTACTGAAGACTTGTGCTCCAGGTGTTGCTGTGCCCCTAGCCAAGCTATTCCAGTACAGCTACAACACTGGCATCTACCCGGCTGTGTGGAAAATTGTCAATTATGACCTGTATACAGAAAGCAGGAAAAATCCAACTTGGCTAATTACCGCCCCATCAGTCTACTTTCGATCATCAGTAAAGTAATGGAAGGGATCATCAATAGTGCTATCAAGCAGCACTTACGTAGCAATAATCTGCTCACTGATGCCCAAGGCCACTCAGCTGCTGACCTTATTACAGCCTTGGTTCAAACATGCACAAAAAGAGCTGAACTTCCGAGGTGAGGTGAGAGTGACTACCTTTGACATCAAGGCCACATTTGACCGAGCGTGGCATCAAGAAACCCTAGCAAAACTGGAGTCAATGGGAATCCGGAGGAAAACTTTCCGCAGGTTGGAGTCATACCTAGCACAAAGGAAGACGGTTGTGGTTGTTGGAGGTCAGTCATCTCTGCTCCAGGATATCACTGCAGGAGTTCCTCAAGGTAGTGTCCTCGGCCCAACCATCTTCAGCTGCTTCATCAATGACCTTCCTTCCATCATAAGGTCAGAAGTGGGGATGTTCGCTGATGATTGCACAATGTTCAGCACCATTCACGACTCCTCAGATACTGAAGCAGTCCATATCCCCATCTATCTGCTGCCCTTGTCCTTCTAGATGGTAGTGGTTGGGGGTTTGGAAGGTGCTGTCTAAGGAGCCTTGGTGAATCTCTGCAGTGTGTCTTGTAGATGGTACTTACTGCTGCTACTGCGCCTTGATGGTGGAATCAATATCCAGGCTTGGGCTGACATGTGGCAAGTAACATTCATTCTTCACAGGTGTCGGACAGTGATCATCCCCAACAAGAGAGAATCCAACCATCGCCCCTTGATGTTCAATGGCATTACCATCACTGAATTCCCCACTATCAACATCCTGGGTGTTAGCATTGACAGAAACTGAACTGGACTAGCCATATAAATATTATGGCTACAAGAGAAAGTCAGAAAAGAGGAATCCTGTGGTGAGTAACTCACCCCCTGACTCCCAAAAGCCTGTCCAACATCTACAAGGCACAAGTCAGGAGTATGATGGAATACTCCGCACTTACCTGGATGAGTGCAGCTCCCTCAACACTCAAGAAGCTTGACACTATCCAGGACAAAGCAGCCCACTTGATTGGCACCACATCCACAAACATTCACTCCCTTCACCACTGATGCACCATAGCAGCAGTGTGTACCATATACAAGATGCACTGCAGGAATTCACCAAGGCTCCTTAGACCGTACCTTCCAAACCCACGACCGCTACATCTAGAAGGACAAGGGCAGCATGTAGATGGGAACACCGCCACCTGGAAGTTCACCTCCAAGGCACTCGCCATCCTGACTTGGAAATATATTACTGCTCCTTCAGTGTCACTGGGTCAAAATCCTGGAACTCTCTTCCTAGCAGCACTGCGATGCACTTGCACCACATGGACTGCAGCGGTTCAAAGAGACAGCTCACCACCACCTTCTCAAGGGCAAATAGGGATCGGCAATAAATGCTGGCCCAGCCAGCGAAGCCCACATCCTGTGAATGAATAAAAATAAAGGCTAGCATGCAGGTGCAGCAATTAAGAATGAATTCAAATGGTATGTTGGCCTTCATCGCAAGGAAACTTGTGTACAGAAGTTAAGATGTCTTGCCGCAATTGTATAGAGCCTTGATGAGACCGCAACTGGAGTATTGTATACAGTTTTGGTCTCCTTATATCAGGAAGGATATGCTTGCCATCGAGGGATTGCAATAGAGGTTCAGCAGACCAATCCCTGGGATGGTGGTATTATCTCATGAGGAGAGATCAAGGAAACTGGGCCTGTATTCTCTAGAGTTTCGAAGAATGAGAGGATATCTTGTTGAGACTTAAAATATTCTTACAGGATGTGACAGGTCGATGGGCGTTTCTCCTGATTGGTGAGCCTAGAACCAGGGAACATAGTCTCAGAATAAGGCGTAGGCCACTTAATACTGGCACGGGGGTGAATGTTTGTAATTCTCTACCCCAGAGGGCTGTGGAAGCTCAATCATTGAGCATGTTCAATAGATTTCTGGAGACTAATGACATCAAGGGATATGGAGATATCGTGGGAAAGTGATGTTGAGGTACATGATCAACCATGATCTAATTAAATGGCTGAGCAAGTTCGATGGGCAGAGTAGTTCGCGCCTGTTTCTGTTCCTGTTCCTAAGACCGAGTGGAGGGCTTACAGAGCTTGCACTTAACATTCAGCATCAACCCTGCTTCCTGCAAACATTTCAAGACAGCCACAAGTCTACTGTTGTGTTCCTCAACAGTTGTACTATGGATTAGGCCATCATCCATTTGGCAATGACTCCTTTCAGGTCCTGTAAGATGGCCGACATTGTGTGCTGAAAATTCTCTGGTGTCAAGGATATGCTGAAGGGCAAGTGATTGAAGCAGAATCTGCCAAATGGGCTGATAAAAGTTGTCAGCAGCTTAGATTTCTCATCTAATGGAACCTGGCAGAAGCCGCTGATGGTATCAAGTTTCGAGAGCACATGGTCTTGGAGAGTTTGGTTAAGCTGTCATCCACCAAGGGCATTTGGTGGATTTCCCTCGCCACTGCCTTGTTAAGTTGTGTCTGATTGACACATACAAATGCACCCGTTTGGCTTCAGAACTCCCCGCTTGGTCATCTCATCAAGTTACTGTTTTACTTGCTTCATAAGTGGATGTGGTATTTTCCGTTGTGTAAACAAGCACACAATTTTGGCATAGTTTCTCAGTGTTATGCCGTATGCCTTCTTCAGTCTTCCCAGCCCAGTGAAAAGTTTTTAAAATTGGAATCAGATCCTTGTTGGTTAATATCGTTGAGTTTTTTGGATGAGGTTGAGGTCAAAACAAGCTTTCCTGCTCAGGAGAGAAAATTCTTAGTTGTGGAGCATATTTAAGTCTCTCATATTTGCTTTTATATTGAACCATTGCTTGAAATGTACCGTTTGACCTGGAGCTTGATACCTCCTTACAACTGTGTTAGGTTGTCAAACCAGGCTTTCCTGTTCAGGAGAGGAAATTCTTAGTTGTGGTGAATATTTAAAGTCTCCCATATTTGTTTTTATATTGGACCATTGCTTGAAATGTACCTTTGACTTGGAGCTTGATACCTCTATTTCTGTGTTGTAGGTGGATTCAGACATTTTTTCACTATTCATGGTTACTTATCCTTCAGGAATCTTACACTGGCTCCTGTGTCTAATTTGAAATTCGTGAGGTCACCATTTGCAGATATGTCAGAATTCCAAAATGTGAACCTGGGATTGTTGATTTCTCCCAAGAAGCATTGTTGGACTTCTTCTTGGTGTGTCTATCTCATGGGCTCGTTTGAGATCCTCCACATGTCTCGAGGTTTTGAACTTACACATTTTTTCAAAGTGTCCCAGGCAGTTGCAGTGAAAGCACTGCATGGTTGTTGCTGGACACTATTTGTGTATGTGAGGTCTTTTGACACCACAGCGTGACATGGTCTGCCACCCTCTTGTGTTTTGCTTGGCAATTGCTTTCCTTGCCCTGGAGTCTATTTGCACTTTTGTTGCTTTGTGAGCTGGACTGTTGGGATTGGTCTGTACCAAGATTTGACTTAACCACTTCAATTTGATCAGTTTTGCTGGTGGACTTTTGATTGTCTAATATTTTGGATTGCTTTTTCCAAAGTCAGAACTTCTTTAGATTTGAGTACATCCAAAGGAGTATCATCATCTACTCGCACTCTCATTTGGTTTCTCATGAGCTCCGACTTAAGGTCACCATAGTTCCAGCCTTCAGCCGCTCTGTATAACTCATTTATGAAAGGACTATGGGTTCCCCGGACTGTTATCAGAAGGTTCATTTATTCATTGTCTGGCAATTATGTTGTTGGCTATTGGATGTTTGTGCTTGCTGTTTATGTTATATATTAATGATTTGGACGTGAATGTGGGGGGCACGATTGGGAAATTTGCAGATGAAACGAAGATTGGCCGAGTAGTATATAGTGTAGAGGATAGCCATAATCTCCAAAATGATATAGATGGGTTGGTGGAGTGGGTGGTAAAGTGGCAGATGGATTTTAACATAGAAAAGTGTGAGGTCATACATTTAGGGAGGTCAAACAGTTACAGGGATTACAAAATAAATGGGAATATACTAAGAGGGGTAGATGAAGTGAGAGATCTTGGCATACAAGTACACAGGTCCCTGAAGGCAGCAGTTCAAGTAGACAAGGTTGTAAAGGTGGCATATGGAATGCTCTCCTTCACTGGCAGAGGTATAGAATATAAAAGTAAGGATATAATGTTGGAATTGTATAAAACACTGGTGGGGCCACAACTGGAGTATTGTGTGCAATTCTGGTCACCACATTACAGGAAGAACATAATAGCTCTGGAGAGAGTGCAGAGGAGGTACAAGAATGTTGCCAAGGTTAGAAAAGTGTAGCTACAAGGAGAGATTGAATAGGTTGGGGTTATTTTCCTTCAAACAAAGAAGGCTGAGAGGTGACTTAATTGAGGTGTACAAAATTATGACGGGAATAGATAGAGTGGACAGGATAAAATTGTTTCCCTTGATGGAGAATTCTAGAAATAGGGGACATAGATTCAAGATAAGTGGCAGAAGGTGTAGGGAGGACATGAGGAAGAACTTTTTTATGCAGAGTGTGGTGAGTGTCTGGAATTCGCTGCCCAAGTTGGTGGTAGAGGCAGAAACTTCAAACTCTTAAAAAGTAGCTGGATCTGCACCTTAAATGCTGTAAGCTGCAAGGCTATGGGCTGGGTGCAGGAAGGTGGGATTAGAAAGGGCACCTGGGTGTTCTCGGGCTAACATGGACAAGATGGGCCGAATGGCCTCCTTCTGTGCTGTAACTTTTTTATAGTTCTATGGTTCTGCTGAATGTAATAGTGTATTCACTTGTTCAGCTTCTATTTTCTTATTCAAGCCTCACACTAGCATATATCTTAAAAATCTTCTTCTCACAGAGACATAGAGTCAGAGAGGTCCACAGCACAAAAAAAGGCCCTTTGGTCCATCGAGTCTGCGCCAGTCAAACAAGTACCTAACTATTCTAATCCCATTTTCCTGCACTAGGCCCATAGCCTTGTATGACATGGCATCACAAGTGCACATCCAAATACTTCTTAAATGTTATGAGGGTTTCTGCCTCTACCGCCCTTGCAAGCAGTGAGTTCCAGGTTCCCACCACCCTCTGGGTGAAAAAATTCTTCCTCACATCCCCTCTAAACCTCCTGCTCCTTACCTGAAATCTGGCTATTGCTTCCTCCACCAAGAAGAAAAATTCCTTCCTGTCTACCCTATCTATGCCCCTCATAATTTAGTACACCTCAATCATGTCCCCCCTCAATCTCCTCTGCTCCAGGGAAAATAACCCCAGTCTATCCAATCTCTCCTCATAACTAAAACTCTCCAGCCCAGGCACCATCCTCTGCACTCTCTCAAGTGCAATCACATCCTTCCTTTAATGCGGATTCCAGAACTGCATGCAATATTCTAGCTGTGGCCTAACCAGCGTTTTGTACAGTATAATCTCCCTGCTCTTATATTCTATGCTTCAGCTAATAAAGGCAAGTATCCCATATACCTTCTTAACCATCTTATCTACCTTAAGGTCCTGCTACCTTAAGGGACCAGTGCTCATGCACACCAAGGTCCCTCCGATGCTCGGTACTTCCCAGGGTCCTACCATTCATTATGAATCCCCGTGCCTTGTTTGTCCTGCCCAAGTGCATCACCTCACACTTATGCGGATTAAATTCCATTTGCCACTGATCAGCCCATCTGACCAGCCCGTCTATATCCTCCTTTAATCTAAGGCTATTCTCCTCACTATTTACCACCCCACTGCCCTAAAATGAAGTTTTGTAAGACCTTCTACGTAATGGCTTAAAAACCTATCACATTATAACTATACCAGTTAATGTTGGGGAAGTTGAAATCCCCCACCATTACTACCCTATTATTTTCACACTTCTCTAAAATTTGCCTACTTATCTGCAGTTCTATTTCTCTCTGACTGTTTGGGGACCTATAGTACACTCCCAGCAATGGTGATTGCTCCTTTGTTGTTTTTCAGTTCTACCCATATACCCTTCATTTGAGGAGCCTTCTAAGGTATCATCCCCCATTACTGCTGTAATTGATTCATTGATCAATATTGCGATACCTCCTCTTTTACCTCCTTCCTTGTCTAGCCTGAAGACCCTTGTTTCTTGGAATAATGAGCTGCCAACCCTGCCCCTCTCTCAACCATGTCTCTGTGACAGCAATGACATTATACTTCCAAGTGTTAATTTGTGCCCTCAACTCATTTGCCTTATTCATCAGACTCCTTGCATTAAAATAAATACCATCCACCTTGCCAAGCTCCATTGTGCCTTAACTGGCCTTTAATTTCTATGCCTTCCATACCCACTTGTTCTCTCTGCTAATTTTGGCTGTGCATCTCCCCCTGCTGAGCCTCCTCTCAGGATCCCATCCCCCTGCCAAGTTAGTTTAAACTATCCCGAACAGCAGTAGCAAACCTCCCTGCAAGGATGTTGGTCCCATTCCTGTTCAGGTGCAAACCATCCACCTTTTACAGGCCCCAGCGTCCCAGAAATGGTCTCAATGTCCCAGAAACCTAAAGCTCTCCCTCCTGCAACATTTCGCCAGCCACACGGTCATCTGGACTAACCTCCTATTTCTATATTCACTTGCACGTGGCACAGGAATTAATCCAGAAATTACTGCCTTTGAGGTCCTGTTTTTTAATCTGTTTCCTAGCTCCCTAAATTCTGCTTGCAGGACCTCATCCCTCTTTCCAGCTATATCGTTGGTACCAATATGTACCATGATCTCTGCCTGTTTGCCCTCCCCCTTTTGAATGCCCTGCAGTCATTCAGTGACATCCTTGACACTGGCACCAGGAAGACAACATACCATCTTGGAGTCACATCTATGGCCGCAAAAATGCCTGCCTGTTTCCCTTACTATCGAGCCTCCTACCACGATTGCTCTTCCCCTCTATTTCCTCCCTCCCTGTGCAGCTGAGCCACTCACAGTGCCATGAGCGTGGCTGCATTCCCCAGATGAACCGTCACTCTCACCATTTTCCAACACAGAAAAACAGTTCTCGAGTTAGATGCACCCTGGGGATTTCCTGATTACCTGCCTGACACCTTTCTTCTGACTGATGGTAACTCATTTCCTCTCTGTCAGCACTTCCGTAAACTGTGGGGTGACCATCTCTAAAAACATGCTATACACGAAACTCTCTGACTCGCAGATGTACCTCAGTGCCTCCAGCTGCCGCTCAAGCTCCGAAACCCAGAGCTCAAGTAGCTGCAGCTGGTGGCACTTCCTAACACATGTGGTCGGTCAGAACGCATCTAGGACTTCCCACATGTTGCAGGCGGTACATAACACAGAACTGAGCTGCCCTGCCTCTAGTCGAAAGAGTAAAAACCATTACTTTAAGTTAAATGCAGTAAAAAAACATTGAATTATTTATGTACTTTAAATAAAAACTAGAACTCTTAACTTTCCTTAGCTTAATCAATTTTAAAATGGAAAAAAACTAGAGAAAAACACTTATCCACTACTCACCAATCAGCTTTCACACTTGTACTGAAGCTTCTTTGAAGCTTCCCCGCACTCACATTGGTTCTGATCTCACCGCCGCTCCCTCACACTGTCTTGTGATGTCACTCTTGTTATTTTCTACAAGAACTGACTGCAGGACACTCTTTCCAGACTGCTTCACTGCGATGCTGACTGCAGGACACTGTTCCCAGACTGCGCGCTGCCATTTGGCTTGTGTGACGTCCACCCAGAAGTACAGTGTGCTTGCTGTGCAGGCGGAGGAAGTCGGGAGAGTTGGCTCTTGCGTGCAAAAGAGTGCCGAAATTTCCCTGAGGCAAAGAGCTGCCTCAAGGAGATAAGCTTGATTTTTTAAAATTTTAATAAAGAAAAAAAAACATTGAGACATGTGCCCTCATGTGACAGTGTCACATGAGCTGGGATATGTCAATGAATTTTATTAAACATTTCTATTAAACTTTAAAACCCTTCGTGAAACCACATCCCAGCCGTGGATGAGGTTTCATGATAAATGCGAAGACCGCCTGGGCTCTTCGCCTGCCTGCCAACCTTGCAGTTGGACGGGTAACTCAGTTTATTAGTTTAATTGATATTTAAATGGCCCTAATAGGCCTTTGACAGTGTGGCAGGCCTGCAGCCAGCCCCGGTGCACGCCCGCTGAACTCAAGATCTGGATGATGCGCGATGACATCAGGACGCACACCTGACATCACCGCGCATCATTTTACGCATCAGCGAGCGGGCCTCACCCCCGCTTGCCGACCTGAAGATTCTGCCCCCACTTTTGTACCTGATCTGGCCCTTTCATCTGCCTTAAATAGTGGCAGTGTTGATTTACCATCCATGGCTGTTTTCAGCACAGGGTAGCATAGATTTAATTATTATTTTAAAATGGTGCCACAGTAATTTTATTTTCTTTCTTTGCTTGTCAAGATTTGGCTTGAGCCTTAGAAATTCATCAGAAAATCTTTTTAACAAATCATTTTGGCCAGCTTGTTGCTTTCCTGAGCTGGAGAATAGAATTGAAGCCAATTTTTTTTGCCCTGACTTCTGTTTAGATTCTTTTATCCGTTTGCACGCAGTCGCCATGTATTATTGCACCGACTCTGATCCAGGCTGCAGCATTCTTGAAGACTCGTTCATTAAAACAATCAATCTACTAGTATTGCCTGATTACTGTGCCAATTATAAAAGCTAATTTCAACCCTTTTTTTGGAGTTTGCTCGGTCTGGCTAGGTCCTTTGATTCTGCTTTTGATTGGGTCTCACTGCAGACCTCCAAGTGCGCTGGTAGAGTTCTTTTATGCTGCACAGTGGATCTTTCTTCTGCCCTTCAGCCTCCATGCCTGTATTCAAGCTTCTTGGGTGATTTCCAGCTATGTATTTGAGGTCTTCAAGTTAGGTACACTTTTTTCAGGTCAGGTTGCAATTTCTTTACTCTTTCATTCTTGGGGCTTTTGGGTCTTTCACCTGCTGCCACTATGTTGTAAGGTTGTATGTTGGTTGAACAATAACTGTTTATTAGTAACACATAACGATACACATATATACAGGATACAGCCCTAAATAGGTGCTAACTTCATTCTGACTTCTACCAGACTCACTATTCCAATGTGACTCCCTACATCATAATGTGGCAGTAGTTTCCTCAGTCCCACACTAACCCTTTCATTCCCAAAAACTCTAATACTGCACTCACCACTTACTTTTCCACCTAACTCTGTATCTCTGCAAACCTGGACATGATACACCTAGCACCTCACTAACTTATTAATATAGATTACCTCTAGCTGAGGCCCAAATGATCCCTATGATATTCCTCATCATTTCCAAATGATTTATGAATGAATATCTTACATTTATGGTCCTTAGTTTTGTATTCGCTGACAAGTTGAAGCATCTACTCAATACGTAACCTGTGAAACACCTTTCTAATTCTAAAGATCTCTATTGGTCATCTCGTCCTCTTTTCTTGAGCAACAGTCCCAGTCTGTCAATCATTCCTGCTTGGTAAAATCCAAGTAAATTTATTTTGAAGCTTTTTTGATGCCTGCCCGGGTTAGTTAAGAACACAAGCCTGCTGTCCTTTTAATTCCAGGTGGATTTTAGGTGGGTGGGTAGCGGTGTAAATTGGAAGATCATCTGTTTCGGTAGATATTAGGCATGGGCTATTTCAATTTTAGGATCTCATTTAAATCATCCCTGCTCCTCCTGATCTCACAAGAATGTTTAAAAAAAAAAGTCTCCTCATTTGCCTGTTCTGACCCCAATCCTTTTCCCTGCTGGCCTTTCCCAAAAAGATGACCACTGCAGCTTCCTGCTCAAGTCATGAAGTAAAATTGCAGTCAGGTTTTGATGTGCATGTGCAAACTAAAGGCCCAGCTGGCATTGGACAGGTGCATTTGCATCCTACTCTTGCCAGCTCCAGGGCAGGTAAGTATCCTGGGCAATACTAACGGCTCATATTTCAAGTTTTCACTGTCAGGTAGAGTAAAAGTCATTGGAGAGACCAAACGTAAACTGGGCGACCACTATGCAGAACACCTGCGGTCTGTCCGCAAGAATGACCCAAACCTCCCTGTCGCTTGCCATTTTAACACTCCACCCTGCTCTCTTGCCCATATGTCTGTCCTTGGCTTGCTGCATTGTTCCAGTGAAGCCCAATGCAAACTGGAGGAACAACACCTCATCTTCCGACTAGGCATTTTACAGCCTTCCGGACTGAATATTGAATTCAACAACTTTAGCTCTTGAGCTCACTCCTCCATCCCCACCCCCTTTCTGTTTCCCCCTTCCTTTTGTTTTTTCCAATAAATTATATAGATTTTTCTTTTCCCACTTATTTACATTATTTTTAAATATTTTTAAATCTTTTATGCTCCCTGCTCCCCCCACCCCAACTAGAGCTATACCTTGAGTGCCCTACCATCCATTCTTAATTAGCACATTCGTTTAGATAATATCACCAACTTTAACACCTATGTGTTCTTTTGTTCTGTTGTTTGTGACATCTTTTGATGATCTGCTTCTATCACTGCTTGTTTGTCCCTACAATCACACCAACCCCCTCCACTTCTCTCTCTCTCCCCCCACCCAAACCACCCCCCCCCCACACACACACCTTAAACCAGTTTATATTTCACCCCTTTCTTGGATTCACTCAAGTTCTGTCGAAGGGTCATGAGGACTCGAAACGTCAACTCTTTTCTTCTCCGCTGATGCTGCCAGACCTGCTGAGATTTTCCAGGTAATTCTGTTTTTGTTTTGGATTTCCAGCATCTGCAGTTTTTTTTTAGTTTTTTTTTTGTTTTTATTAGAGTAAAAGTCACCCTGATTTGCATAAGTAGAGGCCTGGACATAGATAGCTTGTCTATTGCTAACTAAATAATGATACAGGATGCTCGGGATTCAATAATAGAAACAAAAGCAAGGAAATGGGATGAAAGGCATGAGCATTTCTGAGGTGTTTTTGAGATTCTTATAAATATATGATAGAACTGGATTTTTTGGTGGAAGTTATTCCTGAGTCTAAATAAATGTAAGGATAGACCTTAAAGTGCAACGGACAGTCAAAAGTATCCAGAAGACTGAAAATAAGTTGACATCAAAATATGGTTATTTGGAAGTGGGTTACATTTACATGTTCATCTATTGAGATGGAACTTTTTATAAACATCCATTTCTTAACAAAGCTATTTTTTCAGCATGGTAAATTTAATTGGATTGAAAGTTATTACAAAAATGTATTGCACCTTTCAGTTACTTGTGTATATATATATATCTGAATATTTTAAATTTAATTTTTATACAGTTCTGCAAGCAACACTTTTAATACATGATCCAGAGACTGGGAAACTGTACTCAAATTTTGATCATAGAATCCTTGAGATTCTTCGTGAGGCTAAATGTATGTTAAAGATGGATTTGGAGGTGCCAGAGTCGGCCAGACGTCTGCTAAAAACTGAGAATATGTTGAAAGCTAACTCCAGTAATTTGGAGGTAGGTTGTATTTACATGCTCAAGAGATTTGATGCAGGATGTACTATGCAATTTCTGCTTATATTGTAAATACAGTCCTAGAACATAATACCATTGCTCCCCACTCCCCACCTCCTCAGTTGTCTTTCCAATTCTGGTTAAATACTGGGGCCTAGAACTTTTAGGCCTTAATTTTAAAGCCCCATTCTCCCTGATGGCCAATTGTTAATCTTCCCCCTGGTTACTTGTAGGTTGCTCGATGTTTGGAGGGCCACCTTTAGTTCCTTACCACTCCATTGTTTTCCGTGTTCTCTACTGCAATGAGTGAAATAACTGATCCATGAGTGAATGTAAAGTGTTCACCTGATGGGTGGTGAGAGTGGCTATGAGGGAGCAGCATGAAATTGCATTAGAACTGGGGTGAGCAGGAGTGATAAATTGACAGATGGGGATGTAACGATGAGCTTGGAAAAAAGGATATGTGAGCTTCCAGGTAAGTGGGTACGAGGATGGATACAATAGAGTAGGCTTAAGTAGGCAGAGTGAGGAGTTGCAACTTACCTTTCCTAACTGGCCTAGGTTGCTAAAGCACTTCTTGCACTGAATCCAGGAATGTGCCGCTACACTCTGCTATTGAGCTCCTGTGCCATCTCCAGCCACATTTTTATGGTGACACCAGCAGGTTGTGACAGTTTCAACTCTTACTTCTTTCGGTAACCTAGAATGCATCCTATCTGGACTGAGTGACTTTTCAACTTTGAGGGATGCCAGCTTTTTAAGTAGGTCCTCTTTTTATTTCTATCCTACTATCGCTAATGTCTTCTTGATTGCAACATTAAAAACATTCTCTTCTCTAGTGAAGATTAATGCACAATACTCGTTTAATACCTAAGCTGTTTCTTTGCCTCCACAAGAACATAGAAACATGAGCACATCAGAAACGGGAGCAGAAGTAGGTCATTTGGCTCCTTAAGCCTGCTTTGCCATTTAACTAGATATGGCTGATTAATCACAGAATCTTAATGGCATAGAAGAAGGCCATTTGGCCCATCGTGTCTGCACCGGCTCTCCATTGAGCATTATGACCTACTGCCATTGCCCTGTCTTTTCCCCATACCCCTACACCTTGTTTCTATTCAAATAATCATCTAATGCCCTCTTCAATGCCTCTATTGAACCTGCTTCCACCACACTTCCAGGCAGTGCACTCCAGACCCTAACCACTCGTTGTGTGAAAAAGTTTTTTCTTACATCACGTTTGTTTCTTTTGTAAATCACTTTAAATCTGTGCCCTCTCGTTCTTGATCCATTTACGAGTAGGAACAGCTTCTCCCTATCTACTCTGTCCAGCCGCTTCATGATTCTGAATGCCTCTATAAAATCTCCTCTCAGCCTTCTCCTTTCCAAAGAAAATCGTCCCAACTTCTCCAATCTATCCTCATAGCTGAAGTTTCTCAACCCTGGAACCAAGCTTGTAAACCTCTTCTGCACTCTTTCCAATGTGATCATATCCTTCCTATAATATGGTGCCCAAAACTGTACACAATATTCCAGCTGAGGTATAATGAGGGTCTTATATAAATTCAGCATAACCTCCCTGCTCTTGAACTCAATGCCCCTATTAATAAAGCCCAGGATACTATATGCTTTATTAACTGCTCTCTCCACTTGACCTGCCACCTTCAATGATCTATGCACATATACATCCATGTCGTTCTGCTCCTGGACCCCCTTCAAAATTCCACCCCTTATTTTGTATTTTCTGTCCATGTTCTTTCTACCAAAATGCATCACCTCACACTTCTCCACATTGAACTTCATCTACCACCTATCTGTCCACTCCACCAACTTGTCTATGTCCTCTTGAAATTCCACACCGTCCTTAGTTCACAACATTCCCAAGCTTTGTATCATCCGCAAACTTTGAAATTGTCCCCTGCACACCAAGATCTAGATCATTAATATATATCAGGAAAAGCAAGGGTCCCAATACCGACCCCTGGGGAACTCCACTGCAAACCTTCCTCCAGCCCGAAAAACTTCCATTGACCATTAATTTCTGCTTCCTATTTTTCAGCCAATTTTGTATTCATGTTGCTACTGTCCCTTTTATTCAATGAGCAAGAACTTTTCTCACAAATCGGTTGTGTGGCACTGTGTCAAATGTCTTTTCAAAGTTCATGGACACCACATCAGCAGCATTACCCCCATCGACCTTTTCTGTTACCTCTTCAAAAAATTCCAGCAAGCTAGTTAAACACGATTTCCCCTTTAGAAATCCATGCTGGCTCTTCCTTATTAGCCCATATTTTTTCATGTAACTACTAATTCTATCCCGAATAATTGTTCCTAGAATCTTGCCCACCACTGAAGTTAAACTGACTGGTCTATAAATGCTGGGCTTATCCTTACAAGCTTTTCTGAATAAGGGCGTAATGATTGCAATTCTCCAGTCCTCTGGCATTTCCCCTGAGTCTAGGGAAGACAAAGATTATGGGCAGTGCTCCTGCAATTTCTTTCTACTTTCACTTCCTTCAATATCCTTGGATGCATCTCATCTGGCCTCGGTGCCTTGTCAACTTTAAGTACCGACAGTCTATTCAACACTTCCTCTTTATCAATTTTGAACCTTCTAGTGACAGAGTTTCCTCATCTGTCACCATGGCCTGGGTAGCATCTGACTCCTTGGTAAAGACAGATGCAAAGTATTCATTTAATACCTCAGCCATGGCCCCTTCATCCATGTGTAAATTCCCTTTTAGGTCCCTAATCAGCCCCACTCCGTTTGTCTCCTTTTTACTATTTATTATGCCTATAGAAGACTTTGGAATTCCCCTTCATGTTGGCTGCCAGTCTTTTCTCACAATCCCTCTTCACTTCTCTAATATGCTTTTTCACCTTCCCTCTGAACCTTCTATATTCCTCTTGGTTCTCAATTGTATTTTCTACCTGACACCTGTCATAAATGCACTTTTTCCTCTTTATCTTAATTTCAGCCTCCTTTATTTGCACTACCTTTCCCTTTTGATGGAATATAATTTGACTGTGCCCGAACCAATTTTTTTTTGAAAGTAGCTCATTGTTGAGCTACAGTTTTTCCTGCCAATCTTTCATTCCAGTTTATCTGACCCAGCTCCGTCCTTGCCCCGTCAAAGGTGGCTCTTGTCCAGCTAATTATTTTTACTCTGGATAGCCTATTGTCTCTTCCTATGATTATCTTAAAACATACAATACAATGATCACTGTCTCCTAAATGTTACCCCATTGATACTTGATCTAATTGGCCCGCCTCATTTCCAAGAACCAGGTCTAACAGTGCATTTTTTCTTGTTGGATAGGACACATACTGCTGCAGAAAATTCTCTTGAACACAATCTAGTAATTTTTGCCCTGCTCTGCCTTTTACACTACCATTGCCCCAGTCTACATTCAGGTAATTAAAGTCCCTCATTATAACTACTCTATAATGCCTGCATCTCTCTGTAATTTCCCTGCAGATTTGTTCTTCTACGTCCATCTCAATATTTGGCAGTCTATAGACTACACCGAGCAATGTAATTGCACCCTTATTGTTCCTTAACTCTAGCCAAATTGATTCTGTCCTTGAACCCTCTGGGACATGCTCTTTCTCCAGAACTGCAATGCTCTTCTTAACCAATACCACCACCCCTCCTCCTTTCCTATCTCTGAACAACTTGTGCTTGGGAATATTTAACATCCAGTTCTGTCCTTCTTTGAGCTATGTCTCTGTTATCGCCACAACATCATATTTCCACGTGGCAATCTGCACCTGTAACTTCCCAATCTTATTTACTATACACTGTGCATTCAAATGCATGCATAGTAACCCTGATTTAGATTTTGTTACTTTCTTCCTTACTCCGACTTTACCTATTAACTTACTACTCTCTATGCTAGTGCTATCTGCCCCTCCCTGTATTTTGTGCACCCTGGTATTCCTCTCTAATATTTTTTCTTGGTTCCCACAACCCTGCCGAGTTTGTTTAAAGCCCGCCCAACAGCACTAGCAAAAGGCCCCGTAAGGAACCCATTCCCAGCTCTGTTCAAGTGCAACCCGTCCAGCTTATACAGGTGCCATCTCCCCCAGAGCCAGTCCCAGTGTCCCAGGAATCTAAGGCCCTCTCTCCTGCCCCATCTTTCCAGCCACGCATTCATCTTCCTTATCCTCCTATTTCTGTACTCACTGGCACGTGACAATGGGAGCAATCCGGAAATTATTACATTAGAGGTCCTGCTTGCTAATTTTCTACCTGGCTCTCTAAATACTGATTGCAGGACCACATCCCCCCTTCCTACCTAAGTCATTGGTCAGAATGTGGACCACGATCTCTGGCTGATCACCTTCTCCCAGAAGAATGTCCTGCAGTCCCTCTATGACATCCTTGACCCTGGCACCAGGGATGCAACATACCATCCCTGAAGTCACATCTATGCCAACAGAAATGCCTGTCTGTTCCTCTAACCAATGGATCCCCATATCACTATAGCTTTTCCTTTCTATTTCCTTCCCTCCTGTAAGCCGAGCCGCTCGTGGTGCCACAAACTTGGCTCCGACTGCACACCTCTGAGGAATCAGCGCCCTCACAAGCTTACAAAATGGTAAACCGATTTGTGAGTGGGACCCCAGGGGACTCCTGCACTGCCCGCCTACGTCTCTTGGACTCCTGGTGATCTCCTACCTCAACTCCATTTTTCCGCGTTAACCCCATATCCCTTGATGTCCTTTATACCCTCTGTCTTGAATATACTCAAGACTGAGCTTCCACAGCTCTCTGGGGGTAGTGAATTCCAAAGATTTATCACTCTGCGTGAAGAAATTCTCAGTACTAAATAGCCTACCCCTTATTCTGAGATTGTATCCCCTGGTTCTAGACACCCAGCCAGGGGAAACATCCTTCTTGCATCCCTTCTCTTGAGCCCAGTAAGAATTTTGTAAGTTTCAGTGACGCCACCTATCGTTCTTCTGAACCCTAGAGAATACAGGCCCAGTCTCCTCAATCTCTCCTCATAGGACAATCCTGCCAACCCAGGAATCGGTCTGGTGAACTTTCAATGCACTCCCTCTATGGCAAGTATATTCTTCCTTAGGTAAGGAGACCAAAACTGTACACAATACTCCAAATGCGATTTCACCAAGGCTCTATACAATTGCAACAAAATTTCTTTCCTCCTGTACTCAAACCTGCTTGCAATAAAGACCAAATACCATTTGGATAAAAACAAAATACTGTGGATGCTAGAAATCTGAAACAAAAACAGAAAATGCTGGAAAAATTCAGCAGGTCTAACAGCATCTGTGGAGAGAAAACAGGGTTAACGTTTTGAGCTCGTATGACTCTTCTTCAGAGCTAAAGAGAAGTAAAAATGTGATGACATTTATGCTGTTTAAGGGGGGGTGGAGCAGGTGAAGCTGGATAGAGGGCCAGCGATAGGCAAGGGCAAAGGAGAGTTTGACAAAGATGTCATGAACAAAAGAACAAAGGGGTGTTAATGGTAGTGGTATTGGCTAAAGGAGGTGCTGGTGGTGGCATTAAGGTACGAAAGCACCCATAGGGAGGAGGATCAGCTATCCACCCAGGTGACTCCGAGAGTTCTCGGCCCATCCGAATCCCCTCTGTGATCTCTGCAGCTCCAGCTCCACAGGCAGGGGAGGGTGCCACTGCCACAACAGGACCCAGGAAGCAGGCGGGGGCCCTCCAGGTCTCAACCCTCTATAGGACACTCATCAAGGTCATCACAGACGGGATGCAGCAGTATGCAGGCTGCCTCCACCTCCGCTGTGGATGTCAGGGGAGCACCAAGATGTAGTAGCAGGGTTAGGAAGGTAAAAACTGAGATGTAGTTGCACAGCCTGGGCACAGGTGTTAATCATTTGTATATAATGTTCACTATTGTAAATAAACTCCCAATAATATCTCCTTGCCTATGGCTCCTTGTTCTGATGTGCAGTGTTTGTGTCACTCAGATGTGAAATCTTGGCTCTTGCACAAGATAAAGGCAGGTGTCTCAGTCCAGGGCTTTTTCCCTGTGCTTTGTGCAACCTTCCCAGCACACTGATGGTACACCTTCAAAGTCACTGTTTACATCAGTCATGCCTGCACCTTGATAGTACTTTTCATTGTTGCCAGAATTTCCTGGGCCAGTGGCACAGAGTTCTGTCATTTTCTCTGTATGCTCTTAGCATCTTTGAGGTGTGCCTGGCCGCTCTCATCTCATCAGCATCTGTGTCTGGTGACAGTGTGGTTCTGAGGGGTTCATCTCATGAAGGATGTCATAGGATTAGGAAAAGTTGAAGTTTCCCAGCTGCATCTCCAGTATATGACCCTGTCCACAGATTGCAAGCGAGCTACCATCAGCCAGACAAGAGTCAGACATTTACATAAGCTATGTGAGGATCTAAGGTGTATCAGCAGTGCAAGTCATCATCATCCTCCTGGAATGTAGTGAGTATGGGCTTCTGCTGTATCTCCATTACAGGAGCCTTATCACAGAGGGTATGTGCGCTGCCATTCACCAGACAGGAGTCAAACTTTCACAGAGGCAATGTGAGGATCTATGGAGTCTCCTCACTGCATGTTATCATCATCCTCCATGAATCTAGCAGCTATGAGGGCCTCCCGAGTGTGCCTGCCTCATCTGGCCAGAGTGATGGCCTCATCACCATCATTCTTGCCTTTGAGGACCTGCTCACCCTCACTGCCGTCGACATCCTCCTCATCGGAGAAGACCTGCAGCTCCTCCATCTCCTCCTCAACCAGCTCCTCCCACCAATGCAGCACCAGGTTGTGAAGGGCGCAGCAGGAAACGATGATGCGTGACACCCTCTTTGGACTGTACTGCAATGCTCCACCAGACCGGTCCAGGCACTGGTACCTCATTTTCAGCATCCCAATAGTTTGCTCCACCAAAGTGTGAGTTGCAGCATGAGTCTTTTTGTACCTTCTTTCTGCTGCACTCCGAGGCCACCACACAGGCATCATCCGTCATTTCCTCTGCAGGTGGCCCTTGTTCCCAAGGAGCCAACACTGCAGCCTCTGTGGACCCTGAAAGACGTCAGGGATCTGAGACCTACTGAGAAGGTAGGAGTCGTGGACGCTCCCTGGGATGCCTTTGTGACCATCGCACACCAGCTGAACATTCAGTGAGTGGATGCCCTTGTGGTTGATGTCATTGACTGCTTGGTGCCATGAAGCCCTGAGTGCATGTGAGTGCAGTTGATGGCACCATGCACCTGTGGGAAACCTGAAATCTGCGCAAGTCCTAGTGCTTTTGCTTCCTTGCCTTCCAGATTTCTGGGTGAAATGCACAAAATTGTGTGCCTTCGCGAATATGGTGTCTGTGACCCCCTGGATGCATTTGTGTGTGGAGGCTTGTGAGATCCCACAGATGTCACCTATAGAGCGCTGAAAGGAGTCACCGATGTACAAATTGAGCATTGCGGTCATTTTCATGGCCACTGGCATTGCATGCCCACCATGTCCCCCATGGCACCAAATCGCGTAGCAGGTGGCAGATGTGACCGATCAGTTCCCTGGACATGCACAGTCTTTGGTGACACTGGTTCTTGGTCATCTGCATGAATGACAAGTACCATCTGTAGACCCTGGATCTAGCAAGGCACTGACCAGTGATGGCTTGCTGTGGGTCTTAAGCAGCATGCACAGGAACCCCAGTCACCCCCTTCTTCTTGAGGATGCTGCTACTCCATCTGCCCAGTCAGGCGCCTCTGCTGCTCTCTTCTCCTTTGTCTCCACTTCCTGTAAGCCATGAGGCATACAGCTTGGTCACCAGGCTGCATGATCCTGATGTACTCCCCCTGCAGGATGAAAGAAAGATACATTAGGATGGGTGTACTAAGAATCTCGCTTGGTTAAGCCTGAAGGTTCCTTAATGCATGCCAGAGAGTGCTGGCCACCACTTGGATGACAAGAGTTTAGTGCGCTGCATGACTGCCTGAAATCCCACCCACCTCCGCCCCACTCCACGTAACCAATTGGCGGAAGCTTTGCCCACTTAACTGCATGCTGTGTTCTCAGTTCAGGTGCAGGCATTCTCCTAACCTGCACTTCAAGCCTGCACTTTAGCTTGAACCATCGGGGAGACTGATCCAAAATGAATGAAGACATTGCAAGGGGTTGTGAGCACTTCCACTAATGACTGGTCCATGGCCAGCTTTCGCAAGGAGATTGTACAACTTATCCAGTCGTCCAGTTGTTCCGCAGTCCACTAAAATGCGCATGATGTTGCAGCCTGTGCCCAAGGGGTGAAAAGTTCAGGAGCATTTGATGGCACTTTCATGCCTCTGCTTTGCCTGAATGGGCAGATAAGCTAGAGGCCCAAATCTAAAATTGCAAGGGCATTTGATTGCAGGAGTAAGAAAGTCTGCTGCAGTTGCATAGAGCCTTGGCAAGACCACACTTGGAGTATTGTGTGCAATTTTTCTATCTCCTACCCAAGGAAGAATGTACCAGCCATAGAGAAGTGCAATGAAAGTTTACCGGACTAACCCCTGAGATGGCAGGATTGTCCTATGAGGGACAATTGTCGAGACAGGGCCCGTATTCTCTAGGGTTAAGAATGAGAGGTGATTTCCTTGAAGGGTACAAAATTCTCATAAGACTCGATAGGGTAGAAACAGGAAGGATATCTCCACTGGTTTTGGGGGGTCTTGAACCAATGCCACAGTCTCAGAATAAGTGGTAGGCCATTTAGAACCATGGTGAGGAGGAATTTCTTCAGTCAGAGGGTGGCAAACCTTTAGAATTCTCTACTCCAGAGGGCTGTGGAGGCTCAGTTATTGAGTATGTTCAAAATGGAGGTTGATAGAATTCTAGATTCCAATGACATCAACGGATACAGGGATCGTTCAGGAAGATGGCATTGAGGTAGAAGCACAGCCAGGATCTAGTTGCATGGCAGATCAGGCCTACTCCTGCTCCTATGTTCCTATCTGAATTCCCTCTCAGGTTCCCATCCCCCTGCCAAGTCAAATTAAACTCCCCCCAACAGCACTAGCAAATCTCCCGCCGAGTATGTTGGTCCTGGTCCTCCTAAAGTATATCCCATCCTCCTTGTACAGGTCCCCCCTGCCCTAGAACTCGTCTTAATGCCTCAGAAATCTAAAGCCCTCCCTCCTGAAACATCTCTGCACCCAAGCATTCTTTTGCTCTTATCCTCCTGTCTCTATACTCACTAGCACCTGGCACTGGGAGTAATTCTGAGATTACTGCCTTTTACTTAATAGTCCTGCTTTTAAATTTCTTTCCTAGCTCGCTAAAATCTGCTTTCAGGACCTCAGCCCTCTTTCTACATATGCCATAGGTACTGATGTGGAGCACAACCTCTGACTGTTCACCCCATAACATGGCCCTTCTGCCATTCAGTGACATCCTTGATCTTGGCACCAGGGAGGCCACAGACCATCCTGGAGTCACTTCTATGTCTGTAGAAATGCCTGTCAGTTCCCCTACCTATTGAACCCCCTGCCGCTATTGCCCTTTCACTCTTCCTCCTCTACTCTGTGCAGCTGAGCTACCGTGGTGCTTTGGTCTTAGCTCTGGCTGCACTCCTCTGAAGAACCAGTAGCCAAAACAGAAAACCAGTTAGTGAGTGAGATGGGCTCAGCGGACTGCTGCAATACCTGTCTAATCCTCCTAGACTGTCTACCAGTCACCCATCCCCTCTCTACCTGCACACTCTTAACTTAAGGTGTAACCAGCTCCCTAAACATGTTACCCATGTAGTTCTCAGCTTAATGGATACGCCACAGTGACTCCAGCCATTGCTTGAGTTCCGAAAGCGAGAACTCAGATTTCTGCAGCTGGTGACACTTCCTGCACATGTGGTTGTCTTGACCATGAGAAGAGTTCATGACTTCCCACATATCACAGAACGCATATTCTGGGTGGCCAAGCTGCCTTGCCATGCCTTAACATTTCTTCACTTTGTAGACTATTTCTTATACACTGGAAACTAGAAAGTAGGAAGTAGAATTACTGATCAATTACTCACCAATCAGCGCCTTCCCCTGTGCTAAGGTCAATTTTTATTCCTGATGTCATGCTTCTTACTTTGTGCTGTTTCAGCTGGCTGCTTTTTATGCCCCACTCAGCTCTCGCTCCTTCCTACCACTGCCCAATTAGCTAATTAATTATTTTCTTGCTGATTTTTAAATTAATGCCCCTCCTCACCATCATGTAATGTACTACTTTCAACCTTAGTATTTTAGTAAACTCTACCAATTAAAAATAAAACAAAACAATAAATTCTCCAGCTTCTTACTTCCCTTCTGCTTGCACCTCTCCAATAAAGCTTTACCAATACTGATAAACTTTGCTACTATTAAACCTTACTAATACTGATAAATCCCACTAATACTTCATACACCTTACAAGTGGTAATAAACCTTACTTAATAATAGAAGATAACTCACCAACTGCTCACTTATTACTTGCTATTAATAATTTATATTTTACTGTTTTTTTAAAACTTCCTGTTGTTTATATTCAGTCCCTTTGCAGCAATGTTCACCAGCCAATCAACTTATGACCTTCTTGTAATGTCACTGTTCACTTTTTTTTCAAACTCTGGGCGCTCCTGGACTTCTCCCTGAAGATAGGTGCTGTAGGCCCTGCTCATCGGGCTTTATTTATCCGTTTCATGATCTGTGTTTCTCCTGCTTTTCTGCTCCTCCACGCCTCTCCCCTGAAGGTCTGCCCCTCTCCTCAAAGATTTCCTTATTGGTCCCTAATAACTCTCACCCTTCCTCTGACTACTTCTCTAATATTTATCTGTTTGTAAAAGACCTTTGGATTCCCTTTTATGTTGTCTGATATATTTGCATTCTTTTTGTCCTATTTATTTCCTTTTTCAGAATCTCCTTGTATTTTCTTACATTCAGCTTGATTCTCAACTATATGGTGATAACTTTCTAACTGTTGGAAGTCTCATTTTTCTGGCGACTTTTACTGTTTATATAATTAGTCATCCAGGAAGCTCTAACTTTGAATGCTCTTCCTTTCTCATGTTCTCTTTGAAGTCCTCCTATTGTTACATCTTGATTTTGCCTATCAATTTTTCATTACAATCAACCTAGTTCTTTTAAGTTAGCCCCCCTCCAATAAAATGCTTTAACACTTGATTGTACTTTGTGCTTTTCTTTAATTATCCCAAACCTGATGATATTATGATCACTGTTCCCAAGCCGCTCTCCTAATGAAATATGCTCCACTTGTTCCCCTCATTCTTCAGGACTTATTTTAAAAGTCTTTCCTTCCTACTTGGGCTGGAAATACATTGATCAGGAAAGTTGAACTCATAGGGCGGAATTTTCTCAGAATTGCACTAAGTGCAGTAGTGGGTGGGTAAAATGGAGTCCTACCCGCTGGTGAAAATAGTGGGTTTTCACACCATATTTTACTGAGCCCGCCTCATTATATATTCACTCCTGCAAAACACGCCATTTCCATGGTGGGCAGACTCTCACACATCCGCTTGTCATTTTTAAAAGGCAGGCGCCAGCAAAGCACTCATTGCCACCATCTCACCACTGCTGCCTGGGAGACAAGGTCAGCAAATGACAAAAG
Source organism: Carcharodon carcharias (assembly GCF_017639515.1). Taxonomy (NCBI): domain Eukaryota; kingdom Metazoa; phylum Chordata; class Chondrichthyes; order Lamniformes; family Lamnidae; genus Carcharodon; species Carcharodon carcharias. The sequence goes on from NC_054471.1 coordinate 15,865,372, forward strand.
ACTACAGCACCAGCCCCCTGCTTCAATGATGGGCCCTTTGAGCAACTGCTGGATGCCCTGGAGGTTCTCCGGGCTGTGCTCTACCCCCGCTCTGGCCGCAGGATGGGTAGCAATGTCACCAACCCGGCTTGCGAGGCAGTGGCAGCACTGGTCATCGTGAATGCCCTGCATTTGCCACGTCTCTAATCCCTCCTATTTCTAAAGTATTCTTTATCCTCGTGTTATATGTTTCTCTCAATGCTTTGCAGCTTTGTTTCTCCTCTTTTATGCTTAATTCCAGTGCACAACCCATGCCAAATTAATTTAAACTCTTCCTCACAACTCAGTAAACTTTCCTGCAAGGCAATTGTTCCTACCACTGTTGTGATACAATCCATCCACCTCGACCATTTTCTTGCTGCTCCAGAACTCAGGCATCTGCAATAGTCTCTATTTTATCATTTCTCTAGCCTTATGCTAACCTGTTTAAACCTCTTATTCCTCTACTTGCTAACATTTCACACTGGAAGTAATACAGTGGTTACTACCTTTGAGGTCCTAATTTTTAACTTCCTACCCAGTTCTTGAAACTGACTGCAGGACCTTAACATTTTTCTTTCTATGCTATAGGCTTTCTTATGGACCACAACATCAACACAGAAGGAGGCCATTCAGCCCATTGAGTCTATGTCCACCCTTGCAATCCATTCAATCCCATTCTCCCACTCTATCCCCATAGTCCTGCTAGTATTTCCTACAAGTGCCCATCTATTTTCCTTTGGAAATCATCTCCACTTCCACCACCCTCAGAGGCAAGGAATCTTTGGTCACCATTCACTGCAGAAAATGTTCTTCTTCATATCCTCAGTACATCTCTTGTCCAAAACCTTAAATCTGTGTTCGCTAGTCCTTGCACCTTCAGATAATGGGAACAACTTTTCTTTGTCTACCTCATCCTTACAATTTTGTACTTCTCAATCAAATCTTCCCTCAGCCTCCTCTGTTCCAAGGTATTCATACTAGTCTATCCAATCTTTCCACATAGCTGCAATTTTCCGCTCCTGGCAGCATCTTTGTAAACCTTCTCTGTCCCCTCTGTCAAGCAATTTACATCCTGTCTGGAAGGAAGTGACCAGAACTGCACAGTACTCAAGTTATGGCTCAACTAATGATTTATACAGTTACAGCATGATTTCCCTGCTATTATATTCTATACCTTAGCTGATAAAGGAAAGGATTCTATATAACTTCTTAATTAGCTTTCGACCTAAGCTGCTACCTTCAAGAATCTGTGGACATTCACTCTAAGGTCCCTCTCTTTCTCTACACCTCTCAGTATTCTCCCATTAACTGTGTGACCCTCTGCCTTGTTTGAGCTCCCCAAATGCATGACCTCACACTTCTCTGGATTAAAATACATTTGCCACTTTTCTGCCCACCTGACCAGTCCATTGATATCTTCCTGCAGTGTACAGCTATGCTCCTCACTATCAACCCCGTGGCCAATTGTTGTATCATTTGCAAACTTCTTGATCATGCCACTACATTTACGTCCAAATCATTAATATATACTTCAAAAAGCAGGAGACCTAGTGCTGAGCCCTCTGGAACCCCACAGGAAATACAAAAACATCTATCAACAAATACTTTTGAAGAAGAGTCATATGGACTTGAAATACTAACTATTTTTTTTCTCTCCACGGATGCTGTTAGACCTGCTGAGTTTTTCCAGCATTTTCTGTTTTTGTTTCAGAGTTCTAGCATCTGCAGTATTTTGCTTTTAACAATTACCTTTTGTTTCCAGCCTGAGCCAATTTTGTATCTTGCTTGCTACATTCCTCTGGATCCCATGGGCTTCTTTTTTTAACCAGTCTGCCATATGGGGCCTTGTCAAAAGCCTTGCTGAAATCCGTGTAGATCACAAAAGCTACCCTCAATAATCCTCCTTGTTACTCCCTCAAAAAATTAAATCAAGTTAGTCAATCATGATCGTCCCTTAACAAATCCATGCAGACTATTCTTGATTAATCTGTGCCTAAGTAACAGTTTATCCTGTCTCTCAGAATTGATTCCAATAATTTGGCAACTACCGAGGTTAAACTGACAGGCCTGTAGTTATTCTGTCTATCCCTCGCTCCCTTTTTAAAGAAAGGTACAACATTAGCAGTCCTTCAATTTTCTGGCACCACTCCTGTATCCAGTGAGGATTGGAAAATGATGGTCAGACTTCCGTTATTTCCTCCCTGGCTTCTTTTAACAGCCTGGGGTACATCTTATCCAGCCCTGGTAATTTATCTACTTTCAAGGATACTTCCTCTCTCCCTATGTTTATCACATCCAATACATCACACTCCTCCTCCTTAATGACAATATCTGCATGGTCCCCCTCTTTTGTGAATACAGACACAAAATATTTATATAGAACCATACCAACACCATCTACCTCTACGTATAGGCTATCTTTTTTGGTCTTATGGGCCCTACTCTTTCCATTTACCATGACTTGCTGTATTCTGTCCTTGAACGAATATTTTTTATCCATGCTGACATTGACACTCCTATTTCATGAGCCTCAATTTTGTCAACCAGCCTTTTATGTGGTGCTTTGTCAGAGGCTTTCTTAAAACCCAAAGAGACAACGTGGACAGCATTCCCTTCCAAAGAATAGTCAAATTGGACTCTAAACATTAACTCTGCTTCTCTCTCCACAAATGCTGGGTCTGGAACTCGTCTGAAAGGGTAGCAGAGGCAGAAACCCTCAACTCATTCAAAAGCTATCTGGATATGCACCTCAATCGCCTTAACCTGCAGGGCTATGGACCAAAGGCTAGCAAGTGGGATTGGACTGGGTGGCTTGTTTTCGGTTGGAGCAGACAATGGGCCAAATGGCCTCTTTTTTTGTCATAAACTTGCTATGTTTCTTTGTAGGCTGGAGGATGGTAGTCAGTGACATACATATAAATTTTAAGCTTGGATACAGAGTAGATTTAAAAATTTTCCAGCACTTTGTTTTTATTTCAGATCTCCAGCATCTGCCATATTTTGTTTTTATCCACAGCCACCCCTTCATTAATCTTGTCTGTTACTTCATTTAAAAAAATTGATTAATCAAGCACGATCTGCCTTTTACAAATCCTTTTACTCTGGCTATCCTTAATTAAATCAAACCTCTTCAATTGCTTGTTGATTTTTTTTCACTGATGATTATTTCTAAAACCTTATCCAGCACTGGTGTTAAAGCCTTGCATGGCATACAAGGCTATGGGCCTCGTGCTTGAAAATGGGATTAGAATAGTTAGATACTTGTTTGATTGGCACAGACTCGATGGGCCAAAAGGCCTTTTTCTGTGCTGTAGACTTCTATGACTCTAAACTGACCAACCTACAGTTACTAGGATTGCCCTTACATCTTTTTTAATAAGGGTGTTACATTTGCCACTATCCAATCCTCTGACACCTATCCCAAATCCAGGGAAGATTGGAATACTATGGCTAGCCTTCTGCAATCTTCACTCCCACTTCCTTCAGCAACCTTAAATACAAACCACCCATACATGCAACGCACCTGAGTAGCTCACCTCCTGACTCTCCAAAGCCTGTCCACCATCTACAAGGCACAAGTCACGAGTGTAATGGAATGCTCCCCACTTGCCTGGATGAGTGCAGTTCCTACAATGCTGAAGAAGCTGGACACCTTCCAGGACAAAGCAGTCCGCTTGATTGGCACCACATCTATAAACATTCACTCCCTCCACCACCGACACACAGTAGCAGCAGTGTGTACCATCTACAAGATGCACTGCAGGCATTCACCAAGGCTCCTTAGGCAGCACCTTCCAAACCCACGACCACTACCACCTAGAAGGACAAGGGCAGCAGACAGATGGGAACACCACCACCTGAAAATTCCCTTCCAAGTCACTCACCATCCTGACTTGGAAATATATCATTGTTGCTGGATCAAAATCCTGGAACTCCCTTCCTAACAGCACTGTGGGTGTACCTATACCACATGGACTGCAGCGGTTCAAGAAGGCAGTTCTCCATCATCTTCTCAAGGGTAACAGGGATGGGCAATAAATGCTGGCCTAGCCAGTGAAGCCCACATCCCATGAATGAATAAAACAACTCCAAGCATTTCCAGTACATTCTACCTTTCAGTTTTCACCCCATCCATTACATCTACCATCTCAACTTCTACCAATGTTTTGTCAGCATGCCTTTTTTTAGTAAACATTGATATAAAGTACTCATTAAGTATTCTAGCCTTTCCCTGCACCTCTAGGCATAGATCACTCTCTCCATCCATAATAGGAGCCAGTGCCTCTTATTACTGTTATGACCAGGTGACAAGGAGTGCAAGGAGCCCCCCTCCCCAACCTTTTTTCGCACTCCTTGGTTGATCATAACAGGTTATTTTTTAATTCATAGGGATGAATGTGCCAGTTCATTGTATATACTAACTATTTACATGTTGATTGCAAAGAACTCAGTCCAACATGCTTTTTTGCATTTAAATGAGTAAGAGCTTAGTTTTTATTGTGCTCAAATACTCAGCCAGGTAAAGATATTAAAATATTAAAGAAAAGGTAAACACACGTCCAGACAATCACAAATCTCATACATACATGCAAAAATACAAGTTACAAAGTAGAGGGGATTAACTTTTGGTCAAACTAAGATTCAGTGATAGAAGATGAAGATATAAATATTTCACTCATTGTGAGTCCTTCACTGTTATTTATGGCTGAGGTAGTTCTTAAAACTGGAGTCCTTGCTTTCATTTCTCCAGGAAACGCTGCCTTGGAATTTGAAGTCCTCTTTAGAATTTCTCTGTCTGCTGTCCACAATATGATATAAGCAGACAGGATTCACTTTAGTTGAGAGAGAGAGAGGCAAGCAGATTTTTTGCTGTCTTCAGATATTCGTTCTTCAGACTGCCCAAAAGCCAGCAGGGTTTTTGTAATAGAAGACTTCAAAAAATCAAGGAATTTCAGTCATGTGAAGACTGGCCATTGATATCCAATGGAGAACAATCAATAGTCTATTCATGTTAACGTACCTCCCATAGTCAAATCCACCACTATACAATAGAGGCAGATGGGGGGTGGGGGGGGGGGGGTGGGGGGGGGGGTGGGCGGGGGGGTGGTGGCGGGGTTAACACTTTCCTTGTGCATAATCAGCTTTGTTAGTTCTCCTTTGTCACCTGGTAGACCTGAAGTCAGAATGTCTAAGGCCTTATTGACCTTGCTGTTTTGGTTAAGTCCTGACAAAGACAGGTGTGACATGCCACAAGGATGTGATCTAGGTATGTTCATAGTAATCCATCTTTTAGAAACTTCTAGGAGCTTGGATAACTTGCAGTCTCAAACATCAGGTAATCTATGATAGTCATCTTACGTCAGTGTCTTTATTTTAACAGTTGAAATAGCCTTTTTTAAGAGTTCCATATGTGAGTCCAGCAGGTGAAATTGAAATTTAATATTTGATATCAACATACCGCCATAACACTACGTGCTTTGTTTTTTAGATACTGGTAAAAGATCTTTGGGTTCCCTTTTATGTTGATTGCCATTGTATTCTTATATTCTCTTTACTTCCCCTCTTGGTTTATTGTATTTGGCCTGGTTCTCACTTGAACAATCCACCTGACATGCATGACGTGCCCTGTATATCTAGGTCGCAGTTATCAATAAAAGTACGAGTCCCACTATCAATCCACGGCAACACCACTTTGCCCAGACTGAAAAACAGTCATTCAGCACTATCGTCTTTTTGCTAACACTTAGCCAAAATCATATCTATGCTGCCAGTGTCTCTTTTATTCCATAGGATTTAACTTCGCTCATAAGCCTGTTATGTGGTACTTTATCAAATTAATTTTGCAAGTCCATATACACTGCAACAATTGCATGACTTTCATCAACCCTCCATTTTTCCTCATAAAAAAACTCAATCCAGTTAATCAAACATGATTTGCTTTTAACAAATTGGTGCTGCTTTCCTTAATTAATCCACAATTATCTAATTGATTATTAATTTATTCCAAATTATAATTTCTAAACATTTGCCCACCACCAGGTCAAACAGATTGGCCTGTAGTTGCGCTGTTTGAGCAAGGGTGTAACATTTGAAATTCTCCAGTCCTCTGGCCCCAGCCCCATATATAAGATACATAAGAAGCTTATGACCAGTACCTCAACAATTTCCACTCTTACTTCCATCAGCATTCTTAGATACATCCTATCCAATCGTGTGATATGTCAACGTTAAGTATGGCCGGCATTTACCATGTCTTCTCTTGATCAATTTTTAGCTCACCCACAATCTTGCTTCCATGTGATTTTAACAGCATCTTCCTTGGTAAAGACAGATGTAAAGTATTTATTAGTGCCTCAGTCATGTTCTCCATCTCCATGTGTAGGTCTCCCTTTTGGTCCCTAATTGGCTCCACCCCATCTCTTCCAACCATTTTACTATTTATATCCTTCAGATGACAATTTGATTTACTTTTATGTTAGTTGCCAGCGTATTCTTATTCTGTCTCTGCGCATCTTTTCACTTTCTCTCTGAACTTTCTATATTCAGACTGGTTTTCACTTGTATTACCACCCTGACATCTGTCATTCATACTCTTTTTCTGCTTCATCTTACTCTTTTTCTCTTTCATTATCAAGGGAGCTCTGGTTTTAGATGCCTTACCTTTCTCCCTTGTATGAATGTAACTCAACTGAACCCAAACCATCTCCTCTTTAAAAGCACTCCATTTTGCTATTGCCTGCAAATCCTTGATTCTAACTTATCAAGGCCAGATTCATTAAGTATTTTTATTCTAGACTGCTCCTTTTCCTCTTTCTTAGTTAATCTAAACCTTAGGATACTATGATCACTGTTCCCTAAATGTTCTCCTCCTATCACTTGGTCCACATGACCCCTGTCAGGCTAGTTATTGCAAGCAGGCAAGGCAATGTACATTTGATCAATGGCACCTTGCATCATGTGTAAGCTACCATGCTGGATAAACCATATGTTCTCATCCTGTTATGCTCTGTCAGTGAAGAAGGAGATAAGTGTTTCTGCTGGTTATCTTCCTAATAGCTTAGTGCTCTGCAAACTCTGAGATGAGATACCACCATTTGCAACCTGAAATTATCCTGTGGCAAAAAGTTGTGGCCAGTGATAACCTTGACAGCCACAGGTTTTAGGCTGTAGTTGTGGCTTCCGAGGTCTCCAGCATCACAAATGCCAGTCATCAACCACTTCAATTCACTCCGCATGATATTAAGAAATGGCTGAAGGCTCTGGATATTGCAAAGGCTATGGGCCCTGACAATATTCTAGCAATAGCATTGAAGACTTGTGCTCCAGAACTTGCTGCGCCCCAAGCGAAGCTGTTCACGTACAGCAACTACACTGGCAACTACCTGGCCATGTGGAAAATTGCCCAGGCATGTCTTCTACAAAAAAACGCAAGACAAATTAAACCTGGCCAATTGCTATCCCATCAGTCTGAGTATGGCATCAAGAAGCCCTAGCAAAACTAGAGTCAATGGGAATCAGGTCAGGGAAAACTCTGTGCTGGTTGGAGTCATACCTAGCACAAAGGAAAGTGGTTGTGGGATGTCAGTCATCTCAGCTCCAGGACAACACTGCAGGAGTTCCTCATGGTAGTGTCCTTGGCCCAACCACCTTCAGCTGCTTCATCAATGACCTTTTCATCATAAGGTCAGAAGTGGGGATGTTTGCTGATGATTGAACAATGATCAGCACCATTCGTGACTCCTCAGATACTGAAGCGGTCTGTGTCCAAATGCAACAAGACCTGGACAATTACCAGGCTTGAGCTGACAAGTGGCAAGTAACATTCAGGCCACACAAGTGCCAGGCAATGACCATCTCCAACAAGAGACAATTTAACCATCACCCCTTGATGTTCAATGGCACTACCATTACTGAATCCCCCATAATCAACATCCTGGGGGTTACCATTGACTAGAAACTGACTGGACTTGCCATATAAATACTGTGGCTATAAGAGCAGGTCAGAGGACTAGGAATCCTGTGATGAGGAACCTAATCCCCAAAGCCTGTCCACAAGGCACAAATCAGGAGTGTGATGGAATACTCCCCAGTTGCCTGGATGAGTGCAGCTCTCACAACACTCAAGATGCTTAACACCGTTCAGGACAAAGCAGCCTGCTTGATTGGCACCGCGTTCACAAACATTCACTCTCTCCACCACCAACCCACAGTAGCAGCAGTGTGTGCCATCTACAAAATGCACTGCAGGAATTCACCAGGGCTCCTTAGGCAGCACCTTCCAAACCCATGAAGGAGAATGGCAGCAGACAGATAGGAACATCACCACATGGAAGTTCCCCTCCAAGTCACTCACCACCCTGACTTGGAAATGTATCGCCATTTCTTCACTGTCGCTGGGTCATAATCCTGGAACTTCCTTCCTAACTGCACTGTGGGGTACCACATAGACTGCAGCTGTTCAAGAAGGCAACTCACCACCACCTCCTTTAGGGCAACTAGGGATGGGCAATAAATGCTGATCCAGCCAGCGAAGTCTACATTCCATGAATGAATAAAAAAAAACAGGTGTTATAGCTGCACAACAGCCTAATTGGTGAATCAAGTTGAACTTGGAGAAATGTTACCTGCAGACCTTCTGTGGAAATGGCCCCATCCTCAGTTCTTCATCCTCCCTCTTTTGGCAATTTCTCTGGCTCTATGGTGTTTTATTTGTTTCTCTCAATCCTGTAATCCATGGCCAGAATATTGCCGTCAGCGTGTGGGGGTGGGCCCAACATGCCAGCGAGCAAAATGACATGTGATGATGTCCAGTGTGCGTTCCAGCTTCATTGTGCTTCATTTAGATATTTTGTTTGGTCCACCAAACTGTCAAGTGCCTATCAAGGCCATTAAAAAACCAGTTAAAGTTGTTAGCAACGCTCCCTGTCCAACCTTCAGGTTGGCGGGCAGGTGAAGAGCCCAAGCGGAATTCACGTTTTTCAGGAAACCTCATCCATAGGCGGGATAAGGTTTCCTGTGTGTTTTATAATTAATTAAATCTTGCACAATTCACAAACATGTCCCAGCTCATGTGACACGGTCACATGATGGGACAAGTTTAAATAATTTTTTTCCTTCTTTATTAAGAAGTCTTACTATCAACTTAATCTCCCTGAGGCAGCCCCATGCCTTGGAGATTGCTGTGCTCTTTCGCACGCTTGCACAAAAGAACACAGGCCCTGACTCTCCCTCCTCCCCCTGCCTGTACAGGTAGTGCTGAGCGCTACCGGCCACGCGTTACGCTGTGCTGGCCTCAATTAGCCTGCCCATGTAAAATGGCGGTGCGCGGTCGATCGCAGGTGGCGATCGGCTCTGTGCCTGCTCCTGCCCAACCCGCCCCTGCCCTGCCCAGCCTGCCCGAAATAGATAAGATGCAGCCCCATATTTGAGTCAAAGTACCAAAAGCATCAGAACCTCTCCCTGTGCTGACAAAATTAAGTTTTAAGTGTTAGAACACAGTAAATAAATGTACCTAGTAGCCAAATAATGAGTAGAAATAGTAAACCAAAAGCTAACCTAGAAGTACTGCTTATTCTCTAGAAATAGCATGAGAGGGGGATCCCTTTATGCTGTTTAGTGTAATGTAGGGCTGAGTGAAGTCTGTATGTGTTGAATGAGGCATTCTTGCAATTGAAAATGGAAAATGGATCCTCCAAAGGAATTAAACTCCTCATCTGCATATATTAATTCCCAGTTAGAATGGTGTTGATGTGCGCTCCTGAGGCAGCTACTATGTCCTTAACCCATGTGGTGGGTTGTGGATTGTCAGTTGGGGCATAATAGGCTGCTTAGAACCTGAAAAATGGACAGTATATGGCCCAATTTCTACGTCCCTGCCTCCAAACTTACCTTTGTTCTTTGATGCGAATTAATTTCTTCAATGAATAGATTATCTTAAATGTGAATTACTACCTTGCAGAGAAATTGGCAAAATCTTCCATTCACAGCAACTTTTGTGGCCAAGTGCTAGTTTCTGCATTATTTTGCATTGAATTCAAGTTAGAGTTCTTTACTGGAAACAGAACTGTTTTTACATTCCATTGGTACGATGACATGGTGGTTGTGCTACTGTACGAGGAACGGAGTAGTCTGGAGACTTGAGCTCAAATCCCACCATGCAGCTGGGATTTTAAACTCAGTTTATTACATAAATTTAGAGTAAATAGCTAGAATTAGTAATGGTGACTATGAAACCACCAGACTGTCATAAAAACTCACTGGTTCATTGTTTTCCTTTAGAGGAGAAAATATGCTGTCCTGGCCTTGTCTGGTGTACATGTACTCCAGAACCACAGCAGTGTAGTTAACTCTCAACTACCCCCTGAAATGGCACATCAAGCCTTTTATTTTAAAAAAGCAACTGTTATTACAAACAATAATCTACACAGTGGTCCAAGAAGATGGCTCACCACCACCTTCTTAAGGAAAATTAGGGACAAGTAGTAAATGCTGGCCTCACCATTGATGGTCATGTCTCATATGTCTCATGAATGAATAAAAAATAATTTCAACCTTTGTTCTTTTGTATTCCTAAAATCAGTCTGTTCTTCATGCATTCGAGAGTGTGTGCCAAGGAATTCCTTCTGAGTTTGTGGCCTTGATAACACCTAAAATTAAAAAGGTGAGTACTAAATTATGCAGGTAAAAGAATAATTAGTTAGAAGGTAAACAAGCAATATAAAGGTAGCCAGACAAACCTACAAAAGGTCTACCTTATATTTATGATTAATTAATTTCATATTGTACAAAACAGAACAATGTCAGATGAATTAGCAGTCATATCACCTATGTTTTTATAAGCAAAATATGAGGGGGTGATTTTTACTTTTATCACAGTATAAAAATGGGTAACTGGGGGGTCAACAGCCTGTTTTACCAATTCAATTATTTACTTTTTCATTAACATCTAATTTATCCCCAATGAATTGTTGGTATGTTAAGTTAAAGTAATATTTATTAAGTTTCACCATTCAATGTACATCCATTGTTTGACTAGACTTATGCCAGTGTTTAGAAGGTTACATTACAAGGATGGATTGCATATGCTTAACTTGTATGCCTTTGAGTTTAGACAGCTGAATGATGATTTAATTAACATACAGACATACGAATTAGGAGCAGGAGTAGGCCACATGGTCCCTCAAGCCTGCTCTGCCATTCAATAAAATCATGGCTGATCTGATTTTAACCTCATATTCCTGATTACGCCCAATAATCTTTCACCCCAATTGAGACTAGGGAAAAGCTTTAGAGTGTCACAAGATTAATTCCCAGTTTTAAGCATCTTAGTTACCCAAGAAGTTGAATGAACTGTGCCTCTGTCTGAGAAGTGTGGATGTACAGGTGATTCATCAGTGCTTTGTACAATGTTGAAACAACTTTTTGTATAGATGATATGTTTCAACTGCATAAATTACAGAGGACTAGGTGTCACTCGTAGAAATCACGTGAATGCACAACCATATTAGGCGATAGCTCTTTTCCCAAAGAATTGTCAACCTGTGAAATAGATTTCTGGCTTTTGTGGTGAATACTGATTCTCTGAATTATTTCAAGTGAGAACTAGGCCTGTTTCTAGCTGGGTCACAGAGCACTTCATTCAAGATCTTGTAATGTCATCAGGGCCAGAATAGTCTCTGGACTCGTTTTGATCACCTAAGCAGATGTGAAATCAATTTTTCAGATTTTTCCTTCTAATTGGCCTAATTTTTATCTGATTTTTTGCCTCTCTGACAAGATTACGTGGTTCTGGGTTGGGTGAGCAGACTATATAGCGTGATGCATCAAAAGTATTTTCATTGTATAATCATATATAAACTTTAGAAATAAAGCCTGTGTAGGTAGGTGGACAGATATGCTGCAAAATTTTGCCTTACCTTACAGTGATTATTAGTTTCAAACAGACAAATGACAGATGAACTCGCAGTCATGTCACCTTTGTTTCCATAATCAGAATGTAGGGTATTGCTGAAAAAAGAAACACGTCTAGGGGATTGCAGGGGTTTGTGTTCCCATATGTCTGTTGCCCTTATCCTTTTAAGTGGTAGAGGTCACAGATTTGGAAGGTGCTGTTGATGGAGATTTGGAGAGTTGCTGTAGTGAATCTTGCAGATGGTACAGACTGCTGTCTTTGTGAGCCAATGGCGAAGGGAGAGAATGTGTAAGATGGTGAGGTGCGATCAAGCGAGCCGTTTAGCTGGGAGGAGTTGAGTTTCTTGAGTATTGTTGGAGCTGCAGTCATCCAGGCAAGTGGGGAGAATTCAATCATGTGTATTTACATCTATTTTCACATCTCAAAAACATCTTAAAGTTTCTTCAGATCCATTCATACTACACATGCAAGTGAAGTTATATGGGCACACACATTAGCCACACTGTACATGGAAAGATTACCGAAACAACAAGATGAACCATCAGTGAATATGTTAATTAACATATTGGTCATTACTTGAATTTATAACCTTTTGACTCTAGCAGAAAAATACTGTTGCAAGTTATGACTTCTAAGTTAACCTACTGCATGTGTTTCATAGAAATATAGCCATTGGAGGTCTGGCTCAAAAAGGGCAGGGCTGTGTACTAAATGTTCCTGGATACAAGGTGTTCAGAAAAAATAAAAAAGGAAAGAAAGGAGGAAGTAAAAGCAAAATATTGTGGAAGCTGGAAATCTGAATTAAAAACAGAAAATGCTGGAAAAACTCAGCAGGCCTGACAGCATCTGTGGCGAGAGAAACAGAGTTAAGGTTTTGAGCCCGTATGCTCTGAAGAAGGGTCATATGGACTCGAAAGCTTAACTCTGTTTCTCTCGCCACAGATGCTGTCAGACCTGCTGAGTTTTTCCAGTATTTTCTGTTTTTATTTAAGAAAGGAAGAGGGTTGGCTATAATGATTAAGAAAAATATTACAGTGCTGGAGAAAGAATTTCCTGGAAAGGATCAAGAATTAAGAAACAATAGAATATTGGGGATGGGATTTTCTGGCCCCATTGGTGTTGGGCTTCATGGTGGGCAGGCGGGGGACAATGTGGCTGTCATGAAACCAGTTTGCGATCGTCTGCTCCACCCGTCAATAGTGGGCTGCGTTTCCCGATGCCACATGTTGGGAACTTCACTTCAATACTTTAGCATCTCACTTAAGCCCTGCTCACTGGAATCACCACCCCACAATGGATCATCTGGGCACATTGGCGTGATTGCATGCCAATGTGTTTTACGACTGTACATAAGTGACGTGCACCTGGCGAGCTGCGCTTCGCTCATGACTTTGAGGTTGGTTTGCCTCAATGTCATCAGTGCCAGGCTTCACAGGTCAGCACCATATCACTTTTCGGGGGCTCATGGGCAGGTCTGCAGCTACCAGATCAGCTGTAAGGCAGGGGTGCCTTTTCAATAGTTGCAGTCTAGGGCTTGCTTGGGGAAGGGGATTAAGTGGCCTCAAGCAAGGGGAGAGGATGCAGGACGAGGGCTGTACTCAGAAAGGAGGATATTCCAGGATGTATGTGGGAGCACATGTTGATCTGTGCAAGTAGCCTCAAGATGGAGAGGGCTGAAGAGGCAGTCTCCAGAGGAAGCGAGGCCAGTTGGAGATGTGAGGGTATGTGTGAGAGAGTGAGTGGTGATTTCCCTTGAGCTGACAGTGAGTGAGATGTCAGTGAATGTACAGTGAACCTTGTGAGTGTGTGAGTTTAGAGTGGTAAGGTGGTTGCTTTACCCTAGAGTCATGGATGAGATCATTCATCCATTTTCTGCAGTGGATGGCTGACGTCTTATGTGCAGCATTGGCACTGACCATCTCTGACACTGCCTCCCAAGCCAGAGTGGTGAGATTGGTGGGCCTCCTGGGGCCAGAGCCAGAGTACAGGACATCACAGCTGGCATCTAGAAGGTGTCCCAGGGATATGTCACTGAATTGGGAGGCTGCAGTCTTTTGGCTTTTAGGGCCATGTCTTCACCGGAGCAGTCCTGGGCTGCAAGCATTAAAAAATGTGCGCACGACTGCAGTTTAAATATTGTTATGACCAGGATGGGAGGAGTGCAAGAATTATCAAGCTCCACTACTTCGCAGGTGTATCATTAATTTAAGTGTTTAATTTTCTCACCAAAATGGCCAATTGTGCATCTATACCTCTAGTACCCAGAAGAAAAGAGACTCTGACCAGGCTTCTTTCAAAATTCAGAATGTTTTAACAAGTTGCAAGTACTGGTTAACACGTAATTGTAATCATGAAGTGGAACTATCTATCTCTTCCTTGCAAATTCCTCCAGCACACACACTGAGACACACACAGACAAACAAAGGACAAACAGATAGAGTCTTTCTGCAGAGATGGCCCGCAGGATCTCAACGCTATCGACCTGGAGTTCTCTCGTGTGCAGATGTCCTGCTGGTCCTGGCAGATGCCTGGAAGTTTCCACCAACTGTCCAGCTTTGCAGGTCCAAATGCAAACTGGTTACAGTCAGATGTGGGTTCTCTGGCTACAGGTTAATAGCCACATACAATTAAAGGCAAGATAGAGAGAGGGAGCCTTCCTTTCTCGGCTTGTTCTCCAACACTCCAACAAGACTGCCTCCAAAACAAGCAGGTTCACAATTTAAGTGTTTTCCCTCTCTCCCATGTGACTTCCAGCAAATTATCAAGCTTGCTTTTCATTTTTTCCCTCCATCAATTAAAATGATTATAGTTTAAAACAAACAACTAGATCTTCCTTAAGTACCATAAAGGTCAGGTGATTTCTTGGAAGAAGCCTGCTTGCTGACAGTTCCAAAGTGAATTTATGTCCCTCTTTTAAAACAAAAGTCCAGGTCAACATCAAACTGTCCAGATCATGCCATGTCCTTCCATTTTGAAAAATATGATTCTAACAATATGGTGCCCTGCATGAGGAAGCGGTAAGGTAACGGGGTGGTGGGCAAATTGGAGGCTACCTGCCAGCACGATGGCATGTTTCATGTGGTCGCATAATTAATGAGGTGGGAATGGAATGGTACGATGCGAAAACCCACCATTGCAGTTGGCGTCAAACAACGTTTTTCCTGCCCACTACCACGATTTGTGCAAATCTGCTTCAATTCCGCCCTAGGTTTCTGGCACTCGGAGGACTTCTAGAGGACAGGCACCCACTGAGTCCAGTACAGATAATGAGCCTCTGGAAACAGCCTTCTCACACATGCTGGAGATGCATCGACCGGCGGCAGATAATCTAGGCTAGACCAAAGGATGAATGAGTCCATCCTCCTTCTGTCTGAGGTCGTAGCTCCGATATGTGAGCGCCACAATGTCTCCATAGAAGGGTAGCAGCTGCCTTTGAGACCTTGGTTCAGCAGATTCTACTGGATTTGTGCTCGGATCTGCATGCCATTGCTATAGGCATTGGTGGGATCCATCAGTGGCCAGGCGAGAGTTGGGGTAGGCACCTTGACATACTTCCAGGAGTCCCTTCTCCTCAGGGAGTCAGGCAAGGGCCCTTGGACACCCACAGGGAAGAGGGCCAGCAGCTGGAGACTCTGGGGCCAACCACCCAGGTGACTCTGAGAGTGTCTAGCCAATCCCAATCCACTCTGCCGTAACCCCATCACTTCCAACTGTGCCGTCCGAGGAGGGTGCACCTGCCCCAGAGCAGGACACCCAAAGCAGCCGGGCTTCTCCGGGCCTCAGCCCTCTAGAAGATACCTGTCAAAGTCATCAAAGACAACAGTCAGCAGGCTACCTCCACCTTAACTGTGGATGTCGGGGTTGCACCAAGACATAGTGGTAGGGTTAGAAAAGTTAAGAAACTCTGGGTCACAGACGTTCAATCCCAGTATTTATCATGCACCTTTGTAAATGCATTTCCTGTTCCTGAGAATAGTCTCATCATTTCAAAGTATTGCGCATAGGCATCTATGTGCCCTCTTATTGCGACGGTGAGCCATGCTCCCACTCAGCGATCACCTCCCTTTGTGAGCCTCACATTCATGTGATGCATAGCTGAGTCATGCTAATTACTCAACCCTTGTGTTATGTCAGAGAGATATGTTAAACTCTTTACTGGAAGTGTCTACAAAATGCATTAGTCACCCACACTCCATACAAGACAATATGGAGTTAGGCGTGCTCAGTAGCCTTGGCGGGTTAGCTGTAATTGTTTATCAAAATGAGAAGGCTGCCTTCATTGGAAGTGCCAAAGTACAAGACCTGCAGCCGTGATGGTCTTTCCAACCAAGTGCGCATCTCAGTGTCCGCTACAAGTTTCTCATTAACGTGATGGCAACTGCATCAAGTTCTTTGCGCTGTTTTACGGACTTTCACTTCGCAGAACACATGTATACAGGGTTGACCGATGACCTTTCCAAAGATTAGGAGCTTGTGAATTATGAGGTTGAAGGTGCCAGTCGGAATGCTGAACTTGCTCTCGATGTAACTGGTTGCGAAGGCTTTCAATGCACTGGCATGGCACTAAGAGACAGAGGGAATTTGGCCGTGTTCCGTTGCCTGCACCTTACCCCTCCTGGAATCTCATGGCTATCAGTGTGGCATGGGCACGTTTTCCACATCTGCTCCTTTAATTAGATCCTTATGTGGAAGCTGAACCTCAACTCCCTCTTCAGGCTCCTGCCCTTCCTGCTTTTCCTTGTCCGAGGAGGTCTCAGTCCCCTCCACATCTCCCTCTGGCAAGGGATCCTCCTTTGAAGCACCAGGTTATGAAGGGCACAGCAGACAATTATGCAGGACACCCACTGCGGCGAATATTGCAGAACCCCACCTGAGCAGTCCAAACATCGTAAGCGTATCTTCAGGGTATTAATGGTCTGCTCGATGATGGATCATGTCGACCTATGCACTGCATTACATCTTTCCTCTGAGGCACTCTGAGAATGATACATGGCTGTCTTGAGCCATTGTCTGAGTGGGTGCCCCTTGTCTTCAAGCAGCCTTCCCTGTAATCGCTGAGACCCTTCGAATATATGAGGCACTTGGGAGTGACTCAGGATATATGAGCCATGGGAACTCCCAGGATACCTGGCGCAAACTGGCATACACCAGTTGAACATTCAGGGAGTGGAACCCTTTCCTGTTAATGAACATCAGAGATTGCTGCCATGGAGCCCTCAAAGCCACATGTGTGCAATTGATTGTACTCTGTATTCTAGGGAATGCTGAGATAAGTGCAAACTCCAGAAATCACTTCAAGTAATGATGAGCCTTACTGTAGAGGGCATTTGTCACATCCTCGATATATTAATATGCTGAGCAGTGTGATGACATTCCTGGAGTTGCAACTGCGCTACTAGCTTTTCGCCTTGCAGCTGAGGCAAACACTCATAGGCCTAGGTGACCAAGATGCCAACCCTGATACTTGACATCTCAATCCCAAAGAGGTTGGAAGAGGTTTGCACATTTTCGTGAAATGTGCCTCCTTACCAAAGGCACCCCTGCAATCTATGATCTGGTATGCTGATCAAGCTCAACTTGCACTTCGACAATGACTTGATGCCCTTTGGCCTGTTATCCATGCCATTTGGAGAAAGCACATTGAAGACTTTCATTGAAGATATGGCAGATATCTAGCAGCTGTGCTTCCTTAATGGTTGCCTGCCTTTTCCATTCTCACCAACTCTCTGTTAAAACTCAAATGGAGCAATTGTATTGTGAACTTCTGCAGTCTTTCGTTAAAGCACACCAAAGGGCAATGGCTCCAATTGCACCTTCTCAAAGAAGTCTTCCTCTTTTCTCAGTGAAGCTCAACGCAAACTGGAAGAACAGCACCTCACCTTCCAACTAGGCACTTTACAGCCTTCCGGACTGAATATGGAATTCTACAATTTTAGATCATGAACACTCTCCTGCATCCCCACCCCCTTTCCGATTTTCCCCCTCCTTTTTGTTTTTTTCCAATAATTTTTCTTTTCCCACCTACTTCCATTATTTTTAAGTGTATTTCCATCCATTGTTTTATCTCTACCTTTTAGCCTATTTCGATCCCTTCCACCCCCCCCCCCCCACCACCCCACCCCCACTAGGGCTATCTGTACCTTGCTCGTCCTGCTTTCTACCCTTAATTAGCACATTCCTTTAGATAATATCACCACCTTCAACACTTCTTTGTCCTTTTGTCTGTGACATCTTTTGGTTATCTCCACCTATCACTGGCCCTCTATCTAGCTCTCCTTGTCCCACCCCCTCTTAAACCAGCTTATATATCACCTCTCTTCTATTTTTACTTAGTTCTGTTGAAGAGTCATTCGGACTCGAAATGTTAACTGTGCTCCTATCCGCAGATGCTGCCAAACCTCCTGAGTTTTTCCAGGTATTTTTGTTTTTGTTTTGGATTTCTAGCATCCGCAGTTTTTTGCTTTTATCTTTTCTCTCAGATCTGACTGTTTCAATGCTGTGACTCTGTTTGTGAGGTCTGCTATATATGCCCAGTATTCATTAATCTGTTGCATTTATCAGTACACAAGGAAAAGGATGATTGAATAATGGACCCTGGCTCAATGCTGCCTTCTTGATCACAGTGGTCCGATTGAGGAGGAGGAGAAAGGGTCAGTGCGTAGCACAGCTTTGAGAAGTCTGAGGTCCATGGTCCAGGGGAGCCTCAGCAACACCCAGAGTATGAGGACATTAGGCCCATCCAGTAGAGGTGACTCACATGACCAAGGGTCTACCGAAGAAGACTTTCCTATCTGGAGAAGAGTGAAAGACACTGCTGCACATGTCTGTGTTTGGCAAGAGATGTAATGGATTAAAGCTGCCACATTCTGCAGGAGGATCTAACGCCCCCATGGATTGTGAGGACATTCCCTGCTAGTGTCCCTGAAGGTCTCAATTCTTTTGCCTGCAGATCGTTCCAGGGATCCACAAGGTACGATGTGAGAGTGCACCCAAAAGAGCCCCAGAGTCCAGCTGTGGGCTCCTCCTGCACTGTCTCAGACTCCTCTCATGCGGAATCTTTTCCAGTTTCAATTTCAAACTGCTCAATAGCTTGGGGATTTCAAGATGGCGATGCTGCGTTTTATTTTGAGACTAGCTTTGACCCTCCCCTATAGTATTTGGGTTCCCCTAATTTTCCTGGAACCTCACTGTTAGGAAATAAAGATAGTTTAAGTAAGTTACATTGGTATTTGTAGTTGTTAGGAATGAGTTTTAGCTTTGAAGTTTAAGTTTGATTTGTATTTCCATATCTGTGTGTTAAGAAATGTCAAATTGAGTTTTAGTTTCACTTTAAAAGGGTGCTTGCATTCCTAATGAGATTTTTACGACCCCTAAGGAGATGTTAAACAAACCCAACAGTCAAAAACTGGCTGTTGCCTAGCACCTGGGGTCCAGAGAGCATGTCCCTCCCACAGACACGCACAGAAAAACTAAAGAAACAGCAGTTTTAAGTTCAGTTTGAAGCCACAATCCCAGAGAGACTGGACACTGGGAGAGGGAGCTGCAGATTTCCCTAAAGAACCAAAAGGTCCCAAGGCCAAAGGAGTTAGACAGAACAGTGGGAATTCCCAAGAAGACTTTCTAGTCAAATGAAGGACAGGAACCTGGAAAAGGTCCTGTTAAGTGAAGTTAAGCATGAGGGGCAGAGAGAAAAGCTCTAAACTTCAGATTTAAAGAGACAAATTCTGTGATTCTGCAAAAAGCTACAGAAAGCAGATTCAAAGTGAGAACAGCTTGCAAGAGGCAACAAGGTCCAAACTGAGACAACTGAAGGACTGTAACTCTTTGCCACAGGCGTGTGAAGCAGTAGTGTACTGTTGACAACTGAGTTAGTGAGAGGCAGTGCGTGGAAGACAGCTTGAATGCATGTGGTGACCCAGGAAAGAGGAACATCGGAAGAAGAGTTCGAAACCTTGGAGGTAAACCTTTGTGGAAGGCGTCTGAGAGAAAGCATTGGTTTGGGAGAAGATTCCAAGGTGAGGTCTTGGAGAGTGGAGATTTGAAAACCTCGTGTGCAAGAGTTGAGTGAGACTGGTTGGCTCACGGTGTGACAAGCATCTGGGGGGAGTTGAGGAGAGATCCATAGCATCTGTTTGAGGTGGCATCTGTCACTTGGTTTCAGAGTGTGGTGTGTTTGACCACAGGGTGCCGCAGAAGGTGCAACACCTACCCCGTTACTTCCCCTCTCCTCACCGTCCAAGGGCCCAAACACTCCTTTCAAGTGAAGCAACATTTCACTTGCACTTCCCTCAATTTAGTCTATTGCATTTGTTGCTCCCAATGCGGTTTCCTCTACATTGGAGAGACCAAACGCAGACTGGGTGACCGCTTTGCAGAACACCTTTGGTCTGTCCGCAAGTATAACCCAGACCTCCCTGTCGCTTGCCATTTCAACACTCCACCCTGCTCTAATGCCCACATGTCCGTCCTTGGCTTGTTGCATTGTTCCAGTGAAGCTCAACGCAAACTGGAGGAACAGCACCTCATCTTCCGACTAGGCACTTTACAGCATTCCAGAGTGAATATTGAGTTCAACAATTTTAGATCATGAACTGTCTCCTCCATCCCCACCCCTTTTCCGATCCCCCTCTTTTTTTTTCAATAATTTATATAGATTTTTCTTTTCCCACCTATTTCCATTATTTTTAAATGTATTTCCTTTCCATTGCTTTATCTCTACTTTTTAGCCTTTTTTGATTCCTTCACCCCACCCCCACTAGGGCTATCTGTACCTTGCTTGTCCTGCTTTCTACCCTTAATTATCACATTCCTTAGATAATATCACCACCTTCGACACCTCTTTATCCTTTTGTTTGTGACATCTTTTGGTTATCTCCACCTATCACTGGCCCTCTATCCAGCTCTTCTTGTCCCACCCCCTCTTAAACCAGCTTATATATCACCTCTCTTCTATTTTTACTTAGTTCTGTTGAAGAGTCATTCGGACTCGAAATGTTAACTGTGTTCCTCTCCACAGATGCTGCCAGACCTCCTGAGTTTTTCCAGGTATTTTTGTTTTTGTTTTGGATTTCCAGCATCCGCAGTTTTTTGCTTTTATCTTAGTGCCATAGGTTTACATGGACTGTGTACTTACTGTGAACATTAAAGTATCAGACAGTTTTTGTAACTTGTGTTATCCTTACAAATCTGTATATGTCTGTAAAGTTATAGTTGTGGGTGAAGGAGTATTATAATATAGTTCATCTTTTCTTGTTTAATAAATGTTTTATGCTTTTGTTAAAAGTTCATTATCTGACTCTGGCAACTCTGTTCAGTAGCCCCTCTCCACGGAGAGAATTTTCCCCCTGTTGGGGCGGTGGGGTCGTGCGGGGGTGGGCGTGGGCGGGCGTGGACCCAATTGGGTCCATGCCGCCATTTTATGTGGGCAAGCCAATTAAGATCCACCCAGCGTGATGCACGCCCGGAAGTGTGTGCGCTCCCTGTGTGGGTGGGGGGCATTCCCTGAGTCGGGAGTGCGCACTTTCGTGCATGCGCGCGATAGAGTGCAGCTACCTCCTTGAGACATAGAGGTGCCTCAGGGAGATAAGTTTTAAGTTTAAAGATTTTAATAAGAAAAAAACAATTAAGGCATGTCCCCTCATGTGACACTGTCATATAAGCTGGGACATGTCAATGAACTTTAATGAAAAAATGTATTTAATTTAAAACTATTCATGAAACCTAATCCCGCCCACGGATGAGGTTCCATGAAAAATGCGAAGGCCACCTGGGCTCTTTGCCTGCCTGCCAACCTTAAGGTTGGACGGGCAGCTTTCTTAGTAGCCTTAATTAGTTAATTAATGGCCTTAACAGGCCTTTGACAGTTCAGCAGGCGCGCAGCCGAATTGAAAATCTAAATGATGTGTGGTGACGATGGAACGCATGTCTGACATCACCCCTTGTCATTTTATGCCTCAGTGAGCGGGCACTGCCCCCGCTTGCCGAGCCGAAAATTCTCCCCTATGTATCTAAAAAAATAGATAAAAGTTAGGATCTATCAGCTGGGTTTCACCCTGGGATCAGGGTTTTCTAGTGGTAACCTCAGTTATAACACTCACAATGTGAAGGTGGAGCTCCCCCCAGTTATTTTCCAGCCGGCCCCAATAACCCTGGATCCCATTGTAATTGTGATGGACATTCGAGCCCTCCCCGCTGAACCCATCATTGTTGATGTCCCCATGCCCCATCTGGACTTCACCCTTCCCTATCTTGCGGCTGTGTGCACAGTCGCATACAGAGGAGGATCCTCCCCTCACTCAATATTATGTTTTCTCCATTTACAGGCTGCAGATGCCTCCCCTAACTATGATCATCCTATATGCAGCCCAGTACTGAGCCACTGACTGTAAGACCATGACTATGGTCTGCACACCAAGCTGTGCCTTATCCCAATTGAGCACATAGGCCTTTCCCCTCCTTGGAGTGGGACTACAATGTGCATGCCATGAATAGCCCTGTAGCATGACCTGCCAAGTCCCAGAACTATCTTTAATCTCTCATCCAACCTCTTGGCCCCAGACCAGAGTATTTGACTGTCTTTCAATGAGCTCTCCCGTTCCTTCTTTAATGATAATAGCTGAGTGTTCTCACCCCGCTCCCTGCCCAGTGATTTTCTATGCAATCTGTCCCTCATTTCCAAGCCTTTCCTCTCCCCTACCACCATGAGTCTCTATGAAACCCATCCCTATTATGCTAACAGAACACCCCCCCACCCCTCCATATTACAGAGTCTGCGTGCATCCCCTCCCATTCAAACAGTTTGATTCCCATCTACCCCCTCCTGTCTCTGCATTCTAGTCTTCTGTGTTAGGCTGCAGCCTCCCCACCCTCAGTCTCCCCTCTGTCTGCCATTGTCCCTCCACTCTCCAACCCCACAATAGCCCAAAGTCCTCCATGTCACTATCCTCTTTCCTCAGCCCAGTCATGATGTTGGTCTCTGTTTCTGAGTGCAGCCCTACCTGAGACCCTCAGAATAGACCCTCCCCAAGAACACAGAAACATAGAAAATAGGAGCAGGAGTAGGTCATTCGGCCCATCGAGCCTGCTCCACCGTTCAAAATGTTCATGGCTGATCCGCTATCTCAACGCTAGACTCCTGCTCTCTCCCCATACTCCTTGATGCCTTTAAAGTTTAGAAATCTATCTATTACCTTCTTAAATATATTCAGTGACTTGGTCTCCACAGGCTTCCGTGGTAGAGAATTCCACATGCTTAGCATTCTCTGAATGAAGAAATTTCTCCTCATCTCAGCCCTAAATGGCCTACCCTGTCTCCTGAGATTGGAACCTTTTGTTCTTGACCCCCGCAGCCAGAGAAAACATCAGCACTGCATCCAGCCTATCCAGCCCTGTCAGAATTTTATACATTTCAGTGAGATTCCCTCTCATTCTTCTCAACTCCAGTGAATACAAGCCTAGTCGAATCAATCTCTTCTTATATGACAATCCTGCTATTCCAGGAATCAGTCTGGTCAACCTTTGCTGCACTCCCTCTATATATATCCTTTCTTAGGTAAGGAGACAAAAACTGCATACAATACCTCAGGTGTGGTCTCACCAAGGCCCTGTACAGCCGCAGTAGGACACCCTTGCTCCTGTACTCAAGTCCTCTTGCAATAAAGGCCAACTGACCATTTGCCTTCTTAACTACTTGCTGCACCTACATGCTTGCTTTCAGTGACTGGCCTACAAGGACGCCCAGGGCCCTTTGTAGAGCAACCCAATCTATCACCATTTAAATAATACTCCGCCATTCTGTTCTTCCTACTGAAGTGGATAACTTCACACTTATCCACGTTATACTGCATCTGCCATGTATTCCCCACTCACTCAACTTGTCTAAGTTGGCTTGAAGCCTCTTAACATCCTCCTCACCACTCACATTCCCACCTAGTTTTATGCCATCAGCAAACTTGGAAATATTACATTTGGTTCTCTCATCCAAATCATTGATATAGATTGTGAATAGCTGGCTCCCAAGCATTGATCCATGTGATACCCAACTAGTCACTGTCTGCCACTCTAAAAAGGACCCATTTATTCCTACTTAGTTTCCTGTCTGTTAACCAATTCTCAATCCATACCAATATATTACCTGTAATCCCATGTGCTTTAATTTTGCACCCTAACCTCTTGTGGGACTTTATCAAAAGCTTTCTGAAAATCCAAATACACCACATCCACTGATTCTCCCTTATCTATTCTGCTAGTTACTTCCTCAAAAAACTCCAGTAGGTTTTTCAAACATGATTTCCCTTTCATAAATCCATGCTGACTTTGTCTAATCCCATTGATATTTTCTAAGTGTCCTGTTATAACATCCTTTAGAATAGACTAGCATTTTCCCTAATGATGATGTTAGGCTAACTGGCTGATAATTCCTTGTTTTTTTCCTCCCTCCTTTTTTAAATAGTGGGGTTACGTTTGCCACCCTTCAATCTGCCAGGACTGTTCCAGAACCTATAAAATTTTGGAAGATGACAACCAACACATCCACTATTTCCAAGGCCACCTCCTTTAGTACCCTGGGATGTTAATTATCAGGCCCTAGGAATTTATTGGCTTTCAGTCTCATTAATTTCTCCAGGACTATTTTTCTTAGTAATACTAATTTCCTTCAATTCCTCCTCCTCATGAGACTCTTGGTTCCTTAGCATTTCTGGGAAGTTATTTTTGTGTCTTCCTCTGTGAAAACAGAACTTAAGTAGTTGTTTAATTGCTCTGCCATTTCCTTGTTCTCCATTTTAAATTCTCCAGTTTCAGACCAAAAGGGACATTCATTTGTCTTCACAAGACTTTTTAAAAAAATATTTGTAGAAGCTTTTACAGTCTGCTTTTATGTTCCTTGCAAGTTTACAGGAGGATGTGACAGGAAGGGACATGAGGATGTGACTGTGAGTGAGGCAGGTAATGGGATTGAGCAGGCAGTGGTAGAGGAGCCTGAGACTTTGCAATTTTCAAACAGGTTTGAGGTGCTCACAACCTGTGTGGGCAAAAGCGAGGTCTGCAAGGTGAAAGGGCAGACTGGCCATGGCACCGTGGTACAGGAAGCCGTTCAGGAGGCAGGAGCAAACAAGAATGTAGTGGTAGTAGGGGACAGTATAGTGAGGGGGATTGACACTGTTCTCTGCAGCAAAGAGCGAGAATCCAGATGGCTATGTTGCCTGCCCAGTGCTAGGGTTCGGGATATCTGCTCAGGCTGGAGAGGAACTTACAGTGGTGGCAGAGGATCCAGTCATGGTAGTCTATGTAGGTACTCACGACATGGGCAGGACAAGGAAGGAATTCTGCATAGTCAATATGAGAATCTAGATACCAAATTAAGAAGCAGAACCTCAAAGGTAATAATCTCTGGATTATTACCTGAGCCATGTGCAAATTGGCATAGGGCAAATAAGATTCCCCTGGTGTGGGAGAAGTGGGTTTCAGTTTGTGGGGCACTGGAACCAGTTCTGGGAAAGGTGGGGGCTATACTGTTGACACGATCTACACCTGAAGTGTGCTGGGACATGTGTTCTTGCGAATTGCATAACAAAACAAGGGGGATGAGGTATCAAGCTTGGTTAGATGTGGCAAATCAAGGGGTAAATTCAAAGCAGGAGACCATAATAGTAATATGGGAAATGAAGGTCATAGAATAGCAGGAAGGGACAGAGAGATAAAACCAAAGAATACACCAATAGTCAAGACTAGATGTTACAAAGATAACAAAAAGACAAAACCACAGGTGCTGTATCTGAATGTGCATAACATTCATAACAAAGTAAATGAATTGATAAGAACATTAGAAATAGGAACTGGAGTAGACTATTTGGCCCTTCGAGCCTGCTCTGCCATTCAATTTGCATATGGCTCAGCTAATAATCCAGATTATTACCTTTGAGGAAATCTTGTGTTTCGATTTCCCCATTCCCATCTCACCCCGATAACCTTTGATTCCCTTCCTAACAAGAATCTATCTACGTCTGCCTTAAAAATATTCAATGACCCTGCCTCCACTACCTTCTGAGGCAGAGAGTTCTAAAGTCGTACAATCCTCTGAGGGAAAAAAATCTCATCTCTATCCTAAAAGGCCGACCCCTAATTTTAAAAAATTCCCCCTGGTTCTGGACTCGCCCAAAAGAGGAAACACCCTTTTGATGTCTATTTGTCAGTGCCGTTCAGGATCTTGTATACTTCAATCAAATCACCCCTCACTCTTCTAAACTCCAGTGGAAACAAGCCCAGTCTGTCCAGCCTTTCCTCATAATACCACCCACTCATTCCAGGTATCAATCTAGTAAACCTCCTTTGAACCACTTCCAATAGATTAATATCCTTCCTTAAATAAGGAGACCAAAACTGCACAGTATTCGTGATGTGGTCTCACCAATGCCGTGTATAACTGAAGCATAACATCCTTACTTTTATGTTCTATCCCTCTCATAGAAGTAAATAAATATGCTCTGATAGCCATTACGGTGACATAGCTGCAGGATGACAAGGATTGGGTCCTGAATATTGTTACGACTGGTCCCTAGGTGAGGTTCCCCCAAGTTGTTATGATCCTGGGTGAGGAGGAATGAACTGGCTCCCTTTCTTTATTCAATCCCCTCGGTTGGTTGCAACAAGTTAATTTAAAAAGGATCCCTTCCCTCATGTGTATCTTTTCCCAGTGCAAATGTATTTGTGCTTGAAAAGGAGCCAATTTAACCAGGCTTTCTTGAGTTAAAGGAAGTGAGTTTACTTGTTAAAGACACGAGAAAGTAATAAAAATGCAACACACATACACACAGATTAGAAATGAGAATTGAGTCCAGAAATAAAAGTTAAAATGATATATTAATCAGGCTTTTGCTTTTCTGTGAGGAATAGATGGTGAAGCATTGCAGCTGTTAAGTTGAGTGATTCCAGTTGAGCTGACTTTGGAGTTGAGAAGTTGGTTTGGAGATTCTTGGTTCTGCAGGTTATCTGAAAGGAGTTGTCCTGTTTCCTTTTTGACTGTGGCTTTGCTGACTTGTGACTTGCCTCCAGCAATCAGAGAGGGGACTTTTTTACCTGCAAGTGCAGGGATGCCTCATTGATGTTCTTCAGCTGTAATCTTCACAACACACCCTCATACACCAGGCTTGGAACACCAAAACTAGCATACAGAACTAGGGTTGCAATTGGCTTTCAACCCCTTTTCTTGTGTCTTCCTGGAAGAGAAAAAAACAAACATGTCTTTCTTCCATATATGCTTTCTTTTCAACTCGCATCACGTCCACAGTCTGAGATATAACTCACAGGAGATGGTTTCTGCTAAGATGGTAATCAACTTTCATTATCTCCACAACCAGTTTTTGCATTGCATCTTTTCCTTTGAAGTGTCTCTGTCTGAAGTAGCCCTTAACACATTTTTAGGCGTGACATTCCGTTCTCTGGATTAGTTGGTCAAGTGTAATCAGCATAGGAATTTTCCAGCAAGTGGTCACTTTACAGACTCAGCCAGCATTTGCTTGTATGTCCTTTTTTAAAAAAACACACATCTTACTTAAAAGTTCAATATATTTGTAAGTCACTCGGGGAAATAACTCTGCTGTCAAAACAATATTCAAGAAGAATAGAAAGCCAGATTAAAGTGGAGGGAAATCTTGTATGCCCTGCTAGTCTTTCCACCCCAACCCCCACTAGAGCTGTACCTTAAGTGCCCTGCATCCATTCTTAATTAGCACATTCATTTAGATAATATCACCACCTTCAACACCTCTTTGTTCCTTTGTCTGTGACATCTTTTGATTATCTGCTCCTATCACTGCTTGCTTGTCCCTACAACCACACCAATCACCCACTTCTCTCCCCACCCTTAAACCAGCTTATATTTCACCCCTCCCCTAATATTCACTCAGTTCTGTTGAAGGGTCATGAGGACTCGAAACGACAACTCTTTTCTTCTCCGCCGATGCTGCCAGACCTGCTGAGTTTTTCCAGGTAATTCTGTTTTTGTTTTGGATTTCCAGCATCCACAGGTTTTTGTTTTTATTAAAGTGGAGGGGTAGCACTGTTGACCAAGGATGGCATTGATACAATAATTAGAGATGACCTTGGCTCAGAAGATCAGGATGTAGAATCGGTTTGGGTGGAGATGAAGAGTAGTAGGGGAAATAAGTCACTAGTTGGAGTGGTCTACAGGCCCCCTAACAGTAACCACAATGCAGGACAAAGTATACAAGAAGAAATATTGAGTGCTTGTGTTAAAGGGACAACAATAATCATGGATGATTTTAATCTACATATAAACTGGAAAAATCAGACTGGCAGTAGTAGCTTGAATGAAGAGTTCATAGAATGCTTTTGAGATAGTTTTTTAGAGCAACATGTTCTGGAACCAACCAGAAAGTAGGTTATATTAGACATCGTGTTGTGTAATGTGGCAGGATTAATTAATGACCTGAGTGAAGGCACCCTGAGGTAGCAGCAACCAAAATATGATTGCACTTTACATCCAGTTTGAAAGGGAGAAGAGTGGGTTTAAGACTAATATTTTAAACTTAAATAAGGACAACTATGTGGGCATGAAAGTTGAGCTAGCTGAAGTGAACTGGGATAGATCAATAGAGAAACAGTGTCAGACTTTTAAGGGAATATTTCAAAATACTCAGAATAAGCATATTCCTACTACAAAGAAAAATTCTAAGGGGATTCTAATTCATCCATGTTTAGCTAAAGAAGTTAGGAAAGCATCAAACTTAAGGAAAAAGCATATAACTGTGAAAAGATGATTGGCAGGTCAGATGTTTGGTCAGAATATAAAGAATGGCAGTGAGTGATTAAAAGGTTAATCAGGAGAAAGAAATTAGAGTATGAGAGGAAGCTAACTGGAAATGTAAAAACAGATAGTAAGTGTTTCCACAAGTATTTTAAAAGGAAAAGGATATGTAAAGTGAGTGTTGGTTCTCTGGAGTGACAGTGGGGAGTTAATAGCAAATAATAAGGAAATGTTGGATGAAGTGAACAAACATTTTGCTTCTGTGTTCACTATAAAGGATACAAAACACATTCCAGTAATAGCTGTAAGTCAGGAGGTTGGAGGGAGAGGGAAACTTTGTGAAATTAGGGAAATTGGTAGGGAAGCCTACCAAACAAACTAATGGAGCTGTGGACTGACAAGTCTCTGGGTCCTGTTGGACTTTATCCAAGGGTTCATAAAAGAGGTGGCTAATGAGGTAGTAGATGCATTGGTATTAATTTTCCAAAATTTCCTAGATTCTGGAAAGGTTCCATCAGACTTTAAAGTAGCAAATATCTATACAAGGCGGCAGAAAACAGGAACCTATAGACCAATTAGCTTGAAGTCTGTTGGTGCTAGAATCGATCATTAAGGAGGTTATAGCTGGGCACTTAGGGAAACTCAAGGTAATCAGGAAAAGTCAGCATGGCTTTGTGAAAGGGAAATCATCTTTAACCAATTTATTGGAGTTCTTTGAAGGAATAGCATGTGCTGTGGATGAAGGGGAGCCCACAGACGTACTGTACCTGAATTTCCAGAAGGCATTTGATAAGGTGCCACATCAAAGATTATTACACAAAATAAAAGCTCATGGTGTAGGGGGTAACATATCAGCATGGATAAAAGATTGGCTGGCTGGCTGGCAGAAAACAGAATATGCACAAATGGGTCTTTTGCTGATTAGCAGGATGTGATAAGTGGGGCCCCGCAGGGGTCTGTGCTGGAGCCTCAGTTTTTTACAATTTATATCAATGACTTAGATGGGGGGAGTGAAGGCATGGTAGCTAAATTTGCAGCTGACACAAAGATTGGTTGGAAGTATGTTATGAAGAGGACATGAGATTGCTGATAAATATAGATTGGTTGACTGAATGGGCAAAAATCTGTCAGATGGAGAATGATGTAGGAAAATGTGAAGTTGTTCACTTTGGCAGGAAGAATAATAAAGCAGAGTATTACTTAAATGGAGAACAGCTGCAGAATTCCAAGGTGCAGATGGATTTAGGTGGCCTTGTGCATGAATCACAAAAAGTTAGTATGCAGGCACGGCAAGTAGGCAAGTAATTAAGAAGGCTAATGGAATGCTATCCTTTTTAATGAGTCGAATTAAACATAATTCCTTTTATGTTATGCTTCAGTTATACAGGTCATTGGTGAGACCATGTAAAATATTGTGTGCAG
The DNA here is from genome assembly GCF_017639515.1 of Carcharodon carcharias. Taxonomy (NCBI): domain Eukaryota; kingdom Metazoa; phylum Chordata; class Chondrichthyes; order Lamniformes; family Lamnidae; genus Carcharodon; species Carcharodon carcharias. Next base: position 15,895,491 of record NC_054471.1, read on the forward strand.
TTTTGGTCTCATTATGTAAGGAAGGGTGTAAATGCATTGCAGGCGGTTCAGAGTAGGCTTACTAGATTGATACCTGGAATGAGCATTAGGAATTATGAGAAAGGTTAGACAGACTGGGCCTATTTCCACTGGAGTTTGGGAGACTGAGGGGTGACTTGATTGAAGTATATAACATTGTGAATGGTATTGAGAAGGTGGACATGGAAAGGATGTTTCCACTTGTGGGTGAGTATAGAATTAGGGGGCACTGTTTTGAAATTAGGGCTTGCCCTTTTAGGGCAGAGATGAGGAGGAATTTTTTCTCAGAGGGTTGTGCCACTTTGGAATCGAAGGCATTGGGAGGGAGGGTCATTGAATATTTTTAAGGTAGAGATAAATTAGATTTTTATTAGGCAAGGGAATCAAAGTTTATCATGTGTAGATAGGAATGTGAAATTCAAAGCACAAATAGATCATCCGCGACTGCATTGAATGGCAGAGTAGGCTCAAGTGGCCGAATGGCCTACTTCTGCTCCTATTTCACGTGCTCTTATAATTGTTGCAATGCATGCATTCGTTTCTTAAACATTAGCCATTGCCTAATGAAGTTCCCCAATCTACCGTAGCCAACGCACCCCTCATACCTTTGTAGTTTCCTTTGTTTAGATTTAGGACCCTAGTTTCTGATTGGACTACTTCACTTTCCATCCTAATGAAAAATTCTATGTAATGGTCACTGTTCCCCTTCTCATTGAACAATAACAAATCTAGGATAGCCTGTTCCCTAGTTGGTTCCTCGATGGGCTGGTCTAAAATAAACCATCTTGTACACACTCCAGGAATTCATCCACAACAGTATTATTGCTAATTTGATTTGCCCAGTGTATATGTGGATTAAAGTCACCCATGATTACCCTTGTTACATACACTTGTTACATGCATCTCTAATTTACTCTTTAATGCCGTCCACTACCTGATCGCTACTGTTTGGAGGCCTATAGACAACTTGCATTAATGTTTTCTGCCCTTGTTGGCTTTTAGCTCTACCCATACTGATTCTACATCTAGATTTTTTGAGCCAATATCCTTTCTCACAATGGCATTGATTTTATTCTTAAATAACAATGCCACCCCACCTATTTTTCCAAAATATCGAATACCCTTGGATATTCCATTCCCAGCCTTGGTCACCCTGTAGCCATGTTCCTGTCATCACAATCATCTCGTTTCCATTTGCATTTATTTGCGCTGTTAATTCATCTACCTAATTGCAAATGCACTGTGCATGCAGATACAGTGCCTTTAGACTTGTCTTTAACATTTTTACACATTTTTTGTACTTTGGCCCTACTTGCCCTTTGTTTCCTCTGCCTTCCATTTTTGCCTTCTGTTTTTCTGTCTTTCATTTCTATCTTTGTTTCCCTCTCTTTTGCCTCCCTGCTCAGGCTCCCATCCCCTTGCCAATCTAGTTTAAACCCTCCCCCACAGTACTAGTGAATACCCGTGAGGATATTGGTCCCAGTCCTACTGAGGTTCAACCCGTCCAGCTTGTACAGGTCCCATCTTCCCCAGAATTGGTCCCAATGCCTGGGGAATCCAAATCCCTCCCTCCTACACCATCTCTTCAGCCATGCATTCATCTGGTCTATTCTCCTGCTCCTGATCTCACAAGAAAATGGCATTGAGAGACAACCTTCTTTTTAATTTATCTCCTAGGACCTTATATTCTGCTTTCAGGACCTCGTCCCTCTTTTTGCCTGTGTTGTTGGTACCAATATGGACCACAACCTCTGTCTGTTCATCCTCTCCCTTCAGAATGTCCTGCAGCCACTCAATGATATCCTTGACCATGGCACCATGGAGGCAACATAACATAACATCTTGGTGTCACGTCTGCAGCCACAGAAACGTCTATCTGTTCCCCTTACGCTAGAATCACCTATCACAGAGGAAGCCAGTGGGCAGACCAACCCTACACCCCACAACATTGTGGTCTCTCTGGCATTGGCAAGAGCCCGGAACAGTGCTGCTGCAGGTAGGCTTTGAATGTTGCGCTCACCTCGAAGTGACGAGCAAAGTGAGGGCCGACAGCTGTATGTCACTCATTAACAAACATACTTTAGACTGGTCTAATTTCCCACTAGCATAGCACAAGATTGGGAGATAAGTAGCACTTTTAACTAGCATTCATTATATGGTAATGCATTCTGCCATGGATCAGTGGGGAACCTGATCCACCATCAGCCTGCCATGAAAGTGGCAAGAGGAAAACCCTGAACTCCATTTCCCATCAGGGGAAATCCGATTTTTGGCCTCTGAATTTTCCGCTCCCACCTGCCACAAACCCTGCCATTGGCAGGACCAGAAATTTCTGCCCACAGAGTCTTTCTGCCTAGATTTTGATGTACAGGGCATAATCTCAAAATCTGTGGATGACATGAAACTTGTAAGTATTATGGACTGTGAGGAAGACTTCCTTTCAAAAGGAGGTTGATTGAATGGACTGTCAAATGGCAGATGAAATTTAATGCAGCGAAGTATGAAGTGATTCATTCTTTTTTTACAGCAAAAACGGGGAAAACAAAATGAAATAAAGGGTACAATTCTAAAGAGGCTGCAGGAGCAGAAGGACCTGGATGTATAGGTGCACAAATCATTTAGGGTGGCAGGACAGGCTAACAGTGTGGTTAGTAAAACATACAAGATCCCAGGCTTTATACATAGGCACAAAAGCAACAAAGTTATGATAAACCTAGATAAAACATTAATTCGGGGTTGACTGGAGTATTGTGTTCAGTCCTGGGCACCAGTCCTTAGGAAGGATTTGATAACATTTGTGGTGGTGCAGGCAAGTTTCAGAAAAATGGTTCCATGAGTTGGAACTTCATTTATACAGAAAGATTGGAAAAGTGAGGACTGTTCTTTTTGAAGAGAAGGTTGAGAGGAGATTTAATTCAAAACCTTGAGGGGTCTGGACAAAGCAAATAGGGAGAAAATGTTCCCATTGACAGAAAAATAGAGGACCAGAGGACATTGATTTAAAGTGATTGGTAAAAGAATAATGACTATATGGGGAAAATCTTTTATGCAGCAAGTGGTTAGAATCTGGAATGCATTGTCCAAGGGTATGATGGAGGCAGATTCAACGGTGGCTTTCAAGAGAAAATTAGATCATTATCTGAAGAGAAAAGCTTTGCAGAGCTACAGGGAGAAGCTAGGGGAGTGCACAAGGTGAATTGCTTTGTCAGAGAGCCGGTATAAACACAATGGACCAAATGACCAACTTCTGTGCAACAACCATTTTATAATTCTATCTTGACTATATTTTTGCACCTCCTGTCCTGTGTCCAACCTACATATTCCGACATCCTCTGCCGCTTTAAATTTCAGTTCCCTGGCCCTATCCATCTTCTTTTCATCATGTGTATGTGGTCTTTATACAACTGGTATAAAATAAGATCATGGCTGATCTCTTGTTATCCTAACTCCAATTCCCACCTGACTCTCATGACACTTGACTCCCTTGTAAATCTAACTCAGCCTCCACTACTGTCTGGGGAAGAGAATTGCAAAGATTACTGACCCTGAGAGAGTAAATTACTCCTCTTCTCCATTTTAAATGGGAGACTCCATACTTTTAAACCGTGCCCCTGAATTCTAGATTCTCCCATTCAAGGAAACATCCTCTCAGCCCCTTCAGAATCTTATATGTTTCAATAAGATCACCACCCATTATTTTAAAAGCAATGAGATTGGGCCCAATGTGTTCAACCGTTCCTTGTAAGAAAACCCCTTCCAGGAATCAGTCTAGTGAAGCTTCCTGAACTGTTTCCAATGCAAGGATGTACGTCCAAAGCAAGGAAACTCAAACTGTACATAGTACTCTAGGTGAAGTCGTGCCATATGCTGTAAGGTTGTAGCAAGCTTTCCCTACTTATAAACACAGTCCCCCTTGCAGTAAAGGTCAACATTCCATTTGCCTTCCCAATTACTTGCAGTACCTAGAATTTTAGAAAGTTTATGGCACAGAAAGAGGCCACTTGACCAGTCATGCCTGTGCCGGCCGGAAAATGAGCAAGCCAGACTAATCTCACTTTTCTAGCATTTGGTCTGTAGCCCTGCAGGTTACAGGTACATATCCAGACACCTTTTAAATGAGTTGAAGGTTTCTGCCTCCACTACCCTTTCAGTGAGTTCAAGATCCCTACAACCCTATAGATGAAAAGATTTTCCTCATCTCCCCTCTAATCTTTCTAGAAATTAGTTTAAATCTATGTCCTAGTCACTGACCTCTCTGCAAAAGTAAATAGGCCCTTCCCACCCATTCTCTCCAGGCCCCTCACAATTTTTTACATGTCAATAAAATCTCCCTTCAGCCTCCTCAGTTCCAAGGAGAACAACCCCAACCTATCCAATCTTGGGTCATAGCTGCAATTTTCCACTCCTGGCAACATCTTCGTCAATCTCTTCTGTACCCTCTCTAGTGCAATTACATCCTTTCTGTAATAGGGTGACCAGAACTGCACATAGTAATCAAGTTGTGGACTTACTAATGTTTTATGTAGTTTCAGCGTAACCTCCCTGCCTCGGCTAATAAATGAAATGATTGCCTATGCCTTCTTAGCCGCCTTATCGAGCTGCTCTGCTACCTTCAGGGATCCGTGGACATTCACTGAAATGTCTCAATTCTATGACATCTTTCAGTATCCTCCCATTCATTGTTTAATCTTTTGGCTTGTTTAACCTCCCCACATGCATCACCTCACACTTCTCTGAGTTGCATTCCATTTACAACTTTTCTGCCATCATGACCAGTCCATTGATATCTTCCTGCAGTCTACAGCAATCCTCCCCGCTATCAACCACACAGCCAATTTTTGTGCTGTCTGCAAACTTATTGATCATTCTCCCTACATTTCATTCAAATCATTAATATATACTAAAAGAAGAAGTGGACATGGTACTAACCCCTGAGCAGCCTTTCAGTCACAAGAACAACCATCAACAATTACCCTTTGTTTCCTGCCACTGAACCAATATTGTATTCAGCTTGCTACATTCCCCTGGATCCCATGGGCTTTTATTATCTAACCAGTCTGCCATGTGAGACATTGCCAAAAGCCTTGCTAAAATCCACCAAGCCAGGAAATGAACCCTGGTTCAAAGAAAAGTGCAGGAGGGCATGCCAGGAGCAGCACCAGTCGTACCTAAAAGAGACGTCAAGCTGGTGAAGCTACAACACAGGACTACTTCTGTGCTAATCAGCAAGTGATAGGCAGAGCCAAGCAATTCCACAACCAACGGATCAGATCTAAGCTCTGCAATCCTGCCATATCCCGTTGTGAAAGGCAGTGGACAATTAAGGAACTCATTGGAAGAGGAGGCTCCACAAATATTCCCATCCTCAATGATGGAGGAGACCAGCACATCAGTGCAAAAGTTAAGGAGTCAGTATTCACAACAATTTTTAGCCAAAGTGCCAAGTGGATAATCTATCTTGGCCTCCTCCAGAGGTCCCGAGCATTACAGATACTAGTCTTCAGCCAATTTGATTCACTCAAGTGATATCATGAAATGGCTGAAGGCACTGGATACCGCAAAGGTTATGGGCCCTGACAACATTTTGGCAATAGTATCACAGAATCACAGTGTAGAAGAAGTCCTTCGGCCCATTGAGTCTGCACGAACAATAGTACTGAAGACTTGTGCACCAGAACATGCTGCGCCCTTAGCCAAGTGGTCCCAAAGCAGCTGCAACACTGTTATCTACCCGACAATGTGGAAAATTGCCCAGGTATGCCTCATACTCAAAAAGCAGGTCAAATACAAAACAACAAAAAAAATAGCTAGAAAAACTCAGTAGGTCTGACAACATCTGCTGAGAGGAATACAGTTAACGTTTCGAGTCCATATGATTCTTCATCAGAACTGAGGAAATATAGAAATGAGGTGAAATATAAGCTGGTAGAGGGGGGTGGGACAGGTACAGTTGAATAGAGGGCCAGTGATAGTTGGAGGCAAAGAAGAGATTGCCACAGATGTCATAGACAAAAGGACAAGGGGGTGTTGACGGTAGTGATCTTAGCTAAGGAATGTGCTAATGGTGACATTAAGGATAGAAAGCAGGACAAGCAAGTGACAGATAGCCCGAGTGGGGGTGGGGTGGGGGGAAGGGATCGAAATAGGCTAAAAGGTGGAGATGAAAGAATGGATGGAAATGCATTTAAAAATAATGGAAATAGGTGGAAAAAGAAAAATATGATGTTTTAAAAAATTATAAGTTATTGGAAAAAGGGGGATTGGAAAGGGGGTGGGGATGGAGGAGAAAATTCATGATCTAAAGTTGTTGAACTTAATGTTAAGTCCGGCAGGCTGTAAAGTGCCTAGTCGGAAGATGAGGTGCTGTTCCTCCAGTTTGCGTTGAGTTTCACTGGAACATTGCAGCAGGCCAAGGACAGACATGTGGGCATGAGAGCAGGGTGGTGTGTTGAAATGGCAAGTGACAGGGAGGCCTAGGTCATGCTTGTGGACAGACCGAAGGTGTTCTGCAAAGCGGTCACCTAGTCTGCATTTGGTCTCTCCAATGTAGAGGAGACCGCATTGGGAGCAGTGAATGCAGTAGACTAAATTGAGGGAAGTGCAAGTGAAGTGCTGCTTCACTTGAAAGGAGTGTTTGGGCCCTTGGACAGTGAGGGATGGGCAGGGGGGGAAGTAAAGGGGCAGGTGTTGTACCTTCTGTGTTTGCATGGGAAGGTGCCGTGGGAGGGGGTTGAGATGTAGGGGGTGATGGAAGAGTGGACCAGGGTGTCCCAGAGGGAACGATCCCTGTGGAATGGGAAGATGTATTTGGTGGTGGCATCATGCTGGAGTTGGTGGAAAAGGCAGAGGATGATCCTTTGAATGCAGAGGCTGGTGGGGTGATAAATGAGGACAAGGGAGACACTATCATAGTTCTGGGAGGGAGAAGAAAATGTTAGGGCGGATGCGCGGGAGATGGGCCAGTCACAGTTGAGGGCCCTGTCAACCACCGTGGATTGAAAACCTCAGTTAAGGAAGAAGGCAGGCATGTCAGAGGAAACATCAGAGATGTTTTGGAAAGTGGCATCATCAGAACAGATGCAATGGAGGCGAAGGAACTGAGAGAATGGGATGGAGTCCTTACAGGAAGGGGGTGTGAGGAACTGTAGTCGAGGTAATTGTGGGAGTCAGTAGGCTTGTAATGAATATTGGTGGACAGTTGATCACCAGAAATTGAGACAGAGAGATCAAGGAAGCAAAGGGAAGTGTCAGTGTGGACCATGTGAAAATGATTGAGGGGTGGCCATTGGAAGCAAAATTAATAAATTTTTCCAGGTCCAGATGAGAGCGTAAAGCCGCACCAAAGCAGTCATCGATGTACCGGAGAAAGTGTTATGGGAGGGGGCCTGAGTAGGACTGGAACATGGAATGTTCCACATACCCCATAAAGAGACAGGCATAACTGAGGCCCATGCAGGTACCCATAGCTACACCTTTTATTTGGAGGAAGTGAGATGAGTTTAAGGAGAAATTGTTCAGTGAGAGAACAAGTTCAGCCAGATGGAAAAGAATAGTGGTGGATAGGGATTGTTCAGGCCTCTGTTTGAGGAAGAAGCGGAGAGCCCTCAGACCATCCTGGTGGGGGATGGAGGTGTAGAGGGATTGGACGTCCATGGTGAAAAGGAGGCGGTTGGGGCCAGGGAACTGGAAATTGTTGAAATGTTGTAGGGCGTTAGAGGAATCACGGATGTAGGTGGGAAGAGACTGGACAAGGGGATAGAGAATGGAGTCAAGATAGCAAGAAATGAGTTCCGAGGGGCAGGAACAGGCTGACATGGTCAGTCTGCCGGGACAGTTCTGTTTGTGGATTTTGTGGAGGAGTTAGAAGCCGGCCATCCATGGTTGGGAGACTATCAAGTTGGAAGCTGTGGAGGGAAGATCTCCAGAGGAGATGAGGTCAGTAACAGGCCTGGAAACAATGGCTTGATGTTCAGTGGTGGGGTCATGGTCCAGAGGGAGGTAGGAGGAAGTGTCTGCAAGTTGACGCTCAGCCTGTATGAGGTAGAGGTCAGTACACCAGACAACAACAGCACCACCCTTTTCAGCAGGTTTGATGACAAAATCAGGGTTGGACCTGAGAGAACAGAGTGTGGCAAGGTCAGAAAGAGACAGTTTAGAGTGGGTGAGATGAGCAGAGAAATTGAGACGACTGATGTTACGCCGACAGTTCTCAATGAAAAGATCAAGAGCAGGTATGAATCCAGGGGGTGGGGGGGGCGGGGGCGGGGGGGTGGGTCCAGGTGGAGGGAGAGTAATGGAGGCGGGTAAAAGGATCCGTTGAATGGAGAGAGGACTCCTGCCCAAAGAAGTGAGAAGTGAGTCAAATCCAAGCTGGCCAATTACTGCCCCATCAGTCTGCTCTCCATCATCAGTAAAGTGATGGATGAGCTCATCATCTGTGCTATCAAGTGACACTTGTTTAGCAATAACCTGCTCACTGACGCCCAGGGTCACAGCTCCTGACTCCAATACATCCTTGGTTCAAACATGGACAAAAGAGCTGAACTCCAGAGGTGAGGTGAGAGTGACTGGCCATGACATCAAGGCAGCATTTAATTGAGTGTGGCATCAAGGAACCCTAGCAAAACTGGAGTTAATGGGAATTGGGGAAAACCCTCCACTGGTTGGAGTCATAGCTAGCACAAAGGAAGATGGTTGTGATCGTTGGAGGTCAGTCATCTCAGCTCCAGGATATCACTGCAGGAGTTCCTCAGTAGTGTCCTCGGCCCAACCATCTTTAGCTTCTTCGTCATTGATCTTCCTTCCATCATAAGCGCAGAAGTGGGGATGTTCACTGATGATTGTACAATGTTCAGCACCATTTGCAAATTCTCAGATACTGAAGCAGTCCATGTCCAAATGCAGAAAGACCTGGATAACATCCAGGCTTCGGCTGACAAGTGGAAAGTCACATTCGTGCCACACAAGTGCCAGACAATGACCAACAAGAGAGAATCTAACCATTGCCCCTTGACATTCAATGGCATTACCATCACTGATTCCCCCACTATCAAATTCCTGGGGGTTACCATTGACCAGAAACTGAACTGGATGTAGCCATATAAATACTGTGGCTACCAGAGCAGGTCAGAAGTTGGGAATCCTGTGGTGATTAGCTCACTTCCTGGCTTCCCAAACCGTCCCACAAGGCATAAGTCAGGAGTGTGTTAGAGTACACTCCACTTGCCTGGATGAGTACAGCTCCAACACTTAAGCTTGACACCATCCAGGACAAAGCAGCCCATTTTATTGGCACCCTTTCCACAAACATTCATTCCCTCCACCAGTGATGAACAATGGCAACCGTGCATACCACCTACAAGGTGCAATGCCAGATCTCTTCAAGGCTTCTTAGGCAGTACCTTCCAAACCCATGACCATACCATCTAGAAGGACAAGGGCAGCAGATGCACGGGCACACCACCACCTGGAAGTTCCCCTCCAAGCCACTCAGCATCCTGGATTTGGAAATATATCACCGTTCCCTCACTGTTGCTGGGTCAAAATTGTAGAACTTCTTACCTAACAGCACTCTGGGTGTACCGACACCACAGGGACTGTAGCAGTTCAAGGCAACCCACCTCCACCTTCTCAAGAACAACTAGGAATGGGCAATAAATGCTGACCTGGCCAGTGAAACCCACGTCCCATAAATGAATTAAATAAAAACACATCATTCAGTGAATTTGAATATATTTTCAGATTATTAAGTGACAAAATGTGTTCACCCATGCAGCCACTTGTGATCAAAAATTCTTAAATTTTCTATGCCTTCCCCTTCTTTTAGGTGCTCCCCTGATATACCCAGGAGGAGTGGAGCCAGCCTACACAATGGTTGGGTCTGTTGCCTCTGATGACTTCGGTGTGTGTCCTCTGGAGAGCTGAGGACATGAGGTTCCCAGTTTGCTTTGGCTGTCGTCTTTTTGGTCAATTGCTCCCTGTGCGGTGATAGGACAGAGTTGAGGAGGGTCACAGGCAAATGGGACTCGGAGGGAGAAGACAGCCTCTGAGATTCCTGAGTTGATGACCCAGGGTGTTCAGCTGCCACTCCTCCTCCCTTCGGGTGCCTGAGAGCCCCAGCCTGACTCCTTGAGAGGAAGGACCACCTGGAGGGACATCAAGGTGCCCCGTTTCCTTCTGCAGAGTTCACTGCATGAACTCACCCTTGGCTACTGCGATGGAGTGCAGTTCTGCGCACATTGCCATGTTCTGCTGTATCAGGGTCTCCATGGCATCTACCATCTTTCCCATGGAGACCACATCTGGGCACCATTTCCTCAGAGAGCAGGTGCACGCACTTCTCTGATTCCTGTGCTACTGACTGAAGAGATGGGGGCTATGCCCAACTTAATAATGCTGATTCTCCATGATGAGTTGGAAGGCCAAATCCAGAGGTTTATCATCTGACTTTGATGTCACAGATGCCTCTTGCCCAGCCGTCCTCTGAGTGCTGGGGAACTTGGCTGAACCTGCCTACTCCTGTTGCAGACACGTGTGCGTGCAGTGACCACCAGATTGTGAACATGAGCCTGCCAAAGATCTAGGCCCCACCGGGGTGTGTCTCTCTATGCTGGTGCAGGGTGTGGTTAAGTGCTGTGACAGGTCTTCTAGGCTGCTTATTTCCATCTCTTCAATGGAGGAGGTGTCCTCTTGGCTGGAGGTGAGGATGTGAATGGAGCTGAGACATTGGCTGGCTGCGGGTGTCAGTCACTTGGCAGATCTCCCTGTGAACCACAGTGGAGACAGTTAGTGCATGGCAACAGAGCCAAAAGCAGGCGAGAGAGCACACAGTTGTGTTGTGAGAATGATGATGGGGTGAAGGATCTTCACGTGGGTGTTCGCCACCAACCTCACCATTGCTGCAGGCACGGTCCACATCCTCATCAGTCAGCATGATGGCACACTCCTCAAAATGAGTGAGGGCCTAATGTGGGCCACTCCAACCCCAGTCTCAGACCCTTCCCTGCTGTTTTGAGCTAGCTTCTCCTACATGAAAACAGATGGAGAGTGTGAGAAGGACACATGGCACTGCGTGGAATGTTTGTGTGGTGAGCAGAGCCACGGATGGAATGAGAATATGAGCTCCAGAGTACACAAGCCTGATGGAGATGTGAGTTAGTGGTATTGCCCCTTGAGGTGTGAGGTCCCTATGGATGCTTGATGGGTTTGAGAATGTGCAAGTTGAATGTGATGAGGTAGTTGACTTACCTTGGTGGAACGGATGAGAACATTCATCCTCTTCCTGCATTGGATGGTTGACCCCCTCTGTACTCTAGTGGCACTGACCGCTGCTGCCACCACCTCTCAGGGCAGATTGGTGACTCTGGTGGACCTCCTGTGGCCAGAGCAGGGGTAGAGGACATTACGGCAGCTTTCCACTGCGTTCAGCAGGCACTCCAGAGAGGCGTCACTAAATTTGGGGGCTGCCACTTTCCTTGCTTTCGGGCCATCTGTTGCCTGGAGCAGTCTTGGGCTGAAGACATGAAGTAGGCATGTGCTCTGATGCAATTTAAGCATGGTGCCCAGAGCGAGGAAATACTAAGGTCACGGTGTGGCAGGCAAATCTGAACCTGCCCACCAGCAATCCGGCGTGTTCCCCATGAATGCATTATTAATGAGGTAGGACACACTGGGAATGGGACCGTATGGTGCGAATAGCCACCATTGGGGCTGGCCGGTAAAGCGTCCCTTTTCCCACCCACTACCGCACTTAATGCAAATCTGGGATGATTCTACCCTATATCCAGGGATGTTGAGCTGCCATTTTTGCCCCTCTTTAATCCAAGTTTCCATTATCATGGTGATATCATGCTGCTATGTATCTATTTGTGCCCTCAGCTCACTGACTTTATTTGCCATACTCCTTGTATTTACATATATAACTTTTAACACTGCCAAATTCCTGTGCTTCTTCTGTCTTTCCGAGTCACTCACTAATTCCCCATCTCCCATTCCCTGCTCTGAACTTGCGCTCAGCTTTCCAGCCTCCTGCCAATCTAGTTTAAACCCCCATCTAGTAAATCTCCCTGCGAGGATATTTGGCCCAGACCTGTTCAGGTGTAGACCATTCAGCTTGTACAAGTCACACCTTCCACAGAACCAGTCCCAATGCCTCAGAAATTTGATGCCTCCGTCCTACACCAGCTTTCCAGTCATGTATTCAATTGCTCTTTTCTCCTATTTCTATACTCCAGTTGCATGTGGGACTGGGAGTAATCCTGAGATTAGTGCTTTAGAGGTCCTGCTTTTCAATCTCCTTCCTAGCTCCCTGAAATCTGCTTTCAGGACCTCATCCCCTTTCCTACCCAAGTCATTGGTACCAATGTGAATCAGGACCTCTGGCTGATCATCCTCCCTCAGAAGAATGTCCTGCAGCTACTCCATGACATCCTTGACCCTGGCACCAGGAAGACAACATACCACCCTGGAGTCACATCTGTGGCCATAGAAACACCTGTCTGTTCCCCTAACTAACAAATTCCCTATAACTACTGCTCTTTCCCTCATCTTCCTCCTCTCCTGCACAGCATAGCCATTCATGATACCACAAACCTGGCTCTGAATGCACTCTGAGGAGCCAACACCCTCACCAGTAGCCAGAACAGAAAACCAATTGGCAAGCAGGACCCCAGGGGACACCTGCACCTCCTGCCTAGTTCTGTGGATAGTCTAACAGTCACCCATTCCCTTTCTGCCTTCAGGCTCCTAAACTGTGGTGTGACAACCTCACTGAACATGCTATCCATGTGGCTGTCAGCCTCAGATGCACCACAATGACTCCAGCCACCACTCAAGTTCTGAAACCCTGAGCTCAACGTTCTGCAGTTGATAACATTTCCTGTACATGTGGTCATCTAGGATACTGGTAGCATCCATGACTTCCCACATAATACATGACACACATTGCACACAACTGAGCTGTCCTGCCATTGCTTCAATTTACTTCCCTTATGTTAACTTTATTTTACTTATACTACTTTATTTTACCTGGTCTTGACTTAATTTTACTTCCCTATTGCTTGTGTTTCTTACTGAAATCTACATAGCTCCTTCTTTTAAGGAGAATGTGTTTTTCTAATTTTCAACTACTTGAAGACCCTCCCAAACAGTGGTTTCTCACCAATCAATGAAGTTGTGTTCCTCCTGTGATCTCACTCTTGGATGCTTTAAAAACTCAGCCCTCTCATGCAGCTTTTCAACTCCTGGTCTCCTGTAGCCTGAGAAAGGTAGAAAAAGAAAAGAGCACCTCCCTCTCCTTCTCACCAAACTCATAGCAATTCCATAGATAAAAACAAAAAACCGCGGATGCTGGAAATCCAAAACAAAAAAGGAATTACCTGGAAAAACTCAGCAGGTCTGGCAGCATCGGCGGAGAAGAAAAGAGTTGACGTTTCGAGTCCTCATGACCCTTCCACAGAACTGAGCGAATATAAGGTGAAATATAATCTGGTTTAAGGTGGGGGTGGGGTGGGGGGTGGAGAGAAGTTGTTGGGGGGGGTGGCAGGGTGGTGTGGTTGTAGGGACAAGCAAGCAATGGTAGGAGCAGATAATCAAAAGTTGTCATAAACAAAAGAACACAGAGGTTTTGAAGGTAGTGATATTATCTAAACAAATGTGTTAATTAAGAATGGATGGTAGGGCACTCAAGGTACAGCTCTAGTGGGAGTGGGGTGGAAAGACTAGTGGGGCATAAAAGATTTAAAAATAATGGAAATAGGTGGGAAAAGAGAAATCTATATAAATTATTGGAAAAAACAAAAGGAAGGGGGAAGAAACAGAAAGGGTGTGGGGATGGAGGAGGGAGTTCAAGATCTAAAGTTGTTGAATTCAATATTCAGTCCGGAAGGCTGTAAAGTGCCTAGTCAGAAGATGAGGTGCTGTTCCTCCAGTTTGCGTTGGGCTTCACTGGAACAATGCAGCAAGCCAAGGACAGACATGTGGGCAAGAGAGCAGGGTGCAGTGTTAAAATGGCAAGCGACAGGGAGGTTTGGGTCATTCTTGCGGACAGACCGCAGGTGTTCTGCAAAGCGGTCGCCCAGGTCTCCTCTACATTGGAGAGACCAAACGTAAACTTGGCTATCCACGTAAACTATCCACTACCTTCAGGCATTTATTGATATCACATGGAGTGAATCAAATTGGCTGAAGACTGGTATTTCTGATGCTGGATACCTGGGAGGAGGCCAAGATGGATCATCCCTTTGGCACTTTTGGCTGAAGATTGTTGCCAATACTTCAGCCTCATCTTTTGCACTGATGTGCTCCTGCCATTGAGGATGGGGATATTTTTGGAGCGTCCTCCTCCAGTGAGTTGTTTTATTTTTCACAACTGGATGTGGCAGGACTCCAGAGCTTAGACCTGATCTGATGGTTATGGGATCACTTAGCTCTGTCCATCACTAGGTCCTTGTACTGTTTGGCACACAAATAGTTTTGTGCTATAGCTTCACCAGATTGACACCTCACACTTATGTATGCCTGGTGCTGCTCCTGGCATGCCCTCCTGCACTCTTCATTGAACCAGGGTTGATCCCCTGGCTTGATGGTAATGGTAGAGTGGAGGATATGCTGGGCCATGAGGTTACAGGTTGTGTTCGAGTAAAATTCTGACGCTGTTGATGGCCCGCAGTACCTCATGGATGTTCAGTCTTGAGTTACTGGATCTGTTCGCAATCTATGCCATTTAGCATGCAGGGTATCCTCAATGTGAAGGCGGGACTTTGTCTCCACAATGACTGTGCGGTGGTCACTCCTACCGATACTGTCATGGACAGATGCATCTGCAGTAGCGAGGCTGGCGGTTATGAGGTCAAGTATGTTTTCCCCTCTTGCTGGTTCCCTCACTAGTCTAGCAGCTATGTCCTTTCGGACTTGGCCAGCTCGGTCAGTAGTGTTGTAACCAAACCACTCCTGGTGATGGACATTGAAGTCCGCCATCCAGAGTACATTCTGTGCCCTTGCCACCCTCAGTGCTTCCTACAAATGGTGTTCAGCATGGGGGAGTGCTGAGTCATCAGTTGAGGGAGGGCGGTACATGGTAATCAGCAGGAGGTTTCCTTGCCCATGTTTGGCCTAATGTCATGAGACTTCATGGGTTCCGGCATCAATGTTAAGGACTCCCAGGGCAACTCTCTCCCGATTGCATGTCACTCTGCTGGGTCTGTCCTGCCCGAACAGGACAGGACATACCCTAGGATGGTGATGGTGAAGTCTGGGACATTATCTGTATGATATGATTCCTTGAGGATGGCTATGTCAGCCTGTTGCTTGACTGGTCTGTGAGACTGCTCTCCCATTTTTGGCACAAGCCCCCAGATGTTAGTATGGAGGACTTTGCAGGGTCGACAGGTCTGAGTTTGCAATTGTCATTTCCGATGCCTAGGTCGATGCCGGGTAGACCGTCCGATTTCATGGAATTTTTGAGACTTTGTACCGGTTTGATACAACTGAGTGGCTTGCTATGCTATTTCAGAGGGCATTTATGAGTGAACCACATTGCTGTGGATCTGGAGTCACAAGTAGGTTAGACCAGGTTAGGACAGCAGATTTCCTTCCCTAAGGGACATTAGTGAACCAGATATGTTTTTAAAACAATCGACAATAGCTTCATGGTAATCATTAGCCTTTTAATTTTAAGTGAGTAGGCAAAGATCTGGCAAATGGAATATAATGTGGGAAAATGTGAAATGGTCCATTTTGGCAGGAAGAATAAAAAAGAATCATATTACCTAAAAGGTGAGAGATTTCAGAGCTCTGAGATTCAGAGGCATTTGGGTGTCCTAGTGCATGAATCACAAAAGTTTGCAGGGACAACAAGTAATTAGGAAAGCTAATAGAATGTTATTAGCTGGCCTGTGACTTTGAGAGAGCTGTGAAGATGTGCAAGGTGTGGCAAGCGCATCAGCCAAAGTAGCACAGGAAACCACTACACCCTCATGAGCTCCCATTGCATCCCTGGTCAAAGGTTGCAATGCATCTGTTTATCATTTATGCTGATGATTTCCTCTTAGTCACAGATTATTTTTCAAAATTCTGAATCATCAGACAGTTGAAGGCTACATCGAGCACATCTGAGCGAGTACTTTGAATGCTGTCTTTAGTCTTTTAGGTACACCGGAGCAGGTTGTATCAGATAATACTCCACAATATAGAGGCAAACCATTTCAGTACATGTGTGCCAAGTGGGGCATAAACCGTGTAAAGGTGTCTCCGTATTATCCTAGATCCAATGGTCTTGCTGAAAAAATGGTTAAATTCCTTAATGTGAAGTGGAAGGAAATAGAGCAAGATTTCCAGGTTGCTATGTTGAATTTACGGGCAACACCATTAGACATGGGATTAATCTGAAATCGTGTTCGGGAGACAGATCAGAAAACACTTCTGAGTTATCATCTGTCCAGGCTTGCATCAGTGTGGAAAAGCAGGAGAAGATGAAGTCTACACACGATTAATCAGAATCACACAGTGCAGAAGAGGCCCTTTGGCACTTTAGCATGCAGGTGTGGAATTGCTTTGTTTGCACGTGGAGGAAAAGGCTTGAGTTATTTACCTAACAGTAGGAATCTGGTTCGCAGCAAAAGTATCTAAGATTTGCAGCGAGCCAAGATCATGCAACGTCACATACCTAATGGACAGATGTTGAGGAGGAACAGATGATAAAAGCAAATACTGCAGATGCTGGAAGAAAACAGAAAATGCTGGAAGAACTCAGCAATCCTGGTAGTATATATGGAGAGAGAGACAGAGCTAACGTTTCAAGTTTGGATGACTTCTCCAGAGCCAATAGCATCGAGAGCACATTTGCGAGTATGGACTGAGAGTGAAATTATGGAAGACCTCTTTGAAGACAACCACCGCAGCAGGACACCCATACATTGCCAAGTCAAGAACACTGTAGTGATGATTCTAGATCTCAGAAGAGCTTTGCTATTATGAAATCTGTGCATAAGAGTAAGCCACCTATATGTTTTAGGAATACTTAAATGATCGATAGAGGTCTAAATTTTATGCAAACAGTTTTAATAGCAATTTAACAGCAATTCTATCATTTATGTATTTATTCTTACAGTGATTTGATGTTGTAGCACAGCTCTAATGAAATATGTAAATATTGAGTGCGCATCATCACTGCAGGAAGTGATATCATACAGTATGGCCAGGATTTTCCAGTTGTCGGGTGGGCTTGGCGGGAGCGACTGGGAGTGACTGCGAAACGGACCACCACCCGTGAAGGGGCCCTGACCATGATTACACGCTGGCTGGCTAATTAATGGCTCTGTCACATGAGCAGGGTCATGTTAGAGATGAGTGCAAAAAGTTTTTTTTTAAATCGTTGGACGAAACCTGATCCTGCCCGTGGATGAGGTTTTGCCAAAAATCCAAAAGCCGTTTGGCCTTTTCGCCCACCCACCAACAAAATTTTGATCACTTAATTTATTAAAGGTCTTAATAGGCCACTTAATTGTCAATGGGTGCACTGCTGACCCCCGTGCATGCCCGCCGACCGAAATATTGCGCAAATGCACAGTGACGTCGGGATGCTCGCCTCACGCCATCGCACATTATTTTAAGCTCGTTCGGGTTGGATGCACATCTGCCCGACGGGTGTAATATTCTGCCCTATGTGGCACAGATGTACGAATTGTGTTGATTCCCTAGTAAGAGGTGTATGTAGAGCTCTCCTGTAATACTTGATAACAGTCGATCTCATGTGAAAGTCGAACCTCAACTTTTGGACAAAAAATGCTTAATTTTTCATACATCTCATGTATAAGTCAACCCCCGACTTTTGGCCAAAAGATCCTAACTCTTTCTATTTACGGCCCACTCTCCGCCTCTCCAGCAAGCCAACTCTCTCCCTCTCGCCAACTGTCTCCCTCACACCGCTTGCCTGTCCCACTTTCCCAGTCGCCGCTTTCCTACCTGATTCTCCCACACGTTGCTTCCCTAACTGACTCTCCCACTTGCTGCTTTCTCTCTGTGAGCGATGACTCAGGAAAGGGGTGCAAATGAAGTGAGAAAATGGAGCTGTGAAGGAATTTCTTCTCTCAGAGCATCATAGAAACATAGAAAATAGGAGCAGGAGTAGGCCATTCGAGCCTGCTCCTCCATTCATTTTGATCATGGCTGATCATGCAACTCAATAGCCTTCTCTGCTTTCTCCTCAAATCCTTTGATCCCTTTCACTCCAAGAGCTGTATCTAACTCCTTCTTGAAAACATACAATGTTTTGGTCTCAACTACTTTCTGTGCTAGCGAATTCCACAGGCTCACCACTCTCTGGGTGAAGAAATTTCTCCTCATCTCAGTCATTGGTCTTTGTAAGTCACTTCCACAGATAGCAGTGGAGGCTGGGTCCTGGACGATATTCAAGGTTGAGTTAGGCAGATTTTGATTGACCAGGGAGTCAAGGGTTATGGGTGACAGGCAAGAAAGTGGCGCTCAAGCCACAATCATTAGAATGGCGGAGCAGGCTTGAAGGGCTGAAAGACCTATTCCTGCTCCTATTTCTTATGGTCTTACTTAGCTGTAGTATATGTGATGACTTATGAGGTGAATGAGATATCAATGATTGTGGTATTTATATTTGGTTTTGAAACATTCATAATAATTTCACATTCAAAGTCTTTTGTTCCTTTTCTGTTTAGATTGAATCTGTTCTGAGACAAGGAGTTACTTTACTGAATTGGTCATCTCTAACACTGGAACAGTTCTTCTCTGATGCAAATACAGCCATAGATGAGTTGATTGCATTGTTAAAGACAGTAAGTAGATGTATTAGAAACTGTAAATTTGCTTATTAAGCTAAAGGATGACAGCAGTGGTAAACAGGACATTTTGTTTCATTTTGGCATCTAGTAATAACAGGTTCTCAATAGGTATGGGCTCCAATAAAATCCTTTACTTTTTCATGGGCCAATTGCTGGTAAGGCCAATATTTGTTGCCCATCCCTAATTGCCCTCAATGTATTCTGTAAATGTAATATGTTTATGTAGCACCCAACCACATGAGAGAAAAAGACAGAATCAAAGAATAATAGAATTGTTACAGAAGGAGGTCTTTTGGCCCATCTGGTCTGTGTTGGTTCTCATCTAGGTTTGTACTCCCACATTTTCCCGATAGCCCTGCAAATTTTCGCTCTTCCAGTAATTGCCCAATTTCATTTTGAAAGCCATGATTTAATCTACCTTCATCACACCTCAAGCAATGTATTCCAGATCCACGTCACTTGCTGTGCAAAAAAGATTTCCCTCATGTTAACTTCTTATAGCAACTACCTTCAATTGGTGTCCTCCAGATCTGTATCCCTCCACTATCTGCTTTGTCTGATTTTGAATACCTCTATCAAATCTCCTCTTGACCTTCTCTTTTCCAAGAAGAATAGCCCCAGTTTCTCGCAACTGAAGTTCTTCACCCCTAGAATCATCCTCATGAATCGTTTCTGCACTCTCTCCAATGCCTTCACATTGGACTCAAAATCAGTGTCCCCAAGACTTAGGTTATGTTTAATCAGCACCAGGCACACGCTACGAAATGCCAGACATAACATAATGCCATTATTGATGAAGATATCGCTGCATACATCCAGAAAGCAATTTCTGCCTACAGCTGATATCAGGATATTGTCTGAAAGCAATACTGCATTAAGCTGAAGAATAAAGTCGAACTCTACTGGGCCATCGTCCTGACCACCCTGCTGAATAGCACAGAATCCTGGCTCTACTACAGGAGCCATATCAAAGTTTTGGAACTTCCACCAAAGACACCTGAGGTCCATGATGCGAATTCGATGGCAGGTGAAAATCACAAACAACGAGGTCCTTGACCATCCTCCATAAAATTCAACTTGGATTTGCAGGTCATCCTTCCCAAAAAGAATTACTACAAAATCTCCAAGCTAATCTTCTATGGGGAACTGTCTCAAGGCAAACAACATCAGAGCGGTCAGTACAACTGATACCATGACACCCTAAAAAAGAGTCTTAGAAACTTCTGCCTTGCAGGACATCTTTCTTGGGAAAACACTGCAGCCAACCAGCCCATGTGATCCAAGCACTGAAATTTGATTTAGCATACTTTGACAACTCTCTATTTGTAAAATCCAAAGTGTCCAGGGAAAGGGCAGAGGTGGCTCAGCTGCAGAAGTTCCCCGAAGCAGCAACAATGACAACATGACCTGCCAGTTCAGTGGACTTTCATGCTGATCTCTCATTGACATCTTCAGTCACCTACAGCCTGGACATACTTGAATAACAAGAGATTTACCATCACATCTTGTTTTTGTACTCTATGCCCTGTTTATAAAGCCTAAGGTCCTGCATGCTTTTTGAACAAGTCTCTCAAGCTGCCCTGCCAATTCAATGATTGACACATATTACCCCTCCGATTCCCCTGCTCCTGCACCTCCTGAAGAATATTTTATATTGCCCCTCCTCATTCTTCCTACCAAAATGAAACATTTTATCCTTCTCTGCATTAAATTTCATCTCCCACATGTCTGTTCATTCCATAAATCTGTCTGTCCTTTTGAAGATTAACATCATCCACCTCACAGTTCACATTACTTCCAAATTTCATGTCATCCACAAATTTTGAAATTGTGCCAAGGTCTGGTTTATTGATATATAACAAGAACAGGGATGCTAACACTATCCTAGAGAACTCCATGATAAACCTTCCCCCAGTCTGAAAGCAACCAACAACCACTACTCTCTGCTTCCTGATACCATATCCATGTTGTTACTGTCCCTTTTATTCCATAAGCTCCAACTTTGCTCATAAGCCTGGCTTTCAGAAGTCCATGTACACCACATCAAATGCAATATCCTCATCTACCCTCACTGTTACTTCAACAAAAACAGTCAAGGAAGTCAAGGTCAAGCAATTTTCCCTTAACAAGTCACTTTGGCTTTCTTTAATAACCCTGTTTTTGCCCAAGTGACTATTAATTTTGTCCTATCATTTCTAAAAACTTTCCCACCACAGATATTAAACTGACTGGCCTGTAGTTGCCAGGCTTACACCCTTGTCTTAACAGAGGTGTAACATTTGCAATGCTTCAGTCCTCTGTATCTAAAGAAGATTTGAAAATTATGGCCAGTGCCTCCTCAATTTCTGCCTTTACTTCAGCATTCTTGGATGCATCTCGTCTCCTCTGGTGACTTATCATGGAGAAGGATGTTATTAGTACAATAGCGACCTTAGATGACCATAGATAAGGAGCAGGAGTAGACCACATAGTCCATTGAGCCTGAAGTGCCATTCAATCCGATTATGGTTGATATTGGGCTTCAATTCTATTTTTCCACTCATTCCTCATATTCCTTAATTCCCTAATATACCAAAAATCTATCAATCCCAGATTTAAATATATTGAATGATAGAGCATCCACAACCTTCTATGGTAGAGAATTCCAAAGATTAACAATTCTTTGAATTAAGTAATTTCTCCGCATCTCAGTCCTAAATGATTGGCCCCTTATCCTGAGACTATGCCCCCATGTTTTAGACTCCCCAAACAACGGAAATAATCTCTCAGCGTCCACCTTATCAAGCCCCTTCAGAATTTTGTAGGTTTCAATGAGATCGCTTCTCATTCTTCTTAGCTCCAGAGAATGTAAGCTTAATATACTCAGCTTCTCGTCATAGGACCATCCCCTCATCCTAGGTGCCAATTTAGTAAACCTTTGCTGTACTGCCTCCAATGCAAGTATATTCTTTCTTAAATGTGGAGACCAAAACTGCACACAGTAGTCCAGATGTGGTTTCACCAAAACCCATTAAAACTGTAGCAAGACTTCTTTATTCTTGCACTCCAATCACCTTGCAATAAAGACCAACATGCCATTTGCCTTCCTAATTGCTTGTTGCACTTCCATGCTAACTTTCTGCTTTCCTTGTACAAGCACATCCAAGTCTCTTTGAACATCAACACTTACAAGTTTCTCACTTCTAAAAAAAATTCTGCCTTTTTATTCTTACGACCAAAGTGAATAATGTCACACTTCCCTTTGTTATAGCCCATCTGACATCTTGTTGCCCACTCACTTAACCTGTCTGCATCTCTTTGCAGCCTCTCTGTGTCCTCCCCACAACTTAACTTTCCACCTAGCTTGATACCATCAGCAAACATAGATACATTAATTACTCTTTGTCTCTTCATCTAAGCCATTAATATAGATTATAAATAGCTGAGGTCCCAGCATGATCCTTGCAGCACACCACTATTCATTGCCTGCCAACTTGGAAAAAGCCCTGTTTATATCCACTCTCTGTTTTCTATCCATTTAGCAATTCTCTATCCACACTAAAATATTACTGCCAACTCCGTGAACCATTATCTTGCCTATTAACCTTTTGGGTGGCACCTTATCACGTGCCTTTTTGAAATACAGGTATCCTATGTCTACTGGTTCCCCTTTATCTACCCTATCAGTTATATCAAGATCAAGATGTAGGGTAGAGATAAGAAATAGCAAAGTCACTTGCAGGAGTAGTTTATAGATCCTTAACTGTAACTATACAGAAGGGTGGGATATACAGGAAGAGAATCTAACCATCACCCCTTGAAATTCATTTTTTTTTTCATTCATGGAATGGGGCATCACTGGCTAGGCCAGCTTTTATTGCCCACGCCTAATTGCCCTTGAGAACTAAGTGGCTTGCTAGGCCAATCCAGGCAGCATTTAAGAGTCAACCACATTACTGTGGGTCAGAAGTCACATGTAGGCCAGACCAGGTAAGGACAACAGATTTCCTTCCCTATGGGACATTAGTGAATCAGATGGGTTTTTGTGACAATGATTTCATGGTCATCATTAGGCTTTTAATTCCAGATTTTTTACTGAATTCAAATTTCACCATCTGTTGTGGTGGGATTTGAACCTGGGTCCCCAGAGAATTACCCAGGGTCTCTAGATTACTAGCCCAGTGACAATACCACTATGCCACAATTTCCCACTAATGGCATTGCCATCACTGAATCAGTGTGTACCATCTACAAGATGCATTGTAGAAACACACCAGGCTCCTTAGCACCTTCCAAACCCACAACTGCTACCATCTAGAAGGACAAAAGCAGCAGAAACATGGGAACACCACCACCTGGAAGTTCCCCTCCAAGCAACACACCATTCTGACTTGGAAATATAATGCCATTCCTTCACTGTCACTGGGTCAAAGTATTGGAACTCACTCCCTAAAAGCACTGTGGGTGTACCTACAACACATGGACTGCAGTGGAACACGAAAGCAGCCAAGACCTTCTCAAGGGCAATTAGGGATGGGCAATAAATACTTGCCTAGCTAGCATCACTCACATCCCATGAATGAATAAAAAGAAAAACAAAATGACAGAAAAAATCAACTGGGGCTAGAGAAATCAGATTGAACCAGTTAGCTAATAAATTACTCAGCTCTCTCAGAACTGTATGTTTACCTGACCAATGCTCGAAGAAAGAAAGAAACTTAAGGCATGATTTTACCGTCGGCGAGCGGAGGCGGGGCCCACTTGCTGATGCATAAAATGACACGGGATGACATTGGGCGGAACTCCCGTCATCACCCGGCCCCATTTAAATTTTCAGGAAGGTGGGGGCGCAGCAAAATCAGCTGTGTGCCCACCGACCTACCAGTGGCCAACTGAGGCCATTGACAGGATCAATTAATCAATTAAGCCTTAAGGTTGGCGTGCAGGCCAGGAGCCCCGTTGGCAACTAGAAAAAAGCGGGATGAGGTTTCATGTAGGGTTTTAAAATTTTTAATTAAGTTGTTATGGAAATTATGAACATGTCTCAACTCATGTGACATTGTCACAAGAGGGGACATGTAAGGGAAATTTTTTTCTCTATTTTTAAAATCGTTGAAAGTAGAGGTGATCTCCCTGAGGCAGCACTTAGCCTCAGGGAGATGAGTGTGCTCTTTCGTGCTCATGCGCGAAGAGCGCACTCTCAATTTTAGGGATTCCTTCCACCTGCACAGGGAGCGCATAGCGCTTCTGTGTAGACGTCACGCTGGGTGGGCCTTAATTGGCCCACCCACGTAAAATGACGCCACGCCTCTGACCGGGGGCGCCGATCGGAAGCGCGCCTGTATGCGCCCGCACATCAACTTCCCCCACCAATGGGGGAAAAATTCTGCCCTTAGTCTACTTACACAGCACTTTCACAGTTACTGCTAATTATAGACTAGACTAAATTTTACATGAACAAGATTAACACTTTAAACTCCCCCACTCACTAAAATCCCAGATATGCACTCAGTTCCAAAGCTTGTACTCGTTTGACCCATCACTCTCACCAGTATCGAAAATTAAAAAATGGTTAGCAAGCAAGATAGATTCAGGGGACTCCTGCACTACCTGTCTGGTTCTCTTATACTGCCTGGTGGTCACCCATTCCCTCTCTGCCTGTATACTCCTAATCTGTTTGTGACCACCTCCCTAAACATGCTATCCACATAGTTCTCTGCCACATGGACGTACAACCATGACTCCAGCCGCCATTCAAGTTCTGAAACCCAGAACTCAGTTTTCTGCTGCCACTTCCTGCAGATGTGTTCATCCAGGGCATATGGTGTGTCCATGAATTCCAATAAAGCGCAGGATGTACAGTCTACTTGACTGAGCTGACGTGCCATACCATAACTTTAAAAATTATTTTTTACAATTGGAATAGGTAGAATAACTTACCAGTTACCCACAAATCAGCTTCCTCTGCTGAACCGAAGTAAGAGCCAGTTGTGGAGGCTGACAAAAGGTAGAAAAAGGAAGGAGCACCTCCCTCATCTAACTCCCTCAATCACCAAACCCCCACTTTATACTATGTGCATCCAAAGCTGCACTGTCAGTGTAGACAAAACAGCACTGAGGAAGGCTTGGTGATGCTGGCGTCTCGCCATTCAAATCTCCTTGTTTTAGCAAAATCTGGGCATTGAAATTGGCATTTTTCTGGTGCTGGGGTAGGGAATTTTCTGTGGTAAGGTTCTGGTGTTTTAAAGATCGTTTCAAGCACAGAATTTTCCTGCTTGGCTTCCAATTGGTTCCTTTCTTTTTAGGTTCATTTCCTAAATTTGGGCTCTGGTCAAAGGTTTGGTCAGATTTGCTTGTTTGATCAACTTCTGGCACACTTGGAATGGGTCTATACTGCTCATGAACTCTGTTATGAACAAGAGAGAGAGAAACTGGACTTCTCTATCCTCTCCCCATCTGTCCCTAAGCAGAGGTGTTTTTGAATCATTTTTAAAGTAGGCTGTAGCCTGTTTTCCCAATCATTCATTTTGTGTGATTTAACCACTCACAGCAAACACACATTATGATTAACTCAGAAGGTTAATTTATTCACATTCAAATCATGAGGTGGGGTGGGGGGAGTCTTTGCAACCTCACACACACAAATACACATACACACATAACAGTAAGGAGGAATAGCAAAGATCAAGATTTACAACTATAGGCAACAACAATAAAATAACCAAAGAAATAAGTATTAGTTCATGTGATTTCCAAAGCCCAAGAAGTCAAAGTCCAGACTTTGTTTCCTTCATGGCAGAGTTCAGTCCAGATGGTTGGGGACAAAACACGAGAGCACTTGAAACGAATGATGAAGTGGCATGATGGAATTTCTGTGCTTACACCACATGGCAGGTGATGATTAAAGACTTTTAAAATCAAACAGACTTCAAGGAGTTGAGAGATGGTTGCCAGCTATTTGCTCATCTTGAGGCTGCTGGAATTCTTCCCAGTTTGTGTTAAAACAGCCGCCTGATGCTTTCTCAGCTCTCAAAGGAATATAGAAATTAAAAAATAGTCATTTGAATCATGTCTTTCTCTACAATGATGTCAAAAGGGATGATTGTCTATTGTCTGGAACTTGCTTTAGGTTTCACGACTGATAATATCCC
The DNA here is from genome assembly GCF_017639515.1 of Carcharodon carcharias. Lineage (NCBI taxonomy): Eukaryota > Metazoa > Chordata > Chondrichthyes > Lamniformes > Lamnidae > Carcharodon > Carcharodon carcharias. The sequence goes on from NC_054471.1 coordinate 15,921,448, forward strand.
GCCATTAGCTTTTGAAAGAATTACCATCCTATTGAGGCTCTTGTGTTGGGAAATCATTATCTAAGCAGACCCTTTGACTCTGCCAAAGGGGTAAGCTTATCAAGATGCAAATGATACCCATTGGTCCCTCAATGTTGCCCTTTTGAAATGGACTTGGATAGTCCCAGGTGTGAAATGGGTCTATTAACAATTTTGCAGGCATACCAAGTTTTGACCTGTGAGTCCCCTGGTTTTATAATTATAATGCCCTTATAATTGGGTGTGAGATTCCATGATGATGAGAGGAGGATTCTTTTGTTTTTGTAATTCCTGTCGGTAGGTTCCCGAACAAAGAACCAATACTATGGCCATGTGACTTGTAGCAGCTATCTTTTTAGTTCAGCAGAAAGTACATTTTGAAAATAGCAGAAGACAATAAAGTTTTGATATGCATAGTTTTGGATTTCTTCTCATGACTTATTAACAAACAGAAGTAATAAAAATCTGGCTAGAGAAGGTTGTGATTATAACTGGCAGCTTCAGGAATTGCTTAACAATAAATTGAATGAAAAGCAAAAATGCATTTACTCCATGGTGTGTTCCAGCCACAACTTGTCTTTGTGGGCGGAGCCTTGGAAAAGCATGCAAAGGCGGCTACAGTGAAACCCATTGCAGGTACTACAGAAAAATGAAGGTCAAAGGGATATTGTCAGAATATTCACAAAATACCCCTGTGTGAATTGGTAAGCAGCTGACCTACTACCTGAATTCAAAATATTTAAATAGCGTACAGAGCTATGGTTTCTTAATTCAGATGTGTCTGAATCAGTCAAGCAAGCCATAAAAATTTGCTTAGCAATTGGAAGTAAAGGTCTATACAAGCTGAAGATGTCAGGATTAACAGAAGAAGAGCTGAAGGATCCCCAAACGATATGAACTACATTGGAATATCGGTTCAGAATCAAGTTAAACTTCTGTATTCATCAGCTGGAGTTCATGTCATTTTGACAACAGCCTACAGAATCCATAGACCAGCAGATGCAGAGGAATGGTTGTGTACTGTGATTTTTCAATCGCAGAGCTAGCAGACGGAATTGTTGAGTTGGCGAATGCATTTTCTCTCATGGAAGCATTCCAGAAAGATCTAGACGAGCCCAAAATGTATAGCATTAAAGAGCTACTCAAGGATGGACGTAAGTACGAAACGATCCTTGCAGTCCAACAAAGTTTACAGGTCCTAAGCCCAATCCCAAATGTTGACACTCACTTTAAAACACCCAAACCTAGCAAGCTATGTGGAATGTGTAGACTTCTACATGCGTCATGGAAATACCCAGCATTTCATTAATTCTGCAAGACATGTGGCAGAAAGAGTTATTGGCAGCAGCAGTGAACTAGAGCTGATGCAGCTACAAAGAGAAGTGCACTGATCTAAACAGACCATACACAACAGATACCTTCATGTAGCCGGTATCCCATCAGAGCATACATGAGGTAACTGGCAAATCAGAAAATGACAATGATGTGCACGACAAGAAAAGAGCAATGAATACATGTTTTGCATTGTCAATCTTGTGGAAAACATAGATACTATCACACCATCTAAAGTGATTGCTAGCGATTGCAGATCTACCGGCATATCATGATCTCATACTACTAAGAATCCATAGAATGAGTCTGACATCACAAGGCAGATCAACCTCAGAAATTACTCCTATCATCTCAGTTCATGACCAACATTGACATATCCAGAATGTTTCAACAAAATTTGGAGTTTCAAGGGAGCTGCAACATTATACTTGCAAGAAAATTCAAGTCCATCAATTGATCGACCACCTAAGTGCAGCACCCACTTACAAGACAAATTGAAGGTTGAAGTAGACAAAATGAAGAAAAATGGAATCATTACAAGGGTACAAGAGCACACAGATTGGCGCAGCTCAATGACATGTCATTGAAAAGGATGGATCATTGAGAGTCCATGACATTTATGCAGTTATGACACATTGTCCTTAAAATATAACCCACATCAAAAGAGTTAGCTCCGAGATTTGGAGGTGCAAAATTCTTTTTGAAGCTTGAGGACAAGCATGATTACAGGTCAGTACATGTTGTAGAGAAGCCCCAAGAACTACTTTTCATACCTCACTCGGAAGATACTGTTTTCAATTACTTCCTTTCAGGCTGTCTGTTAATCAGAGTTTCTTTCAAGCTCACATGGACTGCATTACATGCACTTTACCAGGATGCATCAGATGATATAGGTGTTGTGGGAAGAACAAAGCAAGAATATGTCCATAATCTTCATTTAATAACGCAAGCGGCATATAATGAATTGGTGCTCAGTGATCTAAAATATGACATCAATGTGCAGCAGGTCAAATTCGTTAGTCTATTTATTCCGGTGCTGGTACATGTCCTAATCCAAGTAAAATAGAGATTTTTAATTTCATGCCAACGGCTCAAGGACAACCTTCAAAGGTGTTTAGGTCTCTTTAATTTTTTGTATCCATACATTCCCAATTTTCCTCAAAAATCTTCATTGCTAAAGGAAGTTTTGAGAAAGGATGTGCCTTTCCTGTGGCACAAAGACTACCATTACCTTTTTGAAGTATTGAAACAGTCATTAACAGAAGCACTGACGTCACAATTTTTAGGATACTAGGGAGACACCTACCCGGGAGATAGGTGCCTTACAGAAAGACCTGGGAGCATGCACACTACTGTTATGATCCCAGCTGTGCTCCCCCTGGACAAGCCTGATCTGAGAGTGGAACCCAGCTTGATGGATACGAACTTTTAATTTGTTTGTTTAGGTACATGTAGAGGGGCTACTGAACAGAGTCACCAGAATCATCTAATGAATTTTTAACTAAAGCATAAACAAGATGAACTATATTACAATACTCCTTCACCCAGAACTATACCTTTATAGATATATACAGATTTGTAAGGTTAACACAAGTTACAAAACTTATCTTAATATCCACAGTAAATACACAGTCCATGTAAACCGATAGGCACCCTATGGTGAGACACACCATGCTCTGAAACCAAGTGACAGATGCCACTTCAACCAGATGCGATAGGTCTCTGCTTAACTCTCCTCAGATGCTTGTCACACCGCGAGAGAAGCGGGCTCTCTGCACTCCATCTTTCACACAAGGGCTTCCAATCTCTCATCTCCAAGATCTTGCCTTGGAATCTTCCCCCAAACTGATGCTTTCTCTCAGGCACCTTCTGCAAGAGTTCACCTCTAGGGTTTCAAACTCTCCTTCTGATGTTGCTCTCCCCTGGGCCACCACATGCATTCAAGCAATCTTCCATGCACTGTCTCTAACTGACTCAGCCGTCAACAGTACCGCTGCTTCACTGCCCATAGCAAAGAGTTACAGACCTTCTGTTTGGGAATACCAAAGTCTTCTATAGGCACATAAATAGTTAAAGGGTGGTAAAAGGAGGAGTTGGTCCAATTAGGGACCTAAAAGGAAATTTACAGATGGATGAAGGGGCCATGGCTGAGGTATTTATAAATACTTTGCATCTGTCTTTACCAAGGAGGCAGATGCTACCCAGGCTATGGTGACAGATGAGGAATCCCTGTCACTAGAAGGGCTCAAAATTGATAGGGAGGAAGTGTTGAATAGACAGTCGGTACTTAAAGTTAACAGGGCACCAGGACTGGGTGAGATGCATCCAAGGATATTGAAGGAAGTGAGAGTAGAAATTGAAGGGGCACTGGCCATATTCTTTAAGTCTTCTCTAACTCAGGGGTGGTGTCAAAGGACTGAAGGATAACAAACATTACACCCTTGTTAAGAAAAGTTGGAAGGATAAGCCACACAATTACAGACCAATCAGTTTAACCTCAGTGGTGGGCAAGCTTCTAGAAACATTAATTTGGGATAGAATTAGTAGTCACATGTAAAAATATGGGTTGATAAGGAAGAGCCAGCATGGATTTCTAAAGAGGAAATCATGTTTAACTAACTTGTTGGAGTTTTTTGAAGAGGTAACAGTAAAGGTTAATGAGGGTAATGCTGTTGATGTGGTGTACACAGGCTTTCAAAAGGCATTTGAAAGAGTGCCACACAACAGACTTGTGAGAAAAGTTATTGCTCATGGAATAAAAGGGACAGTAGTAACGTGGATACAAAATTAGCTGAAAAATAGGAAGTAGAGAGTAATGGTCAATGGATATTTTTCGATTTTTCGGGCTGGAGGAAGGTTTGTAGTGGAATTCCCAGAGTTGGTATTGGGATCTTTGTTTTTCCAGATATATATTAATGATCTAGATTTTGGTGTGCAGGGGATAATTTCAAAGCTTGGGAGTGTTGTGAACTGTGAGGAGGACAGTGTGGAAATTCAAGAGGACATAGACAAGTTGGTGGAGGAGGCAGATAGGTGGCAGATGGAGTTTGATGCAGAGAAGCGTGAGGTGATACATTTTGGTAGAAAGAGCATGGACAGACAATATAAGGAGTAGAATTTTGAAGGGGGTGCAGGAGCACCCAGAAAGACTTGGGTGTATATGTGCATAGATTATTGAAGGTGGCAGGACAGGCGGAGAGAGCAGTTAATAAAGCATATAGTATCCTGGGCTTTATTAATAAAGGCATAGAGTACAAGAACAAGGAGGTTTTGCAAATTTTATATAAAACACTCATTAGACCTCAGCTGGAGTATTGTGTACAGTTCTGGGTGCCATATTATAGGAAGGATGTAAACAGATTGGAGAGAGTGTAGAAGAGGTTTACAGGAATGATTCCATGGATGAGAATCTTCAGCTATGAGGATAGATTGGAGAGGCTGGGATTGTTCTCCTTGGAGAGAAGAAGGCTAAGAGGAGATTTGATAGAGATGTTCAAAATCATAAGGGGGCTGGGAGAAGCTGTTCCCTTTTGTAAAAGATCAAGAACGAAAGGGCACAAATTTAAAGTGATTTGCAAAAGAAGCAAATGTGATGAGAGAAAAACTTTTTCATACAACAAGCAGTTCAGGTCTGGAATGCACTGCCTAGAAGTGTGGTGGAGGCAGGTTCAATCGAGGCATTCAAGAGGGCATTAAGTGATTATTTGAATATAAACACGGTTCAGGGGTATGGGGAAAAGGCAGAGCAATGGCACTAGGTCATAATGCTCATTGGAGAGCCAGTGCAGACACGATTGGCTGAATGTCCTCCTGTGCTGTTAAAATTCTGTGATTCTGTGAACTTCACTTAACAGGACCTTTTCCAGGTTCCTGTCCTTCCTTTGACTAGAAGCTCTTCTTGGGACTTCCTCCTATTCCACTCCCCTGGATTTTGGAGTCTTTTTTTTAGCTTGGGACTGGCTATCTATCCCCTTTGCTCCAGTGTCTCTTGGCAACTACTTTCAAAACCAACTAGCCTCAAACAGCTTGCAAAACCAAACTGCTGTTTTGCTTCTTGTGTGTGTGTTTGTGGAAGGGAATTGCTGGTCTAGACCCCTGTTGCTAGGCAACAGCACTGCTTTTCTCTACTCTTGTGTTTGCTCAACTTCTGAAAACACAGATAGAGAAATACAAATCAAACTTAAACATTAAAGCTAAAACTCATTTCCAACACTCAAAAAATACAAATATAACTTACTTAAACTGCCTCTATTTCCTAACACTATAAAGGGCCAACCGATTGCATTCACTTCAAAATCTCTGTCTTGAATGCAATCCAACTACTCCAACATCAAATGGGAAACATTGGGAAGAATTTTTGGGTCGACGAGCGGGAGTGGGGCCTGCTAACCGACACGTAAAATGACACGCCATGACGTTGGGCGGGCATCCTGACATCACCGCGTGTCATTTAGATTTTCAGTTCGGCAGACGCACAGCCGGGTCAGCTGCCTGCCCGTCGAACTGTCAAAGGCTATTAAGGCCTGTTAAAAACTAATTGAACAAATAAAGTGAGCTGCCTGACCAGCCTTAAGGTTGGCAGGCAGTTGAAGAGCCCAGGTGGCCTTTGAATTTTTCATGGAACCTCATCCATGGGCGGGATGAGGTTTCATGAAGTGTTTAAAAATTCCATCGAAAAAAAATTCATTGACATGTCCCAGCTCATGTGACACTGTCACATGAGGAGACATTTTTTTTAAGTTTTTAATTTCTTTATTTAGATGTTTAAAACTTAAACTAATCTCCCTGAGGCACCCCTATGTCTCAGGGAGATGCCTGCGCTCTTTCGCGTGCATGTGCGAAAGAGCGCAGGCCCCGACCCAGGGAATTCTCCGCCCCCCCCCCACCCCCACCCGCACAGGGAGCGCTCAATGCTTCCGGCTGCGCGTCACAATGGGCAGGCCTCAATTGGCCCGCCCTTGTAAAATGGCGGCACGGCCCGATTGGGGGCGCCAATCGGGTTCACACCAGGCCCCACACAACCCCCCCAACGGGAGGAAATTTCTGCCCATTAACTTTAGTGTTTGGAATCGTGTTTTCAAACTTATCTCTTTGACAAAATATTTGTGGCAGAGAACCACCACAAACCACTGGGTGTGATTTGGTGACAGCATTTTACCAAGCACTGCCAAGATTACAATGTTTCTTGCTAAAGATTCAAGGTTACAACTCTGAGATTAGGTACAGCCAGGTAATTTGTTGGTCACGTAGGATACATTTAGCTGATTGCCTAACCCAGCAAAAACAAAAGATATATCCTTAGATATACAAGTGGATTTCAATGACATCAAACTTGATGATGGTCTCCAAGTTTAGCTGGTACATTTTGCACAACAGAAATGCTAGCAGTTACAAAAGAAACAGTGAATGATTCTACACTACATAAATTGTGGAAAATCATAATCAAAGGATGGCCTGATTCAATTCAGCAGGTACACGTACATGTGAGATCATTTTGGCCTTTTCGGGACATCTCCCGGAGGAGTTATTTTTCAAGGCATACAGCTCATTAGACTAGAATCTTTCTGACCTGAAATTCTTTAGCAAATTCATCACTCACACATGGGCATAGATTGAACAAGAAGACTCGCAAGAGACACAGGGCAGAATCGGGCCAGATTTCTACAAAGTGCGGTAGCGGGCAGGAAAAAGTCATTGTACTCGCCAGCTGCAATGGTTTATTTTCACACCATATCTGGATATGCAGGGCCACGAGGTTACAGATTGTGGTTGAATATAAATCTGCTGCTGCTGATGGCCCTTAGTGCCTCATGGATGCCCAGTCTTGAGTTGCTAGATCTGTTCGAAATCTATCCCATTTAGTGTGGTGGTAGTGCCACATAACATGATGAGGGTATCCTCATTGTGAAGACAGCACTTCGACTCGACAAGGACTGTGCGATGGTCACTCCTACCGATACTGTCATGAACAGATGACTCTGCGCCAGGCAGGTTGGTGAGGATGAGGTCAAATATGTTTTCCCCTCTTGTTGGTTCCCTGACTACCTACTGCAGAACCAGTCTAGCAGCTATGTCCTTTAGGGCTCAGCCAGTTCAGTCTGTTCTGGTACTACAAAGCCACTCTTGGTGATGGACATTGAAGTCCCAATCAGAGTACATTCTGTGCTGGTGCGGTCGGCTGCGAACACCCTTGTGAGGATCGTGCACCACATCATTTCTCTCTCAATGCAAATGTGAGTGCTCTCTCTCCTGCTTTTGACTGTGCTGACATGCATTATCTCTACTTTGGTTCACAGGGAGCTCTGCCAAATGACCAACACCCTCAGCCAGCCAGTCCCTCAGTTCCATCCATGTCCTCACCCCCAGCCAGGAGCACTCCTCCTCCATTGAACAATTGTAATAAATAGCCTGGAAGACCATTCATAGTGAAAATGTCCCAGCCATTAGCTTTTGAAGAAGTTGCAATTTTGAGGAGCTTGTATTTTTTTTTATTCATTCAGGGGATGTGGGCGTCGCTGGCTAGGCCAGTATTTATTGCCCATCCCTAGTTGCCCTTGTTGAGAGAGCATTCAAGAGTCAACCACATTGCTGTGGGGCTGGAGTCACATGTGGGCCAGACCAGGTAAGGATGGAAGATTTCCTTCCCTGAAGGGCATTAGTGAACTAGATGGGTTTTTACGATAAATGACAATCGTTTCATGGTCATCACTAGATTTTAATTCCAGATTTTTATTGAATTCAAATTCTGCCATGGCGGGATTCAAACCTGGGTCCCCTGGGTCTCTGGATTACTAGTCCAGCAATAATATCACTACGACTTTGCCTCCCCTAGACAAGAAGCCATTGAAAAGCCATTGCCAGGGTAGACCCTCTGACCCCGTTAGAGGAGCGTCTAATCAAGATGCAAATGACGTCCATTGTCCCCTCAGTGGTCCCTTTTGAAGTGGACCTGGACAGTCCTCGGTATGAAATATGTCTGTTAATAACTCTGCAGGAATAACAGGTTTCTATCTGTGAGTGCCCTGATTCCATGATTATGATATCCTTGCAATTGGATGTGAGCTTCTCCGATGACGAAGGGAGGATTCCTTTTTTCTTGTAACTCCTGTTGGTCACTTCCAAAACAAGTCACATGTGATCATGTGACTTGTCTTTTGGGTTCAGCAGAAAGTCCATTTTAAAAATCACGTTATCTTCTTTCAATACAAGATTGTCAAGCAAGATGGCCTCCGATGCCCATCTGTACATATACATAGGTACGAGCATGCACAGAAAACCAATGATGTCATAGTGTGTATCTTAAGGTGTCTTTTTCAGTTAAATTGCTTCCTCTCACTTCACTGTCACACAGTCTAACATACTATTATACATATCACTGTGACACAGTCTGACACTATTATATACCGTACCGTCCATCAGCATCGCTGTCAGTGAACACAGTGTTGAACTCAATGTGCTGCTTTCCTGTTAAATTGTTTCCTGTCACTGTGTAGACTAATACTTGCTGAGGGGTATCAGAGATGAAGATTTTGTGTGTGACGTGTGTGTAAGACGCAGCAGTCTGAGGAGTGGATAAGAGAAAATAACAATTCACAATTTGCCTGGGTATCACAGTGATGACTAACTGCTGACTTTAAATCTGTGAAACAGGAGCTAAGGTTGACAACTGACTGGGGTTAATAGGATCTGAGTGTTTTTTAACCCTCTGGCTGTTCCTTTGTAGGGCTGAAGTCCTGCTATGTGGCTCAGACTCCAAATAATTTCATGGGCAGAATTGTACGTCCCATGGTTGGATGTGTGCCTGTCAAGAAGATATAATAATTAATGTTAATGGAATTTATTGTAAAATAGAGTAATAGTGTGATATTTCTGTGTGTGTGTGTGTGTGTGTGTCAGCTAGTCTGGGTGCTTTGATCTAAGAAAAGAAGTTAGGTTTGAAATGTTAATGAGATAAATATGGGGAAGTTTAGAAACATAGGTGTCAAGGGAATATTCACATTTTGAAATAAACCAGACTGGATTGTTTTCAAAGGAGGAGTGAAATGTGTCACCTAGCCAGATGAAGTTTAGAAACAGTGGGCGGAATTTTCCCAAATTTGTACTAATTACAGTGGCGGGAGGGTAGAGTCTGGATGAACTGGACCCAGAAACTTGGGCATACCGGAAAAGGATAAGAAAACAGCATATGTGGCAACACAACAAAGTACACAAAGAAAAGAAATTCTAGGAAAAAACATAAAGGCAATGCAGCCCAAAGACCCAGTTCCTTAAAACGAGAACTGCAGCGTGAGAGAATTTGAATCGCAGCCATCCAGTGCTACTTACACTTCAAACCAACAGGCAGGGCACAGGGCAGTTCTGTGAAGAGATTGAGTCTGGGTTCATCGGCTATATGTGATCTGACTCAGACAATGCTACCCAGGAAAAGCATGTTTAATGTTTTGATTTACTGGTGAATGATACAGAATAAAAGTAAAACAGCATGCTGCCTGCCGATGGCGATGGAGGGTTTTCACGCAGTATTGTCCTGAGCCCGCCTAATTATTTATGCACTCCCGGGAAACATGCAGTTTCCATGGCGGGCGGGCTCCTCATTTGCCCACCTACTGCCACCCCGCTGTTGAATCATGTCGGGCATGGCATTTAAAGGCCAACCGCAAGCACAGTGCTCATTGCTTCCAGCTCACCAGTGCTGCCAGGGAGAAATGGCCTTCAAAGGCAAGAAGACTGCAGCCCTCTGGTTTAATGATGGGTCCTTCGAGCGACTGCTGGATGCCATGGAGTTCCTTTGGGATGTCCTGTACCCCTGCTCTGGCCACAGGTTGGGCAGCAATGTGACCAATCTGGCTTAGGAGGCAGTGGCAGCAGTGGTCAGCGCCAATGTCCTTCAGAAGAGGACAGCTACCCAGTGCCACAGGAGGATGAATGATCTCCTCCATTCCGCCAGGTTAAGTCACTCCTTTCATCACCCTCAACACTCACACTCAGAAACCCAGCACATATTCACAGGTCCCTAACTGCCAGTTCAAGGGACATCACCATTCACGATCTCACACTCACCTTCATTATTGTCATCCCGTACCATGGGACCACTCACCACCTGCACAGGCCAGGCACACTTATCATATGGCTTGGCAGGTGTCCTGCTTACACTTCTCCATCTCTAACCATGCAGGACAAGCTGGTGCACAATAAGAGAGAGAGGTCGCAGACTGGTGGCGGAATTCCCAAAATCAAAGTCCTCACGGACTTTGAAAACAGAGCCATCCAGCTAGCCAGCGAGGATCTGGACCCGTCCTCTGCTGATGGTGAGGTCGGCGCTGCTGTACCAAGTGAGGATCCAGCAGCGCAACATCCATGAGACAACCATGCCGTGTCTGATGTGTCCTCTTTCACAGGACACTGCCATGCACTAATTATCTTTCCTTGCTTTCACAGGCACATCTGCCAAATAGCCAACATAACCCATGATCTAGGGCTACCATTCAAGCCCCAAAGAAACTTCTGAAGAGGAACCTGGTGGTACCCTCCCTGAAGTCCCCTCACAGAGTTCACCAACACCCTCCACCAGTGCAGAGACAAACACCTTGTGGGACCTAGCTTTAGAGTAACCCCGGGATCACAATCTGGTGAGCACATTGCACTGTCTGATCCACTGCAGGCAGTGTGCTTAGGAAAGTTAAGGAGAATTAATTCTTTTGGAGTTAACCAAATAAACTAAATTAACAAAATCAGGGATAAAATAAACACAGCCCCTAAATTAGGATAACTGGTAAAACCAAAGACAAAATTTAAAGGAAACTTGCAAACATCAAACCAAAATGTGATTAAGGGAGTCGATAAAGGATCCTAGCCCCCGGGGTACTCGACGGTACCAGCAGACACCGTGTGTTCCCTCTCCAGGGACACCTGGCCACGAATGTAGCTGTAGAGGAGGGGCAGACAGTCAGGTCGGACGATCCCCTCACTCGCCCGCTGCCTGGACCTGTTAATGGCTAATTTGGCCAGGCCCAGGAGCAGGTTGACGAGGAGGTGCTCCTCCCTCCTGGCCCCCTCCGCACCGGATGCCCATAAATCAGGAGCATGGGACTGAAGTGCAAACAAAATATTAATAAAAGGTTCTTTAAATAACTGTAAAGGGAGTGCAGTCTACAACACTCTACGTAAGCATGGTCCACAGATTCCATAAGACCGCAAAAAGAGCAAGTACCTTGGGAGTCCGTGAACCAACACACTCTATGTTTGTATGGGACTGCTGCATGCAACACCCTCCACCCCAGCTCCCCGATGGAAAGCAGTAGGACACCTCTGTAGAGGGCCCCCCAATGGGGACCTCTGCCGCTGGATGGCAACAAGGCATGCCAGGGTGTGTCCGGGTGGTGGGCGAGGGCAAGGAAGAGAAGGGTGTGCAGCAACAGCCTGTACAGGAAACCCCTTTGCGCCATGCTAAAGGGCATGGAGGGCATTTCAGTGAGATTGCTTGGGCTGCGGGGCACCGGCTCCTGAGGAAGGGTTCGGGGCTTGGGGCCAATGTGGAATTCCGTCCGAACAGGGGTATGCTCAGATGGAAGACCACCTTGAGGCCCAGTATGACATCGGGGCCAAGCATGACCGTCCTAAGGTCTTGAAAGACATTGGCTGCGAGCCAGAGATCCATGGACGCGCGACGTGCCAACTTCTGTGGAAGCACCAATCCATTCCTCCGCCACCCAGCACATCCCCGATCCTGGTCACCACGGCAGCCACAGCCCTCCTCTCTGCTAGCCGCTGAAATAGATGGAGGGGCGGATTCCTGAGCAGCAGGTCTCTGATAATAGCCATTACTCCTGATGAGGGAGAGCTGCGTTGTGAGGCGACCATGTTCCAGACTGTGATCAGGCCCTGGTAAAAGACGGGCAACGCCTGCAAGGAGCCACGAAGGCCCCTCAGGCCTATGAATAAGAGCTGCACATCATAAGAAATACGCACCAGGGCACACCATCTAGGAAGGGGTTCAATGTAAAGGTAAAGTTAAGCAGAATTAACTCTTTTAGAGTCTGGGCACAGCTGTTAATCACTTGTACACAATGTTCACTATTGTCAGTAAGCTCCCAAGAATATATCACTGCATATGGTTCCTTGTTCTGATGAGCAGTGTTCTTGTCACTCAGATGTGAAACCTTTCTGCAAAAGATAAAAGCAGGTGTCTCAGTCCAGGGCCTCTTCCCTGTGCTTTGTGCAGCCTTCAGATTAAAGTGATGGTCCGACTTCACACTCCCTGGCGACATTACTGATGCCTGCGCCTCCGTGGTGCTTGCCATTACTGCCAGAATGTAGAGGGCAGATGCCACAGAGTTCTTTCATTCTCTCTTTGTGCTCTCAGCACCTTTATGGAGGGCTGGCCCCCATCTCATCAGCATCTGTAACTACTGAAGCTGTGTTCCAGCTCCTGAAAGGCTGAGGTGCTGAAGGTGGATAACGCATCTGATGCTTCTAAAGTTTCATGGCTGCATCCCTATGTTATGACCCTGATCATGGAGCACAAGTGAGCTACCCTCAGCCAAACAGGAGTCATACAGAATCACACAGAATCACAGCATCACAGTGCAGAAGAGGCCCTTTGGCCCATCAAGTCTGCACCAACACATGAGAAACACCTGACCTACCTACCTAATCCCATTTACCAGCACTTGGCCCATAGCCTTGAATGTTATGACATAGCCTTGAATGTTATGATGTGCCAAGATACTTTTTAAAGGATGTGAGGCAACCTGCCTCCACCACCCTCCCAGGCAGTGCATTCCAGACCATCACAACCCTCTGGGTAAAAACGTTTTTCCTCACATTCCCCCCTAAACGTCCTGCCTCTCACCTTGAACTTATGTCCCTTGTGACTGACCCATCAACTAAGGGGAACAGCTGCTCCCTATCCATCCTGTCCATGCCCCTCATAATCTTGTATACCTCGATCAGGTCGCTCCTCAGTCTTCTCTGCTCCAGCGAAAACAAACCAAGTCTATCCAACCTCTCTTCATAACTTAAATGTTTTATCCCAGGCAACATCCTGGTGAATCTCCTCTGCACCTCCTCCAGTGCAATCACATCCTTCCTATAATGTGGTGACCAGAACTGCACACACTACTCCAGCTGTGGCCTCACCAAGGTTCTGTACAACTCCAACATGACCTCCCTACTTTTGTAATCTATGCCTCAATTGACAAAGGCATGTGTCCCATATGCCTTTTTCACTGCCCCACTAACATGCCCCTCTGCCTTCAGAGATCTATGGACACACACGCCAAGGTCCCTTTGTTCCTCAGAACTTCCTAGTGCCATGCCATTCATTGAATACTTCCTTGTCAAATTACTCCTTCCAAAGTGTATGACCTCACACTTTTCAGGGTTAAATTCCATCTGCCACTTATCTGCCCATTTGACCATCCCGTCCATATCTTCCTGCAGCCCAAGACACTCAACCTCGCTGTTAACCACCTGGCCAATCTTTGTGTCATCCGGAAACTTACTAATCCTACCCCTCACATAGTCATCCATGTCGTTTATATAAATGACAAATAATAGGGGACCGAGCACAGATCCCTGTGGTACACCACTGGACACTGGCTTCCAGTCACTAAAACATCCTTCTGTCATCACCCTTTCCCTCCTACAACTAAGCCAATTTTGAATCCACCTTATGAAATTACCCTGTATCCCATGTGCCTTTGCCTTCTTTATAAGTCTCCCATGTGGGACCTTGTCAAATGCTTTGCTGAAATTCATATAAACTACATCAACTGCACTACCCTCATCAACACACCTGGTCACTTCCTCAAAAAATTCAATCAAATTTGTTAGGCATTATCTCCCTCTGACAAAGCCATGCTGACTATCCCTGATCAAACCTTGCCTCTCCAAGAGGAGATAGATTCTCTCCTTCAGAAATTTCTCTAGTAGTTTCCCTACCACTGACGTGAGACTCACTGACCTGTAGTTCCTTGGTTTATCTCTACAACCCTTCTTAAATAGCGGAACCACATTAGCTGTTCTCCAGTCCTCTGGCACCTCCCTCATGGCCAGAGAGGAATTAAAAATTTGGGTCAGAGCCCCTGCGATCTCCCCCCTTGCCTCCCTCAGCATTCAGGGACACATATCATCCAGACCTGGAGATTTGTCCACTTTTAAGCCTGCCAGCACCTCCAATACCTTATCACTCCTGATATCAATTTGCTTAAGAACCTCGCAGTCTCTCTCCCAGAGTTCGATACCTTCATCCTCATTCTCTTGGGTGAAGATGGATGTGAAGTATTCATTCAACACTCTAGCAATGTCCTCTGGCTCCACCCATAGATATCCCCTTTGGTCCCTAATGGGCCCTACTCTTTCCCTGGTTATCCCCTTCCCATTGATATACTTATAGAATATCTTGGGATTTTCCCTACTTTTACCAGCCAGAGCTTTTTCATATCCCCTCTTTGCTTTCCGAATTGCTTTCTTAAGCTCCACCCTGCACTGTCTGTACTCCACTAATTCCTCTGCTGATTTGCTTCCCTTGTACCTGCTAAAAGCCTCTCTTTTCCTTCTCATTGTAACCTGAATATCTCTGGTCATCCATGGTTCTCTGGGCTTGTTACTCCTTCCTACCACCCTAGATGGAACATGTTGAGCCTGTACCCTCCCCATTTGCTTTTTGAATGCCCCCCACTGTTCCACTGTGTCGATTTCTCCACAAGTAACTGTTTCCAGTCTACCTTGGCCAGATTCTGTCAGACATTTTCAAAGGCTGTGAAGATTTATGGAGTGTGCTCAATCTATATCATCATCATAGCATAGAGTCAGAGAGTGATAGAGGTCTACAGCACAGAAAAAGCCCCTTCAGCCCATCGAATTTGCATCGGTCAAACAAGTACCTAACTATTCTAATACCATTTTCCAGCACTAGGCCCATAGCCTTGTATGCCATTGCATCGCAAGTGCACATCCAAGTACTTGTTAAATGTTACAAGGGTTTCTGCCTCTATCTTCCTTTCAGGTAGTGAGTTCCAGATTTCCACCACCCTCTGGGTGAAAAAATCCTTCCTCATACCCCCTCTAAACCTCCTGCCCTTACCTTAAATCTATGCCCCCTGGTTATTGATCCCTCCACCAAGGGGAAACGTTCCTTCCTGTCTACCCTATCTGTGCCCCTCATAATTTTATACATGTCAATTATGTCCCCCCTCAATCTCCCTGCTCCGGGGAAAATAACCCCAGTCTATCCAATCTCTCTTCATAACTAAAACTCTCCAGCCCAGGCAACATCCTGGTAAATGTCTTCTGCACTCTCTCTAGTGCAATCACATCCTTCCTATAATGTGGATTCCAGAACTGCACACAATACTCTAGCTGTGGCCTAACCAGCATTTTATGCAGTTCCAGCATAACTTCCCTGCTCTTATATTCTATGCCTCGGCTAATAAAGGCAAGTATCCCATATGCCTTCTTAACCACCTTATCTACCTGTCCCGCTACCTTCTGGGACCAGTGGACATGCACACCAAGGTCCCTCTGATCCTCGGTATTTACCAAGGTCCTACCATTCATTGTGTATTCCCGAGCCTTGTTTGTCCTGCCCAAGTGCATCACCTCACACTTATCCGGATTAAATTCCATTTACTACTGATCTGCCCATCCGATTAGCCCGTCTATATCCTCATGTAATCTAAGACTTTCTTCCTGACTATTTACCACCCCACCAGTTTTTGTGTCATCCCCGAACTTACTGATCAACCCTCCTTTTTTCAAGTCTAAATTGTTTATATATACCACAAACAGCAAGGGACCCAACACCGATCCCTGTGGAACCCCGCTGCGCACAGGCATCCAGTCACAAAAACACCCATCGACCATCACCCTTTGCTTCCTGCCACTCAGCCAATTCTGGGTCCAATTTGACAATTTGCCTTGCACCCCACGGGCTCTTACCTTTGCTATCAGTCTCCCATGTGGGACCTTATCAAAAGCCTTGCTGAAGTCCAAGTAGACTACATCAAATGCATTGTCCTCACCTACACACCTGGTCACCTCTTCGAAGAATTCAGTCAAATTAGTCAGACACGTTCTCCACTTAACAAAACCATGCTGACTGTCCTTGATTAATCCTGCCTCTCCAAGTGTAGATTAATTCTGTCCCTCAGAATTGCTTCCAATAGTTTCCCCCCACCACTGAGGTTAGGCTGACTGGCCTGTAGTTCCCTGGTTTATCCCTTCCTCCCTTCTTGAATAACGGTATCAGATTGGCTGTCCTCCAGTCCTCTAGTATCTCTCCTGTGGCCAGGGAGGTATTGAAAATTATTGCCAGTGCCCCTGCTACCTCCTCTCTTGCCACTCAACAGCCTGGAATACATTTCATCCGTGCCTGGAGATTTATCTACTTTTAAGCCTGCCAGGCCACTTAGAACCTCCTCCCTTTCTACACTAATTTCTTTCATTACATTACAGTACTTCTGCCTGATTTCCATACCCACACCGTCCCTCTCACTTGTGAACACTGATACAAAGTATTTGTTTAGAACCCTACCTACGTCTTCTGGCTCCACACACAAATTCATCCTCCTGCAATCGAGCGACTATTAGGACCTCCACCACCTCTCCATGACAGGAGCATTCTCAGAGACGGTATTTGACTGCCATAGGTCAGACTGGAGTCAAACGTCCCGAAATGCAGTGTGAGGAACTATGGGGTCACCTCACTGCATTTTGACAAAATCCTCCACAAATCTAGCAGTTATGAGGGCCTCCTGAGTGCGCCTACCTCATCTAGCCAGTGTGAGCGCCTCATCCCCGTCATTGTTGCCTCCAAGGACCTCATCAGCTTCATGCCCGTTAGTGTCCTCCTCACTGGAGGAGACATGTACCTCCTCCATCTCCATAGCCCAGCTTGTCTCCCCGTTGGAAGTTTGAAAGGGTGCAGCAGACGTCAATGATGCATGTTGACTGTATTGCAGGTTTCCACCAGACTGGTAGAGGCACCGGAACCTCATCTTCAGCATCCTGATGATCTGCCCCACCCAGGTGCAAGCTGCAGCATGAGCCTCATTATACCATCACTCTGCTGCAGTCTGAGGCCACCACATGGGTGTCATCATCCACAGCCTCTGCAGTAGCCCTTTTCCCCACAGAGCCATCCGTGCATCTTCTGTGCACCCTGGACCCTGGAAGACTCCAGGGACCTGTGACCGACTCCGGGTGTAGGCATCGTGTATAGTCCCTGGAAACTGTGCACACAGCTGCAGGATGCATTTCTGGTGGTGGCATGCCACCTACAACTACCCTTGCGGTTGATGTAGTCCACCATGTATTGCGACGGAGATCTAAGCGCCACCTGTGGGATACCCGAGATTCGGGTGAATCCAATCGGTCTTGCATCCTGGCTCTCCTGGTCCCGGGTGAAACGCACAATGTTGTGTGCCCCCGCAAAGATGGCATCCATGACCTCATGGATGCATTTGTGGATGAAGGCTTGTGAAATCCCCACAGAGGTTACCTGTGGAGCCCTGAAAGGACCGATTGGCATAGAAATTGAGCGCTGCAGTCACTTTCACATCCACAGGCAGTGGATGCCCTCCATGTCCCCGTGGTGCCAAATTCTGCAATAACTGACTGATGTGAGCGGCCAGTTCCTTAGACATTTGCACTCTTCAGCGACACTGGCTCTCAGTCATTTGCAGGAATGAAAGGTGGCGTCTATAAACTCTAGGTGTCACTAGGTGACAGCCTGAGATGGCTCACTGTGGCTTTTGAGCGGCGTGTGCAGGAGTCCAAGCAGCCCCTTCTTCCTGAGGATCTGCTCCTGCCTCTGCGCAGCCAGGAGCCTCAGTCACCCTCTCCTCCATCTTCTTCATGTTTTGTAGGCCATCAGGCTAGTTCACCAGGTTCCATGATTCTGATGTACTCCTACCGGAAAGAGAGAGACACATGGTTAGCATGGGTGCACTAAGAACCTGCCCTGGTTAAATGTGACAGCCCCTTAATGCATCGTGGAGAGTACTGGCCACCAATTGGATGGCCAGAGATTAGTGCACTGCATGGCTGCCCTGATATCTTGAACCATGGGGGAGACTGGTCCAAACCGGGATGTTGATATTGCAAGGGCCTGTGAGCGCCTCCAGCAGTGACTGCTACATGGCCAGCTTTACCGAGGAGATTGTACAACTTGTGCAGTCCAACCATTAAAGTGCTCATGAATCCACAGTCCGTGACAGGGTGGGGTGGGGCAGGGGTGAGGGGTAGGGACTTCTGGAGAACTTGGTGGCACTTTGATGCCTCTGCATTGCTTGAGTGGGCCGATAAGCTAGGAGCCCGACACCAGTCGTATTCATGTGATTGCACCTGAACTGTCTCACTTGCAAAGGAATGGTCACTTTCTACAGGTTTTCTGAATGTGTAGGCATTTCCCTCGCCCACCCTACCCCCCACCCTGAATACTTGTGCGCTATATTCAATGGCAGGGCTGCCCTTCCCTTCCACCTCCCCCAACCCGCCAACAGTCTCCTCAGCAGCAAGGCTGCACTTGCCTTTGTAGGCCAGCCAGCCAGCATGGAATCACGGTTGGGGGTCCATTTCCCAGCCGCTTCCGGGCCCGCCGATCATATTCTGCACAAAGATGTAACAGAGTTAAATACTAGAACTGCGCATGCACAGCATTGGCAACAAACGCAGCCTTTAAAAATAGCAAAAAATGAATAAAGTCTGACATACACAGTTTGGATTTCTTTCATGGGCAGAATTTTGCATTTGGCATGCAGGATCAACGGGGGTGGTTGGGGATGATTGGGAAGCCGACTGCCACCGTGATCGGCAGCGCATCACGATTTTACGTGGGCGGACCAATTATGGCCTGCCCAGCGTAAGATGCTGCTGTGGAATGAGTGCGAAGGGGTGGGCGGGGGCTGTGCTCAATGCCCGCCAGGTCCAACTTCGACCCGGTGGCCAGTTCAAATGCAGCCTCGACAGCCCTTGGAAGGCTGCTACCGAAGGAGGCAGAAGTCATGATGGAGAATGTTGCGGATGGACACGGCAGTTGGGTGGACAGGTTGCCAGGGCATTTGGCCCTGCATTTCTCCGATGAGTGCCTTGTTGCCCTCCTGGAGGAGGTGGCAGCGTGGAGAGAAACCCTTGTCCCCAGGGAGGGGAGGAGGAGGAGGCCCCCACACCTCACCAAAAAGGCCTTGGAGAAGGTGGCATCCAGGTCAGCAGCCACGATATGGTAGGTGCACATGGGTGCAGCGACTCAACAATCCCCTGTGATCTAGAAGGATGAATACCGTGTTGGCATGTATCACTTTGCAGAGCAATCAAGAGCCTCCCATCACCCCTGTGGACCTCAGAGGTGTTAAACTGTGAGTGGCAAATGTCAATGAGGCAGTATCTGGGCAAAGAGGTGAACCCTGGCTGCATGGGCTAAGTGCCTTGCAGCTCCAGAGTCACGAATCGGCTGAGCTCTATGAGGTCTTCCTCAGGTTGGGTTGGCCAGGCTGCAATGGCATTGCAGGAAGCGTGTGGACTAATCAATGCTCTTCTATCCTTTCAGGAGAAAGCATCCCATAATAATGTAGAGAGGTTGCATGCCGGCGGGGGACCGCCCCACCTACTAATCTTCACTCGTTATGAGCAGCAGGCCCTGGAGCTGGAGAGGCACCATGCGCCTAGGTCAAACGGCCACGGTGAGGTTGGAGTTCCATTCGGAGGTAAGAGTGCAGTGCACTGAGGTGAAAATGTCAATAATTGCAACCATTCCACTGTAGTCTCTATATTGATGTGAGCCTCAAACCTGGAATCCCCATTGATAATGGAAAGGCGAGGGCACCCTAATGCATATTTCTGTCTCATGAAGCTGCCAGGCATGCACAGTGACAGTGTGACAACTTCAACTAATGACATGTCCTTGTTTTTTCATTTAGGCTCACCACCAGCCCTTCGGGATGAGGAGCCTGAAAGCCCATGCCTGACCTCTGAGGACCAGACTGATCACACCTGTATCACACCTGCTCTCTCAAGCAGGCACCAGCGCAGATGCCAGCACCTCGGTTGGCTTTAGGTCGCTGGCTACTATCTCGGTGCATATTGGTGAGGGCACTTCACACTCACTTGAGGTACAGGCGGAGGCAGAGAGTGCCCAGGGTGCCAGCAATTGGAGGACAGATGGGGACTAGGACAATGCTCAGTCGATTGCTGATGATGTGCCTCGAGTTGTCCATAATGCAGCAGATGATGGACATCCAGCAGGGTGTGCGGGAGGATCTGGCGGAGATACATGAGGGAATGCTTGCCATGGTCTCTGTTGCGGAGGAGTCCTTGTGCAGCATGAGCAATGCGTTGACCCTCATGACCGAGTGCAATGCCTCCTTCATGGAGAGAGTGGCAACTCATGGAGAGACTCCTCCAGGAACTGAATCAAGGCTTCCTAGGAATGGGCTTGGACCTGCAAGCCCTCACACCGGCAATAACCTCAGGTGGTTATTGTCAGTGTGGGAGATGGACTGGGCATCCAGTATCCCAGCTAGGTACCTGTCCATCAATGGTGAGCAGGGAGGTCCAGAGTGACCTCACGTTGGTGCACGAGCTGCCTGTTGTCTCTGCGGGCTCCTGTCAGGGCATTCCGGATGAGGGCAGCAGCTCCTCCGCCCCTCTGCCAATGACCATGGCATCCGATGAGACTGCGGCGACTGGGCTGATGCCCGCCGTAGCACTGGCCGCTCCCTCCCAGGCAGGGCCAGCACAGGCTCCATGGGCCAGAGGATGCCCGCCAAAGTCATCAAGGCCAACAGGACAGCAGAGTGAGCAGGCTGTCTCCAGTGTCAGTGCCAGTGAGGGGGGAGGATGTAGATGTAGCATCCACCAGCGAAAACTTAAAGCACCTTAATCACAATATGGCCTGATAAAGGGTGATATTTGTTTCACCAATTTTTCATTTGGTGTTCATTGGTGTGATGGAAAACATCTGGCAATGTTAATTTGTAGATGCTTTCCAGGCATCAGTTAATTAAATGTGTCTTTTTGCAACTAGCCTCTGGATGCTTCATTTGTTCTGCAGGTGCAAGGTAAGCCTTGATGTTATGAAGGATGTGTTTTTCCTTACACTATGTGCCATTTCAATAAAGTTTATGTTGTAGACCAAGGAACTGGTCCTGTCAGGGACCGAGTATGGAGCCTGCAGACCTGGCATGTGGTGGTCGCTTTTATTTGGTAGGCTTGTGGAGGCATGGCTGTTGTTGTACTGCTGCTTGGCCTCTGTTTTTGGATGGCAGAGAGGCATCATGAGCCACCTTTTGAGGGAATAGCCCTTGTCATCTAGCAGCCATCCATCCAGTCGAGCTGGAGCACTGAAGATCCTCAGCACCTGGAAGTGTCTCAGGATGTAAGCGCCATGGGAGCTGCCAGGGTACCTTGCACAGACTCTCAGAATCTGCATCCTGTGATCACGCACTATCTGCACGTTCATGGAATGGAATCCCTTCCTGTCGATGAAGGCACCCGGCTTACCTGGCGCCCTGATGGCCACATGCGTGCAGTCGATTGCACCCTGGACGCGGGGGAACTCAACAATTACTGCAAATTTACAAATGGATATGGACAGGTTAAGTGAATGGGCCAAAATTTGGCAGATGGAGTTTAATGTGGATAAGTGTGAGGTTATCCATTTTGGTGGGAAGAATAAAAAGGCGACTTATTATTTAACTGGAGAGAAACTTCAGAATGCTTCAGTGCAGAGGGATCTGGGTGTCCTCTTGCATGAATCGCTGAAAGCTAGTATGCAAGTACAGCAGGTAATAAGGAAGGCAAATGGAATTTTGGCATTTATTGCCAAAGGAATAGAGTATAAAAACAGGGAAGTGTTGTTGCAACTGTACAAGGCATTGGTGAGACTGCACCTGGAGTACTGTGCACAGTTTTGGTCCCCTTCCTGAGGAAGGATGTAGTTGCACTGGAGGTGGTTCAGAGGAGGTTCACTAGATTGATTCCAGAGTTGCGGGGCTTGCCTTATGAGGAAAGATTGAGCAGTTTAGGCTTACACTCGCTACAGTTAAGAAGAATGTGAGGAGATCTAATTGAGGTATATAAGATGCTAAAGGGGATAGACAAAATAGATGTAGAGCATATGTTTCCCCTTGTGGGGCATTTTAGAATGAGAGGCCATAGTTTTAGGCTAAGGGGTGGTAGATTTAAATCAGAGATGAGGAGGAATTAACTTTCTCAAAGGGTTGTGAATCCATGGAATTCACTACCTCAGAGTGCAGTGGGTGTCGGGACGCTTATTTAGTGACGGGTTGAAAGGTTCTGGGGAGAGGACGGAGAATTGGAGTTGAGGCCGAAATGAGATCAACCATGATCATATTGAATGGCGGGGCAGGCTTGAGGGGCTGAATTGCCCACTCCTGCTCCTAGTTCTTATGCTCTTATGTTCTTAACTTCTAGATTTTATTTAAAGTACATTAATAATTTAACTTTTTAAACCGTATTTAACTTAAAGTAATGGTTTTATTTCAACTAGAGGCATGGCAGGGCAGCTCAGTTCCGTGTTATGTACAGCTTGCAACATATAGGAGGGTCTAAGTCCTAGACGCTCCTTGCACTCTGACCAACCATGTGTGCAGGAAGTGCCACCAGCTGCAGCTACTTGAACTCTGAGTTTTGGAGCTTGAGTGGCAACTGGAGGCATTGAGGTGCATCTGCAACGCTGAGAGTTTCGTGGATAGCACGTTTTTAGACGTGGTCACCCCACAGCTTATAGAAGTGCAGTCAAAAGAAAGCTGTCAGGCAGGTAGTCAGGAAATCCCCAGGGTGCATCTTACTTGAGAACCGTTTTTCTGTGTTGGAAAATGGTGAGAGTGACGGTTCCTCTGGGAATGCAGCCACGCTCACAGCACTGTGAGTGGCTCAGCTACACAGAGTGGGAGGAAAAAGAGGGGAAGAGCAATAGTAGTAGGAGACATGATAGTAAGGGGAATAGATAGGCGTTTCTGTGGCCTTAAACATGACCCCAGGAGGGTATGTTGCCTCCCTGGTGAATGGGTCAAAGATGTCACTGAACAGCTGCAGGGCATTCTAAAGGTGGTGGGCAAACAGACAGCGATCGTGGGACATATTGGTGCCAATGACATAGGTAGAAAGAGGGATGAGGTCCTGCAAGCTACAGTGTGCTTGTATACGAACAGGGGAGAGACCTCATCCTGAGTGAGACACAGCCAGAGTGAGTGTGGGTATTGGCAATTTGATGCACAGTGGGAATTCGGTACAGAGGGGAAGACGTGCTTTTGTATTTTTTATTTGCTATCCAATTTCTTAAATCTTTAGAGAGTGGTCTTGCTTTGCTGCTGCAGTAGAGGCTACAAGGGAAAGGAATGACTGGTAAGTAGTGGGTAAGGTCAGGTAAGTATTTACAATGTTTATCACTTATAGTTTAAGATCTTTTTGTGCTTTATAGTTTGTATATTCTGTAGTAACGACGATCAGGAAAAAGGGCCCAAGAGTAATTGATTTAAAAGGTTTAATTTAAAGGGATAAGTCATGGCAGGAGAGCTAAAAGCCGTGGTGTGCTCTTCGTGCTCCATGTGGGAAGCTGGGAACATTTCCAGTACTCGGGACCAGCATCTGTGCAGGAAGCGTGTCCAGCTGCAGCTCCTGGAAGCTCGGGTTTCAGAGCTGGAATGGCGCCTGGGGACACTGTGGAGCATCCACGAGTCTGAGAGCATCACGGATAGCACGCTTAGAGAGGTGGTCACACCGCAGCTGAAAGGACTTGAGGAAGGAAGGGAATGGGTGACCATCAGGCAGTCCAAGAGAAACAGGCAGGTAGTTCAGGAATCCACTGGGGTCCCGCTCGCAAATCAATATTCCATTTTGGAGGCTGATAAGGGTGCTGGTTCCTCCAGGGAGTGCAGACAAAGCCAAGCTTCTGGCACCACAAGCAGCCTGTCTGTACAGGAGGGGAGGAAGAGAGGAAAAGCAATGGTAACAGGGGATTCTACAGTCAGTGGAACAGATAGACGCAACTGTGGCCATCAATGTGACTCCAGGATGGCGTGTAGCCTCCCTGGTGCCAGGGTCCGGGATATCACTGAACGGCTGCAGAGCATCCTGAAGGGTGAGGGTGATAAAGCAGAGGTCATGGTACATGTTGGTATCAATGACATAGGAAGAAAGAGGGATGAGGTCTTGCATCAAGAATTCAGGGAATTAGGCAGTGGACTAAAAAGCAAGACTTCTCGGGTTGTAATCTCTGGATTATTCCCAGTGCCACGTGCTAGCAAGCTCAGAAAGAGGAGAATAGTGCAGATGAATACCATAAGACATAGGAGCAGAAGTTAGGCCATTCGGCCCATCGGGTCTGGTCCACCATTCAATCATGGCTGATAAGTTTCTCAACCCCATTCTCCCGCCTTCTCCCTGTAACCTTTGATCCCCTTACCAATCAAGAACCTATCTATCTCAGTCTTAAATACACTCAATGACCTGGCCTCCACAGCCTTCGGTGGCAATGAATTCAATAGATTCACCACTCTCTGGCTAAAGAAGTTTCTCCTCATCTCTGTTCTAAAAGGTCTTCCCTTTACTCTGAGGTTGTGCCCTCGGGTCCTAGTCTCTCCTACTAATGGAAACATTTTCCCCACGTCCAATCTATCCAGGCCCTTCAGTATTCTGTAAGTTTCAATCAGATCCCCCCCCTTATCCTTCTAAACTCCATCGAGTATAGACCCAGAGGCCTCAAACGTTCCTCATATGTTAAGCCTTTCATTCCTGGGATCATTCTCGTGAACCTCCTCTGGACCCTCTCCAGGGCCAGCACATCCTTCCTGACCAGGGCCAGCACATCCTTCCTGAGATATGGGGCCCAGAATTGCTCACAATATTCTAAATGTGGTCTGACCACAGCCTTATAAAGCCTCAGCAGCACATCCCTGCTTTTATATTCTAGTCCTCTCGAATTAAATGCCGACATTGCATTTGCCTTCCTAACGAACTGACTCAATCCGCAAGTTAACCTTAAGAGAATCCTGGACTAGGACTCCCAAGTCCCTTTGCACTCCAGATTTCTGCATTCTCTCCCCATTTAGAAAATAGTCTATGCCTCTATTCTTCCTATCAAAGTGCATGACCTCACACTTCCGCACGTTGTATTCCATCTGCCACTTCTTTGCCCATTCTCCTAAGCTGTCCAAATCCTTCTGCAGCCTCCCTGCCTCCTCAATACTACCTGTCCCTCCACCTATATTTGTATCATCTGCAAACTTAGCCAGGATGCCCTCAGTTCCTTCATCTTGATCATTAATGTATAAAATGAAAAGTTGTGGTCCCAACACTGACCCCTGCGGAATTCCTCTAGTCACCGGCCGCCATCCTGAGAAGGACCAATCTTCTATCCATTCTATCCATTCTATCATATTCTAGAAGCCAATCTTCTATCCAAGCTAGTACCTTGCCTCTAACACAATGGGCTCTTATCTTACTGAGCAGCGTCCTGTGCAGCACCTTGTCAAAGGCCTTCTGGAAGTCCAAGTAGATACCATCCATTGGCTCTCCTTTGTCTAACCTACTCATTACCTCCTCAAAGAATTCTAACAGATTTGTCAGGCATGCCCTCCCCTTGATGAAACCATGCTGACTTTGCCCGATTTTACCATGCACTTCCAAGTGTTCTGAATTCTCATCCTTAATAATGGACTCTAATATCTTACCAATGACCGAGGTCAGGCTAATTGACCTGTAATTTCCCGTCTTTTGCTTCACTCCCTTCTTAAACAGAGTGGTTACATTGGCGATTTTCCAGTCCTTTGGGACCCTCCCTGACTCCAGTGATTCCTGAAAGATCACCACTAATGCCTCCACTATCTCTTCAACTATCTCGTTCAGAACTCTGGGGTGTAATCCATCTGGTCCAGGTGATTTATCCACCTTCAGACCTTTCAGTTTTCCTAGCACCTTCTCCTTGGTAATGGCCACCATACTCACCTCTGCCCCCTGACTCTCTTGAACTTTAGGGATGTCACTCGTGTCTTCCACTGTGAAGACTGACGAAAAGTATCTATTCAGTTCCTCCGCCATTTCTTTGTTCCCCACTATTACTTTTCCAGCGTCATTTTCCAGCGGCCCAATGTCCACTTTTGCCTCTCTCTTACCCTTTATATATCTAAAAAAACTCTTGCAATCTTCTTTTATATTACTGGCTAGTTTACCCTCATATTTAATCTTCTCCCTCCTTATTTCTTTTTTAGTTGTTCTCTGTTGGTCCTTGTAGGCTTCCCAATCCCCTGGTTTCCCACTGCTCTTCGCCGCATTGTATGCTTTCTCTTTAGCTTTTATACTGTCCCTGACTTCCCTTGTTAGCCATGGTTGTCTCGTCCTCCCTTTATTATGCTTTTTCTTACCAGGAATGAATTTTTGCTGTGTCTCCCAAATTACTCCCAGAAACTCCTGCCATTGTTGTTCCACTGTCTTTCCTGCTAGGCTCATCTCCTAGTCAATTCTGGCCAGCTCCTCCCTCATTCCTCTGTAGTTGCCTTTATTCAACTGTAATACTGTTACATCTGTTTCCAGCTTTTCCTCTCAAATTGTGAGATAAATTCTATCATATTATGGTCACTTCCTCCTCAGGGTTCCTTAACCTTAAGCTCCCTCATCAAATCTGCCTCATTATAAATCACTAAATCTAGAATTGCCTGTTCCCTAGTGGGCTGCACCACAAGCTGCTCCAAAAAACCATCTCATAGACATTCCACAAATTCCTTTTCTTGGGATCCATTACCAACATGATTTTCCCAGCCTACCTGCATATTGAATTCCCCCATGATCACTGTAACCTTGCCTTTCTTACACACCTTTTCTATCTCCTGGTGTATCCTGACTACTGTTTGGAGGCCTGTACATAATTCCCATTATGTTTTTTTTTTACCTTTGCGGTTCCTCAACTCTACCCACACAGATTCTACATCATCTGACCCTACATCATTTCTTGCTATCGATTTAATTTCATTTCTTACTAACAAAGCAACCCCACCCCCTCTGCCAACCTGCCTATCTTTTCGATAGGATGTATATCCTTGGATATTTAGCTCCCAGTCCTGATCCCCTTGCAGCCATGTCTCCGTGATGCCCACCACATCATACCTAACAATTTCAATCTGCGCGACAAGCTCATTTACCTTATTTCGTATACTGCGTGCATTCAGATACAACACCTTCAGTCCTATATTTCCTGTCCCCTTTCTCGTTGTCTTCCCTTTATCTGATGTGCTTGAAGTTAGATTCCTAGCCCTTTCCAAAAACTCTGTCCTATTTTGTGTTCTGGAGACTTTAATAGCCACTCCTGGGCTCTCCTTTTCAGTTTTTTCATAATTTTCCATGAAGTTGAATCCACCCCCCCACACGCTAACCTGCTGCTTTGTTTCCCATTAGTCATATTTCTTGGAGTTTTACCCTTCCCTCCCCCCCCACTTTCTAGTTTAAAGTCCTGTTGACCACCCTATTTACCCTTTTCGCTAGAACATTGGTCCCAGATCGGTTCAGGTGGAGACCGTCCCAACAGTACAGATCCCTCCTGTTCCGATACTAATGCCAGTGCCCCACGAAATGGAATCCCTCTTTCCCGCACCTCTCCTTTAGCCACGTGTTTACTTCGCTTATTCTCGCGTCCCTATGCCAATTTGCACGTGGCTCGTTTAGTAATCCGGAGATTATAACCCTTGAGGACCTGTTCTTTAATTTAGTTCCTAGTTCCTGATAATCCCCAAACAGGTCCTTTTTCCTAGTCTTACCTATGTTATTTGTCCCGACGTGGACGACAACAACTGGATCCTCCCCCTCCCCCTCCCTCTCCAATATCCTTTCAAGCCGGTCAGAAATGTCTTTCACCCTGGCATCGGGCAGGCAACATACCATGCGGGACTCTTGATCCTGCTTACAAAGGAAGCTATCAATTCCCCTAATTATAAAATCCCCAACAACTACCACTTGTCTTTTTGCTCCCCCCACTTGAATGGCCTCCTGTGTCACGGTGCCGTGGTCAGCTGGCTCATCCTCCCTACAACCCTCTTCCTCATCCACACAGGGAGCAAGTACCTGTTGGGCAAGGTCAAGAGCTGAGGCTCCTCTGTTCCTGAACACAGGATCCCTCTACCTGCCTCAGTTGCAGTCACACCCTGCTGACCCTGACCACTGACCGGACTTGAGGTACTTAATCTACCGGGTGTAACTGCCTCCTGATACAAAGCGTCCAGGTAACTCTGCCCCTCCCGGATATGCCGCAGCATCTGGAGCTTGGACTGCAGGTCATCAATTCTGAGCCGGAGTTCCTCCAGCATCCAACACTTGCTGCAGATGTGGTCACTGCGGCTTGCAATGGGATCTGCCAGCTTCCACATCATACAGCTACAGCACATCACCTGCCCAGCCATCTCTACTTAGATAATTAATTTATTAATTAGCTTTGCAGTGTTTTTTTTTTCAAATTTGGTGCAGATTTCCTACCAACCAATCAATTCACAGCTTTCCTGTGATGTCACTTTTTCAGTTTTGGCTTCAGTTACTCTGTGCCCCGAGATCACCGCTCCGGTGCTCGTCCCTCTGAGTCTGCTCCCAGGATTTGCTCACCAATCAGCTGCTTTTTCTTTAAGATCCACTTTCAGAAGAGTGTCCCTTGCAGGTCTGGTGCACTCCTGAAGGCACTGCCTCTTCCTCTCTCTCTTTTTGTTTTAGGTTTGAGGAGGAGGGAGGGATGGAAACACTACAGCAATGACTACGTGGCTTAAGAGTTGGTGCAGGAGGGAGGATTTTAGATTCCTGGATCACTGGGACTGTTCTGCGGGAAGGTGGGACCTGTAGAATTGGGACGGTCTACATCTGAACCTGAGCGGCACTAACATCATTGCGGGTGGGTTTGCTCGTGCTGTTGGGAAGAGTTTAAACTAATTCGGCAGGGGTTGGGGACACAGAACGTTAGCAGAATAGGGACACATGATAATACAGTAAACCAATCACGTCAGAGGGAGTACATATGACTTAAGTTTCAACGGAGTAAGGCAAGGCTGGATGGCCTCTACTTTAACGGATGAGTTAAGGGTGAGGATTGACATGTGGAATTGTGATATAGTAGCCTTCACAGAGACGTGGTTGAGGGAGGAGCAGAATTGGCAGCTCAACATTCCTGGATATCGAATCTTCAGGTGAGACAGGGGAGGGGGTAAAAGAGGAAGTGGCATTGCATTATTTGTTAAGGAGTCAGTTACTGCAGTAAGGAGAGATTATATCTTGGAGGGGGCATTGAATGAAGCTTTGTGGGTAGAGCTTAGGAATAAAAACGGGGCAGCCACATTGTTAGGTCTTCATTATAGATCCTCATATAGTCAGTGGCAAATTGAGGAGCAAATATGTGCACAATTTGCAGAGGTGTGTAAAAACAATAGCAATAGTGTAATTATATTAGGTAATTTCAACTTTCCCAACATTAATTGAGATAGACATAGGGCAGGATTTTGTGCTTGATGAGTGGGTGGGCCTGACCAACTGGGCAGCGGGCAGCCGATTACCGCCGCCGAAATAGGCCCCACCGCCATTTTATGTGGGCAGGCCAATTAAGACCCGCCCAGCATGCTGCCCGACGAGAAGTGTGCAGGCGGTAGGGGATTCCCCAACTGCAAGAGTGCACTCTTTCGCGCATGCGCGTGAAAGGGCACACGTCTCCCTGAAGCAAAATGCTGCCTCAGGGAGATCGCTGAAAGTCTGTGGAACATTAAAAATAGAAAAATAAAAAAAATCATTAACATGTTCCCCTCATGTGAAAATGTCACATGAAATGGGATATGTTAATGAAGCACACAAGCACTTTATTAAACTTTTTTAATTCCGATATCAAACATCATCCCGTCACTGGATGAGATTTGATAAAAAATCACTTACCTGCTGAAGTTTGCACGGGTCCCTCAAAATCCTCGTCGATTGGAGACTAAATGGCCTTAACAAGGCCTTTAATTAATGGCAGGTGCGCGTCCGGCTGCATAGCGCGCCCACCGACCAAAACATCGCGATGCCGCGCGCTGATGTCGGGACGCTCGCCTGACGTCAGCGTGCAACATTTTAAGCACTGACATGCAGGCTCCGCCACCCGCACATCAGCCAGAAGATTTAGCCCATACTGTTAAGGGCTTGGATGGAGTGGATTTCTTGAAATGTGTACAGGAGAACTTTTTAGGTCAATATGTAGAGGGTCCAACAAGGGATGGTGCAGTGCTGGGCCTAATCCTGGGAAATGAAGCCAGACAGGTGGCTGAGGTGGTGGTGGGGGAGCATTTTAGTGATAGCGACCACAACATAGTACAATTTAAGCTTGTAATGGACAAAGAAATGGGCAAGTCACAAAAAAATGTTTTGGTTTGGGGGAGAGTGGATTTTAATAAAATAAGGCAGGTTCTGGCCAAGGTAGACTGGGAACAGCTACTTGTGGGGAAATCTACAGAAGAACAGTGGAGGGCATTCAAAAATGAAATGGGGAGGGTACAGGCTCAACAAGTTCCCTCTAGGGTGATAGAAAGGAGTTACAAGCCCGGAGAACCATGGATGACCAGAGATATTCAGGATACGATGAGAAGGAAAAGAGAGGCTTTTAGCAGGTACAAGGGAAGCAAATCAGTGGAGGCACTAGCGGAGTATAGAAAGTGCAGGATGGAGCTTAAGAAAGCAATTAGGAGAGCAAAGAAGGGATATGAGAAAGCTCTGGCTAGTAAAAGTAGGAAAAATCCCAAGATATTCTATAAGTATATAAATGAGAAGAAGATAATCAGGGAAAGAGTAGGGCCCATTCAGGACCAAGGGGGCAATCTATGGGTGGAACCAGAGGACATCGATAGAGTGTTGAACGAATACCTCACATCGGTCTTCACCCAAGAGAATGAGGATGAAGGCATGGAACTCAGGGAGTGGGACTGCGATGTCCATCTGATGAAGGTTGCCACAGGCTGCAATATGTATGTGATGGCAGGGTTGATTATGTGAAATATGGTTGAAAACAATGCATGATGCTGGTTGTTTGTAACTGATGATAGTCCAAACTGCATGTGATAAGTCTTGATCTATATTCAAAACAGATTTTTACTGGGCAATGACCTTTAGGAATAAGGAAATAAAGTGGGGTATTTTGTTTAATAACACTCCTCTGAGGCACCTTGCGAAGTTTTTGCTGCATTAATGATAATAGGTCAGATGCTTCTCACCTGTCGGTGCAGATTCAATGGGCCGAAGGGCCTCTTCTGCACTTTGTGATTCTGTGAAGCAGAATTTAGGGAGCAAGGAAACAGATTAAAGAATAGGACCTCTAAGGTCGTAATCTCTAGATTCCGGTGCCACGCGCTAGTCAGTACAGAAATAGGAGGTTAGCCCAGATGATGATGCGGTTGGATAGATGGTGCAGGAGGGAGGGCTTTAGATTTATGGGACATTGGGACCATTTCTGGCGGTGGTGGAACCTGTACAAGGTTGCACCTGAACCAGAATGGGACCAACATCCTTGTGGGGAGGCTTGCTAGTGCTGCTGGGGAGAGGTTCAACTAACTTGGCAGGGGAATGGGATCCTGAGAGGAGGTTAAGCAGGGGGAGACACACAGCCAAGATTAGAAGAGTGAGCATTTGAGTCTGGAAGGCATAGAAATTATAGGCCAGTTAAGGCACAATGGAGCTTGGCAAGGTTGGATGATATTTATTTTAAGGCAAGGAGTCTGACAAATAAGGCAGATGAGCTGAGGACACAAATTAACACATGGATGTATGATGTCACAGAGACATTGTTGAGAGAGGGGCAGGATTGGCAGCTCAATATTCCAGGATATAGGGTCTTCAGATGAGACAGGGAAGGAGGTAAACGAGGGGATATCGCAATATTGATCAAGGAATCAATTACAACAGTAAGGAGGGATGACATCTTAGAAGGCTGCTCAAATGAAGCCATATGGGTAGAACTGAAAAACAAAAAAGGAGCAATCACATTGCTGGGAGTGTACTCTAGGCCCCGAAACAGTCAAAGGGAAATAGAAGAGCAGATATGTAGGCAAGTTTCAGAGAAGTGTAAAAATGTTAGGGTAGTAATAGTGGGGGATTTCAATTTCCCCAACATTAACTGGGTTAGTCATCGTGTGGTAGGTTTAGAGGGAGCGGAATTCTTAAATTGCATCGAGGAGAGCTTTTTATGCCAGTATGTAGGAAGTCCTATAAGAGAGGGAGCAGTGCTGGACTTAATTTTAGGGAATGAAGCCGGGCAAGTGGTAGAGGTATCAAATGGGGGAGCACTTAGCAGAATGCGATCATAGCTCCATTAGATTCAAAGCTGTTATGGAAAAGGACAAAGATGGGCCAGAAATCAGAGTTCTAAATTGGGGGAAGGCCGATTTTGTTACAATCCGATATGATTTGGCCAGAGTGGACTGGGAGCAGCTACTTTCAGGTAAATCTGCGTTGGGACAGTGGGACTCATTCAAGAGGGAAATAGGGAGAGTACAGGGCCAACATATTCCAGTAAAACCAAAGGGTGGGACAACAAATCAAGGGAACCCTGGATGTCGAGGGATATACGGGATTGGATAAAGAGAAAAAGGGAGGCTTATGGCAGATACCAAGGGCTCAAAATAGCGGAAGCCCTAAAGGAGTATAGAATGTGTCGGGGGAAATTAAAGAGGAAATTAGGAGAGCAAAAAGGGGGCATGAGAAAATATTGGCAGGTAAAATAAAGGAAAATCCAAAGTTGTTTTACAAGTGCATTAAGAGTATGAGAATAACTAGGGAAAGAGTAGAGCCCATTAAGGACCATTGTGGTAATTTGTGTGTGGAGCCAGACGACGTCGGTAGGGTTCTAAATGAATACTTTGTGTTGGTGTTCACAACTGAGAGGGAAGACCTGAGTATAGAGATCAGGCAGAAGGGTTGTGATATAATTAAAGAAATTTGCATGGAAAGGAGGAGGTTCTAAGTGGTCTGGCAGGCTTAAAAGTAGACCAATCTCAAGGCGTGGATGAAATGTATCCCAGGCTGCTGATTGAGGCAAAGGAGGAGATAGCAGGGGCACTGGCAATAATTTTCAATACCACTCTGGCCACAGCAGAGGTGCCAGAGGACTGCAGGACAGCCAATGTGGTACCATTATTCAAGAAGGGAGGAAGGGATAAACCAGGGAATTGCAGGCCAGTCAGTGGTGGGGAATCTATTGGAAGCAATTCTGAGGGACAGAATTAATCTACACTTGGAGAGGCAGGGATTAATCAAGGACTGTCAGCATGGTTTTGTTAAGGGGAGAACGTGTCTGACTAATTTGATTGAATTTTTCGAAGAGGTGACCAGGTGTGTCGATGAGGGCAATGCATTTGACCTTGTGTACTTGGACTTCAGCAAGGCATTTGTTCGGGTCCCACATGGGAGACTGATAACAAAGGTAAGAGCCCATGGGATGCAAGGCAATTTGTCAAATTGGACCCAGAATTGGCTGAGTGGCAGGAAACAGAGGGTGATGGTCGATGGGTGTTTTTGTAACTGGATGCCTGTGTCCAGTGCGGTTCCACTGGGATTGGTGTTGGGTCCCTTGCTGTTTGTGGTATATATAAACGATTTAGACTTGAATGTAGGAGGGTTGATCAGTAAGTTTGTGGATGACACAAAAATTGGTGGGGTGGAATTTAATCCGGATAAGTGTGAGGTGATGTACTTGGGCAGGACAAACAAGGCATGGGAACACATGATGAATGGTCGCCCCCTGGGAAGTACCGAGGATCAGAGGGACCTTGGTGTGCACATTCACCGGTCCCTTAAGGTAGCAGGTCAGGTAGATAAGGTGCCTTTATTAGCCGAAGCATAGGGCAGAATCTTGCCCTTGGATGGCAGACGGGTCCCACCGGCTTGGCGGCGGGCAGGCTGCCGACCCCCGCCACTGAAACAGGGCTCGCTGCCATTTTATGTGGGCAGGCCAATTAAGGCCCGTCCAGCGGCATCCCCGACGGGTAGCACTATGCGCTTCCTGTGCAGGGGGGAGGGAATCCCTAGCTGTCAAAGGGTGCTTTTTCGCGCATGCGCATGAAAGAGTGCACTTCTCCCTGAGGCAAAGTCCTGTCTCAGGGCGAATACTGATAGTGTCAAAAACATTAAAAATAGAAACATTACAAAATGATTAACATGTCCCCCTCATGTAACAATGTCACACGAGATGAGACATGTTAATAAAGGACACATGCACTTTATTAATTTTTTACAATATGGACATGAAATTTCATCCCGCCAGTGGATGAAGTTTCATCAATAATCTGGAGCCTGCTGGGGCTCCTGGCCTGCCCGCCAGCCTTAAGGTTGGACGGGCAGGTCTTTAATTACTTTAAATAACCTATCAATGGCCTCAATTGTCCATTGACAGCTCAGCAGGCGGACAGTTGATCTCGCTGACCACCCGCCTTCCTAAAAATTTAAATGGACCGGGATAACGTCAAGGATTCCTCCCGATGTCATCCCTCATCATTTTCCCCTCAGTGACCGGGTCCTGCCCCCAAATCACCGAGGGGTAAGTCCTGGCCATAGACTATAAGAGCAGTGAGGTTATGCTGGAACTGCATAAAATGCTGGTTCGCCCACAGCTAGAGTATTGCATGCAGTTCTGGAATCCGCATTATAGGAAGGATGTGATTGCACTCGAGAGAGTGCAAAGGAGATTTACCAGGATTTTGCCTGGGTTGGAGAATTTTATTTATGAGGAGAGATTGGATAGATTGGGGGTATTTTCCCTGGAGCAGAGGAGATTGAGGGGGACATGAATGAGGTGTATAAAATTATGAGGGTTTTACTGTTGCCTTAATGGGGGTCTGACTGAGAGTGAGATTAATTAAGGGACTTTTGTAGTTATTATAGCCATAATACAATATTTTTTGTATTAATAAATGTTTAATTTAGTTTTATAAAAAACTCTTGAGACTCGATTTTATTACTATTGAATTCAAAGCCTACACCTCGAAACATGCAAATTGCAAAACTGAGTTATGACAGTTGTTTCAAGTTTCCCTCTGGGATTTGAACAACTCAGTCTTTACCATCAGCTGTGTCATACTAGAATCAAAAGCACAATTTCTAAATTTGCGATTATAACATTTGAGAATAGCCAACATTGAAGACGACTGGAGCAAATAAGTGGAGGACATAAACTTGAAA
The DNA here is from genome assembly GCF_017639515.1 of Carcharodon carcharias. Classification (NCBI taxonomy): domain Eukaryota; kingdom Metazoa; phylum Chordata; class Chondrichthyes; order Lamniformes; family Lamnidae; genus Carcharodon; species Carcharodon carcharias. Next base: position 15,956,974 of record NC_054471.1, read on the forward strand.
AATGCCAAACAATTGGCAAATGAAGTTCAACACCGATAAATGTGGGGTAATTTATTTTGGTAGGAAGAACAGGGAGGTCACTTATTATTTGAAAGTTGTGAGCCCAGGTGTAGCAGAGAAAAAATGGGATCTTGGAGCAAAAATATAGAAATCACTATAAGTTGAATCACATGTTAGGGATGCCATGAAAAAAAATCAAACCACGCACTTGACTTTATTTCTAGAAGGGTTGAACTGAAGAATATTCAAATTATGCTAAACCTATACTGAACCTTGGTTAGACCACATTTAGAGTACAGCATGCAGCTCTGGTCACAAATTATAAAAAGTATATAGAGGCACTGGAGAGTGCAGAGAAGATATACAATCAGAAATGCGTGGGTGCATATAGATGAACTTCTGGCTTTCTCTTCTCTCGAAAACATCAGAGGTGTTGTAATAGAGGTATTCATAGGCCAGAATTTTTCCCTCATTGGGCGGGTGTGCGCCTGACCCACATGAATGTAAAATGACGTGAGATGACTTCGGGCGAACATCCTGACGTCATTGTGTACTCCCACAATATTTCGGTTGGCGGGAGCTCACGGGAGTCAGCAGTGCGCCTGCCGACAATTTAACGGCCTGTTAAGGCCCCTAATCAAGTAGTTGACTAGAATTTCCTCTGCCCGTCTAACTGTTCGGTTGGCGGATAGGCAGAAAGGGCAAGAGGCCTTTGCATTTTTGGCAAAACCCCATCCACTGGTGGGATGAGGCCTTGACCAGTGATTTAAAAAAATCTGTTTACAATTTATTTAACGTGCCCCTGCTCATGTGACAGAGTCATATGGGGGGAAATGTTTTCATTATTTTATCTAACTTTATTTTTATTGTTAAAAATCTTCAGCTTCCTGAGGCAGCTTTGTGTGTCAGGAAGATTTTACTGCTCGCACTCATGCGCATGCATGAACTTCAGTACTCGCGCTCCTCCTGTCCCACCCCAGTCGTGCTAAGCGCTGCAGTGCACATTTCATGCTGGCTGGCCGTTAATTGGCCAGCCAGCGTGAAATCACATTCAGAGCCAATCGTGGGTGGCAGTCGGCTTCGCGACTGCTCCTAGGCCCGCCCACCATGCCCACCCAACGAGGGCAAAATTCTGCCCATAACTATGAAAGGTTCGATAGTGTGGATTCAGAGAGAATATTTCCACTCGGGAAGAGCATAACTAGATGTCATCAATATGAGTTAGTCGCCAAGAATAGGGAATTCAGAATAAACTTCTTTACTCAATATCTGGTGATATTGGGGAGCTCACTACCAGAGGCATTAGTTGAAGTCACCAGAATAGATTATTTAAGGGGAAGCTTGACAAGCATTTGTTGGAGAAGATAATAGAGAATTACAATGATTTATTTAGATGGAGAAAGATGGGGAGCGATTTGAGTACATAAATGCCAGCATGGACTGGATAGGCTGAATGGCTTGTTTCTGTGCTGTATGTTCTACATATTTCATAAAGTATTGAAAATATAACATTCATTGTTGCTTTCAGCTAATTGACTTGCGAGAAATGCACATAGATGAAGTATTGGAAGAAATATCCCAAAAGATTATTATCAACCTGCCAGAGGATCATACCTTGACCATGGAAAACATGCTTACATACAATGAGGTACATTATTTATGGATTTATTTTAGAATTTATAGTTTAAAACCAAATAAATGAGCATTGAGAAATGTTTTGATTAATCAAAAAGACAGCCAACACAGATTTGTTACAAGCAACAAAAGCAGAAAGTTCTGGAAAACTCATCAGCATCAGTGGAGAGAGATATAGGCCAGAATTTTCCATAGGGAAATATTCTCACGTTGGCGGGACCGGAAGATCCTGCCAGCATGAAGGGCTGGAAAATTCTGGCCATAGAGTTAATGTTTCACTTCAATGGACTTTCATCAGAACAGAATATTATTCCTTTACATGGGATGAAGTGAGAAAACCTGTTGCCAGTGCCAAGTCATCGCACTATGTACACCACGCATGCTTATATGAAAGGCTCCGACTCAGGTTGCAACTTATTGGCATCTATCCTCAAGGCATAGTTCATATGTTTTAGAGTTATAGCTTTTTAGTTTTAGAAATTGAACTTTAAATGTAAGTTCAATGCGAAAAAAACCTAGCAGGATGTTACGGCCCCACCTGCCTGGCGGGATATTACAGTTCTGCCAAACTGAATGGGGACTTAAATGGCTTGCCGCATCCACCAGGGGGACACACGCTGCAGAGGGGCCATAAAACCCTGCCCCTAGTAAATACCTAGGAGCTGGCAAACCACACAGGCTTAAAATAATTATTATTCAACAGGTAAGATGTTTACTGGATAAAGTCAGAGTAAATGGGTGAGATTCATAAAATGGCAGGTAGTAAAGAACTGGAGACATGACATCTGAAGTTATCCAGTAAAAGATATGTTAGTCATGTGGTTTCACAGAATTAAAGAAAGCTTTGGAATTAACTGGTAGTTAATTTACAATTCTACTCGGGAACAGGCTTTATGTGTCACATTGCCATGGGGATGGGTGGAGCTTAGTGGGATTGTTTGTTTTTGAATTTATCTGTGTAGATCCATGACGGAGCCTGTGATAGGGAACTGGTATTCAATATAAGCTAAAGTTACGAAGGGGAAAATCAACTGGAATATTTGTTTGACTGGAAGCCCAAGGAGGAAATCTCCAGTAAAACGCCAATAAAAGACAGTTTACATGGTTGTAGTTGGAGATCTGGAAGTTATCAGTTGAAACCATGGGATGAATTTTACAGGGCAGCGTATTCCTTGCACCCCTGGTTGAAAAGTCCATCGGCACCTCAGCAAATTTAAAATGGGCTGTCCTGCAGTGATAATTCATTTGGGGCAGTCTTAAAAGGTGTGAGTGGGACATCCACTCCTCAGACACAGGAAGAGGAGTGTGAGAGGAGCAGAGAGTTGAAGAGGAGTGCGAGAGGAGCCAAAAGTTGAAGAGGAGCGCGAGAAGAACTGGGAGTAGAAAAGGAGCAAGAGAGGAGCCGGAGTTGAAGAGGAGCATGAGAGGAGCCGGGAGTTAAAAAGGAGCATGAGAGGAGCTGGGAGTTGAAAAGGAGCATGAGAGGAGTTGGGAGTTGAAGAGAAGCCGGGAATTGAAGAGGAGCGTGAGAGGAGCCGGGAGTTGAAGAGGAGCGCGAGAGGAGCCGGGAGTTGAAAAAAAGCGCGAGAGGAGTCAGGAATTGAAAAGGAGCTGGGAGAGCAAAGGTGACTGAGGGAGCTCAGTGAGGAGGGAACGAGGTGATCCTGTTAGTATGGCCGTGCAAGTATTTACTACTTTTATCGCTTATAGTTTTTAAGGTCTTATTTTGTGGTTCATCGTTTTTAAGGCTATATTCTGTCACAATGAGGAGCAGGGAAGAAGGGCCCTAGAGTAAATGATATTATTTGATATTAAATATCTTCCAAAAGGTTTAGTTTAATTTAAAGGGGTAAGTCATGGCAGGAGAGCTCCAAGCCTTGATGTGCACCTCCTGCTCTATGTGGGAAGCTGGGAACATTTCCAGTGCCCAAGGCCAGCATGTGTGCGGGAAGTGTCTCTAGCTGCAGCTCCTGGAAGCCCGGGTTTTGGAGCTAGAGTATCTGCGAGGCAGAGAGTATCGTGGATAGCACGTATAGAGAGGTGGTCACACCGCAGTTCTAAGAGTCCACAGGCAGGAAGGGAATGGGTGACCACCAGACAGAGCAAGAGAAACAGGCAGACAGTGCAGGAATCTCCTGTGGCTATTTCCCTGCAAAACAGATACACCGCTTTGAATACTGTTGAGGGGAATAGCCTCTCAGGGGAAAGCAGCAACAGCCAAATTCATTGCACCACAGTTGGCTCTTCTGTACACGGGAGGAGTAATAAGTGTGGGAATGCAATAGTTATAGGGGATTCAATTGTAAGGGGAATAGATAAGTGTTTCTGTGCCCGCAAACGAGACTCTGGGATGGTATGTTGCCTCCCTGGTGCTAGGGTCAAGGATGTCTCAGAGTGGCTACAGGACATTCTGTAGAGGGAGGGTGAACAGCCAGTGGTCATGGTACACATTGGTACAAACGACATAGGTTAAAAAGGGATGAGGTCCTAAAAGCAGAATATAGGGAGTTAGGAAGTGAGTTGAAAAGTAGGACCTCAAAGGTAGTGATCTCAGTGCCATGTGCTAGTCAGAGTACAAAAAGCAGGATATATCGGATGAAAACATGGCTGAAGCGATGGTGTGAGGGGGAGGGTTTCAGATTCCTGGGAAATTGAGACCGGCTCTGGGGGAGTTGGGACCAGTACACTCTGGACAGGTTACACCTGGGCAGGATCAGGACTGATGATCTCGGTGGAATATTTGCTAGAGTGGTTGGGGAGGGTTTACCTAAAATGGCAGGGGGATGGGAACCTATGCAAGGAGTCAGAAGAGGGGGAATCAAGGACAAGAGCAAAAGACAGGAAGGTGAATATAAAGAGTGATAGACAGAGAAATCAAGGGCAAGAATCAAACAAGGCCTCAGTGAAAAATAGTGATAACGGGACAAGTAATGTTAAAAAAAAAAGCCTTAAGGCTTTGTGCTTTAATGCGAGGAGTATTCACAATAAAGTGGATGAATTAACTGCGCAAATAGATGTAAACAGGTATGATATAATCGGGATTACAGAGACATGGCTGCAGGGTAACCAGGGATGGAAACTGAACATCCAGGAGTATTAAGTATTTAGGAAAGATAGACAAAAAGGAAAAGGCTGTGGAAAAGGCTGTGGAGTTGCATTGCTGGTTAAAGAGGGCATTAACGCAGTAGTGAGGAAGGATATTAGCTCCAACGATGTGGAATCTGTATGGGTCGAGCTGAGAAACACTAAGGGGCAAAAAATGTTAGTGGGGGTTGTATATAGACCCGCAAACTGTAGTGATGATGCTGGGAATGGCATTATACAAGAAATGAGAGACACATGCAATAAAGGAACATTTATAATTATGGGTGACTTTAATCCACATATAGATTGGACAAATCAAATTAGTAACAATATCATAGAGGAGGAATTCTTGGAGTGTATACGGGATGATTTTCTGGACCAATACGTTGAGGAACCAACTGGAGAACAGGCCATTCTAGACTAGGTATTGTGTAATGTGAAAGGAATAATTGGCAATCTAGGTGTGCGAGGCCCCTTGGGGATGAGTGACCATGATATGATAGTATTCATCATCAAGATGGAGAGTGACTTAGTTGATTCTGAGACTAGGGTCCTGAATCTTAATAAAGGAAACTATGATGGTATGAGGCGCGAGTTAGTTACGATGGATTGGGAAACATTACTTAAAGGGATGATGGTGGATAGGCTATGGCAAACATTCAAAGAGCGCATGGGTGAACTGCAACAATTGTTTATTCCTGCCTGGCACAAAAGAAAAACAGGAAAGGTGGTCAGACCATAGCTTACAAGGAAAATTAGAGATAGTATTAGACCCAAGGAAGAGGCATACAAATTGGCCAGAAAGAACAAGAGACCTGAGGATTGGGAGTAGTTTAGAATTCAGCAAAGGAGGACCAAAGGATTGATTAAGAAGGGGAAAATAGAGTACGAGAATAAGCCTGCGGGGAATATAAAAACTGACTGTAAAGGTTTCTATAGGTATGTGAAGAGAAAAAGATTGGTGAAGACAAATGTAGGTCCCTGACAGTCAGAAACAAGGGAATTTAAAATGGGGAACAAAGAAATGGCTGACCAATGAAATAGATATTTTGCCTCTGTCTCCACAAAGGAAGACACTGATAACATACCAGAAATGTTGGGGAACACAGGGTTTAGTGAGAGGGAGGAACTGAAAGAAATCAGTATTAGTAGGGAAATGGTGTTGGAGAAATTGATGGGATTGAAAGCCGATAAATCCCCAGGGCCTGATAATCTACATCCCAGAGTACTTAAGGAAGTGGCCCTAGAAATAGTGGATGCATGGATGGCCATCTTCCGAGATTCTATAGACTCCTGAACAGTTCCTACAGATTGGAGGGTAGCTAATGTAATCCCACTATTTAAAAAGGGAGGCAGAGAGAAAATAGGGAATTATAGACCAGTCAGCCTGTCGTTGATAGTGAGGAAAGTTCTAGAGTCCATTATAAAAGATTTAATAGCTGAGCACTTGGAAAACAGTGGCAGAATCGGACAGAGTCAGCATGGATCTATGAAAGGAAAATCTTGCTTGACAAATCTACTGGAATTTTTCGAGGATGTAACTAGTAGAGTTGATGAGGGGGAGCCTGTGGATGTGGTTTATTTGGACTTCCAGGAGACTTTTAATAAAGTCCCACATCAGAGATTAAGCGTGTAAAATTAAAGCGCATGGGATTTGGGAGTAGTGTATTGAGATGGATAGAAAATGGACATGAGACAAAGAGTAGGAATAAACAGGTCTTTTTCCGAATGGCAGGCAGTGACTAGTGGGGTACCGCAAGGGTCAGTGCTGGGACCCCAGCTATTCACAATATATATTAATGATTTAGATAAAGGAGACAAAACTGGGTGGGAGGATGAGCTGTGAGGAGGATACAGAGATGCTTCAAGGTGATTTGGACAAGCTGAGTGAATGGGCAAATGCATGGCAGATGCAATATAATGTGAATAAATGTGAGGTTAACCAGCAAAAACTGGAAGGCAGATTATTATCTGAATGGCTATAAATTGAGAGAGGGGAATGTGCAACGAGACCTGGGTGTCCTCGTACACCAGTCATTGAAGGTATGCATGCAGGTGCAGCAGGCGGTAAAAGAAGGCAAATGGTATGTTGTTGGCCTTCACAGTGAGAGGATTCAAGTACAGGAACAGGGATGTCTTGCTGCAATTATGCAGGGCATTGGTGAGACCACACTTGGAATATTGTGTGCAGTTTTGGACTCCTTATCTGAGGAAGGATGTTCTTGCTATAGAGGGAGTGCAGCGAAGGTTTACCAGACTAATTCTTGGGATGGCGGGACTGACATATGAGGAGAGATTGAGTCGGTTAGGATTAAATTCGCTGGAGTTCAGAAGAATGAGGGGGGATCTCATAGAAACCTATAAAGTTCTAACAGGACTAGACAGGTATATGCAGGAAGGATGTTTCTGATGGTGGGGGAGTCCAGAACCAGGGGTCACAGTCTGAGGATATGGGGTAGACCATTTAGGACTGAGATGAGGAGAAATTTCTTCACCCGGAGAGTGGTAAGCCTGTAGAATTTGCTACCACAGAAAGTCGCTGAGGCCAAAACATTGTATGTTTTCAAGAAGGAGTTAGATAAAGCTCTTGGGGTGAAAGGGATCAAAGGATATGGGGAGAAAGCGGGAGCATGCTATTGAGTTAGATGATCAGCTATGATCCTAATGAATGGTGGAGCAGGCTTGAAGGGCCGAATGGCCTACTCCTGCACCTATTTTCTATGTTTCTATGTTTCTAAGCCCTGGTCTCGAGATCTGCTGGCCAATCTGATTGGCTGGCAGCTGAGTCGTCCCTGCAGAGGTAGGACACACTAGTGGCCACCACCAGGTCTACAAGGACTCCTGAGAAAAAGGAAGATGGTTGTTGGATTTCAAAGTAAGTCTGGTATTTTGGTCATGGAGGCATCAGTGACTCTAGCATGGTGGGGTGGGAAATGGGATTAGGGGTTGGGTTTTAGAGGCTGGAGGGAGGCACAAAGTGGGGGCACCATATTTCGGCGGGGGGTGGTGCCTCTGATGGACACAGGGACCCCATCAAAGGAGGTTGTCCCACCCTCATTTCTGGCCTTTTAGCCCAAGCTGTTAAAGTTGTGGGCTGGCCACCTTCATTCTGCCTTCCTCTGTCCAATGTATTATGGCAGTGAAGGTGGAATGAGGTCCTTAAATGGCCTTTAATTAGCAACTTAGGGCTTCAATAGGCCTAAGGGTGGGTGAGCTGCCTGACACCTTACCCACCCCACCATAATATAGAGGACAGCTCAGGGGCAGAGCGAGAAGATGGTGGACTGAATACCCGCTTTATTTTATGTGCCCTCCACCTTCGAATACATCAGTAGAGGGCTGTAAATCTCCACCCTTCCCCACCTCCCACAGCTACTTCCCGTCACCAACCCTCCGAATAGCAGCAGGTAATGGGTTTTTGGAATGCAAGGCCATTTTCTGATGACTTAAGCCACTGTGCAGAAGTTGCAATGCGCTGGAGCTGTGAAGCCCAGAGTCATGAGGTCGGTGAAGAAATCAGAGGTTCTAATGGAAGGACCTCCGTGAAATCTTGTACCTTGGTGAATAGCTCGAACACTGAAGGGAAATCAAGGTGAATTCTGGACAGCAGTGATATCCTATTGAGTTGGTCCCAGAAAAAGTGAATTTAAAGATTTTATAAGATAAGGGAACTCTTGAGGGAATTAGAAAGTAGCACTGAGTTTATAGGATAAGTCTTTATAAGCAATTGTGTTAAGTTAATACTGTTAACTTTGCTTAATTCTTTTTGATATACAATAAAGTTTGTTTTTGTTTAAAAAAGTAGAATCTTGTGATGTCATTTTGTGGGTTGTTCAGATTTCTTCTTTAAACGTTAATGATCCTTAACAGTAAAAGACGCAAAAAAATTCAAGAAGTAAAGGGGAACCATGGGTCCAGTGAAAATAAGGAGCACAAGGATATTGGTATTCATAAAGAAATAATACAATAGAGATTATTGGGACTAAAAGCTGGACCTGATAACCTTCACCTTTGGACTTTAAAAGAGAGCCGCTGCAGACCATATGGCGCAGGTACACACACAATCCCTCCTGAGTCCCAGGGTTTTGATTCTCGACAGTGATGGAACAATGATGCAACTCCAACTCAGGATGGTGGATTATTTAGAGGGGAACTTGCAGGTGGCGGTGTCCTCATGCATCTGCTGTCCTTGTCCTTCTAGGGGGCAGAGGCTGTGTGTTTGGATTGTGCTGCTGAAGGAGGCTTGGCGAGTTGCTGTGCATCTTATAGACGGTGTGTACTTCTGGCATTGTGTGCCAGTGGTGGAGTGAGTGAATGGACGTGGATGGAGGGGTTGGTGGTTGCCGATCAAATCATGCTGATTTGCTAGATGGTGTCAGGCTTCATGAGTTTAATTGAAGCTGCACTCATCCAGGCAAGTGGAGAGTATTCCATCAAACCCCTGACTTGTGCCTTATAGATGGCGGACAAACTTAGGAGCTGACTTACTTGTCACAAAACTCCCAGCCTCTGATCTGTTTTTGTAGTCACTGTATTTATATGGCTGGTCCAGTTAAGTTTCTGGTCAATGTTAACCACCAAGATGTTGATGGTGAGTGCCCTCGGCCTCTTTACCTCATTTTCCTCCTTTAAGATGCACCTTAGCACCAGCCTTTTGGTCATCTGACTAATATCTCCATTTATGTATCAATGTCATATTTTGCAATTTGTTCTACAGATTCGCTGTAACGATTGGGCAGATATTTTAGCTCCAAAAGCAAGTTATATTGAAAAAACTGTGGACAGATTGGTGGAAATGTTTGTTGAAATCTCTGATATGATCAGCAACACCTTAAAATCTGATGTTGAACCAGGTAAGGAAAATGCTGTTTCAAAGCCACTTATAACCAGTGATATTGGAGTATTCCAACAATCATTGTTATTATTCAGTTTATGCTGATTTGGCATTTAATTCTAAACGTCTTAACTAATTTTAAGCATTGTATATGAGCATTAAAAGAGCCACTAAATAATTTAGTTAGTGGGATGACTGATTGATGTGGACATGATTATAGACATTTGTTGAGATTACCAAAGCCTGATAGGTAAAAGTTTGAGACAATCTACTTATGCCTGCCCATTTCAAAAGTAATTTAGAAACGGCAAACTACAACATAGCCATTTGAATTCTGATTGAGCATTTGCTATTCAGTCTTCATGCTCACAACTTGGTCAAGAAAATTCGAAGTTAGGAAATGTTGACCATGTTGATTATTTTGAAGATATTCACACTGTTGCTGGATAGAACAAGTGAAGAGCGAACTGGCAACATGATTTTACTGTTTTATTTGAACAAAAGAGAATTGGGGCTGAGCTATGTTGCAGGGAACTGATAACCACAGACAGAAGTCAGGGATAATGTGCCTGACACAACACACTTAATAGCATGTCATTGAGTATTCAGGTTTGGTATGGGGTGCATACTTTAACACAAATGTTGCAACCATGGCAGAAACCAGCTTAGGCCGGGCTGAATATTGCATTGACTACTAAAGATTTGTACTGTAGGGATCAGTCACTCAAGCATTTATAACAAACATTCAGGGAGGAGAGTTATGGCGAGATTGCTACTAACATGGGTCACTGTGAACTTGAGGAAGACATTTATCCTTTGTCCAGTTGGGATTTGACACAAGAACTCTTGTCAAGCGAAGAAGAGAAACAGGTTCTTCTTCACAAATTTAGGGTCTTTGTCTTTGTAGCTGGCTATCAAGAGTGGAATTTAATGGTTGCAGCAATGGGCTTGTCCACCAGCTAGACAACCAGAGGCAACCCAGCTAGGCCATTTCTGGGAGTCCTGTTGGGATTAAATCTCAATCAGGCTCTGCTGATGGGGTTCCTGGCTCCTACAGGGGTATTTTCTGCAGCAATTTCTCCTGCAGGGCTGATGTCTCACTGCTTAGACTGCTGGTTAATCAAATGTCTACAGCTCTCCAGTATTGGCAGCACCACTGGGAGTGGCGGCCACTGCCAGAACTGCAGCAGGCCTGGGATTGAGGATTGTCACTGGAACCCTGGAATAGGAGTATTGGACCATAGGACCAGGAGTAGGACATTCAGACCCTTGAGCCTGCTCTGCCATTCAGCTAGATCATTGCTGATTGTCTACCTAAACGCCATTTTCTAAGCTCATTCATGTATTGATTTTATCTCTTTTTATCAGCGCTACTCCAACTCCTTTTCCATTTTGCCCACCATTCCTAAATGTTGAATAGCCTTGAACATTCAGTTCCCAGTCTTGGAAACCCTGCAGCCATGACTCCGTAATGGTAATTAGATCATACCAGCTTAGTTCGATTTGTGCCCCCAATTCACCTGCTTTGTTGCAACTGCTGCTTGCATTCAGATAAAATGCCTTTAATTCAACCTTTTAGCATTTTTCCACATTTTGATTTTATTTGGTGCTAACGTTTGTTTCTGCTGCCTTCCACTTTTGCTTACTATTTTTATTCTTGCCATTACCAGATTTTTTTTTCTCTTATCTGAATTCCCTTTCAGATTCTCACTCCCCTAACAAGCTAATTTAAACTACTGTACCACCCGCCAACACCTTCAGCCACACTACTCCAACCCACTATGAGGATATTAGTCCCACTCTTGCAGCTGTGTGAACCATCTACAAGATGCACTGCAGCAACAGACCAAAGCCTCTTTGATGAAACCTGTGACTTCTACCATTTAGAAGAGCAAGGGCAGCAGGCACACGAAAGCTCCACCACTTGCAGCTTCCCCTCCAAGGCATACATCATCCTGATTTGGAAATATATTGTCCTTCCATCATTGAGGCTGGGTCAAAATTTGGAACTCACTTCCTAAAAGCACTGTGAGGCTACCGTCACATGAAGGGCAATTAGAGGTGAGCGATAAATTGCCAGAGATGTCCACATACAATTTTTTTTTTTAAATGACTATGTAGCTTCAATGGGTTAGTGGATCTTTGTCCAGACAGAAGAGGTAAAAGCCACAAGGATTGTGATTTTTACAGCTTTTTAAAGGGTTCCACAAAAGTTTGAGTAAGCTTGTTATGGACAAAGAAATAGACAAGTTGCAAAAAAATGTTTTGGATTAGGGGAGAGCGGATTTTAGTAAAATAAGGCAGGTTCTGCCCAAGGTAGGCTGGGAACAGCTACTTGTGGGAAAATTTACAGAAGAGCAGTGGGGGGGTGGTGGGGGGGTGGCGTTCAAGAAGGAAATGGGGAGGGTTCAGGCTCAAAATGTTTCTTCTAGAGTTATAGGAAGGAGTAACAAGCCCAGAGAATCATGGATGACCAGAGATATTCAGGATACGATGACAAGGAAAAGAGAGGCTTTTAGCAGGTATAAGGGGAGTAAATCAACTGAGGCATTAGTGGAGTACAGAAAGTGCAGCGTGGAGCTTAAGAAAGCAATTCGAAGAGCAAAGAGGGGATATGAGAAAGCTCTGGGTGGTAAAAGTAGGAAAAATCCCAAGATATTCCATAAGTATATCAATGGGAAGAGGATAACTAAGGAAAGAGTAGGGCCCATTAGGGACCAAAGGTGCAATCTATGGGTGGAGACAGAGGACATTGGTACAGTGTTGAATGAATACTTCACATCCGTCTTCACCCAAGAGAATGAGAATGAAGGCATGGAACTCGGGGAGAGGGACTGCGAGGTTCTTGAGCAAATTGATATCAGGAGTGACAAGGTATTGGAGGTGTTGACAGGCTTAAAAGTGGACAAACCTCCAGGTCCGGATGAATTGTGTTCTGGACTGCTGAGGGGGGCAAGGGGGGAGATCGCAGGGGCTCTGACCAAACTTTTTAATTCCTCTCTGGCCATGGGGGAGGTGTCAGAGGACTGGAGAACAGCTAATGTGGTTCCACTATTTAAGAAGGGTTGTAGAGATAAGCCAGGGAACTACAGGCCAGTGAGTCTCACGTCAGTGGTAGGGAAACTATTGGAGAAAATTCTGAAGGAGAGTATCTATCTCCACTTGGAGAGGCAAGGTTTGATCAGGGATAGTCAGCATGGTTTTGTCAGAGGGAGGTCATGCCTAACAAATCTGATTGAATTTTTTGAGGAGGTGACCAGATGTGTAGATGAGGGTAGTGTAGTTGATGTAGTTTACATGGATTTCAGCAAAGCCTTTGACAAGGTCCCACATGGGAGACTTATAAAGAAGGCAAATGCACATGGGATACAGGGTAATTTGATAAGGTGGATTCAAAATTGGCTTAGTTGTGGGAGACAGAGGGTGATGACAGAAGGATGCTTTAGTGACTGGAAGCCAGTGTCCAGTGGCGTACCGCAGGATCTGTGTTGGGTCCCCTATTATTCATCATTTATGTAAACAACATAGATGACAATGTGGGAGATAGGATTAGTAAATTTGCAGATGGCACAAAGATTGGCCACGTGGTTAACAGTGAGGTTGAGTGGCTTGGGCTACAGGAAGATATAGACGGGATGGTCAAATGGGCAGATAAGATAACCCTGAAAAGTGTGAGGTGATACACTTTGGAAGGAGTAATTTGACAAGGAAGTATTTAATGAATGGCATGACACTAGGAAGTTCTGAGGAACAAAGGGACCTTGGCATGTGTGTCCATCGATCTCTGAAGGTGGAGGGGTATGTTAGTGGGGTGGTGAAAAAGGCATATGGGACACTTGCCTTTGTCAATCGAGGCATAGATTACAAAAGTAGGGAGATCATGTTGGAGTTGTATAGAACCTTGGTGAGGCCACAGCTGGACTACTGTGTGCAGTTCTGGTTGACACATTATAGGAAGGATGTGATTGCACTGGAGGGGCTGCAGAGGAGATTCACCAGGGTGTTGCTTGGGATGAAACATTTAAGTTATGAAGAGAGGTTAGATAGACTTGGGTTGCTTTCATTGGAGCAGAGAAGACTGAGGGGCGACTTGATCGAGGTGTACAAGATTATGAGGGGCATGGACAGGGTGGATAGGGAGCAGCTGTTCCCCTTAGTTGAAGGGTCAGTCACAAGGGGGCATAAGTTCAAGGTGAGGGGCAGGAGGTTTAGGGGAAATGTGAGGAAGACTTTTTTAGCCAGAGGGTGGTGACGGTCTGGAATGCGCTGCCTGGGAGGGTGGTGGATGAGCACTTGGCACATCATAACATTCAAAGCAATGGGCCAAGTGCTGGTAAATGGGATTAGGTAGGTAGGTCAGGCGTTTCTCACCTGTTGGTGCAGACTCGATGGGCCGAAGGGATTCAGTAATTATGTGATTCTACGATTGGGATGTTATGTCATGGGATAGCAACAATCATTAGTTCAAAAATATCTGTAAAAAAAATGTCCATTTGTCTTTCCTGATCTTCCATTGGGGTTTTCTTGTCTATCTGATGAAGGTTGCCACAGGCTGCAATATGTAAGTGATGGCAGGGTTGATTATGTGAAATATGGTTGAAAACAGTGCATGATGCTGGTTATTTATAACTGATGATTGTCCAGACTGCATGTGATAAATCTTGATCTACTTTCAAAACAGATTTTTATTAGGCAATGATCTTTAGGAATAAGGAAATAAAGTGGAGTATTTTGTTTAATAACACTCCTGTGAGGCACCTTGCAATATTTTTGCTGCATTAAAGATAATAGGTAGGTCAGTAATCAGGCAGTCCACAGGGGATCATAGGCATCTTCCTCTATTAGAGAGAGACAATTGGTTATAAACTTGAGGTGCATATGAACATATGAACAAGGAATAGGTCATTCAGCCCCTCGCTCCAACATTTCACAAGATCATGGCTGACCTGAATAGTAACCTGAAACCTGCAACCTAGCGATAACCTATCATCCCCTTGCTTACCAAGAATCTATCCACCTCTGCTTTCAAAATTTTCAAAGACTTTGCTTCTACCACCTTTTTAGGAAGAGTGTTCCAAAGACATATGACCCCCTGAGTGAAAAAAAAATTGCCTCGTCTCTGTTTTAAACGAGTGATCCCTTATTTTTAAACAACGACCCCTAATTCTGGGTTCTCCCACAAGAGGAAACATCCTCTCCACATACGCCCTGTCAAGACCCCTCAGGATCTTATATGTTTCAATCAAGTCCCCTCTGACTCTTCTAAACTCCAGTGGATACAAGCCTAGCCTTGCCAACCTTTCCTCATAAGACAACCCACCCATTCCAGTTATTAGTCTGGTAAACCTTCTCTGAACTGCTTCCAACGTGTTTACATCCTTCCTTAAATAAAGTGACCAATACTGTACACAGTTTTCCAAATGTGGCCTCACCAATGCCCTGTACAACTGAAATATAACCTCCCCACTTTTGTATTCAATCACCATCGCAATAAATGATAACATTCAATTAGCTTTCCTAATTACTTGCTGTACTTGCACCAGGACACCCATATCCCTCTGCACCTCAGAGCTCTGCAGTCTCTCACCATTTAGATAATATGCTTCTCCTTTATTCTTCATGCCAAAATGGACAGTTTCACATTTTCGTACATGCAACTCCATCTGCCAGATCTTTGCCCACTCACTTAACCTATCTATATATTTTTATTGTTTCCTTATGTCCTCTTCACAACTTACTTTCCTACCTATCTTTGTGTCATCAGCAAATTTGGCAACCATTCCTTCAACCCCTTCATCAAAATCATTTATATAAATTGTAAATAGTTGAGGTCCCAGCAGTAAGCCCTGTGGCATGCCACTTGTTATATCTTGCCAACCTGAAAAAGACCCATTTATGCCTATTCTCTGCTTCCTGTTAGCGAACCAATCTTCTATCCATGTCAATATGTTACCATGAACTTTTATTTTCCGCATTAATTTTTGACGTGGCACTTTGTCAAATGCCTTCTGGAAATCTAAGTATAGTACATCCACTGGTACCCCTTTATCCACAGCACATGTTACTTCCTCAAGAAACTCCAATGGCCAACTAATGGCCAGCCAGCGTGAATCACATGCTCAGAGCCTCAGCACTTCCGGGGTGGGAGCTGGAGGAGCATGACTGTTGAAGTTTGCACATGCGTGTGGGTACGCGCAATAAAAGCTCCCTGAGGCACAGAGCTGCCTCAGGGAGCTGAAGATTTTAAAAATAAAATTGAAGATATTAAAAATAATGAAAACATGTGACTCTGTCACATGAGCAGGAACATGTTAAATATGAATGTCAAAAGGTTTTTTTTAAAATCACTGGCCGAAACCTCATCCTGCCAAAAACGCAAAGCCTGCTTGACCCTTTTACCCGCCAGCCAACTGAACGGCTGGACAGGCAGCAAAAAATTCTAGTTAATCAAAGGTCTTAACAGGCCGCTTAATTCTCGGCTGATGTGCTGCCAACTCCTGCACGTGCCTGCCGACCGAAATATTGCGCAAGCGTGCAATGACGTTGGGACGTTCACCTGACATCATGAGCATTTTATGCTCATTTAGGTCGTGTGTGCGCCCGCCCGACAAGAGAATAATTCTGTCCAATAAGATGGTTAAATTGGATTTCCCTTTCACAAAACCATGTTGACTCTGCCTGATGACCTTGAGCTTATCCAAGTGCTCTCCTATAGCTTCTTTAATAACAGCTTCTAACATTTTCCCTATGATAGATGTTAAGCTAACTGGCCTGTCATTTCTTGCTTTCTGTCACCCTCCCTTTTGGAATAATGGAGTTATATTTGCTATCTTAAAATCTAATAGGACCATCCCCAAATCTAGGGAGTTTTGGAAAATTAACTATCTCACTAGACACTTTTTTTAAGACCCTAGGATGAAGTCCATCAGGACCTGGGCTCTTGTCAGCCCGCAGCTCCAACCATTTACTCAGTAGCACATGCCTGGTGATTGTAATTTTCCTGACTTCCTCCTCCACTTCCATTTCCTGGTTTGTAGTTGCTTCTGGGATGTTACATGTATCCTCTAAAGTGAAAACTGATGCAAAATACCTGTTCAATTCATCTGCCATCTCCTTGTTTTCCATTATCAATTCTCCAGACTCACTTTCTAAAGGATCAATACTCACTTTGTTAACTCGTTTCTTTTTAAGATATTTCTAAAAACTCTGACAACTGTTTTTATATTTCTGGCTAGCTTTCTCTCATACTCTAATTTTTCCCTCCTTATTAGTCTTTTCGTCATTCCTTGCTGTTCCTTATATTCTGTCCAATCTTCTGACCTGCCACCTGTCTTTGCACAAATATATACTTCTCCTTTAATTTGACACTATCTTTAACCTTTCTAGTTAACCATGGAAATTGTGTCCGTTCCTTGGACTTTTTCTTACTCGTTGTGGAGTTATGAAGAGGAGGTTGGATAGACTTGGGTTGTTTGTGTTGGAGCAGAGAAGACTGAGGGATGACTTGATCAAGGTGTACAAGATTATGAGGGGCATGGGCAGGGTGGATAAGGAGCAGCTGTTCCCTTTCGTTGAAGGTCAGTCACAAGGAGACGTAAGTTCATGGTGAGGGGCAGGAGGTTTAGGGGGGATGTGAGTAAAAACTTTTTTACCCAGAGGATGGTGATGGTCTGGAATGCGCTGCCTGGAAGGGTGGTGGAGCGGGTTGCCTCACACCCTTTAAAAAGTACCTGGATGAGCACTTGGCACGTCATACATTCAAGGCTATGGGCCAAGTGCTGGTAAATGGGATTAGGTAGGTAGGTCGGGTGTTTCTCACGTGTCGGTGCAGACCCGATGGGCCAAAGGGCCTCTTCTGCACTGTGTGATTCTGTGATTCTGATTCTGTTGGAATGTATCTATTCTATGTATTCTGAAATATCCCCTTAATTATTAGCCACTACACCTCTACTGACTTATCCCTTAACCTTATTTGTCAATTCACTTTAGCCAGCTCAGCTTTCATGCCCTCATAATTGCCCTTATTTACGTTTAAAAACATAGGGCAGATTTTATGGCTGATGTGCAGGTGGCAGAGCCTGCATGTTAGCGCTTAAAATGTCGTGTGCTAATGTCTGCACGCGGCATCGCGATATTTAGTTGGGCGGGCGCACTATGATGCGCAACGCGCGCCCGCCATTAATTAAAGGCCTTGTTAAGGTCCTTAACTCGGCAATCAGCACCGATTTTGAGGAACAGGCAGGCGGGTAACTGATTTTTTAACAAATCTCATCCACAGGTGGGATATGTGAGCTCAGAGGGGTTGTTAGTGTTTTCTCTGAAGTGTTTAATGCAGAAAGTGTTTTAAACTTGCCTGTGTGATTGTTAGCAGTTCAGATCGATTTCCAGTAGCTTTCTCTGTACTTTGAAGATTCACTCAGCAGTCTGCAGACAGTAATCTTTATCGGGCCTGCAGCTTTCCGGAGGCCTCCATTTAGCCTGGGTATGGGTTCTGACATCTCCACTGGAGGCAGCTCCTCTGAGGAGGAAGGGACAGCTAGAATAAGGAGGAGGCCAGGAGTGGACAATTAGTCTCCAGAGGAGCCACCTTCAGGAGGCCAGGCGCAGGCACAAGGGGCGCAGGGCCAAGAGGTTGTCCAAGGTGGAAGGGGCCGCAGAAGATGTCACCGCTATCCTGCTGCCAGGGTATATACAATATGACTGAGGTGCAGTGCCGAAGGAGGCTCCGACTGTCATGGGGGACAGTCAACTACATCTGTCAGATGATTAACCCTGAGATCTCCCCTAACTGTGTAGATGGACACCCCATGCCAGCGGCTCTGAAGGTCACAGTTGCCCTCCACTTCTATGCCTCTGACTCTTTCTAGGGCTCGGTGGGCGATCTGTGCGGTGTCTCCCAATCAGCTGTCCACATTTGTGTCAAGCAGGTTATAGACACTCTGTTCAGACGGGCATTGACCTGCATCCACTTCCGCTGCGACCACGCAAGTCAGGCACAGCGAGCCTGAGGCTTCACGGCCATTGCTGGCTTCCCCCGTGTCCAGGGTGCTATAGACCGCACGTGTGTGGCCATCAAGGTGGCAGCAGGTGAGTCCGGTGCCTTCGTCAACAGGAAGGGCTTCCACTCTATGAATGTGCAGATAGTGTGCGATCACAGGATGCTGATTCTACAAGTTTGTGCAAGGTACCCAGGCAGCTCCCACGATGCCTACCTCCCCAGACACTCTCAGGTCCCGGGGCTCTTCACTGCTCCGGCTCGGCTGGATGGTTGGCTGGTGGGTGATAAGGGCTATCCCCTAAGAAGGTGGCTCATGACGCCTTTCCACCATCCAAGAACAGAAGCTGAGGAGCGCTACAATAGGAGCCACGGCACCTCAAGGGCTGTGGTAGAGAGAGCCATTGGTCTTTTCAAGATGCACTTCCGTTGCCTGAACCGCTCAGGGGGCACACTCGAGTATCCCCCAAATTATGTCTCTGTGATAGTGGTAGCATGCTGCACTCTGCACAATCTTGCGCTGGGAAGGGGGTATGCAGTTGACGATGAAGACCATGATGCAGTGGATGAGGCTGCATATGATGAATCCAGCAGTGGCTCAGAGGATGAGGAAGCACAGGGAAATGATGAGGGGCAGCCCGCTAATCCGCTACTACACCAAGGAGGCAGGGACATCCGGGACACTTTAACCCAACGAACCTTCAGCTAGCTCCACACATATGGATCAGCAGGACCAGCATTGCTTGGCGCTTCCACATGTGGCACTTAGGTGCTACATCTTCCACCTCCTCAGCTGCAACGAAGGGCTTAGTACAGAAGCATCAATGTCCACTCAAACACTCATGAGATGCCTGTGAAACATACAAATGCAGTGCAAAGCCATGATCAGAAAAGTGGACTTTATTGCCACCAAAATAAAGCACAAATGTCGCTGTGACATACATAATGATATATTCCCTTATCTAGGGCCAACACAAAGTCACCAGTGTCATACCCGTGGAGTGCCTAACATGCCTTATGCTTATGTTTGCCGGTGCTACGTCTAGGTGCCGCCCCATCGCTCGGAGTGGCTTGTGAGACAGCCTGCTGACTCTGCTGTCCTGTTGGCCTCGATGACCTTGGCGGCCGACCTCTGGCCCGTGGAACCTGTGCTGGCCCCGCCTGGGAGGGAGTAGCCAATTCCAGAACTGGCACCTCCTTCAGGCTCAACAGATGCAACGGTCACTGGCAGAGGGTCGGAGGAACTGCTCCCCTCATCCAGAGTGCCCTGAAAGGAGCTCGCAGCGATGACAGGCAGCTGCTGCGCTGACACGAGGTCGCATTGGACCTCCCTGCTCAGCGCAGATGGATGGGCACCGAGCGGTGACACTTGGTGCCCAGAACATCTCCCACATTGCGAATGACCACCTGCGGCCATTAGGCTGTGAGGGCTTGCAGGTCACAGCGTAACCCAATCAGAAGATTCTTAATCTGCTGGAAGCCCCTCTCCATGAGAGTTGTCAATCTCTCAATGGAGGAAGCCTGAAGCTCTGTCCTGAGGTTCATGCCATCACTGACACTCTGCCTGGATCCCTCCACCACAGAGACCAAGTGAAGCACACCCTCATGCAACCCTGCCAGATGTTCCTGCGCACCCTGCCGCTTGTCCTGCAGCTGCTGCATGGCTGACATCTCCAAAGATGCATCATCACTGCTAGACTCAGCATGTACCTGGTCCCCTGCAGTTCTCCAGCTGCTGGCTCCATCAGCACTCTCTCATTGGCGTGCCATCTCCTCCAGCGATTGTGAAGTAGCCTCTCCACTGTGCCCCGGGACACTAACCAACATCATAATCCCCACCAAAGTGTTTGTTGCTGGCTGGTGCCTGGCTTGCAGCAAGTTGCAAGTGTTGGCCCTCAGGTGTGGAGGGGGGCTCAGGACTTGTTGATGGCAGCCATGCAGTGGTGATGCTGAAATTCACAACAAGGACAGTGCATCAGTTCGTGTTCAGTCAGTAACACCTTTCATCCCTTTCCCCTCCAGCCTCATAAGTTGATCAATCTTCAAGAACCTAAGGAGACAAACATTGGTGGAGTGGTAAATAGTCAAGAGGAGGCCCAAACATTACACACGCATACAGACAGGCTGGTCAGATGGTCTAAAGAATGCCACGTGGATAAGTGTGAGATTAAGCACTTGGGCAAGACAAGCAAGGTACGGGAATACATAAGTAATGGTAGGACGGTGGGAAGTCACGATGATTACAGGGACCTTGCTAGGCAGACCCGTTAAGGCAGCAGAACAGGAACATAAGGAGTTTAACAAGGTCAAAGCCAGACTTGCCTTTATTAGCCGAGGAATAGAATGTAGGAAAAGGGAGGTCATGTTGCAAGTGCAAAAAACGCTGTCAAGGCCACAGCTACTCTTCTGCGTTCACTTGTGACTTGCGCTTCATGGGAGGGATGGCTTTGGAGTGGGGAGAGTGCAAAGGTTCCTGACCTGGATGCATGCTGGCCTGGAGAGTTGGAGTGATGAGGAAACATTGCATACACTTACGACATTTGCCGTGGAGCACAGGAAATTGACGGGTCACATTATTGATCTTCATACCGTTATGAGGGGCATAGAACAGGTGGACAGAGGCAACATTTCCCCTTGGCATAGGGATGACTAACATGGTGGCATTTATTTAAGTTGAGTGCCATGAGATTGACAGGTGAGGTGCTGAGGACCTTTTGGATAGAGTAATGTGGGCCGCACTGGCTGAAAGGGTGATGGAGGTACAAACCCTCCTAAGATGCAATAAGTCTTTGGATGTGCAGCAGCGATGCCACGGCATGTTAGGCCATGGGGATAGTGGTCACAAATGGGATAAGGCGACTTTGGAAGGTGATAGAGACGCGCATCCTCAAGGGGGCGAGGAACCTTTGTGTATGACCCACACGTCTGACTGTATCAGTCTGTGAATGAGCAGTGTTGCTGCATTAGTGATTGCAGCAATCATCAGTGCTTTGGATGGTGAGGAGACAGAATGGATGGGACTGTGGGCCTCAAATATCTGGCTGCTGCATCCCAGCCTCGCCGACACCTGCCGACCTGGCCGCCTGCCTCCTCGCCAGCTCCATGGCCTGCTCCTCATAAGTGGCGAGATGCTTCAGCACAGCGTGCCCACCACCAGTCCACTGACACTCCCGGATATTGCTCTCAGTTTTTGCCTGCAGAACAGAGAAGAGGATTTATTGGGGCTGATCGCTCATGTACTCTGCACACGCATGCCGCACCCCAACCACATCTGAGGCCTCCTGCGGCTCTTGTCCACACTACTGGTGATCAGTCCCCAGAAGATAGTATGGCCAGCAGATGGCTCTTGGCCATGACATCTTGAGGCTCCCCTTCCACCATCTCATCACCATCAATAAGACATGTGTTGGAGTTCTGAGTATGCGTCTAGCTGCCTCCCCTGCAGGTTGCCCCCAGACTACTCAAATGCGACAAACACCAACATATGCTGCGGGGAGAACCCATCTTCTCCTCAGCCACTAAGGCTGATGTAAGCATGGTCAGTACCTGTTTGCCCACCCAGCGTGTGCCAAATGCCCAATGCAGTAACGACACTAAGACGTGGGTGGAGTGGGGGTGGTGGGGGTGGCAGATCTCAAAGGCTAAGGCTACCTGCTGGGTAAAATGGCCAAGGCTGACATGGTACTCACCCTTCCAGAGCGCAACAAATCCTTGAAGTGCTTGTGGTACTGTGTTCCTGTAGCTGCATAGCATCTTGAGAGCTAACAGCCTCCGCCACCTCCTGCCACACCTGCCTGATCTCGTGGGGGCCCTCCTCCTCCCATCCTCTGAAAGCAAGACCTCCCACTGGTTGGACACCTCTTCCAGGAGGACATCAAGGCAGTCATGTGAGAACCGAGGGGCACAGTGGCCCCCCGCTGGCCTACCCTGCAGCCTGCCCCCCTCCTCCTCCTCTGCCCTCATCTCTTGTGGTGCCCGGTTGCTGGCCATGGTCAACAGCCTAAAGGAGGGATGACCTAAATTCTGGCTCTTCTTTATACAGGCTGCCGGTTTCCCATTGGAACCAGTGGTCTGAACATGACTGCCGCCGATTTAATTTTCCCGCTGAACATGGGAGTCTGAAACGCGCTACGCAGGCCTTAATTGTCCCGCCCGCACAAAATGGCGGCGCAGCCATTTCGGCAGCGGGGATCAGCTCCCCGCCTGCTGCCGAGTCGGTCGGGCCCGCTCGCCCAACAAACGCAAAAATCAGCCCATAGTCTCAGACTGGCTCCTCTCTCCCTCAAACTGAATATAAAATTCAGTCATCCTATGATCACTGCTACCTAGGGGGCATCTTCACTATGAGATCATTAATTACCTTTGCCATACCTTTCTGACAAACTCCAATTATTTTATCGTTTATACTCCACCCTAAAATGTGGTTACTGTTAGGGGGCTTGTACACAATTCCCACAAGTGACTTCTTGCCTTTACCATTTCTCATCTCTACCAAAAACGTTTCCACATCCTGGTTTTCTGAACTCAGGTCATCCCTCTCTAATGTGCTAATACCATCATTAACTAATAGAGACACTCCTCCATCTTTTCCTCGCTTACTGTTCCTCCTAACTATCCTGTACACTTCAATATTTAGGTCCCAATCCATGTCCTCCTGCAGCTATATCTTCGTAATGGCTATCAAATTTTAATAATTAATTTCTATATGCGCTCACCATTCATCTGTTTTGTTTCCAATGCTATGTGCATTCAGATACAGAGCTTTTAGTTTTATCCTTTTATTCTTCTTATAACCTCTAGTTTCATCTGTTGATTTACTGTTAGAATTATACTTTATATCCCTTCCTGTCACGGCCTGACAATCCTGGCAATGGTGGATTGGGGAACCTTACTAAAAGGGTTGATGGTGGATAGGCAATGGCTAATACTTAAGGAATGTATGAATGAATTACAACAATTATTCATTCCTGTCTGGCACAAAAATAAAACGGAAAAGGTGGCTAAACCTTGGCTTACAAAAGAAATTAGAGATAGCATTGGATCCAAAGAGGAGACATATAAAATTGCCAGAAAAAGCAGCAATCTGAGGTTTGGGAGCAGCTCAGAATTCAGCAAAAGTAGACAAAAAGATTGATCAAGAAGGGGAAAGCAGAGTATGAGAGCAAACTTGCAGGGAACATAAAAACTGATTTTGTATAAATATGTGAAGAGAAAAAGATTAGCAAAGACAAATGTAGGTCCCTTACAGTCAGAAACAGGTGAAATTATAATGGGGAATCAAGAAATAGCAGAAGAATTGAACACATATTTTGGTTCTGCCTTCACAAAAGAGGACACAAATAATTTCCCAGAAATGTTAAGGAACCAAGGGTCTAGTGAGAGGGAGGAATTGAAGAAGATCAGTATTAGGAAAAAATGGTGCTGGAGAAATTAATGGGGTTAAAGGCTGTAAAATCCCCAGGGCCTGATAATCTATATCCCAGAGTACTAAAGGAAGTGGCCCTGGAAATATTGGATGCATTGTTGGTCACCTCCCAAAATTCTATATACTCTGGAGCAGGTCCTACAGATTGGAGGGTGGCAAATAAAACCCACTATTTCAAAAAGGCGGGAGAGAAAAAAATAGAGAATTACAGAGCAGTTAGGCTAACATCAGTAGTTAGGAAAATGCTAGGGCCTATTGTAAAAGACATGGGGCAGAATTTTCTGTCAGGCGGGTGGGCTGACTGGGCACGGACCCGATCGCTGCCTGCGATCGGGTCTGCGCCTGCCGTTTTACTTGGGCGGGCCAATTAAGGCCCATCCAGCGTGAATCGCAGCTCCTGTGGACAGCAGGAGTGGGCGGGTGGTGGCGGGACTACAATGTCTGCCAGGTCCAATGGTGACCCAGTGGCCTGTTTAAAAAAGCTGCTGCAACCTTTCAAAGGCTGTCAAACATGGCTACTGGAAGGGGTCCCCCGAGCGCTGCTGGTGAGCAAGCCAGGCAGGAGGGTTCTGCTGGGGGGCACTGTGCCCCTTGTTTCTCTGATGATTGTCTTGCTGACCTCCTCGAGGAGGTGGCAGGATGGCGGGAGGTCCTCAGGATGGGAGGAGGAGGTCCCTCCACATGACCAGACGTGCCTGGGAGGAGCTCGTAGAGGTCGTGAGCTCCCACGATGTGGTATGACACACGTGGATCCAGTGCCGCAAGTGCTTCAATGACCTCTTGCGCTCGGGAAGGGTGAATGCCGTGTTAGCATTGGTCACTTAACCCATCAGGTAGGCTTTCCCCTCTGGTGGCCACACACCCACACACCACCCCGACCCCCAACTTTGAGTGTAGTGACTGCATTGAATCATTGACAGCACGTGTCCTACGCTGGGTGGGCCAGCAGATATTGCCCATGCCTAGGTCATTCTGAGAGGGTGGTTATGAAATGGGTTCTGCACCTGCAGCATGTGATACACTGAGACCCATATTACTGTTTTGGGGGCAACCTGGGGGATCTGCACCTAGGTGCATTGCTGGAACTCCAGAACATGTCAAAGTCAGGGTGATGAGGTGCTGGGAGGGGAGCTTCAAGGTGGCGTGGCACCGATCAATCTGCTGACCTCTGCGCTCCATGTGCTTGCACCTCCTTGCTATGGAAGGTTAGACCGTGCGGTGCCACATATGATGTAGGCAGCATTTGGCGAAGGGTGGGGGTGGGGAGCGGGGGGGTGCGGTGGGGGACAGGCCTGGCATCTTTGTGTGAGTGTTCGGCAGCAATGAAGTGAGGAGGCACTGGAGCCCTGAAATGTCCCACTCTGGTTGGGGTGGGCTGGCTGCGAAGAGAATCCAGATGCAAGTAGCACTAATCACTGCTCTTCCCTCCTTTCCAGGAGAAGAATGCATATAATGCCGCTGAGCGGGTGAGGTGGAGGGCTGGCCCAGGTGGCGATGCTTACCCGGTTCAAGCAGGAGGCCCCAGATCAGGAGAAGCGCCATGTGCCCAGGTCCACCGGTGTAAGTGAGGCTGAGGTGCCACGGGCAAGTATGTTTGCCCAACACTGAGGTCATCATTGTTTTCCCAACAGCCATGGCAATGCTGAATGTTTAGTGATTGAAGTTTGCAACATGGCTTGACTATTGCTTATGGAAGGATGTGCGCATAATGATCCGGGGGACAGGGATGCACATTGACATTTTCTCCACGTCAACTAATCAAATGTCCTTGTTCTTCCTTTCAGCATCAGTGCAGCAGGGCCGGGAGGAGGAGCAGCAGGAGGCCCCGCTCACACCTGAGGGCCCTGAAGTCTCGGACTCACCAACATCACACCATCTCTGCCAGGCAGGCATCAGCGCAAATACTAGCACCTTGATGGGAATTAAATCATCGGCTAGTGTCCACAGCGGTGAGGGCACTTCACAGTCACTGGAGGATCTGGCGGAGACAGAATGCCCATGGCACTAGCAGTTGGAGGGGACCAGGCACGTGCTCAGTCAGTGGCTGATGATGTGCCTCTGGAGTCGTCCGCGAGGCAGCAAACGCAGGAAAAGCGGCAGGGTGTGCGGCAGCATCTGGTGGAGATACATGAGGCTATGCTTGGCTTGGTGTCTGTGGTGGAAGAGTCTCTATGGACCATCGCCGATGCAATGAGCCTCATGGCCAAGAGCCATTCCTCCTCCATGGAGAGAGTGGCGACTGTCGTGGAGAGGCTCCTCCAGGACAGCAATCAAGGCTTCCTGCAGATGCACTCAGACCGGCAAGCCCTCACATCGGCATTGACCTCAGCTGGTCATTGCCAGTATGGGAGATGGTCTGCGCACCAGGTTTCCCAGCTCAGTGCCCATCCATCCACGGTGAGCAGGGAGGTCTGAAGCGACCTCATGTCGGCACAGCAGATCCTGTCATCTCTGCGGTTTCCTTTCAGAGCGCCCTGGATGAGGACATCAGCTCATCTGCCCCTCTGCCAGTGACTGTTGCGTCCGATGAGTCTGCGATGACTGGGGAGGTGCCAGCTGTGGAACTGGCAGCTCCCCCTCGGGCAGGGCCAGCACAGGTTCCATGGGCCAGAGGACGGCCGCCAAGGTCATCGAGGCCAACAGGACAGCAGAGTGAGCAGGCTGTCTCAGATGCCAGCCCCAGCAAGGCTACAGCACCAAGGCGTAGCAGCCGAAAGCGTAAAGGCACCTTAGGCACACCACGGGTTTATCACTGGTGCTTTTGTGTTGGCCTGCAATGAGGTCTTTATGAGTTGGTGTGATGTTTAACACTTTGTCATTTTGTTTTCTTAAGTTCCTTTTGTTGTAACATTAAGTTCAGACATGTCACCATGGCTGAGTGTGCCTCTTTTCTTCTGCAGGTTGGATGGTTACCAATAATGTTATGAGTGATTTGTGTGACATTCAGCTTTATTGACAAGGCCCCTAGTTAACGTTCCTATCCAGGCAGATTTAGCACTCAGGAATCGAGTATGGAGCCTGCAGCCCAGGCGTGCGCTGGAGGTCCATATGTGGTGTGCTAGCTGAATGTTCGTCAGATTAAAGCCTCCCGGGTGTCCCTGCCTTCCTGGAGTATGCCCAGATCAGTGTCTGCCCCCTCAGCATTTCCCTGTGCGTGCTCATCCTTGGACTCACTGCTGGACTCATCGTGCAGCCACTGCGTCAACATATTCTTTGTCCACAGCGTCGCCCCTTTCCAGCGCAAGATTGTGGAGAGCAAGGCATGCATCCACGATCAGCGACACACGATCTGGGAAGTACTGGAGTGCGCCCCCTGAATGGTCCAGGCATCAGAAGTGCATTTTGAGAAGACCGATGGCTCTCTCCACCACAGCCACTGTGGAGGTGTGGCTGCTATTGTACCACTGCTCAGATTCTGTCCTTGGATGATGGAGAGGCGTGATGAGCCACCCAGCAGCCATTCATCCAGCCGGGCTGGGCATTGAAAAGCCCCGGCACCTGGGAGTGTCTGAGGATGTAGGCGTTGAGAAAGCTGCCTGGGTACCTTTCACTGACTTGTAGAATCAGCATCCTGTGATCACACACTATCTGCACGTTCATGGAGTGGAAGCCCTTCCTGTTGACAAAGGCACTGGACTCACTTGCTGGCACCTTGATGACCACATTTATGCAGTCTATTGCACCCTGGATGTGGGGGAAGCCAGCAATCGCCACGAAGCCTCTGGCTCGCTGTGCCGGCTTGCCTGGTCCTAATGGTAGTGGATGAAGGATGAAAGACACCTGAACAGAGCATCTGTAACCTGCTTAATACAAGCGTGGACAGCTGATTGGGAGACACCACTAAGATCACCTACCAACCCCTGGAAAGAGCCAGAGGCATAAATGTTGAGGGCAGCTGTGACCTTTAGAGCCACTGGCATGGGCTGTCCACTCACACAGTAAGCGGAAATCTCAGACCCAATTATCTGACAGATATAGTTGACTGTCTTCCTTGAGAGATGGAGCCTCCTTCAGCACTGCACCTCAGACATATTAAGGTAACTGCTTCGCTGCCTATATACCCTGGCAGCAGGATAGTGGCGTCTTCTGCGGCACCTTCTGCCTTGGACTACCTCTTGGCCCTGCACCCCTTGTGCCTGCGCCTCTCTCCCCAAAGACGGCTCCCCTGGAGGCTGAATGTGCACTCCTGGCCTTCTCCCCTTTCTAACCCTCCCTCCTCAGAGGAGGGCCTCCAGTGGAGAGTTCAACTCCCATTCCCAGGCTAAGGGAAGGCTTCCTGAAACCTGCAGGCCCCAAAACAATTCTTCACTGCAGAGCGTTGTGAGTCCAGTCCAAGCAGCTGGTATGTGTTTTGAAGTATTTCAGCTCACACAGTTACTTTCCAAATTAAATATTTGACAGCGACCCCATTGAGCCCTCTTATCCCGCCCATGGATGAGTTTTATACAAATGTCTCCTACCTGCCTGCCCATTGTGCCCGTGCGACAACCTGAAGATTGCACGGGCCCTGAAAAATTGTTGTTAATTGGTGCCTCAAGGGCCTTAAGTGACCCGTTAATTAATGGCAGGCGAGCATCAGAGATCATCGTACACCGCCAACCGAAATATCACGATGACATGTGGGGACGTCAGGACGCTCGCTCAACATCACTGCGCATCATTTTACGCATTGCCGTGCAGGTTGCGTCCCTGCACGGCCTTGGGAAAATTCTGCCCATGGTAACAGAACACTTGGAAAGCATTAAAAGGATTAGACAAAATCAGCATTGGTTTATGAAAGGGAAATCATACTTAACTAATCTACTGGAGTTTTTTGATGGTGTAACTAGAACCATAGAACAATAGAAAAGTTACGGCACAGAAGGAGGCCATTCAGCCCATCTTGTCCATGCCAGCCTGAAGACACCCAGGTGCCTTTTCTAATCCCACCTTCCTGCACCTGGCCCATAGCCCTGCAGTTTACAGCACTTAAGGTGCAGATCCAGGTACTTTTAAAAAGATTTTAAATTTTCTGCCTCTACGACCAATTTGGGCAGCGAATTCCAGACACCCACTACCCTTTGCGTAAAAAAAGTTCATCCTCATGTGCCCCCTACACCTTTTGCCACTTATCTTGAATCTATGTCTCCTGGTTCTAGAATTCTCCATCAAGGAAAAAAATTTTATCCTGTCAACTCTATCTATTCCACTCATAATTTTGTACACCTCAATCAAGTCACCTCTCAGCCTTCTTTGTTCCAAGGAAAATACCCTCAACCTATCCAATCTCTCTTCATAGCTACACTTTTCTAACCCTGGCAACATCCTTGTAAACCTCCTCTGACCGCCCAAGGGCTATTATGTCCTCCCTGTAATGTGGTGACCGCCCACTCCACCAACCCATCTATATCATTTTGGAGATTATGGCTATCCTCTACACTATCCACTACTTGGCCAATCTTTGTGTCATCTGCAAATTTCCCAATTGTTCCCCCCATGTTCACATCCAAATTGTTAATATGTAACACAAACAGCAAGGGTCCCAAACCGAGCCCTGTGGAACACCACTTGAGACAACTTTCCATTCGCAAGGGCATCCATCAACCATTACCCTTTGTTTCCTGTTACAAAGCCAACCTTTTATCCAATTTGCCACATTGCCCTGAATCCCATGGGCTTTTACTTTCCTGACCAATCTGCCATGTGGGACCTTGTCAAATGCCTTGCTAAAATCCATGTACACAGCATCCACTGCACTACCTTCATCAACCCATCTTGTCACTTCCTCAAAGAATTGAATCAAATTTGTGAGGCAAGACCTTCCTTTAACAAATCCATGCTGACCATCCCTGACTAGTCCATGCCTTTCCACATGACAGTTATTCCTATCTCTCAGAATTGATTCTACTAATTTGCTCACCACCGATGTAAGACTAACTAGCCTATAATTGTTTGGCATTTCCTCTGGTCCCTTTTGAAACAATGGAACTACGTTTGCATTTCTCCAGTCCTCCGGTACCTCCCCTGTATCTAGTGAAGATTGGAAAATCATCATCAGAGCATCTGCTGTCTCCTCCCTGACTTCCTTCAGCAGCCTCGGAAACAATCCACCTGGCCCTGGTGACTTATCAACTTTCAAGGATTTCAACCCTTCAAATACTTCCTCTCTCTTTATGACTATCCCATCCAATATCTCACGGTGTTCCTCCTGAACTACTATATCTACATCCTCCCTTTCCTTTGTAAATATGGAGACAAAATATTCATTCAAAATCTTTCCCACAGCCTCTGCATCTACACACAAGTTTCCATCTTCATCTCTGATAGGTCCCACTTTTTCCTTAACTAACCTTTTAGCATTAACATATTGGTAAAACATCTTTGGGTTATCTTTAACTTTACTTGCTAATCTTTTTTCATGCCCTCTCTTTGATTTCCTTATTTCCTTTTTTACTTCGTCCCTGCACTTCCTAAGTTAGTCTAGGCTATCTGCAGTGCTTAGTTCTTTGTGCCTATAGTACGCTTTCTTTTTCTGTTTGATCTTCCCCTGTATTCCTCTAGACAACCAGGGAGGTCTAGATTTGGCAGTACCACTCTTATTTTAGTAGGGGACATGTCTACTTTGTACAATTAGGATCTCGCTTTTTAGTGCTTCCCACTGGTTTTCCACTGTTTTATCCTCCAGCAGTGCTATCCAGTCCACCTCAGCCAAGTCCCTTCTCATTTCTTCAATAATTTGCCTTCCCCCAGTTCAAGACTTTTACTCCTGCCTTATATCTGTCCTCTTCCTTGGTAATGCTAAGTCAACTGAATTGTGATCACTGTCCCCGATATGGTCGCCAAGTGTCACTTCACCCACTTGCCCTTCTTCGTTCCCCAAGACTAGGTCTAGAATTGCATCTCCTCTCGTTGGGTTTGTCACCAATTGGTTGAAAAAATTTTCCTGGACACACTGCATGAATTTTTCTCCCTCAGTGCCCCTTATATTGTTTGAATCCCAGTTGATATTAGGATAGTTGAAGCCTCCTACTATTATTGCCCTCTTGTTCTTACAAGCAGAAATTTTGCCTACATATTTGTTCTTCTATCTCCCTTTTACTATTTGGGGCTCTGTAGTATACTCCCAGTAGTGTGACTGCACCTTTTTTTATTTCTAAGCACAATCCATAAAGCCTTGTTTGTTGACCCATTTAGTATATCATCCCTTCTCACAACTGGAATTGATTCTTTAGCCATTAGTGCTACCCCACTTCCTTTTTTATCTCCTACTCTATTGTGTCTGAAGACTCTATAACCAGGAGTATTAAGCTGCCAGTTTTGTCCCTCCTTTAGCCAGGTCTCCGTTATAGCAATGACATCCTGCTGCCATGTGTCTACCTGTGCCCTTAACTCATCTACCTTGTTTGTAATACTACTTGCATTGAAGTATAAACAGTTTAACCCCGTCAATTTCTCTTGCTGGGCACTTTTAAACCTTTGCTTCTCCTGTAACTCCATGTCTATCACAACATTCCTAGCTAATGTTCTACCTCCATTTTTCTGATCTGACCTATTTGATCCTACTCCTGGGATCCCAACCCCTGCCACACTAATTTAAATACTCCCCAACAGAACTAGCAAAAGCCCCAGCAAGGACACTGGTCCCAGCTCTGCCTGGGTGCAGTCCGTCCAGTTTGTACAGGTCCCACCTTCCCCAGAACTGGTCCCAGTGCCTCAAGAATCTGAATCCCTCCTGGCTACACCATCTCTCCAGCCACATGTTCATTTGGTCTATCCTCTTATTCCTGCTCTCGTTAGCACATGGAACTGGGAGTAATCCTGAGATGACTACATTTGAGGTCCTGCATTTTAATTTATCTCCTAACTCCCTGTACTGAGCTTGCAGGTTTACCTGTGCTGTTGGTACCAACGTGTATCACGACCACTGGCTGCTTACCTTCCCTCCCCAGAATGTCCTGCAGCCGCTCCGTGACATCCCAGACCCTAGCACCAGGGAGGCAACATACCATCTTTGATTCACGTTTGCGGTCACAGAAGCGTCTGTTTGTGCCCCTAACTATTGAATCCCCTATCACTAAAGCCCTGCCACTTGTTTTCCTCCTGCCCCTCTAAGCAGCAGAGCCATCCTCGGTGCCGTGAACTTGGCTGTTGCTGCTTTCCCCTGAGAGGCCATCCCCCGCAACAGTATCCAAAGCAGCATATCTGTTAGAGAGGGGGATGATCACAGGGGACTCCTGCACTACCTTCTTGAGTCTTTTACTGTTCCTGATGGTCACCCATTTCCTTTCTGCCTGTGTAATCTTCACCTGCGGAGTGACCACCTCGCTAAACGTGCTATCCATGACTTTCTCAGCATCGTGGATGCTCCACAATGAGTCCACCCGCAGCTCCAGCTCCAGCTCCGAAATCCGGTTAGCTAGAAGCTGCATTTGGACACACCTTCCGCACACATGGTCAACAGGGATGCTGGAAGCATCCCTCATTTCCCACATCCTGCAGGTGGAGCATATCACAGGTCTGAAATCTCCTGCCATGATGTCCCTCTCGATTTAGCTAGTTACTCCCTTAAAAAAAATATGCTAGTAGAATAGTTAAGGGAGAACCAGTGGATGCGGTATATTTAGATTTCAAGAAGGCCTTTGATAAGGTCCCACGTAAGAGGCTCTTGGGCAAAATTAAAGCACATGGGATTGGGGTTAATTTACTGGCATATATTGAGAATTGGTTGACAGACTGCAAACAGAGAGTGGGAATAAATGGGCCTTTTTCCGGGGGGCAGGCGGTGACTAGTGGTGTACCGCAGTGATCAATGCTGGGCCCCAGCTATTCACGATATATATAAATGACTTGGATGAGGGAACCAAATGCAATTTTTCTAAGTTTGCTGATGACACAAAACTGGGCGGGATTATGAGTTGGGAGGAAGATGCAAGGAAGCTTCAGGGTGATTTATACAAGTGTGTGTGGGCAAACACATGGCAGATGCAGTATATTGTGGATAAATATGAAGTTATACGCTTTGGTGTGCAAAACAGAAAGGCAGAGTATTATTTAGATGGTGATATATTGGGAGATGTGGATGTACAAAGGACCTGGGTGTCCTTGTACACCTGTAAATGAAAGTAAACAGGAGGGTGCAGCAAGCAATTAGGAAGCCAAGTTGTGTATTGGCCTTCATTGAAAAGGGATTTAGGTTCAGAAGTAAGGATGTCTTACTGCAGTTATATAGGGCCTTGGTATGACCACACCTGGAGTATTGTGGGAGTGCAGCGAAAATTCACTAGGTTGATACCGGAAATGGTAGGACTGTCATATGAGGAGGGATTGGATCGACTGGGCGTGTATTCCCTAGAGTTTAGAAGAATGAGAGGGGATCTGATTGAAATGTATAAAATTCTAACAGGGCTAGAAAAACTAGATGCAGGGAAGATGTTTCCCCTGGTTGGGGAGTCTGGAACCAGGAGCGACAGTCTCAGGATATGGGGCAGGCCATTTAGGATTGAGATGAGGAAAAATTTCTTCACTCAGAGGGTGGTCAACCTGTGTAATTCTCTACCACAGAAGGCTGTGGAGGCTGGGTCACTGAATATATTCAAGAAGGAAATTAATATATTTTGGACATTAGGGGCATCAAGGGGTATGGAGAGAAAGTGGGAAAATGGCGTTGAGATAGAAGATCAGCCATGGTCATATTGAATGGCGGAGCGGGCTCGAAGGGCTGAATGGCCTGCTCCGGCTCCTAGTTTCTATGTTTCCCAAATTTTATCCCTTGCCCTCACTATTTAGTTTAAAGCCATCTCTACTTTCCTAGTTATGTGGCTCACAAGAACACTGGTCCCAGCACGGTTTGGGTATAGACAGTCCCAACGGCACAGGTCCCACTTTGCCCAGTACTGATGCCAGTGCCCCACAAACCGGAACCCACTTCTCCCACACCAGTCTTTGAGGCACACATTCATTTCCCTAATCTGATTTTTCCTATGCCAATTTCCACGTGGCTCAAGTAATAATCCAGAGATTATGACCTTTGAGGTTCTGCTTCTTAATTTGGCGCCTAGGTCCTCATACTGACTATGCAGAACCTTCTTCTTTGGATTGCCTATGTCATTGGTACCTACATGGACCATAACAACTGGGTCCTCCCCCTCCCACTGCAAATTCCTCTCCAGCCCAGAGCCCATGTCCCACACCCTGGCACCGGGCAAGTAACACAGCCATCTGGACTCATGCTCTTTGTTGCAGAGAACAGTGTCAATCCCTCTGGCTATACTATCCCCTATTACCACTAAATTCCTTTTTGCTCCCCCGACTTCAATGGCTTCATGTACCACGGTGCCATGGCCATTTAGCTCATCTACTGTGCAGTCCCCACTCTCATCCAAACAAGCTGACAGAACCTCAAACCTGTTGGACAATTGCAGAGGCTCACACTCCTGCGCTCCTGCCCGCTGAGCCCCCTTAACTATCTCACTCGCAGTCACAATCTCCTGACCAAATCAGAAGACCCTGTCCTAAGAGGTGTGACTGCCTCCTGGTACAAAGAATGCAGGTTACTTTCCCCCACCCTGATGCATCACAGTATCTGTAGTTCAGCCTCCAGCTTGGAATGTTTGAGCTAAAGCTGCTCAAACTTCAAACACTTACTGCAAACCTGTTTGCCCTGGATCAAACTAGCATCCAGGAGGTACCATATTTTACAGCTATGACACGTCACCTGTCCTGACATCCTTAATATGTTCTAATTAACAGTTTAATTATTTTATTCAGTTATATATTTTATTTTTGCTTTTATATATTTTATTAACCTTACCATGAGTTGCTAGGCTATTTTGAACCTTAGAAATAAAATAAACCTTAAGATAAAAGCAAAATACAGTGGGTGCTGGAAATCTGAAATAAGAACAGAAAATGCTGGAAAAAATCAGCAGGTCTGACAGCATCCGTCAGAAGAAGGGTCATAGAGACCCAAAACATTAACTCTGTTTCTCTCTCCACAGATGCTGTCAGGTCTGTTGAGTTTTTCCTGCATTTTCTGTTTTTATTATAGAATAAACCTTAGTCACTTACCAAATACTC
Organism: Carcharodon carcharias; assembly: GCF_017639515.1. NCBI lineage: Eukaryota > Metazoa > Chordata > Chondrichthyes > Lamniformes > Lamnidae > Carcharodon > Carcharodon carcharias. Next base: position 15,992,002 of record NC_054471.1, read on the forward strand.
ACCAAATAACTAGCTTCTTCTCCTGTGGCAGAGTATGACCATTTCCTGAAGGTTAGAAAGCAAAAGAGCATCTCTTTCCTTTCCTTCCCTAACTCCCTTAATTACCCAACTCCCTTAATTACCCAACTCCCAGCACTCAATTCTTAGTCGCACTTCTGGCAGTGAACCTTACCTAAAGCACCTCTTTCCCCCTATGCACCGACTCCCCATTTTGAACCAAATTCCTAAATATATTCACTCAGTCTCTGTCTCACTTAGGCTGAAGTCTCCACTCACTGATGCATCACTCTGCATCAAACATGGGACAGGCGGGGAGGCAGTTCCCAAGTCCACCTGAGGCAGAATGAGAACTGAACCCACCCTCTTGGGTTATTCTGAACCATAGGCTAGCATCTAGTCAACTGATCCTACTGGCCCCTATCCTGTGAAAAATTATATATAAATGTACATTTTTGTTGTCACTGCTAAGGTACAGATTAGCCATGATATAATAGAATGTTAAAACAAATTCAAGCAGCTAAATAGCTTACTCCTAATCCTAGCATCACATCTCACTGAGCAGAAGGTGCCACACTAGTTTCTCTAGTTTCTTTGTTATCTCACCACTTTCTCTCCAAGCTCATATTGCCTGTGAGATCCATCTCCTGTTCCTTCAACTCAATTCCAAACTGCTGATCATCTAACTTGCCTTCCTAGGCCGCATACTTGATATTGTTAACAGTTCCCTCTCCTATACTATCCCCATCTCCTTAAAATCTGCTCTCAACAACCCCCTTCTCCAAAAACCTATTCTCCATCCCCTGTCCATGCAAACTACTGACCCTGTGCAATTTCATTTTACTCTTCCAGGTTCTTGATCATGCTTTTGTCAATCAAACCCAAGTCCACCTTTCTTAGAACTGAATATTTGAACTCCTTCATCAGGTTTCTGTCACTGCAACACTACTGAGATGGCCCTTAACAAAATCACAAATGATATCTTATGTGTCCGTGGTAAACTATCCTCCCACATCATTCGCAATCAACCTGCAGCCTATGACATGGTTGACAACACAATCTTCTTCCAACATCTCTTCATTATCATATTACTATTAAAAATAATCATAGAATAGTTGTAGCACAGACCAAAGCCATTTGGCCTATCATGTCCATGCTGACCTTGCTAAAGCCACTTGTGGTGTCTTTGATGAACGGACCACTGGAGACTCAGGTACAGATTACAATCATTTATTCGAGCAATTGCAAGGAGGGCACCATCTCAATGCAGCTTGAGACAGTACTCTGCTAAACTACAAATGTTCATCATATTTATACATTATTGGTCACGTACAAGAACAGTTCCCAGATTTCGATCTTGTCAACATATAGGTTTACATTAAACAGGCAAGTCTCTGGTACAAAGGTACATGCATCATTTGGCCCCACCTTCACCCAGGCAAAGACCTGCCTTCCTATCTAAGCTGGGACCATCTGTTCTTCCCCTATCTGTTGAAGAGCGCACTTAATCTATGTTATTGCCATTCCCTGACTCCAGTCTAACACTTCTATCATATTTACATTCTTCTTCATCCAATGTGGCCTTGCTGATGCTCGCAAGCCCTGAGAATGTGCAAGGTTCAGTATTCTCTCTGTTCCCTCTGTCCCAGCCTGAACTTTAAATGTTAACTAATTAGCAATTATGGTTTTGCATGTTGGGATATTTTAAGTCAAGTCCCTTGACCGTTTCTGTATTCCTTTATTTCCCCCTAACACACTCAACTAATCCCACTAACTCACCTTTTTGCCATAGCCCTGCTTTTTTTGTTCAGGTAGTTATCTAATACTGTTTTGAAAGCTACGATTCAATTTGCCTCCATCACACTCTCAGGCAGTGCATTCCAGATCCTAAGATCGGAACCATGGGGAGGATTTTCCCCTCATCGGGACTAGGAGCGGCCGTACAATGATCCTTCGCCCGCGATCGGGCCCCGACTGTGATTTCAGGCTGGCTGACCAATTCACGGCCAGCCAGCATGAATCGCGCGCTGCAACGTTCAGTGCTGGTGGGGTGTGGGGAGGAGGAGGGCAAACGCAGAAGTTTGCGCATGCTCATGTGTGCGCTCACAGAAAGCTTCCTGAAGGCACAGAGCTCCCTCAGGGAGCTGATATTTAAAACATTAAAAATAAAGATTTAAAAAATAAAGTAAACATGTCCCCACATATGACTCTGTCACATGAGCAGGGACATGTTATAAATGAGATTTAAACATTTTTATTTTATTTTTAATTAACATCGGAAACCTCACCCTGCCTGTGGATGAAGTTTCCTCAAAAATCCAAAGGCCGCTTGGCCTTTTCGCCTGCCCGCCAATTGTAAAGTTGGACGGGCAGGGAAAAATTCAAGTAACTTAATGGATTAGTAGACTTAACAGCCCTCTTAATTTCAGCAGGCACGCTACCGACTCCTGTGAGTGCCCGCCAACCGAAATATCGTGCAAGTGCGCGATGACGTGGGAATGGACATTCAACGTCATCGCGTGCTATTTCGTGCTCGTGCGTGTCAGGCATGCACCCACACACCGAGGCGAAAATTCAGCCCCATGGCAAGTTGCTGCAATGCATCTTGTAGATAGTAAACATTGCTGCCAATGTCCACCAATAATGGAGGAAGTGAATGTTTAAGATGGTGGATGGGGTCCCAATCAAACAGGTTACTTTGTTCTGGATATCGTGCTTCTTGAATCTTTTGGAACTGCACTCACCCAGGTAAATGGGGAGTATTCCATCACACTCCTGATTTGTGGTTTGTAGGTGGTGGGCAGGCTTTAGGTAGTCAGCAGGTGAGTTACTGCCTTGGAATTCCAAGGCCACAATTTTCTGTCCCCATTGGCTTCAGGCATCATGTCGGGCATGAGTGAAGAATATAGCGAGAAGGCCAAAAATCAGTTTCATGCTGTCGTGAAACTAGTTTGTGATTGTCAGATCCATTCATCAATGGCAGGCTGTGTTTCCCACTGCCGCACGTCGGGAACGTCATTTTAATACATCTGCATTTAATTATAAGCCCTGCTTGCCCGAATCATCCACACACACCAAATTTACTGCCTGTGTTGGCGGGAAAACATGTCGGCCCAGGACAGGTCTTGACAAGTGTGTTGTGCAGAAGTCGGGACTTACCGATAGGGCCTTGCTCATTTCGCGGACATCCGAGGAGCCTAAGACGCAGGAGCCCGAAAGCTACTGGACCCTGGATGAACACATGCATTAGATGCTGGGTGGATTTTCATGGATATGGCTGCGCCACGAACAGCTCATGGAAGGTGGGAGGTCTCCATTGATGCCTGGTATCTGTTTCGGGACATCATGGTCTTGGCAGTGGACTGCTACGGACGATTGTCGGACGGGGTGGGTGGGGCTGGAGAGGAAAGTCCAGCTGCAAGTGGGAGAGGAAGATGTACCCGGGGGGGATGGGGGGCTGGCACAGGAAGCTTGAGGGTTGACTGGGAGAGGATGGTGTGCAAGGGGGAATGAGGTTGGAGGAGGATGGGAGTATGCAGGACGAGGATGAAATGGGGAGAATGCAGCAACTGGGAACGTAGGTGTAAGGCGGAGAGGAAGTTGTAAAAGAAGGAGTTTGAAGGGGGGAATGAGTTCAGAGGGGGCTGGAGCTTGGAGAGGGAGAAAGAGTTCAGGGGGAGGAGGCAATTTGAAGGGGCAAAGGAGTCCAGGGGAGGAAAAAGTCCAGGAGGAGGAGGGAGTCCAGAGGGGGAAAGGAGTCCAGGGGGAGCATGGGGTCTGGGTGGGAGGAGGGAGTAAGGGTGGAGGAAGGAGTAAAGTGGGACAATGTCCAGATGAACGTGCAAAGGAAGGGTCTGTGGAGTTGATGACTGCCTCCTGGGGAGAGAACTGAGTGTGGGCATGGTAGCTGGGAATGGTGAGTATGAGAGGGGCAGAAGGATCTGGAAGGGTGGGAGGGCTAGAGTGCGATGGTAGTGGTAGGAAGGATGGCAAGGGTGGTTTTAGGGGATTCAGAGACAAACACAGACTCTGGGGATGGGAAGGAGGAGGTCGGGGATGTCAATGTGGATGGGGTTGGGATTCTCAGGAAGGTAGGGAGCATACACATTCATCTGGACATCCTGGAAAGAAAAGGGTTTTGGTTGGTAGGTGACGGTGTCGAGGTGGAAGGTGACGCCAGGGGAGTCAACAGTAATGGTGGAAATGATACGAGTGACTGGGGGAAGGGAAAGGATGAGGGAGCTGAAAATAAACCTTAATACAACCATACTTCTGAAATTGAAAGTGAGAGGAGCCTCGTGTTAGTTGGGCACAGATGCTGCATGGGAGTGGGTGGGCAGAGATGTAGATCTGCTCGTTTGGACAAGTAAAGAGAATGCCAGCTGGCAGATTTGAAAATGGTTGGGACAGTGAAATGAGTTTGAAAGAGGAAGGCTCCATATCCATGGGAGAACGCTTGCGCAAGACTCCAAAAGACGCTGCCATACACACACACATTCTTCCCTCCAGAATCACTTGTGGTCCAGCTGTGTGCATCTGAACTACAATTGGTGGGGGGGTGGGGGGGGGTGGGGGGGGGGGGGGGGGGGGGGGGGGGGTGGGGGGGGGATTGCAAGGGGAGGATGTGCAAAGCCTGTAAATGAAGCTGAAAGACACCATTACACCTTACTCAGTGAAAGTGACGATATTTTCAGATTATAAAGTGACAAAATGTGTTCACCCATGTAACCACTTGTGATCAGAAATTCTTAACTTTTATAGGCCTACCACTTCTTCCAGGTACTGCCTTGACATCTGCAGGAGGGGCGGAGACAACCTGTGCAATGGTTGGCCCTGTTGCCTCTGATGACTTTGGCATAGGCCCTCTGTAGAGCCGAGGCCTTGAGCAACCCGGCTTGCTTTGGCTGTCCTCCTGAGGTCCAGCTGCCTCCCTCTGCGGTGATAGAGGATGAGGGTGAGGGGGTCACAGGCAAAGGAGGCTCAGAGGGAGAGGACAGCCTCTGAGATTCCCAAGTGAATGACCCAGAGGATCCAGCTGCCATTCCTCCTCCCTTTGGTTGCTCCAGGGCCCTGTCCTGACTCCTTGAGGAGTAAGAGCATTGGGAGGGACATCAGGGTGCCCCCTTTCCCTCTTGTGTTGCCACTGGAGGGTAAGTGCTGTGATGGGTCTTCCAGGCTGCTTATTTCCAACTCTTCAATGGAGAACGAATCCTCTTGGCTAGAGGTGAGGACGTAGATGGAACTGAGGGACTGGTTGGCTGAATGTGTCTGGCGCTTGGCTGAGCTCCCTGTGAACCAAAGTAGAGATAATTAGTGCATGGCAGGAGAGTCAAATGCAGGAGAGAGAGTACTCACAGTTGCGTTGAGAGAGGGATGATGTGGTGCAGGATCCTCACGTGGGTGTTTGCCTCTGACCTCACCGTCGCTGCAGGCACGGTCCATGTCCTCACCAGTCAGCGCGATGGCATGCTCAAAGTGAGTGAGGGGCCTACTGATCAGACCACCCCAGTCTGGAACATCACCCTGCAGCTGTGAGACAGCTGCTCCTGCATGAAAGCAGATGGAGAGAGCATGAGCAGGACACAAGGCACTGCATGCAATGTTTGTTTGGTGAGCGGAGCCATGGACGGGATGAGAACGCGAGCTCCAGAGGATATGAGCCTGATGAAGATGTGAGAGTGTGTGTGAGAGTTGGTAGTGTTGTCCCTTGAGGTGTGAGATAATTATTAATGAGGCAGGACATGCTAGGAATGGGACGATACAGCGTGAAAAGCCGCCATTGCGGCTGGCAGTAAAACATACTTTTTCCTGCCCACTACTGCACTTATTGCAAATCTGGGACGATTCCACCCCTTGTTTCTGACCTGCTCTTGTCCCCTCAATACTTGTGTAGCTGCCCCAGTTAAGTTCCTGGCTAAAGAAAATCCCCAGGATATTGTTTGGGATTCAGCTATGGTAATCTTATTGAATGTCAAGGGAAATCTTTGATTCTCACTTTTTGGAGATGGTCATTGCCTTGCACTTGAGTTGCTGCATGCCATTTAATATAATATAATTTAGTTTATGTTCCTTTCACTCGTTTATTCTAGAAAATATACCGTTTCACACTTCCCTGCATTAAATTTCATTTGTGATGTAATAGCCTGTTTCATCAGTCTGTCTTTGTCCTCCTGAAGTCTGTTGCAATCTCCCTTGTTTGTTACATTTCTGATTTTTCGATCATCTGTAAACTTTGAAATTATGTCCTATGTATTCACATTCATGTCATCAATATATATTGCTCAACAGGAATAGTAGTCCTTATACCGACCTCAGGGGAACATCACTGTATACTTCTCTGCAGTCTGAAAAATGATCATTCATCACTACTCTGTTTTCTGTCCCTTAGCAAAATTTGTATCACAGAATCACAGTGCAGAAAAGGCCCTTTGGCCCATCGAGTCTGCATCGACATGTGAGAAACACCTGACCGACCTACCTAATCCCTTTTACCAGCACTTGGCCCATAGCCTTGAATGTTATGACGTGTCAAGTGCTCATCGAGGTACTTTTTAAAGGATGTGAGGCAACCTGCCTCCACCACTCTCCCAGGCAGTATCCATGTTACCACTCTTCTTTTAAATCCATGGCCTTTAATTTTGCTAACAAGTCTACATTGTATCTATACTGTATTTTGTCATGAGAAAAATCCAGCTTTCTGATTTTATTTTACAACGGTCTTAAATTAACCAAAGATGTTTTTTTTAATGTGGAGACATGGATACCACTTTGATATTGTACAACAATCTTGTTAGTTGCAACTTGCTGTTTCATACTTTCTGTCCTGTATCCTTGAATATAGAGCGTAGACGAGTTCTATTTACAGAAGACCCTCAAGAAGAAAATGTATCTTCCATGACCCACAAAAATGGTAAAGAAGATGGTCAACAAGCCAAAAGAAATGAAGAGCTTGAAAAGGTAGGAAAGACTTTCATAATGGACTGAATGGTTTACAAAAGAAACAGAAGAATTGTAAGAAATAAATAAAAACAGAAAATGCTAGAAAAGCTCAGCAGGTCTGACAACATCTGTGGAGAGAAAAACAGAGTTAACGTTTCAAGTCTGAAAAGAAGAGCCAAATGACAAGAAATGTTAACTCTGTTTCTCTCTCCACAGATGTTGCCAGACCTGCTGAGTTTTTCCAGCATTTTCTGTTGCTTTTATAGATTTCCAGCATCTGCAGTATTTTGCTTTTATAACAAGAATGGTAAGGTTACTCTACTCTATGTTCAATGAATCTTAAGGGGGTGACTTTCCATGGAGGTATGCTCAACATGTCATATTGACAGTGATGAGATGGTGCAAGGGGAGCCTCAAGGTGTGATGGCCAAGTGCCATCTGCTGGCATTGGCGCAACACCTAGTTGCGCCTCCTGGCCACGGGCGCAAAGACCCGTGTGCTATTCAAAGTGATGGATGCCGAATGTGTCCAAGGTGGCCATTGGGGGAGGGGGTTGGGAGCAGCCGTACTATCTTCTGTGGACTGATCACCAGTAGTGTGGACAAGAGCTGCTGGAGGCCTCGGATGGGCGTTGTGGTTGGGGTGCGGCGTGTGCGTGCAGAGTACATGAGCGATCAGCCCCAATAAATCCTCTTCTCTGTTCTGCAAGCAAAAAGTGATCACAATCAGCGGGATCACCCGAGGACTGGAGGTGGGCACGCCCTGCTCATGACATTTGAGGAGCAGGCCATGGAGCTGGGGAGGAGGCAGGTGGCCAGGGCGGCAGGTGTTGGCGAAGCTGGGGTGCAGTGGCCAGGTATTTGAGGGCCACAGTCCCATCCACTCTGTCTCCTCACCATCCAAAGCACTGATGATTGCTAAAATCATCAGTCAGACGTGTGGGTCATACACAAAGATTCCTTGACCTCTTGAGGATGCACGTCTCTAGCACCTTCCAAAGTCGCCTTATCCCATTTGTGACCACTATCGCCATGGCCTAACATTGCCATGGCATCGCTGCTGCACAGCCAAAGACTTATTGCATCTTAGGGGGTTTGCGACCTCCACCATCCTTTCAGCCAGTGTGTCCCACATTACCCTGTCCAAAAGGTCCTCAGCACTCAGCTTAAATAAATGCCACCGCATTACTCACCCCTGCGCCAAGGGGAAATGTTGCCTTCTGCCCACCCAGTCTATGTCCCTCATGACGGTATGAAGGTCAATAATGTGACCTGTCAATCTGCTGTGATCCACGGCAAATGTCGCAAGTGTTTGCGATTTTTCCTCAGCACCTCAACTATCCAGGCCAGCATGCATCGAGGTCAGGTACCTCTCCCCACTCGAATGGTACATAACATGCCATGTGGCTTTCCTGAGGCCATCTGACCAGCCTGTCTGTATGCGCGTCTAATGTTTGGGCCTCCACTTGACTCTTTTCCACCCCACCAATGTTCATCTCCTTAGGGTCTTGAAGGGTGAGCGACTTATGAGGCTGGGGGGGGAAAGGGATGAAAGGTGTTCCTAACTGTACGCTAACTGATGCACTGTCCTTTTTGTTGTTAATTTCAGCGTCACCACCACATGGCCATGCCCGTAGACACCGCAGCCCCCCCTCCACACCTGACGCCCAAGATGTGCAACTTGCGGCACATCATTTCAGCCAGCTAGACACCAGCGCAGACACAAAAACCTCGGTGGAGCATTTACCGTTGGCTAGTGTCCCAGGTCACAGTGGAGAGAGCACTTCACAATTGCTGGAGGAGATGGTAGGGACAGAGAGTGCCGATGGCGCCAGCAGGCGGAGGGCTGCAGGGAACGAGGCACATGCTGAGTCCGGCACTGATGATGTGCCTCTGGAGTTATCACCAATGCAGCAGCTACAGGACAAGTGGCAGGAATCGCGTTTGCATCTGGCAGGGTTGCCTGAGGGTATGCTTCAGTTGGTCTCTGCAATGGAGGAGACCAGGCAGAATGCATATGAAGGCATGAATCTCAGGGCAGAGCTTCAGGCTTCCTCCACTGAGAGATTGGCAACTCTGATGGAGAGGGGGTTTGATCGCATGGAAAATCTTCTGATTCGGTTAGGCTCTGACTTGCAAGCCCTTACAGCGGTACTGGCCACGGGTGGTCATTCCCACTGTGGGAGATGTTGTGGGCACCAAGCGTTAACGCTCGGTGCCCATGCATCTGTGGTGAGCAGGGAAGTCCAATGGAACCTCACGGCGCAGCAGCTGCCAGTCATCGCTGCGAGCTCCTGTCAGGGCACTCCGGATGAGGGCAACAGCTCCTCTACCCTTCTGCCAGTCAACGTTCATTCCATTGCGGCTGCAACAACTGGGGAGGTGCCAGTTCTGGAACTGGCCACTCCGTCCCAGGCAGGGCCATCACAGGCTCCATGGGCCAGAGGACGCACGCCAAGGCCATCGATGCCAACAGGACAGTAGAGTCAGCAGGCTGTCTCACAAGCCACTCCGACCGATGGGATGGCACCTAGACGTAGCACTCGCAAACAAAAGCATAAGGCATGTTAGGCACTCAACGGGTATGTCACTGGTGATTTTGTGTTGACCTTAGAATAGGGAAGAAAATACTTATGTTTGCAATGGAGAAGTCTCTGTTATATTTTGGACATAATAAAGTCCACTTTTCTTACCATGGCTGAGGGTGTTTCCTTTGTGCTGCATTTTTCTTTATCACAGACATATCATGAGCGTTTGAGTGGACATTGATGTTTCTGTACTAAGCCCTTGGTTGCAGCTGATAAGGTGAAAGATGTAGCACCTAAGTGCCACTTGTGGAAGCGCCAGGCAATGCTGTTCCTGCTGATCCATGTGTTGAAGCTAGCTGAAAGTTCATTGGATTAAATTGTCCCTGGTGTCCCTGCCTCCTTGGGGTAATAGCGGGTCAGTGTGCTGCCCCTCATCATCGCCCTGTACTTCCTCATCCTCTGAGCCACTGCTGGATTCATCATGTGCAGCCTCATCCACTGCGTTGTCTTCATCATCAACTGCATCCCCCCTTTCCAGCACAAGACTGTGCAGAGCGCAGCATGCTACTACTATCAAAGATATACGATCTGGGGGGTACTGGAGTGCGCCCCCTGAGCAGTTCAGGCAACGGAAGCGCATCTTGAGAAGACCAATGGCTCTCTCCACCACAGCCCTTGTGATGCTGTGGCTCCTATTGTACCGCTGCTCAGCTTCTGTTCTTGGATGGCGGAGTGGCGTCATGAGCCACCTTCTCAGGGATTCGCCCTTGTCATACACCAGCCAACCACGCAGCTGAGCCGGAGCACTGAAGAGCCCAGGCACCTGGGAGTGTCCGAGGATGTAGGCATCGTGGGAGCTGCCTGGGTACCTTGCACAGACTTGCTGAATCAGCATCCTGTGATCACACACTATCTGCATGTTCATGGAGTGGAAGCCCTTCCCGTTGATGAAGGCACCGGGCTTACCTGCTGGCGCCTTGATGGCAACATGTGTGTAATCTATTGCACCCTGGACGCGGGGGAAGTCAGCAATGGCCGCGAAGCCTCTGGCTCGCCGTGCCTGACTTGCCTGGTTGCAGCAGAATTGGATGATGGTCAATACCCGTCTGAACAGAGTGTCTGTAACCTGCTTGACACAAGTGTGGACAGCTGATTGGGAGATACCACGACGATCACCCACCTGGAAAGAGCCAGAGGCTTAGAAATGGAGGGCAACTGTGAGCTTCAGAGCCGCTGGCATGGGGTGTCCACCTACACAGTTAGGAGATATCTCAGGGCCAATCATCTGACAGATATAGTTGACTGTCTCCCTTGAGAGTCGGAGCCTCCTTTGGCACGGCACCTCGGTCATATTGAGGTAGCTGATTTGCCGCCTGTATACCCTGTCAGCAGGATAGTGGTGTCTTCTGCAGCCCCTTGGACAACTTCTTGGCCCTGTGCCCCTTATGCCTGCACGTGGCCTTCCAAAAGTGGCTCCCCTGGAGGCTGATTGTCCAGTCCTCGACTCCTCCTTATCTTATCCCTCCCTTCCTCCCCAGGGGAGCTCCCTCCAGTGGAGATTTCAGAACCTATACCCCCAGGCTAAATGGAGGCTTCCAAAAAGCTGCAGGCCTGAGAAAGATTACTGTCTGCAGACTGGTTTCACAGTACACAAAAAGCTCTTGGAAATCGATATGAACTGCTAACAATCAAACATGCAACTTTAAAACACTTTTTGCAATTAAAACTTCATGGAAAACATGAACAACCCCTCTGAGTCCACATATCCCACCAGTGCATGATATTCATTAAAAATTCTCCTACCCGCCTGCCCGTTGGGCCCATGCACCGACCCGAAGTTCGCACAGGCCCCTCAAAATCCTGGACAATTGGCAAGTTACGGGCCTTAACAAGGCCTTTAATTAATGGCGGGTGAGCGTCCCGCTGCTGTACATGCCCGCCGACTGAAATATTGCGATGTCGTGTCCTGACGTTGGGACGCTCGCGCAACATCAGCACGTGACATTTTAAGCGCTGACATGTGGGCTCCGCCACCTGCACGTCAGCTAGAAAACTCTGCCCATAAAATTTATGGTTCAGAAGGAAGCTATCTGGCCCATTGTTCTAGTCCAAATTCACCTTGCTATACTAATTTGGGCATATGGAAGGGCCAAATCCAACACAGAATTGGTTACCATGGAGGAAGACATTTTTAAGATTCAGAATTGCTTCTGGATTGGACAATCAATCTGAGGCTGAACTCATATTCAGTTACGGACAATATTAGCAAAGCAAGGCATTAATGAAACGTCAAACAAATTGAAGAAGTCTTAAAAGCCTTTGATAATTACTTTAATTTATGATGTAACAAGATATTAGAAAGATTTAAATTTAACAAAGAGAAACCAAGTGAACTAGTAGATGCCTTTATACAACAACTTGTATTGACTGGCTGAAAGTTGCAATTATGGTGATCTGACATACTGCAATCCGAAGAAGACTTAACTTTGGAGAAGGTGATACCACTGGTGAGAAACAGAGGTCTGTGAACAAGATAGAGCTATACTCAGAGAAGAAGGCAATTGTGGCTCAGAAAACCCCCAGAGAGGGTGCAACTTATTACAAAAAATAATGTCAAAGACACTCCAGGGAGAAAGGCACATAATGGAACTTAAAGTTCAAGCATCCATTAAACCTTGCCAGTACTGTGACACCAAAAAGCTCCACAGTCGTGAACAGTGTCCTGCAAGAACTGGAGAATACTTCCATTATAAAATGTTTGGAAATGATGGAAAAGTTGCAGAGCTAAAACCTCTAGATACACAGAGGATAATAAAAGAATCTTTGCACACAAGGCCACTAATGAAATTGAGGAATCTCAACAACAAGTGAAACAACACATGAGATCAAGGACCCCAGATTCTGGAACGTGGGTTTGTGTCAGTGAACATAGCACTAATTTCAAATTCGAAATAGGAGCAAGTGTAACAGTCTTGTCCGACAAGGAAATATGGCTGGCAGACCATTGGCTGAGGACAACTGAAGCCCAGTTATATGGTTCAGGAGAAGTCAAACTACAACTGGGAACACTGGACCAAAACTTCCTTGGAAGGGCAATCAGCGTCGGATTGCCACTCCTGCCCAATTGCAAACCTGGATTATCTTCCATGCCTGTTTCGTTCAACTTTCTGACTCAGGCCAGGTGAGATCCAGGTAGTGTAACTGTCCTCAAGGCTCAGCATTGCAGTCCAGCAAAGTTGGATTAAAGACTTTGTGACCCCTTGTTTACAGCAGCAGTTGCCATAAACCAGGTAAGTTAAAGGTCCCAGTGAAATTGACAGGCCAGGGAGAAGGTAAGTGCCTAAGGTAGATGGATAGGATTTGGAGGGCAGGGGGGATCGGAGATTGGGGGGTGGGATCAGAAGTCATGAGGTTTGGAGTTTGGGGGTCTCGGACCTCAGGGGGAGGCTTCGGCCGTGGGGGGTTTCGGTGCTGGGAGTCTTGGAACTTGGGGGAGAGCATCAGGCCTTGGGGGGGGTTGGAGGGGCAGGGAGGTCAGGGGCTTGGACCTTGTGGGGAGCTTGGGGGGGTTGGAGGGTGTGGGAGGGTCAGACATTGGGGGGAGGGTTGGTCCCTTGGGAGGGATTGGAGGGGGTTTGAACCTCGGGGGTGGGGGTGTCGGGTATTGGCGAAGGTGAGGGGGTTCACACTGGGGGTGGGTGGTGCTAGGGGAATGTGGAGCTGTCAGACCTCAGTGGTGAGGTTGGGGGGGTGTGGGTGTTGGACCTTGGGGGAGTGTGGGGGGTCTGAAGCCTGGGATGTGAGATTGGTTTGGTCGGGTCAAGTTGGGAGGGTTGGGACGGAGAGTTCAGACTAAGGGGGGGATGGGGGGGGGCGAGATGTGTCGGGGGTTGGGGGGGGGTCAGGTCGGGTCAGGGGTGATCGAGTCAGATCGGCCCTGCGGGGGCGGAGTTTCTGGTCGGGTCAGAGGGTGAGAGGAGGAGTCCCTTGAGGGTGTGGGGAATCCCAAGGCGGTCATTGGGGTTGAGGAATACTTTAATCGGAGTATGGGAGGTGTCTGTGGGGGTGTGGGGGTGGTCCCGTGGGGGGGTCAGGGGTATGGGGGAGCCCAGTGCCGGGGGGGTTGGTCTGTGTCTTTACAATAGCTATCCAGAAGTTAGAAGAGGTTTTCATTCTTCTAGCTTTTTCTGATGTCAGTGGGTGGGGAGGGTTGTTGAAGTTTGCAAATTAAATCACAATTTTGGATGGTTCCCAGTGTGGGGAATTTACCCACAGGAAATTTGCGCTTCTGGGCAATTGCCATGCAAACCCTTACCTGTGAGGTTCTGAGAGGGGTTCCTCAGTGCATCTTTGCAGTAGCCCCCAAATCCGATGCTGCGGAGCTTGGATTTTACGGCCCATTATATGTTATTCACTGCCAGCAATTTTCTCTTCTGAGCTGAAGCATCTATGTCAACCTGAAACTCATCAAGACAGAGGAAGATGTCAATCAACAGTCATCGATGATACCAAATCTGAGCCACTCAAGCTGTCCAAATGCACTGAAAGACTGGATTGAGACTTGAGCACTGATTTTTTGATACTCTTCAATGAGGCCGATAGTACAGCCCTCTTGCAGAAAATGTCCAGCAGACAGAGAGTAAACTTGTTCTCGCTGAAGGGGTAATGAACCAATTAGATCAATGAGTACCCGAGTGCGACCATGGTGCTTCATCACTTTGTGAGTCTTTTGAGAAGGTGGAAGATGAAACTCAAGAGGAAGAATATACTGGCACAATACCACATTCATCCGATAGTGGTGACCCCTTTGTAAATGCATCCACACCCATCTATCCACAAAAAGTGGTAGTCAAGGATCAAGCAGCTTAGAGACAGAACAAACATGACAATGTCTGTCTCTTCCATGTTGGAAGACGCTAACCTTACTGCTACACCAGGGTTATAAGGTTTGAGGGAAGGCAAGATTTTGATCAAGTGCCTTCCTCACAGCTCCCTGTGAGTTGAGAGTGACTGCCCTTGACATCAAGGCAGCATTTGATTGAATGTGACATCAAGGAGCCCTGGCAAAACTGGGGTCAATGGGAATCAGGAGGAAAACTCTCTGCTGGTTGGAGTCATACCTAGCACAACGTTGTGGTTATTGGAGGTCAATCATCTCACTGCAGGAGTTCCTCAGGGTGGTGTTCTAGGCCCAACCATCTTCAGTTGCTTCATCAATGACCTTCTTTCCGTCATAAAGTCAAGGATGGGGATGATCGCCGATGATTGCAAAATGTTCAGCACCATTCATGACTCCTCAGATACTGAAGCAGTCCATATCCAAATGCAGCAAGACCTGGACAATATCCCTGCTTGGGCTGACATATGACAAGTAAGATTCGTGCCTACAAGTACCAGGCAATGACCATCTCCAACAAGAGAGCATCCAACCATCGCTCCTTGACAATCACTGTATCTTACAACATCCAGGGGAGATTAGGAAAATCTTTTCACCCAGAGTGTTGTGGGGTTCTGAAACACACTGCCTGAAAGGGCAGTAGAGGCAGAAATCCTCAACTCATTTAAAAGGTGTCTGAATATGCACCTCAACTGCAGTAACCTGTAGGGCTATGAACCACATGCTGGAAAGTGATATTATGCTGGGTGGCTCATTTTTCAGCTGGTGAGGACACAGTCAGCCAAGTGGCTTCTTTCTAAGATTCTGTCATTCAATGACATCCCGATTCTGAGGTATTGGCTGCTGGTCTGGTATTGTTTTGCTATTGAGTTCCCAATAACCTATACTGAATCAAAGGGTCCCAATTTTCTTCTGTACACATATGACTGGAGATGAATAGAATGACTCAATTTATCAAGTCTTAAAGGTAGGCTCTTACTTCTCTGTATAGTGGTAGGGCAGAGAGATAGTGGGAAGACAGGGTGGTGGGTGGGGAATACAGTGTGTGTCTTCTGCATAGGCTGATCATAACTGAGGTGAATATACACCTGAAGATTATTGATGCATCCTAGGTCATTCTCATCTCTTGAAAATGCTCCAGCCTCATCTGTCTACAACCTGGTGGCAGCTTGATGTGGATTTTCTGTTAAAGAACTAAAATCTACAAGAGGAACCCAACTCATAACCCTGTTCTTCTGTACTGTGTTTGGAGAGTCAGTGATAGAAATTGTGCAATTATGCACTGCAAAACTTCAACTGTATCAACCATTTATAGGGCAATGGCAGGTGCCTCTTCAGAAGCACATCACAATGTATGGTGTTGAGCGAGACACAGTTTTCCAAGAGGCGATTTAGGAAGCAACCAGAACACCCAGTATGCCAGCTGACTGTGCTTTGATGCCTGCTGTTGGTAAAACCCCTTGAAGCTTGTATCAGGTCAACCTCTGCCAGCCCCCTTTATATTGCAGAGGGCAGTATCAAAATGTGAGTCAGTAGTGTTATGATGTGGCAGATGATGTGTGCCAGGTGGATCAAATCCACAAGGCAAACTTGAACTCGCGGTCACAACGGTTTTGCAATTTGTATTTATTTTGAGATCCGTGCCCTGAATTCAGTAGTAACAAATCCACCAAGACTTTAGAGATTTTGTTTAGAAAACTAAATTAACATTTATTAACAAAAGAAAAGATTTCAAGTACATACATAGGTCTATAAATTACTACTATAATAACTCCTAAAATCCCAAATTCATCTGGCTTCCAGTTAAGGCAATGGTGAAAAAAAAGATTATAACAGATCCAGGCAAGTCAACATACCCTGGACACTAGAATTCAAAGTGGCTTTTCCCAGTTTTGGTGTTTGTAGACAGCAGCTTAATGTACAAATACTGAAGGCTTTTCAGACTTCTGGTAGATCATAGCCTCATTATGCTTTATACATTTTCTCCCTTTTAATGCAAATTCCATTGTTCCCATATGTCTTTGAAACTTTACCATTCTCATAAAATAAATCTTTTCATGGTGCTAATACCATCAGTAACCTTTGGGAAAAATAAACACGCTGCTTGGCCTATCTTCTCTGGCTAGGTGTAACACCCTACTATCTATTAGAAATTTAAACTACCCTGATTTATCTACAAATGCAAATTCTCCTCACCTCACATTCTAAAACTTCAGCCATGTTTACATATTTAGCATTTCAAACCTAACTTCTTTTGATGAGTCAAAACCTCCAGGCCAGCTGTCTCAAATTCAATTAAATCACACACACACACACACACACACACACACACACACAGACACACTATCCAAACCCCACTATTAACCTAATTTTACAATAAATCATAATAATATTATGAGAATTATTATACCTTCATGACAGTAGACATGGAAGAGGAGCCGCTTTCAGCTCCCGTTAGTACTCCAAAGCCAATATCTGAAGAAAGGGGCAACAGGAGCATGTTGCGATGGTCAGTTCTTGGTGACCCCTTTATCTGTTATAATGCTAGTTAAATATCTGTTTGAATATATCCTCTTTAAAGCAGGGAAATTAGAGCTGGTTGCTTTCACAGTCTGAGAGAGTGGAGTTTTGTTTGAAAGCCGGCAACATGAGTCTTGGTGATGTTGGGGGATTGAATGAAACAGACATCAGATAAACTGTCTTGCTTACGTCCTAGCAGATGTAGACACACACACAGCTTATTGATGGCCACGCTGTTCTGTAGAGCAAGGATCTTTCAATCTAAGTTGAAATGGTTTGCAGTTGCGCACCAAACTGTCGCTCCAGCTCATGAGGTGTCTGGACACTGATGTTCATTGACAAGAGGGATGTAGCGACAAAGAGACTCTTGCTTAATTGACTGTCTGTGCAGTGGTGGAGGTGGCTGATGTGGTTAATTGACCCAACTTCCATGGTAAAAATCAGGGTGTGGGAGGAAGAATTTACATTGGTCTCGGGAGTGGTGTGGTGAGGTGGCGTAGGGGTTCTCATCCAGCCTGTATTCTCTAGAATTTCAAAGAATGAGATGTAATCTCATTGAAACTTGCAAAATTCTTATAGGACGTGACAGGGTGGATGTTGATAAGGTGTTTCCTCTGGCTGGTGAAATCTAGAACCACAGGACGTAATCTCAGATTAAGGGGTAGGCCATTTAAGACTGAGATGAGAAGGAATTTCTTCACTCAGAGGCTGGTGAATCTTTGAAATTCTCTACCCCAGAAGGCTGTGAAAGCTCAATCATTGAGCATGTTCAAGACAGAAATTTATAGATTTCTGGAGACTAATTACATCAAGGGATATGGAGATAGCACAGGAAAGTGGCATTGAGGTTGATGATGAGCCATAATCCAATTGAATGGTGGAGCAGGCTCAATGGGCGGAATGCCTAACTTCTGTTCCTATGTTCTTAATTGGTGGTGCTTAACACCAGGAAGAGATGTATACAGAGGAGTCTTCCCTTTGCTGCAACCATAGTTGAAGAGTCAGCATGTAGGTCTTCAGGTAACTGCATAAGCACAGTCAGCTCAAACTTGACTGTGAGGTCTTGAATTGGATGGACTGAGTGAACTCTATTCAGAACTGCATTTGAAATGATGACATCTCTCCTCCCTACTGATATGCATCCAAGATCTGTAGAAAGCTCTTATTGGATAAGGTGGACCAAGGCAATCTCTACTTTTCTTATTTCAGGAAATGCTGCTTGGAATACTTGAACTAGGTGTACCTCACTGGAGACTCTCCTTACTACCTCTAGAATTACATTGTAGCCAATAATGGAGATGTCCTTGATGGCTTGGGTCATAATAATTGGGACTGTGATCTTGACAGTTGGGCTTGATAGCAACTGGAAGATGACATCAAAAGGGATATCTGACCCATTTGCTGCAATAAGGTTGAGATTGCTTTGTCCTATGAGTACCCTCAATGCCCTCAAGAGAACATTTGTGGAGCGGGTAACTGTCCATTATCTTGTTATAATGGAGACTTGGGATCCTGTATCCCAAAGCGCTCTTGTCTTCAAATCCCCAATGGTACAGCTCTTTGGACACCTCTTCTCAACCAGGCGGGCGGCATTTGCCTGCTTTGAGGAGTGATGCTACAATTCTGGGATTTTGGTAGGGAAGCACTCATGGTTACGGCCAGTCCCATGGCAACAACATTATCCCATTTCCCGCAGGATGACTCGAACTTGAGTGTGCTTGTACAGTTATCATGCAGGTGTAGCATGCAATTAGGAAGGCAAATGGCATGTTGCCCTTTATTGTAAGGGGATTGGACTACAAGAATAAAATATTTTGGTAATTGTACGAAGTTTTAGTGAGACCACATCTGGAATACTGTGTGCAGTTTTGGTCTTTGAATTTAAGAAAGGATATTCTTACTTTGGAGGCGGTACAGCAAAATTTCACTAAATTGGTCCCTGGGATAAGAGGTTTGACTTATGATGAAACTCTGTCCAATTTTCTATATTTGTCATGAGATCTTGGCATCTCATTGAGAGATTTGTGCTAAGTTTGCCTGGGCTAGTGCTGGTTAGGGAGGAATAGATGAAGGTTTTCCTCCACTTCCCCAGGAGGTTCATTCTCAACTTTGAGTTCCACCCTTCAAACCCTTGAAAATCAGCAACCCTTGATCTTCTCTTTCCTCCAGCTCTTCTCCGTTCAGATGCTATGTGATTCTCCTTACCAGCATCAAGCAATCCACCTGTCCCTCCATTTCATCAGCATTAGGCAGCTGGAGCTGTTGGCATACTTGAAGCAATTCCTTCAACTCTGCTTGACTTACCAGAGTTATGATCTTCTGGTAGATCTCTAACAGTGATTTGGCCATGGTATTTAGGGCTGTGCGACCTCCTGGTTCCCAACGTTCAGTCTGAATTAGGGGAACCTCTTTGTACTCTGCTGAGCTGGTCCCTCTCATCCACAGCTGTATCACCTCAGAACCTATGACTTTCTGCCAGTACCACTTTCACCTTGCGCCACCTTGAAGGGTGGTTTATAGAAGGTTCTTCCTATCACTGGACAAACACTGCCACACATCCCTGCCGGTCCCATCCAGGAATGCACATTCTGGACTCATCTGGGATGCCAAAATTTGTTGCACCTGCCTGGAAATGGGGGTGGGGGATGATGTGTTGTATTTGCCTAAAATAAAAGAAAGAACAGAAGACACATGTGTAGTTCAAATTAATGTAAGGGAGTGGTAAGATGGCCATTTCAGAGTACAACAACACCTGCTCCTGAGCAGACAGATCCAATGTCTCTGTGGAGGTGTTTGGCTGTGGAATGGTCAGCTGTCTATATCGGGGTGTTTTGTTGTGAATTGACTTTTAAGGGAAAAAGGACACAAGGTATATTTGCAAGCAATTACATACTAAACACAGAGTGTTGAATAAACAAAGTTATGTATAAAGAAAAATGAAGAAAATGAGGAGGGTGATTTCTTGGGAGTCTCACACCAAGTTGGTTGAGTACAAATATGGCAGGGCCTGAAATGGTACCAGTTGGAAAGATTACATTTGGCTGGACAACAGTACAGTTGAATGCCCGATTAAATGCAACGCTGGCATTTAGGTTTCCCAAAGCTCGTTAAACCTAGAAGCTAAAGGGAATGGGGAGTAGCCAGGTCAAGCACCGAAGTGCTTTACCAGCACTGCTCTAGGCCAGAAGAAGCAGGAATGCTTTCATTCCAGCTCCCAAAGCAAACCTTCTGCTGATCACACCCTCTCTTCACTGCCGCAAATGGCTAACAACCTCTTCAAACCCTTAAACTGCTGACACCTTTCTTCTAGCCCCAAATCTGCAGATCCTCCATTTGAATCAAAATCTGCTGACCAGCCTCAGCCCCCTCCATCTCCTGATTGCTACTTCTGATTTCTGCTTCACAATCTTTTTAGATTGCTGAGGACTTTCCTCAACTTTTCCTTGACTGTGGCCCTATATCCTTGGCTCTCCTACTGGATAGCCTGCATCTGTCTGTAAATCTGGTCAGCAGGTAGTTGGGAAACAGAAGTGAAAAAAACACGGTGCCCTCTTGTTGTTAAATTTAATGAGAACTCCACCTTTCTCCCTGCAAATACATCACCCTGCATCTTCTCCATAAATATTGAAACTCACAGTTTGTAATGTATAATGAATAGATGGAGAAAGATCAGGGGAATGAGTCTCAGAGCTTTGTGCAGTGGTTTGAATGCCCTCCTTTGATATTACAAAATTTGATTAATCAGTATTGGTAAATGATAATTTAGTGAATGATAATTTAATAAATAGATATTCAGGAACTAGTTTTTCATTTTTGCTCACTTTACCTGTCTTATGTGTTTTAGGATATTAAAGAACTTTATGCACATTTTAGCCATCAATTGCTGGATGCTTTAGTGAAATCTACACATCTGTCATTGGAAATTTTCAAAAGAAGAATCTTCAAGTATGTGTTTTGTTTAAATATAGTTCTATTTCTTACTCTATATATTTGAATATAGTCATCATTTTACAAAACCATTCTCCCAAGATAACGCTTCTCCTATCATGAGAAAATTTATGAACTGACAGGCATTCTTGAGTAGAATCCCAGGCTGCCATATAAATTTTGTCAAATGTGTCCTGATTGACCCAGGATAAGCTATATTTCCTGACAGCAGACAGCTGAAAGCACAATATTGTTTCAATCCCCTGTCTTCTCCCTGTAGTCTTGCACATTCCTCCTTTTTAGATAATAATCCAATTCCCTCAAGTGCCTTGATTGAACCTGCTTCCAACACACTCTCATGCAGTGCATTCCAGATCCTAACAGCTCGCTGTGTGAAAAAAGTTTTCCCTCATGTTACCATTGCTTCTTTTGCCAATTACCTTAAATCTGTATCCCCTGGTTCTTGATCCTTCCATCAATGGGAACAGTTTCTTTCTATCTGTCCAGACCCCTCAGGATTTTGAATAAGTCAATCAAATGTCCTTTCAACCTTCTATTCTCCAAGGAAAACAGTCCCAATTTCTTCAACCTATCTGCATAACTGAATTTCCTCATACCTGGAAAACCATTCTCATCAATCTTTTCTTACTTTCTTTCATGCCTTCATATTCTTCCTAAAATGTGGTGCAAAGAACTGGATGCAATATTCCAGTTGAGGCCGAACCAGTATTTCATAAAATTTATTGTAACTTCCTTGCTTTTGTACTCTCTACCCCAATTAAAGAAGCCTAGGATGTTATTTGCTTTACTGACCATTCTCACAACCTGTCCTGCTACCTTCAATGATTTATGCACAGATACACCCAGGACCCTCTGCTCTTGTGAGTCTTTTATCAAGTCTCATCACTCTCTCCCCGTCATGCCTCTCTTATGAAGTCTTGCCGCCCCCTCCTTCTCATGGCCTCTCTTATGAAGACTCATCACGCTCTACCCCCTCACTCCTCTATTATGAAGTCTGGCTGCTTTCTCTCTTTTGCCTCTTTTATGAAATATTGCTGCTATCTCTCCCTCTCATGTCTCTCTTTATGAAGTCTTGCCAATCTCTCTTGCTCACGCCTCTCATATGAAGGTTCACCTCTCTCTCCCTCTTGCACCTTTCTTATGAAGTCTCACCAATCTCCCCTGTCATGCCTCTTATGAAGTCTCACTGTGCTGTCCTTCTTGCGCCTCTCCTTATGATGTCTGTCTGTTCTCTCTCCCTAATTTCTCTCTTATGAAGTCTCGCTTCTCTCTCCCCTCTTCTGCATCTCTTACAAAGTCTCACCGCACTCTCCCTCTCGTCTCTTTATATAAAATCTCACCACTCTCTCCCTCAAGCCTCTCTTAAGAAGTCTTGCTGTTCTGTCCCTCTTGCACCTCTGTGAATCTCCAAAAAACCTTCCTGGTTCATTTATGCCCTTTAGGGAAGAAAATATGCCTGGCCTGGCCTACATACAACTCCAGACCCACAGCAATGTGTTTGACCCTTACCTATCCTTTGAAATGGCCTAGCAAGCCATTCAGTTAAAGGCAATTAGAGATATCTTTTGCTAGCGAATAAATTAAAAAAAGTGAACGTGCAGAGTATAGTGGTAGCTTAGGTTGGTCAGTTGCAGTTTACCATAAGGGAATATGATGACCATAAGACATAGGAGCAGAACTTGGCCATTTGGCCCATTGAGGATGCTCTGTCATTCAATGAGATCATGGCTGATCTGATAATCCTCAACACCATTTTCCTGCCTTTTCCCCATGACCCTTGATTCCCTTGCTGATTAAAAATCTGTCTATCTCAACTTTGAATATACTTAACAACCCAGCCTCTACAGCCCACTGCAGTAAAAAATTCCACAGATTCACTACCCTCTGGAAGAAGAAATTCCTCCTCATCTCTCTGAAATGGCCGACCCTTTACTCTGAGATTATGCCCTCTGGTTCTAGGCTCCCCCACAAGGGACAACAATCTCTCCGCATTGTTGTGGTGTCTTTGATGAACTGACCACAGGAGACTCAGGTACAGGTTACGATCATTTATTCAAGCAATTGCAAGGAGGGCACCATCTCAATGCAGCTTGAGACAGTACTCTGCTAAACTACAAGTGTTCATCATATTTATACATTATTGGTCATGTACAAGAACCATTTCCAGATTTTGATCTTGTCAACATATAGGTTTACATTAAACAGACAAGTTTCTGGTACAAAGGTACGTACATCATCTGACCCCACCTGTACCCAGGCCTGCCTTCCTATCTAAGCTGTGACTATCTGTCCTTACCCTATCTGTTGAAGAGCACACTTAATCTATGTTATTGCCATTCCCTGACTCCAGTCTAACTCTTCTATCATATTTACATTCTTCTTCATCCAATGTGGCCTTGTTGATGCTCGCAAGCCCGGAGAATGTGCACGGTTCAGCATTCTCTCTGTTCTCTCTGTCCCAGCCTGAACTTTAAATGTTAACTACTTAGCAATTGCGGTTTGCGTCAAGTCCCTTGACCATTACTGTATTCCTTTATTTCCCCCTAACAGCCCCCACTTTTGGCCATTGGCTTAGCCCAAGGTAGTCAACTACAGTGGTGTCCGCTGCCTCCCCCCCCCGCAACTTTATGCACTGCCACCCATTGATGCTGGCCAGTCATCCAGCTTTGGCACGTAAAGGGTACGGGTACTGGTCAAACCATCTTTATCACCTGCTCCTTTAATCTGAACCTCTGGCTTACCAGATTCCTACTCCATCTACTAAAACTCCCCCAACGCCACCTTTTTTGTGACTTCCAGGTGCGATGAATCAAGTATGTTAGATACATAATCAACATCAGCTGAAGTATAACTGGGGCATGGGAGATAATCCAAATCCAGGGGTTTTTCTGTACATTTGTGCCCCCAGTTCTACAGATCCTCCCACCATGTGGAAGAATCTATTTGTTCAATATCCATCTTTAAGGCTCTAACCTGTCGCTGCAGTGTATGGTAAATTCTGTATATCTGCTGAGCCTGTCTCCGAATCGCAGTGAAATGCTCTGGTAATAAGGGAATTTCATAGGAGAACTGGTTCAAATACTGTGTCAGGTTATCCTTAAGGCTTTCCTCGATCTGAATAGTAGTCATTCCTCTCTTGTATATTTTGACCAGTTCCACTTTCCCTACCCTTGCTGGCACCTGTGGGTGTAGGCACACTGAATGATTATGGATGGGGCATATCTGGTTACCCCCATACTGGATTCTTTCCTGCCATGTGGTGATACAATATCTGCCATTCCTTGTATATGCAACATGGGTCGGTTCTTTTGCAGCCCAGATAGTTTCCTTTGTACAGTTTGCTGCTGCTTTAAATTCAATTAGCTTCATCTGTCTCATATATCGGATGTGCACATACTAATGCGGTGGCTTCTATGCTACACCCTTCTAATGTGGTGCTAACTATATTTCCTTCTATGTCTACTGTGTATGGCGGAATATCGTGATACTTAATATAGTAATCCTCTCGTATAACCCCAACATTTTCTACTCTATAAAATGTCCTGCCAGGTGTTGACATAGGTATGACAGGTATTACTAATACAATGCCTATTAGCTTATTACTATTCACTATACATTCAACATTCATTCTATATACGTGTGTTAAACCTCTGAGCTGGCAACCGATCAAGTCATAATCCTTGTGTCATGAAAGATTACATAAATGTTCATTAGTTACCCATAAAGGAACTACCCCTTCATTAATCTGTCTTAAATTCTCTCGGGCTTGTTCCAGTGCGCAAGATCCATAGGTGCTGCAAACATCATTTCTGCTCGCTTCGTCTGAAATATTTTCCCCTATTTCAATCAGTTTGTTGATAGTCCCCGCATGACTTTCGAGCATGGTAGCCAGGCTTCAAATTAACCGTGTCACGTTCTGGTATGTATTTAATTGGGTATCCTGGATCTCCTGTCCCGCCCTAAAATCTCCTTAAGCTTAAAGCTCAGGGTACAGACCTTCTGATCTAAAGTTGCTAGGTCGATGGAATTAACTATTGATGCCCCTGTATTGAATAATGTGACAGCGTCATTTATCAGGCTGCGCTTAGCTCGGTCCCCACTTTGGGCCTGATCGCATCCCGCTGTTAAATTTGACCACTTCAGCCATCAACTGGCTTGTCAGAGCCGTATACAGTGCTTGGGTGTGGGTTGGACACCACTGGGGCAGGGCAACACCGGATACATTCAAGACTACGGGTACCAGCTCATGGTGTACATTATCATATAAAACTTTATTTTGGTTGATCAATATGAGACCATTTGTCAGCCCTTGGTATATGACCAGACAAGGTGGGTCAGTTGGCATGGTTTGAGAGGCTTCAATTATCTCTACTCAGATTGTGGAAGTAGACGTGGGAGGTGGCTGGGTAGTGGTAGTAATTTTCTCTTTTGAGCGGACCTCCCATGCCCGATCTGAAGCAAACCCTTACTACAATTCGAAAGCACTTGTTCTCCTACTGTTACATTTATCATTCCCCATTGCGTGTCGCATTCGGCACTGTCCGTGCTGTCCTGCGGTGTGGGATGAGCAGTGATGATCCCCGACCTTGTTGCCAGTACTGAAACGCCTGCCACCAGGATCGTAGATCTGTGGAAACATTAGCATCGGCTCCCGTCCTCCGGGTTACTGCTTGGTCAATTGTCATGTATCTTTAACTGTGTGTAATGTCTCCATTTACTTCCCGTTCCCATATCTACAAGTGCGCATGTATCACCTGTCATAATTACCTCATATGGTCCATGCCTGTTCACTCCAGGCTCACCTTGACCATCACTTTATTCCCCACTTGGTCCATTGTTACTCTTTGGATTTGCCTGTTTCCATATCCTTAATCACCTGTCGGTTTCTGACTTCCTTCCTTAACTCATGCAATTGCTTACTTATTTCCCTCACATAGTCTCGCATCCTTCCTTTTAGTGGTCCTACATCTCTCACTACTACTATGATTCCCTTGGGTAACTGCATTGCTCTCCTTGTCATTATTTCAAATGGGGTGAACCTGGTGGTTCTGCTTGGGGTAGCCCTAAGGCGCATCAGAATACTGGGCTGTTCCCTGTCTCTTGAATTGCTTTTGTGATTGATGTTTTTTTTTAAAAGTTCAGTTCATCCTTTCCACCATCCCCGAGCTCTGTGGCTGGTAGGGAATGTGGAATTTCTGTTTATATTTAAATTTATACATTTCTTTAATGACTCTTCCTTTGAAATGAGTTCCCCGATCTGAATCCATCTGTGTAGGCACCCCTACTCCTTCCAGTTTACTCTCTCCTGCTGCTGTCTCATATCAGTCCTCAATTCCTTAAACAATCCCTACAATGCACCTTCTTATCCTACCTTTCAATGGCTCAGTATCTTCACTTCCAGTGGCAGTTCTCTCTGGGAGCCGCTTAACACTGCCTGTCATCAAGGTGTTAATCCGGTGGTTTTACTCTTTGTAGCTCTCAGGCACATTAATACAATCAGTAATACATCTATTTAGCCTTTTTCCAGCTTTCCCTTTACCTATGTCCATCTTGTGGTAAATTGTTGTTAAGTATTATTTCTCCTTACATTTCAATTCCTGAACTACAGATTTCACATAGTTTTACCTCTAAGTTTTTTTTTTCCCCCTGATCATGATCATCCTAAGATTCTCTTGATTTCAGTTTCTCTACTGTCTTGATCGTTTATAATGTTTCCTTGCTCTTCAGGTCATATTAACTATTGCTATCTCCCCCTGTGCATTTCCAATGTCTCAGAGGATGGCCAGATTATCAAATTCACTTCCCTTAAAACAGTTTGTACATTGTGTCCTCATTCCCTAACTCTTTCTCTTACTTTCCTCATACCATTTAAACATGCAACAGCTACCATCTTATTTTGTTCAGGTTGTCTGGGAGACTTTACAGTCCAATAAAGTACTCTAAACAGTTTTAAAACAGAAATCAAGCATTGACATGTTTTGCTTCCTTATCTTCTTCTCAAACAACATCTTATTGTCCCACTAAATTATGTCTGACTTTTGTTTTGCATTATCCTAGATTCATTAACTCGGCCAAAAATTGGATTTCTGCCAAACTTTGTCCAAGTCTTGAGCTTAGCTTCATATTTTGGGAACAGACTTTACAAATACAAAAGCTTGCAGCATTTGAATTAGTGCCAATTTTTGTCAAACCTTTTAAAATGAAAATTCCCTTTTGAGAAATTATCAGGAACCAAACCTCAAATTTTAAACTTTGTAAGAACTGTAATTTACACTATCAAAATTAAAACTACCTCTGTCTTATATGTATTGATTTGTGTCCAAGTTATAATTCCCGAATGTTTATTGACACACTCTTTATCTTAGATGGCATCCTAGCAATTCAAAAGTAACCTTCTAAACTACACTGCACTTTACACCTCAAGATTGTCCCAAATTCAAATTACAGTGCTGTTGGGATGCAGATTTCCTTTCATATTTAATTCATCTCTTCATAAGAAACCCCTTTTTATCCATTGGAACCACCTAGGCCTTGTGTTTATGTCTTTTGGTTTTCCTAGAATCCCTTGAACTTCAGGTAATTTTTCCCCTCAGAATTTTAGAATACTAACTCGTATGAGTTAAAGTAACAATCCCAATCAGCTTGGAAGCTGGTGATGCTAGTCTGCAAAGGGGGTGGTACAAAGGTTGGTTCATCTAACCCTGTCTAGCTTCATGATACCTTCAAATTGCAACCCTTTTTGCCAGAAATCTCAACTCAAACCTTATACTCAAAACTTTGGAATGTTTTAGTATACTTTTCCTTTAATCTAACATGGGGCTTTCAACCTTAAAGTGCTGAACTGCACACACAAATAACAATTTACGGAAGAAAACACATTAAAGCTCACATATGAATGCTTCCTTGTACACAAACAAACATATATTTCCAGGTATGTATTTATATTCCTGTATCCTTAACTTAACGACTTAAAACTCTCATATTCTAAATGAAACTTCAAATAGCAATGGGGGAAATAAAGGGATCTTGAAGGCTCCACCTTCTGGGGCAATCAAACTGACGAAAGCTCACATTTCCCCTGCTACTGCCTGTCTGTGCTTATTAACTCCCCTAGGGGTACGCCCTTTTCTCTCTTTCTCTCTGTCTCCAGCACAAGCAGCTCTTGTAACTTAGATCAATTCATTTTTTTAAGTTACAGAAAATTGAGTAGCGGACCTTTCGGGTCCCAATCATCCTTCCACATTTTCAGGAAAATCTCGTTATCCCGCATGGGACATTATACACGCCCAATTCGTTTCTCCCTCCCCCAAGGCTTCCTTGACTGCCCTCTCAAACTCCCTGTGCAGGGCTATCGCCTTCTCTCGATATGGGACGTCCCCAGGTTTCGTCCAGTCTCCACTCCTAGACTGCAGGGGTAATCTTCCCCAGATATCCCCTGGGCATTTGTCCTTCACCAGTATGTGATTATCAAGAGGGTGCATTGCGTGGAAATCTTACATTTCCCACAGTTTGGTCCAAAAATCTGGGTTGCTATGCCGAGTTTTAAGTGTCAGCAGTTCTTTAAACAAAACCTGTTTCTCCCCCGGGCTGAATGGTACATGCTTAACTTTTTCCGTCTCTCTTCATCTCAACCCTCCCAATCTCTTCGGCTTCCCCCTATTCCTCAGCCCCCTTTCTCCCTTTGGGTTTCAATTTGCCTTTCCTAACTTTACTTTTCCTAACGGTTATTGCCATAGGGGCCATGGGATTCAACGGGCACAATGGGGCGGTTGGTTCATATGAGGGCAGAACTGCATCAGCTCCTTCATAGGTTTCTCCTTTGGAGCTTTCCCCCTCTTGATCAGTGTCACTGCAGGCTGCTGCTGCCACTGTTCTGATCTGTCCTGGATCTGAATTTGTTGCTCTCTCTCTAATCGATTGGAATTTAGTATTAACCCTTCTGCACAACTGTAGGTACAGTGTGATAATAACCATCATCCCTTTCTTTTCCTTATCCTTTTTTTGCTCTAACCACCATCTTTTTTGTTCTCCAGGGGTTCCCTGTGGGTTCCACCCCTCCTTCTGCATTTTAGTGATTCATTTCGACTGTTGATCTGCTATGAACCTTGTAATGGAGTCTGTGGTTCCCCAGTCGAGCTCCATAGCGCTATTTTGTTTCTCTGACAGCATTCATTCCTATTTTTTCATCTATCTCTGCGCGATACGTTCGCACGGTCCTAACAACTTAGTTATCTGAGGTATGTATGTGCGGTTTAACAGGGGTCTGGCCTTCCTGTGCGGCTTCGACTAAGGTTATATTTCAAATCATAACCATGTCAGCCAGCATGGCACCGCCTCCTCTCACTGGGGTCTGGCCTTCCTGCGCGGCTTCGGCTAAGGTTATATTTCAAACCGTAACCATGCCAGCATGGCCCTGCCTCCTCTCACAGGGGTCTGGCCTTCCTGCACGGCTTCGGCTAAGGTTATATTTCAAACCATAACCACGCCAGCACGGCTCTGCCTCCTCTCACAGGGGTCTGGCCTTCCTGCGCGGCTTCGGCTACGGTTATATTTCAAACCGTAACCATGCCAGCACGGCTCCGCCTCCTCTCAACTTGGTAATGGTCTGGCCTTCCTCCATGGCTTTGACCCCGCTAGCCCGCCTGCACGGGTCCGCCTATTACCCCTGGCGCCTCCTATCTCCTGTCCTGAGTCCTCTTCTTGATTCTTT
Organism: Carcharodon carcharias; assembly: GCF_017639515.1. NCBI lineage: Eukaryota > Metazoa > Chordata > Chondrichthyes > Lamniformes > Lamnidae > Carcharodon > Carcharodon carcharias. Next base: position 16,021,540 of record NC_054471.1, read on the forward strand.
GATACTTGACCCAGACTGTTCTCAGGTAGGCTTACTGCTGTAACTATGGGTGGTAAGTAAATATACTTACCCAGTTTGCAGAGCCGTCCCGAGGATCCGGTCCAGGTACCCTGCTCGCAGCGCCAAGTTGTTGTGGTGTCTTTGATGAACGGACCACAGGAGACTCAGGTACAAGTTACGATTGTTTATTCGAGCAATTGCAAGGAGGGCACCATCTCCATGCAGCTTGAGACAGTACTCTACTAAACTACAAGTGTTCATCATATTTATACATTATTGGTCATGTACAAGAACAGTTTCCAGATTTTGAGCTCAACATATAGGTTTACATTAAACAGACAAGTCTCTAGTACAAAGGTACATACATCATCTGACCTCACCTTCACCCAGGCAGAGACCTGCCTTCCTATCTAAGCTGGGATCATCTGTCCTTACTCTATCTGTTGAAGAGCACACAATCTATTATTGCCATCCTCTGATTCCAGTCTAACTCCCAAAACCCCCAATATAGCATATTTACATTCTTCTTCATCCAATATGGCCTTGCTGATGCTCGCAAGCCCTGAGAATGTGCAAGGTTCAGCATTCTCTCTGTTCTCTCTGTCCCAGCCTGAACTTTAAATGTTAACTAATTAGCAATTGTGGTTTTGCATGCTGGGATATTTTAAGTCAAGTCCCTTGACCATTACTGTATTCCTTTATTCCCCCCTAACAGCATCTATTCTGTCAAGCCTCCTAAGAATCTTATATGTTTCAATAAGGTTACCTCTCATTCTTCTAACCTCCAATGAGTGCAGGCCCAACCTACTCAAGCTCTTCTTCTAAGAAAATCCCCCCAATCCAACATAGTGAACCTTCTCTGGACTGACTCCAATGCTAGTATATCTTTCCTTAGCTAAGGGGACCAAAACTGTTCACGGTATCCTAGGCATGGTCTAACTAGTGCCTTGTAAAGTTTAGCAAGACTTCCCTATTTTTATACTCTATTTCCTTTGAAATAAAGGCCAACGTTCCATTTGCCTTCCCTATTAACTGCTGAACATATATGCTAGCTTTTTGTGATTCATCCATGAGGACCCCAAAATCCCTCTGAGCTTCAGCTTTCTGCAGTCTTTCTCCATTTAAATAATATTCAGCTCCTCTATTCCTCCAGCTAAAGTGCATAACCTCAGATTTTCCCACAGTATGTTCCATCTGCCAAGTTTTTGCCCAGTCACTTAACCTGTCTATATCCCTCTGTAGACTCTTTCTGTCCACATCGCTTGTCTTCCCACCTATTTTTGTGTCGTCCACAAACTTGGCAATAGTGCATTCACTTCCCTCATCCAGGTCATTAATGTGTATTGTAAATAATTGTGGCCCCAGCACTGATCCCTGTAGCGCTCCACTATTTATAGGTTGCCATCTGAAAATGCCCCCGTATCCCAATCCTCTGTCTTCTATTCATTAGCCAATCCTCTATCCATGCTAACACCAGAGGACTGGGAAAGTTTTAAAAGCCAATAAAAGATGACCAAAAAAATTAAAGAGGGAGAAAATAAACTTTGAAGATAAACTAGCAGATAATATAAAAATGGACAGTAATAGCTTCTTTAAATATATAAATGGAAGAAAGAGGCCAAAGTGAATATAGACCCAACACCATGATCTCTTATCTTACTAAGTAGCATTATGTGTGGTACCTTATCGAATGGCTTGTGGAAATCCAAATATATACATCTACAGGTTCCCCTTTTTCTATCCTGCTTGTTACCACCTCAAAAAATTCTAATAAATTTGTCAGGCATGATTTCCCCTTCATGAAGCCATGCTGACTCTGCTTGATTATATTATGTATTTCTAAATGCTCTGCTATTACATACTTTATAATAGAGTCTAACATTTTCCCAATGACGGATGTTAAGCTAATTGGCTATTATTATTTCTCCAGCTTCTTTCTGTAAGGGGTCTGTATTCACTTTGGCCTCTCTCTTCCCTTTTATATATTTAAAGAAGCTCTTACTGTCCATTTTTATATTATTTGCTAGTTTATCCTCAAAGTTTATTTTCTCCCTCTTTAATTTTTTGGTCAACTTTTGTTGGCTTTTAAAACGTTCCCAGTCCTCTGGTTTACCACTAATCTTTGCCACATTGTATGTTTTTTCTTTCAATTTGAAACTATCCTTAACTTCCTTGGTTAACCATGTTTGGTTTATCCCTTTCCTAGAATCCATCTTCCTCACTGGGATGTACCTTTGATATGATCATGAACCATTTTTTTAAACATCTGCGACCATTAATCAACCGTCTTTTCTGCTAAACTCCTTTGCAAGTCCACTCCCCAGCCATCTCTGCCCTCATTCCTTTGTAATTGTCCTTATTTAAGTTTAGCACAGTTGTTTCTGACCCAAGTTTCTCACTATCAAACTGAATGCTAAAATTCTACCTTTTTATGGTCAATGTTGCCTAGGGATCTTTTACTCTGAGATCATTTATTAAACCCTCCTCATTATTCATTACCAGATTCAAAATAGCCTGTTCCCTGGTTGGATCCACAACATACTGTTCTCGGAAACTGTCCAAATCATTACCTAAATAGCTGTCCTGCAATGATGCCATAGCATAGAACCATAGAACCATAGAAAAGTTACTGCACAGAAGGTGGCCATTCGGCCCATCCTGTCCATGATTCGGCCCCTCTTGCCTATATCCTTTTGCTTTGTAAGAACCCTGCCCCGTCTATTTAGTTTAAAGCCCTCTCTTTTGCCCCAGCTATTCGATTCGCCAGGACACTGATCCCTACATGGTTCAAATCAATCCCACTGGAACAGCTCCTTCCTACCCCAGTACTGGTGCCAGTGCCCCATGAACTGAAACCCCCACCTCCCACACCAATCTTTCAGCCATGCATTTAACTCCTTAATGTTATTTACCCTATGCCAGTTTGCCTGTGGCTCAGGTAGTAATCCCGAGATTATTACCTTGGAGGCTCTGCTTTTTGATTAGCTCCTAACCGTTCAAATTCTTTTAGCAGAAGCTTCTTTCCAGTCCTATCAATGTCGTTGGTACCAACATGGATGACAACTGGATCCTACCCCTCCTGCTCCAAGATCCTTCTCAGCCCTGAAGAAATGTCCTTAACTCTGGCACTGGGCAGGCAACACAGCCTTTGGACTCACGCTTACGGCTGCAGAGAACAATATCTATCCCCCTAATTATACTGCCCCTACCACTATTACATTCATATTTCCTACCACTTGAAGGGCTCCCTGTACTCATGGTACTGTGGTCAGCTTGCTCATCCTCCCTGCAGTCCCTGCTCTCAGTCCACACAGCTTGCAAGAACCTCGTAATTGTTAGACAGTAGCAGGTGGCCGAGGCTCTTTGAACGCTACCCCCTGAGTCCCCATACCTACCTCACCTGCAGCCACATTCTCCTGTTCCTGATCACAGACCAGATTTGAATTACCTCGTCTGAGGGTGTGACCGCCTCCTGGAGCAAAGTGCCCAGGTAACATTCCTCCTCCCTGAAGTGGCGCAATGTCTGCAGCTCGGACTCCAGCTCCTCAACTCGGATCCCAAGTTCCTCGAGCTGCAAACACTCACTACAGATGTGTCCGCGCTCAATCACCTTGGTGTCCAGCAGTTCCCACATGCTGCAGAAGCAACACATCACCCATCCTGCCATCGCTATCATATTAATTTTAATTAATTAATTAATTACTCTAGTATCCCTGCTCTTTACACTTGAAGAATCACCTGCTCTTTACACTTTATTAGAATTAATTATTTTTACACCAGTATTGATCTTATACTTAATAAGCTATTTTTAAGAGAAAGAGAGAAAAAAGACGAGAGACCCAAACACAAATTAAAGACCTTACTTTTACTTTAAAGATTAGAAATACTCACCAATCAGCTTCTTTCCTTCCACTCATGTCACATTGTGGATCGTGACATCACTCTGCCGCTGGTCTCACATGAAATCTCCCCACTCTCCACACTCTTTTTAAAATGACATCTCCCCACTCTCACTGCTCTTTTTAAAATGAAGCATCCTCACTCTCCTCACTTCTTAAAATAAAGTCTCCTCCCTTATCCCACTCTTTTTAAATTGAAGATTCCTCACTCTCCCCGCTGATTTTAAAATGAAGTCTCCCTGCTCTCCCAGGTCTTTTTAAAATGAAGTATCCTCACTCTCCCCACTCTTTTTAAAATTAAGGGCGGAATTTTCCCAGAATTGCACTAAATGCGGTAGCAAGCAGGTAAAATGGAGTTCCACCCGCCGACAAAAATGGCAGGTTTTCATGCCATATCATCCTGAGCCTGCCTCATTATTTATTCACTCCCCTGAAACATGACATTTCCATGGTGCGCATGCTCACAGCCCACCATCACCCTGCTCTTGCATTATGCTGGCTGCCAATCTTAAAAGGCAGCCGCCAGCAAAGCGCTCATCACCACCAGCTCACCACCGCTGCTTGGGAGACATGGCCAGCAAAGGCAAAAAGACTGCAGCTCCATGTTTCAACGACGGGTCCCTTGAGCGACTGCTAGATGCCATGGAGGCCCGCAGGGATGTGTTCTATCCCTGCTTTGGCCACAGGATGGGTAGCAACGTGACTAATCTGGCTTGGGAGGTGGTGGCAGCAGTGGTTAACGCAAATGCCCTGAAGAGGTGGACAGCCACCCAGTGCCGCAAGAGGATGAATGATCTCCTCCATTCCTCCACTCCCAACTCATACACTCACAAATGCATCACACGTTGACAGGGACCTCACTCACTGCCAATGCAAGGGACATCATCATTCACTCTTTCACAAACACCATCATTGTCCTCATCCCATCCATGGGACCACTCACCACCCACACAGACCAGGCATACTTATCACCTGGCCCAGCAGGCGTCCTGATACACTCTCCCTATCTCTATCCATGCAGGACAAAGTGGCACACAACTGGAGGGAAAGGTCGCAGACAGGTGGAGGGGTGCCAGAGATCAAAGTTTTGACAGAATTTGAAAACAGAGCCATGCAGCTAGCTGGCGATGATTGGTCCTGTGCTGATGTTGAGGTCGGCGCTGCTGTACCAAGTGAGGATCCAGCAGTGCAACATCCATTAGACAATCATACCATGAGTGATGTGTCCTCTTCCATGGGCCACTGCCATGCAATAATTATTTCCCCTTGCTTTCACAGACACATCTGCCAAACAGCCGACAGAGTCCATGACCCAGGGCTTCTAATCAAGCCCCGAAGAAACCCCTGAAGAGGAATCTGGAGGAACCTCCCTGAAGTCCCGTCACAGTACTCACCCAGACCTTCCACCAGCGCGGAGACACACACCTCGGTGGGACCTAGCTTTAGAGTAGTCTCGGGATCACAATCTGGTGAGCTTATCACACTTCCTGATCCACAGCAGGTGGAGGCAGGGACTTCCCAGATCCCCGGCACTCAGAAAACTGCTGAAGGCCAGAACATTGCTGAGTCTGAGTCAGATGATGAGCCTCTGGACTCGGTCACGCCACAGTTGTGGGAGCTACAAAGGCAAACTAGGAAAAAACAGGAAGGGATGTCCGCTGCACTCCTCAGATTGCAAGGCAGAATGGAGGAGCCCGTCCGTCTTCAGGCTGAGGTGATGGCACCGGCACCGAGGTCAACACTGGCAGGATGGTAGCTGCCTTGGAGACCTTGGTCCAGACGTCATTCCTGCGCTGCTGTGCGGGCTTAACCATTGCTGATGCCATAGTTGACCTCCAATAGTGTTTACGCGAGAAGGGTGTTGGGCTGCTCAATCTCACTCCAACTACCCCTTCGCTCATGGAGTCAGCCCGGGGCCCTTGGGCACCCATAGGGAGGAGGATCAGCAGTTGCACACTCTGGGGCCATCCACCCTGGTGACCTGACCATCCAAATCCCCTTTTATTGTGACCTCTGTAGCTCCAGCTTCACAGGCCGAGGAGGGTGCTACTGCCACACAGCAGGACTCCAAAAGCAGACCCGCCAAGTCTCGGCCCTCCAGAGGACACCAACCAAAGGCACCACAGACAGGCCATCACAGTTAGCAGGCTGCCTCCAGCTCTGCTGTGGATGTCCGGGGAGCACCAAGACGTCATGGCAGGGTTCGGAAAGTTAGGTAAAAGTAGTTGCACAGCCTGGCCATGAGTGTTGATCGCTTGTACATATTGTTCACCCCCTCACACTCATCCCTGTAGCATCCTCCTCATCCGAAGAGACCTCCCAAGTCAGCTCCTCCATCTCCTCCTTAGCCAGCTTGTCTCCCCATTGGAGTTTCAGGTTGTAAAAAGCACAGCAGATGACGACAATGCGTGACACCCTCTGCAGATTGTATTGCAGGGATCCCCGAGACGAGTCCAGGCACCGGAACTGCATCTTCAGCATCCTGATGGTCTGCTCTACCTGCATGAGCCTCATTATAGCATTGCTGTGCTGCAGTCTGAGGCTGCCACGCTGGTGTCATCAGCCACGGCCTCTGCGGGTATCCCTTGCCCCCAGGGAGCCAACCCTGCAGCCTCCGTGGACCCTAGAAGGATCTGCGAGTGACTCAGGATGTAGGCAATGTGCACACTCCCTGGAAACATATCTGCAGGATGTGTTTCTGGTGGTCGCATTCCAGCTGCATGTTCAGTGAGTGGAAGCCCTTGTGGTTAATGAACTCCACCGAGTGTAATGACGGAGATCTGAGTATCACGTGAGTGCAGTCAATCACACCCTGCACCTGTGGGAATCCCGAGATCAGGGTGAATCCAAAAGGGATGCCCTTGCATCCTGGCTGTCCCGGTCCCAAACGAAATGCACAAAGTTGTGTGTCATGGAGAAGATGGCATCCGTGACCTCAGGGATGCATTTGTGGGTGGCGGATTGTGAAATCCCATAGAGGTAACTTATGGAGCCCTGAAAGGAGCCACTGGCATAGAAAAGGTTACTTTCACAGCCATTGGCATTGGATGCCCTCCATGTCCCCTCAGTGCCAAGTCCTGCAGTAAGTGGCAGGTGTGAGTCACCAGGTCCCTAGAAATGCGCAGTCATCGGTCACACTGGTTCTCAGTCACCTACAGGAATGGCACGCTGTGTCTATAGACCCTGGGTGTCGCTAGGCACCGAGCAGCCACGGTTCACGGCCGCTCTTGGGCAGCGGGTGTGGGAGCTCCTGCTGCCCCTTCTAAATGAGGTTGCAGCTCATGCATTTGTGCAGCCAGGAACCTCAGTCGCTCTCTCCCCTGTCTTCCAAGGTCTATGAAGGCATTAGGCATACTGCTAGGTCACCAGGATCCATGATCCTGTCGTGGTCCTCCTGCAGCATGAAAGGGAGGGAGACATGGTTATCATGGTTATTACTTAGCACCTTTCCTGGCGCTGTGTGACTGCCCCTTAACGCTTCCCAGAGAGTGCTGGTCACCCCTTGGATGGCCAGAGATGAGTGTGCTGCATGGCTGCTCTGTCAGCCTGTGACATGGGGGCAACTGGTCCAAACTGGGATGGTGAGATTGCAAGGGGCTGTGAGCACCTCCAGCGCACACCACCTAGCATGCCCGCCGCCATAGGTCTCAGAAAATTCCACCCTAAGTCTCCTTGCTACATGGACAGTGTTGGTGAGTAGATTGTAAAATGTGTGTGGTCTAACTGCACCGTGGTCCAATAAAGTGGTGGTGGACTGAAAGACTGTGCCGGGTGGGGTGGCGGGGTGGGGGGGGTGGGGTTGGTTTTGGTTGGGGGGGGTGGAGCAGAGGGGGTGGGAGTTAGTGAGGTGGGGAGTAAGGCATGAAGCACTTGGTGGCCCTTTGGTGCCACTGCGTTGCTTGGATGGGCAGGCAGGCTAGGAGCCTGACCCCAATCATATCATTGTGGCTGCGCCTGATCTGTCTCATACAGACTCGAAATGTTAACTGTATTCCTCTCCGCAGATGCTGTCAGACCTGCTGAGTTTTTCCAGGTATTTTTATTTTTGTTTTTATCCTGATCAGTCTCAGCTGGGCTTGGACAGTTTATACAGGTGCCCTTAATCATAGCCACTTCCCTCACTTACCCTGACCCCCACCTCAATTGCCTGTGTGTGGGATGCAAGTGCCAAAGCAGTACTTGATCCTGCCCCCAATGACAATGGACACCTCCGAGGCTGGCCAGCACTTGCCTCCAGACACCACACCTCCTCAGCAGTCGCCTCCAAGGCTGGCCAGCACTTGCCCCCAACCCCCCAGCACCCCTGAGGCCTGTAAACAACAGGTGGGTTGTGGAGAATGCTGCTGCTCACTCACCTCAGTTCCCCCAAATTGAAGGCTGCCAAGTTCACATCGCCTGCAGCTGTTGTGAAACACATCGGTGTGCTTTCCTGCCGACATGGACGGATGATATGGCAGAGCTCCAAGAGTCTGGCGGGATGGCCTTTTAATTATATTCTGATGTATTACAATTAGCTCCATGCCAACCAATGGCGGGAAACATGGCCTGCTGTCGGCGGACTGAGCGGACGATCACAACCTGCCTTCATACAGTCGAGAAGCAGGGCGTGCCATATTTTCGGCGCACACCACCTAGCATGCCCGCCGCCATAGGTCTCAGAAAATTCCACCCTAAGTCTCCTTGCTCTCCACACTTTTTTTAACATGATGACTCCCTGCCCTCTGTGCTCTTTTTAAAATGAAGTCTTTCCACTCTCACCACTCTTTTTAAAATTAAGTCTCCTCGCTCTTCCTGCTCTTTTTAAAATGAAGTCTCGCCGCATTCCACACTCTTTTTCAAAATGATGTCTCCCCACTTTCACCATTCTTTTTTAAATAAGTCTCCCCACTCTTTTTAAAATGAGGTCACCCTGCTCTTTTTAAAATGAAGTCTCACCACTCTCCCTGCTCTTTTTCACAATGAAGTCTCCTCACCCTTCCTGTTCTTTTTTTTACAAAAATTGTATTTGGTAATAACAAAGACCTGTTCAAAAAAGGGAGGGACTGGGTATTAAATATTTCAGGGCAGGACTCAGCACTAAATATTTCTGGGTGTGAGGTGTTCAGGAAACACATGGAAGGAGGTGGAGCAGCAATCTTCATTGTTGTCATTAGTCATTTGAAATGAGAATGCCGGTCTGCCGGGCTTCATGATTTGTATGTCCTCAGGTGATTTAGCAGGCCAATTCTGGAGCCACAGGTCTTTGGGCAAAGGAGACAAGAGTTGCCCTGAGGGAGAGAGGGTCTTGAACCAGGGTCCTGCTCTCTCCCTCTCCTTCTGCATTTATCACTTCTCAGCAGAGTTTATGCGATCAGTTTCCTACTGAGTTGGGCTTTTTGAATGAGGTGCCACTACATGGCACAGTTAGGAGCAAGTTTCTTCTACATACTGATGTCAATTTGCCCCCTTTTTAATGAGACATTCAGAGTGGCCTTAAAATATTTTCTGTGTCCTTGAGATCAGGTGGCAAGCTGCAAAAAGAGTAACTGCTTTGAAAGCATATTATTTGCATGCACATACAGTCATGTCTTATTGCAATTATATACAGCCCTGTTGAGACCACACCTGGAGTATAGTGTACAGTTTTGTCCTCCTTACCTGAGGAAAAATATACTTGCCAATAGAGAGAGTTCAATGAAGATTCGCCAGTAGATTAAATAGATTGGGCCTTTATTCTCTGGAGTTTTTAAGAATGAGAGGTTATCTCATTCAAACATACAAAATTATCACAGGACTGAACAAGGTAGATGCAGAAAGGATGTTTCCCCTGGCTGGGGGTGTAGAACCAGGGGACACAATCTCAGAATAAGGAGCAGGCCATTTAGGACTGAGATGAAGAGGAGTTTCTTAACTTAGAGGTGGTAAATATTTGAAATTCTCTGCCCCAGAGGCCTGTGGAGGCTCAGTAATTGATTATATTCAAGGATGTTTCCTCTTGTGGGAGCATCTAGAGCTAGGGGCCACAGTTTAAAAATAAGAGGTCACTCATGTAAGACAGAGGTGAGGAGAATTGGTTTCTCTCAGAGGGTGGTGAGTCTTTGGAACTCTATTCCTCAAAAGGCAGTAGAAGCAGGGTCTTTGAATATTTTTAAGGCAGTGGTAGATAGATTATTGATTAAAAAGGGGGTGAATGGTTATCAAGAGTAGGCAGGAGGTTACAATCAGATCAGCCATGATCTTATTGAATGGCGGAGCAGGCTTGAAGGTCTGAATGGTGGCCTTGAAGGCCTACTCCTGCTCCTATTTCTTATGTTATATTCTTATGATTGTAATAAATTTTGCTGAACACCCTAGTCCCTGGAGGTCTTTCCAAAGGGCTTCATGGCTGATCAAGTCACAGACTTTTCTCAGATCAATAAAGGCCGTGTAGAACTCTTTGCATTGTTCCAGACACTTATCTTGAATTTGTTAAGCAACAAATATCTGTGGTTCCCCTCGAAGGCCAGAAACCGCATTGGCTCTCTGGATGTATGCCTTCGCTGAGGGATAGCAGGCAGTTCAGGAGGTTTTGTGTGAGAAAATTTCCTGCAATGGACAGGAATGATATACCCCTATAGGTCCCGCAGATTGATTTATCATCCTTCTTAAAAAGTGAAACAATGATGAGATTGCGGAAGTCGGGAGGTAATATCTTTCCTTCCCAGATTTTTGATAAATGTCTGAGAGATTGAGTTAAATCTCTGTAGCAACGTTGTCTAGGCCACATGCCTTGTTATTCGTCAGTTGGATAGCCTTTGTATCTCAGCAAGTGTTGGCATACCCAAATTTGATCTCTCAAGCTGTTGCAGATTGTTTTGATTGTTTAGTCTGTTGTTGACTCCTGATTGAGAAAAGTATCACCGTCATCAGCTTGGAGAGGGAAGGAATCATTTGGTTTGGGTACATGGATGCACTTGGTGGCCTGGAAGAAGGTGGCATGTCATGTAGGTCCGTGGAGTGTCCGATTTTGTTGGTCCTCTCTACCCACCATGCATTCTTGATGACACGTAACATTCTCTGAGCTTTGGATTTCATATTCTTGCTGTGATGTAGAGTGATTTTAATCTGAAATGAAGGCTTGGCGTTTCTGATCCAGAATTTTTCATATTTCTTTCTCATTCCCCTCGAACCAGCCTTGGTGCCAGAAGATTCAAACCCAATGATCTAAGTACATGACTGTTGGATTGCAAATTTGTCCCAAAGCCCTTCCACACTAGCATCAATGGAGCCTATGAAAGAAAGACTAGAAGGAAATTGCACCTGGAAATGTTCTTTTGTTTTTATATCCTCAGAAATGTAGATGCTAAATTGTGTCCTTTATTTATTTGAAGATCCTTGATGTTTTGGTGTTGCTCATGCTGGAGCATACAAGCCTGTGGTCTGTACAACAGTCATTTCTAACCAGGATGGTTAGGGTGATGTGCACATATCCTTCCTATCTGAGGCTCAGACAAAGATGTGCTCCAGGAGGTGCCAATGCTTGGATTGGGGATTTTTCTACGTTGTCTTGTATTTATCTATCTGATGAATGACTATGGGCGGAATCATCCCAAATTTGCACTAAGTGCAATGACGATTTACCCACAGGCCAGAATGGTGGCTTCACACGCTGTATTAAAAAGTACCTGGATGAGCACTTGGCACGTCGTAACATTCAAGGCTATGGGCCAAGTGCTGGTAAATGGGATGAGGTGGGTAGGTCAGGTGTTTCTCACGTGTTGGTGCAGACTTGATGGGCCGAAGGACCTCTTCTGCACTGTGTGATTCTGTGATCGTCCCAATCCCACTGCATTAATTATACATTCACAGGAAACATGTCGTTTTGATGGTGGGTGCGTTCTCATTTGCCTGCCACGCCATTACCTCGCTGCTGATCACGCTGTGCGCCACATTTAAGGTGCAGCCACATGCACGCCTCTCAGTGCTTCCAGCCCACTACTGGTGCAAAGAAGACATGGCCCCAAAAAGCAAAAAGACTGAAACACCCTGGCTTAATGGAGCGGCCCTCGAGCGTCTTTTGGACGCAATGGAGGCCCGCCATGATGTCCTCTACTGCCGCTCTGGCCACAGGATGGGCAGCAGCATCACCAATCCAGCATATGAAGTGGCAGCAGTGGTGGTCAGCGCCAATGCCCTGCATAAGAGGACAGCCATGCAGTGCTGCAACAGGATGAATGGTCTTACCTGTTCTGCCAGGGTAAGTCATTCTTTTCATCACTTTCAACACTCACACTCACAAACCCATTACATATCCACAGGGATCTCGCATCTCAAGGAACAACACCACTAACTCTCACACACACTGTCACATCTTCCTCAGGCTCATATCCTCTGGAGCTGGCGACCTCATCCCATCCATGTCTCCACTCACCACACAAACATTCTATGCAGTGCCATATGTTCTGCTCACACTCTCTCCATCTGTTTTCATGCAGGTGAAGCCTGCTGACATCAACAGGTTGAGGTCCCAGACCAGGAGTGGAGTGGCCTACATTAGGTCACTTTGAAGAGTGTGCCATTGCACTGACTGATGAGAATTTGGACAGCTCCTGTAGCGACGGTGAGGTTGGTGGCGAACACCCTCATGAGGATCGTGCAACACATCATCTCTCTCTCAATGCAACTATGAGTGCTATCTCTCCTGCTTTTGACTGTGCTGCCATGTTGCTAATTATCTTTACTTTGGCTCACAAGGAGCTCTGCCAAGTGACCAACAATCTCAGGCAGCCAGTCGCACAGCTCCATCCACGTCCTCACCTCCAGCCAAGAGGACTCCTCCTCCATTGAAGAACTGGAAACAAGCAGCCTGGAAGACCCATCACAACGCTTACCCATACTCTCCACCAGTGCAGAGACACACTCCTCGGTGGGACCTGGAACTAGAGAAGGCTTGGGTTAACAATCTAGTGGTCACTGCACAGACACGTGTCCACAGCAGGAGGAGGTAGGTTCAGCCGAGCTCCCCAGTACTTGGAGTACTGCTGGGGAAGAGGCATCTGTGAGGTCTGAGTCAAATGACAAACCTCTGGATTTGGCCTTCCAACTCATCCTGGAGACTCAGCAGAAGGTGGGGGAACATCACACAGAGCTATTGGAAGCCTTCAACAGAGTGGCATGTGAGTCAAAGGAGTGCGTCTGTCTGCTTCCTGATGAAGTGGTGCCACATGTGCGCATATGGAGGTCTCCATGGAGAGGATGGCAGACTCCATGGAGACCCTGATCCAGCAGAAAGTGGAGATGTGTGCAGACCTGCACTCCATTATGGAAACCATGGGTGGGTTCCTGCAGCGGCGACGCGAGAAGGAAACGGGGCACCTTGACATTGCCCCAGGTGCTCCTGCCCCTCAAGGAGTCAGGCCAGGTTCCCCAGACACCCGAAGGGAGGAAGAGTGGCAGCTGGACACCCCTGGGGACTCAGCGGCAGGCATGGACCCTGGGGGCAGGAGGGAAGATGTCAGGGAGGTCAGTGTCGATGGGGGTGGGATTCTTGGGAAGATGGGGAATGTGCATGTTCACCTGGACATTCTGGAAAGAAAAGGGTTCTGGCTGGTAGGTGACAGTGAGGAGGTGGACGGTAATGGCAGGGGAGCCAACAGTAATGGGGGAAAGGACCTGGGTGACTGGGGGCGGGGAAAGGACAGGGCGGCTGAAGACATACGTTAAAACAACCATCTTATAAAATGGAAAGTGAAAGGAGCCTTGTGTTGGGCAGGCACATGTGCTGCATGGGAATGCGATCAGTGGGTGGGCGGAGATGCAGGTCAGCTCTGATTTTTTTTTTATTCGTTCGCGGGGTGTGGGCTTTGCTGGCTGGGCCAGCATTTATTGCCACCGCTTGAGAAGGTAGTGGTGAGCTGCCTTATTGAACCGCTGCAGTCCATGTGGTATAGGTACACCCACAGTGCTGTTAGGAAGGGAGGGACTTTGACCCAGTGACAGTGAAGGGACAACTGAAAGAGAACACCAGCAGGCAGCTTTGAAAATGCTCAGGACATTGAGATGAGTGTGATGGAGGAAGACTCCGCATGCGTGGGAGATTGTTTGTACGAGGCCCTGAAAGGCCCTTCCACCAGCACATTTCTCAATCCAAAATCACTCGTGGGCCAACTGCGTGCAGCTGAACTGCTGGTCATGGGAAGGATTCAGGAGGAGGACTTGCAAAGCCTGTAAATGAAGCTGGAAGACAGCATTACACATTATTCAATGAAAGTGAACATATTTTCAGGTTATAAAGTGACAAAATGTGTTCATGTTTGTAACTATTTGTGATCAGAAATTCTTACCATTGCTCGGTCTACCACTTCTAGGTGCTGCCCTGACACCCGCAGCCAGGGTAGAGACAGCCTGTGCAATGGTTGGCCCTATTGCCTCTGGTGACTTTGGCATGGGTCCTCTGGAGTGTCGAGGCCTTGGGGACCGGGGCTTGCTTTGGCTGTCCTGCTCTGGGCCAGCTGCTCCATCTTTGGTGACAGGGGATGAGGTTGAGGGGATAACAGTTAAAGTGGACTCAGTGGGAGCGGACAGCCTCTGAGATTCCTCAGTGGATCACCCAGGAGTGTCCTGCTGCTGCTCCTCCTCTCCTCGGATTCCCCAAGGGGAAGGGGAACCTGGAGGGACATCAAGATGCCCCGTTTCCATCTCGCATTGCCACTGCAGGAACACACCCACAGCTACCGCGATAATGTGCAGGTCTATGTGCATCTCCATGTTCTGCTGGACCGGGGTCTCCATGATGTCTGCCATCCTTCTCATGGAGACCTCCATATGTGCACCTGTGCACCCCACTTCATCAGAGAGCAGGCAAATGCACTTCTCTGAGGGCTTCTAACAGCTCTGTGTGATCTTCTCCTGCTGACTCTTCACAGTGAGTTGGAAGGCCGAATCCAGAGGTTCATCATATGACTCAGACCTCACAAATGCCTCTTCCCCAACCGTCCCCCGAGTGCCAGGGAGCTTGGCTAAACCTGCCTCCTCCTGCTACGGATGCATGCCCGTGCAGTGATCACCAGATTGTGAACCCGAGCCTGCTCTAGATCTAGGTCCCACTGAGGTGTGTGTGTGTGCGCTGGTGGAGGGTGTGGGTAATCGCTGAAATGGGTCTTCCAGGCTACCTATTTCCAGCTCGTCAATGGAGGAGTTGTCCTCTTCACTGGAGGTTTGTGCCTGGATGATGCTGTGGGACTGGCTGACTGAGGGTGTCGGTGGCTTGGCATAGCTCCCTGTCAACCAAAGTAGAGATAATTAGTTAAAAATAAAATACTGCGGATGCTGGAAATCTGAAACAAAAACAGAAAATGCTGGAAAAACTCAGCAGGTCGAACAGCATCTGTGGAGAGAAAAACAGAGTTAACATTTCGAGTCTGTATGGCGTTAGACCTGCTGAGTTTTTCCAGCATTTTATGTTTTTGTGTTAGAGATAATTAGTGCATGACAGCAGAGTCAAAATCAGGAGAAAAGAGCACTCACCATTTCTTTGAGAGAGGGATGATGGGATGCAGGATCCTCACGTGGGTGTTTGCTGCTAACCTCACCGTCGCTGCAGGCACGGTCCACATCATCACCAGTCTGTGTGATGGCACGCTCTTCAAAGTAGGTGAGGGGCCTAATGTGGGCCATTCCACACCCAGGTCTGGGACGTCTCCCTGATGATGTCAGCACAGGATGCATGGCACTTCATGGTGTTTGTGTGGTCAGCGGAGCCATGGACAGGATGAGGATGTGAGCTCCAGAGGATATGAACCTGATGGAAATATGAGGGTGTGTGTGGGAGTTAGTGGTCTTGTCCCTTGAGGTGTGAGATCCCTGTGCAGACGTGATGAGTTTGTGAGTGTGTTGAGTTAAAAGTGATGAGAAGTGACTTATCCTGGCGAAATGGATGAGATCATTCATCCTTTACCTGCACTGGATGGCTGTCCTCTCTTGCAGAGTGTTGACACTGACCACTAGTGCCACCGCCTCTCATGCTGGATTGGTGACTTTGCTTGTTGGCCATTGCCCAGAGTGGGGATACAGGACATCACAATGGGCCTCCATTGCATCCAATAGGTGCTTCAGGGACACATTGCTAAATCTGAGGGCAGCCATTAGTTCCCAGCAGCTTCCTAACCCTTGAAGAGCGCTAACTCTTTGCAGGAGCGGCATTTAAATGTGGAACCTAGTTTACTGAAGAACTGAGGTGATGACGGGGTGGGCAAATCAGAGGATGCCCTGCCAGTGACCCCGTGTCAGGGATGCGTAATTAGTGAGGCTGGAATGGGACAATACGGTTCAAAAACCCTTCATTGCAGCCAACTGGTAAAACGCCCTTTTTCCTGCCTGCTACTATATTAGTGCAAATCTGGGCCATCCCACCCCCTGTCTCTCTCATGAGGGATTCCAATCTTCATCTTCGAAGATCTCACCTTGGAATTCTGTCCAGAAGTTGCTCCAACTCAGATGGCCTCAACAACAGCTCACCTCACAGGGTTTCAGTCTCGTCTCCCGAGACTCCGTTCCCCTAGACTCCCAACTCCATCACCAACTCACAAGCACAACATCAGCTCTTCAGCCATGCTGAGCAGAACAGTACCGCTCCTAAGGTTTTCCTGTGCCCCAAGGCCTGCAGCACGGAAACACCAACCTTTTGCTGCTTTCTTCAATCATCAGGGCTTCTTCTGAGCCCTTTCAAACCGCAACCCTTTTTTTTCACTTGGATCCTCTTTCTCGGCCACTCTTCTTAACTGGGATCTCTCCCTGTTCCCTCTTCCTTTCAGACCTCTCCCTGTCCCCTCTTCCTGTCCCTGTCTGGGACTGTTCTCTGAATATGGTGCTCTGCTACCGGTCATATGATCCTGTTTTCATGCCGTTTTCTTTTTGTGCGGGGTCTGAGCCTGTGTCCTGTGTCCTTGCCCTGAAGGATTTCAGATGCTGAATGGCACATATGTCATCCACTCTTGGCCTGCACATATACAATACTCCTGAGGTCTGTGAGGATTTGCATTTCCCTGTTCCACTCCAGTAGAAGCTAAGTTGGATTTCATTACAGAATTAAGACTTGGCCAAATGTCACACAGGAGATGACATCAACCAAGATTGTAAACGTATCATCTTTTTCTTTTGCTGAATGCCCATCTGTCAAAGCGATGGGAGAATCATTATTTAAGAAAAAATAAACATTTACTTGGACAAATGTGGATTAATAAGGAAAGCCAGTGTGAATTTGTTAAGGGCAAATTGTGTTTAAGTAACTTGCTTGATTTTTTGATGAGGTAACAGAGAGGGTTGATAAGTGTCATGTGGTTGATGTGATATACATGGTCTTACAAAAAGTCTTGAATTAAGTGCCACGTAACAGATTTGCTTTTTTTCAATTCCCCTCTGAACCTTCTATATTTGGCCTGGTTCTCAGTTGCATTATCCTCCTGTCAAAAGCATAATTTATCAGTTTCATCTTAATTTTTACCTCCTTTCTCATCCAAGGGAACTCTGGATTTGTTTGCCCTTCGTGGAAATATACCTTAACTGTGCCTAAACTATCTCTCCCTTAAAGGCAGCCCATTGTTGAGTCATCTGCCAAACTTTGATTCCAATTTTTCTGGCTCAGATCCATTCTTATCGCATTGTAGTTAGTTAATCATTCTTACTCTGGATTGTTTCCTGTCCTTTTCCATTGCCAACCTAAATGTTATGACATGCACACCTGTAAGCAATGACCTGGACAGTTGTGCTGACAATGGATAGACTGTTAGCCGCCTAGTCACAGGGAGATGTTAGGAATGTCAGAATTCGTGAATAGTCATATTTCAACTTGAAATCTTGTGTGTGATCCATCCAGTCAGCCACTTGAAATTTAATTAACTTATTTTAAGTTATCATTCTTTAAGGGGACTGTAACAGAGTATATGTGTACAAATTATTGAGGTGGCAGGGCAAGTTATGAAAGTTAATAAAGCATATGGGATCCTGGGTTTTATAAATAGTGGCATAGACCACAAAAGCATAGAAGCTATGTTTAACCTATATAAAATCCTGGCTTGGCCTCAATTGGAGTAGTGTGTCCAATTCTTGCCACAACACTTTAGCAAGGATGTGAAGGCATCAGAGGAGGTGCAGAAAAGACTTAGGAGAATAATTTCACAGTAAGGAACTTCAGCCACGAGAATAGATTGGAAGAGCTGGGGTTGTTGTCCTTGGAGAAGAGAGATTGAGAGGAGATTTGATAAAAAGTTTTCAAAATCATAAGGGATCTGGACAGAGTAGATAGGGAGAACCTGTTCCCATTGGTGGTAGGATCGAGAACCAGAAAACATCAATTTAAGGTATCTAGTAGGAGAAACATTGCTGACATAAGGGAAAACATTTTTACTCAGTGTCCTTTCCTTTTAATTTACCACATCTTCCCCATGCGATCTGTCCCCCCATATTCAGTTTAAAATCCTCTCAACCGCCCTAGTTATAAAACTCGCTAGAACACTGGTCCCAGCATAGTTCAGATGAAGACTCTCCTAACAGTATAGCTCTCATTTTCCCCAGTACTGCTTCCAGCGCCCCATGAATTGAAACACATTATTCCCATAACAATCTTTGCCCCATGCATTCAACTCCCTAATCTAACTTAACTTGCACCAATTTGCTTGTGGCTCAGGTAATAATCCAGAGATTATTATCTTTGTGATTCTGCTTTTGGATTTAACTCTCAGCTGCTCTTTCCTAGTCCTAATGTTATCATTGGAACCTGCGCAGGCCACAACAACTGGGTCCTACCTGCTCCTACTGCAAGTTCCTCTGCAGTCCCAAACAGATGTCCTAAACCCTAGCACTGGGCAGGCAACACAGCCTTCTGGACTCTCACCCTGGCTACAGAGAACTGTGTCTAACCCCCTGATTATACTGTCCCCTATGACCATTGCATTTCTATTTACTCTCCTCACTTGAATGGCTTCCTGTACCAGAATGCCATGGTCAGTTGGCTTATCTGCCCTGCAACCCCAGCTGTCATCCAAACATGGTAAAAGAATCCCAAACCTGTTGGAAAATTGCAGGGGCTGAGGCTCCTCTACGCCTGCCTTCTTAATACCTATACCTTCCTCAGTTGCAGCGATATCTTCCTGTCCCTGACCGCTGACCAAATCAGAATACCCTATACGAAGGGGTGTGACTGTCTTCTGGAACAAAGTGTCTGGGTAACTTTCCCCCTCATGATGAAACGCTGTGTCTGTAGCTGAGCCTCCAGCTCATTGACTCTTAAGCCAAAGCTCCTCGAGCTATAGACACTTACTGCAGATGTGTTTGCCTTGCTCATGCTGGTGTCCATGAGTCCCACAAATTGCAGCTGCAATATATCACCTGCCATCCTTATTGAGGTTTAATTAATTAATTATTTTTGTAATTTTTAATAAATGCCTGTCCTCGCCACCATTTAGTGTACTAATTTAACTTTTAGTAATACAATAAACCTGACCACTTTAAAATAAAATTAAATGATAGACTCACCAGCTTCTTACTTTCCTTCTTCTTGTGACCCTAGCTGCTTTGGGTGTATTGACTTTTTAAAAATATTTTCCTGATTTCCAGAACTTTACACATGCACCCTAATAGCAGTATACTAAACTAACTATTTACAAACACTCTCTAATAGCAGTTACTCACCAGCCAATCAATTTGTGAAATCACTGTTTGATTTCCTGTGATGTCAATGTTTGATTTTTTTCAAATTCAGTCAATGGACACTGACTTCTGAAGGTTCCTCTCCGCTCCCTGAAGGTAAGTGAAAGTGACGGCCCCAAGCCTCATTCTGTATTTATCTGCTCCCATTTCTCAGTGCTCCCTCACAGACCCGCTCTCTCTCCACTCAAGTAAGTGAAAGTAGAGGTAGGATAAATTCTAGAGTGGTTCCCTTCACTGTAATTGGGAGTCAAAACTTCATTTTGGCATGGAAGCCTTGGGAAAACAAGATACTAGCAAAGTTATAAGTGTATCATGTCACATTGACTTACATTTTAAAACCTTTTTTATATGTGTACACATATTATTTGATTCAGCACATCAGGCAGAAGAGGACTATATGGCTACTCAAACAATGTTGAAGAGTTTGCTCCTTTTTTGAAGGCTGAAGTGCACTTGGCAATTCCAAATGTGGTATGTTATTATTGCAATGCATTTTGATATGTGGAACATTTTAAAGGATGATAGCATCTATTCAAAATTTACTGTGGTCAATTCTGACATTTAGACAGCTGTCAGCCCATACATTGCAGCAATGCAGAGGACTGAGCCATTTTGAATCCCTGACCACAAGAACAGACATTTTGATGCAGATCATTTTTTCAGACCAGCACAATTGCAGATGCCCTGAGAGCATCTAGCCCTCAGTTAGTTTGTGGAGGTGGGGAAGTCACGATTGCATACCTTACAGATTATGTCCCAGAAACTACCATCACCATCCCTGGGTATGTTCTGTCCCACCAGCAGGACAGAACCAGTAGTGGTGGTGGTACAGTGGTAGACAGCTGGAAGGAAGTTACCCTGGGAGTCCTTTACCTTGACTCCAGACCCCATGAAGTCTCACGGCATCAAGTCAAATATGGGCAAGGAAACCTCCTGCTGATCACAATGTACTGCCCCTCTCAGCTGAGGAATCTGTTCTCCTCCATGTTGAACACTAGTTAGGAGAAACACCAAGGGTGGCAAGGGCATAGAATGTACTCCGGGTGGGGGACTTCAATGTCCATCACCAAAAGTGGCTCAGTACCACCACCACAGTCCGAACTGGCTGAGCCCTAAAGGACATAGCTGCTAGATTGGGTCTGCGGCAGGTGGTGTGGAAGCCAACAAGAGGGAAAAACATACTTGACCTCAGGCAATGACCTTCTCCAACAAGAGAAAATCTAACCATTGCCCGTTGACGTTCAAAGGCATTGCCATCACTGAATGAATCCCCCCACACCCAACATCCCAGGTGTTACCATTGACCTGAAACTGAACTTGATTAGCCGTATAAATACTGCGGTTACAAGAGCAGGTCAGAGATGAGAAATCCTGTGGCGAGTAACTCACCTCCTGACTCCCCAAAGCCTGTCCACCATCTACAAGGCACAAGTCAGGAATGTGATGGAATACTCCCCACTTGCCTGGATGAGTTCAGCTCTACCAACACTCAAGAAGGTTGACACTGTCCAGGACAAAGCAGCCTGCTTGATTGGCATCCCACCCACAAACATTCACTCCCTCCACCACCGTGCACAGTGGCAGCAATGTGTACCATCTACAAGATGCACTGCAAGCCTCCATAGACAGCACCTTAAAAGCCCATGACCACTACCATTGAGAAGGACAAGGGCAGTAGATAGATGGTTAACACTGCCACCTGCAAGTTCCCCTCCAAGCCACTACCAGCCTGACTTGGAAATATGTCACCGTTCCTTCACTGTCACTGGGTCAAAATCCTGGAACTCCCTCCCTAACAGTACAGTGGGTGTACCTACACCACATGGACTGCAGTGGTTCAAGAAGGCAGCTCACCACCACCTTCTCAAGGGCAATTAGAGATGCACAATAAGCTTGCCTATCTAGCGACGTCCACATCCCGTGGATGAATTTTTAAAAAGTGTGGAGAACTGCCCAGGTATGTCCTGTTCGCAAAAAGCAGGACAAATCCTACCATGACAATTATGGTCTCATCAGTCTCTTCTCGATCATCAGCAAAGTGATGGAAAGTATCGTTGACAGTGTTATCACATGGCACTTAGTCAGCAATTACCTGTCTCACTGATGCTCAGTTTGGGTTCTGCCAGGGCCACTTAGTTCCTGATCTCACTAAAGCCCTCATCCAAACATGTACAAAAGAGCTGAACTGCAGAGGTGAGATGTGAGAGACTGCCCCTGACATCAAGGCAGCGTTTGACTGAGTATAGCATCAAGGACCCCTAGCAAAACTGAAGTCAATGGGAATTGTGAGAAAATTCTCCGCTGTTTGGAGTCTTACCTTGCACAAAAGAAGATGGCTGTAGTTGTTGGAGGTCAATCATCTCAGTCCCAGGACATCACGGTAGGTATTCCTCAGGGTAGTGTCCTAGGTCCAACCATCTTCAGCTGCTTCATCAATGACCTTCCTTCCATCATAAGGTCTGAAGTGGGAATGTTCGCTGATGATTGCACAACATTCAGCACCATTTGCGACTCATCAGATACCGAAGCAGCTGGTGCCTATATGCAGAAAGACCTGGTCAATATTCAGGCTTTGGCTGATAAGTGGCAAGTAACATTCGTGGCGCACAAGTGCCAGGCATGACCACCTCTAACAAGAGAGAATCTAACCATCCACCCTTGACATTCAATGTCATTACTGTTGCTGAATCCCCCTCTATCAACATCCTGGGGGTTACAGTTGACCAGAAACTGAACTGGACCAGCCATATAAATATGTTGGCTATGACAGCAGGTCAGAATCTGAGAATTCTGGGAGACTAACACATCTTCTGGTTCCCTGTCCACCATTTACAAGGTAGAAGTCAAGAGTGTGCGGCAATACTCCCTACCTGCCTGGATGAGTGCAGCTCCAAAAAGACTCAAGAAACCTGACACCATCCAGGAATAATCTGCCTACATGATTGGCACCCCAGCCACTATCCACTCCCTCCATCACCAATGCACAGTGGCAGCAGTGCATACCATCTACAAGATGCACTGCAGCAACTCACCAAGGCTCCTTCGACAGTACATTCTCAACCACCTAGAAGGGTAATGGCAGCAGATGCATGGGAACACTACCTCCTGCAAGTTCCCCTAAAAGCTACACACCGTCCTGACTTCAGTTCAAGAAGGCAACTCACGACCACCTTATCAAGGGTAGGCAATAAATGCTGGCCTTGTCAGCAACACTGACATCCCTTTAAAGAATTTTTAAAAAGCCACGGCCTGGGATTTTCTGCAGCCAATCGTGACAGGCACTTTCAGTACATGATAGGAAAATCTTGCAACACAGCTTTAGGCGTTCCTCAATGGCGTGAATCCAGGAAGCAATTGTCCCCTCCCCCTGTCAATGGTGGGCTGCATTTCCCATCGTTGAACGTCAGCAAATTAAATTGAATTCATTTGCATCTCATTATCCCTTGTCCTTCTAGATGGTAGTGGTTGTGGGTTTGGTGCTTTCTAAGGAGCTTTGGTGAATTCCTGCAGTGCAGTGATGGAATGTCTACCATCTTGTAGATGGTACACATCACTGTTACTGTGCAACGGTGGTGGAGGCAGTGAATGTTTGTAGATGTGGTGCCAATCAAGCAGGCTGCTTTGTCCTGGACGGTGTCAAGCTTCTTGAGTATTGTGGGAGCTGCACTCATCCAGGCAAGTGGGGAGTGTTCCATCACACTCCTGACTTGTGAATATACGATCGTTTTTGGGATTTTTTTATCATCAGTTATAAGTGCTAGATAACCATCTGAGCTGGGCTCTAATGATGAGCGCTTCAGTTCCAGACGTTTCTGTTCTTTGAAGTACCTCAGAATTGGACACTTTTTCCTCCCATTTGATGCCCATGATGTTCCGAATGCATCTCACGTGGAACCTGTCCAAGTGCTTAGTATTTCTGAAGTAGATGGTTCATACCTCACAAGCAGGTAGGTATTACAACAGCTTTGTACACAGCAATTTTTGTTGTAAATTTGATATCTCATTTCCTGCACAGTTGCATGCATAAATGGGCAAATGCTGAACTTAGTCTGGCAATTCTATTTACTACCACATTTTGAGTGCAGGTATTTCTGGAGATTGTGCTTCCAAAGTAGGTAAAGTTATCTACAATTTTCAGGGTTGTGTCATTGATAGTAATAGACAATTGGGTATAGTCAGAGTTTGTTGGTGGTTGGTGAACTATCTCTGTCTTCCTTAAGCTGATGGTTGGTCCATAATTATCAGCTTCTTTTGAAAAACAGTCCATGATCCTTTGAAGGCCATGCTCAGAGTGTGACATGAGGGCACAGTCATCGCCAAACAACAATTCCTGTTTCATCTTCTCTAATGCCTTGGTTGAGGATTTCAGTAATCTTAGGTTGAAGAGATTGTCACCTGTTCTGAATTGGATGTATATTCCATCAACATTTCTATCAAATGCCCCAGAAATCATGGCAGCAAATAATTTACTGAAGCACACAGGGGCCTTGATACACTCCTGTGTCACGCCATTTGTTGCATCAAAGAGGTTAGTGAACTCACCACTGTCTGCAACTCAATCCATCGTTATGAAACTCATATATCAGATTTACAGCTTTATCACACATCCAAATTTGGCGAGGACTTTCTACAGGGTCTCTATATTTACTGTATCGAATGACTTTATCCGGTCAACAAAGGCACAGTGGAGTCCCATATGTTGTTCGTGAATTTTCTCTTACATTTGCTAAAAGGCAAAGATCATATCGAAAGTACTGCTACCTTTCCTGAGCCCACTTTGACTTCCTGGCAGTACACTGGCTTACTAGTCTGCTGAGTAGAAACTTTGCTAGAATCCTACCAGCTATCACAGGCAGCGAGATTCCTCTGTGGTTGTCACAGACGGAATTTTGTCCTTTTCATTTGGGACAAGTGAACAAACATGGCATCCTTCACTCCTGGTTTGTTCATCCCATATTCGGTGATATAATTATGTGAGTTTGATGGCATTGTCAAAGAGGGTTTTCTATCCAGATTTTCATACTTGGACAATCTGGAAGCTTGTCATAGCTACCCCATTTATGGTGGATGAGCAGTGAAGCACACCCAATAGTGCTCATCCCAGTGGTTTTTAATAATTCCTGTCCATTAGGAGAGATTTCCTGTCAGTGCTGAGAACAAGTAAGTAGCCACATGAAGGAGGATCATACACAGTCTTCAGGGTTTTATAGAAAATCCTCATGTGTTGATCAGAATAGACTTGAAGCTTTCTGACTTGTTTGGACCACCATAGAACTTGCATTCTACACAGCTTCTGTTGCAGGTTCCTTTTGCTCTCCTTGAATGATTTCTTAGTGGATGTTTCTTTGTTTCCCAGCCTTGCTGCAGACGCTGCATTTTTCTCCTGTAACACTTCATTAATTTGATCATCTTTTTCATTGTATCAATCGTGATGTTTATTTTTTTATGTTCTCAGGACAACATTGGCAGCTTCCAGGATCTTTGATTTGAAGGTTGACTAACATCATCATTTGTATCTTCTTCAGAAAACCAAGACTGAGCCTGACAGCATTGTACAGATGTCAACTTTTGCACACCTAGCTTTCTTGGAGGTCTAATACATGTTGGTCTTCTTTTTGGTGAGATGGTAAATTTCATCTTGGAGCATTACATCCCCTGGTATGCAGAGCATTCTGCTCCTCTCACAACTCTGTTGATCTTTTATGTTACTCTGTCAGGTGATGATAAAGCCAGGTTTTACCTCTTGAGTGCATAAAAGTGTTTTTGCACTTTTCTTTCTCTCTCAAAATGGTATTTGCAATTGACATATTTCATTGGATGCAAAGACTCAGGAGAATCATGGCATTGGTGTTGCATTTTTCATATCTTCCTTCTTCAGGAAAGCATCCCAAGCCTGATGGTCAGCTCCTATACCCTTACATTCCCCCATCACAATGAGTATGTCCTATGTGGAGTAAATGCAATAGGGTTGGCTCCCCATAGAATATTTTCTTGATATCCAAACTTTTTGCAAATGTCTGATTCAATAATAAAGCCTACACCTGCCTCTCGCCTCTCACTCTTGAGCTTGCCTATCCAGAAGGATATGTAGCCTAATGATAGCTCTTTTAGATGGCCCCCCTCTGCTAAGTTGGTTTCGCTTAAAGCAGCATTGCTAATTGGTGGTGAGCTGCCTTCTTGAACCACTGGAGTCCATGTGGTGTAGGTACACCCACAGTGCTGTTAGGGAGGGAGTTCCAGGATTTTGACCCAGTGACAGTGAAGGAATAGCTATATATTCCCAAGTCAGGATGGTGAGTGGCTTGGAGGGGAACTTCCAGGTGATGGTGTTCCCATTTATCTGCTGCCCTTATCCTTTTAGATGGGAGTGGTTGTGATTTTGGAATGTGCTGCCTCAAAGGAGCCTTGCTGAGTTTCTGCAGTGCATCTTGGGGGTCAGTTAGCTCAGTTGGCTGGATGGCTGGTTCTGCAGTGCATCTTGTTGATGGTGCACACTGCTGCCACTGTTCGTCGGTGGTGGAGGGTGTGAATGTTTGTGGAAGAGTTGCCAATCAAGCAGGCTGCTTTGTCTTAGATGGTGTCCTTGAGTGTTGTTCGAGCTGCACTCAACCAGACAAGTGGAGAGTATTCCATCACACTCGTGGCTTTGGGGAGTCAGGAGGTGAATTATACCCCACAGGATTCCTAGCCTCTGACCTGCTCTTGTAGTAACAGTATTTATCTGGCTAGTCCAGTTCAGTTTCTGGTCAATGGTTGCCCCCAGAATGTTGACAGTGGGGAATTCAGTGATGGTAATGCCATTGAATATCAAGGGGCAATGGTTGGATTCTCTCTTGTTGGAGATAGTCAATGCCTGGCACTTGTGTGGCGCAAATGTTACTTCCACTTGTTAGCCCAAGCCTGGATATTGTCCAGGAGTTGCTGTATTCATACATGGCCTACTTCAGTACCTGAGAAGTCCCGAATGGTGCTGAACATTGTGCAATCATCAGCGAACATCCCCACTTCTGTCCTTATGATGGAAGGAAGGTCATTGATGAAACAGCTGAAGATGATCAGGCCTAGGACACTACCCTGAGGAACTCCTGCAGTGATGTCCTGCAACTGATATGATTGACCTCCAACAACCACAACCGTCTTCCTTTTTGCGATGTATAAATCCAGCCAGAAGAGAGTTTTCCCCCTGATTTCCATTGACTCCAGTTTTGCAAGGACTCCTTGATGCCAAACTCAGGCAAATGTTGCTTTGATGTCAAGGGCAGTTACTCTCAGCTCACCTCTGGAGTTCAGCTCTTTTGTCCATGTTTGAACCAAGGCTGTAATAAGGTCAGTAGCTGAGTGATCTTGGCAGAATCCAAATTGGGTGTCAGTGAGCAGGTTATTGTTAAGCAAGTGCCACTTCATAGCACTGTTGATGGCCCCTGCCATCACTTTTTACTGAAGGTCAAGTGTTGAATGATAGGGCAGTAATTTGCTGGTTTGGATATGTCCTGCTTTTTGTGGACCAGACATATCTGGGTAATTTTCCACAAAACCGGGTAGATGCCAGTGTTGTAGCTATATTGGAACAGCTTGGCTATTGGCGTGGCAAGTTCTGCAGCACAAGTCTTCACTACTGTTGCCGAAATATTGTCAGGGCCCATAGCCATTGCAGTATTCAGTGCCTTCAATCGTTTCTTGATATCATGTAGAGTGAATCGAATTGGCTGAAGACTGGTACCTGTGATGCTGAGGACTTCCAGAGGAGGCCGAGATGGATCATTCACTAGGCACTTCTGGCAGAAGATTGTTTCGAATGCTTCAGCCTTAATTTTTGCACTCGTGCTGGGCTCCCCCATCATTGAGAATGGGGGTACTTGTGGATCCTCCTCCAGTGAGATGTTTAATTGTCTTCTACCATTCACCATTGGATGTGGCAGGACTGCAGAACTTAGATCTGATCCGTTGAATCACTTAGCCCTGTCTATTACTTGCTGCTTATACTGTTTGGCACAGAAGCAGGCCTGTATTGTAGCTTCACCAGTTTGACATCTGATTTGGCTTCTGGCATGCCCCCTTGTGCTTTTCATTGAACTGGGGTTGATCCATGGCTTGGTGGTAATAGTAGAGTGGGGGATATGCTGGGCCATGAGGTTACAGATTATGGTTGAGTATAGTTCTGCTGCTGCTAATGGCCCACAGCACCTCATGGATGCCCAGCTTTGAGTTGTTAGATCTGTTAGAAATCTATCCAATTTAGCATGGTGGTAGTGCCATGCAACAATGTTGGAAGTTATCCTTAATGTGCAAATGGGACTCAGTCTCCACAAGGACTGCAGTGGTTGGTGCTACTGATACTATTATGGACAGATGCATCTGTGGCAGATAGGTTGATGAGGATGAGGTCAAGTATGTTTTCCCCCTTGTTGGCTTCCTCACCACCTGCCGCAGACGCAGTCTAGCAGCTACGTCCTTTAGGACTCGGCCAGTTCGGTCTGTGATGGTGCTACTGAGCCACTTTTGCTGATGGACATTGAAGTCCCCCATCTGGAGTACATTCTTCGCCCTTGCCACCCTTCTTCTAACTGGTGTTCAATGTGATTCATCAGCTGAGAGGTTATGATCAGCAGGAGGTTTCCTTGCCCAAATTTGACTTGCTGTCATGAGACATCATGGGGTCTGGAGTCAATGCTGAGGACTCCCAGGGCAACTCCCTCCCAGCTGTCTACCACTGTGCCACCACCTCTTCTGGGTCTGCCCTGCTGCTGGGACAAGACTTACACAGGGATTGTGATGATAGTGTCTAAGGCATTATCTGTAAGGTATGATTAAGTGAGTGTATCTGTGCCTGTTGCTTGATGAGTCTGTGGAACAGCTCTCTGATCAGATATGATTTGGCCAGATTGGACTGGGAGCAGCTACCTTTGGTTAATTTGTATCAGAGCAGTGGGACTCATTCAAGAAGGAAATAGGGAGAGTACAAGGCCAACATATTCCGGTAAAGACAAAGGGTGGGACCAACAAATGCAGGGAACTCTGGATGTCAAGGGATATACAGTATTGTATAAAGAGAAAAAGGGAGGCTTATGGCAGATACTGAGGGCTCAAAACAGCAGAAACCCGAGAGGATTATAGATTGTGTAGGGGGGATCTTAAAATGGAAATTAGGAGAGCAAAAGGGGGGCATGAAAAACATTGACAGGTAAAATAAAGGAAAATCCAAATTCACTTTACAAGTACATTATGAGTAAGAGGATAACTAGGGAAAGAGTAGGGCCCATTAAGGACCTTTGTGGTAATTTGCGTGTGGAGCCGGAAGTTGTAGGTAGGGTTCTAAATGAATACTTTGTGTCGGTGTTCACAAAGTGAGAGGGATGATGTGGATATGGAAATCAGGCAGAAGGGTTGTGATATAATTAAAGAAATTAGCATAGAAAGGGAGGAGGTTCAAAGTGGCTTGGCAGGCTTAAAAGTAGATAAATCTCCAGGCCTGGATGCAATGTATCCCAGGCTGTTGAGTGAGGCAAGGGAGGAGATAGCAGGGGCGCTGGCTATAATTTTCAATACCTCTCTGGCCACAAGAGAGGTGCCAGAGGACTGGAGGATAGCCAGTGTGGTACCGTTATTCAAGAAGGGAGGAAGGGATAAACCAGGGAACTACAGACCAGTCAGCCTAACCCCAGTGGTGGGGAATCTATTGGAAGCAATTCTGAGGGACAGAATTAATCTACACTTGGAGAGGCAGGGATTAATCAAGGATAGTCAGCATGGTTTTGTTAAGGGGTGGTCATGTCTGACCAATTTGATTGAATTTTTCGTAGAGGTGACCAGGTGTGTAGATGAGGGTAATGCATTTGACGTAGTCTACTTGGACTTCAGCAAGGCTTTTGATAAGGTCCCACATAGGAGCCTGATAACAAAGGTAAGAGCCGATGGGATGTAAGGCAATTTGTCGAAATGTACCCAGAATTGGCTGAGTGGCAGGAAGCAGAGGGTGATGGTCGAGGGGTGTTTTTGTGACTGGATGCCTGTGTCCTGTGGGGTTCCACAGGGATCAATGTTAGGTCCCTTTCTGTTTATGGTATATAAAAACAATTTAGACTTGAATGTAGGAGAGCTGCTCAGTAAGTTTGCAGATGACACGAAAATTGGTGGGGTGGTAAATAGTGAGGAGGATAGCCTTAGATTACAGGAGGATATAGACGGGCTGGTCAGATGGCTGATCAGTGGCAAATGGAATTTAATCTGGATAATTGTGAGGTGATGCATTTGGGCAGGACAAACAAGGCACGGGAATACACGATGAATCATTGGACCCTGGGAAGTACCGAGGATCAGAGGGACCTTGGTGTGCATGTCCACCGGTCCCTAAAGGTGGTGGGACAGGTAGATAAGGTGATTAAGAAGGCATATGTGATACTTGCCTTTATTAGCTAAGGCACAGAATATAAGAGCAGGGAGGTTATGCTGGAACTGTATTAAACGCTGGTTAGGCCACAGCTAGAGTATTGCGTGTAGTTCTGGAATCCGCATAATAGTAAGGATGTGATTCCACTGGAGAGAGTGCAGAGGAGATTTACCAGGATGATGCTTGGGCTGGAGAGTTTTAGTTATGAGGAGAGATTGGATAGACTGGTGTTATTTTCCCTGGAGCATGATTGAGGTGTATAAAATTGAGGGGCATAGATAGGGTAAACAGGAAGGAACATTTCCCTCTATGACTCTATGACTATGGCTCTATGGGCAGAATTTTGCCCTCGGATAGCAGGCAGGCCCCACCAGCTCGGCGGCGGGCAGACAGCCGACCCCCGCCACTGAAACAGAGCTAGCCACCATTTTGAGTGGGTGGGCTGCCCAACAGGAAGTGCTTTGCACTTCCTGTGCAGGGGGTGGAGGGATTCCCCATCTGTCAAAGTGCGCTCTTTTATGTATGTGCGCGAAAGAGTGCACTGCTCCCTGAGGCAAAGTCCTGTCTCAAGGAGATTAGTGACAGGTAAGAAAAATCAAAAAATAGAAAAACTTAATAATTATTAACATGTCCCCCTCATGTGACAATGTCACATAAGATGGGACATGTTAATAAAAACAACATAAACTTTATTAGACTTTTTAAAAACGGACATGAACCCTCATTCTGCCAGTGGATGAGGTCTCATGCTTTATCTGAAGCTCGCTGAGGCTCCTAGCCTGCCTGCCAGCCTTCAGGTTGGACAGGCAGGCCTTTAATTATCTTAATTAGCCTGTCAATGGCCTCAATTGGCCATGGACAGGTCGGCGGGCGGACAGCTGGTTTCGCTGTCCGCCCGCCTTCCTAAAAATTTAAAGGGACCGAGATGATGTCGGGGGTTCCTCCCAACATCATCCCGCGTCATTTTCCTGTCTACAAACAGGCCCCGCCCCCAAATTGCCGACAGGAATATTCAGGCCCATGACTCTCCCAATTTTGGCACTAGCCCCCAGATTTTTGGAAGGAAGAATTTTCGGGGTTCACCTGGCTGAATTCGCTGCTGTCATTTCTGGTAACTAGGTCGATGGTGGGTTGTCTGTCCGGTTTCATTCCTTTTCGACTTTGTAGCAGTTTGAAACAACTGAGTGGTATACAAATAGTCATTTGGTATGCAAAACTTGAGTATCGCTGAAAAAGTAGTCATGTCTAAGCTTTTCGTCTTGCATTTATCAGAGCATTCGCAAGAATACCAATATAAGGGGAAAACAACAACTTATATCATATGGCAAGAGAGTTCTGATTGGTTGGCCAGTGACGTTGACATGGAGAATGCACCAGTGATGGTGACTGACAGTTAACTGTCAAGCATTATTTGAAATTTAACCAAGGCAACTTGACCCTGATTGGGCAAGATATTACCCTAAGGAATGAGGCAGCGCATGGCTGTCATTTATTTTGTTTAGATGAAACAGGTGCAATACATGTGTATGTTTTTTCTGTCTGCAAAGAACAACGGTCAGTGAATTAATATATGCGGAGTCCAGTGCACGCACATGCGCCACCCTGCGAGCCTGACTGACAATCTTAAACTGGGTATCAGCATAATTTTTAGTATATTGAGGATTATTTAGCAAATGTTGTCTAATCACGGAATCACATCTAATGTTGGACACTGTTTTGAGGTTTGCAAGCATGAGCTGGTTGGGTACAGTTGCCCGTTGTGAACCACGGCTGGGACATGCTGCTTGAGACGATCCTCCAGTCTTTGAAATGTACGGCCAACCAATCAGCACTCTCCATAAGACCATAAGACAAAGGAGCAGAAATTAGGCCAATCGGCCCGTCAAGTCTGCTCCGCCATTCAATCATGGCTGATAAGTTTCTCAACCCCATTCTCCTGACTTTTCTCTCTTCACATACCCTATGAATTGTTGTTTTCCCCTTATATTGGTATTCTTGCGAGTGTCCTAATGAGTGCAAGACAAAAAGCTTTGACGTGTCTCTTTTCAGCAATAGACAAATGAGACGCTTGCTCGGCCATTTCAGAGTCACCCACATTTCTGTGGGTCTGAAATCACATGTAGGCCAGACCAGATAAGGACAACAAACTTCCTTCATTAAAGTGCACTAGTGATTCAGGTGGCTTTTTACACCAATATACAACGGTTTCATATTCATCATTAGACTTTTACTGAAATCAAATTTCACCATTTGCTGTTCCCAGACTCTGGACCTCTGGATTACTAGTTCAGTCACAATACAACTTTGCCATTGCCTGCCTGATGGAGAACACTTTTTGAAGATGGGCAATGTTGACTCACAATTGTAAGATTTTTATTGATTTATTTTGTGTTTTGGTGCCACAGGTTCTGGTACCAAATCTGGATGATATTCAGCATGCGATTAACCGAACAATCCAGATGATTTTGGAAGTGAGCCGTAAAGTGCAACAGTGGAGGCAATCAAAAAATCGTCTCGAGAGTGTTTATGATGCACAGAATTTAGTAGGTAAGTTGTGCTTGGAAAAAGGGAAAGAGTTCAGATTTTTGGGCCTAGTGATTTTTTTTCTTGTAAGTTCTTGATATTACCTTTGAACTCGAGAAAGTTAAGACAGGTAAGGAATAATCATTACTTTGGGCACCATTTTCAAAATCAGTATTAATCCAATGTTATGTGCATTTTTTAAATTCTTTCACGAGGTGTGGTTGTTGCTGGCTGGGCCAGCATTCATTTCCTATCCCTAATTGCCCTTGAGAAGGTGCTGGTGAAGTACCTTCTTGAACTGCTATAATCCATGTCGTGCAGGTACACCCATAGGGCTGTTAGAAAGGGAGCTCCAGTGCAGTGAATACAGTTCGGTGTCACAGTTCAGTGATATAGTTCTAAGTCAGAATGGTGTGTGGCTTGGAGAGAACTTGCAGGTGGTGGTGTTCCCATGCATCTGCTGCCCTTATCCTTCGAGGTGGTAGAGGTCGCTGTTGAAGGAGCCTTGGTGAGTTGCTGCAGTGTATCTTGTTACTGGCACAACTGCTGCCACTGTGCATCAGTGATGAAATAAGTGAATATTTAAAATGGTGGATGGGGTGCCAATCAAGCAGGCTGCTTTGTCCTAGATGATGTCAAGTTTCTTGACTGTTGGTGTAATACCATTGATCAGAAACTGAACTGGACTAGCCATATAAATACTGTGGCTACAGGAGCAAGTCAGAGGCTAGAAATCCTGTGGCGAGGACCTCACCTCTTGACTCCCCAAGCAGGTCCACCATCTACAAGACACAAGTTAGGAGTGGGATGGAATACTTCCCACTTCACTGGATGAGTGAAGCTCCAACAACACTCAAGAAGCTTGACACCATCCAGGACAAAGCAGTCTTCTTGGTTGGCACTCCATCCACAAACATTCACTGCCTCCACCACCAATGCATAGTGGCAGCTATGTGTACCATCTACAAGATGCACTGCAGCAATCTGCCAAGTCTCCTTCAACAGCACATTTCAAACCTGCGACCTCTATCACCTAGAATGGGAAGGGCAACAGATGCATGGAAACATCACCACCTACAGGCTCCCCTCCACGTCTCACACCATTGTGACTTAAAACTATATCACCATTCCTTCACTATTGCTGGCTCAAAATCTTGGAACGCCCCTCTCCCTGCTTTACAGCAGTGTGGGTGTATTTTTACCACTTGGACTGCAATGGGTAGAGAAGGTGGCTCACCTCCACATTCTCAAGGGCAATTATGGATGGGTAACAAATGCTAGCCTAGCCAGTCATGCCTGCATCCTGTGAAAGAATAGAAACAAATACATAAACTGTAATGTTGAGCAATAGAACCGCCACTTTTCTGGTTCTGAACATAGACTTTGACCACAATCTTTCAATCTCCTTGGATATGGGAGTTCTACCAGGAAATGGAGGACTGCACATGTTACACTCATATATCAAGGTTATAGAATATGAAGTAGTGTAGAGTTGATTGCCATTTTGTGGGGTTGGTGGGACGTTCCACTGGAATTGAGGATCAATGGGGAATATTTGACTATGATCATAGTGGAGGCCAGGCTTGGAGACATCCAAGAACTCTTTGAATGGCCTATCAGAGGAAACACTGCTTTCCTGACGCAAAAGACTTTCTGGCAACAATGATTTTTAAAACAGCACAGATCAGGCCCCTGCTGGAATGCGATTTTATCTGGGAATGTCAGCAAGCTGAGTGGGGACACTGCTCACCATCTACAAATGTGCAATTAAAGACCAAATAAAGCAGCTGAGCAGTGAGTTGAGAAGAATTTAGGTGAATTTTATGAGCTGTGAATGGGCAATGTGGGATTTGGAGTCCCAGCAGCATTTCAAGGACAGCAATGTGGCGGCAGCTGAAGGAACCTCCTACACTTGGCAAATGGTCACTGAGGCATTTTCATTTATCAGTTCAGAATGAGAAGAGCAAACATTTTTGTTGGCTTGAAACTCCCTGAACAATTATTCATTCTGGCAGGGGGCCTATTTGGAGATGGGCATAAGAGGAGATAAGGACTGGTTAGCCTTTCTGCAACAATGGGAAAGGTCACTCCTTTAAAGCAGAAATGCACAGTTGGCAAGAGAGTTGTTTCTCCAGCGTGGAGAGGAGCTGGAGAGGGAGGTAAGGGCAAGCAGCAACTGACATCAATGACTCCTAGCCACCTGCAGTGGAAGCCATATGATGGGGAAGTGGTAGAAGGCTGCAGAGGGGACTGGGCACAAAGACTGGCACACAGATGAGGGTACCCAATGGCCAGGGTGTATGGGCAGTGTCTGAATGTCAGATCAGCAGTGTCACTGAAACCTGCGCCTGTCCCAAGCCACCATGACTGATCTGTGCTCCATGATGGTAGCAGAGGTAAGCTCCATTTCCATTGGTGGGCATCCAGTCCTGATAGAGCCATAGAGGCCTACAGCACAGAGAAAGGCCCTCTGGCCCATTGAGTCTGCACTGGTCAAACAAGTACCTAACTATTCGAACCCCATTTTCCAGCAATAGGCCCATAGCCTTGTATGCCATGGCATCGCAAGTGCACATCCAAATACTTCTTAAATGTTGTGAGGGTTTCTGATACTACCACCCTTTCAGGCAGTGATTCCCATCACCCTCTGGGAAAAAATTATTCCCCACTCCCCTCTAAACCTCCTGCACCTTACATTAAATCTATGCCCCCTGGTTATTGATCCCTCCACCAAGGGAAAAAGTTCCTTCCTGTCTACCCTATCTATGCCCCTCATAGTCTTATACACCTTAATCACGTCACAGAATCACACAGTGCAGAAGAGGCCCTTCGGCCCATCGAGCCTGCACCGATACGCGAGAAACACCTGACCTACCTACCTAATTCCATTTACCAGCACTTGGCCCATAGCCCTAAATGTTATGACATGCCAAGTGCTCATCCAGGTACTTTTTAAAGAATGTGAGGCAACGCGCCTCCACCACCTTCCCTTTTGTCCCCCCTCAATCTCCTCTGCTCCAGGGAAAATAACCCCAGTCTATCCAATCTCTCCTCATAACTAAAATTGCCCATCCAGGCAACAACCTGGTAACTTCCTCTGAACTCTCTCAAATGCAATCACATCCTTTCTATAGTGCAGATTCCAGAACTGCACACAATACTCTAGCCGTGGCCTAACCGGCATTTTATACAGTTCCAGCATTACCTCCCTGCTCTTATATTCTATGCTTCGGCTAATAAAGGCAAGTATCACATATGCCTTCTTATAACCACCTTATCTACCTGTCCCGCTACCTTAAGGGACCGGTGGACATGCACACCAAGGTCTCTCTGATCCTTGGTACTTCCCAGAGTCCTACCATTCATCGTGTATTTCTGTGCCTTGTTTGTCCTGGCCAAGTGCATCACCTCACATTTATCCAGATTAAATTCCATTT
Source organism: Carcharodon carcharias (assembly GCF_017639515.1). Classification (NCBI taxonomy): domain Eukaryota; kingdom Metazoa; phylum Chordata; class Chondrichthyes; order Lamniformes; family Lamnidae; genus Carcharodon; species Carcharodon carcharias. Next base: position 16,057,449 of record NC_054471.1, read on the forward strand.
GCCACTGATCAGCCCATCTAACCAGCCCATTTATATCCTCCTATAATCTAAGGCTATCTTCCTCACTAGTTACCACCCAACCAATTTTTGTGTCATCCGCGACCTTACTGATCAACTCTCTTACATTCAAGTCTAAATTGTTTATAAAAACCACAGAGGCATCCAGTCACAAAAATACCCCTTGATCATCACTCTTTGCTTACTGCCACTCAACCAATTCTGGATCCAATTTGACAAATTGCCTTGCATCCCATGAGCTCTTACCTTTGTTATCAGTCTCCCATGGCGGGACCTTATCAAAAGCCTTGCTGAAGTCCAAGTAGACTACGTCAAATGCATTGCCCACATCTACATGCCTGGTCACCGCTTCGAAAAATTCAATTAAATTGGTCAGACATGACCTCTCCTTAACAAAACCATGCTGACTGTCCTTGAATGATCCCTGCATCTCCAAGTGTGGATTAATTCTGTCCCTCAGAATTGCTTCCATTAGTTTTCCCACCACTGAGGTTAGGCTGACTGGCCTGTAGTTCCCTGGTTTATCCCTTCCTCCCTTCTTGAATAATGGTACCACATTGGCTGTCCTCCAGTCCTCTGGCACCTCTCCTGTGGCCAGGGAGGTATTGAAAATTATTGCCAGCCTCCCTGCTCTCTTCTCCCTTGCCTCACTCAACAGCCTGGAATATATTTCATCCAGGCCTGGAGATTTATCTACTTTTAAGCCTGCTGGACCACTTAGAACGGCTCCCTTTCTATGCTAATTTCTTTAATTATTACACAGTCCTTCTGCCTGATTTCCATACCCACATCGTCCCTCTCACTTGTGAACACCGACACAAAGTATTCATTTAGAACCCTACCTACGTCTTCCGGCTCCACACAAAATTACCACAATGGTCCTTAATGGGCCCTACTCTTTCCCTAGCTATCCTCTTACTCATAATGTACTTGTAAAATAACTTTGGATTTTCATTTAATTTACCTGCCAATGTTGCTTCATGCCCCCTTTTTCCTCTCCTAATTTCCATTTTAAGATCCCCCCCTAACCATTCTATACTCGTCTCTGGTTTCTGCTGTTTTGAGCCCTCAGTATCTTCCATAAGCCTTCCTTTTTCTCTTTCTCCAATCCTGTATATCCCTTGACATCCAGGGTTCCCTGCATTTGTTGGTCCCACCCTTTGTCTTTACTGGAATATGTTGGCCTTGTACTCTCCCTATTTCCTTCCTGAATGAGTCCCACTGCTCTGACACAGATTAAACTAAGAGTAGCTGCTCACAGTCCACTCTGGCCATATCATATCTGATCTTATTAAAATCGGCCTTCCCCCAATTTAGAACTCTGATTTCTGGCCCATCCTGTTTCTTTTCCATAACAACCTTGAATCTAACAGAGTTATGATCATTATCTGCAAAACTTTCCCCCACTGATACCTCTACCACTTGCCCGGCTTCATTCGCTAAAATTAAGTCCACGACTGCCCCCTCTCTTGTAGGACCTTCTACGTACTAGCTTAAAAAGCTCTCCTGGGTGCATTTTAAGAATACCGCTCCCTCTAAACCTATCACACTATGACTAACCCAGTTAATGTTGGGGGGGACATTTAAATCCCTCACTATTACTACCCTATCATTTTTACACTTCTCTGAAATGTGCCTACATATCTGCTCTTCTATTTCTCTCAAACTGTTTGGGGACCTATAATACACTCCCAGTAATGTGATTGCTCCTTTTTTGTTTATCATTTCTACCCATATGACCTCATTTGAGGAGCCTTCTAAGAATTCATCCCTCCTTATGGCTGTAATTGATTCCTTGATCAATGTTGCGATACCCCCTTCTCTTTTACCTCCTTCCCTGTCTTGCCTGAAGACCCTATATCCTGGAATATTGAGCTGCCAATCCTGCCCCTCTCTCAACCATGTCTCTGTGACAGCAATGACATCATACTTCCATATGTTATTTTGTGCCCTCAACTCATCTGCCTTATTTGTCAGACTCCTTACATTAAAATAAATTTCAATCTACCTTGCCAAGCTCTCTTGTGCCTTAACTGACCTATAATTTCGATGTCTTCCAGACTCACTTGCTCTCTCTTCTAATTTTGGATGTGCATCTCCCACTGCCCATCGCCCTGCCAAGTTAGTTTAAACCCTCCCCAACAGCACTGGCAAACCACTCCGCAAGGATGTTTGTCCCATTCTGGTTCAGGTGCAACCTGTTCACCTTGTACAGGTCCCGCTGCCCCCAGAAATGGCCCCAATGTCTCAGAAATCTAATGGTCTCCCTCCTGCACCATCTCTCCAGCCACACTTTCATCAGGACTAAGTTCCTATTTCTATACTCACTAGCGCATGGCACAGGAAGTAATCCAGAGATTACTACCTATGAGGTCCTGTTTTTTAATTTGCTTCCTAAATCCTGCTTGCAGTACCTTATCCCTCTTTCTACCTACGTCATTGGTACCAATATGCACCACAATTTCTGTCTGTTTGCCTCCCCCTTTAGAATTTTTGGAGTGCAGGCTCCCTCTGCAGCCATTCAGTGACATCCTTGACCCTAGCATCAGGGAGGCAACATACCATCCTGGAGTCACGTCTGTGGACGCAGAAATGCCTGTCTGTTCCCTATACTATCGAGTCTCCTACCACTATTGCTCTTCCCCTTTTTTTCCTTCCTCCCCACCCCATGCAGCTGAGCCACTCACAGTGCCATGAGCGTGGTTTCACTCCCCAGAGAAACCACCACTCTCACCGTTTTCCAACACTGAAAAACAGTTTTCGAGTGAGATGCACCCTGGGGATTTCCTGACTACCTGCCTGATACCTTTCTTCTGACTGATGGTCACCCATTTCACTCTCTGTCTGCACTTCTGTAAGCTGTGGGGTGACCACCTCTAATAACATGCTATCCATGAAACTCTCAGTCTCGTGGATACACCTCAGTGCCTCCAGCTGCTGCTCAAGCTCCAAAACTCGGAGCTCAAGTAGCTGCAGCTGGTGGCACTTCCTGCACACGTGGTCGATCAGAGTGCAAGGAGCATCTAGGACTTCCCACATGTTGCAGGCGGTACATAACAATGGACTGAGCTGTCCTGCCATGCCTCTAGCTGAAAAAAACCCCCTTACTTTAAGTTAAATACAGTAAAAAAACATGAAATTATTTATGTACTTTAAATAAAAACTAGAACTCTTACCTTTCCTTAGCTTAATCTATTTTAAACTGGAAAAAAACTGGAGAAAAACACTTACCCACTGCTCACCAATAAGCTCTCACTTTGTGCTGACATCACTTTTTGAAGCTTCCCTGCACTCTCGCAGGTTCTTATCTCTCCACTGCTCTTTTGCACTGTCTTGTGATGTCCCTCTTGTTATTTTCAACAAGAGCTGACTACAGGACACTCTTGATGGCTGTTAAGGTCACTGCAGCTGTGAATTTCTACACCTTAGATTCATTCTAGGGACCCACTAGAGACGTGTGTGGCATTTCCCAATTACTCGTACATCTCTGCATCAAGGTAGTGACAAATACCCTTTTCAGTAGGGCCAACCAGGACATCATGTTCAGAATCAATAATGACAGTCAGGCTGAGTGAGCCAGAGGCATTGCTGCCATGGCTGGATTCCCTAAATATAAGGTCTCATAGACTGGAGTTAGGGAGCAATCAAAGCTCCCATAGGCTAGCCAGGGATCTTCATTAGCTGGAAGAGATTTCACTCCCTCAACTTCCAGCTTATCTATGACCACCGCCAATGGATCCTGCACAGCATATAGGAGCAGGCGTAGTGTTGTACAGTGGCTGAGTTGTACTATTAATGATAGAGTTAATCTGCAGACACTTCTGGTGTGGAAACATTAATTTTATTTACAATATTCTCAGCAGCAACTACATGTGTGCTTTCAACTCCAACTCCAACTCGACACTGACTTCTGAGATAGCCTGCGCTACTCTCTTATTCGTTACTACAGATCATGTCATCTTCCTAAACAAGCATTATTCTTAAAGGTGCATTACACACTAAATAAAACCTTAATTATTACATTCCTCTCCTTTAACTTGACTCTACATATTATACTTACAAGTACATATTTTTCAAGACAACATATTATTTACACTGGGTAAGGAATTTATAAGTTCACTCTTTCAGGTGATTTCCTGATACATGTGGAACGTCTCAGCTCCACAATTTCGGATGCTTTGTCAGGGACCTCCTTTTCTGAGTTGCCTGAACGTCAGGTGCTTCGGTGGGCACTTGCTGTTCTGCATTCTCAACTCTTACAAGAACATCAGACACATCTGTCCTGGGTTGAGTATTCTCAACAGGAAACGCAGTCCCAGTCATGATCACTGGTGGAACCAAATCTTGGTGATTTGTCTCCCTCTTCCTTAAATAATCCACATGTTTCTGGATGATCCAGCCTTCCACCTCTATGTGGTAAGATAGAGGTCCAGTCACTGCACCTATTTCATCCGGTAACCTCTTTGGTCTTTTTCCAAAGTTCTTCACATACACCGTCTCTCCCAGAGTAAATTTCCTCCCACAACTATGCCAGGCATGTCCAGTTTTCTGGGTTCCCTGACTCCTTTCTACCTTCATCTTTAAATTCAGCATTATTAAGCTCCATCTTGTACTGAGATGGTGTTTCAACAATAACGCAGCAGGTGTGACACCTGTTGTGTGAGGAGTAGTCCTGTAATGAAAAATAAGGTGTGCTAGCTTGGTTGCTAAGGAATCGCCAGTTAGTTTGTTCATGCCTGCCTTGAACGTTTGAACCGCCCTTTCAGCTAGTCCATTTGAGGAAGGGTGGTATGGTGCAGTTTTTACATGAGTGATATTGTTGAGGCTGATAAACCATTAAAACTCAGCACTCAACATTAAGCTTATTTACAGTATGCTCAGCAGCAACAAATGTGTACTTTCAACTCCAACTCTCTCTCTACACTGACTTCTAAGGTAGCCCATGTTACTCTCCTATTGGTTGCTACCTTCCTTAACAAACATGATTATTGAAGGTACATTACTCACTAAATATAACTATAATTACTACAAGTAGGCCATTTAGCCCTTTGAGCCTGTTTTACCATTCGATAAGATCATGACGGAATGGTTGTGGTCTCAACTCCAACTTCCCACTTGGCCTCCCATAACCCTTGGCTCCCTTATCAAAAATCTTCTAACTCAGTCTTGAATAAATTCAATGACCCAGCTTCCACTGCTTTACGGGGAAGAGAATTTCACAGAATAACGACCATTTGAAAGAAAAAAATTCTCCTCATCTCAGTCTTAAAAGGGAGGCATCTTATTCTTAAACTGCGTCCCCACAAGAGGAAATATCCTCCCAATACCCACCCTATAAAGTCCCCTTACGATCTTCAATAAGGTCACCTCGTATTCCTTTAAACCCCAGTGGATATAGGCCAATCTGTTCAACATTTCATCATAAGCTTATCCCTTCACCCCAGAAATGAGTTAAGTGAATCTTCTCTAAACTGCTTCTAATGCAATTATATATTTTTTCAAATAAGGAGACCAAAACATTTCACAGTACTCCAAATGTGCTCTCATCAAGGCCCTGTAGCTGCTGTAAAACGTTTCTAACACCACTTGCCTGCAAGGATGGGATACCTGTTGATAAGAGCTACCCATTTAAGAAATAGCTGATGACACTTGTTAGAAAGCCAAGGCAGAGGAACATTATAACATGACACACAGCGATCAGAGCAACCATCAAACAGACCAACAGTCTGCTCAAGGTGAAATTTTGGTGCCTGGACTGATTGGGTGGCCTTCTTCAGTGTACCCCTGCAAGAGTCTCCCAGGTTGTGGTAGTTTGCTGCACTCTGCCCAACCTGGTGCTGCAGAGTGGGGAGGCCCTAACTGTTCAAGACATAGTGGAGAGCAAGGCATCCTCAGTTAGAAGGATGATAAGGAAACAAGAACAGCATCATTCTGATTGGCATGAGTGGCCACTTGGAGGCCGCCAAGAACCAGGCATGAGGAATGCTGGAGAGGCACTTATCCTCACTCATTTCTGCTGACCCTCGTGTGTGAAAGAACGCTTCAATCTCCCTGAGGCACAGAGCTGCCTCAGGGAGGTTGAATCGCTATTGAAATAAATAAATAAATGGAAAGAAAATTTAATTAAACATGTCCCATCATGTGACCGTGCCACATGAGATGGGACATGTTTTTATATTTCAGAAATTTTGAAAACTTAATTAATAAAAGCTTCAGGAAACCTCATGCTGCTTGTCGATGAGGTTTCCTCAAAACGTAAAGGCAGCTTAGTATTTTCACCTGCCAGCCAACCTTAAGGTTGGATGGGCAACGCCAACAATGACCTTAATTACTTGCTTAATGGCCTTAGAAGGCAACTTAAATATCGGCAGGAACGCAGTTGACTCTGGTGCGCGCCCACCGAACGAAACATCGCAAGACAGCGCGATGACGTAGGGACGCATGCCCAACATCATTGCGCGTCATTTTACGCACCAGCCCCCACATGCTGAATGAAAAATTCAGGCCCCAGAATACTGTGAACAGTTTTGGTCCCCCTAAATAAGGAAAGATATAGTGGCATTGGAGGCTCTCCAGAGAAGGTTCACTAGGTTGATTCTGGGTATGGAGGGATTTTCTTATGTTCTTTCTTATTTTCTTAATCAGTAAAGGAATCAAGAGTTATGGGGAAAGAGCAGGAAAGTGGAGTTGAGGATTTTCAGATGAGCCATGATCTCATTGAATGGCGGAGCAGACTCAATAGGCCGAATGGCCTACTTCTGCTCCTATGTCTTATGGTCTTTTGGACCTTTGTGGGAAACAAAAGTAGTTAAATGAGAGCACCATGATCTCCAAGTGCCCTCCAAAGTCATGTGCCATCCTCATTGGATGTGTCCCAGACTCCTCCATCGTCTGTATCTTGTTCCACTGGCTCAACAGATCCACCAGTGTTAGCAGGGCACTGTTGTTTTAGAATTGGGAGCCCTTAGTATTCACTCCGAACAAAATGAAGTTTCAAGGCATCAGGTCAAACATGGGTAAGGAAACCCCCTACTGATTACCACCTACCTTCCTCCCTCAATTGATGAATCAGTATTCATCCATGTTAAACACCACTTGGAAGAAACACGGAGGACACAGAATGCACTTTGTGTAGGAGACTTGAATGTCCATCATAAAGAGTGGCTCGGTATAACCATTACAGACTGAGCTGCACCTGAACAACAGTCCTGCCAGACTGAACCTGCTTCTGGTGGTGAGAGAACCAACAAGACGAAAAAAACTACTTGACCTCCTCCTCACCAATCTTCTTGTTGATTTATCTGTCCATGAAAACATTGGTAATAGTAATTATCACATCATCGTTGTGGAAACAAAGATCATCGTTATGTTCTGTGGCACAATCATTATGCGATATAGGATTGACTCAAAACAGATCCAGCAGCTGAGATCCGGCCATTCATGAGGGACTGTGAGCTATCAGCAGCAGAATTGCATCTCACCACAATGTGTAACCTCATGACCTGGCATATTCCTCAATCTACTGTCACCATCAAGCCAGGGAACAATCTTGGTTCAATGAGGACTGTAGAAAAGCATGCTAGGAAAAGTACCAGGCTTAGCTAAAAAGTGAGGTGCAAAAAACAGTACTGCATGCAATGGAAGATGAATACTATGAACTGAGCTAAGCAATCCCAAAACCAGGGGATCAGATCAAAGCTGTGCAGTCCTGCCACATCCATCATGAATGAACGTGAAAAATTGAACAACTAGCTGCAGGAGGGGGCTCCAGAAACATCCCCATCCTCATGACGGTGAGCCCATCATGTCAATGCTAAAGACAAGGCTGAAGCATTTGCAGCCATCTTCGGACAGCAGTGTTGAATGGATGATCAACCTTGGCCTCTCCTGAGGTTCCAGCACCACAGAAGTCTGACTTGAACCAATTCGATTCCCTCCATGTAAAAGCAAAAAACGTCTGAGTGCACTGGATACAGCAAAGGCTCTGGTCCTTGACAATATCCTGGCTGTAGAACTGAAGACTCGTGTTCCAAAACTAACTAACTGAGTCCCAGTATACCTCTGATACCTAGCCAAAAAAGAACATGTCCATGCATGTTCTGTCCACAAAAAGCAGGATAGATCCAATCCGGCCAATTACTGCCCCGTCAGTCTACACTTGATCATCAGCAAAGTGATGGAAGGTGTCATCAGCAGTGCTATCAAATGGAAATTACTCACCAATAGCCTGCTCACCGGTGGTCAGTTTGAAGCCCTCAAGAACCATTCACCTCCAGACCTCATTACAGCCTTGATTCAAACACAGACAGGCAAGCCGAAGTCCAGAGGTGAGGTGAGAGTGACTGTCTTAAACCAAGTGTGACATCAGGAAGCCTTAGTACAATTGAATTTATTAGGAATCAGGGGGAAAGCTTTTCACTGGTTGGCGTAGTATCTATCACAAAGGAAGATGGCTGTATTATGGTTGGTGGATGCTAATCATCTCAGTCACAGGACATAGCTGCAGACATTCCTCAGGGCTGTGACCTGGGCTCAACCATCTTCAGCTGATTCATTAGTGCTTTTCCCTCCATCATAAGGCAAAAGTGGGGATGTTCAGTGATGATGAATGTTCAATTTGATTAGCAACTCCTCAAATACTGAAGCAGTTTGTATCCATATGCAGCAAGACCTGAACAGCATTCAGGCTTGGACTGATAAGTGACCACTCAAGTGCCAGAATTTGACCATCTCCAGCAAGAGAGAATCTAACCATCTTCCCTTGACATTCAATGGCATTACCATCACTGAATAACCTACCATTAACATCCTGGGCATCACCATTGACCAGATTAACTGGATCAGCCATTCAAATACTGTGGCTACAAGAACAGATCAGAGGCTTGGAATTCTGTGGTAAGTTACCCACTCCTGATCCCTAAAACCTTTCTACCATCAGAGTGCTGGTGCAAACACAATAAGCTGAATGACCTCCTTCTGTCCTGTAACAATTCTTTGGTTCTGTGATCTGGAAGGCACAATTTAGGAGTTTGATGCAATACTCCCCATTTGCTTGAATATGTGCAGATCCAACAACATGCAAGAAACCCAACACTATCCATGACAAAGCAGGTTACCCTATTGGCCCATCACCTTAAATGTTCATTCCCTCCACTGCTGGCACACTATGGCTGCAGTTTGTATCACTTACAAGATGCACTGCAACAACTCACTAAGGCTCCTTCGACAACACCTTCCAAACTCGTAATTATGGAAAAGACCAAGGGCAGCAGCCACAAGGGAACACCACTACCTGCAAGTTCCCTTCAAAGTCACACACCATCCTGGCTTGGAACTATATTGCCATTCCTTCACTGTTGTTGAGTCAAAATCCTAGAACTCCACCACTAACAGCATTTTGGGTTTATCGACCTCAGATGGACAGCAACGTTTCAAGAACACAGCTCACTACCACTTTCTCAAATGCATTTAGGAATAGGCAATAAATGTAGGCATTGTCAATGATGCCCATATTCCATGAATAAACAAAAAATAACATTGTTCCTTCATCAACATTGGATCAAAATCCTGGAATTATGGAAATTATAGAAGCATATTGATCACAGTGGTTGAGAAAAAGGTATGCCTCATCCTCTCAGGACAATTAGGTTAGGCCAATGATGCCCATTTTTCAAAAATGAAAAGCACCCTGCCCATACAGTGGTTCCTTCTACATTTGCTTTCTCATCAGCCTGAATTCTTCCTGCGTAAGGCAGGCTCGGCGGGAGCGGGAGTGGTCGGGCCAATTAAGGCCCACCCAGCATAATACACAAGCAGTAGCACTGAACACTACCTGCGTGGGTGGTGGGAGGAGAGAGAGTCGGGTCCAGTGCTCTTTCGCGCATGTGCGCGAAAGAGCGCTTCAATCTCCCTGAGGCAGCTCCGTGCCTCAGGGAGATTGAAGCGCTCTAGAAAAAAATAAACAAATGGAATAAAAATTTAATGAAACATGTCCCCTCATGAGATGGGACATGTTTTTATTTTCAGAAATTTTTAAAATTTAATTCGTAAGCGCTTAAGGAAACCTCATCCCGCTCATGATTGAGGCTTCCTAAAAAACATAAAGGTCACTTGGCCTTTTCGCCTGCCCGCCAACTGTAAGGCTGGATGGACAGCATAAATTTGATATCAGTTACTTCGTTAATGGCCTTAATAGACCTATTAAATATCGGTGGGCATGCGGCTGACTCTGGCTCGTGCCTGCCAAATGAAACATCGTGAGACAAAGCAATGATGTCATGATGCATGTCCGACGTCATCCTGCGTCATTTTATGCGCCAGTGTGTCAGGCCCGCCTCTGCATGCCGACTGTAAAATCCCAACTGTTGTCTTTTGTGGAGCTGGGATTTTTTTATTTTCTTTATTCGTTCATGGGATGTGGGTGTCGCTGGCCAGGACAGCATTTATTGCCCATCCCCAATTGGGTGGGACTCCTTATTGTTTGTTTTTCCTTACCATGTGGTAAAATTGTGTGGCTTGCAGTAGTCAGCAACTTTTGAAATCTTTGGAAACTGCAGAGCACAGCTCTGGCTACGGATTCCAAACCACATAATTTATGCTTTATTGTGCCTGTCCAGATGACAAGGTAGGTGTCATTGTATTTGGGCTTTATTTCCTGAAGGTTTCAAGGAGGATCATGAACCTTGACTGCCCAAACTAGCACTGTTCTCCTCACATTCCTTCTCCCCAGTCATTCAAAAAATATATGTTCAAGTCAGGATGCTTGTCCTTGACCAGAAATAATAATTGATGAGGGATCACATCACTGTCTTTCTAACCAGTACTACTGTGCTCCTGGCCTCATACCTTGGACAAGGATATCCTCAAAGCTGTTTACAATGCAGTTATTCAGAATGGATAAGTCATGGGTTAGAAAACATGAGGATGCTGGCTCATGATTACTTAGGCAGCAGTCACCAGAAAATATATTTACATAAAAAACTGCATTTTAGAACATGCATATTCATTTTAAAACTTTGAGGGATTTTTGTGCATGTCTAAAATTTTTAATAACAACTAGATGTCCAAAAGCATCGAAGGCCTGAAATTCCATTGGGAGGCAAGGGCAGAGATCAGGGCAATTACCTGCCTGTACATGAAATTTGAAATGGACCCAATTTGTGAATATTCCATCTCATTTCTCCTGTCCTTTCATTTTCCATTAGAGGATATTGTCATATTTTTGTCCATGTGCCTACTTCAGGTGGGATTGTCCAAGCATTCCTAGGAATTACTGCTTATAAAACTTTAATTCAAGAGAATGATTTCAGATGAGGAACTTCCTTGTTGAAGAGAGTGTACAGAGAGATGTGATAGAGGTATTCAAAATCATGAGGGGTCTAGACAGATTCTTTAGGGGAAAATCTGTTCCCATTGATGAAAGGATCAAGGACAAGAGAGCACAAAATTAAGGTAATTAGCTAAAGAACAATGGTGACATGAAAAATGTTTCATGCAGCGAGTGGTTGGGATCTGGAATGCACTGCCTGAGAGTGTGGTGGAGGCTGGTTCAATCGAGGCATTCCAGAGGGAATTGCATTATTATTAGAAAAGGAAGAATGTGCAGGATTTCAGGGAGAATACAGGGGAGTGGAACTGGGTGAATTGCTCATTCGGAGAGCAGGCACGACGTGCTACATAACTTCCTTCTGTGTTTTAACAATTCTGTGATTCTGTGAAAGGCTTCTTTTTGGAGTCAGAAGAGTTCCTTTCAGAGGTGAAACCTTGCTTTCATGTTTTTCTTTTGGGTCAGACGGGCTTTAGAGCACCCCTAAGAGATTGCATTGAGTGCCATTGAAGTACTCTTGCAGATACTGGAACACTAACCAAATATGAAAATGGTCTGAGACCACAATTCGAGACGGACCGGGTTCTGTGCTGCCACATTTCCCGAGATTCGGGGAAGGTTCCATTAGATTGGAAAATAGCTAAAGTAACTCCTTTATTCAAAAAGGGAGGGAGACAGAAAGCAGCAACATTTGAACAAAGGGCAGGAATAGGCCATTCAGCCCCTTGAGCCTGGTCCACCATTTAATAAGGTCATGGCATCTGATAGTAACCCTGCATTCCACATAACCCTTCGGTAACCTATCACCCCCTTGCTTATCAAGAATCTATTTGCCTCTGCCTTAAAAATATTCAAAGACTCTGCTTCCACCACCTTTTTAGGAAGAGAGTTCCAAAGACCCTCTGAGTGAAAACATTTCGCCTCATCTCTGTTTTAAATGGGTGACCCCTTATTTTTAAACAGTGACTCCTAGTTCTAGATTCTCCCACAAGAGGAAACATCTTGTCCACACCCACCCTGTCAAGACCCCTCAGGATCTTATGTTTTTTAATCAAGTCACCTCTTACTCTTCTAAACTCCAGCGGATACAGGGCTAGTATGTCCAACATTTCCTCATAAGACAAACCACCCAAACCTGGTATTAGTCTGGTAGACCTTCCCTGAACTACTTTCCATGCATTTACATCTTTCCTTAAATAAGGTGACCAATGCTGTACACAGTATTCCAAATGTGCTCTCACTTGAGCCTTGTACAACTGAAGCATAACCTCCCTACTTTTGCATTCAATTCCCCTTGCAATAAATGATAACATTCAATTAGCTTTCCTAATTACTTGCTGTACCTGCATATCTTTTGTGATTCACGCACTAGGACACCCAGATCCCTCTGCACCTCAGAGCTCTGAAATCTTTCACCATTTAGGTAATATGCTTCTCTTTTATCTTCCTGCTAAAATGGACAATTTCACATTTTCCCATATCATACTTCATTTGCCAGATCTTTGCCCACTCACTTAACCTATCTCTATCTGTTTGTACCCTCCTTATGTCCTCTTCACAACATACTTTCCTGCCTATCTTTGTGACATCAGCAAATTTGGCAACCATCCCATCCATCCCTTCATTCAAGTCATTTATATAAATTGTAAACAGTTGAGCTTCCAGCACTGATCCCTTATGGCACTTAACTCATAACATCTTGCCACGCTGAAAAAGACCCATTTTGCCTGCTTTCTGCTTCCTGTTAGCTAGCCAATCTTCTATCCATGCCAATATGTTATCCTCTAAATCATGAGCTTTTCCTTTCCACAGTAACCTTTGACATGGCACTTTATCAAATGTTTTCTGGAAATCTAAGTACAGTACATCCATTGGTTCCCCTTTATCCATAGCAGACATTACTTCCTCAAAGAACTCTTGTCAGCCCACAGCTCCAACAATTTACTCAGCACCACTTCTCTGGTGACTGTAATTGTCTTGGCTTCCTCCCCCACTTCCATTTCCTGGTTTATAGTTGCTTCTGGGATGTTATTTTCATTCTCTGTAGTGAAAACTGATGCAAATTACTTGTTCAATTAATTTGCCATCTTTTGTTTTCCGTTATCAGTTCTCCAGACTCACTATCTGTAGGACCAATGCTCACTTTATTAACTCAATTATTTTTAAAAATTTTTATAAGAATTCTTATTATCTGTTTTCTTTTTTTATTTCTGGCTAGCTTCATCCTATACTCTAATTTTTCCCTCCTTATTATTCTTTTAGTCATTCTTTGCTGTTCCTTATATTCGGTCCAATATTCTGGCCTTCCACCTATCTTTGCACAATTATGTGCCTTTTTTTTGGCCTGAATCTTCTGATATGCAGGGGTGGGCCCCACTTGCTGATGCACGTATTGACGCGCAGTGATGTCGGGCATGCGTCCCGATGTCACCACGCATCATTCAGATCTTCAGTTCGGCTGACGCGCATCAGAGTCTGCTGTGCACCTGCAGAACTGGCAAAGGCCTATCAAGGCCATTTAAATACCAAGTAAAAGAATTAAAATAGCTGTCTGTCCAACCTTAAGGTTGGCAGGCAGGCGGAGAGCCCAAGCGGCCTTTGCATTTATCATGAAACCTCATCCACAGGCGGGATGAGGTTTCATGAAGGCTTTATAAATCAAATGAAAATTTTTATTAAAAATCAGTGACATGTCCCAACTCATGTGACACTGGCACATGAGGGGAAATGTCTAAATATTTTTTTTCTTTTATTTCAAATAATAATAATAAAACCAATCTCCCTGAGGCAGCTCTGTGCCTCAGGGAGATTTCTGCGATCTCCCCCCGCCTGCACAGGAAGTGCTTAGCGCTTCCCAGTGCACATCATGCTGGGTGGGCCTTAATTGGCCCACCCACGTAAACTGGTGGCATGCAGCCGATCACGAGTGGCAATCGGCTGCGTGCCCGCCTGCCTGTGCCCATTCAGCTCCCCTGATGGGGAGAAAATTCTCTCCTTTCAGTTTGATACTATCTTTGACCTTTCTAGTTAACCACTGATGGTCTGTCCATCCCTTGGACTTTTTCTTACTCATTGGAATGTATCTATTCTGTGCATTCTGAAATATCCCCTTAAATATTAGCCACTGCATTTCTATTGACCTATCCCTCAACCTAATTTGCTAATTCACTTTAGCCAGCTCAGCTTTCATGCCCTCATAATTGTCCTAATTTAACTTTAAGAACATAGGCCAGAATTTTTACCTCGTTGGGCAGGCACATGCCCGACCCAAACAAGCGTAAAATGGCACACGATGATGTCAGGCGAGCATCCCAACATCATCGCGCACTCGCACGATATTTTGGTCGGTGGGCATGCACTGGAGTTGGCTCTGCGCCCCCTAACAATTAACAGGCCTATTAAGGCCATTAAAGTCCTATTTAAAAGTAATATTTTGCTGCCCGTCCAACCTTACAGTTGGCGGGCAGGCGAAAATGCCAAGTGGCCTTTGCAATTTTTAGGAAACCTCATCCATGAGAGGGATGAGGTTTCCAACAGCAATTAAAAACAAAATACAAATTTTAACTTTTCATTAATAACATATCCCTGCTCATGTGACAGAGCCACATGTGGGGACATGTTTTATAACACTTTTAAAATCTTCATGTTTATTTCTTAAAATTTTCATCTCTCTGAGGCAGCTCTGTGCCCTTAATTGGCACACCAGCATAAAATAGTGGTCCGGCTCCGATTGCGAGCAGTGGTTGGCTTCCCACCACTCCTGCCCATTCCCGCTGAGCATGCCCGACGAGGGCAAAATCCTGGCTATAGAGTCAGACTCTCTCTCCCTTAAACTGACTGTAAAATTCAATCATATTATGGTTGCTGCTACCTATGACATCGTTAATTACTCCCATCTCATTGCACAATACCAGGTCTAGTATAGCCTGCTCTCTGCTTGGCTCCAGAACATGCTGTTCTAAGAAACTACCCTGAAACATTCAACGTACTCGTCATCTGGCTATCTTTGTCCTTCTGACTTTTCCCAGTCTATATGCAAATAAAAATCTCCCATGATTATCACCATTCTGACGAGCTCCAATTATTAGGCCAGTTAGCTTAACATCTATCATAGGGAAAATGTTAGAAGCTATTATTAAATATATTATAGCAGTGTACTTAGAAAAATCCAAGGCAGTCAGGCAGAGTCAACATGGTTTTGTGAAAGGGAAAGCTTGGGCAAAATATTACGCTCGGTGTGCGGGCGTGCGCCCGACATGCCTGAGTGTAAAATGATGCAGGATGACATTGGGTGTGTGTCCCGATGTCATTGCACAGTCTCATGATTTTCCGTTTGGCGGGTGCACGCCTGAGTCGGCTGCACGCCCGCTGATTATTAAAAGGTTTATTAATGCCATTAACAATCTAATTAAATTCAAATGTATGCTGCTCATCCAACCTTATGGTTGGTGGGCAGGTGAAAAAGCCAAGCAGCCTTTACATTTTTTAGGAAACCTCATCCACGAGCAGGATGAGGTTTCCTAAAGCAAATAAACATTACATAAAAACTTTATTTTTGAATTAACAACATGTCCCAGCCCCAGAGGGGACATGTTTTATCAAACTTTTATTCTCTTCATTTTTTTTTACACAAAACCTCAATCTCCCTGAGATGGCTATGTGCCTCAGGGAGATTGAAGCGCTCTTTCTCGTGCATGTGCAAATTGCGCGCTAGGCCCAGCTCTCCCTCCTCCACCCGCCTGCACAGGCAGTGCTCAGTACTGCCGCTTGCAATCTACGCAGCACGGGCCTTAATTGGCCCGCCCGTGTAAAATGGCAATGTGGAGCTGATCGCGGGCGGTGGCCAGCTTCCGACTGCCCCCGCCGAGCATCCCGCCAAGGGCAAAATCATGCCCCATGTTTAACCAATTTATTGGAGTTTTTTGAAGGAGTCACATGTGCTATGGTTAAAGGGAAACCGGTGGACGTACTGTACTTAGATTTCCAGTAAGCATTTGAAAAAGTACCACAGCAAAGATTATTGTGGAAAATAAAAGCTCAAGGTGTAAAGGGGAGCATATTGGCATGAATAGAAGATTGGCTAGCTAACAGGAAGCAGACAATTGGCATAAATTGTTCTTTTTCTGGTTGGCAGGATGTGACAAGTGGAGTGCCTCAGGGAACAGTGCTGGGGCCTCAACTTTTTACAATTTATGTAAATTGGATGAAGGGACCAAAGGAATAATTGCTAAATTTGCTGATGACACAAACTTAGGAAGGAAAGTCAAGTGTGAAGAGGACATAAGGAGGCTACAAAGGAGCATAGATGGGTTAAATGAGTGGGCAAATATCTGGAAAAAAGAGTATCATGTGGACAAATGTGAAATTGTTCATTTTGGCATGAAGAATAAAGAAGAAGCTTATTATCTAAATGGTGAGAGATTGCAGAGCTCTGAGATTCAGAGGGATTTGGGTGTCCTAGCGCATGAGTCACAAAAGGTACTTGCAGGTACAGCAAATAATTAGGAAAGCTAATAGAATGTTATCATTTACTGTGAGGGGAATTATTAGCAAAAGTAGGGAGGTTATGCTTCAGTTTTACAGGGCACTGGTGAGACCGCATTGGGATTACTGTGTGCAGTATTGGTCTCCTTATTTAAGAAAAGATGTAAATGCATTAGAAACAGTTCAGAATATGTTTACTAGATTAATACCAAGGGCTGAATTTTGCCCTTGATGGGGGGGCAGGCCAGACCGACTCGATGGCGGGCGGGCAGTCAATTGCCCCTGCCGAAACGGGCCGCATCGCCATTTTGCACAGGCGGGCCAATTAAGGCCCGCCCAGTGGGTTTACGACTCCTGTGTACATTGGGAAAATCCAATTGGCGGCGGGCATGTTCCAACCACCAGTTCCAATGGGTAATCGGCAGTCTGTATAAAGAGTGGCCAAGCAGCCTCCTTTAGGCTGTTCATCATGGCCACTCATAGGGAAGGACATGATTTGAGGGCAGAGGAGGAGGAGGGGGGCAGGCTGCAGGATAGGCCACTGGCCGGGGCGGTGCCACTGTGCCCCTCGGTTCTCACGTGCCTGCCCTGCTGTCCTCCACCAAGAGTTGTCCAACTATCGGGAGTCTTGTTTCCACAGGATGGGAGGAGGAGGGCCCCCCACGTCACCAGGCAGGCGTGGCAGGAGGTGGCGGAGGCTGTAAGCTCCAATGACGATGTGCGGCGTACCGGAACGCACTGCTGCAAGCACTTTAATGATTTGTTGTGCTCTGGAAGAGTGTGTACTATGTCAGCCTTGGCCATTTGACCCAGCAGGTAGCCGTGGCCTTTGAGCACCCCCCCACCCCCCGCCCACGTCTTAGTGTCATTACTACATTGGGCACTTGGCGCACGCTGGGTGGGCAAACAGATAGTGACCATCCTTACATCAGCCTTAGTGGTTGAGGAGAAGATGAGTTCACCTCGCAGAATATGTTGGTGTTTGTCGCATTTGAGTAGTCTGGGGGCAACCTGCAGGGGAGGCAGCTAGACACATACTTAGAACTCCAACACATGTCATATTGATGGTGATGAGATGGTGGAAGGGGAGCCTCAAGGTGTTGTGGCAAGAGCCATCTGCTGGCCTCAGCGCTGCACCTAGTTGTGCCTCCTTGCCATGGGCGCTAAGACCCATGTGTTACTCAAAGTGATGGACGCCGAATGTGTCCAAGGTGTCCGTTGGTGGAGGGGGTTGGAAACAGCCATACTATCTTCTGGGGACTGATTACCAGTAGTGTGGACAGGCGCTGCTGGAGGCCTCAGATGGGCCACTGTGGTTGGGGTACGGCATACGTGTGCACAGTACATGAGTGATCAGCCCCAACAAGTGCTCTTCTCTGTTCTGCAGGCAAAAATTGAGAGCAATATGAGGGAGCATCAGCCAAGTGGTGGTGGGCACGCCGTGCTGCAGCGCCTCACCACCTAGGAGTACCAGGCCATTGAGCTTGGGAGGAGGCACGTGGCCAGGGCAGCAGATGTTGGTGAGGCTGGGGTGCAGCGGCTGGGTATTTGAGGCCCACAGTCCCATCCACTCTGTCTCCCCACCATCCAAAGCACTGATGGTTGCTGCAATCGTTAATGCTCATTCACAGGCTGATACAGTCAGACATGTGGGTCATACACAAAGGTCCCTTGGCCTCATGAGGGTGCGCGTCTCTAGCACCTTCAAAGGTCACCTTATCCCCTTTGTGACCACTATCCCCATGGCCTAACATGCCATGGCGTTGCTTCTGCACATCCAAAGACTTATTGCATCCATTCAGCCAGTGCGTCCCACATTACTCTGTCCAAAAGGTCCTCAGCACCTCACCTGTCAACCTCATGGCACTCAACTTAAATAAATGCCACCACGTTAGTCATCCCTGCTCCAAGGGGAAATGTTGCCTTCTGTCCACCCGTTCTATGCCCCTCATAATGGTATGAAGGTCAATACTGTGACCTGTCAATCTCCTGTGTTCCACAGCAAATGTCGCAAGTGTATGCAATGTTTCCTCATCACTCCAACTCTCCAGGCCAGCATGCATCCAGGTCAGGTACCTGTGCATTCCCCCACTCCAATGCCATCCCTCCCATGAAGCACAGGTCACAACTGGACGCAGAAGTGTAGATGTGGCCTGGACAGCATTTTCTGCACTTGCAACATGAACTCCCTTTTCCTACATTGTATTCCTCAGCTAATGACGGCCACATCTGGCTTCGACCTTGTTAAACGCCTTCTGTTCCTGTTCTGCTACCTTAATGGGTCTGCCCAGCAAGGTCCCTGTAATCGTTGTGACTTCCCATGGTCCTACCATTACTGGTGTATTCCCGTACCTTGCTTGTCTTTCTCAAGTGCTTAAGCGAACACTTATCAACATAACATTCCATGTGGCATTCCTTGGGCCATCTGACCAGCCTGTCTGTATGCGCGTATAATGTTTGGGCCTCCTCTTGACTATTTACCACCCCACCAATGTTTGTCTCCTTAGGTTCTTGAAGGGTGAGCGACTTATGAGGCTGGGGGGTGGGGGGAAAGGGATGAAAGGTGTTACTGACTGAATGCTAACTGATGCACTGCCCTTGTTGTTAATTTCAGCCTCACCACCGCATGGTCTCCCCCAGCACGTCCGGAGCCCCCCCTCCACACCTGAGGGCCAAGACTTGCAACTTGTGTCACATCATTTCAGCCAGCCAGGCACCAGCACAGCGATAAACACTTCGGTGGGGAATATAATGTCAGCTAGTGTCCTGGGGCACAGTGGAGAGGGCACTTCACAATTGCTGGAGGAAATGGCACGGACAGAGAGTGCCAATGGCGCCAGCAGCCGGAGAACTGCAGGGGACCAGGCACATGCTGAGTCCAGCAGTGATGATATGCTTCTGGAGATGTCAGCAATGCAGCAGCTGCAGGACAAGTGGCAGGATGCACGGGAGCATCTGGCAGGGCTGCATGAGGGTGTGCTTCAGTTGGTCTCTGTGTTGGAGGGGTCCAGGCAGACTGTCAATGATGGCATTAACCTCAGGACAGAGATTCAGGCTTCCTCCTTTGAGAGATTGGCGACTCTGATGGAGAGGGGCTTCAATCGGATTGAGACTCTTCTGATTGGGTTACCCTCTGACCTGCAAGCCCTCACAGCGCTAATGGCCACAGGGGGTCCCTCAGAGCGCTAATGGCCACAGGTGGTCATTCGCAATATGGGAGATGTTCAGGGCACCAAGTGTCCCAGCTCAGTGCCCATCCATCTGCGGTGAGCAGGGAGTTCCAATGTGACCTCACATCGGCGCAGCAGCTGCCTGTCATCGCTGCGAGTTCCTCTCACGGCACTCTGGATGAGGGCAGCAGCTCCTCTGCCCCTCTGCCAGTGACCGTTGCATCCGTTGAGTCTGCGACAACTGGGGAGGTGCCAGTTCTAGAACTGGCCACTCCCTCCCAGGCAGGGCCATCACAGGCTCCACGGGCCAGAGGACGCCCACCAAGGTCATCGAGGCCAACAGGACAGCAGAGTCAGCAGGCTGTCTGAGCAGCCACTCCAAGCAATGGGGCAGCATCTAGAAGTAGCACCCGCAAACGTAAGCATAAGGCATGTTAGGCACTCCATGGGTATGTCACTGGTGATTTTGTGTTGGCCTAGATTAGGGAAAATATAATTATGTACATCTGAGTGACGTTTGTGTTTTATTTTGGTGGGAATAAAGTCCACTTTTCTGGCCATGGCTGAGGGTGTTTCCTTTGTGCTGCATTTGTATGTTTCACAGACATCTCATGAGTGTTTGAGTGGACATTGATGTTTCTGTACTAAGCCCTTAGTTGCAGCTGATGAGGTGGAAGATGTAGCACCTAAGTGCCACATGTGGAAGCGCCAAGCAATGCTGGTCCTGCTGATTCATGTGTATGGAGCTAGCTGAAGGTTCGTTGGATTAAAGTGTCCTAGGTATCCCTGCCTCCTTGGTGTAGTAGCGGGTCGGCGTGCTGCCCCTCATCATTGCCCTGTGCTTCCTCATCCTCTGAGCCACTGCTGGCTTCATCATGTGCAGCCTCATCCAGTGCGCCAAAGTCTTCATCGTCAGCTGCATCCCCCCTTTCCAGCGCAGGATTGTACAGAGCACAGCATGCTACCACTATCACAGAGACGCGATTTGGGGGGTACTGGAGTGCGCCCCCTGAGCGGTCCAGGCAACGGAAGCGCATCTTGAGAAGACCGATGGCTCTCTCCACCACAGCCCTTGTGGTGCTGTGGCTCCTATTGTAGCGCTCCTCAGCTTCTGTTCTTGGATGGCGGAGCGGCGTCATGAGCCTCCTTCTGAGGGGATAGCCCTTGTCACCCACCAGCCCAACCTTCCATCCGAGCCAGAGCACTGAAAAGAGCCGGCACCAGGGAGTGTCTGAGGATGTTGGCGCCGTGGGAGCTGCCTGGGTACCTTGCACAAACTTGCAGAATCAGCATCCTGTGATCACACACAATTGCACGTTCATGGAGTGGAAGCCCTTCCTGTTGACGAATGCACCGGGCTCACCTGCTGGTGCCTTGATGGCTACAAGTGTGCAGTCTAATGCACCCTGGATATGGGGGAAGTCAGCAATGGCCGCGAAGCCTCTGGCTCGCTGTGCATGACTTGCGTGGTCGCAGTGGAAGTGGATGCAAGTCAATGTCCGTCTGAACAGAGCTTCTGTAACCTGCTTGACACAAGTGTGGACAGCTGATTGGGAGACACCACAAAGATCACCCACCGAGCCCTGGAAGGAGCCAGATTCATAGAAGTGGAGGACAACTGCAACCTTCAGTGCCGCTGGCATGTGGTGTCCACCCACACAGTTAGGGGAGATCTCAGGCCAATCATCTGACAGATATAATTGACTCTTTCCCTTGACAGACGGAGCCTGCTTCGGCACTGCACCTCAGTCATATTGAGGTAGCTGCTTCATCGCCTGTGTACCCTAGCAACAGGATAGTGGTGTCTTCTGCAGCCCCTTCCACCTTGGACAACCTCTTTGCCTTGCGCTCCTTGTGCCAGTGCCTGGCCTCCCACAGGTGGCTCCCCTGGAGGCTGATTGTCTAGTCCTGGCCTCCTCCTTATTCTATCCCTCCCCTCCTCCTAAGAGGAGCTGCCTCCAGTGGAGATGTCAGAACCCATACCCAGGCTAAATGGAGGCCTCCGGAAAGCTGCAGGCCTGATAAAGATTACTGTCTGCAGACTGCTGAGCTGAAGCTTCAAAGTACAGAGAAAGCTATTGGAAATGGATCTGAACTGCTAACAATCACACGGAAGTTTAAAACACTTTCTGCATTAAGCACTTCAGAAAAAACATTAACAACCCCTCTGAGCCCACACATCCTGCCCGTGGATGAGGTTTGTTAAAAAATCAATTACCTGCCTGCCTGCTGGGCATGTGCGCCGAGCCGAAGTTCGCACGGGCTCCTCAAAATTGGCTTCAACTGCCGAGTTAAGGGCCTTAATAAGGCCTTTAATTAATGGCAGTCATGCATCGCACTTCATAGCGCGCCCACCCACCTAAATATCGCGATGCTGCTCACTGACGTCGGGAAGCGCGCGCGACATTTTAACTGCTGACGTGTGGGCTCTGCCACCCGTGCATCAGCCATTAAATTCAGCCCCAGGAATTGGTGGGTTGTCTTATGAGGAAAGGTTGGACAGCTTAGGCTTGTATCCCCTGCAATTTTGGAGAGTAAGAGGCGACTTGATTGAAACATTTAGGATCCTGAGGAGTCTTGACAGGGTGGATTGTCAGAGGATGCTTCCTCTTGTGGGAGAATCTAGAACAAGGGGTCACTGTTTAAAAATTATGGGTCGCTCATTTAAGACAGAGACATGGAGAATTTTTTTCTCTCAGAGAATAGTGAGTCTTTGGAACTCTCTTCCTGAAAAGGCAGTATAAGCAGAGTCCTTGAATATTTTTAAGGCAGAGCTACACAGATTCTTCATTAACAAGGGGGTGAAAAGCTATCGGGGGTAGGCAGGAATGTGGTTTTGAGATTACAATCAGATCAACCATGGTCTTACTGGATGGCAGAGCAGGTTTGAGGGGTCGAGTGGCCTACTCCTAATTTTGTATGTTCGTATCCATGTTTGTATGCAGAGCAGGAGTATCAAAAGTCCTTATCTTTACATTGCCAGTGGCGCTCAGAGGACAAATAAAACACCTTCAGGCATTTCACTACATTAAAGGCACTATAGTAATGGAAAATTGTTGTTAGAGTTTATGGTCTATAACTAAGTAAATTTATCCTCCTAAACAGAAATAAATGAAAGCAGGAATTTAAGGAAGCCGAAGAACTTTTATCACAATGTGGCAGAACATAAAGATGTAACCAAATTAGTAGCAATGCTGGCTGCTTCTGTTAGCTCCACGAGGGATGCTATCACCAGAGCACTGGAAGAATTTCAAAGATTCAACATTCTGTGGTCACAAGACAGAGATACTACAGTTAAGGTACTGTAAACATTTGCACCTATTCCTTACATCCAATATTTTTCTTCCTGGACTTCTGTCCCTCTCCATTTCTGATGATGGAATTTCACAGTAATTTATGACTAATTCTTACAGCAATTGGATTATAATTCTTTCTAACCTGCTCCCTGTGGGATTCCATCTATTTTCCTGGCCTCTCAGTACCCTCTGGAGTGGGCTAGTAAGCCACTTCCTCATAAAATGACCACAAATTCTCAAATAGATGGCCCAAGACATAGGCCTGGAACAGAGGTGATCACATTAAGAAACAATCACATGCTAAATTGTCAAAACAAAAACAGAATTACCTGGAAAAACTCAGCAGGTCTGGCAGCATCGGCGGAGAAGAAAAAATTCTAAATTGTCAAGATGACCACAATACTCCCAAGTGCTCTTAAGAAGGTTGATCCCAGATTGGTGAAACACAAATGAATGGTAGAAGAGATGGTCGCTGATTTGATTGGTGGAATACTTGAGGGAATACTTTTTTTTATTATTTATGGGACTCGGGTGTCACTGTCTAGTCCAGGTAGAGACAGCAAATTTCCTTCCCTAAAGGATATTAGTGATCCAGATGGGTTTTTATGACAATCAACAATGGCTTTGGGGTTATGATCAGATAATTCCAAGTTTTTATTAAATTCAAATTTCACTATCTGCTGTCAGGGGATTAGAACCCAGGTCCTCAGAGCATTATCCTGGGTTTCTAGAATACTAGTCCAGTGACAATGCTGCTACACCACTGCCTCCCATGATATGCATCCATCATTTTCTGTATGCTGCCACATCAAAGTCCAAATTTAAGTCCTCAGCAGCAGAACTTGTGTGTGACCTCACCCTCTGCAGGCTGGCATTTGTGCTTTCTTTTTGCCCATACCCTTGCTGCAGACTACTCATGCCCAGTGACTCACCATGTGCAAACTTTGCTTCTGTGCTACACTTTAAAATATGTGCAGTGCCAGTCTTTAAGCTGGTGGCTGCATGTGTGAGATCAAGTGACTGTTCCTTTATCTGCAGTCTTATAGGAATGTAGGAACGTCGGAACAGGAGTAGGCCATTTGACCCTTCAAGCCTGTTCAGCCATTTAACTAGTTCATGGCTGATTTTCTACCTCAATGCCATCTTCCTGCACTATCCCCGCATTCTTGATGTCATTGCTATCTAGAAATCTATTGACCTCTGCTTTGAACGTATTCAGTGACTGAGCCTAAAAAGCCCTCTGCGATAGAGAATTCCAAAGATTCATACCCCCTGAATGAATAAGTTTTTCCTGGGCTCTGTCCTAAATGGCCTGTCCCTTATTATAAGACCATAAGACGTAGCAGCAGAAGTAGGAAATTTGGCCCATTAAGCCTGCTCCACCATTCAACGAGATCATGGCTGATCTGACAATCCTCAATTCCACTTCTCTGCCTTTTCCCCATGACCCTTTATTTCGTTAATGGTTAAAAATCCATCTCAGCCTTGAATATACTTAATGACCCAACCTCTACAGCGCTCTGTGGTAAAGCATTCCACAAATTAACTACCCTCTGAGAGAAGAAATTACTCTTCATCTCTGTCTTAAATGGGCGACTCCTTACTCTGAGATTATGCCCTCTGGTCCTCGACTCTCCCATAAGAGGAAACAACCTCTCAGCATCTATCCTGTCAAGCCCCCTAGGAACCTTATATGTTTCAATAAGTTCACCTCTCACTCTTCTAAACTCCAGTGAGCACGGGCCCAACCTACTCAACATCTCCTCATGAGAAAATCTCTCCATACCAACATAGTGAACCTTTTCTGGACTGACTGCAATGCCAGTATATAAGGGAACCAAAACTGTTGACAGTTCTCTAGATGTGGTCTAACTAATGTCTTGTATAGTTTTAGCAAGACTTCCCTATTTTTATTTTTATTTTATTTATTTATTTTTTATTTGTTCATGGGTTGTGGGCGTCACTGACCAGGCCAGCATTTACGACCCAGTTCAGAGGGCATTTAAGAGTCAACTACATTGTTGTGGGTCTGGTGTCACATGTCGGCCAGACTAGGTAAGGATGGCAGATTTCCTTCCCAAAGGGACATTAGTGAACCAGATGGGTTTTTACAACAATCGAGAATGGTTTCATGGTCATCATTAGACCTACATTTCCAGATTTTTATTGAATTCAAATACCACCATCTGCCATGGCAGGATTTGATCCTAGGTCCACAGAGCATTGCTCTGGGCCTCTGGAATACTCGTCCTTTTTCCCTATTTTTATACTTGATTCCCTTTGAAATAAAGGCCAACAGTCCATGTGCTTTACCTATTACCTGCTGAACTTGTATGCTAGTTTTTTGTGATTCATGCACGAGGATCCCCAAACCCTCCTATGGGGCATTATTTCTCCATTTAAATAATATTCAGCTCCTCTATTCTTCCTGCCAAAGTGCATAAACTCACATTTTCCCACATTATATTCCATCTGCCAAGTTTTTGCCCACTCACTTAACCTGTCTATATCCCTCTGTAGACTCTTTGTGTCATCCTCATCGCTTCCCTTCCCACCTACTCTTGTGTCATCCACAAACTTGGTGATAGTATATTCACTTCCCTCATCTAAGTCATTAATTTATATATTGTAAATAATTGTGGCCCTGGCGCTGATCCCTGTGGCACTCTACTAGTTACAGGTTGAAAATGTCCCCCGTATCCCTCCTCCCTGTTATCTATTAATTAGCCAATTCTCTATCCATGCTAACATACTATCCCCAACACTATGGCCTTTTATCTTATTAAGTAGCCTTATGTGCGGTACCCTATCGAATGCCTTTTGGAAATTCAAATATTACATCTACAGGTTCCCCTTTATCTATCCTGCTTGTTACCTCATCAAAGAATTCTAATAAATTTTTCAGACATGATTTCCCTTTCATGAAGCCATGCTCAGCTTGATTAGATTATGTATTTCTAAATGCTCTGCTATTACATCCTTATAACAGACTCTAACATTTTCCCAGCGATG
Source organism: Carcharodon carcharias (assembly GCF_017639515.1). Taxonomy (NCBI): domain Eukaryota; kingdom Metazoa; phylum Chordata; class Chondrichthyes; order Lamniformes; family Lamnidae; genus Carcharodon; species Carcharodon carcharias. The sequence continues at coordinate 16,083,755 of NC_054471.1, forward strand.
GATGTTAAGCTAACTGGCCTGGTTTTTTGTCTCCCTTTTGGCATAAGGATGCTACATTGGCAGTTTTCTAATCCTCTGGTACTTTTCCAGAGTCAAAGGATTCTTGGAAGATTACTACCAGTGCATCCACTATCTCTGTAGCTACTTCCTTTAATATCCTAGGATGCAATCCATCAGGCCAGGTGACTTATCGGCCTTTAGCCCCATTAGTTTCCCTGGTACTTTTTCTCTAGTGATAGTTATTGTATTTATTTCCTTCCTCGCTTTTGCCCCTTGATTGTTTATTACTTTTTGGAATGCTATTAGTGTCTTCTACCATGAAGACTGATGCAAAGTATTTATTCAATTCCTCTTTCATTTCCTGGTTCCCCATTATTATTTCACCAGCCTCATTCTCTAAAGGGCCTATATTCACTTCAGCCTCTCTCTTCTTTTGTATACATTTTAAGAATCTCTTACTGTCCGTTTTTAATTACTTGCTAGTTTACCCTCAAGCTTATTTTCTCCCCCTTTATTATTTTTTGGTCACCTTTTGTTGGTTTTTAAAACTATCCCAATCCTCTGATTTACCACTAATCCTTGCCACATTGTACGTTTTTTCTTTCAATTTGATACAATCCTTAACTTCCTATGTTAACCATGGTTGGTTTATTCCCCTCCTAGAATCCATCTTCCTCATTGGGGATATATCTTTGCTGTGAGCCATGAACTATTTTCCCCCATTCTGCAGTCACAACACATCACCGTCCTGCCATCCTTATTCTATCTTAATTAACTACAGTCAACTCCTTCTGTTTGCGGCCCCCTCAATAGCGAATTTGTTTACCTGCGCAAATGTATTTGTATACCCGATCGCAGTTTGTGCCCCCAAATCTTCGCTCGTCTATAATGTAACATGTTAAAGCTCTCACCTAAATACTTGATCCCCAAAGGTTAATAAAACACTAAATTCAGAGGCCATAAAAAATGCTGCTTGTTATCTTTCCCACCTAGAAAGTGCGCACTGTGCATATGCTGTCTCTAACTGCACGTGTCTTATAGAAGATAGTAACTCCCAGCCAATATTTTGCAGTGCAGGTACAGTACAGTACTTTACTAAAAATGAGTAAGTCAGAGCCAAGCAGAAAACATCCCAGTAAGGTGATGATACTTGAACAAAAAGTCACAATCTTAGATAGACTGAAAAATGATGCAAGTGCTACCATGTTGGCCAGGGAATACACTGTGAATGAATCCACAATCAAAGTACATTAGGCAGTCTGAAGAAAACATAAGGGCCAGTATTAGCGTTTCTGGTAGTCTTACTGCCAAGTTAACTTTTGTGAGCAGGAGAGATCCGCACTTAGAGGAAATGGAGAAGTTACTCAATGTTTGGATTGAGCACCAGCATCAAAGGAGGACTCCAGTTAATGGTTCAATCATTAGAAACAAAGTATTTGAATTGTACCAGCACATAAAGAGTAGTAAAGAGGGAAGTGCTGGTGTCACTGGTGATGCTGAAGATAGTACAGAAAGTGCCTCTCCTTCAATTTCCAAAGAATTCTCAACCAGCACAGCACAAAAAGCATTTCGGGCTGCATAATGTGAAGTTGGTGGAGGAGGCTGCCTCTGCTGATCATGCAGCTGCAGGCGGGTTTCCCAAGGTGCTGCAGGAATACATTGAGGAGAGATGCTACCAGGCAGAACAAGTCTTCAACGCAGATAAAACTGGCCTGTTCTGGAAGATGATGTCAAATAGGACCTATATTTTGAAAGAAGAAAAGACAGCTCCTGGTTTTAAAGTAGCAAAGGGCTGGCTGACACGTCTGCTATGTGCCAATGTAGCTGGCTTTAAATGTAAACCACTGCTAGTTTATAGGTCAAAAAACCCTCAAGCATTCAAAGGGAAAAATAAATCTCACCTGCCAATCTTTCAGAAGACTAACAGCAATGCCTGATATGCTTATTTGAAGACTGACTTGCCAATTACTTTTTTCCAGAGATCCACATTTATCTGGCGGAAAAGAATCTGTCTTTCAATTTCCTACTAATCCTCAATAATGCACCAGGGTATGCACACTCTCTCGCAGAGAACCATCCAGGTGTTGACATATGAGCACTGCCATCTCATGAGGCCTGCCTCCTGTCCCTAAGCACTTGTTAATATTAGAACTTAAGACCATAAGACATAGGAGCAGAAGTAGGAAGTTTGCCCATTGAGTCTGCTCCACCTCTCAATGAAATCATGGCTGATCTGATAATCCTCAGCTCCACTTTCCTGCCTTTTCCCCATAACCCTTGATTCCCTTACTGATTAAAAATCTATCTCAGTCTTGAATATACTTAATTACCCAACCTCTACAGCCCTCTGCGGTAAAGAATTCCACAGATTGACTACTCTCTGTGAGAAGAAATTCCTCCTCATCTCTGTTTTAAATGGGTGTCTCCTTACTCCAAGATTATGTCCTCTGGTCCTAGATTCTCCCACAAGGGGAAACAACCTCTCATCATCTACTCAGTCAAGCCCCCTATGAATCTTATATGTTTCAATAAGGTTGCCTCTCATTCTTCTAAACTCCAATCAGTACAGGCCCAACCTACTCAACCTCTCCTCATAAGAAAATCCCTTTATACCCAGGATCAATCTACTGAATCTTCTCTGGACTGCCTCCAATGCCAGTATATCTTTCCTTAGATAAGGGGACCAAAATTGTTCACAGTATTCTAGGAGTAGTCTAACTAGTGTCTTGTGTAGTTTTAGCAAGACTTCCCTATTTTTATATTCCATTCCCTTTGAAATAAGGCCAACATTCCATTTGCCTTCCCTATTACCTGTCAAACTTATATGTTAGCTTTTTGGGATTCATACCCTTTCTCTGGGGGCTGGCAGCTTGCCCAGTGTCAATCATCTATTCAAACCATTTTAACCATGGATACTTGACAGGTACCCAAAATGCCAGGGCAGTTACCACCCTCCCTGTTGGTCACCCTGCTCGAGGTCAGCTTTCTAGTTTATATCATGCTGAGGGTCATATCCTGGCCCTTTCGAAACACTTGCATAGATATGGAGGTAAACAAGACACCATCCTACCAACTTAGGAATGTCACCATGGCAGCCTGAACCAAGTGACCTTGCGGTTGCAGGGACTGTTTAGAAGTCAAAATTGTTTAGAAACTGCCTATCCAGAGAGACAAACAATGCTGTTTAGCTAATCTCATAAAAGTTCTATACTTTGCAGAAAATATCAATTTACTAAAGACCTCAATTTCTTAACTAAGATAAAAGCAAAACACTGCGGATGCTGAAAATCTGAAACAAAAACAGACAATGCTGGAAAAGTTCAACAGGCCTGACAGCACCTGTGGAGAGAAACAGAGTTAATGGGGAGAATTTTCTCCTCGTCGGGGTGGTTGTGCGGGGGCAGGCGCGCAGCCGATCGGCGCCCCCGATTAGTTGGAACTGCCATTTTACATGGGCGTCACACATGCCTGGGAGCGCTGAGTGCTCCCTGTGCAGGTGAGAGGGGGCGGGGATTGCCTGAGTCGGGGAGTGCACTCTTTCGTGCACGCGCACAGAAGGACGCAGAAATCTTCCTGAGGCAGAGAGGTGCCGCAGGGAGATTACTTTCACTTATGAAACATTGAATAAAGATTTTTTTAAAAATTAAGGACATGTCCCTTCATGTGAAATTGTCACATGAGCTGGAACATGTCCATTAAGATTATTAAAAAATTTTCAAACACTTTAAAAACATTCATGAAACCTCATTCCGCCTGTGGACGAGGTTCCATGAAAAATGTGAAGGCCGCCTGGGCTCTTCGCCTGCCCGCCATCCTTAAGGTTTGATGGGCAGCACAGATAATTGCTTTATTAGCTTTTTAAATGGTCTTAATAGGCCTTTGACAGTTTGGCAGGCATGCTGCTGACTTGGCAGTTTGCCCGCCGAACTGAAAATCTAAATGACGCGCAGTGACATCGGGATGCACGCCTGACGTCACCATGTCTCATTTTACGCCTCGGCGAGCGGGCCCTGCTCCCACCTGCTGAGCCGAAGATTCTGCCTCCTCGAAACATTAACTCTGTTTCTCTCTTCATGGATGCTGTCAGACTTACATTTTCTGTTTTTGTTTCAATTTCTTACAAATGGGGCACGCGGGTTGACATTGATTGGTATGGATGGGGCCCAGGGAGTACGTGGAGAGGTGAGAGGTAAGTGCTGGAGGAATGTTTTTTGTTTTTATTATTGTGTATTACTGATTTAAACACAATGCTGGAGCACAAAGGCAGTTCTTGCACCCAGCTCATCTCTGCACCCGGCAGCTTGTGCATCAGTTCCAGGGTCACCTGCCCTGGCTCCTGTTTCAGCCCATTCCCCCGTTGACCAAAAATACAGCCTGCGGGTGGATATTTTTAAAGGTCAGTTTGGCTGAGCTGGGAAATCGGTGAACATGTGCCGGGGCTGAAAACCTGGGCCTCAGTGTCAAATTTTGTTTGATAACACTCCTGTGAAAAGTCTTGGGGACATTTTACTACAGTATACTTGCTTTATAAATGTAAGTTGTTGTTGATGATATTGTTGTCTGAAGGTTTGCCACGGTCAACCATGCTATCCTGCCCCAAAGTCTCTCCACTGTCCTCCAGCTAGGTGGGACTGAACTCCCCTTGTTCGATTCTAATCTATCCAGCTAGGGAACTACGAGCAACGTTTTCTGTCCCAGATCCCGCACCATTACCTCCTAAGTCCCCCAAGAATCTGACATCGTCAGCTGCGGCTCACTTGGTAGCAATCTTGCCTCTGGGTTAGGATGTTGTGGGTTCAAGTTAGAACCATTGAACCATAGAAAAATTACAGCACAGAAGGAGGCCATTCGGCCCATCTTGTCCATGCCAGCCCGAGGACACCCAGGTGACCTTTCTAATCCCACCTTCCTGCACCCAGCCCATAGCCCTGCAGCTTACAGCACTTAAGATGCAGATTCAGGTACTTTTTAAAAGAGTTTAGAGTTTCTGCCTCTGCCACCAACTTGGGCAGCAAATTCCAGACACCCACTACCCTCTACATAAGCAAAGTTCTTCCTCATGTCCCCCCCTACACCTTCTGCCACTTATCTTGAATCTATGTCCCCTGGTTCTAGAATTCTCCATCAAGGGAAACAATTTTATCCTGTCCACTCTATCTATTCCCCTCATAATTTTGTACACCTCAGGTTGGCAGGACTCAGAGGCAAGAAGCAAGGCTGTCAATCCTATGCAGCACTGGTGGTGGCGTCATCTTTTGGATGAGATATTAGAACCGAGACCCCATCTGCCCTCTCAGATGAATGCAAATGATCTAATGGTCCTGTTTTAAAAAAGAATAAGGGAGTTATGCCAGGTGCCCTCACCAATATTTATCCCTCAATCAACATCATAAAATTAGAATAAGAGAAATAATTGTTTGTGTGGTGCCACTTTAACTTGAGTTCCTGAGAGAAGCCAAATTCACAGGCTGCTACCTGAATAGCTCATGAGGCATTGTTCAATGATATTGTGATGAATTGACAAAACAGCTGAACTCCCAAAGTGAGGTGAGAGTCAGTGCCCTAGACATCAAGGCCGCATTTGACTGAGTGTGGCATCAAGGAACCCAAGCAAAACTAGAGTCAATGGGAATCAGAGGGAAAACTCCACTGGTTGGGGTCATACCTAGCACGAAGGAAGATGGTTATGGTTGTTGGAGGTCAGTTGTCTCAGCTCCAGGACATCACTGCAGAAGTTCCTTAGGGTAGTGTTGGAGGTCAGTCATCTCAGCTCTAGGACTTCACTGCAGGAGTTCCTCAGGGTAGTGTTCTTGGCCAAACCATCTTCAGCTGCTTCATCGATGACCTTCCTTCCATCATAAGGACAGAAGTGAGGATTTTCACTGATGATTTTCACGCAATGTTCAGCACCAGTCGCGACTCCTAAGATGCTGAAGCAGTCCATGTCCAAATGCAGCAAGACCTGGACAATATCCAGGCTTGGGCTGACAAGTGGCAAGTAACATTTGTGGCACACAAGTGCAAGGCAATAACTATCTCCAACAAGGGAGAATCTAACCATCGCCCCTTGACATTGGCATTACCATCACTGAATTCCCCCACAATCAACATCCTGGGGGTTACCATTGACCAGAAACTGAGCTGGACTAACCATAATAAATGCTGTTCCTACAAGAGCAGGCTAGAGGCTAGGAATCCTGCAACAAATAAGTCACCCCCTGACTCCCCAAAGCCTGTCCACCATCTGCAAGGCACAAGTCAGGAGTGTGATGGAATACTCCCCACTTGCTTGGATGAGTGCAGCTCCCACAACACTCAAGAGGCTTGACACTGTCCAGTTCAAAGCAGCCATAAGACCATAAGACTTAAGAGCAGAAGTAAGCTATTTGGCCCATCGAGTCTTTTCCACCATTCAATGAGATCATGGCTGATCTGATAATCCTCAACTCCATTTTTCTGCCTTTTCCCCATAATCCTCGATTTCCTTACTGATTAAGAGCCTGTCTATCTCAGGCTTCAATATACTTAACAACCCTGCATCTACAGCCCTCTGTAGTAAAGAATTCCACAGATTCACTCCCCTCTGAGAGAAGAAATTCCTCCTCATCTCTGTTTTAAATGGGCGCCCCCTTACTCTGAGATTATGCACTCTGGTCCTAGACTTTCCCACAAGGGGAAACAACCTCTCAGCATCTACCCTGTGTAGCCCCTAAAGAATCTTATATGTTTCAATTAAGTCGCCTCTCATTCTTCTAAACTCCAATGAGTACAGGCCCAATCTACTCAACCTCTCCTCATAAGAAAATCCCTCCATACCCAGGATCAACCTGGTGAACCTTCTCTGGACTGCCTCCAATGCCAGAATATCTTTCCTTAGATAAGGGGACCAAAACTGCTCACAGTATTCTAGGTGTGGTCTAACTAGTGCCTTGTATAGTTTTAGCAAGACTTCCCTATTTTCATACTCCATTCCCTTTGAAATGAAGGCCAACATTCCATTTGCCTTACCTTTTACCTGCTGAATTTGTATGCTAGCTTTTTGGGATTCATGTACGAAAACCCGCAAATCCCTCTGTGCTGCAGCTTTCTACAGTCTTTCTCCATTAAATAATATTCTGCTCCTCTATTCTTCCTGCCAAGTGCATAACTTCACACTTTCTTAGTTTATATTCCATCTGCCACATTTTTGCCCACTCACTTCATCTGTCTATATCCCTCTGTTGACTCTTTGGGCAGGATATTTAGGTCAGCAAGTGGGGGGCGGGGCCTGTTAGTCGATGCGTAAAATGATGCAGGATGACATCAGGTGGAACTCCTGATGTCACCCCGTGCCATTTCCATTTTCAGGTTGGCAGAGTCGCAGCCGAATCAGTTAAATGGCCTATTGAGGCCATTTAAAAAGCACTTAACGTAACTAATGGACCTACCCGTCCAAACGTAAGGTTGGCGGGTAGGCCGGGAGCTCTGGTCGGCTTAAGAAAAAGCATGAAACCTCATCCACGGAAGGGATGAGGGTTTTAAAATATTTAATAAAGGTTTCATCAAAAGTGATGAAAGTCACATGAGGGGACATGTCAGGGAAATTTTGTTTTTGTCTCATTAACATTTTTGAATTTGGAGCCGATCTCCCTGAGGCAGCACTTAGCCTCAGGGAGATAAGTGCGCTCTTTCGCGTAAAAGAATGCACTCTCGACTGAGGGAATTCCCACCCTGCCTGTGCATAGCCCACATAAAACGGCGGCATGCCCCCAATTGGGGGCGCCGATAGGAGGCGCACCTGTCTGCGCCCGCTCCTGCACTTCCCCCCCAGACAGGGGGAAAATTCTTCCCTTTGTGTCATCCTCACCACTTGTCTTCCCCACCTATTTTTGAGTCAACTGCAAACTTGGCAATAGTACACTCATTTCCCTCATCCAAGTCATTAATATATATTGTAAATAATTGTGGCCCCAGCACTGATCGCTCTGGCACACACTAGTTACAGGTTGCCATCCTGAAAATGCCTCCCGTATCCCAACTCTCTGTCGTCTATTAGTTAGCCAATCATCTATCCATGCTAATATACTACCCCCAACATCATGGGCTCTTATTCTATTAAGTAGCCTTATATGTGGTAGCTCACTGAATGCCTTTTGGAAATCCAAATATATTAAATCTACTAGTTCCCCTTTATCTATCCTGCTTGTTACCTCCTCAAAGACTTCTAATAAATTTCTCAGGCATGATTTCCCCTTCATGAAGCCATGCTGACTCTGCTTGATTAGATTACGCATTTCTAAATGCTCTGCTATTACAACCTTTTTAATAGACTCCAACATTTTCCCAATGACAGATGTTAAGCTAACTGGCCTATTGTTACCTGTTTTTTGTCTCCCTCCCTTTTTGAATAAACGTGTTACATTGGCAGCTTTCCAATCCTCTGGGACTTTTCCAGAATCTAAGTACTCTTGGAAAATTACTACCAGCGCATCCACTATCTCTGCAGCTATTTCCTTTAATATCCTAGGATGCAACCCATCAGGTCTTATCGGCCTTTAGCCCCATTAGCTTCCCTAGTAATTTTTCTCTAGTGATAGTTATTGTATTTATTTCCTCCCTTTTGCCCTGTGATTATTTAGTATTTTTGGTATATATTCGTGTCTTCTACCGTTAAGACAGATACAAAGTATTTATTCAGCTCCTCTTTCATTTCCTGGTTCCCCATTATTATTTCCCCAGCCTCATTCTCTAAGGGGCCTATATTGATTTTGGCCTCCCTCCTCTTTTTTATATATTTAAAGAAGCTCTTACTGTATGTTTTTATATTACTTGCTAGTTTCCACTCAAAGTTTATTTTCTCCCTCTTCATTATTTTCTTGGTCATCTTCTGTTGGTTTTAAAAACTTTCCCAATCATCTGGCTTACCACTAATCTTTGCAACATTGTATATTTTTTCTTTCCCTTTGATACTGTCCTTAACTTCCTTGGTTAACCATTGCTGGTTTATCACCTTCCTGCAATCTTTCTTCCTCACTTGGATCTATCTTTGATATGAGTCGTGAACTATTTTTAAAAATGTTTGCCATTGTTCATCAACCGTCTTTTCTGCTAAACCCCTTTCTCAGTCCACTCCACCCAACTCTCTCTCACTCCAGCCGCTTGATTGGCACCCCATCCACAAACATTCACTCCCTCCACCACCGACACACAGTAGTAGCAGGAATTCACCAAAGCTCCTTAGGCAGCTCCTTTCAAACCCACGACCACCACCATCTCAAAGAACCAGGGCAGCAGATAGATGGGAACACCGCCACCTGAAACTTCCCCTCCAAGTCACTCACCATTCTGACTTGGAAACATATTGCCATTCCTTCACTGTCACTGGGTTAAAATCCTGGAATTCCCTTCCTAATAGCACTGTGGGTGTACCTATGTCACATGGACTGCAGCGGTTCCAAAAGGCAGCTCACCACCACCTTCTTAGGTCAGCTAGGGTTGGGCAATAAATGCTGGCCCAGCCAGCAAAGACCACATCCCGTGAATGAATAAAAATAAATCAATGATGGCAATGTCTACCCCCAAGAAGGTATTCTGCGTAGTGCCACATGAAGCAGTCCTATGTAAATAAACCTCTTCCCCTTATTTGGTGATTATCAAATTGCTGTCTGTGAGAGATTACCGTGCTCAAATTGGCTGCCATGTTCCATATGTTACAATGATAAATACATTTCAAAAGTACGTCCTTGACTGTAAAGTGCCTTGAGACATCCTGTGGTCATAAAAGGCATTCATAAAATGGAAGTCTTTCTTTCCCTTTCTTGGTTCCCTCCTATTTCTCAGCTGCAAGCTGGCCCTCGGCAGCATCATCCAAAAACATGTCAGGTTCCACGTGTACCTTGAAGATGCACAGCTGTACGTCACCTCAAAATAATTGTTACTATTTTGTCTCCTCTACTGTCTCTAATTGTCACACCACTTGTCTGACATCCAATACGGAATGACCAGAAATTTCGTCAACTAAATATTTGGAAGATGTGAAGATGGATATTATTCTCATGTTTGGGAATATGCTGGTATTGTGTAAAGAATGTGTGTATGTCTCCATGAATAATTAAACTGGGGGAAGGTTAAGAGAGACAGCTTGCCTGTGAGAGTTGAGATGTAAAAGGTTTCTTTTTTATTCATTCATGGGCTGTGGGCTTTGCTGGCCAGGCCAACATTTATTGCCCATCACTAATTGTCCTTGAGAAGGTAGTGGTGAGCTGCCGTCTTGAACCACTGCAGTCCATGTGGTGTAGGTACACCCACAATGCTGTTAGAAAGGAGTTCCAAGAATTTGACCCAGCGACAGTGAAGGAACAGCAATATATTTCCGAGTCAGGAAGGTGAGTTACTTGTAGGGGAACTTTCAAGTGGTGGTGTTCCCATCTGTCTATTGCCCTTGTCCTTCTAGATGGTAGGGGCCATGGGTTTGGAAGGTGCTGTCTAAGGAGCCTTGGTGAATTCCTGCAATGCACCTTGCAGATGGTACACACTGCTGCAACTGTGTGTCAGTGGTGGAGGGAGTGAATGCTTGTGGATGTGGTGGTAATCAAGCGGGCTGCTTTATTCTGGACGATGTTAAGCTGCTTGAGTGTTGTAGAAGCTGCACTCATCCAGGCAAGTGGGGGGTATTCCATTACACTCCTGACTTGTGCCTTGTAGATGGTGGACAGGCTTTGGGGAGTCAGGCCTCTAACCTGCTCTTGTAGCCGCAGTATTTATATGGCTGGTTCAGTTCAATTTCTGGTCAGTGGTAACCCCCTAATGTTGATAGTGGGGGATTCAGGAATGGTAATGCCATTGAACATCAAGAGGCGATGGTTGGATTCTCTCTTGTTGGAGATGGTCATTGCCTGACACTTGTGTGGTGCGAATGTTACTTGCCACTTGTCAGCCCAAGCCTGGATATTGTCCAGGTCTTGCTGCATTTGGACATGGACTGCTTCAGTATCTGAGGAGTTGCTAATGGTGCTGAACATCATGCAATCATCAGTGAACATCCCCACTTCTGTCCTTCTGATGGAAGGAAGGTCATTGATGAAGCAGGCGATGATGGTTGGGCCAAGGACACCATTGAGGAACCCCTGCAGTGATGGCCTGGAGCTGAGATGACTGACCTCCAGCAAACACAACCATCTTCCTTTGTGCTAGGTGTGACCCCAACCAGTAGAAAGATTTCCCCCTGAATCCCATTGACTCCAGTTTTGCTAGGGCTCCTTGATGCCACACTTGGTCAAGTATGGACTTGATGTCACGGGCAGTCACTCTCACCTCACCTCAGGAGTTCAGCCCTTTTGTCCATGTTTGAACCATGTTTGAAGGCTGTAATGAGGTCAGAAGCTGAGGGTTCTGGCGGAACCCACGCTGGGTGTCAATGAGCAGGTTATTGATAAGCAAGTGCCACTTGATAGCACTATTGATGACCCCTTCCATTACTTTACTGATGATGGAGAGTGGATTGATGAGGTGGTAATTGGCTGGGTTGGATTTGTCCTGCTTTTTTGTGTACAGGACATACCTGGGAAATTTTCCACATAGCTGGGTAGATGCTGGTGTCGTAGCTGTACTGGAATAGCTTGGCAATGAGTGCGACAAGTTCTGGAGCACAAATTGTCAGTATTATTGCCAGAATCTTGTCAGGACCCCTAGCCTTTGCAGTATCCAGTGGCTTCAGCCATTTCTTGATATCACGTGGAGTGAATAGAATTGGCTGAAGACTGGCATCTTTGATGCTGGGAACCTCCTCCAGAGGATGCCGAGATGGATCATCCATTCAGCACTTCTGGCTGAATATTGTAGCAAATACTTCAGCCTTATCTTTTGCACTGATGTGCTGGGCACCTCCATCTTTGAGGATGGGGATATTTTGGAGCCTCCTCCTCCAGTGAGTTGTTTCATTGTCCACCATCATTTAGGACTGGAGGTTGCATGAATGCTGAGCTTAGATCTGATCCATTGGTTGTGGGATCACTTAGCTCTGTCTATGATTTGCTGCTTATGCTGTTTGGCAGGCAAGTAGTCCTGTGTTATAGCTTCACCAGGTTGATACCTCATTTTTACGTATGCCTGGTGCTGCTCCTGGAATGCCCTCCTGCACTCTTCATTGAACCAGGGTTGATCGTCTGGTTTGATGGTAATGGTAGAGTGGGGGATATGCTGTGTCATGAGATTACAGATTGTGGTTGTATACAATTCTGTTGCTGCTGATGTCTCACAATGCCTCATGGATGCCCAGCCTTGAGTTGCTCGATCTGTTCGAAATCTATCCTATTTAGCACGGTGGTAGTGCCACACAACACAATGGAGTGTATCTTCAATGTGAAGGCGGGACTTCATCTCCACAATGACTGTGCGGTGGTCATCCTACTGACACTGTCATGGACAGATGCACCTGTGGCAGGCAGGATGGTGAGGATGAGGTCAATTATGTTTTTCCCTCTTGTTGATTTGCTTACTGCCTGCTGTAGACCCAGTTTCAGCCAGCTCAGTCAGCAGTGGACATTGAAGTCCCCCACCCAGAGTACATTCTGTGCCCTTGCCATTCTCAGTGCTTCCTCCAAGTGGTGTTCAACATGGAGGAGTACTGATTCATCAGCTGAGGGAGGGCAGTACGTAGTAATCAGCAGGAGGTTTCCTTGCCCATGTTTGATCTGATGCCATGAGACTTCATGGGGTCTAGAGTCGATGTTGAGGACTCCCAGGGCAACTCCCTCCCGACTGCATGCCACTGTGCCGCCACCTCTGCTGGGCCTTTCCTGCCAGTGGGACAGGACATGGAGGTGTCAGGACATTGTCTGTAAGATATGATTCCGCGACGCTACTGCTTGACTAATGTGTGAGACAGCACTAGCCCCCACATGTTAGCAAAGAGGGCTTTGCAGGGTGGACAAGGCTGAGATTGCCGTTGTCGTTTCTGGTGCCCAAATGGTCTGTCCGGTTTCATTCCTTTTTTGTGTTTGACACAACTGAGTGGCTTGCAAGGCCATTTCAGAGGGCATTTAATAGTCAACCACATTGCTCTGGGTCTGGAGTCCCATGTAAGCCAGATCAGGTAAGGACAGCAGATTTCCTTCCCTGAAGGACATTAATGAACTAGATGGGTTTCTGCAACAATTGACAATGGTTTCATGGTCATCATCAGACTTTTAATTCCAGATTTTTATTGATTTCAAATTTCACCATCTGCTGTGGCAGGATTCAAACCCAGATTCCCACAAGAACATTACCCTGGGATTACTAGTCCAGTGACAATATCACTACACCATCGCCTCCCCTAAATGCATGCATTTGTATTGAGAGGTTATGATGAAGTTGGATTTACAAATAAATAGTTTATGCTTTAAAAAATTACATTAGGCGATAAGTAGGGACTTGGCTTTTCAGTTCTCAAATTTCAAAGGGGAGTTTCAGGGACTTTTAAAACTTACACAGTTTTCATCAGTAAACAAGGGGAGGTTATTAAATTTTATTTGATCTGAGGCAATTGGAAAACGTGAAAGATTTTTGTATTTTGGAAAAGTTGAGTTCAAAGGGGTGCTAAGGACAATGGCATCTATGATGAAAGGGGAAAAGGATAGTTAAGGAAAGATGTTGAGCTGAGTTATGGTGGCTGTGTGGAGGCGATGTCTTGAGACCATAGATATGCTGAGAGAAAGTGTGAAATCTGAAACAGCCATCCAGTCAAACCAGAAAAGCTTGTTTCAGAAAACAGCTTGTTTTCTGAACTTCTTTGGATTTCCACAGCAGATTGGAAGTGTTTGAGGATTCATAGAAACTAGGAGCATGAGTAGGTCATTCAGCCCTTCAAACCTGCTCTGCCATTCAATGCGATTATGGCTGATCCTCTATCTCAACCCCATAATCCCACTTGATGCCTTGATGCCCCTAATATCCAAGAAAATATCAATTTCTTTCTTGAATCTACTCAGTGACCCGGCCTCCACAGTCTTCTGTGTTAGAGAATTCCACAGGTTGACCACCCTCTGAGTAAAAAATGTTTCCTCAGCTCAGTCCTAAATGGCCTGCCCCGTATCCTGAGACTGTGGCCCCTGGTTCTAGACATCCCAACCAGGAGAAACATCCTCCTTGCATCTGTCTAGCCCTGTTAGAATTTTATACGTTTCAATCAGATCCCCTCTCATTCTTCTAAACTCTAGTAAATCCAGTTGAACCAATCTCTTCCCATATGATAGTCCTGTCACCCCCAGTATCAGCCTAGTGAACCTTCACTGCACTCCCTCTATGGCTATTATATCTTTTCTTAGGTAGGGAGACCAAAATTGCACATAATACTCCAGGTGTGGTCTCACCAAGGCCTTGTATAACTGCCGTAAGATATCCCTACTTCTGAACTCAAATCCTCTTGCAATGAAGGCTAACATACTATTTGCCTTCCTAATTGCTTGCTGCACCTGCCTGTTTACTTTCATTGATTGGTGTACAAGGATACCCATTTCCCTTTATACATCCACATTTCCCAATATATCACTATTTAAATAATACTCTGCCTTTCTGTTTTTCAAATGGAACTTCATATCTATCTACGTTATACTGCATCTGCCATGTGTTTGCCCACACACACAACTTGTCCACATCACCCTGAAGCCTCCTTGCATCCTCCTCACAACTAACAATCCCGCCCAGTTTTGTGTCATCAGCAAACTTGGAAATATTGCATTTGGCTTCCTCATCCAAGTCATTTATATACTTCATGAATAGCTGGGGTCCAAGCACTGATCCTTGCGGTACACCACTAGTCACCGTCTGCCATCTGGAAAAAGACCTATTTATTCCTACTCTCTGTTTCTGGTCTGTTAACCAATTCTCAATTCATGCCAATATATTACCCTCAACCCCATATGCTTTAAACTTGCCCACTAGCCTCTTATGTGGGACCTTATCAAAAACCTTCTTGAAATCCAAATACGCCACATCCACTGGTTCTCCCTTATCTATTCTACTAGTTACAATCCTCAAAAATCTCCAATAGATTCATTAAACATGATTTCCCTTTCATAAACCCATGCTGACTTTGTCTAATCCTGTTAATGCTTTCCAAGTGTTCTGTTACCACGTCTTTTGAAATATACCATGGCATTCTCCCCACTACTGATGTTAGGCTAACTGGTCTGTAATTCTTTGTTTTACCTCTCCCTGCTTTTTTAAATAGTGGCATTACATTTGCCACCCTCCAATCTATAGGAACTGCTCCAGAGCCTATAGAATTTTGGAAGATGACCACCAATACATCCAATATCGCCAGGTCCACTTCCTTTAGTACTCTGGGATATAGATTATCAGGCCCTGGGGATTTTTCAGCCTTTAACCCCATTAATTTCTCCAGCACCATTTTTTTTAATTTTACTGATTTTCTTCAATTCCTCCCTTTTACTAGACCCTTGGTTGCCTAATATTTCTGGGAAATTACTTATGTCTGTTTTTGTGACAACAGCACCAAAAGATGTGTTAAATTCTTCTGCCATTTCTTTGTTCCCCATTATAATTTTCCCCTTTCTGACTGTAAGGGGCCTATGTTTGTCTTCGCTAATCTTTTTCTCTTCACACATTTATAGAAGATTTTACAGTCAGTTTTTATGTTCCCTCTCATGCTCCATTTTTCCCTTCTTGATCAATCTTTTTTATTCCACTTTTGCTGCATTCTAAATTGCTCCCAATCCTCAGGCTTGTTACTTTTGCTGGCAATTTTATTTCCAAAGATCTTCTTTGGATCTAATACTATCCCTAATTTCTTTTGTAAGCCATGGTTGAACCACCTTTCCTGTTTTATTTTTGCACCAGACAGGAATGAATAATTGTTGTAATTCATACATTCACTCCTTAAATGTTAGTCATCACCTATCCACCGTCAATCCTTTTAATAAGGTTCCCCAATCCATTATTGCCAACTCATGCCTCATTTCCTCGTAGTTCCCTTTATATAGATTCAGGACCCTAGTTTCAGATTCAGCTTCTTCACTCTCTATCTTAATGGACAATTCTATCGTTTTATGGTCGCTCTTCCCCAAGGGACCCCACATAACAAGCTTGTTACTTAATCCTTTCTCATTGCACAATACCCAGTCTAGGATAGCCTGCTCTCTAGTTGCTCAGCGTATTGGTCTAAAAAAAATCACTTACACACTCCAGGAAATCTTCCTCCACTGTATTATAGCTGGTTTGATTTGTCCAATCTAAATGTAGATTAAAGTCACCCATGATTACCATTGTGCCCTTATTGCATGCATCTCTCATTTCCTGTTTAATGTCTTCTCTTGCATCTCTGTTATTGTTTGGGGGCCTATAGACAACCCTACCAATGTTTATTATTTCTACCCAATCAGATTCCACATCATGGATTTTCCAAGCCAATATCTTTCCTCACTATTGCATTGATTTCCTTTTTTACTAACATGCTACCCCACCTCCTTTCCCTATTTGTCTGTCCTTCCTAAATATTGAATACCCCTGGATGTTCAGTTCCCTTTCTTGGTCACCCTGCAGCCATGTCTCCATAATTACAACTATATCATAATCGTTTATATCTATTTACACTGTTAATTCATCTACCTTATTGTGAATCTCCACACATTAATATACAATGCCTTTAGACTTGTCTTTTTAACCTTGTTAGTCATCTTAGCTTTATTTTGCACTATTACCCCATTTGTTTTTCGCCCTTGATTTTCCTGCTTTCCACTTTTGCTTCTTACTTTTCTGTCTTTCATTTCTATTCTTGTTTCCCCTTCCTCTGTCTCCCTGCTCAGGTTCCCATCCTCCTGCCATTCTAGTTTAAACCCTCCCCATCAGCACTAGCAAATGTGCCCCCCCCACCCCCCCCATCCCTAAGGACATTGGTCCCAGTCCTGCCCAGATGCAACCCATCCTGCTTGTACTGGTCCCACCTTCCCCAGTTCTGGTCCCAATGTCCCAGGAATCTGAATCCCTCCCCTCTACACCATTTCTTCAGCCATGTATTCATCCGATATATCCTGTTATTTCTACCCTCGCTAGCATGCGGCACTGGTAGTAATCCTGAGATCACTACCTTTGAGGTCCTACTTTTTATTTTACGTCCTAACTCCCTATATTCAGCTTGTAGGACTTCATCCTTTTTTGTAACTTATGTCGTTGGTGCCAAAATGTACCACGACCATTGGCTGTTCACCCTCCCCCTTCAGAATGACCTGCAGCCTCTCTGAGACATCCTTGATCCTGGCACCAGGGAGGCAACATACCATCCTGGAGTCTCTTTTGCGGCCACAGAAATGCCTGCCTGTCCCTCTTACTATTGAATCCCCTATCACTATAGCCTCTTCCTCCCCTCTTGTGCAGCAGAGCCACCCGTTGTGCCATGGACTAGGCTCCTGCTGCTTTCCCTTGAGAAGTCACCTCTGCCAATAGTATCCAAAGGGTATGTCTGTTAGAGAAGGGAACAGCCAAAGGGGACTCCTGGACTACCTGCCTTCCTCCACTCTGCCTGGTGATCACCCATCCCCTTTCTGCCTGTTCAGTCTTTATCTGCGGTGTGACCACCTCACTGAACATGCTGTCCATGATAATCTCATCATCATAGATGCTCCACAGTGAATCCACCTGCAGCTCCAGCTCTGAAATGCGGTTAGTCAGTAGCTGCAGCTGGACACACTTCCTGCACACATGGTCGTCATGGACACTGTGCCCATGACTTCCCATATAGCACAGGAGGAGCATATCACGGGTGTGAGCTCTGCTGACATGACTTCCATTTAGATTAAGCACATTAATTACTCCCTTTAAAGAATACTAACTACGCTAGGGACCTTATTCCACTCCAAACATTCCCACTACAGTCCAAAGTCCTCACCTTATTTTATTTAAGCTAATGGACTGCAGCAGTTTAATTAGTAGAAAAAGTAGAAGTAGAAGTACTCACCTGACCCTACTTACCAATCAGCTGCCCCACCTGCGCTGCTTCACACTTTGAATCATGACATTACTTTGTACTCTACCTCCTGAAGGTACTGAGGGTATGCTTCTCCTCTCCCGTCTTGGCCTCTTTTTTTCCTGCCCTTTTATACTGCTCTCACTGGCCTCTCCTTTCTGGTCTCAGCCTCTGTTTCTCACGCTCTTTTATGCCACTCTCACTGGCCTCTCCTCTCCAGCCTAAAACTCGCCTTCTTCGAACACTAATAGCAACTTTTAGTTAATTGCCAAATTAAAGAAAGACTAGACTTTAGAATTAATCTAACCCTTAAACTCTCCAGTTAACAATCTCCAACTGAAGCTCTCTACTGCAGCCAAACAAAGCACTCCAGTGCAGACCTATGATGTGTGGTATACCTTTCCTAAAGTGACAGCAGTTTTGCATTGGGGTAATATTGCTGGGTTTTTATAGTTAACAATCTATAAGGGACTTGACGCAAGGTAACTTTAGTTTTATGTGCTTAAGTTTTTTTTTTCTTCTTGTTGATAAATCTTTTAATGTTTTAAAATCCTAAAGGTGTTACTGGAGTTCTATGCTTCTGGGATCAGTTGCTTTCCCCCTCATTTCCAAATGCAAAAATAATGTTATGATCAGTCAGACAGGTTTCCCTCTGGGATCTGGCTTGCTCAGCAAATAACATTGGCTATGGTCATAACATAGACTGAAACCATTCTCTTTGGTCCCCATCAAAACTTCCACCCCGTAGACATCGAGTTCATTAATCTTAATGGTAACTTTCTCAGGATAAGCAAGACTGTTTGTAACTTCAGTGTCATAATTTGCCTTGTGATGAGCTTCTGACCACATATCTGTGCCATCACTAAGACCTCATACTTCTACATCCATAACATTGCCATATTCCTGCCTGACTTCAGCAGATCCTCTGCTGAAAGTCTTATCTATTTTTATGCTAACTTTAGACTTGACTATTCCAAAGCTGTCATAGCCAGCCTCTATCTTCCACCCTCCAAAAGAAAAGATCATCCAAAACTCTGTTCCCTATTTTCTTACTCACAACAGTCTCATTCGCTGATCAGCTCTGTGTTTGCTTATCTAAATTGGCTCCTGGTCCAGCAATGTTTCAGTTTTAAATTTCACATTCTTGTTTTCAAATCCCTTTATTGCCTCACATCTCTGTATTTCTGTAACCTCTTCTAGCCCTAAAATCCTACAAGATTTCTGTGCTCCTCTACTTCTGACCTCTTGCACATCACCAATTTTAATAGTTTCATCGTGGGCAGCCATCCATACAGCTGCCTAAACCCTGTTCTTGGTAATTCCTTCCTAATCCTCCATATCTTTCTTTCCTTAAAGAGCATCCTTAAAACCTCTCTCTTCAACTAAGCTTTTGCTTATCCATCTCCTTATGTGGCTCAGCGTCAAATTGTGCTTGTTAACACTCCTGTGAAGCACCTTGGGGCATCTTACGATGTTAAAGGTTCTATCAGCTTTTAGATTTGAGTACCTTTGAGACTTTAGATACGTTTTCTTTCCTGAAAAGAGCTCAACTGCATCTCACCTCTGGATTCTTTGCTGCAGCCAACATAAACCACCTATTTGTCATATGCTTACTTAGGTCACATGTTTAATTTGTACTGCTGTTTATTTAATTTGCTCCTGGGATGTGGGCACAAATAGCATGTTTGAATAATTTCAACACTCAGGGCAGAATTTTCCATGCCCGCCGGTGTAGGACGTGATCAGTGGCGTGAGTGGACAATATGGCACGATCAGTTTTACAATGGTGGGAAAGCAGTTCGCGGTCATCAGCTTAGCCCGCCTATGGTGGGCTTCGTTTCCCGCCATTGAATATGGGGAACCTCATAATAATACATCAGCATATCATTATCAGGCCAGCCAGCCGGAATCGTCCGTCCACATCAGCGGGAAAGCACACCGACAAGTTTCACAGCAGCACATATTAGGCATGCACTTGGTGGCCTGCACTTTGAAGGGAACTTGGAGGTGAGTGCACAGTAATGCTGTGCAGTGCCCGCCAGGATTGCCTGTTGGACTTCAAGCTTCAGTGACGCTGGGGAGTCAGGGTTAAGGGCAGCTCTGCTGTTGATGTGACTGGTGGAAGTGGGGGGGCCCAAGGACAGCCCTGCAGTTGAGGTGACTGATGGCGGGGGGTGGAGGTGAGAGTCAAGGATAGCCCTGCCATTGAGATGACTCCGAGAAGCATTAAGGGGCCGTCACACTTAACCAGGGCATGTTCTTAGTATACCCATACTAACCACGTATCTCTCCCTTTCATCCTGCAGGAGGAGTGCATCAGGATCATGGAGCTTGGTGAGCTAGCTGTGTGCCTGATAGCCTACAGAGCATGAAGACAATGGAGGAGAGAGCAATTGAGGCTCCTGGCTGCACAGAGGCAGGAGCAGAAACCTCAGGGAGAAGGGGGAGGCTGGGGCTTCAGCACATGCCGCCCAAGAGCCACAGCAAGTTGTCGATGGTCGGCGCCTAGCGACACCCAGGGTCAATAGATGCCACCTTTCATTCCTGCAGATGACTAAGAACCTGTGTCGCTGAAGATTGCACATGTCTAGGGAACTGGTGGGTCACATCTGTCATTTACTGTAGGATTTGGCACCACAGGGACATGGGGGGCATCCACTGCCAATGGCTGTGTAAGTGACCACTTAATTTCAACGCCAGTGGCTCCTTTCTGGTCTCCGCAGGTGACCTCTGTTGGACCTCACAAGCTGCCACCCACAAATGCATCCCTGAGGTCATTGATGCCATCTTTGCGAGGACACACAACTTTGTGCATATTGCCCAGGACTAGGACAGCCAGGATGCAAGAGCGATTGGGTTCGTCCAGATCTCAGGTTTCCCACAGGTTCAGGATGCGATCGACTATACTCATGTGGTGCTCAGATCTTTGTCGCAACACACTGAATGCGCAACTGGTGTGCGACCACCAGAAATGCATCCTGCAGGTGTGTGCATTGTTTCCAGGGATTGTGCACGACTACTACACACTCAGTCAGTCACAGATCCCTAGGGTCTTCCAGGGTTCACAGAAGCTGCAGGGATGGCTCCTCAGAGACAAGGGCTTACCCGCAGTTTGACTCCAGTTTGGGTGATGACACACATGTGGTGGCCTCAGACTGCAGCAGAGTGGCGGTATAATGGAGCTCAGAACTTGGTAGAGCAGACCATCAGGAAGGAGCTCACAAATCAGTGGAGCAGACCATCGGGAAGATGAGGTTTTGGTGTGGTGGAGCCCTGCAATACAGTCTGCAGAGGGTGTCATGCATCATCATCATCTGTTGTGCCCTTTACAACCTGGCACTCCAACAGGGAGATGGGCTGGCTGAGGATGAGATGGAGGAGCTGCACATTTCCTCCTATGAGGAGGTTGCTGATGGGGATGAGAGTGAGGAGGTCCTTGGAGGTGACGATGGTGGGTATGAGGCCTTCGCACTGGCTAGTTGAGGCAGGCGGGCTCGGGAGGCTAGATTTGTGAAGGATGGTGACGACATGCAGTGAAGTGACCCAATAGATCCTCACATCGCATTTGTGAATGTTTGACTCCAGTCTGGCTTATGGCAGCATGAATACCCACTCTGAGAATGCCCCTGTCATGGAGATGCAGTAGAGGCCCTAACAGTTGCTTCATTGCAGGAGGATATTTTTTTTATTCATTCATGGGATGTGGGCTTCGTTGGCTGGCCAGCATTTATTGCCCATCTCTAGTTGCCTTTGAGAAGGTGGTGGTGAATTGCCTTCTTGAACCGCTGCAGGGACACTCTGATGACAGCATGCAGTGAGGTCACTCCATAAATCTTTACATAGCCTCTGAGAATGCCTGACTCCTGTCTGGCCTAGGGCAGCTCACTTGCACTCTGTGATCAGGGTCATATCATAGAGCTGCAGCCATGAAACTCTAGAAGCACCTGATCCTTTGTCTGCCTTCAGCACCTGTGCCCTTCAGGAGCACAGTGTCACTGGTCACAGATGCTGAAGAGATGGGGGCCAGCCCCACCTTAAAGGTACTGAGAGTACACTGAGAGAATGAGAGAACTCTGTGGCACCTGCCCATTACATTCTGGCAGCAATGACAAGCACTGTCAAAGTGCAGGCATCAGCAATGTTTCCAGGGCATGTGAGGCCAGAACATCACTACATCCGGAGGCTGCATAGAGCACATGGAAGAGGCCCTGGACTGAGACACCTGCCTTTTATCTTGTGCAGAAAGGTTTCACATGTGAGTGACAAGAACACTGCTCATCAGAACAAGGAGCCATAGGCAGGGAGACATTCTTGGGAGTTTATTGACAAGGGTGAACACATAGTGATTAACACATGCTCAGACTGTGCAGTTAGTTCTTCTTAACCTCCCTACCCTGTCACTACATCTTGGTGCTCCCTGTACATCCATAGCAGAGGTGGAGGCAGCCTGCTGACTACAGCACCCTGTCTATGATGACCTTGGTATGCATCCCCTGGAGGCTCAAGGCTTGGAGGACCCGGCCTGCTTTCAGGTCTTGTTGTCTGGCAGTGGCACCTCCTCAGCCTATGGAGTTGAAGCGGCTGAGGTCACAGGAAAAATAGTCGGGCACTTAGAGTCACCTGGGTGGATGGCCCTGGAGTGTGCACCTGCTGATCCTCCTCCCTATGGGTGCCCGAGGGCCCCAGGCTGACTCCTTTGGGCAAAGGGATAGCTAGAGTAAGATCGAGCTGCCCAGCACCCCTCTTGCGTACACACTGTTGGAGGCCAACTATGGCCTCAGCAATGGAGTTGAGCCCACGCAGCCGTGCAGGACTGACTTTCTGAACCAAGGTCTCCATGGCAGCTGCCATCATACCAGTTTTGACCTTGGTGCATTGGCATGCCAACGCTGTCTGTCTGAAGGTGGATGGACTCCTCCATTGTGCCTTGCAACCTGAGGAGTGCAGCTGACACCCCTTCCTGATGTTCCCGGGCTTGCCTTAGCAGCTTCAGCAACTGTGACATGACTGAGTCCAAAGGCTCATCGCCTGACTGGGATTCAGCAAACCTCTGGCCTCCAGCAGTCCTCCAAAGGCCGGACACCTGGGAAGTCCCTGCTGTGGATCAGACAATGTGATATTCTCTCCAGATTGTGACCCTGAGGCTATTCTAAAGCTATGTCCCACTGAGGTGTGTGTCTGCGCTGGTGGAGGGCGTGGGTAAGCGATATGATTGGACTTCAAGGAGGGTACCCTCAGATTCCTCTTCCAAGGTGTCTTTGGGGCTTGATTGGAGGTCCTGGGTCATGGATTCTCTTCTCTGTTTCCTAGTTGTGCCTGCAGAAGCAAGGGGAGATAATTAGTGCATGGCAGTGGCCAGTGAAACAGGACACATCATTCACAGCATGATTGTCTGATGGATGTTGCACTGCTGGACCCTCATTTGGTAGGGCACCGCCGACCTCACCGTCATCACAGGACCAGTCCAGATTGTTGCTGGCCAGCTGGATGGTTCTGTTTTCAAAGTTGGTGAGGGCCTTGATCTCAAGCATTCCTCCACTGGTCTGCGACCACACCTCTCTTGTTCTGTGCCAGCTTGTCCTACATGAAGAAAGATGGAGAGAGTGTAAGTGGGATACCTGCCAGGCCAGATGATGTTTGCCTGGCGTGTGTGGGTGGTGAGTGGTTCTATGGATGGGATGAGGACACTGAAGGTGTGCGTGAGAGAGTGAATGATGATGTCCCTTGAACCAACAATGAGTGAGGACCCTCTGGATGTGTGATGGGTTTGTGAGTGTGAGAGTTGAGCATGATGAGATGAGTGACTTAACCTGGTGGAACAAAGAAAATCATTCATCCTTTTGTGGCACTGGGTGGCTGTCCTCTTTTGAAGGGCATTTGCGCTGATCACTGCTGCCACCGGCTCCCAACCCAGGTTAGCTGCTGCCCATCCTGCAGCCAAAGAGGGGGTAGAAGACATCCCGGCGGACCTCCACGGTATCCAAAAGATGCTCGAGGGACTCATCGCTGAACCTGGGGGCTGCGGTGTTCTTCAGTTTCAGGGCCGTGTCTTCCATGCAGTAGTGGTGGTCGAGAAGCATTGAGAGGTGTGCTTGCGGCTGAACTTAAAAGTGGCACCCGGCCTGATGTAGTGGCTGGTGATGGCAGGCAGGCAAATGAGAGCCCACCTGCCATGTGAGGCATGTTTCCCAGGAGTGCATAATTAATGTAGCAGGTTTGGGACAATACGCGTGAAAACCTGCTGCCCCAACTGGTAGGTAAAGCACTTAGTGTAAATCTGGATGATTCCGCCCTCAGTTTACTGCCACTACCTGGCATTGACAGTACTCTTACACCTGTGTAGCTGACTAATGCTTCTTAAGGTCTGAAAGTAGGGCTCATGGAGTTTTGTTTGAAAAGGTGTTCTGCATTTGATCATAAGTGGAAAGTTTAAAATGTTTGAATTCATTACATTGGGGGGAAGAAGATCTAAGGATTTCAATTGTTTGATTTTTTTCTGATTTTCTGATTTTTTATAAAAAAATATCCATCTTCAGCAAATTATATGTCTTTTAAATGTAACATCTGAAAATATTTTGTGGGTTACTTTTAATTTAAAATTTCTTTCCAATCATTTCTACATAGAAATTTATGGGTAATAATCCCAGTCTGTATGAGCTCCGAACAAAAATAGAGTATTATGCTGCTTTTGAACAAGACATTGAGGAAATCAGCTCCACTATTAAAGTAGACTTTATTGAACTGAATACAGGTAAGAGCTAAGTAAGGTTTACTCATTAAATAAGATTGTTTAAGATTTTTCTTCATGCTTCATTCAACATGCACATAAAAACTCTTAATGTCTCATCCATGTGTGAAAAAAAATCACTTGAGCCAGGATCCCTGAGCTTGCCTTTGCCGGGATTTTCCAGTCCTGCCTGTGGAGGGAATTGTCGTGGGCAGGACAGAAAATTTGATAGACCATTGGTCTATTGACTTCGGAACCGTAAATTCCTGGTGCTTGTAACTGCCTCTTTCGGAGATAAGCTCCTGGGTATCCCTCCTACTCTCAACACCTTTCTTTTCGGCCTGAGGAGAGCCATTCCCCCAACCCCGTGTTTCCTTCTTGCCCCTGGATGTTCACCCTCCTATCTATCCTTCTCGGTCTTGTGAGTTGTGATGGAAAAAATATTTCCCTTGGGGGAAGGGTTTGTGGACAAGCTCATAATCATCAGCCACCTCAGCTGCCATTTGGTTGTCCAAGTGTATTCTTACAGAGGTAGGGAGTGAGGTGTGAAACTTTTTGAGGAGAATTACCTCTCTTAGCCTTTCATAGCTGGTCTCTAGTTTGAGTACCCACATCCAATGGTTGAAAGCTTGACCCTCTCAAACTCAATGTAAGTGTGCTTGGGCTGTTTCCGGAGGTTTTAAAATTTCTATCTATAAGCTTCAGGCACTAACTTATAAGCACTGAGGATAGCCTTTTTGGCCATCTCATAATCTGTGGAGGCCTTCTCAGAAAGCATGGCATAAACCTCCTGGGCTCTGCCTGTTAATGTGCTTTGCATTAGCATCATCTAGCTTTCTGCAGGCCATTTTATTTGCTTTGCAATCTTCTCAAATTAAATAAAAAATACCTGTATGTCCCTCTGCTCAAGTTTTGTGATTGCTTGGGCAAATATAAACGGCTCCACATTTAGCCCTGAGTCTAGGGAGAGTCTCCCCTTTTAGTCCAAGCTATTTTAATTGAACCTCTTCTTCTTCCCTCTGTCCCTGCCTCTTGTTTCCCTTTTCCTCTCTCTACCTCTCTTCCTTTTCTCTTTGAAATGATATTTTTCTTTCCTCTTCTCTCTCTTCTCTTTCTCTTCCTCCGTTTCCCTTTGGAATTCTAGCTCTAGCCTCTTTTGTTCCAGCTGTTTTTTTTTTGATAAAGCTATTTTATCTGTTTTTGGTTCTCCACTTATCTCTGACTTCTCCAATTCAATTTCAAGATTGCTGGCCACTTGCTTTTGAATTTCTTGTTTCCAAGCTTTTGGTCGAAATTCTATCTCAGACTTTTTAATTTGTCAGTGGACAATGCCTTTAAACTACTCCAAGTGATTTTGCTTGCTTTGTTCTAAAAACACAAAAATGGACAATTTGGTTAGTATGGAATCCCTGTAGCGCACAAGAAAAGGGTATTGGCTTTTAAAATCATGTCTTGAGATTAATTTAGTTCCCACTTCCCATTACTCGCGTTCATT
Organism: Carcharodon carcharias; assembly: GCF_017639515.1. Lineage (NCBI taxonomy): Eukaryota > Metazoa > Chordata > Chondrichthyes > Lamniformes > Lamnidae > Carcharodon > Carcharodon carcharias. Next base: position 16,109,918 of record NC_054471.1, read on the forward strand.
TGTGGGTTCAATGCCAGACGTAAGCTCTCGAATAACTGTTATAGCTAGGTTAGGAGGGGTGAGCTGACTCCTCTCTTTGTCCCATTCTTGGGTTGATTATGACAGAGCTTGAATTTTTAAAAATGTAATGTGATATTGTCAATTCAATATATATTTAACTGTATAACTCGGTAAAAGAATTAAACCAGCCAGATTCCTTGAGTAAACTAGTAAGGAGTTTGTTTTATTATTAAAACTCACTCAGGCAAAGATACAGAAATTATTCAGAAAAGAGGTTTGAAATGTACGAACATGTCTAATTTCCCACTAATGCAAAGAACACACATGCAACTTCCCCAGGCGTGCGCAAAAAGAAATAAAACTTTATAGAGTGTCAGATGTTAAAACATGGCCACGTAAAAAAGTGGTAAAGTCAGAAAAACTATTCATGGATTGTCTAAGTGCTTGTTCACAGCTGGAGAATAACTTTCCACAGTGGCTGCTGGTCCTTTAGTTGATACTCTTTTCTCTTGAAACTAGTGATGTTGAGTTGGAATCCTCAATTAATGACTCCTGGTTTGCAGCAATGAGGTCTTCTGGTGGTTTTCACATCACAAACAAGGATCAGCTTTGTTATAAGAGGTTTCAGAGAGAGAGAGTGGATAAGACTGTTTCCCCTGCTGACCCTGTGACAGTCCCTGTCTATTAGTTAAAATCCATAAACTCTGTAAAGTGGCTTGTGACCTTTATAAATGCAACTTAGTAACTGCTGTAGGCCTGAGTCATTTGTTTAGCACAAAATGTTCTTTTCAAAAAGTTTGATATATTTATATCCAACTGATGACATTACAAATTAATATTCTATATTGCATTATTCATAATAAGAGACATATTGGACTTAAAATGTTAACTATTTCTCTCTCGACATATATTGCTAGACTTGCTGAGCTTTTCCAGCATTTTCTATTTTTATTTCTAATTTCCAGCAGCTACAGTATTTTGTTTTTCTGATTGGTTTTCAGGTGCAGATCCAAATCAGTTATTTCCCACAAAGAAAACTTCTATGGTTGTTTCCCAATTTATATTTGCTAAATTAACAATATTGTGACCCCCACGAAAGGGACAACCTCATTGTCTTAATTTTAGCCTACCTCCTTTCCTCTCCTTCCATTTGCCAGATTGTTCTGTTATCATTTGGCCATGATTAAGCACTTTTTCATTTTATAAGTTGTTACAGAAAAAAAATTCAACATTTGGTTCTGTGCAATAAAGACATAGGCCCGAGTCTTCCTGTAAGGGGAGTGTCGAATGACTCATGTTAAGTTGCTGATGCATCTTGGGACCCTGAAGAAGTCCTGTTGTGTGCACTTGTGTGGTACTTATGTGGGTACTTTAAGCTTCTGATTGTTGATTTTACCCTGCCCGGACTGCTGCATGATTCATTGCAACTGTGAGATGAGATGGCTAGAACCATGGATTCTTGGGATGTTTGCTCTGTACTTATGCTGTTTTTACATGAAATTTCTTAGAACTTTTCATATCAGGCGTAAAGCCTGCTGAGAAGCATAAGTGAATAAGCTGGAGTGTCAAAGCACAATGGCAACCACAACAATGTTCACTCCACTCCCTGCAATTTTCACCCCTTACTGGCAACATTTACTCCCCTCCTGGCAATGTTCACCATCCCCTTCCCTCAAACCCATCAATGTTCACCCCTTCCCAGCTTCCCTTCCCCCCAACTCCCTCACTCTCCAGACAATGTTCACCAGCAATCCCTCCTGATTCACCTCCTGGAAACCTTGGCTCCTGTTTGGTCAATGTTGGAAGAATCAGCATTGTCAGGGAGTGCGGCTGTGAGGGTGGGTAAGCACTGGCGGGGGATGTATTTTTGGAGGAGGGAGGGGTTTGAGCATTGTCGTCGGTTGAAGGAGAGGGTGAGCATTGTTGGGAGTGTGAGGGGAGGGTGGGGAAGGGGATGAGCATTAATAGAAGGGTAAGGAAGTGGGGGTGAGAGTTTTTGGGAGTTGAGGAAGGGGGTCAGCATTGTCAGGGAGTGAGGAAGGGTGGTTAAACACGATCTGGGTGTGAGGGAGGGGAGAATGAGCATTTTCAGGGGGTAAGGATTAGTCAGGGAGTAATGGAGAGGATGAGCTTTGTTGGTGAATGAAGGCTGGCCAGTATCGGGGGGTGACAACTTCTTTCAAAACAGCGTTAGTCAATGAATTGAAGACAGACCTCCAGGAATGGGCAGTTCATGAGTGTTGAGTGGGTGTGGCTTCACTGAAATTCCACTCACCATTTGGCCTTTTGACACTATTCATCACTGCGTTGCTGCCATTGCAAACTAGATTTTGGGGTTCATGTTAGATGCATCAGATTTACATATTCTAAAAGCACATATTAAATCCCAATCACATTAGCCAGCCTCAAATGGTTGCAGTATGCAAATGACAGAATGGTGAGGAGCAAAGCTGCAGTCTCAGAAATTCTACCAGACTTGGTCTTGGCTTAAGTTTGTGGATAAAACAGGCAAGATTCCTGCATGATTGTAGATTAAGGGGCACGTAACATAATATAAAAGCAATTAATATATATAGCAAGGGAAACAACCTATCATTTATAAATAAATAATTAAACTGAAATCATTCATGGATGCAATAGTATGTTAAGCTGAGCAATGAACAGAATTGAAAATTAAATACATCCGTTAATCACAAGTTAGCATTAAAGTTGAATCAGTTAGCATTAGAAATAAATAAATAATATTCTACAGTCAATAAATATTTAACTTAGAAGAGACCAGACTCATAAAAGGGCTGGACTGAGTACTAAACATTCCTGAATGCACGGTGTTCAGGAAAGATAGGGAAGGAATAAAAGGAGGAGGGATGGTAGTATTGATTAAGGAAAATATTATAGTACTGAAAAGAGTATGCCCCAGAGGGATCAAGGGGAGAATCTATTTAGGTCAAACTAAGAAACAATAAAGGTACAGGGTTCAGTCAATTCTGTAGGCTACCAACTAATGGGAAAAATGTAGTTGGGGGGGAGGGGACATGAATGGCATTGGGGGAGGGTCGAATCTGGTCTCAAAGTAGAAATGCAGCACCACCATCTTGAGACCCTGTAGTAATGATGCAGTTTAAAATTGAAATTGATAAAAACTCTCCACAGGGGGGCTTTAGTCAGTGTGGGAGGAGTCCACTGCTGGCCTCAGGGGCCCTTACAGGCGGCACCCTCAAACTTCTCAGTTTCCCAACATGGAGGTGAATCCTCTCCTGGTAGAACTTTATTGGGAATGTAGATTTGGAACCACTGACATATGGTGTGCTTTAACATGAGATTGCAAGAACTGTTGAGGTTACATTTAAAGCAATCAATGTGAGCATTTAAAGAGAGGAATGTAATAAAGGAAGATGAGGCCAACAATTAACGGAGCTCAGCTGCTGGATATCTGCAAGATGAGAACTGAAACCCTGTAAAGTGCATTGCCCAATTGGCATGTTTCACAGGCCAAAGGGCATCCACTTATTCCAAAAGTGAAAGTTTGGCATCATCAGTGTACCAAATCAGGCATCATGTGAGCAGCTTTGATGAGGGTGAATATAGCATATTATATATTGTAATCTCAATGGGATTGAGATATGTAGCTCCTGGGATGGCACCTTAGGCACCCAGATCTGTGAGGTAGCATCTCAGCTACAAGACTGGAACAGGGAAAGAGTAGCACAGATGTATCACTAGAGCATGACAGTGGCTTTCTGGTTGAGGTTAGGAGGTCCACTATAGTTGGGCATTTCTCATTAATCAGTTGGATCTCTCTGTACATAAGAAGAAGGAGGATTGCAGGATGGAGGTTGTGCTCAATGCTGCATTCTTGATGACAGTGCTCTGATAGAGGAGGCAAACAAAGGCCCGGCGCTGCCTGGCTCAGCTTCGATGGAAGCCTCGGCTTGAGGTCTTTAGTCCAGGGGAGCCCCAAGAAGAATCAGAGGATGAGGAAGTCAGACACATACCATGAAGGAGACTGGCACGATCACAAGTCTACCGAAGATGCCTTTTCTATTTGGAGATGAGTGAGAGACAGTGTCGAGCACCTCTATGCTGGCTTAGAGATGTGGTGGCTCATATCTGCCACATTGTGCAGGAGGATCTAACGCCACATGGACTGGTAGGCCACCACAATCATTTTTTTTGCAAGCGGCTCGTTCTAGGGATCCACAGGGGACCTATGTGGTATCACTCAATCCTCATCATATAAATGTATCAAGGAGATGATGGATGCCCTCCACAGTAAGGCTCATGATTATGTGAAGTTCACAATGGATGACATTAGCTAGGCTGCTAGATTTCTTGGATTCATGGCTATTTCAGGCTTTCTTAGATTGCAATGTGCAATCGATTGCACACATGTCGCTTTAAGACATCCATGGCAGCAGCCTCTGATCTTCATTAACAGGAAAGGATTCCACTTCCTCAACTTTCAACTGGTGTGAAATCATCAGAGGCACACCATGCACATTTGCGTCAGATACCCTGGGAGTTCCCATGACTCCTACATCCTGAGTCACTCCTAGGTGCCGCAGATATCGAAGGGCCACAGCATTTACGTGGTTAGCTGCTGGGTGTTATGGACCTGAAAGAGCAAAAATTTGAAGAAGCCTGATGATGACCAGGACACAGTGATAGCTGCAAAGTTCCAGCAAGAGTAAGTTCCAAGCAAAGGGAACTAAGCGCATATCTCCTGTCCCTTAATACCATGCCAGTGCTTGAAAAGGCCTTTACAAGCAGTGACATCAAGGGCAAGGTCTGCATACAGCCTTGGGCCTGCAATCTTCATGTATCACCAGCCGCTATTCCTTGAATAGATCAGCAGCCAAAGCTTCAAGTAGCCACTTTGGGAATGGAAGGCAGCACTCTAGCATAAGCCTAGTGCCTACTGGACTTGATGCAGATTCCTCATAACTTTTTCACAACTTACTTTCCTACCTATCTTAATCCTAGTCATTGATTTTAGTTGTAAATAGTTGAGATCCCAACGCTGAACCCTGTGACAGTCCACTCATTGTATCTTGCCAACCAGAAAATGACATATTTATGTCCACTCCCTGTTTCCTATTAGCTAGCCAATCCTCTATTCATGTTATCTTTTAGCCCTTACACCATGAGCTTTCATTTTTCATAGTAACCTTCAGGGAATCTATGTACAGCACATTCACAGTTTCCCCTTTATTCACATTGCTTGTACTTCCTCAAACAACTCCAATAAATTAGTCAAATATGATTTCCTTTCACAAATCTGCCTGATTGCATTGAGATTTTCAAAGACCCTCCTATCACCTCCTTAATAATAGATTCCATCATCTTCCCTGCTAGGGAATTTTGGAAAATTAAAAGCAATGCATCGACTTTATCAGCAGCCACTTCTTTTAAGATCCTTGGATGAAGTCCATCAGGACCTAGGGACTTGTCAGCCTTTAGCACACTTTCCTGGTGATTGCAATTGGTTTTAGTTTCTCCCTCCCTTTTACCTTCTGATTCACAATTATTTCTGGGACCAGTGGAGAGATCTCATCCTAAGTGAGACACAGCCAGAATGAGTGTGGGCATTGGCAATTTGGTGCACTGTGGGAATTCAGTGCAGAGGGAAAAAGGTGCTCTTTGCATTTTTTCTTTGCCAGCCAACTTCTTAAATCTTCAAAGAGTAGTCTTGCCCTGCTGCAGCAGTAGAGGCTACAAGGGAGAGAAATAACTGGTAAGTAGTGGGTAAGGTCGGGTAAGTATTTACTACTTTTATTGCTTATAGTTTAAAGTCTTTTTGTGGTTTATAGTCTGTATATTCTGTAGTAACTAGGATCAGGAAAAAAGGGCCCTAGAGTAATTGATTTAAAAGGTTTAATTTAAAGGGATAAGTCAGGCAGGAGCGCTCAAAGCTGTGGTGTGCGCCTTGTGCTCCATGTGGGAAGCCGGGAACATTTCCAGTGCCCAGGACCAGCATGTGTGCAGGACATGTGTCCAGCTGCAGCTCCTGGAAACTCGGGTTTCAGAGCTGGAACAGTGGCTGGGGACACTTGGAGCATCCACGGCTCAACATTCCGGGATATAGAATCTTCAAACAAGACAGGGAAGGGGGTAAAAGAGGAGGAGGCATTGCAATATTAGTTAAGGAGTCAGTTACTGCAATAAGGAGAGATGATATCTTGGAGGGGGCATCAAATGAAACTTTGTGGGCAGAGCTTAGGAATAAAAAAGGGGCAGCCACATTGTTAGATGTTTATTATAGACCCTCAGATAGTCAGCAGGAAATTGAGGAGCAAACATGTGCACAATTAGTGGAGGTGTGTAAAAACAATAATGATAGGGTAATTATATTCGTTGATTTCAACTTTCCCAACATTAATTGGGATAGACATAGTGTTAAGGGCTTGGATGGAGTGGATTTCTTGAAATGTGTACAGAACTTTTTAGGCCAATGTGTAGAAGGTCCAACAAGGGACGGCGCAGGGTTGGACCTAATTCTGAGAAATGAAGCAGAACAGGTGACAGGTGAGGTGGTGGCGGGGGTGGGGGGGGGGGGGGGGAGCATTTTAGTGATAGCGAACACAACATGGTACAATTCAACCTTGTAATGGACAAAGAAATAGACAAGTTGCAAAAAAATATTTTGGATTGGGGGAGAGCGGATTTTAGTAAAATAAGGCATGACCTGGCCAAGGTGGACTGGGAGCAGCTACTTGTGGGGAAATCGACAGAAGAGCAGTGGGGGGCATTCAAAAAGGAAATGGGGAGGGTACAGGCTCAACATGGTCCCTCTAGGGTGATAGCAAGCCCAGAGAACCGTGGATGACCAGAGATATTCAGGATACAATGAGAAAGAAAAGAGAGGGTTTTCACAGGTTCAAGGAGAGAAAATCAGCAGAGGAATTAGTGGAGTGCAGAAAGTGCAGGGTAGAGCTTAAGAAAGCAATTAGGAGGGCAAAGAGGGGATCTGAGAAAGCCCTGGCTGGTAAAATTAGGGAAAATCCCAAGATATTCTATAAGTATATCAATGGGAATAGGTTAACCAGGGAAAGAGCGGGGCCCATTAGGGACCAAGGGGGCAATCTATGGGTGGAGCCAGAGGACATCTGTAGAGTGCTGAACGAATACTTCACATCCGTCTTCACCCAAGAGAATGAGGATGAAGGTATGGAACTCGGGCAGAGGGACTGCAAGGTTCTTGAACAAATTGATATCGGGAGTGACAAGGAATTGGAGGTGTTGACAGGCTTAAAAGTGGACAAATCTCCAGGTCCGGATGATTTGTGCCCCAGACTACTAAGGGAGGCAAGGGAGGAGATCGTAGGGGCTCTGACCCAAATTTTTAATCCCTCTCTGGCCATAGGGGAGGTTCTGGAGGACTGGAGAACATCTAATGTGTTTCAGCTATTTAAGAAGGGTTGTAGAGAAAAGCCAGGGATTACAGACCAGTGAGTCTCATGTCAGTGGTAGGGAAACAATTGGAAAAAATCCTGAAGGAGAATCTATCTCCACTTGGAGAGGCAAAGTTTGGTCAGGGATAGTCAGCATGGCTTTGTCAGAGGGAGGTCATGCCTAACAAATTTGATTGAATTTTTTGAGGAGGTGAGCAGGTGTGTAGATGAGGGTAGTGCAGTTGATGTAGTTTATCTGGATTTCAGCAAAGCCTTTGACAAGGTCCCACATGGGAGACTTATAAAGATGACAAATGCACATGGGATACAGGGTAATTTGATTAGGTGGATTCAAAATTGGCTTAGTTGTAGGAGACAGAGGGTGATGACAGGAGGCTGCTTTAGTGTCTTGAAGCCCGTGTCCAGTGGTGTACCACAGGAATCTGTGCTGGGTCCCCTATTATTTGCCATTTATATAAACGATGTAGATGACTATGTGGGGGGTAGGATTAGTAAGTTTTTGGATGACACAAAAATTGGCCAGGTGGTTAACAGTGAGGTTGAGTCTCTTGGGCTACAGGAAGATATAGATGGGATGGTCAAATGGGCAGATAAGTGGCAGTGGAATTTAACCCTTCAAAAGTGTGAGGCGATACACTTTGGAAGGAGTAATTTGACAAAGAGATATTCAATGAATGGCATGACACTAGGAAGTTCTGAGGAACAAAGGGACCTTGGCAGGTGTGCCCATAGATCTCTGAAGGTGGAGGGGCATGTTAGTGGGGTGGTGAAAAAGGCATTTGGAACACTTGCCTTCATCAGTCGAGGCATAGACTACAAAAGTAGAGAGGTCATGTTGCAGTTGAATAGAACCTTGGTGAGGCCACAGCTGGAGTACTATGTGCAGTTCTGGTCACCACAATATAGGAATGATGTGATTGCACTGGAGGGGGTGCAGAGGAGATTCACCAGGATGTTGCCTGGAATTAAACATTTAAGTTATGAAGAGAGGTTAGATAGAGTTGGGTTGTTTTCACTAGAGCAAAGAAGACTGAGAAGGTGACCTGATTGAGGTGTACAAAATTATGAGGGGCATGGATAGGGTGGATAGGGAGCAGCTGTTCCCCTTAGTTGAAGGGTCAGTAAGGAGAGGACACATATTAAAGATGAGGGGCAGGTGGTTTAGGGGGATGTGAGGAAAACCTTTTTTAGCCAGAGGGTGGTGACGGTCTGGAATGCACTGCTTGGGAGGGTGGTGGATGCGGGTTGCCTCACATTCTTTAAAAAGTACCTGGAAGAGCACTTGGCACGTCATAACATTCAAAGCTATGGGCCAAGTGCTAGTAAATGGGATTAGGTAGGTAGGTCAGGTGTTTCTCATGTGTTGGTGCAGATTCGATGGGCCAAAGGGCCTCTTCTGCACTCTGTGATTCTGTGATTCTGTCATTCTGTGATATTACATATATCTGCTACAGTGAAGATAGATGCAAAGTTTCTGTTCAATTCATCCATCATTTCCTTATTTTTGCATTATTAATTCCCCATTCTCACTCTGTGGTGGACCAATGCTCTTGCTGCTTAATATTATTCTTTTCAAATACTTGTAGAAATTCTTACTATCTGTTTTTATATTTCTAGCTACCTTTCTCGCTTATTCTGATTTCCCCCTCCATATTTGACTTTTGGACATTCATTGTTGTTCTTTATATTCTGTTCAATCTTCTGACCTGCCATTAATCTTTGCAGAATGATATAATTTTTCTTTCAATTTGATGCTATCTTTAACTTTCAAGGATGGTGCATTCTTCCCTTGGAGTCTTTCTGACTGGAATGTTTCTATTCTGAATATTCTGAATTATCTCCTTAAATGTCTGCCACTGCATCACTGCTGACATACCGCTTAATTTCTGTCTTTATGCCCTCATGATTGCCCTTATTTATAAAACACTGGCCTGCGATCCACTCTTCTGTCCCTCAAACTGAATGTGAAATTCAATCATATTATGATCACTGCTACCTAGGGGCACCTTCCCTTTGAGATAGTCAATTAATACTGTTTCATTGCACATTACCAGTCTAGAATGGCCTACTCTCTGTTTTGCTCTAGAACTTGCTGCTCTGGGACACAATCCCAAAAACACTTTATGAACCCATCATCCAGGCTACCTTTGCCAATCTGATTCATCTAATTTAAATGTAGATTAAAATCACCCATGATTATTGCTGTACCTTTTTCACAAGACCCCATTATTTCTTCCTGTATACCTTATCATACAGTGTGTGATTACTGTTAGGGGGCCTATGAACCACCCCAACAAGTGACTTCTTGCCTTTACTAATTCTCACTTTGACCCAAACCAATTCTGTTTCCTGACCTCCAGAACGGAGACCATCTCTTTCTTTTGTACCAAGTTATTCTTATTTAAAAGAGCTACCCCTTCACCATTTTCTGGCTTGCTGTCCTTCCTAAATGCCATATACCCTTGAGAATTCAGATCCCAGTTTGTCATGTTGCAGCTATGTCTTGGTAATGGCTATCAGAACATACATATTTATTCATATTTGTGCTATCAATTCATCTGTTCTGTTATGAATGCCAAGTGCATTCAGATACAGAGCCTTTAGTCTTTTTCTATTTTTGCAACCTCCAGCCATATTTGCTGCTGCATGCTTAGGTTTGTACACTCTGTTCCTTTCTGTCATGCTCTGATCACCATTTGTTTTATTGCTACATTGCTCTCTTGCCTTGTCTTCTCTATTTAATTTATCACTTCTTCCAAACTTGATTCCTTGCTCTCACTAATTTGTTCAAAGCCCTCCCTACCACTCTAGTGTATGACTCACCAAAATACTGGTCCCAGCAAGGTTCAGTTGAAGACCATCCCAACGGTACAGCTTCCATTTTCCCCAGTCCTGGCGCTAGGGCGCCATGAATTGAAACATATTTCTCCCACATCAATCGTTCAGCCACACATTTAACTCTCCATTCTGATTTACCCTGTGGCAATTTGCTTGTGGCTCAGATGATAATACAAAGGTCATTACCTTTCAGGTTCAGCTTTTTAATTTAGTCCCTAACTGCTCATACTCCCTCAGCAGAGCCTCTTTCCTAGTTCTACTTATGTCCTTGGTACCTCCGTGGATCATGACAACTGGATCAGCCCCTCCCCCTGCAAGTTCCTCTCCAGCCCAGAACAGATATCCTGAACCCTGGCACTGGGCACGGAGCATTGTCGTCTGGATGCTCCACTCTCAGTTACAGTGAACTGTCTCTATCCCCTGACTATACTGTCCTTACTACCACTACAATACTACTAACTCCACCCACTTGAATGGCTTCCTGTACCACAGTGCCATGGTCAGTTTGCTCATGCACTCTGCAGCCCCCACCTTCATCCAACTAATTTGCAAGAACCTCAAACCTGTTGGGCAATTGTAGAGGCTGAGGTTCCTCTTCTTCTAACTTCTCTATCCCATTACTTACCTCACTCGCTGTCACTGCCTCCTGTTCCTGACCACTAAGCAAATCAGCATACCCGAAACTAAGGTGCCTGATCACCTCCTCGAACAACGTGGCAAGGTACTTCCTCCTTCCCTGATGAATTGCAGTGCTTTTCCCCTCATGATGCTTTCAAATTCTGGGGCCTCTCACACCTGGGCTAGTTTCAAACTTTTGGGCCTCTCTCCTTTCACACAGCTTTTGAACTCTCAGAGAACTCCCCTCTCATGCTGCTCTCGGAGTCTCAGACCTTTCTCTATTTGGGTTTTGAAAGGTAATCCGTCTGATGTCACATCTGGCTTTTTGTTGTCATATAACTATGCCATGTGTTATGACCATGTTAGTTGCTGCACAAAACAAATCACAGAGGGAAACTTGGCTTACATGCCAAAACCTTTTTTTTGTGTTCTGAAAACGAGAAAAGAATGTACCGATCTCAGCAGTAAGAGGTCCAGTAACACTTTTGCGATTTAAAATATTAAAAATAAAAGTTTTATTAACAAGAATAAAAGAAAGCTTTAGCACACAAGATGACAATTACACATAATGTTAGTCTTACAATCGTCCCCCAAAAACTCACTACTTGGTCAATCCCCCAAGTAAACATCTTCCAGGCAACATTCCCTTATAGATATCTACTATGAAATCCAGTAATATTACACGTCAACCTGCTGTAGCTTCAATAAGAGCCATCTCTATGGTTGAATCCACTTCAGAGTAAAACTGTTTGCTCCAGCCCAAGACTTTTCTGGCTTGACTGGATGATGATTTAAAGTGCAACCTCTCCTAGTCCAGAGCACCAGCTATAGTTCAAGAGCTCAAAGAGCTCCAGCTATCTCCAGCTCTCTCTATAGCTCCAGCTCAAAAGCAGCTCTAAAATCACTTTTTTCTTTTCATCTCAGTCCCATTGTTCTCACACCTCTTGGAAACTCAGTCCCTTCCACATATAAAATCTTTCTTAAACCGTTAGTATCTGCTCCAGAGCTTCTGCAAAGAATGGTACTTTGTTTCCAAAGATTCTCGGGGAGGTGATGGCATAGTGGTATTGTCGCTGGACTTGTAATCTAGAGACCCAGAGTAATGCTCTGGGGACCTAGGTTCAAATCCCAGCACAGCAGACGTATATAAAAGTCTGATGATGACCACGAAACTATTGTCAATTGTTGTAAAAACCCATCTAGTTCAGATGTCCTTTAGGGAAGGAAATCTACTGTCCTTACCTAGTCTGGCCTACGTGTGACTCCAGACCCACAGCAATGTGGTTGACTCTTAAATGCCCTCTGAATTAGGGCAGTTAGGAATGGACAATAAACGCTGGCCTAGCCAGTGACGCCCATATCCCATGAGCGAATATATAAAAAAAAACCTGACCGGGACATACAAGCAGCGCTCCCCATAAAGAAAGTTGAGGATGCTACAATAGAATGTGAAATCTTCTAAATTCAACTTGAATCATTAGCTAGATATGATCTGAAAGTCATCAACCCTACAAAGACATTGAATTTGACAGACAAGCACCTTGCTCAAATCAAGCAAACTACCCAACATCATTCTACAAGAAATAGTGATGAAAGGATGGCCTGAGAGCATCAAGGACACACCTGTAGTCACAAGAGCATACTGGGCATACCATGATTAACTGACAGCCCAAGATGGCATCTTGTACAAAGAAAATAGTGAAAAGAGAAACGCTCTACTGGCTAAACATGAGCAATGAAATTAAAGACCACATTGGCCAGTGCAGTGCTTGTAAAGAGTACCAAGCGAAAGAAGCTAGAGAGCCATTGATGACTCATGACATCCCAGACAAACCATGGATGAAACTGAGAGCTAGGCCAGCTGACTTCAACAACAACAGGAGAAAAAGTAGAATGCTTGAAAGCACACTTCAGTCGGTATGGTATTCCAGACATTGTGATGAGTGACAATTTATAATTCACAAAGGATTGGGAAATTCAGCACTACCTATCATCTCCAAACTATTCCCAGACAAATGGAAAGGCTGAGGCCGCAGTGAAAATCACCTAAGGAACCATCAAGAAATCGAGCAAATCTAGCATAAACATTGACAAGGCAATCCTTGAGTGGAGAAACACACTGACTGAAGGCATGAAAAGTAGTTCTGCCCAAAGACAAATGTCTTTGCTACATGCAAACTACTCTTGCAATAGCAAAAAAGCTACTGAAACCAGAAGGAGTACCAGGCATGAGTGAAACGATGTTTTTTTTAATTCATTCACAGGATGTGGGCTTCACTGGCTGGACCAACATTTATTGCCCATCTCTAGTTGCCTTTGAAAAGGTAGTGGTGAGCTGCTACCTTGAACTGCTGTAGCCTATGTATTGTTGGTACGTCCACAGTCCTGATAGGAAGGGAGTTCCAGGATTTTGACCCAGTGACAGTGAAGGTACGGTGACATATGTTCATGTCAGGATGGTGAGTGACGTGGAGGGGAACTTCCAGGTGGTGGTGTTCCCATCTATCTGCTGCCCTTGTCCTTCTAGATAGTAAAGCTCGTGGGTTTGGAAGGTGCTGCCTAAGGAGCCTTGGTGAATTCCGGTAGTGCATCCTGTAGATGATACACACTGCTGCTACTGTGCGTCAGTGGTGGAGGAAGTGAATGTTTGTGGATGTGGTGCCAATCAAGTGGCTGCTTTGTCCTGGGCAGTGTCAAGCTTCTTGAGTGTTGTGGGAGCTGCACTCGTCCAGGCCAGTGGGAACTATTCCATCACACTCCTGACTTGCACCTTGTAGATTGTGGACAGGCTTTGGGGAGTCAGGAGGTGAGTTACTCGTCGCAGGATTCCTCACCTTTGACCTGCTGTTGTAGCCATAGTATATCTATAGCTAGTCCAGTTCAGTTTCTGGTCAATGGTAACCACCAGGATGTTGATAGTGGGGGATTCAATGATGGGAATGCCATTGAACATCAAGGGATGTTGGTTAGATTCTCTCTTGTTGGAGATGGTCATTGCCTGGCACTTGTGTAGTAAGATCAGTTTGACAAGGCTGCCAAACCATTACCAGAGCTGAGCATTTACAGAGGCAGTTGGGGTACAAATCTTCAAAGCCCTCAACAGGAGTCAGCCCACGTGGGAACTTGGGACATGGATAGAGTAATTGTCACCTCAATCGAACGCGGTGGAAGTGAATGACCAAATGTACCGGCGCAACCACAGGCATATATGGACAACTAGTGAAGTTGCTCCTTCACAGCATGATACTCTTCCTTCACAGTATTCGGCCGGTCAGGAGGAAGCTGTATTGAGTACAAAACTGCCATCAATCCCAGAGGTTCAAGTGTCCCCAACAACTGCAATGGAACAACAACAGTTACAATGGCAACAAGTGCCATGGGAGCGACACTCCCCGGAGAAGGAAAATCATCCAGATGAACAGTCAATGTCAACAGGAATTTAAACAAGAAAGGAGTGGGTAAAGTGGGTGTTGGTCCTCCAGAGAGTGAGAATGGGGAGTTAATAGTAGATAATAAGGAAATAGCTGATGAAATGAACAAATATTTTGCTGCTGTCTTCATAGTGGATACAAAATTCATTCCAGTAATAGCTGTTAATTGGGAGGTGGAGGGGTGAGAGGAACTTGTTGAAATTACAACCATTATGGAAGCAATACTAAGCAAACTGATGGAGCTGCAGCTGACAAGTCTCCGGATACAGCTGGACTTCATCCTAGGTCTTAAAAGAGGTGGCCAATGAGGTAGCAGATGCGTTGGTTTTAATTTTCCAAAATTCACTAGATTCTGGAAAGGTTCCAAAGTAGCAAATATAACCCCTCTATTCAAGAAGGGAGGGAGGCAGAAAACAGGAAACCAGAGACCAGTTAGCTTGACGTCTGTGTGGGGAAGGTGTTAGAGTCGATCATTAAAGAGGTTATAGCCAGGCACTTAGAAAAGCTCTAGGTAATTGGGAAGAGTCAGCATGGTCTTATGAAAGGGAAATAATGTTCAACCAATTTATTAGCATTCTTTGAAGGAGGAACGTGTGCGGTGGATAGAGGGGAACATATAGACGTACTGTACTTGGATTTCCAGAAAGCATTCGATAAAAGATTATTGTGGAAAATAAAAGCTCATAATATAGGGGGTAATGTTTTAGCCTGGATAGAAGATTGGCTGGCTGACAGAAAACAGAGAGTATGCATAAATGGGTCTTTGTCTGGTTGGCAGGATGTGATGAGTAGATTGCTGCAGGGGTCTATGATGGGGCCTCAGCTTTTTATAATTTATATCAATGATTTAGATGAGGGGAGTGAAAGCATGGTAGATAAATTTGCAGATGACACAAAGATCGTAGGAAAGTCTGTTGTGAAGAAGACAAGGGCCAGAATTTACTCATCGGCGATTTGGGGGTGGGACCTGCTCGCCAACGGGAAAATGACACGGGATGACGTCGGGAGGAACCCCAGACGTCATCCCGGTCCCTTTAAATTTTTAGAAGGCGGGAGGACAGTGCAATCAGCTGTCCGCCTGCCAATCTGTCAATGGCCAATTGAAGCCATTGACAGGGTCATTAAGATAATTAAAGACCTGCCTATCCAACCTTAAGGCTGGCGGGCAGGCCAGGAGCCCCAGTAGGCTTCTGATAAAACATGAAACTTCATCCACTGGCGGGATGAGGTTTAATGTTCGTTTTTCAAAACTTTAATAAAGTGTATGTGAGATTTATTAACATGTCCCATCTCGTGTGACATTGTCACATGAGGGGGACATGTTAATAATATTTTTATTTATTTTTTAACTTTTGTACACTTTTGCATGCGCAAAAGAGTGCACTTTGACGGGGATTCCCTGTGAAGGGCGGTGAGGGAATCCCCGTCAAAGTGCACTCTTTTGCGCATGCAAAAGTGTACAAAAGTTAAAAAATAAATAAAAATATTATTAACATGTCCCCCTCATGTGACAATGTCACACGAGATGGGACATGTTAATAAATCTCACATACACTTTATTAAAGTTTTGAAAAACGAACATTAAACCTCATCCCGCCGGTGGATGAAGTTTCATGTTTTATCAGAAGCCTACTGGGGCTCCTGGCCTGCCTGCCAGCCTTAAGGTTGGATAGGCAGGTCTTTAATTATCTTAATGACCCTGTCAATGGCTTCAATTGCTTCCTGTCGGGCAGGCCACTGGGCGGGCCTTAATTGGCCCGTCCACTCAAAATGGTGGTGGGCCCTGTTTCAGTGGCGGGGGCAGCAGTCCGCCTGCCGCCGAACCGGTGGGGCCCGCTTGCCCGCCAAGGGCAAAATTCTGCCTAAGGAGTTTGCAGATGGATATAGATAGGTTGAGTGAGTGGGCAAAAATCTGGCAGATGGAGTATAATGTGGGAAAATGTGAAGTTGTTCACTTTGGAAAGAAGAATAAAAAAGCAGAGTATTACTTATATGGAGAATGACTGCAGAATTCCGAGATGCAGCGGGATCTAGGTGTTCTCATGCATGAGTCACAACAAGTTAGTATGCAGGTACAGCAAGTAATCAAGAAGTCTAATGGAATGCTATTCTTTATTGTGAGAGGAATTGAACATAAAAGTAAGAATGTTATGCTTCACTTATACTGGGCATTGGTGAGACTGCATCTCGAATACTGTCTGCAGTTTTGGTCTCCTTAAGGAAGGATGTAAATGCGTTGGAGATAGTTCAGAAAAGGTTTGAGAGTGATACCAGGAATGAGCAGATTGTCCTATGAGGATAGGTTGGACAGGCTGGGCTTGTTTTCATTGGACTTTAAAAGAAGTGAGAGGTGACTTGATTGAAGTTTATATGATCCTGATTGGACTTGACAAGGTGGACGTGGAAAGGATGTTTCCTCTTGTGAGTGAATCCAGAAATAGTGGGCACTTTTAAAATGAAGGGTTGCCTTATAGAACACAGATAGGGGGAAATTTTTTCTCTCAGAGGCTTGTGCAACTTTCGAACTCTCTGCATCAGAAGGCGGTAAAGCTTTGGTCACTGAAATTCTTAAGGCAGAAGTAGATAGATTCTTGTTAGGCAAGGGAATCAAAGGTTATCTGGGGTAGATGGGAACATGGAACTCAGCACAAACCGACCAGCCATGAACTTATTGAATGTTGGAGCAATCTTGAGGGGCTTTCGTCTGTTCCTAATTCATATGTTCGTAACATGCACATGTGCCATTAAGAGGCCTGCATGATTTAAAGATTATGTATGCAATCAGGTGCAGAGACTGACTGGTGGAACAAACAGCTGTTAATGCATGAGAACAGTGGGTGTGTAGTGGGTAACTTGGGTAACATAGTTACACATAATTGTGCATGCAAATGTGTCTTCTGTTCTTTAGGAAAAGGGGGAGGTATGTATTCTATGTTCGGTATGAAAAGAGGGATATTTGGATTTTGAAATGTAATCAGTCTGATGTCGCATCTGGCTTTCTGTAGTCATCTGACTATGCCATGAGGCTGTCTCTTTGGAGGCAGACATCTCAACAAGCAGTTCAATAAAGATTCTCCCAGACACAGAGAAGCACTGCTGTCTTTAAACCAGAATCGTTCTCCTCTCACGCTGCTTTCAAACTTTTGGACCTCTCCCCTCTCATGCTGTTTCAATCTCTTGGATCTCTCCTCTCTTGGGCTGGTTTTGAACTCTTGGACCTCTCCCCTCTTGCATAAGTGTCAAGCTCTTGGACCTCTCCCCGCTAACGCAGCTTTCAAACTCTCAGACCTCGCCCCTCTCATACAGCTTTTGAACACTCGGATCTCTCCCTTCTCACACTGCTTTCAAGCTCTTGGACCTCTCCCCTCTTATGCTGCTTTGGAACTCTCGGACTTCTGCCCTCTTATGCTGCTTTTGAACTCTTGGGCTTTTCCCCCTTGTGCTAGTTTCGAACTGTCGGACCTCTGCCTCTCGTACTGGTGGCGAACTCTTGGATCTCTCCCCTCTCAAGCTGTCTTGAACTCTCGGACCTCTCCACTCTCAGGTTGCTTTCAAACTCTCGGACCTTTCTTCTCTCCCATAGCTTTCGATCTGTTGGATCTCTCCCCTGTCATGCTGCTTTCAAGCTCTTGGATCTCTTCCCGATCACACTGCTTTCAAGCTCTCAGCCTCTCTCCTCTCGTGCTGCTTTTGAACTCTTGGACCTTTCCCCTCTCAAGAACTTTCAAACTCTCGGGCCTCTCCCCTCTTGCACTGGTTTCAGACTCTGAAATATATTCCCTCTCACACTTGTTTTGAACACTCGAACCTCTCCCTTCTCTCTGTCTTTGAACTCTCAGACCTCTTCCCTCTTGTGCTAGGTTTGAACTCTTGGACCTCTCCATTCTCACTCATTTCAAACTCTTGTCGTCCTTACTCTCGTACTGCTTTCGATCTCTCAGACGTCTCCCCTCTCACCAACTTAAATTTTAACAGAAATATGAAGTGATATGAAGTGATATGAGGATGGAGAAGTAACATAAAATAAAGGGTATGATTCCAAAGTGGGTGTAGGAGCATTGGAACCTGAGGGTATATGTGCACAAATAATTGAAGGTTATGGGCCACTTCCTAGGGCAATTAAAATGCATTTGGATTCCTGGGCTTTATAAATAGGGACATAAGAATGCAACAGCAAGGAAGTTATGCTAAACCTGTATAAAACACTGGTTCATCCTCAAATGTACTATTGATTCCAGTCATGGGTATCACATTTTTGGAAGAATGTGAAAGCATCAAGGAAGACACAGAAAAAATTAATGAGAATGGTTCCAGGAATGAGGAGGGAGAATGGATGTTGATGTATTGGTAATGTCACTGCACTATTAATCCAGAGGCCCAGGCTGGTGCTTTGGGGACATAGGTTCAAATCTGGTGAAATTTAAATTCAATTAAAAAAAATCTAGAATTGAAAACTAGTCTGAGCATTGGTGACCATAAAACTATCATTGTTGTCATATGAACCCCACTGGTTCCGTTTTGGGAGGGATACCTGCGATCACTACCTGGTCTGGCCTACATGTGACTCCAGAATCACAGCAATGTGGTTTATTCTTTTGTATTCATTTACAAGGTATGGGCGTTGCTGGCTAGGCCAGCATTTATTTCCCATCCCTAATTGGATTTGGTTTGCTTAGCAATTAATACCTGCAGTGGTCATAACACAGTGCAGAAGGAGGCCATTTGACTCATAGAGTCTGTGCTGGCTCTCTGAAAGAGCATTCAACCTAATCCCTTCCCTGCCTTATCCTTCTAACTTTGCACATTCTTCCTTTTCAGATAGCAATCCAATTCCCTTTTGAATACCTCAATCGAATCTGCCTCCATCACCCTCTCAGGAAGTTCATTACATACTACAGCCACCTTCTGGGTGAAAGTATTTTTCCTCACATCACTTATGCCAATTATTTTGAATCTGTACCCTCCAGTTCTTGATGCTGTCTTGAGTGGAAACAGTTTCTCACTATTTACCCTGTCCAAACCACTCAGGATCTTGAATACCTCTGTCAAGTCTCCTCTCAGCCTTCCTTTCTCCAAGGAAGACAGCCCCAACACCTCTAATATATCCTCATAGCTACTGTTTTTTTTATCCCTGGAATCATTCATGTGAATGTCCTGTATATACTCTCCAATGCCTTTACATCTTCCACAAGTATGGTGTCCAGAACTGGACGCGGTACTCCAGATGCAGCCTAACTAGTGTCTAATACAAGTTCAACATGACCTCCTTACTCTTGTACTCAATGTCCCTATTAATAAGGCCTAAGATACTATATGCTTTACTAGCGGCTCTCTCAACATTCCCTGTTATCTTTAATGTACACCGATGTACCTCTGTTCCTGCACCTCCTTTGGAGTTTCTTCCTTTATTTTGTACTGTATCTCCATATTCTTCCTGCAAAAGTGAATCACTTCACACTCCTCTGTGTTGAATTTCAACCACCACTTGTCTGCCCAATCCACCAATATGTCTACGTGCTTTTGAAGTTCAAGACTATCCTCATCGCAGTGGACGTTTCCAATCTTGATATCATCTGCAAATTTTGAAATCATGCCCTGAACACTATAGTCTATGTCATTAATATATATCAGGAAGAGTAAGGGTCCCAACACTGACCCCTGGAGAACTCCACTACAAATCTCCCTCCAATCTGAAAAACAACCACTTATCACTACACTCTGTTTCCTATCAGTCAGCCAATTTCTTATCCAAGTGCCTACTTTCCCTTTTATTCCATGAGCTAGATTTTTTTCTTATTTGTTCATGGGATGTGAGCGCCCTGGGTAGGCCAGCATTTATTGCCCATCTCTAATTGCTCTTGAGAAGCTGGTGGTGAGCCGCCTTCCTGAACCTCTGTAGTCCATCTGGTGTAGGTATACCCACAGTTCTGTTAGGGAGGGAGTTCCAGGATTTTGACCCTGCAACAGCAAAGGAACGGTGATAGGATGGTGAGTGACTTGGAGGGAACTTCCAGGTGCGAACGTCCCTTGTCCTTCTAGATGGTAACGGTCGTCAGTTTGGAAGATGCTGTCTAAGGAGACTTTGTTCCTGCAGTGCATCTTGTAGATGCTCTGCCACTGTGTATCAGTGGTGGAGGGAGTGAATGCTTGTGGATGGGGTGCCAATCAAGCGGGCTGCTTTGTCCTGGCAGGTGTCAAGCTTCTTAAGTGTTGTTGGAGTTGCACTCATCCAGGCAAGTGGAGAGTATTCCATCACATTCCTGACTTGTGCTTGGTGGATGGTGGACGGGCTTGGGAGTCAGGAGGTGAATTACCTGTCGTAGGATTCCTTGCCTCTGACCCGCCCTTGTAGCCACAGTGTTTATATGGCTAGTCCAGTTCCGTTTCTGGTCAATGATAACCCCCAGGATGTTGATAGTGGGGGATTCATTCAGCGATGGTAATGCCATTGAATGTCAAGGGCTATGTTTAGATTCCCTCTTGTTGTCATTGCCCGGCACTTGTGAGGCACAAATGTTACTTGCCACTTGTCAGCCCAAGCCTGGGAACTCCTGAAATTATGTCCTGGAACAGAGATAATTGACTTCCAACAACTACAACAATTTTCCTTTGTCTAAGCATAACTCCAAGCAGCAGGGAGTTTTCTCCCTGATTCCCATTGACTCCAGTTTTGCTAGGGCTCCTTGACGCCACAGTCAGTCAAATGCTGCCTAGATGCCAAGGGCAATCATTCTTACCAGACCTCTGGAGTTCAGCTCTTTTTTCCATGTTTGAGCCAAGGCTGTAATGAGGTCAGGAGCTGAGTGACCCTGGCAGAACCCAAACTGAGCATCAGTGAGCAGGGTGTTGCTAAGCAAGTGCCGCTTGATAGCGCTGCTGATGACACTTTCCGTCACTTTACTGATGATAGAAAGTAGACTGATGGGGCGGTAATTGACCAGATTGGTTTTGTCCTGCTCTTTGCGTACAGGACATACTTGGGAAACTTTCCACATTGCGGGGTAATTGCCATTGTTGTAGCTGTTCTTGAACAGCTTGCTTCTTTATCAAGCTTGTCAGTAGACGGCGCATAAATGGTTACCAATCAAAGTGCTCTAGACAACATTGAATTACAGGGATATTAGTGAATGAGGAGAGAGAGGATAGAATGGGGCTGTGCGTGGACTGTGCCGAGGACTGTGAGATTATCTAAGTGAAGCATCAGCAGCTCTAAAAGGGCTGTGCAGGGTCCATGTAGGAAGGAATTCTACCTTGGCTGGGGTGTCCACAAAGAGGGATCACGGTTTGACACAAATGCTGAGGCCATCTCAGGCTGAGACTTGTGGGAGTCTCTGCGATTGGAGGGTCTGGACTGTTTGCACATCACAAACCCTTATGAGCATACGAACTAAGAGCAAGAATAGGCCACTCAGATCCTCGAGCCTGCTCCGCCACTCAGTAAGATTATGGCTGATCTGATTGTAACCTCCTGCCTACCCCCGATAACCTTCCATCCCATTTTTATCAAGAATCTATCTATCGCTGCCTTAAAAATATTCAAAGACCCCGCTGCCACTGCCTGTTGAGGAAAGGAATTCCGAAGACTCTCAACCCTCTGAGAGAAAATTTCTCCTCATCTTCTTTAAATGAGTAACCCCTTATTTTTAAACAGTAAGCCCTAGTTCTTGACAGGAAGAAACACCCTCTCCACATCCACATTGTCAAGACCCTTCAGGATATTAAAGGTTTCAATCAAGTTGTCTCTTATTTTCTAATCTCCAATGAATACAAGCCTAGCCTGTCCAACCTTTCTTCTTAAGACAACCCACCCATCCCTGGTATTAGTTTAGTAAACCTTATCTGAACTGTTTCTAGTGCATTTACATCCTTCCTTAAATAAGGAGACCAATACTGTGCATAGTACTCCAAATGTAGCTTCACTAGTGCCCTGTACAGCTGAAGCATAACCTCCCTACTTTTTTATTCAATTCCCCCCTCGCAATAAATGATAACATTCTATTAGCTTTCCTAATTACTTGTTGTACCTGCATACTAGCCTTTTGTGATTCATGCACTAGGACACCCAGATCCCTCTGCACTTCAGAGCTCTGCAATCTCTTACCATTTAGATAATATGCTTCTCTTTTATTCTTCCTGCCAAAATGGACAATTTCCCACATGAAACTCAATCTGCCTGATCTTTGCCCACTTACTTAACCTATTGATATCTGTTTGTAGTCTCCTTGTAGTCTCCTTATGTCCTCTTCACAACTGACTTTCCTAACTATCTTTGTGTCATCAGCAAATTTGGCAACCATCCCTTCAATCCCTTCGTCCAAGTCATTTACACAAATTGCAAACAGTAGAGGTCCTAGCACTGATTCCAGCAGCACGCCACTCGTTACATCTTGCCAACCTGAAAAAGACCCATTTATGCCTACTCTCTGCTTCCTGTTAGCCAGCTAATCGTCTATCCATGTCAGTATGTTACCCCCTATACTATGAGCTTTTATTTTCTGCAATAACTTTTCATGTGGCACTTTATCATATGCCTTCTGGAAATCTAAGTACAGTACATACACCAGTTCCCCTTTATCCACAGCTCATGGTACTTCCTCAAAGAACTCCAATAAGTTGGTTAAACATGATTTCGCTTTCACAAAACCATCCTGTGTATTTGGTATACACAGTGGTATGCGAATGAGAGATGTTGCCCTGGGAGTCACATCTACAAGTTCCCTTCCAAGCCACGCACCATCCTAACTTGGACCTATATTGCCATTCCTTCACTGTCACTTAGTCAAAACCCTGGAACGCACTCCCTAATAGCACTGTGGGTGCACCTATACCACTTGGACTGCAGTGGTTCAAGAAGGTAGCTCACCACCACTTTCTCAAGGGCAATTAAGGATGGGCAATAAATGCTGGGATTGTTAGTGATGCTCAGATCTGAAGAATGAATAAAATGAAATACAAGGCTATCAAATATCTAGACCTATACTCTTGCAATAGCAAATATAATTATGGAGCCACAATATTTAACCTTTTTACATGAAATCAGCAACATGATAATTGAACTTAGTTTAATATTTGCTTATTTCCCTTGCTCTTAGAATCCATAAAAATAGCTCTCATGGTGGAAGCCAAAGCTTGGAAAATGGTACTTTGTCGGTTTTTGAATGAACAGTACAAGGGCAAAATGACAGCAATAACAACATTTATCGCTGAAGAAATGAAGAATTTGGCTCGGCCTATTCAAGATTTGGATGATGTTAGATTTGCCATGGAGTCTTTGTCACAAATACGAAATAATGAGATACAGATGGATATGACTTTGGCACCCATTGAGGTACGTGGCCTTATATTTCAAAGTGTGTCTTCTATATTTGTTTCTTTTCTCCCGCCTTCAGTTTTCACGTTTTTAAAATCTAAACTTGACCTCATTAAATGAAAAGCATCCCAATTAATGTAATGGGCAAAATATTACGCTCGTCAGGTGGGCGCGCACCCGACCCGAACGAGCATAAAATGGCACGCGATGATGTTGGGTGAGCGTCCCAACATCATTGCGCATTCCTGAGATATTTCGGATGCGTATGGGAGTCCGCAGTGCACCAGCCAACAACTAACAGGCTTATTAAGACCATTAAGGTTCTAATTAAATGAAACTTTTCGCGAAAGGCGAAAAGGCCAAGCGGCCTTTAGATTTTTTGTGAAACCTCATCCACGGGTGGGATAAGGTTTCGATCAATGATTTAAAAAAGAAATAAAAATTTTCAAACTAATTTGTAACATGTTCCTGCACATGCGACAGAGGTCGAATGCACGAACTTCCTCGCTTGCCACCACCCCCCCCCCCCACCCCCCACCCACCAACGCAGGAAGCGCTGAGTGCTGCCGTGCGTGAAATGGCAATCGCAGCCCAATTGTGGGCTCCCGCTCATCCCGTCGAGCCCACCCGATGACCAGAAAATCCTGGCCAATGTCTTCTACTTGGTCGTGTCCTCCACTATGTGCATTCAACAAACACATCAGAGGGCATTTTCTATCCTCTGCCCAGTAGAAAACTGACAAAATACATATGTTCCCTGTGTACTCTGCATTAACATCATTCTGTGGTTATGGTAAAGCAGAAGTAACATAAATATATGGAAATTGAGATGCTGTTCCTTAGCTAGAACCATAAAATCATGGTAAAATGGGCATTGTAGGAGTATCATAGAGGAGCTGTTGGAAACTTTATAGCCATGTGCAGTCGGTATTTTATTCTGAGAGCTGAAGGATATGCAGTGAGGGAGTGATGCTTCCATTGTACAGAGCCCTGGTTAGACCCAGTTTAGAGTGATGTGTTCATTTTTGGACAATAAACTTCAAGAAAGATCTATTTACCTTGATGTGCTGTATTGTGTGGCAGTACTGCTAAATAGGATTGATTTCGAACAGACTTAGCAACTCAAAATTAGGCATCCATGAAGCACTGTGGGCCATCGGCAGCAGCAGAGTTTCATTGAATCACAATCTGTAACCTCACAGCCCAGCATTACCATTACCATCAAAAGGGGAGATCAACCCTGGTTCAATGAACAATTCAGGAAGACATATCAGCAGTGGCACCAAGCATACCTAAAAATGAGGTGTCAATCTGTTGAAGGACTAATTGAATGCCAAACAGTGGAAGCAGCATGCAGAACTAAGAAATGCCACAACAAACAGAACAGATCTAAGTACTGCAGTCCTCCCACATCCAGTCTTTGAACGGTGGTGGACAATGAAACAACTAACTGGAGGAGGAGGCTCCACAAATTTCCCCATCCTAAATGATGGACAAGACCAGCACAGCAGGGTTAAAGATAAGGTCGAAGCATTTGCAGCCATCTTCAGTTGGAAGTGCTGAGTGGATGATCATTGCATCCTCCTCCTGAGATCTCCAGTATCACAGAAGCCAGTCTTCAGCCAATTCCATTCATTCCACGTGATATCAAGAAATGCTGAAGGCACTGCAAATTCTTCCAAAAGAATTATTTCCCTAAGAGCATTATGTGTTGTCTCTAACTTTAATGCCCGTATCCAATGGTCAAAATTACTTTGCTTTACCCTCTCAAACTCAATATAGGTCTGCCAAGCAGTTTTATATATTCTGAAATTTCTGCCTGAATGCTTCAGGGATTAACTCATATGCATTCAGAATAATCTTTTTCACTGCATCATAATCCACCAAAACCTCTTCTGAAAGTGATTCATAAACCTCATGAGCTCTACCCACCAACCTAGGCTGTTAAACTAATGTTCAGATTTATTTTGGCCACTTCATTTGTCTAGCTACCTTTTCAAACAAGATAAAAAAATGCCTCTACATCCCTTTCCTCAAACTTTGGGAGAGCTTGCACAAACTTAAGCACCTCACCACTCGGTTTTTCGGTTGAAGCTTTTCACATCATCAGAATTTTCCTCAGCATCTGAGACCTCTTTTTTAAGGTCCAGCCTTTTAAGCCAATATTCCCTTTCTCATTCCATCTCTCTTTCCTCCATTGATAATTTCTCCCTCTGGAGGTTGAATTTTCACATTTCTATTTCTCTTTGAAATACTCTCTCTTTTTCCTTTTCTACCCTTTATTTTTCTTTTGCCTCTAATTCAAGGTTTTTTTCAGTTCTAATTCTCTTTCTTTTTCTCTTTCTTTTTCTTCTCTTTCTCTTACATATTCAAGTTGCTTCATTTGCAACTGGATCTTAGCTAACCCTGAAGAACGTGGTCTCTCTATTACCCCTTCCAGTGCTATTATCTCAACTATGTCTGCTTTCCTCACCCCTTCAGGTACTTCTAACTCCAGCTTATTTGCCAATTCCATCAGCTTACTCTTGGTTAATTTCTGTAAACCAGTCAGAGTTACATCCTCCACCTGTAAAAAAAAACGTCTTAGCAACCTCCAAAGCCATTTCAAATTCCTACCCATTCCTCACAGCAACTTCAATTTCTATGTCCAGAACCTCTTTACTTCCATGTACTTGTTAAAAAGGATTCACAGATGCCACCTTATAATGATAATCCCAAACCAATTACTATTCTGTGTCTAAAATTCCCTGTCCCCATTTCAAATCCCGGACGAGCCCCACTTTGGTATGATCCCAGCTGAGGTTACCCCTAAACAAGCCTGATCCCAGAGTGGAACTCAGATTGATAGATGCTAACTTTTAATTTGTTTGTTTGGCTATGTGGAGAGTAGCCACAGAACAGAGTTGCAGGAGTCAGCTGATGAACTTTTAACAAAAGAATAAAATATTTATTAAACAAGAAAAGATGAACTATATTGCAATACTCCTTCACCCCAACTATACCTTTATATATATATATACAGATTTGTAAGGATAACACAAGTTACAAAGGCTACCTTATACTCTAATGTCCACAGTAAGTACACAGTCCATGTACCAATAATCATCCTGTGGTCAGACACTCTGAAACCAAGTGGCAAATGCCACCTCAATCAGATGCTTTGGATCTCTCCTCAACTCCTCCGAGACGCTTGTCATACTGTGAGCCAGTCATTCTCGCTGAACTCTGTCTTTCACACGAATGTTTCCAAACTCCAATCTCCAGGAACTCACCTTGAAATCTTCTCCTAAACTGACACTTTCTCTCAGACACCTTCCACAAGGGCTCACCTCCAGAGTTTCGAGCTCTCCTTCTGATATTCCTCTTCCCTGGGTCACCACATGCATTCAAGCTGTCTTCCATGCACTCTCTCTCACTAATTCAGCCATCAACAGTACCACTGCTTCATAGTAAAGAATTACAGACCCTCTGTTGTCTCTTTGGACCTTCTTGCCTCTTTCAAGCTGTTCTCGTTTTTAATCTGCTTTCTGCAGCTTTTGTCTCTTTAAATCTGAAGCTTAGAACCTTTCTCTCTATACTTCACTCTCAAAACAAACTGCTGTTTCTTTAGTTTTTCTGTATGTCTGTGGGAGGAACCTGCCTCCTTAGACCCCTGTTGCTAGGCAACAGCACTTTTTTCTACTCTTGATTGCTTTACTTAGCTTATAGTCGTAAAACTCTTTTTAGAAATGCAAGCCCCTTTTAAATTGAAACTAAAACTCAATTTGACCTGTCTTAACACACACATACAGAAATACAAATCAAACTTAAACTCATTCCTAACACCTACAAATACCAATATAATTTAAACTATCTCTATTTCCTAACAAAATAAAATGCTTACTGGCACTAATATTTTTTTCACTTCAATAACATAGTTTTACTGATGTTTGGGGACTCTAATTAATACATAGGAAAACAATGCAATGGTAGATTTAGAAATGACAGGGCCGACATATTTTTTGAGAGCTCCAGCACCTCAAGATTTGACACTACACCCTAGCTGGTAATGAAAACTTATAAGTGGCAATAATCTAAAGATGGATCTTTAAGATTTAAAGTGAAGGAGCTGTTACTACTTCCTTTGGCAGCTTGTTCCATTGTGGAAATGTCCTTGGAAAGAAAGATTGTTACACACACTGCCTTGAAAACAAATGGTCTTTGTAGTATGTGTGGATGGTCACCTCCTGTTTTTTCAATCCTAGGAGGTACCAAGTATTTGTTTCTGTCAATTTCCACCAGTCCATTCCAAATTTTATAGAACATGGTCAGTCTATTTCTCTCCCTTCTTTGCTGTAGTGAATACTATTCCAAATCTTTGAGCATGGATTTGACACTGATGTATTTCCCATACCATTTTGTGCAGAATCATCCAGCATGTCCTTCGATCTCTTCAATCTTACATCACTCACCATATAACTATTCCATGCACAAGTTGAATAGTCCAGAATTGGATGAACATTTGGCCAGCTAAAATGCTGATATTTTTGTTGCAATAACAAAGATTCTGCCCCAAAAATTCAAGAACCCTGTTTGCTTTGGATGTGATATGCTAAATGTGAGAGCCCCCATTGAAAATTGTTTTTAAGAAGAAGCCCCTAGGTATGGTTGCATATATCTATCTTTTGGAGAATTTGATTACCATACTTAAAGCTTTCTGTTGATGGATCTTTTTTGTTGGTAATGCACATGACAAAGCATTTTTTGGCATTAAATGCCATCTTTAATTGGTCCTATAATTTTTGCAATTCCAGAAGATCATCTTACAGTGAATAGATATGATCTTGAGTTTTCCCTAGTGCGTGAACCATGCAGTCATCTGCAAGTAGTTGTACCCTGTCTTTAACTTGTTGGGAAGGTCATTTATGTATGTCAAGAAGAGTAAAGCTCCCAATACAGTTCTGTGGGGAACTGCGGATAAGGCATCACTAGGAGAGGATGCTTCCCCATCACATGCCACTCTTGGTCTTCTATTGGTAAGGAATTGTACCTCTGCTGATTCATCCTGTCATGTTGTAGTCCAAGGGGATGCAAGCGCTTGCACCCATATCTGGGAGCAAGTGGTACGTGCAAGATCCTTGAAATCAGGAGAAAGTCCTTAAACATGTACCAGAAGACTCCCTGAAGATTTAAGTAACTTTAACAACTCTGGGAAGCACAATAAACTTTACACTTGCAACAGGATTCAATGGAAATTAATCCACAACTGATCTCAATGGTGTGCTCCTTCCTGCCACTGAATCCATATTTGGGTAGGTGAAGATAACAAAGGACATTAAATGGTGCGTTAAGTTCCAAAATATCAATGCTGATGTCAAACCAGCATGTTGACTGATCGTCAGATTTACACTAATCTGCTGAACATTTGCAGCAACTGCTTCCTGAATGATCTAACAGTAAAAAAATCAGGAATTAATTGTCTGCAAGTATGACCCATCCCTCTCTGTTGCTTGCCATTTCAACACACCACCCTGCTCTCATGCCCACATGTCTGTCCTTAGTCTGCTGCAATGTTCCAGTGAAGCTCAACGCAAACTAGAGGAACAGCACCTCATCTTCCGATTAGGCACTCTACAGCCTTACAGACTTAATATTGAGTTCAACAATTTCAGATCATGAACTTTCCTCTCCATCCCCATCCCCTTTCCGATCCCCCTTTTCCCAATGATTTATAACTTTTTTTTAAACAATTATTTTTTTTCTCGTCCCTCCTATTTTAAAATTTATTTCGATCTATTCTTTCTACTCCACCTTTTAGCCCATTTCGTTCCCTTCCTCCCACCCCAATAGGGCCATCTGCCAGTAGCTTGCTTCCCTTAATGTCCCCATTAGCACATCTTTTAGATAATATCACCACCATCAACACCCCTTTGTCCTTTTGTCTATGACATCTATGGCAGTCTTTTCTTGGCCTCTACCTATCACTGGCCCCCTATCGAGCTCTCCTGTAACCGCCCCCACCCCCCCCCCCCCCCCTCAACTAGCTTATACTTCATCTCATTTCTATATGTCTTAGTTCTGATGAAGGGTCATATGGACTCGAAACGTCAACTGTATCCCTGTCTGCAGATGCTGTCAGACCTGCTTAGTTTTTCCAGGCATTTTTGTTTTTGTTCTAGATTTCCATCTGCAGTTTTTTGCTTTTATATTAAAAGTCTAATGGTGATTATCGTAAAAACCCCATCTGGTTCACTAAATGCCCTTTAGGGAAGGAAATCTGCTGACCTCACCTAATCTGGCCTACATGTGACTCAAGATCCACAGTCATGTGGTTGACTCTTAAGTGCACACGGATATGGCCTAGCAAGCCACTCAGTGCTATCAAATTGCTAAAAAGTCAATAAAAAGGAATCAAACTGAACCGGCTACCTGGCAACGACCTAGGCACTGGAAATGACAATAACAAACCCAGCCCTGTCGACCCTGCAAAGTCCTCCTTACTAACATCTGGGGCTTGTGCCAAAATTTGGAGAGCTGTCTCACAGATTAGTCAAGCAACAGCCTGACATAGTCATACACATAGAATCATATCTTACGGATCATGTCCCAGACATCACCATCATCATCCCTGGGCCTGTCCAATCCCACCAGCAGGACAGACCCAGCAGAGGTGGTGGCACAGTGGTATACAATTGGGAGGGTGTTGCCCTGGGAGTCCTCAACATCAATGTCGCCCCCCATGAAGTCTCATGGTATCAGGTCAAACGTAGGCAAGGAAACTTCCTGCTGATTACCACGTATTGCGCACCCCCTCAGCAGATGAATCAGTGCTCCTCCATGTTGAACATCACTTGGAGGAAGCACTGATGGTGGCAAGGGCGCAGAATGTACTCTGGGCGGGGAATTTCCATGTCCATCACCAAGAATGGCTCGGTAGCACCACCACAGACCGAGCTGGCCTAATCCTAAAGGGCAAAGCTGCTAGACTGGTTCTGTGGCAGTATGTGAGCCAACTAACAAGAGAGAAAAAACATACTTGACCTCATCCTCACCAACTTACCTGCCT
The DNA here is from genome assembly GCF_017639515.1 of Carcharodon carcharias. Taxonomy (NCBI): domain Eukaryota; kingdom Metazoa; phylum Chordata; class Chondrichthyes; order Lamniformes; family Lamnidae; genus Carcharodon; species Carcharodon carcharias. The sequence continues at coordinate 16,140,572 of NC_054471.1, forward strand.
CAGATGCATCCATCCATAACAGATGCTGTGGAGACAAAGTCACGTCTTCACATTGAGGATAACCTCCATTGTGTCGTGTCGGATAGATTTTGAACAGATCTAGCAACTCAAGACTGGGCATCCATGAGGCACTGTGGGCCATCAGCAGCAGCAGAATTGTACCCAGTGACAATCTGTAAGCTCATGGCCCAGCATATTCCCCACTCTACCATTACCACCAATCATGAGGATCAACCCTGGTTCAATAAAGTGCGCAGGAGGCCATGCCAGGTGCAGCACCAGGCACACTTAAGAATGTGGTGTCAACCTGGTGAAGCTACAACACAGGACTACTTGCACGCCAAACAGCATGAGCAGCAAGTGATAGACAGAACTAAGCAATTCCACAGCCAACGGAGCAGATCTAAGCTCTGCAGTCCTGCCACATCCAGTCGTGAATGGTGGTGGACAATTAAACAACTCACTGGAGGAGGAGGCTCCACAAATATCCCCATCCTCAATGATAGAGAAGCCAAGGACATCAGTGTAAAAGATAAGGCTGAAGCATTACAGGACCAGGCAGGTAGTGAGGGAAACCCCCAAGTGCATCTCGCTCGCAAACCCTGGAAAACGGTCAGAATGACGGTTCCTATGTGGAGGCCAATCAGAGTCAAAGCTATGGCACTATGGGTGGTCCAGCTGCTCAGGCAGAGAGGAATCACAGAATCACAAAGTGCAGAACAGGCCCTTCGGCCCATTGGGTCTGCACCAACATATGAGAAACATCTGACCTACCTACCTAATCCCATTTACCAGATCTTGACCCATAGCCTTGAATGTTATGACATGCCAAGTGCTCATCCAGGTACTTTTTAAAGGATGTGAGGCAACCTGCCTCCATCACCTCCCAGGCAGTGCATTCCAAACCGTCACCACCCTCTGGGTAAAAAAGATTTTCCTCACATCCTCCCTAAAACTTCTGTCCCTCACCTTGAAATTATGTCCCCTCGTAACTGACCCTTCAACTAAGGGGAACAGCTGCTCCCTATCCACCCTATCCATACCCCTCATAATTTTGTACACCTCGATAAGGTCACCCCTCAGTCTTCTCGGCTCCAACGATAACAACCCAAGTCTATCCAACCTCTTCATAACTTAAATGTTTCATCCCAGGCAACATCCTGGTGAATCTCCTCTGCACCTGCTCCACTGCAATCACATCCTTCCTATAATGTGGTGACCAGAACTGCACACAGTACTCCAGCTGTGGCCTCACCAAGGTTTTATTCAACTGCAACATGACCTCCCTGCATTTGTAATCTATGCCTCAACTGATAAAGGCAAGTTTTCCAAGTGCCATTTTTACCACTCCACTAACATGCCCCTCCGCCTTCAGAGATCTATGGACACACCTGCTAAGGTCCCTTTGTTCCTCAGAACTTCCTAGTGTCATGCCTTTCATTGAATACTTCCTTGTCAAATTACTCCTTCCAAAGTGTATCACCTAACACTTTTCAGGGTTAAATTCCATCTGCCACTTATCTGCCCATTTGACCATCCCGTCTATATCTTCCTGTAGCCCAAGACACTTAACCTCACTATTAACCACCCGGCCAATCTTTGTGTCATCCACAAAGAAGTGTGGAAGTGAGTTTAGCAAGGCAAAATGGAATATACTTTAATGCAAGGCATGTATCTCATATGCCTTCTTAACCACCTTATCTACCTGCGCTACTACCTTCAGGGATCTGTGGATATGCACACCAAGGTCCCTTTGATTTTCAGTACTTTCCAGGGTGCTACCATTCATAGTGTAATCTCTTGCCATATTAGCCCTCCCCAAGTGCATGCTGGGTGGGCAAATGGGTACTGACAATGCTTACATCAGTCTTAGGGTTGAGGAGAAGAAGGGATTTTTGCACAGCATATCTTGGTTTCTGTGGCATTTGAGTAGTTTGGGGGCAAGCTGCAGGGGAGGCCGGTAGACATACTCAGAACTCCAACACATGTCATATTGATGGTAATGACATGGTCCAAGGGGTGCCTCAAGGTCTTTTGGGCAAGTCCCATCTGCGGCATTGGCGCCACACCTATTTGATCCTCATTTCCACGGGCGCAAGGACCTGTGTGCTATTCAAAGTGATGGGCGCTGAATGTGTCCCAGGTATCCATTGGGGGAGGGGGTTGGGACCAACCGTACTATCTTCTGGGGACTCATCACCAGTAGTGTGGACAGGAGCCGCAGGAGGCCTCAGATGGCCCACTGTGGTTGGGGTGCGGCATGTGCATGCAGTGTACATGAGTGACCTGCCCCAATAAATCCTCTTGTGTTTTGCTTGCAAAAAGTAACCACAATGCCCAGGAGTGCCTGAGGACTGGAGGTGGGCGCGCCCTCCTCCAGCGTCTCACCGCATTCGAGGAGCAGGCCATGGAGGCCAGGAGGCAGAAGGCCAGGGTGGCTGGGGGCGGAGAGGCTGGGGTCCAGCGGGCAGGTATTTGAGGTCCACAGTCCCATCCACTCTGTGTGCCCACCATCCAAACCACTGATGGTTGCTGCAATCGTTAATGCTGCAACAATGCTCATTCACTGACTGAGGCATTCTGACGTCTGGGTCATACAGGAGGGACCCTTGTCCCCTTGAGGAATAGCCTCTCCACCACCTTCCAAAGTCACCTTATCCCATTTGTGACCACTATCACCATGGTCTCACATGCCATTGTATTGCCGCTGCACATTCAAAATCTTATTCCATTTTCGGGGGTTTGGGACCTCCTGCACCCTTTCAGCCAGTGCGCCCCACATTACTTTGTCCAGAAGATCCTCAGCACCTCAGCTGTGAACCTCATGGCACTCAACTTAGATGAATGCCACCACGTTATTCATCCCTGCGCCATGGGGAAATGTTGCCTTCTGGCCACCCAGTCTTTGCCCCTCCTTACAGAATGAAGGGCAATAATATGACCTCTCAATCTCCTGAGTTTGGCGGAAAATGACTCAACTGTTTGAAATGTCTCCTCAGCCGCCCAATTATCCAGGCAACAATGCATCCAAATCAGATACCTCTGCACTCTCCCCACTCCTCTGGTTCTTTACAAGCCACGTGCTATTCATGAGGCCATCTAACCAGTCTGTTTGCATGTGCGTTTAATGCCTGGGGCCCGTCTTGACTCATTTGGACCTCACCAATGTTCTTTTAAGGGTCTTTAAGGGTGAGCTACTTATGAGGGTGGGGGGGAAAGGGATGAAAGGTTGAAGTGAATGCACGCTAACTGATGCACTGTCCTTATTGTTAATTTCAGCATCACCACCAGAGCGACCCGCACGTCCTCAAAGCCGCCCCACCCCTCCACACCTGAGGGGCAACATGTGCAACTTGCTGCACATCATTTCAGCCAGCTAGGCACCAGAGCAGACACACACATCTCGGTGGGGACTTTACCATCAGCTAGTGTCCCGGGTCACAGTGGAGAGGGCACATCACAATTGCTGGAGGGGATGGCAGGGGCAGAGAGTGCCAATGGCTCCAGCAGCCGGAGGGCTGCAGGAGATGAGGTACATGCTGTGTCCGGCACTGATGACGTGCCTCTGGAGTTGTCCCCGTTGCAGCAGCTACAGGAAAGGCGGCAGGAAGTGTGTTTGCATCTGGAAGGGTTGTGTGAGGGAATGGTTCAGTTGCTCTCTGTGACAAAGGAGTCTAGGCAGAGTGCACGCAAAGAATCTGCCCTCAGAGCAGAGCATCAGGATTCCTTCAAGAGAGATTGGTGACTCTCATAGAGAGGGGCTTCCACCAAATGGATCAAAATATGATTGGGTTACACTTTGACCGGCAAGCCCTCATAGCAATTCTGGCCACAGGTGGTGTTTCCCATTGTGGGAGATGTTGTGGACACCAAGCGCCGGCACTCAGCATCCATGCATCTGCGGTGAGCAGGGAGGTAGATTTGGACCTCACGTCGGTGCAGCAGCTGCCTGCTGTCACTGCAACCTCCTCTCATGGTGCTCCGGATGAGGGCAGCAGCTCCTCCGCCCCTCTGCCAGTCAACGTTGCTTCCGTTGAGGCTGCGACAACTGGGGAGGTGCCAGATCAGGAGCTGGCGACTCCCTCCCATGCGGGGCTATCACAGGCTCCATGGGCCAGAGGACGCCCGCCAAGGTCATCCAGGCCAATAGGACAGCAGAGTCAGCAGGCTCTCTCACAAGCCACTTCGAGCGAGGGGACAACACCTAGACATAGTACCCGGAAACGAAAACATAAAGCACCTTGGGCACTCCCCGGGTATCTCGCTGGTGATTTTGTGTTGGCCTTAGAATAGGGACCACTTTTTAGAACATTGTCGAATAATCAGGTGAGCTATAATTGTGGACAGAGTAAAGTCCACCTTTGTTACCATGGCTGAGCGTCTTTGCATTGTGGCGCTTTTTTCATTTTCATGTAATTAACATGAGTTTTAGAGAGGAGATTGATGTTTCTGTATTAAGGCATTATTTGCAGCTGATCAGGTGGAAGAGGTAGCACCTAAGTGCCACGCGTGGAAGTTCCAGGCAATGCTGCTCCTGCTGATCCATGTGTGTGGAGCTAGCTGAAGGTTCTTTGGATTAAATTGTCCCAGGTGTACCTGCCTCCTTGGTGTAAATGCGGATCGTCGTTGTGGCCCTCATCATCGCCCAGTACTTCGTCATCCTCTGAAACACTGCTGGATTCATCAATTGCAGCCTCATCCAGGGCGTCAAGGTCTTCATCGTCAATTGCATCCCCCCTTTCCAGCGCAGGATTGTGCAGGGAGCAGCAGACTACCATGATCAGTTAGATGTGATCTGGGGGTTACTAGAGTGCGCCCCCTGAGCAGTCCAGGCAATGGAAGCGCATCTTGAGAGGACCGATGGCTCTTTCCACCACAGCCCTTGTGTTCCCCTTGCTCCTATTGTACCGATGCTCAGCTTCTGTTCTTGGTCGCCGTACTGGCATCATGAGCCACCTTCGCAGGGGATAGCCCTTATCATCCAGCAGCCAACCATCTAGCCGAGCCAGAGCACTGAAGAGCCCCGGCACTTGAAAGTGTCCGAGGATGTAGGCGCCGTGGGTACCTTGCACAAACTTGCAGAATCTGCATCCTGTGATTGCACACTATCTGCACGTTCATGGAGTGGAAGCCCTTCCTGTTGACAAAGGCACCGACCTCACATGCTAGCACCTTGATGGCCACATGTGTGCAATCTATAGCACCCTGGATGCGGAGGAATCCAGCAATAGCTATGAAGCCTCTGGTTCGCTGTGCCTGACTTGCCTGGTTGCAGCAGAAGTGGATAAAGGTGGATACCCGCCTGAACTGAGCGTCTGTAACCTGCTTGACACAAGTGTGGACAGCTGATTTGGAGAAACCGCAAAGATCACCCACCAAGCCCTGGAAGCAGCCAGAGGCATAGAAGTGGAGGGCAACTGTGAGCTTCAGAGCCGCTGGCAAGGGGTGTCCTCCCACACAGTTAGGGGAGATCTCAGGGCCAATCATCTGACAGATATAGTTGACTGTCTCCCTTGAGAGTCGGACCCTCCTTCGGCACTGCACCTCAGTCATATTGAGGTAGCTGCTTCGCCACCTGTATACCCTGGCAGCAGGATAGTGGCGTTGTCTGCGGCCCCTTGCACCTTGGACAAACTCTTGGCCCTACGCCCCTTGTGCCTTCACCTGGACACCAAAGGTGCCTCCCTTGGAGGCTGATTGTCCAGTCCTGGCCTCCTCCTGATTCTATCCCTCCCTCCTCCTCAGGGGAGCTGCCTCCACTGGAGAGGTCAGAACCCATACCACTGGGCTAAATGGAGACCTCCGGAAAGCTGCAAGGCTGAAAAAGAATGCTGCCTGCAGAATGCTTTCACTTTGCACAAAAACCTCTTGGACATTGATGAGAATTACTAACAATCACACAGGTTTGTTTTAAACGCTTTGATCAATTATAACTTCGTGAAAAACATCAACAATCCATCTGAGTCCACATGTCCCGACATTGCAAAAGTTTTCTTAAATAATCTCCTACCCACCTGTCCGTTGGGCTCATGCTCTGACCCGAAGTTTGCATGGGCTCCTCAAAATCCTGGACAGTTGGGAAATTAAGGGCCTTAACGAGCCCTTCAATTAATGGCAGGCGAACTGATCATAATTTGGGAGACACAGCATAAGTTCATCCCTAGGAAGAAGAAGCATACTAAAGGGAGGACGAGACAACCTTGGCTGACAAGGGAAGTCAGGGACAGCATAAAAGCTAAAGAGAAAGCATACAATGCGGCAAAGAGCAGTGGGAAGCCAGGGGATTGGGAAGCCTACAATGGAGGACAACTAAAAATGAAATAAGGAGGGAGAAGATTAAATATGAGGGTAAACTAGCCAGTAATATAAAAGAAGATTGCAAGAATTTTTTTAGATTTATAAAGGGTAAGAGAGAGGCAAAAGCGGACATTGGGCCACTGGAAAATGACGCTGGAGAAGTAGTAGTGGGGAACAAAGAAATGGCGGAAGAACTGAATAGGTACTTTTGTAGGTGCTAGGAAAACTGAGAGGTCCGAAGGTGGATAAGTCACCTGGACCAGATGGATTACACCCCAGAATTCTGAAGGAGATAGATGAAGAGATAGTGGAGATGTTAGTGGTGATCTTTCAGGAATCACTGGAGTCAGGGAGGGTCCCAGAGGACTGGAAAATCGCTAATGTAACCCCCCTGTTTAAGAAGGGAGTGAGGCAAAAGACGGGAAATTACAGGCCGATTAGCCTGACCTCGGTCGTTGGTAAGATTTTAGAGTCCATTTTTAAGGATGAGATTTCAGAATACTTGGAAGTGCATGGTAAAATCGGGCAAAGTCAGCATGGTTTCATCAAGGGGAGATCATGCATGACAAATCTGTTAGAATTCTTTGAGGAGGTAACGAGCAGGTTAGACAAAGGAGAGCCAATGGATGTTATCTACTTGGACTTCCAGAGGGCCTTTGACAAGTTGCCGCACAGAAGGCTGCTCAGTAAGATAAGAACCCATTGTGTTAGAGGCAAGGTACTAGCATGGATAGAAGATTGGCTGTCTGGCAGGAGGCAGAGAGTGGGGATAAGGGGGTCCTCCTCAGGAAGGTGGCCGGTGACTAGTGGAGTTCCACAGGGGTCAGTGTTGGGACCACAACTTTTCACTTTATACATTAATGATCTAGATGAAGGAACTGAGAGCATTCTGGCTAAGTTTGCAGATGATACAAAGATAGGCAGAGGGACAGGTAGTATTGAGGAGGCGGGGAGGCTGCAGAAGGATTTGGACAGGTTAGGAGAATGGGCAAATAAGTGGCAGATGGAATACAATGTGGGGAAATGTGAGTCATGCACTTTGGTAGGAAGAATAGAGGATTAGACTATTTTCTAAATGGGGAGAGAATTCAGAAATCTGGAGTGCAAAGGGACTTGGGAGTCCTAGTCCAGGATTCTCTTAAGGTTAACTTGCAGGTTGAGTTGGTAGTTAGGAAGGCAAATGCAACGTTGGCATTTATTTCGAGAGGACTAGAATATAAAATCAGGGATGTGTTGCTAAGGCTTTATAAGGCTCTGGTCAGACCATATTTAGAATATTGTGAGCAATTTTGGTCCCCATATCTCAGGAAGGATGTTCTGGCCTTGGGGAGGTCCAGAGGAGGTTCACGAGAACGATCCCAGGAATGAAAGGCTTAACATATAAGAAACGTTTGAGGACTCTGGGTCTATACTCGATGGAGTTTAGAAGGATGAGGGGAGATCTGATTGAAACTTACAGAATACTGAAAGGCCTGGATAGAGTGGACATGGGGAAGATGTTTCCATTAGTAGGAGAGACTAGGACCTGAGGGCACAGCCTCAGAGTAAAGGGAAGACCTTTTAGAACAGAGATGAGGAGAAACTTCTTTAGCATGAGAGTGGTGAATCTATGGAATTCATTGCCACAGAAGGCTGTGGAGGCCAGGTCATTGAGTGTATTTAAGACTGAGATAGATAGGTTCTTGATTGGTAGGGGGATCAAAGGTTACGGGGAGAATGGGGTTGAGAAACTTATCAGCCATGATTGAATGGTGGAGCAGACTCGATGGGTCGAATGGCCTAATTTCTGCTCCTATGTCTTATGGTCTTATGATCGTGCCCACCCACCGAAATATTGCGATGGCACGTGCTGACGTCGGCACACTCGCGTCATTTTACACGCTGACGTGCGGGCTATGCACGTCGGCTGGAAAATTCTGGCCAAAGTCTTTTTCTCGATCTTTGAAAATGTTCTCTGTTGTACATCCAGTTTCTGTGAAAAATACTCTATTTCGATTCCAGTGTCATCTTCTTGTAACAGTGTAGCCCCAATGCCTCTATCGCTTGTGTCAACGGCCAACTTGAATTGCTTGGCATAATTGGGTACTGCCAATACTAGTGTCGTAGTTAAAACTATTGAATATCTCCTGATATTCCAGTGGCCATTGAAACTTCTTGTTCTTTTTTAATAGTTCAGTCAGTGGAGCAACCACTTGGCTAAAATTTGGCATAAATTTCAGGTAAAACCTACTCATGCCCAGAAACCTTAAAACTTCTTGTTTTGTTGTAGGCACTGGGAAATCCATGATAGCCTTGACTTTCGCATCTCTCAGAGCCACCTTACCATGTCCAATGGTATGGCCTAGATACGTAACTTGAGCTTTTGCAAATTCGCTTTTAGTGAACTTCAAGTTCATCACTAAATTAGCTTCTTGTAGTCGAGTAAATAATTCTTCCAGAAGCTGTAAATGCTCCTCCCATGTCTGACTGAAAACAATTTAGATCGTCATTATAAACCGCACAATTGCTTAGACCCGCAATTACTTTGTTTTTCAGTCTTTGAAATGTCACAGGTGCATTCTTCATGCCAAATGGCATAACTTTGAACTGATATAGTCCATTTGGCATTACAAAAGCTGATATCTCCTTTGCTCTCTCTAACAATGGTACCTGCCAATATCCTTTTAGCAAGTAAATCTTTGTGATAAATTTCGATTGTCCCACTTTCTCAATGCAATCCTCCAACCGTGGTATGCGATACGAATCCACTTTTGTCACCGCGTTCACATGTAGTCGAGTAAATACGGTAGTCCACGCACAGTCTTTGTGTTCCATCCAGTTTCGGTACCAGTACAACAGGCGAACTCCAGTTACTGCAACTGGACTCAATGATATCATTTTGAAGCATGAAATCAATTTATTTTTGTACTTGTGATAGGTTTGCCAGATTTAATCTATAAAATTGTTGCCTCACTGAAGATGATATTTCTACACTTACAGCATGTAAAACTAAATGTGTCTTTCCCAACTTATAGGTTTGTGTGACTTTGACACTTGCTTGGAAGATAACTCAATATTTCATTTAAATTTTCAAGCACCCCCTCATTATCCAATTTGATTAGAGGAAAATCAATTTCAGAGTCCTGCATTTCTACCTCTTTCTCATCATTCACCATCACTAACACCTCTTTGTGTTCCTCTTCCCTGTCAAAGTACTTTTTAAGCACATTTACATGACACACCCTTTGCTTCTTTCTTCTATCTGGAGTATTTATTAGATAATTTGCTTCACTCAATTCCTTTTCAATCCTGTAAGGCCCATTAAATATTGCATTTAATGAATCCCCTAGTACTGGTAAGAAAACTAATACTTTCTCTCCAGAAACAAAACTGTGAATTTTAGCCTTCTTATCTGCTTTCACTTTCATCACTTGCTGTGAGATCTTTAAATGCTTCTGAGACAGCTCACATGCTCTGTTAAATCTTTCCCTGAAATTTGATATGGAATCCAAGAGAGTAGTTTCTGAATTTTGACCCACCAATTTCTCAAATCAATTTCAGTGGACCCTTACTTCATGACCATAAACTTGTACAAAAGAGCTAAAAGCAGTCAATGCATTATGACCATCCCTAATAGCAAATAACAAAAATGGAATTCCTGTATCCCAATCCTGTGCATATTTCTGACAGTATGCTCTTATCATAGTTTTTAAAGTTTGATGCCATCTTTCCAAAGCTCCTTGTGACTCCGGATGATAAGCTGTTGACTTAAACTGTTTTATCCCCAAACTTTTCATTACTTTCTTTAACAGCTGTGACATGAAATTTGACCCCGATCTGATTGTTCTTTAGGTAAACCATATCTTGTAAAAAATTGAATTAATTCCTCCACAATCTTCTTAGTTGTAATATTTCTTAAAGATATCACTTCAGGAAACCTAGTAGACATATCTATTATTGTTAATAAATACTGATTTCCACTTTTAGTTTTAGGGAGGGGTCCTATGCAAACAATCATGACCCTGGTAAAAGGTTCTTCAAATGCTGATATTGGGATTAAAAGCATCGGCTTAATCACTGCTTGTGATTTTCCTGTTACTTGACATATGTGACAGGTTCTACATAATTTGACTACATCCCTATGCAATCCTGGCCAAAAAAACACCCCTATATATTTTCCTGTGTTTTCCTAATTCCTAAATGTCCCCCCACTGGAATTTCCTGAGCAATCCTCAGAATCTCATTTCTATAACCTAATGGGATAACAATCTGATGCACCTCCCTCCAGCTTTCATTTGTTGAGACATAATCTGACCGCCACTTTTTCATTAATATATTCCCTCGAAGATAATAACATACTGGAATATATTTTGCTTTGGTTCCTGAATAAGCTTTCTGATATAACTATTTTAATTGCAATCATTCTTCTGTAGCTTCACTAACCTCTTTGAGTTAAACACTTCAACTGAACTGACCTGCATTCCTTCCACCTGAAGAATTTCATCAAATACAGTGATAAAAACAAAAAACTGTGGATGCTGGAAATCCAAAACAAAAACAGAATTACCTGGAAAAACTTAGCAGGTCTAGCAGCATTGGTGGAGAAGAAAAGAGTTGACGTTTTGAGTCCTCATGACCCTTCCACAGAATACAGTACCAGCTAATTGGATTTTGGCACCTTTTTCCTGCCTTTGAAGTGCCTGCTTATTTTATTTATTTTGCTCTTCCCGATGGATCTTTGATCTCAATATAACACAATCAGGAAACAATCCAGTATGTTCCTTCTGTAGCACTTCTGTTGAAAACACTTCCACAGGCTGCTGAACTATCACAGGTATCACCCACATTTGTGATCCATCTATTTCATTACCCAGAATAAATTGAATCCCTGCAATGGTTAACTTTTCCACCACCCCAACTATACCTTTGCCATTCTTCCGTCTGCTCTTTAAATTTACCTTCCACAATGGAATAGATTTAGCATCTCCATGGACCCCACTTATTATTACCTACTCCTGCAGCACTTCTTCTGCACAACAAATATCACTGCCCCATAACATTATTGATTGACCAGCCCCTGTATCTCTTAAAATTTTAACACCTTTACTTACTCCACCCTGTACAAATGGAAAGACTTTCCCTTCACATACAAAGTCTTTCAACATTTCTGCAACCTGCTCCTCAGAATTCCCTTGAGTAAACTGTGAATACGTTCCCACTTAATTACCTTTCACTGATTCTCCCTGTTTCACCTGTACACAAACCCACTGGTTTCTCCTGTGCCTGAACCTCAGAACCCACAGTACTTTTACTTCCAGAGTTTTTCTGTACCCCAATAATTCCTACAGATTTTCCCTGCAACCTCCGATACACTGACTTTGTGTGCTCCACTTTATTACAAAGAAAACACCTCAATTTTTGAATGTCACTTCTACCTTTAGCACCTTCCTTTTTGCTCTGAGTAAAAGCTTCCTGTGAACTTCCAGCTATTCCTTCTTTTCCCTGACTACCTGCCTTCCTTTCACCTTCCAGCTTTTTATCCTTTTCCACTTCAAAAGTGTGACAGAAAAAAATATTTAGCTCTATGAACTAACTCATAATCATCAGCTATCTCTGATGCTTGTCTTACAGAACCAATCCTCTGTTCCTCCACATGTGTTCTCACTACCGAAGGGATTGAATCTTTTAAATTCTTCCGAAAGAATGACTTCCCTAAGAGCAGCATAGGTTGTCTCTATTTTTAATGCCCATATCCACTGGTCAAACTCAATATAATTTTGCCCAGGCTGTTTTCTCATATTCCTAAATTTCTGCCTGTATGCTTCAGGAACCAACTCATATGCACTCAAAATAGCTTTTTTCATCATATCATAATTCACCAACATTTCTTCTGAAAATGAAGCATATACCTCAAGCCCCCTACCTAACAACTTGGACTGTAATAATCACGTCCAGTTTTCCTGTGGCCATTTCATCTGTTTAGCTAGCTTCTCAAATGAAATAAAGAATGCTTCAATATATGTTTCCTCTAACTTTGGAATAGCTTGTACAAATGTAAACACATCCTCACCGGATTCTACTCTAGAGACAAATCCTTCCTCACCTACTGACATCACTTTTCGAACTGCCAACATTTGCAGTTGGAATTCTCTTTACCTCTCTCTCTCTTTTTCTCTTTCTTCCTTCTCTATCTTCACAATTTATAATTCCCTTTTAAAAGCCATTTCTCTGTCCTTTGCTTCAAATTCAAGCTTTCTCAGTTCCTTTGCTTGTTCAATTTCTAGCGTCTTCATTTGTAACTGAAGTCTCACTAACTCTAGCTGTAACTCAGCAGTGTCAGGTTTCATTTCCAACTATAGATGCTGTGCTGTACTTTTAACTATTTCTCATTTCCTGGTTCCCACAGGGAACCCCAATTGTATTTTATCCGCCAACTCTGTTAACTTACTTTTGGTTATTCTCACCAACCCAATCAGAGTTATCTCTTCTATTCCCAAACAAGTCTTTGCAATTGCCAAAGCCATCTTGCAGTCTCACCACTTCTAAAATACCTCACCAATTCCTGAATTCAAAGTGTCTCTCGTATTCGTAATCTCAAGATTCACCAATACCTAACCAATCGAGGAATTAGAAATATAATTTATCCCTGCACAGCCCCCAATTGTTACGACCAATGTAGTTGGTAAAGTGGAGTTATTTTAAAAATCCCAGAGGGAAACTTTAAACAACTGTCTAAAGTGTTTAAGTGTTATGTTTGAGATGCAACTCTAAATTCAGGAATCAGATCATCAGTTCTTGAGGTTTTACATTAAACTAAATGAAACATTTCATTAATTTACACATATTAAAATATATGTAAACATGGCCACTAACTACTACTATCATAACTTAACAAATTCACAACCTAATCTCCATTAAGGCAACAGCATCACATAGACTTAACCAGACTGCAGGCAAAGCATTTTCACCTTACGAAATCAAAATGAGGTTCTTTTACTCTGGTTCGTGTGGAGAGAGTTGGAGGCTTGCAGCTGCCTTTTGATCTCACATTGCCTCTGCTCTGCATACCCGAAAACTACTGAAGTTATATCTGCCACCACTGATTGAATTCAAATTCTCTTGTCTCACCAGCCTCTTTGACTTTATCTTTTAACAATGAAATCCTTTTCATAATACCAATTTTATTAGTAATATAAACATATTGCTTGGTAGCTGCTAGAAAGACATCAGTTTTCACCCCCCCCTTCTTGAATGCTGTATTCAAAAATGCAAATGCACACCATCTCCCTTACATATCAAAAGTAGTACCCATCAAAGCACCCAGACTAGCTGGCTTTAATCCAATTAAAACACATCTGCAGACTAAACCTGTATTTTAAAAGAAAAATATTTTCCAAAATATTATATATATTAATAGCTTCATGACAGAAGTAGGATTTGTGCCACACAAGTGCCAGGCAACGACCATCTCCAACACAAGAGCATCACCCCTGGACACTCAATGGTGTTACTATTGCTGAATCTCCCACTATCAACATCCTGGGGGCTGGGGGGTTACCATTGATCAGAAACTGAACTAGTCTAGCCATATAAATACCGAGGCTACAAGAGCAGTTCAGAGGCTAGGAATCCTGTGGCGAGTCACTCACCTTCTGACTCCCCAGAATCTCTCTACCATCTACAAGGCACCAGCAACGAGTGTGATGGAATACCCTCCACTTACGTGGATGAGTGCAACTCCAACAACACTCAAGAAGCTTGACACCATCCAGGACAAAGCTGCCTGCTTGACTGGCAGCTCTTTTCCACAAACATTGACTCCCTCCACCACCGGCGAACAGTGGCAGCAGTGCATCCCCTCTTCAAGTGCACCAAGCCTCCTTAGGTATCATCGTCCAAACCCACGACCACTACCATCTAGGACAGAGGCAGCAGACATATGGGAGCACCACCACCTGGAAGTTGCCCTGGAAGCCACTCACCACCCTGACTTTGAAACAAATTGCTATTCCTTCACTGTCGCGAGGTCAAAATCCTGCAACACCCTCCCTAACAGCACTTTGGGTGTACCTATACCACAGGGATTGCCACGGTTCAAGAAGGCATCTCACCACCACCTTTGCAAGGTCAATAATGGATGGGCAATAAATGCTAGTCTAGCCAGTGAAGCCCACATCCTGTAAATAAATAAAAAAACCTCACTGAAATTATGTCCAGCACTGCTGGCATCAGAAGTATGCTTGCACACTGCTGATGTCATTTTGGAGACAAAACAGCATTCATTATGCCAAATTAAATGGTTGATACGAAACTGAATTTTATGGCAGTTTCATTCTGTAATATTTTAGTTCCACTGTCTCTTTCGAGCTGATGGTTTGGAATTTTGTAGTAGTAACCCTATAGGCACATCAGTAATAAAATCAGAATAAAACTACAAATTCTGGAAATCTGAATGCAAAATAAACGCAGAAAATATAAAAGCAAAATACTGCAGATGCTGGAAATCTAGAACAAAAACAAAAATACCTGGAAAAACACAGCAGGTCTGACAGCACCTGCGGAGAGGAATACAGTTAACGTTTCGAGTCCGAATGATTCTTCATCAGAACTAAGGAAAAATAGAAAAGAGGTGAACTATAAGCTGGTTTAAGGGGGGGTGGGGGTGGGGGGTTTGACAGGCAGAGCTGGATAGAGGGCCAGTGATAGGTGGAGATTGCCAAAAGATGTCATAGACAAAAGATTGCCAAAATATAAACCAGGTTTGAGATAGAAATCAGGCCACTAATGTTGAGCAAGATGAACTCACAAAAGAAAATACTAAAACGGTTTGGATAATGTGATAAATATTTAAACTCTGTCCCAACAGAAATGATCAGACTCGGCATTTAAGTTGGTAGAGAAGACATGTTTCTTCAACATCTTCCCCTCCATCTTCACCATCTTGCCTCACTTCAAATCAGGCTTAGTTGGCCACATGGTGTTGAAAAATATATCGCCATAATTTATTTGGTGCCACAACCCCACATAATCTAAAAATTTCAAAAAGCCAAATATGATGTCAGAACATAGCAGGAGTCAGCGAAGTGGCCACAGAAGGATTAGGTATGCACATAAATTTTGTTCTTCTGAGGATACCTTGTGGGCCAGGAAGAGGCGTGTTCCCCAGTTCCTGCAGAGATTCCTTAGAACTTCTTTCTCCATCCTTGCAGCATATGTTGTCAATGCTCTCCATCCTTATGTGAACAGTCCCTTGGATTCCTGGAGTTACGCTTGGAGTTTCCGCTATCCTAAAAGCCACTCTTGCCAATTTTCAGTGGAAGATGTTGTTGTAATATGCCTTTAAGGGATAGCAGCGCGCCATCATTTTAAGTGTGTGATGTGATCCAGGCTCAGTTTCACCTCGTCCTGGAGCAGAACACAGCAGACACAGCACTGCTGTTGATGTTGCTTGGAATTAACAAATGAACTCACATGTTTATATCATTATAAAACCACAACAGATATAGGGACAGGAGCCTCCTTAATTTCATTCTTTAGATGGTCACGCTCTAATTTAAAATTGTGCCATTTTATTCTGGAGTACCCCAATGAAGGAAATATTTTGATCTGTATTTACACTGCAACTCAGTGCAATCAATACAGCTGATATTAGTAAAAAAAAGGATTATTAACCCTCCAGTCACAATTGTTAAACTAATTGGTAGAGATTGATTGTCGTGATTAGTCAACAAATTCATTACTTTTGCATCATGCAACTAACTAGTACGATAGAAAATCTTTGACTATTTACTCTAATACTTGCCATAAATCAGCTATCTAATGTAGCTGATGGACCACTCAAATTTAATAAATCATGCTGTTAGATTTTGTGTTTAATTTGTATTGATAGAGGTCATCACATGTACAAGCCTTACCCTTACTGGATTTTATCTGTTGTTGCTTTATTATTGGTTTCTATGTAGGAAGCATACAGCATACTTAATAAATATGAGGTGGAGATTTCAAAGGAAGAAACAGAAGAAGTTGATACACTTCGGTACTTTTTCAACAAATTACAAGTTAAAGCTGTGAGTATTGTATCTTTATCTTCAAATAATGCACAAGTCAGAAATAATCAATGCTAAATCTGTGGGAATATTAAATGTTGAATAATATTCTGAACCAACATTAATCTGCTGTTGCACTTAATTTTATCATCTGGATTGAAAAGTTAATAGAAGTTTATTGGAAACATCAATAGAAATCCAAATTAAAAGCAGAAAATGCTGGAATTATTCAGCAGATCTGGAAGAATCTGTGGAGAAAGTAACAGTTAACCTTCCAGGCCTTTCAGAATCTTTCTTCTTTCTTCCTACCAAAATCTCTTTTTTTCTACCAAATTGAATCACTTCACACTTCTCTGCATTAAATTTCATCCGCCATGTGTCCGCCCATTCCACCTGTCTATGCCCTCTTGAAATCTATCAAAATCCTCTTCAAAGTTCACAATACTTAGATATTTTGTAACAGCTTCAAATTTTCAAATTGTGCCCTGCACAGCCAAGTCTAGGTCAATAAACTTCTCGAGTTCTCTGACCCACAGTGCTGCCATCTCCACCACAGGTAGGGCAAGGAAGAAAGTCCTTAAACCACTCCAGCAAGAACAGGGTTGAACACCATGCTGTTTGCATCAATCTGGCTATCCAGCCAAATGAGCCAACAGGTCGCCCAAAGAGTATGTGTTGCTGTGGTATCATCCATTTTGATGTGCATGTTGCGGCCTGAATAGTGATGGTAGAGGCTTCAGTTTATTTAAATTACATGTCTAATCAGGAATCTCTCCCGCTTTACTGCCTGTCATTGTTGTATATTGGGAGGATTACAAGTTGATACTCAACCTGTTTGGCTGTGGTATGAATACACCTTCCTTGACCATCAAGTCCTGGAGTAGTAGCTTCTGACTTAGAGGCAAGGATGGTCCCACTGTGCCACCAGATCTCTTAGGTCATTAATATAGATTAAGAAAAGCAATTGTCCTGATACTGACCACAGGGGAGCACCACTATATACCGTGCTCCAGTCTAATAAACAGCCATGCACAACCATTCTGCTTTCTGTCACTTAGCCTGGAAGCTCCACAATTATCCCTATCCTCAATGATGGAGGAGCCCAGCACATCAGTGCAAAAGTTAAGGCTGAATCATTTGCAATGATCTTTAGCCAAAAGTGCCGAGTGGATGATCCATCTCAGCCTCTTCCTGAGGTCCCCAGCATCACCGATGCCAGTCTCCAGCCAATTCGATTCACCCCACATGATATCAAGAAACAGCTGAAGGCACTGGAGACTGCAAAGGCTAAGGGCCCTGACAGTATTCTGGCAATAACACTGAAGACTTGTGCTCTAGAACTTGCTGCACCACAAGCCAAGCTGTTCCAGTACAGCTACAACAGTGGCATCAATCCAGTTATGTGGAAAATTGCCCAGGTATGTCCTGTACACAAAAAGCAGGACAAATCCAACTCAGCCAACTACTGCCCCATCGGTCTACTCCCGATCATCAGTAAAATGATGGAAGGGGTCATCAATAGTGCTATCAAACGGCAACTTCTCAGCAATAACCTGCTCACTGATGCTCAGTTTGGGTTCTTCCAGGGTCACTCAGCCCCTGACCTCATTATAGCATTGATTCAAACATGGACAAATGAGCTGAACTCGACAGTGAGGTGAGAGTGACTGTGCTTGACATTAAGACAGCATTTGACTGAATGTGGCATCAAGGATCCCTAGTAAAACTGCAGTCAGTGGGAATCAGGGGGAAAACTCTCCGCTAGTTGGAGTCATATCTAGCGCAAAGGAAGCTGGTTGTGGTTGTTGGACGTCAATCATCTCACTTCCAGGACATCACTGTGGGAATTCCTCAGCATCGTGTCCTTGGCCCAAACACCTTCAGTTGCTTCATCAATGACCTTCCTTCCATCATAAGGCCAGAAGCTGGGATATTGTGATGACTGCACAATGTTCAACACCATTCACAACTCCTCAGAGGCTGAAGTAGTCCATGTCCAAATGCAGCAACACCTGGATAATAGCCAGGCTTGGGCTGACAAGTGGCAAGTAACATTTGCACCACACAAGTGTCAATGACCATCTCCAACAGGAGAGAATCTAACCATCACCCCTTAACATTCAATGACATTACCATTGCTGAATCCCACACTATCAACATTCTAGGGGTTACCATTGATCAGATACTGAACTGGACTAGCCATCTAAATACTGTGGCTACAGGAGCAGGTCAGAGGTTAGGAATCCTGAGGTGAGTAATTCACCTCCTGTCTCCCCAAAAGCCTGTCCATCTTTTTCAAGGCACAAGTCAGGAGTATGATGGAGTACTCTCCACTTGACGGATGAGTGCAGCTCCAACAACACTCCAGAAGCTTGACAGCTTTTTTTCATTTGTTCATGGGATATTAGCGTTGCTGGCTAGGCCAGCACTTTTGTCCATCCCTACATGCCCTTGTTCAAAGTGCATTTAAGAGTTAACCACATTGCTGTGGCTCTGGAGTCACGTGCAGGCCAAAACAGGTAAGAGAGTGGCCAGAGGACATTCTGAAGGGGGAGGGTGAACAGCCAGTGGTTGTAGTACACATTGGTACAAATGACATAGGTAAAAAAAGGGATGAGGTCCTAAAAGCAGAATATAAGGAGTTAGGAAGTAAGTTAAAAAGTAGGACCTCAAAGGTAGTGATCTCAGGATTACTACCAGTGCTATGTGCTAGACAGAATAGAAATAGCAGGATATATCAGATGAATACTTGGCTGCAGAGATGGTGTGAAGGGGAGGGTTTCAGATTCCTGTGGCATTGGGACCGGTTCTTGGGGAGGTGGGACCAGTACAAACTGGACGGGTTACACCTGGGCAGGACCGGAATTGATGTCCGAGAGGGGAACATTTGCTTGAGTGGTTGGAGATGGTTTAAACTAAAATGGCAAGGGGATGGGAACCTGAACAAGGAATCAGAGGAAGGGGAATCAAAGACAAGAAGAAAAGACTGAAAGCGGAATAAGAAAAGTGATAGTCAGAGAAATCAAGGGCAAGAATCAAACAGGGCCTCAGTGAAAAATAGTGGGAACGGGACAAGTAATGTTAAAAAGACAAGCCTTAAGGCTTTGTGCCTTAATGCAAGGAGCATTCACAATAAAGTAGATGAATTAACTGTGCAAATAGATGTAAACAGGTATGATATAGTCGGAATTATGGAGACATGGCTGCAGGGTGACCAGGGATGGGAACTGAACATCCAGGACTATTCAGTATTTAGGAATTGCATTGCTGGTTAAAGAGGAAATTAACGCAATAGTGAGGAAAGGTATTAGCTCCAACGATGTGAAATCTGTATGGGTAGAGCTGAGAAGCACTAAGGGGCAAAAAAATTTTGTGGGGGTTGTATATAGACTCCCAAACTGTAGTGTTGATGTTGGTAATGGCATTAAACAGGAAATTAGAGATGCATGTAATAAAGGAACATCTGTAATTATGGGTGCTTTAATATGTATATAGATTGGGCAAATCAAATTAGTAACAATACCGTAGAGGAGGAATTGCTGGAGTGTGCACGGGATGTTTTTCTGGACCAATACATTGAGGAACCAACAAGAGAATAGGCCATCCTCGACTGGGCATTATGTAATGAGAAAGGAATAATTGGCAGTCTAGTTGTCCGAGGCCCCTTGGGGATGGGCAACCTTAATATGATAGAATTCTTCATCAAGATGGAGAGTGACGTAGTTGATTCTGAGACTAGGGTCCTGAATCTTTATAAAGGAAACTACAATGGTATGAGGCGTGAGTTGGCAATGATGAATTGGGAAACATTACTTAAAGGGATGATGATGGATAGGCAATGGCAAACATTCAAAGAAAGCATAGGTGAACAGCAACAATTGTTTATTCCATGTCTGGCGCAAAAGTAAAATAGGAAAGGTGGCCAAACCATGGCTTACAAGGGAAATTAGAGATAGTATTAGATGCAAGGAAGAGGCATACAAATTGGCCAGAGAAAACATCAGACTTGAGGATTGGGAGCAGTTTAGAATTCAGCAAAGGAGGACCAAGGGAATGATTAAGAAAGGGAAAATAGAGTACGAGAGTAAGCTTGCGGGGAACATAAAAACTGACTGTAAAAGATTCTATAGATATGTGAAGAGAAGAAGATCGGTGAAGACAAATGTAGGTCCCTTACAGTCAGAAACAGGGGAATTTATAATGGGGAACAAAGAAATGGCTGACCAACTAAATATATACTTTGGTTCTATCATCACAAAGGAGGACACTAATAACATACCACAGGTTTTAGTGAGAGGGAGGAACTGAAAGAAATCAGTATTAGTAGGGAAATGGTGTTGAGAAAATTGATGGGATTGAAGACCGATAAATCCCTGGGGCCTGATAATCTACATCCCAGAGTACTTAAGGAAGTGGCCCGAGAAATAGTGGATGCATTGGTGGTCACCTTCCAAGATTCTATAGACTCTGGAACAGTTCCTACAGATTGGAGGGTAGCTAATGTAACCCCACTATTTAAAAAGGGAGGCAGAGAGAAAACAGGGAATTATAGACCAGTCAGCCTGATGTTGGTAGTGGGGAAAATTCTAGAGTCCATTGGAAAAGATTTAATAGCTGAGCACGTGGAAAACAGTGGCAGAATCAGGCAGAGTCAGCATGGATTTACGAAAGGAGAATCATGCTTGACAAATCTACTGGAACTTTTCAAGGATGTAACTAGTAGAGTTGATGACGGGGAGCCAGTGGATGTGGTTTATTTGGACTTTCAGAAGGCTTTCAACAAAGTCCCACAGAAGAGATTGGCGTGTAAAATTGAAGAGCATGGGATTGGGGGTGGTGTATTGAGCTGGATAGAAAACGGGTTGGCAGACAGGAAACAAAGAGTAGGAATAAACGCGTCTTTTTCCGAATGGCAGGCAGTGACTAGTGGGGTTCCACAGGAATCGGTGCTGGGACCCCAGTTATTCACAATATATATTAATGATTTAGATGAGGGAATTAAATGTAATATCTCCAAATTTGCAGATGACACAAAGTTGGGTGGGAGGGTGAGCTGTGAGGAGGATGCAGAGATGCTTCAGTGTGATTTGGACAAGCTGAGTGAGTGGGCAAATGCATGGCCGATGCTGTATAATGTGGATAAATGTGAGATTATCCATTTTGGGAGCAAAAACAGGAAGGCAGGTTATTATCTGTATGGCTATAAATTGAGAAAGGGGAATGTGCAACGAGACCCAGGTGTCCTTGTACACCAGTCGCTGAAGGTGAGCATGCAGGTGCAGCAGGTGGTGATGGTATGGCAGGTGAATGAGAGCACGGCATGTTTCCCAGGAATTCATAATTATTGCGGTGGGTTTGGGATGATACGCCATGAAAAGCCACCATTGTGGCCAGTGGGTAAAACGTTTACCCACCTGCAACCACACTTTGTCCAAATCTGGGATGATTCTTCTCTCTGTCTTTCACACAAGGGTTTCCAATCTCCACTCTTGAAGAACTTGCCTTGGAATCTTTTCCCAAACAACGCTTTCTCTTGGACGTCTTCCAAACGTATCCAGTGTTTTGATCTCTCCTTCTGATGTTCCTCTCCCTGGATCACCACATACATTCAAGCTTCGCCTTCCATACACTCTTTCCAAAACTCACTGTTGCTACTAGAACATTACTGCATCACAACTTTTGGCTGTATCCTCGGATCTCCTGGCTTCTTGCTCCCTGCAGCTGTCTCTCTTTAATTTGGAGCCTTTTCCTCTACTCCTTACTTTCCATTCCACTGAACTAGACGGTTTTAGATTCCTGTTCTTTTCCCTTGACTTCACTGTCTTCCTGGGATAATCTTATGCCCAACTCCCTGGCTCCTGGGACTTCCTTTTTTCTTTGGGACCTGCTCTCTGCAGCTCCTCTTCTATCTGCTCTGGCAGTTTCTGTGGAATGCCCCTAACAACTGAACTCAAAATGTTTTCTGTTTCTCTGTCACTGTGTGCCCCTGTTGCTAGGCAACGGCACAAATTTTTCCTACTTTGTTTTATCTTCCCTAAACCACTAATCTCCCCTTGAAACATAGATCTCCACTACAAGGGTCATAAAACCTCATTAAAACGCTGGTATACAAACAAACTCACAGACTTGCAGGCAACATTCTAAATGACCAAATCCCAGATATCCCTTTTCTTAACATACATATACAACATATAAATTAAAATTAAAGGTATATTTAGTTCCCAACACCTACCAATGCAGGTACAACTTATTTAAAACTAACTCTAGTTCCTAACATAGCCTAACATCAGTCGTCATGAAAATGCTAGAATCTGTAATAAAGGATGTGGTAACAGGACACTAAGGAAATAATGGTATGGTTGGGTAGAGTCAACATGGATTTATGAAAGGGAAATCATGTTGGGAAAAACCTGTTGGAGTTTTTTTTTAGGATGTAACTAGCAGAATAGATAAGAAAGAACCAGTGGATGTAGGCTATTTATTTTTTCAGAAAGCTTTTGACAAGAGGTTAGTAAACAAAATTAGAACACATGGGATTGGGACCAATATACTGCTATGGATTGAGAACTGAAAGCAAGCATGCAAGTGCAGCAAGCAGTTAAGAAGACAAATGGTATGGTGGCCTTTATTACGAGAGGATTTGAGTATAGGAGTAAAGATGTTGTACTGTAATAGTATGGAGTCTAGGTGAGACCACACCTGGAGTATTGTGTACAATTTTGGTCTCCTCACCGAAGGAAAGTTACACATGCCATAGAGGGAGTGCGATTTGAACAAGAGTGCTAGGAGTTGGGTGAGTGGGGGAGTTAGTGCCGCTTTGCTTTTTTAACTTTTTTATGCTGTAGGAATTGGTTCTTACTCTACCACAGGGGAAGAAGATAATTGTTTGCTGAGTATCTGGTGAGTATTTGGTAAGTGGTTAAGGCCTTTTTTATTCCTAAAGTTTAAAATAGTATATGAACTGGGTGTAATAATAATAGAATATATAAAAAATGAAAATAATTAATTAAATAAAATAATTATGTAGTTAATTAAAACACATTAAGGATGGTAGGACAGGTGATATGTCATGGCTGCAGTGTGTGGAAGCTCCAGGTTACCAGTGTGATCCAGGGCAAACCCATCTGCAGTAAATGCTCAGGACTCTAGGAGCTTCAGTTCAGAGTCATTGAACCTCATTGGAGGCCAAGCTGCAGACACTGTGATGCATCAGGGAAGGGGAATGTTTCTTGGACACTTGATACAAGGAGGCAGTCACACCCCTTAGGATAGAGTATTCTGGTTTGCTTAGTGGTCAGGGATAGGAAGGTGTGACTGAGAGTAAGGGAACCCAGAGGGCAGGAGTGCAGGAGCCTCAGCCTTTGCAATTGTCTGACAGGTTTGAGGTTCTTTCAGCTTATTTTGATTAGAGTAGGGGCTGCAGGATGGATGAGCTGACTGGCCATGGCACCGTGGTACAGGAAGCCATTCAAGTATGGGGAGCAAAAAGTAATGGTAGTAGGAGACAGTATAGTAAGGGGGATTGACATAGTTCTCTGCAGCAAAGAGCATTGGATAACTTCACACAATTTATACTGCATCTGCTGTGTATTTCCCAGTCACTCAACCTGTCTAAATTGCTTTAAAGCCTCTTAACACTGTCCTCATCAAATGTATTGCAGAAAATAAAAACTCATGGTATAGGGATGACATATTGACATGGATAGAAGATTGGCTAGCCAGTAGGGAAAGTAGAGTAGGCACAAATGGGTCATTTTCTGGGTCAACAAGATATAATGCATGGCCTCATATAAGACCAGTGCTGGGGCCTCAACCTTTTACAATTTATATTCTTGACTTGGATGAAGGGATCAAAGGTATGGTTGCTAAATTTGCTGATGACGGAAAGGTAGGTGAGAAAGTAAATTGTACAGGTCTTGCTGCATTTGGACATTGTCTGCTTCAGTATCTGAGGAGTCATGAATGGTGCTGAACATCATGCAATCATCAGCAAACATGCCCACTTCCGACCTTATGATGGAAGGAAGGTTATTGATGAAGCAGCTGAAGATGGTTGGGCCAAAGACACTGCCCTGAGGAACTCATGCGGTAATGTCCTAGAATTGAGATGATTGACCTCCAATAATCACAACTATTTTCCTTTGTACTAGGCATGACTCCAATCAATGGAGTGTTTTCCCCCGATTCCTATTGACTCCAGTTTTGCTACGGCCCCTTGATGCCACACTTGGTCAAATGTGACCTTGTTGTCAAGCGCAGTCACACTCACCTCACCTCAGGAGTTCAGCTCTTTTGTCCATGTTTGAACTGCTTCCACTGCCTCTTGAGGCAGAGAGTTCCAAAGAATCACAACCCTCTGAGAGAAAAAATTCTCCTCATCTCTGTCTTAAATGGATGACCCTGTATTTTTAAACAATGACCTCCCCCTAGTTTCAGTTTCTCCCATAAGAGAGAACATCCTTTCCACATCTACCCTGTCAAAACGCCTTAGGATCTTATTTTCAATCAAGTTGCCTCTTACTCTTCCAAACTCCAATTAATACAGGCCTATCTGGTCCAACCTTTCCTCATAAGACAACCTGCCTGTTCCAGGCTTTAGTCTAGTAAAGCTTCCATGAACTTCTTCCAACGAATTTACATTCTTCCTTAGATAAGGAGAGCAATACTGTACACAGTACTGCAGATCTGGTTTCACCAATGCCCTGTATAACTAAAGTAGAACTTCTCTACTTTTGTGCTCAATTCCCTTCACAATAATCCATGACATTCTATTAGCTTTCTGAATTACTTGCTGTACTTGCATTCTAACCATTTTCAATACATGTACTAGGTAATGCAGATCCCTCTGCATCTCAGAATTCTGCAATCTCTCACGTTTTAGATAATATGCTTCCTTTTTATTCTTCCTGCCAAAATGGACAATTTCACATTTTTCAACATTGTACTCCATTTGCCAGATCTTTGCTCTAATCAATGCTCATTTAACCTTTCTGTATTCCTGTGTAGCCTCCTTATGTCCTCTTCACAACTTATTTTCCTACCTACCTTTGTGTCATCAGCAAATTTAGAAACCATATCTTTGGTCCCTTCATCCAAGTCATGATATAAACTGTAAAAAGTTGAGGCCCCAGCACTGAACTTGTGGCACGCCGTGCATTATAACTTGACTACCCAGAAAATGACCCATTTATGCCTACACTACTTTTGATGCTGGCTAGCCAATTTTCTATCCATGTCAATATGTCACCTCCACACCTTGAGGTTTTATTTTCTGCAATAACCTTTGATGGGGATAGTGTTAAGAGGCTTCAAAGCTTCCAGGCTCGGGT
The DNA here is from genome assembly GCF_017639515.1 of Carcharodon carcharias. Lineage (NCBI taxonomy): Eukaryota > Metazoa > Chordata > Chondrichthyes > Lamniformes > Lamnidae > Carcharodon > Carcharodon carcharias. The sequence goes on from NC_054471.1 coordinate 16,166,223, forward strand.
TGATTGAAAGTGACAGATAGCAGCACCCTGAAGAGTGATGTCATCCTGGAGACTCTATATCAGGATGAGGCCAGAATATTATTCATGCAAGAGAGATGGCCTTTGGACAGGTGCCACAATCTGGATTTAAATCAGTCCACAGACGGTCAAGCGATAACTAATTATTGATGATTGTCCTCCTTGAGATGCCTTGCAACACTCCAGGAATACTACCATGAGTGCAATAATGTTTGCACCGCTGTTCCTGTGTCTTGAAAGATGTCTTACGAGGAAAGGTTGGACACTCTAGGGCTGTATCTGCTGGAGTTTAGAAGAGTAAGAGGCAACTTGATTGAAACATATAAGATTCTGAGGGGTCTTGACAGGATGGATGTGGAAAGGATGTTCCCTCTTATGAGAGAACCTGTAACTAGGTGGGGCCACTGTTTAAAAATAAGGGGTCACCCATTTAAGACAGATGAGAATTTTTTTCTCTGAGTGTCATGAATCTTTGGAACTCTCTTCCTCAAGAAGAAGTGAAATGTTGGAGCACACTATGTCTACTTGCTTCAGATTGAGTGCTGGTGGAGTTCTTATCCCACAGCACGGCCACATGCTCCATGGGCTGCCTCGCCTTCCAGGGTTGAGGCCATCATTATGCAAGATTGTGACTAATCATTCTGAGATTGATGTCCTTCATTGAGGATAACAAATATGGTGTTAATGTCTACTCTGCATTGAAGGGATTAATGAAATGGGCTTGTGTGTGCTAGACCTCTTCATTGCCCTGGAACCTTGCCACTATAAGAGTCTCACGTCTAGCGCATCTGGCCTGTGTAACAGCCTCTTCCTGTGGGGCATCATCATCTTTGCCCTCTTCAGTATCATCTCTTTGGCATCCTCCTTACTGGAGGAGACGTGCAGCTCCGTCATTTCTCCATGTGGCCACCCATCCCTCCTTTGGAGCCCCAGGTTGTGTAGAGTACAGAAAACCACGATGATGTGGGTCACCCTCTGGGGACAGTACTGGAGACTTCTGCTTGATCAGCCTACACATCTGAAATACATCTTCAATGTGTCAACCAAGGAGCATGTTGCAGAATGAGTCACATTGTACCTCTCCTCTGAAACACTCTCTGGCTGCTGAATGGGTGTCATTAGCCACAAGTTTTGCAGGCAGCCTTTATCACCAGTGAGCCAACCCTGAATGTGCTGTGGGCCCTTGAAGATTGTGGCACCTGTGAGCTCCCAAGGTACCTTGCACAAACCTGCATAATCTGCTTTTGGTAATCACAGATCAGCTGCACATTGAGAGAGAGAGGAAGTCTTTTCTATTAATAAATCTTAGTGGATGCTGCCAGGGAGCTCTTGATGGCAGTTGATGGCAGCTTGCTCCTTTGGAAAGCTGGAAATCGCTGCAGATTCCACTGCTCTGGCAGCCTGGTTGGTTTCATCCAGGAATAATTGTGTGCCATACTGAAAAGGGCACAGTGACTTCTCTTAAGCATTTATGCATGGAGGATTGCAAAATTATACAGAGGTCCCCAGTGGAGTGCTGGAATGAGCCACTTCCAAAAAAATTGATTGCGATGGTCACCTTTAGAGCCATTGGCAATGGATGGCCTCACAGTCCCTGCGGTATCAGTTCCCCCAAAGAATATGGCAGATGTGAGTAAGCAAATCTCCAAGTATGAGAAGCATCTTCAGTACACCTAGGGTCATGCCAAGTACCTCCATGGAATTGGTCTCTCCTCCTCAGCTTCTGGGTCTTTATGGGGCCCTGCTGGCCCACGTTCCTCAAAGCAAGGTCTTCCTTTAGACCTGCCAGATTGTGATGGCCTTTCTTCTCCTCCACGGTTGCATCAAAGCCATGAAGAAGGCAGCGTTGCATGCTGCCTGTGTTCTGCACTCCTCCCTGTCTCTGAGGAAAGATAGATGAGAGACACGATTGCACCTTACCCTGCAATGCTCAACTTCCATCGCTAAGCTAGGGAGTCATTGTGAAGCCATCAGTCTGCCTTCATTATCGACATTCCATCCCCAAGTCCTCACTTGCAGTTGAAGGACATCCTAAAAGATTGCAGGTAGCTGAGCTACCCTACCATGCTCCAGGCATGACAGCATATTCACAAAGAGGGTTGGATCTGGATGAGTACAGCCAGGTGCTATCAACCTCAGCCAGTACATTGTCAGGTTGCTCCCTTTGGAGTAGACTACAACCCAACGTTGCTCTAATTTAATGACTGCAAGCATTGAACTGTGTTATCCCTGAACCTCCCAGTTGCAATGTAAGAGCTTGTCGGGAGAAAGTCACACATGTTCTGTAGCCATGGCCCCTTAATGGTTTGATCTTTCTGACCTTTCTACAATCCTCTGAGGGAAAAATGATCAGTCATACCAAATCTACATTTGGCTCCAAGCCCTAATGGATTCTCACAGTAATGCGTATAACACATGCCCCTTCAATTGGCCCAAAAGTGCAGTATTCTCCCAGAAGCCCTCAGACCCCTCGCCTAGCAATTTTTTTTCCAAGTTTATATTTCAGCTACACGATAACATTGGCTGTTGAGATGGTACTGCTCCAATTCTATTTTGAGCTAGCTTCCAAACCTTCCTCCATCACCACCCAAGGGCCTCTTATCATCCTCAAAGGTCATCTTGTGCAGGCTTTCCTCCCTCCAATCGCTCCCCTGCCTCCCCCTTTAACCTGGAGCCCATCGTAATTATAGTCCTCCCCCGTGAACTGTTTTCTGTCAATGTTGATGTCACCCCTCCCCACCTTGAGACCCCATACACAGTGACCAACTAGGACACCTCCATGAGACCATTGACTACCCTCTTCTTACTTACCAGTTCTCCATATACAGGCTGCAATTGCCTCCCCTGACTGCGACAGTAACATCTGCTGCCCAGTACCAAGCCACCAACCCCCAGGACCCAAAAGTGTGAGGGACTGATTACATGCTGCACACCATGCTGTACATGACTGACACTGCACAGACAGGCCCTCCCCCTCCCTTGATGGGACCAAGACATGCAGGCCAGGTATACCCCTATAAAATGGTCTGCACTGACCCAGGACTGCCTTTAAATTCTGGTCCTGACACTGTGTGGCGCACTGCCCCAGGACTGACTCACAATTACCTCCCCACTTCCATTAACCACCTGCCCCTCTGTCAAGCATCTGCCTTGCACCCTTTTCCTTGCCTCTGCCCAGTCATCCCCTTTGTCAAATATTTGCCTTCAACCCCTTTCCTTGCCTCTTTCCAGTCAACCATCCAGCCAAGCATCTGCCTTCCACCCCCTTCCCTTCCCACTGGTATTGCTTGAACAGCCTTGGCATGGAGTTGGAGCAGCCGTGACAGTGGCACGGTGAAAGGTAGATGAACTCTGTGCATACAAACCTGAAAGTCGCAAATAAAATGCAGTTTTCCAGGTGCATGCCACTTATATCTGGTCATAAATCAGACCGGACTAATTATTTGCTGATGGGGCAATTAGATTTGGAGCGTGAACGTGATTCTCGTGAGTTGGGTCATTAATGAGCATTCCTGAGACATGGATCAGTGGGAAACTTGACCCATCATGGAAGTCCAGAGGGGGAAAATTGCAACTTATTTTCCCACCAGTGGAAAACTGACTTTTGCTATCACTCCAAATTTTGTGCCCTCGCCACTAGCAGGACTGGAAGATCCCACCAATAGAAACTGATTGTTAGCCTGAAACTGATTCATCAATGGGCAACACCACATGACATTAGCTCCTTTTGTTTTTGGAAAGTTTGAATGTTACATCCAGGGCAGTCTGCTGTGAACATCCAGCTTGTCAACATTAAAGCGGGACCTCCAGAGTGACACCAGAAACCCGCTTCAAGTCTGAGTCTTTTTGAAGCCAGGTTTTCTGGCAGATTCCTGTCATTGTCTGTAGAATGGATCAAGTTTCTGTATACCAACCTCATCTTGCTGCATCATCACCAACTTTGAGGGGATAGTACAAAAAAATTTGTAAAAATGTTAAAAAGCCAAGTCTAAAGCCACTGTATCTGAATGCATGAAGCATTCACAATAAGGTAGGTGAATTAACATCGCAAATATATGTAAACCAGTATGATATGATTGCGATTACAGAAACATAGCTGCAGGGTGACCAGAGATGGGAACTGAATATCCAAGGGTACTCGATGGACAGGCAAAAAGGAAAAGGAGGTAGAGTGGTGTTGTTAGTTAAGGATGAAATCAGTGTAATAGTGAGAGAGGATATTGGCTCAGAAAATCTAAATGTGGAATCGGTCTGGGTGGAACTAAGAAGCAACAACGAGCAGAAAACATTAGTGGGAATTGTCTATAGGCTTCCAAAGACTAGTAGTAAGCGCAGGGATGACATTAAACAGGAAATTAGAGAACATTAATTATCCATGACTTTAATCTACATAGAGACTGGGCAAACCAAATTAGCAATAATACTGCGGCGCATGAATTCCTGGAGGAGTGTGTACAAGATGGTTTGTTTTTATTAATTCATGGGATGTGGGCTTCGCTGGCTGGGCCAGCATTTATTGTTATCCCTAGTTACCCTCGAGAAGGTGATGGTGAGCTGCCTTCTTGAACCGCTGCAGTCCATGTGGTGACAGTGCTGCTGGGGTGGGAGTTCCAGGATTTTGTCCCAGCGACAGTGAAGGAACGGCAATATATTTCCAAGTCAGGATGGTGAGTGACTTGGGGAACTTCCAGATGGTGGTGTTCCCATCTATCTGCAGCCCTTGTTCTTCTTGGTGGTAGTGGTTATGGGTTTGGAAGGTGCTATTGAAGGAGCCTTGGTGAATTCTTGCAGTGCATCTTGTAGATGGTACACACTGCTGCGACTGTGTGTCGGTAGTGGAGGGAGTGAATGTTTGTGAATGTGGTGCCCTAGTCAGTTCCTTGACATACTGATTGGGAGATGTTGATGTAGAGAGACACCTGGGTGCCCTTGTATACCAATCACTGAAAGCAGGCATGCAGTTGCAGCAAGCAGTTAAGATGGCAAATGTTATGCTGGCCTTCATTGAGAGAGGACTAGAGTATAGGAGCAAGGATACCTTACTGTATCTGTACAGGGCCTTGGTGAGACCAAACCTGGAGTATTCGTAGAATCACAATCACGGTGCAGAAGAGGCCCTTCAGCCCATCGAGTCTACACCAACACGTGAGAAACACCTGACCTACGTAACTAATCCCATTTACCAGCACTGGACCCATAGCCTTGAATGTTATGACGTGCCAAGTCCTCATCCAGGTATTTTTTAAAGGATGTGAGGCAACCCGCCTCCACCACCCTCCCAGGCAGTGCATTCCAGACCGTCACCACCCCCTGAGTAAAAAGGTTTTTCTTCACATCCCCCCTAAACCTCCTGCCCCTCACCTTGAACTTATGTCCCCTTGTGACTGACCCTTCAACTAAGGGGAACAGCTGCTCCCTATTCACCCTGTCCATGCCCCTCATAATCTTGTGCACCTCGATCAGGTCGCCCCTCAGTCTTCTATGCTCCAGCGAAAACAACCCAAGTCTATCCAACCTCTCTTCATATTGTGTGCAGCTTTGGTCTCCTTACCTAAGAAATGGTACACTTGCCATAAAGGGAGTGCTGCAAAGGTTCACCAGCCTGATTCCTGGGTTGGCAGATTTTCACATGCAGAGAGATTGGGCCGACTAGGCCTGTATTCACTGAAGTTTAGAAGAATGAGAGGAGATCTCATTGAAATTTATAAAATTCTGACATGGCTGGACAGACTGGATGCAGGGATAATGTTTCCTCCGGCTGAGGGGTCTAGAACATGGGGTCAGTTTCAGGATATGGAGTATCCAGGATAAGAAATAGGAATAGGAGTAGACCGTTCGGTCCCTCGAGCCTGCTGCACCATTTAGGAAGGAGATGAGGAAAAACATCGTCATTCAGAAGCTGGAGAACCTATAGAATTCTCAAAAGGCTGTGGAGGCCAAGGATGGCATTGTCTCAGATTTGCACTAAGAGTAGTGGCGGGAAAAATGTTTTATCTGCTTGCCGCAATGGTGGCTTGTCACGCCGTATCGTCCCAAACCCGTTGCATTCATTATGCTTTCCTGGGAAATATGCCATTTCCATGTTGGGCAGACTCTCATTCACTCGCCTCACCATCACCTCGCCATTTCATCACGTTGGGCGCTACCTTTAAAGTGCAGCCACACGCACATTTTATCCATACTCCCAGTGCAGTACTGCCGCACGGAAGACAAGATGGCCCTGAAAGGCAAAAAGGCTGCAGCCCACCCCACTCCCTGCTCCAGTTTAGTGACGCATTCCTCAAGTGCATTTTGGACGCCGTGGAGACCCACTGTGATGTCCTCCACCCCCACCTCTAGCTGCAAGAGAGGCAGTGGCATCACCAACCTGGCTTGGAAGGTGGTAGCTGCGGTGGTCAGTGTCAATGCCCGGCAAAAGAAGACAACCACCGAGTGCAGAAAGAGGATGAATGATTTCCTCCTTACCGCAGGGGTAAGTCACTCTTCTCATCATTCTCAATTCACACACTTACAAACCCATCACACATCCACAGGGCCCTCATTCACTGCCAGTTCAAAGGACATCACCATCCACTCCCACGTACACCTTCATTGTCCTTGTCCCGGCCATGGGACCACTCACCACCCACATATGCCAGGCATGCTTACCATCTGGCCTGGCAGGCATCCCACTTAGACTCTTTTCATCTCTATTCATGCAGGACAAGGCAGCACACAACATCAGGGAGAGTTAGCTTACTGGTGCATGCTGACGTCAAGTTCCTCATGGACTTCAAAATTAGAACCATTCAGCTGCCTGGTGAGGATCTGGACTGTTCCTGTGCTGACGGTAAGATGCTTTACCAAGTGAGGATCCAGCAGTGCGACATCCATCAGACATCGTGCTATGAGTGCTGTGTCCTGTTTCACAGGCCACTGCTATTCACTAGTTATCTCCCCTTGCTTTTGCAGGCATATCTGGGAATCTGCCAAGAGAGTACACCACTCAGGATCTCCAATCAAGCCCGGAGGGAAACCCAGAAGAGGAATTCGCTGAAACGCTCCCTGAAGACTCATCACAGTGCTCACCCACACCCTCCACCAGTGCAGTGTGCAGTAGCGTACCACAGGGATCTGTTCTCGGTCCCTTATTATTTGTCATTTGTATAAACGACATAGGTGACTATGTGGGGGGTAGGATTAGTAAGTTTGCGGATGACACAAAGATTAGTTGGGTGGTTAACGGTGAGGTTGAGTGTCTTGGTCTACAGGAAGATATAGACAGGATGGCCAAATGGGCAGATAAGTGGCAGATGGAATTTAACCCTGAAAAGTGTGAGGTGATACACTTTAGAAGGAGTAATTTGACAAGGAAGTATTCAATGAACGGCATGGCACTAGTAAGTTCTGAGGAACAAAGGGACCTTGGTGTGCATGTCCATAGATCTCTGAAGGCGGAGGGGCATGTTAGTGGGGTGGTGAAAAAGGCATATGGAACACTTGCCTTTATCAATCGAGGCATAGATTACAAATGTAGGGAGGTCATGTTGGAGTTGTATAGAACCTTGGTGAGGCCACAGCTGGAGAACCTTGTGCACTTATGGTCGCCATATTATAGGAAGGATGTGATTGCAGTGGAGGGGGTGCAGAGGAGATTCACCAGAATGTTGCCTGGGATGAAACATTTAAGTTCTGAAGAGAGGTTGGATAGACTTGGGTTGTTTTTGTTGGAGCAAAGAAGACTGAGGGGCGACCTGATCGAGGTGTACAAGATTATGAGGGGCATGGACAGGTTGGATAGGGAGCAGCTGTTCCCCTTAGTTGAAGGGCCAGTCACAAGGGGGCATAAGTTTAAGGTGAGGGGCAGGAGGTTTAGAGGGGATGTGAGGAAAATCTTGATGTGAGGGTGGTGATGGTCTGGAATGCACTGCCTGGGAGGGTGGTGGAGGCGGGTTGCCTCACATCCTTTAAAAAGTACCTGGAGGAGCACTTGGCACTTTATAACATTCAAGGCTGTGGGCCAAATGCTGGTAAATGGGATTAGGTAGGTAGGTCAGGTGTTTCTCACGTGTTGGTGTAGACTCAATGGGCCAAAGGGCCTCTTCTGCACTATGATTCTGTGATTCAGAGACATACTTCGGTGGAACATAGCATTAAAGCAGCCCCGGGATCACAATCTGGTGAGCACATTGCAATTTCTGATCCAAAGCAGGTGGCGGCAGGGACTTACATAAACACATAGAAACAACTTCCCAGGTGTCCAGCACTCGGAGGACCGCTGGAGGCCAGGAATTTGCTGAGTCTGAGTCAGATGCTGGGCCTCTGGACTTAGTCACGTCACAGTTGCTGGAGCTGGAAAAGCAAGCTAGAGGAAGGGGTGTTTGCTGCACTCCTCAGATTGCAAGGCACGATGGAAGAGTCCATCCATCTACATGCTGAGGTGATAGCGCCAGCATGAAAATGCACTGAGGTCAACACTGGCAGGATGGCAGCCGCCATGGAGACTTTGGTCCAGGAAGTTGCTCTTGCACTGCTGAACTCCATCGCTGACACCATAGTGGCCTCCAGCAGTATGTACAGGAGAGGGTTTCTGGGCAGCTCGGTCTCACTCCAGCTACCCTTTTTCCTCAAGGAGTCAGCCAGGGGCCCTTGGGCGCCCATACGAGGAGGATCAGCAGGTGTATCCCCTGGGGCCGTCCATCCAGGTGACTCCGGGAGTATCCGGCCCATTTGAATCCCCTCTGCCTATGACCTCAGCCACTCCAGCTCCATAGATTGAAGATGGTGCCACTGCCACACAGCAGGACCCTGAAAGTAGGCCATGGTCCTCCAGGTCCTGGCCCTTGAAAGGACACCCGCCAAGGTCATTACAGACAGGGTGTAGCAGTGAGCAGGCTGCCTCCACCTCCGCTGTAATATCCAGGAAGTACCAAGATGTAGCAGCAGGGTTAGGAAGGTTAAGGAGAATTAGCTACACACCCTGGGCATAGATGTTAATCACTTGTACATACTGTTCACTATTGTCAGTAAACTCCCAAAAATGTCTCCCTGCCTATGGCTCCTTGTTCTGATGAGCAGTGTTTGTGTCACTCAGATGTGAAAACTTTCTGCACAAAATAAAGGCAGGTGTCTCAATCCAATCTTCCCTCTGCTTTGTGCAGCCTTCAGACCAAAGCGATGGTCCGGCCTCACATTCTCTGGACATATTAGTGATGCCTGTACCTCCACGGTGCTTGTCATTGCTGCCAGAATGTTGTGGGCAGGCATCACAGAGTTCCGTCATTCTCTCTGTGTGCTCTCAGCACCTTTGAGGTGGGGCAGATCCCCATCTGTTCAGCATCTGTGACTAGTGATGCTGTGCTCCTGAAGAAGTCAAGTGTGTAAGGTGGACAAAGGATCAGATGCTTTTAAAGTTTCATGGCTGCGTCCCCATGATATGATCCTGGTCACAGAGCGCAAGCGAGCTACCCTTGGCCAGACAGGAGTAAGACACTCTCAGAGGCTATGTGAAGATCAATGGAGTGCCCTCACTGCATGTCGTCATCATCGTCCTGCAATTGAGTGACTATTAGGGCCTCCACTGAGTCTCAATGAGTGAAGCCTTACCACAGAGAGTATGTGAGCTGCCATAAGCCAGACTGGAGCCAAACGTTCATAGATGCAATGTGAGGATCTTATGGTCACTCCTCACTGCATGTTGTCGTCATTCTACATGAATCTAGCAGCTACGAGGGCATCCCGAGGGCGCCTGCCTCATCTGGCTAGTGGGAGGGACCCATTCCCGTCATCGCCGCCTTCGAAGACCTCCTCACCTTCATCACCGTCGACGTTGTCCTCATTGGAGAATACCTGCAACTCCTCCATCTCATCGTCAGCCAGCTCCTCTCCCCATTGAAGCGCCAGGTTGTAATGGGTGCAGCAGGCGACGATGATGCGTGACACCCGCAGTACACTGTATTGCAATGCTCCACCAGACTTGTCCCGGCACTGGAACCACATTTTCAGTATCCCGATAGCTTGCTCCACCAAATTGTGAGTGGCAGCATGAGCCTAGTTATACCTTCGCTGTGCTGCAGTCTCAGGCCTCTACACTGGTGTCATCAGCCATGTCCTCTGCAGGTTGCCCTTGTCCCCTAGGAGACAATCCTGCAGCCTCTGTGGACTCTGGAAGATGTCAGGGACCTGTGACCTGCTGAGAATATAGGAGTCATGGACACTCCCTGGAAACCGTGCACAGAGCTATAGGATGGGTTTGTGGTGATCACACACCAGCTGCACATTCAGTGAATGGAAGCCCTTGCATAGTTGACCCCTTGTTGCGATGGAGATCTGAGCGCCACGTGAGTGCGGTTGATCGCACCTTGCACCTGTAGGTAACCCGAGATCTGGGCAAATCCAATCACTCTTGCATCCTGGCTCTCTTGGTCCTGGGCAAAATGCACAAAGTTGTGTGCCCTCACAAAGAAGGCATCTGTAAACTCATGGCTACATTTGTGAATGGAGGCTTGTAATAACCCACAGACGTCACTTGTGGAACCCTGAAAGGATGCCCTCCATGTTCCCATTGTGCCAAATCCTGCAGTAGCTGGCAGCCCAACCAGTTACCCAGACATGTGAGCCATGGGTGACACTGGATGTCGGTCATCTGCAGGAATGAAAAGCAGTGCCTCTAGAATGGTCTAGCTAGGCACCAACCAATGATAGCTTGCTGTTGCTCTTCAGCAGCATGTGCAGGAGCCCCAGCAGCCTCTTCTTCCTGAGGGTACCCGTCCTCCTCCTGCACAGAGGGGCACCCCTGTCGCTCACTTCTCCACCGTCTCCACTCTCTGTATGCTACGTGGGCAGATGATCCAGCGAGGGGGTGATGATTCTGCCGGGCTTGCCTCACAATGATATGCAGATGTGTTATAATGAGGTTCCCAATGTCCAATGGCTGGAAACATGGCCTGCCTTCAACGGGCTGAGCAGCCGATTGCAAACTGGTTTCACGATGTTGTGAAACCAATTCCTGGCCTTCTGTTGTCTGCTCACGGCGCCAAGCATGCCCGATGCCAGCAGGCATGGAAAATTCCATCCCCAGTCACTGAATATATTTAAGAAGGAAATAGATAAATTTATGGACTCTAAAGGTATCAAGTGTAATGGGGCGAGAGTGGGACAATGGCATTGAGATAGAGGTTCAGCCATGATCATATTGAATGGCGGAGCAGGCTCGAAGGGTCGAATGACCTACTCCTGCTCCTATTTTCTGTTTCTATGTCGCTGCGAGAGTGGTGCCAGTGATGAGGAACTTGTTGTGGGATGGATTGGAGAATCTGGGGCTGTTCTCCTTGGAGAAGAGAAGATTGAGAGTTTTTATAGAGAGGCCTGGGGTCTAGATAGAGCAAATAGGGAGAAATTGTTCCCTTTGGTGGAAGGTTCGAGAACTTGTGGACACTGATTTTAGGTGTGGTGGAAGCAGAATAAGCATAGCTTTGAAGAGAATTGGATAATTATCACAAGAGAATAAAAATTGCCGGGCTATGCAATGGACTGCATGGTCTCCTTTTGTGCCATAGCCATGTTCTAATTTGATATTATTGAAAAAAATGCTTATGTACCTTATTTATTATAAATATGTTAGATATATTGCATATTCTTATATTATTACCCCTCAGCTTTACTATTGGACTTGATCATTTTTTTTAGTAGATTCAAAGCTGGATATACTACCAGTAAATGCTTTCATTTTTAATTGTAAAAAATGACACCCTTTTTGATCTTTACATTTGATTGTTTGTTTTTTGACTTGTCAAATCAAATGATTAGCTAACACCAACACCTGTAGTATGCTGTTTGCTTAATTTTGTTATGTAATTGCCTAACAGAGAAATGTTCAGGATGAATTGGTTCAAGTACAACCCAAATTCAAGGCTAACCTGCTGGAGTCAGTGGATATTTTCCAGAAAGAAGTGCTCAAATATGGACGACAGTATGAAAAAGTAAGTTTTGGTAACTTTAAATCAGCTGAATGTACAGACTGGAAAGGATCATGTTTTTTTATTCTTTCATGGGATGTGGGCATCACTGACAAGGCTAGCATTTATTTCCCACTTCTAACTGGCCTTCAGAAGGTGATGGTGAGCCGCCTCCTTAAACTTCTGCAGTCCATGTGGAGTAGTTACACCCCCAGTGCTGTTATGGAGAGAGTTCCAGGATTTTGCCCCAATGACAGTGAAGAAATGGCAATATAGTTCCAAGTCAGTATGGTGTGTGGCTTGGAGGGGATATTGCAGGTGGTGGTGTTCCCATGGGTCTGCTGCCCTTGTCATTCAAGCTGGGAAAGGTCATGGTTTTGGAAGGTGCCGTCGTAAATGGTCCATCTAATCACTCTCAAATTTTGAAATGTGCCATTCACATGCATCAATGTCTCTCCATGCTGAACATGAATGCAGATAATTAAATCATGACAAATACTCTTCCACTGTTGCAGTTGAGCTTATTAAATCCTTGAATGATGCAGCACAGTGGCGAACATTCTGTTCATTACACCTGTGCCAACTTTTTGTGTGAGCTATCCAGTTAGTTCCAGCCCCTGCGCTTTCTCTATCGTCTTGCAGTGCGTTACCCTCGTTAAATTCTCTTTAAAAGTTACTCTTGCATCTACACTACTCTTTCAGGCAGTGAGTTCTAATCATCACAGCTCAGATCTTCTGGTCGGTGGCAAGACTGCTGTTTGCAGCCCATGGGGAGAATTTTCCCCCTGTCAGGGGGGTTGTGCGAAGGCGGGCGGGGGCAGGGGCGGGTGTGGACCTGATTGGCACCCCCGATCGGGTCCGTGCCGCCATTTTACGTGGGCAGGCCAATTAAGGCCCACCCAGTGTCACATGCGCCCGGAAGCGCTGAGCGCTCCTTGTGCGGGCGGCGGGGTTTTCCTTGAGTCGGGGCCTGTGCTCTTTCGTGCAGGCGTGCGAAAGAGCGAAGATATCTCCCTCAGGCACCGCTGTACCTCAGGGAGATTAGTTTAAGTTTTAAAAAGCTAAATAAAGAAAAGAAAAATTTTTAAGACATGTCCCTTCATGTGACAGTGTCACATGAACGGGGATCTGTCAACGAATTTTTGTAACAATTTTTATTCAATTTATAAACATTTCATGAAACCTCATCCTGCCCGTTGATGAGGTTCTATGAACAATGCGAAGCCTGCCTGGGCTCTTCGCCTGCCCACCAACCTTAAGGTTGGATGGACAGCTCAGTTTATTTGTTTAATTAGTTTTTAAATGGTTTTAATAGGCCTTTGATAGTTTGGTGGGTGGCTGCGCGCCTACTGAACTGAAAATCTAAATGATGCGAGGTGATGTCAGGACGTACACCCGATGTCACCCTGCGTCATTTTACACCTTGGCGAGCCAAAAATCCTGACCCATGAGTCTTTATCTTTTTTTGGACTGAAGCTTTGGAATAGCGGCAAGGGCCAGGAGTGCTGAGGCCACTCCTCCTTTGATGTCAGCAGTACAAGGATTGTCCTTTGAGGTCTAGCAGCCTGCAGTAAACTGAGCTGAATATCTTTTAAAGTTCTCAAGCATTTTTTTTAACAATTTTAATCTTTCAAACACTTTTAATTGCATTTAGGAGTTTGTATAACCTGTAATTTAATATGTTAACATGGAAAAGACTTGACAGAAATGTAAAAAGCATTTAAAATGGATTAAATGGTAAACTGCATTGATATTTATTTATATATATATATATTCTTTAAAGAAGTGAAGACCAGTGGACGAGGGCTTTGAGTCCATTGATTTTTAGTTTTCATGTTTATAGAAAGGATAAGCATTGGAAGCACTGGGCGGGTGTAGGTGGGTAAGGAGGCTGTGGGTGGAGGGGGTTGCGTAGGGGATGGGGTTGGGTGAGGGGCTGGGTGGAATGGAAAGGCGAGTGGGTTAGGGAATGATGGGTGGTGGGGAATCGGGATTTCAGCAAGTTTACTTTTAAAAACAATTTGTATAAGAAAGCAGCCTTCCTCTTACAGCTTCTGTTGTAAATAACTTTCCACCTGGCCCTACACCTATGCCTAAAGTTCTAGGCAGAATGGTGTACGTTTCTGGGCAAATTCAGCGCATCAGAGCCCAAGGCTATAACATCAGGGTCAGTGTTGGAGGTTTCTGGGCAGTGTATGCCCGCCCATTGGAAGTTTGATATTTGAGTGCAAGTGCCGCACAAGTGTGAACACCAATGCACAACAGCGGCAATTGGAAGCCCTGACTCAACAACTTGTTATGTAAAAAAAACTTTCCTCATGTTTTCTCAGATTCTTTTGTCAATTACCTTAATTCTGTGGTAACAAACATTTTAATAGTGCAAACAGCTTCTCCTTATTACTTCTATCAAATTTCCCCTTAATCTTCACGTTTCTAAGGTGACTAGCAACAATTTTCCCAATCTTTCCACATAACTGATATCTTTCAACTCTGGTACCATTCTAATAAACCTCCTCTGCACCTATGACCTTAAAATGAAGTGGCCAGAATTGGCCACAATAATCCCAACTTGGACCCAGCCAGTAAGTTTTAAAAGTTTATCATAGCTTTCTTGTTTTTGCACTCTATGGGGAGTTTTAAGATCCAACAAGTGTGAGAAGCCTCCAGCCTATAAGTCTTAAGCTGCTGTCTGCAAGGACCCAGAGCTGAAAGAAACTCATTTTGATTGTGACTGTCTAGGATGTGCTTTGCCAGCTAACTCTTTAGTCATAGTACAGCCCAGTCTCTCTTCATAGCTGAAAGGCTCCAGCTCATGCAATATCCTGGTGAATCTGCTCTGCACCCTCTCCAGTGTAATCACATCCTTCCTATAGTGTGGCGACCGGAACTGCACACAGTACCCCAACTGTGGCTTAACTAGCCTTTTAATACAGGTCCAACATAACCTCCCTGCTCTTATATTCTGTGCCTCAGCTAATAAAAACAAATATCCCATATACCTTCTTAACCACCTTATCTACCTGTGCTGCTGGCTTCAGGGGTATATGGACATGTACACCAAGGTCCCTCTGATCCTCTGTACTTCCTAGGCCCATGCCATTTATTGTGTATTCCCTTATCATGTTAGTCCTCTCAAAATGCATCACCTCAGGATTAAATTCCATTTGCCGCTGGTTTGCCCATCTTACCAGCCCATCTATATCATCCTGTAATCTAAGGCTTTCCTCCTCATTATTTACGACACCACCAATTATCATGTCATCTGCGAACTTACTGATCATACCTCCTACATTCACATCTAAATCATTAATGTATACTACAAACAGCAAGGTTCCAGCACTGATCCTTGCGGTACACCACTCGTCACAGGCTTCCTATCATAAAAACGACCTTCGACCATTACCCTCTGCCTCCTGCCATTAAGCCAATTTTGGATCCAATTTGCCAAATTGCCCTGGATCCCATGGGCTCTTACCTTCTTGACCATTCTCGCATGCAGGACCTTGTCAAAAGCCTTACTGAAGTCCACGTAGACTACATCAACTGCTCTACCCTCATCTACACAACTAGTCACCTCCTTGAAAAATTCAATCAAATTTATTTGACATGATCTCCCACTGACAAAACCACGCTAACTAACCCTGATTAATACCTGCTTCTCCGAATGGAGATTTATCCTGTCCATCAGAAATTTTTCCAATAGTTTATTTAAATCTATGAGATTTACTGTTGCCTTATGGGGGGGGGGGTGTACTGAAAGTCAGTTTAATAAGGGGACTTTTGTCTTTGTGAAAGTAGTGTTATGACAGATGCAGTTGGTAAAGCGGAGGTGTTTAAAAATCCCAGAAACTTTAAACCTATATTTTTAAGTATTATATTTGAGATGCGACTCCAAATACAGGAATCAGACCATCAGTTCTCGAGGCTTTATATTAAACTAATTGAAACATTTTATTAATTTACACAAGTTAAAAATATACACATGGCTACAAATTACTATTATAACTTTTAATGAATTCCCAAATTAATCTCCATTAAGGCACAGCAACCCACAGACTTAACCAAACACCAGGCAAAGCATTTTCATCTTGAGAGTTATGCATTGGTGGTCATCTACCGAGATTCTATAGACTGTGGAACAGTTCCTACAGATTGGTGGGTAGCTAATGTATCCCCACTGTTTAAAGAGGGAGGTAGAGAGAAAACAGAATTATAGACCAATCAGCCTGACATCGGTAGTGGGGAAAATTCTAGAGTCCATTATTAAAGATTTAATAGCTGAGCACTTGGAAAATAGTAGCAGAATCGGACAGAGGCATGGATTTACAAAAACGAAATCATGCTTGACAAATCTACTGGAATTTTTCGAGAATGTAACTAATAGAGTTGATGAGGGGGAGCCAGTGGATGTGGTTTATTTGGACTTTCAGAAGGCTTTTGATAAAGCCCCACATAAAAGATTAGATTGTAAAATTAAAGCGCATGGGATTGGGGGTAGTGTATTGAGATAAATAGAAAACTGGCTGGCAGACAGGAAACAAAAAGAGTAGGAATTATTGGGTCTTTTTCCGAATGGCAGGCAGTGACTAGTGGTGTACCGCAGGGATCGGTGCTGGGACCCCAGCTATTCATAATATATATTAATGATTTATATGAGGGAACTAAATGTAATATCTCCAAATTTGCAGATGACACAAAGCTGGGTGGGAGGATGAGCTGTGAGGAGGATGCAGAGATGCTTCAGTATGATTTGGACAAGCTGAGTGAGTAGGCAAATGCATGGCAGATGCAGTATAATGTGGATAAATGTGAGGTTATCCATTTTGGTAGCAAAAACAGGAAGGAATGGCGATAAATTGAGAGAGGGGAATGTGCAATGAGACCTTGGTGTCCTCGTACACGAGTCGCTGAAGATAAGCATGCAGCTGCAGCAGGCAGTAAAGAAGGCAAATGGTATGTTGGCCTTCATAGCGAAATGATTCAAGTACAAGAGCAGGGATGTCTTGCTGCAATTATACAGGGCCTTGGTGAAGCCACACTTGGCATATTTTGTGCAGTTTTGGTCTCCTTATCTCAGGAAGGATGTACTTGCTATAGAGGGAATGCAGCAAAGGTTTACCAGATTGATTCCTGGGATGGCAGGACTGACATATGAGGAGAGATTGAGTCGGTTAGGATTATATTCACTGGAGTTCAGAAGAATGAGGGGGGATCTCATAGAAACCTATAAAATTCTAACAGGACTAGACAGGGTAGATGCAGGAAGGATGTTCCCGATGGTGGGGGAGTCCAGAACCAGGACTCACAGTCTGAGGATATGGGGTAGACCATTTAGGACTGAGATGAGGAGAAATTTCTTCACCCAGAGAATGGTGAGCCTGTGGAATTCGTTACCACAGAAAGTAATTGAGGCCAAAACATTGTATGTTTTCAAGAAGGAGTTCGATATAGCTCTTGGGGCAAAAGGGATCAAAGGATATGGGGAGAAAGCGGGAGCAGGCTATTGAGTTGGATGATGAGCCATGATCATAATGAATGGCGGAGCAGGCTCGAAGGGCCAAATGGGCTACTCCTGCCCCTATTTTCTATGTGTCTATGAATTCAAAATGAGGTTCATTTCACTGTGGGGCCAGTTGGAGGCTTGCAGCTGCCTTTTGATCTTACATTGCCTCTGCCTACACACCCAAAAACCGCTGAAGTTATATCTACCAGCCCCATTGAACGTTAATTCTCATTTTATCAACAAACTCTTTGAACTTTACCTTTTAACAATGAAACCCCTTTCATAATACCAATTTTATTATTAATATAAACATATTGCTTGGTAGCTGCTAGAAAGGTGTCAAATTTTCACCCCACTTCTTGAATGCTGTATTTAAAAAAAAGCAAATGCACACTATGTCTCTTACATATCAAAACTAGTACATATCAATGCACCCAGACTAGCTGGCTTTAATCCAATTAAGACATAGTTGCAGACTAAAATAAAAACAAAAATACCTAGAAAAACTTAGGAGGTCTGACAGCATCTGCGGAGAGGGATACAGTTAATGTTTTGAGTCCAAATGACTCTTCATCAGAACAGACTAAACCTCTGTTTTAAAGGAAAAATATTTTCCAAGAATATTATATATATTAATATCTTCATGACGGCAGTAATTTTGTTGGTGTATGTACCTGTTTACAATCATTCTTGTATTAATAAATGTTTAACTTAGTTTTATAAAAACCTCTTGAGACTCGGTGGCCTTATTACTACTGAATTCAAAGCCTGCATCTCTAAACATACAAGTTGCAAAAATGGTTTATGACAGTTGTTTCAAGTTTCCCTCTGGGATTTGAACAACTCAGGCTTTACCATCAGCTGTGTCATAATATTAGAACACTCAAGATTGTTTAGCAAAGTTTGTCCAATCGTGGAATCACATCTAATGTTGGACACTATGGCCAGAATTTTCTGCCCTTGTTGGTATTGGACATCATGGCAGGTGTGAGTGGACAGTATGGCAAGAGGGTTAAAATCGGTTTCACGCTGCCATGAAACCAGTTTGCAATCGTCTGCTCCACCTGTCAATGGTGGGCTGCATTTCCTGCTGCTACACGTCAGGAATGTCATTTTAATCCATCTACATAGAATAATCACAGGAATCAACCCCCATATCAAATTTACTGCCCACATCGACAGAAAATACATTGGCCCAGAACACTAAGGGCAGGATTTTCCCCCCCATCAGGGGCGAAGTTGAAGGTCGCGTGTGCACAGGCGCGATGTCCGCACGGAAGCGCTATGCACTCCTTGCGCGGGCAAGGAGGGGGGATCCCAAAATCGAGAGTGTGCTCTTTCGCACATGCGCATGAAGGAGTGCACTCATCTTCCTGAGGCTAAGTGCTGCCTCAGGGAGATCAGCTGTTCTGTGACAAATATGAAAAATAGAGAAGAAAAACATTCTTGACATGTCCCCTCATGTGACACTGTCACATGAGTTGGGACATGTCCATAATTTTTACAAAAACTTGAATAAAATTTTTTAAACCAAATGAAACCTCATCCCACCTGTGGATGAGGTTTCATGCTTTTTCTTATTCCCACCGGGGCTCCTGGCCTGCCCAACAAACTTAAGGTTGGATGGGCAAGTCCATTAATTAGTCTTATTACTCTGTCAATGGCCTCAATTGGCCATTGACAGGTCGGCGGGCGTGCAGCTGATTTTGCTGCGCCCCCGCCTACCGGAAAAGTTAAATGGAGTGCGATGACGTCAGGAGTTCCGCCCGACATCACCGTGCTTCGTTTTACGCGTCGGTGAGCAGGCCCCGCCCCCTGCTCGCCGACTGGAAAATCCTGCCCTATGATAAAGGCAAAATACTGTGAATGCTAGAAATCTGAAACAAAAACAAAAAATGCTGCATTCTTCACTCTGAAGTAGAGTCATATGGACGCGCAATGTTAACTCTATCTTTCTCTCCACCGATGCTGTCAGACTTGCTGAGTTTTTCCAGCACTTTTTGTTTTTGTTTCGGCCCAGAACACGTCTTGACAAGTGTGACGTGCAGAACTCAGCACTTACTTTTAGAGCCTTGCTCGCATTGCAGAAATCCCAGGGGCAGAAGATGCTGGAGTCCTCTGATACTGGACCCTGGAGGAACACATGAATCACATGCTGAGTGGATTTTCATGGACATGGCTCAGCTGTGAAGCAGCTCACGGAAGGTGGGAGGTCTCTGTTGATGTCTGAGTCTTGGCCATGGGCTGCTACAGATAATCGTTGAAGCGGGGGAGAGTGAGATCCAGCTGAGTGGGATAAGAAGGTGTACCGAGGTGGGTGGAGGTTATGGGGGCGGTGTTAGAGGAGGATCTAAGTTTGAATAGAAGAGGAAGGTGTACCGGGGGTGGGGGGAGGGGGGGCGGTGAGGTTGATGGGTGGAACAAAGGTGTAGGTGGGGTGAGGTTGGGAGGGGGGAATGAAGATGTCAGGGAGGTGAGGTTGGTGGGGAGGGAATACAGGGAGGAGGGTGTAACGAGGGAGAATACTGCAAATGAGGAGGTAAGGGGAGGAGTTCGGAGGTGGACAGGATGACGGGGGAGGAAGGAGTTCGGAGGGAGGAAGGACTTCAAGGGGAGTTAGGAGGGGGGAAGGACTTCGGGGAGGAAGGAGTTCAGAGGGAGGAAGGGCTTCAGGGGGAGGAAGGTGTTTGGAGGGGGTAAGGATCTCAGGGAAGGAAGGAGTTCGGAGGGGGGAAGGACTTCAGGGGGAGGAAAGAGTTAGGGGGGAAAGGACTTCAGTGGGAGGAAGGAGTTAGGAGAGGTGGGAAGGACTTCAGGGGGAGGAAGGAGTTTGGTGGGGTGGAAGGAGTCCAGGGGGAGGAGGGTGTCTTAGGGGAAGAAGGAGTCTGGCAGGGGGAAGGAGTCCAGTGGGAGGACTGAGTTTGGATGGGTGAAGGAGTTCAGGGGGGCGAAGGGTGAAGAAGTCTAGGCGAGGTGGGAGTAAGGGTGGAGGAGGGAGTAAGGGTGGGGATGTCCAGGTGAATGTGCAAGGGAGCGGTCTGTGGAGTTGATGACTGCCTCCTGGGGAGCAAACTGAGAATGGGCATGGTAGGAGGGAATGATGAGAATGAGAGCAGGCAGAATGAGCCAGTAGGGTGGGAGGGTGAGGGTGCGACAATAGTGGTAGAAGGGACAGCGAGAATAGTTGGTCAGGACTCGGAAGCAGACATGGACCCTGGGGGTGGGAAGGAGGAGTTTGGGGAGGTCACTGTGGATGGAGGTGGAATTTTCAGAAAGATAGAGAATGTGAACATTCACCTGGACTTCCTGGAAAGAAAAGGCTTCTGGTTAGTAGGTGACAGTGGGGAGGTGGCAGGTGATACCAGGCGGGTAAACAGTGATGGGGGAAAGGACATGGGTGACTGGGGAAGGGGAAAGGACCGGGGAGCTGAAAACAACTCTGGGCAGAATTTTAGAACCTGCAGGCAGGCACGCACCCAACCCGATTGGAAGTAAAATCGTGCGAAAAGATGTCGGGCGAGCGTCTCAACATCATCATGCACTCTCGCGACATTTCAGTCAGTGGGTACATGCAAAAGTCGGAAGCGTGCCCACTGATAATTAGGAGGGCAGTTAAGCCCATTAACAGTAAAATTGTCTATGATTTTTCTTAGCCCATCCAACCTTATGGTTGGCAGATGGGCAAATCGGCCAGGTAGCCTTGACATTTTTCATCAAACGTCATCCAAGGGCGGGATGAAATTTCAATTATGAAATAAAATTAAAATAAATATCTGTGAACAGCATTTCTATCAGCTATGTTTTCAGGTGCTTGATTGTAATGCATGGACATTTCTTTGCAACTTTCTTAACCTTTATTTGATCATTTTTAGATCTGCAGCTCCCTGAGGCAGCTCTATGCTTTCAGGTAACTTTCTCACAGTGCTCACCTACACCTGCGTAAACATCATCGCCCACCCTCTTCCCGCCCACACCCCATAGCACTGAGCTTTTCAACGCGTGTTTCATATTGACTGGCCGTTAATTGGCCAGCCAGCATGAAATCGGGGTTGGGGCTGATTGTGGTCGGCGGCCCATTTCCCAACCGCTCCCGGGCCTGCTGATAGTGCACGCACGCCAAAGATAAAATTCAGGCTCATACTCCTAACATTGAAAGTGGGAGGATCCTTGTGTTAGGTGGGCACAAGTGCTGCATGGGAGTGTAATCAGCGGGTGGGCGAAGATGCAGGTCATCTCAGATGAACAACGGAAAGTGAACCCCAGCAGACAGCACTGAAAATGCTCAAGACATTGAGATGAGTGTGATGGAGGAAGGATCCACGTGCGTGGGAGAGTGTTTGCATGAGGCTCTGAAATGCCCTGCCACACTCACACTTTTCCCTCCAGAATCACTCATTAGAGAATGAGGCTGGGGAAATAATAATGGAGAACCAGGAAATGGCAGAGGAGTTTAATAAATACTTTGCATTAGCCTTCACAGTAGAAGACACTAATAGCATACCAAAATACTGAATAATCATGGGGCAAAAGGGGGGGAGGAAATAAATATAATAACTATCACTAGAAAAAAAGTACTAGGGAAACTAATGGGTCTAAAGGCCGATACGTTATTCGTCATTTATATAAACAACATAGATGACTATGTGGGGGGTAGGATTAGTAAGTTTGCGGATGACACAAAGATTGGCTGGGTGGTAAACAGTGAGGTTGAGCGTCTTGGGCTGCAGGAAGATATAGATGGGATGGTCAAATGGGCAGATAAGTGGCAGATGGAATTTAACCCTGAAAAGTGTGAGGTGATACACTTTAGAAGGAGTAATTTGACAAGGAAGTATTCAGTGAAGGGCATGACACTAGGAATTTCTGAGGAACAAAGGGGCCATGGCGTGTGTGTCCATAGATCTCTGAAGGTGGAGTGGCATGTTAGTGGGGTGGTGAAAAAGGCATAAGGGACACTTGCCTTTCTCAATCGAGGCATAGATTACAAAAGTAGGGAGGTCATGTTGGAGTTGTATAGAACCTTGGTGAGGCCACAGCTGGAGTACTGTGTGCAGTTCTGGTCACCACATTATAGGAAGGATGTGATGCAGTGGAGCGGGTGCAGAGGAGATTCACCAGGATGTTGCCTGGGGATGAAACATTTAAATTACGAAGGTTGGATAGACTTGGGTTGTTTTCGTTGGAGCAGAGAAGACTGAGGGGCGACCTGATCGAGGTGTGCAAGGTGATGAGGGGTATGACAGGGTGGATAGGGAGCAGCTGTTCCCCTTAGTTAAAGGGTCAGTCATGAGGAGACACAAGTTCAAGGTGAGGGGCAAGAGATTTAAGATGGATGTGAGGAAAAACATTTATACCCACAGGATGGTGATGGTCTGGAAGGTGCTGCCTGGGAGGATCGTGGAGGCGGGTTGCCTCACATCCTTTAAAAAATACCTGGATGAGCACTCGGCACGTCATAACATTCAAGGCTATGGGCCAAGTGCTGGTAAATGGGATTAGGTAGGTAGGTCAGGTGTTTCTCACGTGTTGGTGCAGATTCGATGGGCCGAAGGGCCTCTTCTGCACTGTGTGATTCTGTGATTCTATGAAGTCACCTGTGATGCATGGGTTGCATCCTAGGATATTAAAGGAGATAGCTGCAGAGATAGTGGATGCACTGGTAATAATCTTCCAAGTGTCCTTAGATTTTGGAAGAGTCCCAGAGGATTGGAGAACTGCAAATGTAACACCCTTATTCAAAAAGGGAGGGAGACAAAAAAACAGGTAACTATAGGCCTGTTAGCTTAACATCTGTCATTGACAAAGTGTTAGAGCTTATTATAAAGAATGTAATAGCAGAGCATTTAGAAATACATAATCTAATCAAGCAGAGTCAGCATGGCTTCATGAAGGGGAAATCATGCCTGACAAATTTATTAGAATCCTTTGAGGAGGTAACAAGCAGGATAGATAAATGGGAACCAGTGGATGTAATATATTTGGATTTCCAAAAGGCATTTGATAAGGTACCAAACATAAGGCTACTTAATTAGATGAGTCCATGGGGGTAGTATATTAGCATAGATAGAGGACTGGCTAGCTAATAGACGACAGACAGTGGGGATGCCGGGGGGGTGGGGGGGGAAGCATTTTCAGGAAGGCACCCTGTAACTAGTAGAGTGCCACAGAGATCAGTGCTGGGACTACAATTATTTACAATATATATAAATGACTTGAATGAGGGAAATGAATGTACTATCGCTAAGTTTGCGGATGACTGAAAAATAGGTGAGAAGACAATTGTTGAGGATGACACAAAGGAAGAATAGAGGAGCAGGATATATAAATGGATAAAGACTGAAGAAAGCTGCAGCACAGAGGGATTTGGGGGTCCTCGTGCATGTATCCCAAAAATGCTAGCATACAAGTTCAGCAGGTAATAGGTAAGGCAAATGGAATGTTGGTCTTTATTTCAAAGGGAATGGAGTATAAAAATAGGGAAGTCTTGCTAAAATTAGTTAGGCCATACCTAGAATACTGTGTACAGTTTTGGTCCCCTTATCTAAGGAAAGATGTACTGGCATTGGAGGCAGTCCAGCGAAGGTTCACTAGGTTGATCCTGGGGATGGAGGGATTTTCTTATGGAGAGAAATTGAGTCGGTTGGGCCTGTACCTCATTGGATTTTAGAAGAATGAGAGGCGACCTTATTGAAACATATAAGATTCTTAGGGGGCTTGACAGGGTAGATGCTGAGAGGTTGTTTCCCCTTATAGGAGAGTCTAGGACCAGAGGACATAATCTCAGAGTAAGGGGGCACCCATTTAAAACAGAGATGACGAGGAATTTCTTCTCTCAGAGGTGGTCAATCTGTGGAATTCTTTACCGCAGAGAGCTGTAGAGGCTGGGTCTTTAAGTATATTCAAGTCTAAGATAGATTTTTAATCAGTAAGAGAATTAAGGGTTATGGGAAGGCAGGAAAGTGGAGTTGAGGATTGTCAGATCAGCCATGATCTCATTGAACGGCAGAACAGACTCATTGGGCCGAATGGCCTACTTCTGGCTCAAGTCTTATGTGGTCCGGCTGTGTGCAGCTGAACTGTTAGTGGAGGGGATGCAGTGAGAGGACTCGCAAAGCCTGTAAACAAAGCTGAAAGACAGCATTACTTATTACTCAGTGAAAATTAATATATTTTAAACTTACCAAATCGAAACAGCCTGTACAATGGTTGGCCCTGTAGCCTCTGATGGGGTGTCAATCAAATGGGCTGCTTTGTCCTGGATGGTGTCAAGTTGCTTGAGTGTTGTTGGAGCTGCACTCATCCAGGCAAGTGGAGAGTATTCCATCACACTCCTGACTTGTGCCTTGCAGATTGTTGGCAGGCTTTGAGAGTCAGGAGGTGAGTTACTTGCTTCAGGATTCCGAGCCTCTGACCTGCTCTTGTAGGCACAGTATTAACATGGCTAGTCCGGTTCAGTTTCAATGGTACATCCAAGATGTCGATATTGGGAGATTCAGTGATGCTAATGCCATGGTTGGGCTAAGGACGCTACCCTGAGGAACTCCTGCAGCGATGTCCTGGAACTGAGATGATTGACCTCAAACAACCACAACCATCTTCCTTTGTGCTAGGTATGATTCCCATTGACTCCAGTTTTGCTCAGGCTCCTTGATGCCACACTCAGTTAAATGCTGCCTTAATGTCATGAGCAGTCACTCTTACCTCACTTCTGGAGTTCATTTCTTTTGCCCATGTTTGAACCAAGCCTGTAATGAGGTCAGGAGCTGAGTGGCCCTGGCCCAAACTAAGCATCAGTGAACAGGTTATTGCTAAGCAAGTGCTGCTTGATCGCATGTTAATAATATCTTCCATCACCTTACTGATGAGCGAGAGTTGACTGATGTGGTGGTAATTGGCCAGGTTGGATTTGTCCTGATTTTTGTGCATAGGACATATCTGGGCAATTTTCTGCATTACCAGGTAGATGGCAGTGTTGTAACTGTACCAGAGCAGCCTGGCTATGGGTGCGGCAAATTCTGGAGAAAAGAAAACTTAAACACACAGATTACAGTTGCACAGCTACATTTAATTTTATAAATTTCCCGAAGAGTTTTACTTAACTAGACTCCCAACTACATACCCCTTTCAGGCAAAAGTCCAAGGTTGTTCCAGGCTTCAACCAGCCATTGGGTGAATAATTTTTTCCTTACATCACATTTACTCCTTGTGCCAATTATTTTGAATCTGCGCCCTCTAGTTCTTGATGTTCTCTTGAGTAGGAACAGTTTATCACTATTAACCCTGCCCATACCCCTCAGGATCTTGAATATCTCTATCAAGTCTCTTCTCAGCCTTCTTTTCTCGAGGGAAAAGAGTCCCTACCTCTCCAATATATCTTCATAGCCACAGTTCTTTATCCCTGGAATTATTCTTGTGAATTCCCTCTGTACTCTCTCCAATGTGTTTACATCATTCCTCAAGTATGGCATCCAGAACTGGTCGCAGTGCTCTAGAAGAGGCCTAACTAGTGCCCTAAACAAGTTCAACATGACTTCCTTCCACTTGTACTCAGTGCCCCTATTAATAAAGCCTAAGATGCTATTTAAAAATACTATCAATATATCTAAAAATGCAAATTCCCTTCACAATGTATCAGCTGAGAGTTCATCCAAGTATACTCCATCTGCATTTCAAATGCCTGTTTACACTTAACCCAATTAATGATTCAAACCTTGCAGTCTGGCAGTCTGCATTTTAATTAAACTATACACACACAAGCAAATATATATACACACAGTCCTCATAAAACTGCTTCAGTATCCCACAGTAATATTAGAAAATAAAATGATATTTCCTTCACACCACCATCCCTATTAAATAAATGAACTGTCATGATTCTAAAATGTGGTTTCATTTTCTCAACCCATTTCACATTACTGACTATAGAATCACACAGTGCAGAAGAGGCCCTTCGGCCCATCGAGACTGCAACGGCATATGAGAAACACCTGACCTACCGACCTAATACCATTTGCCAGCACTTGGCCTATAGCCTTGAATGTTATGATGTACAAAGTGCTCACCCAGGTACTTTTTAAAGAATGTGAGGCAACCTGCCTCCACCACCCTCCCAGGCAGCGCATTTCAGACCATCACCACCTCTGGGTAAAAAATTTTTCCTCATATCCCCCCTAAACTTCCTGCCCCTCACTTTGAACTTATGTTCCCTTGTGACTGACCCTTTAACTAAGGGGAACAGCTGCTCCTTTTCCACCCTGTCCAGGCCCCTCATAATCTTGTACACCTCAATCGGTCCACCCCTCAGTCTTCTCTGCTCCAACAAAAGCAACCCAACTCTATCCAACCTCTCTTCATAACTTAAATATTTCATCCCAGGCAACATTCTGGTGAATCTCCTCTGCACCCCCTCCAGTGCAATCACATCCTTCCTATAATGTGGTGACCAGAACTGCACACAGTACTCCAGCTGTGGCCTCACCAAGGTTCTATACAACTCCAACATGACCTCCCTACGTTTGAAATCTATGCCTCGATTGATAAAGGCAAGTGTCCCATATGCATTTTTTGCCACTCCACTAACATGCCCCTCCCCCTTCAGAGATCTATGGACACACACGCCAAGGCCCCTTTGTTCCTCAAAACTTCCTAGTGTCATGCCATTCATTGAATGCTTTCTTGTCGAATCACTCCTTCCAAAGTGTACCACTTCACACTTTTCAGGGTTAAATTCCATCTGCCACTTATCTGCCCATTTGACCATCCTGTCTATATCTTCCTGTAGCCCAAGACACCCAACCTCACTGATTACCACCCGGCCAATCTTTGTGTCATCCGCAAACTGACTAATCCTACCCCCCACATAGTCATCTATGTTGTTTATATCAATGACAAATAATAGGGGACCCAGCACAGATCCTTGTGGTACGCCACTGGACACTGGCTTCCAGTCACTAAAGCATCCTTCTGTCATCACCCTGTCTTCTACAACTAAGCCAATTTTGAATCCACCTTATCAAATTACCCTCCCCATGTGCATTTGCCTTCTTTATAAGTCTCCCATGTGTGACCTTGTCAAAGGCTTTGCTGAAATCCATATAAACTACATCAACTGCACTACCCTCATCAACACACCTGGTCACCTCCTCAAAAAATTCAATCAAATTTGTTAGGCATGACCTCCCTCTGACAAAGCCATGCTGACTATCCCTGATCAAACCTTGCCTCTCCAAGTGGAGACAGATTCTCTCCTTCAGAATTTTCTCCACTAGTTACCCTACCACTGACGTGAGACTCACTGGCCTGTAGTTCCCTGGCTTATCTCTACAACCCTTCTTAAATAGCGGAACCACATTAGATGTTCTCCAGTCCTCTGGCACCTCCCCCGTGGCCAGAGAGGAATTAAAAATTTGGGTCAGAACCCCTGCAATCTCCGCCCTTGCCTCCCTCAGCAGTCTGGGACACAAATCATCTGGACCTGGAGATTTGTCCAGTTTTAAGCCTGCCAACACCTCCAATACCTTGTCACTCCCTGTTTCAATTTGCTCAAGAACCTCGCAGTCCCCGAGTTCCATACCTTCATCCTCATTCTCTTGGTTGAAGACGGATGTGAAGTATTCGTTCAACACTCTACAGATGTCCTCTGGCTCCACCCGTAGATTGCTGCCTTGGTTCCTACTGGGCACTACTCTTTCCCTGGTTATCTTCCTCTGTACTTACTTATAAACACAAAACTATTACACTACTAGGTATATGCATTAACATGACAATGTATACAAAGCCTTTGTATCAACAGAGGCCATTCCAGTCCATTGTCCATGTTTTAATTGTCCAATTCTTTGAACCTTAAACTATTGACAACAGATCTTTAATTACATTTTCCCATCCTGTCACATGTATAATCTACAAATTAAGCAGTTGCCGTAATAAACTCCATCTGAACAGCCTTACACTCTGGTCTCAAAATTTGACCAGAAATTTTAAAGGATTGTTGTCTGCGTAAACAATTGTTTCTGAAGAATTGCTTGCAACATAAATCTTGAAATGCTGCAACACTAACACCAGACCTAGAGTCTTGTTTTCAATGGTTGAGTATCTTCTCTGATGTTTATTCAGCTTCCATGAAAAATATCCTACTGGCTTTTCAATTCCTGTTTCATCTTCTTGTAACAACACAGTACCAATACTCAAGTCACTTGCATCCATTGCCAACTTCTTGGCATAATTAGGTGCTGGTGTAGTAGCCAACACAGTTTTTAAACTGTCAAATGCACTCTGACACTCCTGTGTCTATTGAAATTTCTTGTTCTTTTTTAGCAGTTCAGCCAATGGAGCAGCCATACTGCTAAAATTTGTTACAAACTTCTGATAAAATCCACTCATGCCTAGAAATCATCCGGGGAAATGATGACATAGTGGTATTATCACTGGACTATTATTTCAGAGACCCAAGTTAATACTCTGGGAATCTGGTTTCAACCCCCACCATGGCCAACGGTGAAATTTGAATTCAATAAAAATCTGGAATTACAAGTCATAACTATTACTGATTGTCATAAAAATCTGGTTCACTAATGCCCTTTAGGGGAGGAAATCTGCTGTCCTTACCCGGTCTGGCCTAAATGTGACTCCAAAACCACAGCTGTCTGAACAAGGGTAATTAGGGATGGGCAATAAATGCTGGCCTAGCCAGTGATGCACACATCCCATGAGTGAATAAAAAAAACTTTCCGTTTTGTTGTAGGCACTGGGAGATTTACAATGGCTTTTACTTCCACATCTCATGGGGCCACCTGACCATGTCCAACAGTATGGCCTAAATATGTAACTTGCACTATTGCAAATTCACTCTTAGCCAAGTCGATCATCAAATTAGCTTCTTGCCGTTGATCAAGCAGTTCTTTCAGATGTTGTAAATACTCCTCCCACATTTGACTGAAAGCTATCAAGTTGTCAATATAAATAGCACAATTACTCAGTCTGGCAATTATTTTGTGTTTCAGTCTTTGAAATGTTGCTGGTGCATTCTTCATACCAAATGGCATAGCATTAAACTGATATTGTTCACCTGATATTACAAAAGCCGATATCTCTTTTGCTCTTTCCCATAACGGCACTTGTCAATATCCTCGCAGCAAGTCAGTATTTGTGATAAACTCTGATTACCACACTTGCTCAAAACAATCTTCCAACCGTGGAATAGGATATGAATCTGCTTTTGTCACTGCATTTACTTTTCAATAATCCACACACAGTCTTTGTGTTCCATCCGGCTTCGGCACCATCACATTAGGTGAACTCCAGTTATTGCAGCTAGACTCTATTATGTCATTCTGAAGCATGAATTTGACTTCGTTTTGCACTTGGGCTAATTTTACTGGATTTAATCTCTAAGGATATTGAAATGGAATCTCCCACATCTACATCATGAGTAGCTAAATTTGTTTTTCCCAGCTTATTCCCACAAATTGCTTTGTATGACTGCATTAGCATTTCCAAATCACTTTGACACCTACCTGGAAGGTAACTCAATATTACATTTAAATTTTTAAGTACCCCATCATTATCCAATTTAATTAGAGGAAAGTCACTTTCAGAATCCTTCATTTCTACCTCTTCTCCTTATCTACCACTGATACCTCCTTCTGGTTATCTTTCCTATCAAAGTGCTTTTTAAGCATGTTTTCATGACACACCCTCTGATTCTTTCTTTTACCTGGAGTATTTATTAAATAATTTACTTCACTCAGTCTCTTTTCAATCCTATAAGGCCCACTAAACCTTGCCTTTAATGGTTTTCCTGACACTGGCACTGGCTGCAATACTGACACCTTCTCTGCAGCAACAAAACTATGAGCTTTTGCCCTCTTATCTGCACTTGTCTTTATCATCTTTTGAGATATCTTTAAATGTCCCTTATCTAACTCAAATGCTCTGTTCAATCTTTCTCTGAAATTTGTCATATAATCCAAGGGAGTAGTTTCTGAACTTTGACCCACTAGTTTCTCCTGAATCAACTTAAGTGGTCCCCTTAATTCATGACCATAGACTAGTTCAAAAGGACTAAACCCTGTTGACTCGTTAGGGACATTCATAATAACAAAAAACAAGTATGAAATCCCTCGATCCCAGTCTTGCGGTAGTCTTGACTATAAGCTCTCATCATAGTTTTCAAAGTTTAATGCCATCTCAGCTCCAGGACATTACTGCAGGAGTTGCTCAGGGTAGTGTCCTCGGCCCAACCATCTTCAGCTGCTTCATCAATGACCTCTTTCCATCATAAGGTCAGAAATGGGGATGTTCGCTGATGATTGCAGATACCGAAGCAGCCCATGCCCAAATGCAGCAAGACCTGGACAATATCCAGGCTTGGGCTGACAGGCAGCAAGTAACATTCACACCATGCAAGTGCCAGGCAATGACCATCTCCAACAAGAGAGAATCTAACCATCGCTCCTTGACATTCAATGGCATTACCATCACTCAATCCCTCACTATCAACATTTGGGGGTTACCATTGACCAGAAAATGAACTGGACTTGTCATATAAACACTGTGGCTACAAGAGCAGGTCAGAGGCTGGGAATCCTGTGATGAGTAACTCACTTCCTGACTCCCCAAATCCTGTCCAACATCGACAAGGCACAAGTCAGGAGTGTGATGGAATACTTCCCGCTTGCCTGGATGTGTGCAGCTCCCACAACACTCAAGAAACTTGACATTGTCTGTTGTAGTCATAGTTCTGTTAAATGTTGTTCTGTACCTTTAAGAATAGTACTGTAATGTAAACCAACGTGTTAGCAATGCGGGCTACCTCCAAAGTTAGTGTCGAGATAGAGATGGAGTTAAAAGCAACAGTGTAGATGCTGCTGGCTGTATTGAAAATATACCTAATGTTTCCACTTGAAAAGTTGTCTGCAGATCAACTCTATTACAAATAGGTAGCAAGGCCACACTACAAATAGGCAACAAGGCCACACGACAACACTGTCCAGGACAATGCAGCATGCTTGATTGGCAAGCCATCACAAATATTCACTCCCTCTACCACCAATGCACAGTAGCAGCAGTGTGTACCATCTACAAGATGCACTGCAGGAATTCACCAAGGCTCCTTAAACAGCACCTTTCAAACCCACAGCCACTGCCATCTAGAAGGACAAGGGCAGCAAATAAATGGGAACACCACCACCTGGAAGTTCCCCTCCAAACCACTCGCCATTTTGACTTGGAAATATGTCGCCGTTCCTTCACTGTCACTGGGTCAAATTCCTGGACCTCTCTTCCTAACAGCACTGTGGGTGTACCCACACCACTTGGACTGCAGCTGTTCAAGAAAGCAGCTCACCACTGCCTTCTTAAGGGCAACTAGGTTTGGACAATAAATGCTGGCCCAGCCAGCGAAGCCCACATCCCATGAATGAATAAAAAAGAAAGTCCCTTTTAAGACCCTAGGATGCAAGACATCAGGTCCTGGGGTGGTGGTGAGACTTTTAGACCCCTTAATTTTCCTAGTACTTTTTCTCTGTCAATAGGGAACTTCAAACAAGGCTATGGAGATTAGAGATTTATCGTTGCCATATCCACTCTCCTTGCGGGACTACAAGAGCATTTCTTCCACTGGCCCTCTGCACCACAGCAGCAGCTGACCTTCTCTGCAACCTCCAACTAAGCCTGTTTCCTGAGGTTGGCTGGCCTTCTGTGGAAAGAAAACGTATCCTCACAGCTACCAGCATCACTTCAAGTGCCATTTTTTTAAATCATGGGTTTGCCTTTCTCCTTCTGCTAGCCATCTTCCTCCTCCTTTTGCTTCTGCAGCTTTGCTGTCCACATACACAGTTCCACCACTGTGATTTTTGCCAGTGCCCCTTTAATTACTATGTTCTCAGTCAGGGTCCTGCTTGCTCCTTCTGGCCGCTTCACTTACTTGAATGCCAACCCCAGAAGTGCCTTTTTAGTTGGCTGGCCCCTGGAAAATTCATCCCGAATGGCCACTATTCACAGGGTCATGTTGCCTTATTGCACATGATCCTGAGGCTCCGTCGGATTTCTGCCCTATTTTTGCAAAGCTGAGGTAACATTTACTCCTCTGGTTACAGAAAAATAGTTTAAAAATTTCCCTTTGGGTTCAGTTCCACAAGATGAAAGTTTGGAATGTTCATGGTGCACGCTCCATATAATGTGTTTCAAACTGGCAATTGGGCTCCTATGCACATCATAATATCCCAATTTGCACAGTTAAAAGGCTGATTTACTGAGGCAGGCATTCTGGCCACCCAATGGTAGGCCCTTTACAGAGTTGGCATCAGCTGATTCAGGAGGGGCTTTTGTCAGTAAAATTTTCCCAACCACTTAACTATTTTATCATCTGGGGCATGATTTTCCGTTCGCCGGGTGGGTGTGGTGGATGGGCTCGGGAGCGGCTGGGAAAATGTCCAACGCCTGCGATCGGCCCCCGACCGCGAATTCATGCTGGGTGGCCAATCAATGGCCAGCCAGCATGATAGGAGCACTAAAACGTTCAGCGCTGCTGGGGTGGGAGCACTACGAGGGCAAGTGCGGAAGTCTGCGCATGCATCAGGGAGCACGCACTGAAAGCTCCCTGAGGTGCCAGAGCTGCCTCAGAGAGCTGAATAATTGTACAAAGGCAAATAAAGATTTTGGAATGTTATAAACATGTCCCCACATGTGACTCAGTCACATGAAGAGGGACATGTTTAAAATGAATTTGAAACATTTTTTCTTGTTTTTTATTTAGTTGGAAACCTCATCCCGCCTGTGGTTGAATGGGCAGCGAAAAATACAGATTAATTATTTGCTTATGGGCCCTAATGGGCCTCTTAATTGTCAGCAGGTGCGCTGTTGACTCTCGCGCATGCCCGCTGACTGAAAGATCGCGAGAGTTTGTGATGACCTTGGGACGCTTACCTGATGTCACCGCGTGTGATTTTATGCTGATCTGATAGGGCGCGCCCCCGCCCGAGGGACGTAAAATTCTGCCCCTGGTTTTTGCTAGGCAGTTAAAACCAAATGCTCCCAGTGTTTTTTTCTGTTATATTGTGTTTAAAATGCAAATACATGACAGGTTTTCTGATGCAATGCACTTTTCCTACATCACAAACCTGATACTTCTTAATAAAAAGCTCTTTATCATGATGCCAGCATTATTTCTTTTAACAAATAAAGAAATCATTTGCAATCATAAGGGGCCTTTTGAAGCATGTCAGTGTTTCAGAAAAAACAAATTACATTCTGAAAAGCAATCACAGTGCTACATAAACATGCGTAATTTTCAAGGCAATTAACTACCTTGGGCAGAATTTAGTCCTCGTTGGATGGGCTCAGCAGGGGCAGGTGGGGCTGGTCG
The DNA here is from genome assembly GCF_017639515.1 of Carcharodon carcharias. NCBI lineage: Eukaryota > Metazoa > Chordata > Chondrichthyes > Lamniformes > Lamnidae > Carcharodon > Carcharodon carcharias. The sequence goes on from NC_054471.1 coordinate 16,200,043, forward strand.
GGAGGCCGACCGCTGCCCACAATCGAGGTGAAAAGTGATTTCACACTGGCGGGCCAATTAAGGCCTGGCCAGCATGAAACGCGAGTGGCAGCACTCACAGCTGCCTGTGTGGGGGGCAGTGGAGGACGGCGAACGCGAACTTCGTGCATATGTGCGAGTGCCGCTTGAGAATCTCCCAGAGGCACAGAGCTGCTTCAGGGAGATGAAGAGTTTAAAAAAAAAAATTAGAAAAAATGTTAAATAATATGTCCCCTCTGTCACATGTTATAAATGAAATTTGAAAAAAATTATTTTATTTTTAATTGATGTTGGAAACCTCATCCCACTCATGGATTAGGTTTCCAAAAAAATGCAAAGGCTGCTTGGCCTTTTCACCTGCCCACCAACTGTAAGGTTGGACGGGCAGCGAAAAATTTAACTTAATTGTTACTTTAGTGGCCTTATCAGGCCTTTTAATTGTCAGCTGGTGTGCTGCCGATTCCTGCATGTGCCTGCCGACCAAACTGTCGCTCGACTGCGTATTGCCATTGGGACGCTCGCCTGATGTCAACACGCATCATTTCATGCTCAAGCTGGTTGGGCGCGTGCCCACCCGCCAGGGTGAAAATTCGGCCCCTTGCATTTATATCAATGAACTTTAGTCACTAAATCAGCCTTGGTTGGCATTTCTAACACTATCTGAATTCTTTGATTGCAGCCTTAAAGTTCATTTAGAAATATGCATTATCTTTTCGCGATAACAGACAATTATGTGAATATTATATTACATTCTGTTGTTTTAGGAAGGTCCAATGGTTCCAGGTATTGCACCTGCAGAGGCCAGCACCAGACTACAGATCTTTCAGGTAACAGTAAAGATAATTAACTGTGTAAATTAACTGTTAAAGGCAATTAAACATTCAAAAAATATATCAATTTTAAAAAATTTTCTGCCATTAATTCTTGAAAGTCTCTCATTTTGCTATATTTTGCTAACTTCAGTTAGGATCAGTTTTCCTATATTGTCTGTGCACTGAAGCCAGCTTTTGCCTGAAAGTTCAAAGCCGTCCTTGTTTTTTCTGTGTTGATAAACAACACTTCTTGCCCACTTGTAGATTCAGGGGGTTTTTCAGTTTCAAGGATCAAGGTATAGCATTGAATTCAACACAGAATTCCTTTTCATCCTTGCTCCCATTCAAATTATTTTGCATACTTCCATATTGAACTGCACCTAGAGGCTTGATTATCTGACAGATAATGCAATACAGATCAAATCAAATTCACAGTTTCTCTTTATTCCTACAACAAGCTAACTTGACATCAATTTCAAATTTCAAGGTTTTGCTTATGATAGGCTTTATCCAAGTTATTTTGTATGTACAATAATAGACAGATAAAAGTAAGCTACTATTTACATTTTTCAGACCATTATTTTGAATGGACCACCAGTAGCTGTGGTGATACAAGTTTTGGTTTAATATATATACTGGCAGTGTGGACTTGTAAAATTACCTGCTAAATTGAACTGTGGATTCTTATCAAAAAAATTTCTGAAACTCCAGGAATATCTGTCCAAGCATTTCAAGTTTCTGCATTACCAATGCATATTGCAGATGGAGTAAATCACAGATAAACTGCCCATAATTTTCCATGCATTCAAATTAGCTCAGTGCATTGATTCCCTGTAACACCTGAGACTCCAACATAGGCATTGGGTCTAGGAAAATTTAGCTGATTTCAAACTGTAGTTACAGAATGAATTATTCTTAAAGGAGCAATAATTCCCATAGTTTTCTTCATTGGGTGAAGAATCTAATCCAGTTTTACATGGACAGTTAATTATGTGGAAAGGATGAGAAAACTATCGCTAAAAAAAGATTCCCCTTTTTTTAGGAATACATTTTCAAGCTGACTGTAACTGGTCAACTACATTTCATTTCTGAAGAGGAGTCATATTGGACTTGAGACATTAACTCTGTTTCTCTCTCCACAGATGCTGCCAGGCCGTCTGAGCTTTTCCAGTACATTCTGTGTTTACATTTCACTACTAATTGATCATGTGCAAATATATGTTTGTAATTTCAATTAGTTGAAGTTGATGCCAACAATTTACAGAATCACAGAATCACACAGTATAGAAGAGGCCCTTCAGCCCATCAAGTCTGCACTGACACGTGAGAAACACCTGACCTACCTACCTAATCCCATTTACCAGCACTTGGCCCATCGCTTTGAATGTTATGACGTGCCAAGTGCTTATCCAGGTACTTTTTAAATGATGTGAGGCAACTCACCACCACCACCCTCCCAGGCAGCGCATTGCAGACCTTCACCACCTTCTGGGTAAAAAAGTTTTTCTTCACATTCCCCTTAAACCTCCTGCCCCTCACCTTGAACTTGTGTACCCTCATGACTGACCCTTCAACTAAGGGGAACAGCTGCTCCCTATCCACCCTGTCCATACCCCTCATAACCTTATACACCTCGATCAAGTCGCCCCTCAGTCTTCTCTGTTCCAACGAAAACAACCCAAGTCTATCCAACCCTCTGTCTCCAACAACTAAGTCAATATTGAATCCACCTTCTCAAATTGCCCTGTATCCCATGTGCATTTGCCTCCGTTATAAATCTCCCATGTGTGACCTTGTCACAGGCTTTGCTGAAATCCATATAAACTACATCAACTGCACTACCTTCATCTACACACCTGTTCTCCTCCTCAAAAAATTCAATCAAATTTGTTAGGCATGACCTCCCTCTGACAAAGCCATGCTGACTATCCCTGATCAAACCTTGACTCTCCAAGTGGAAATAGATTCTCTCCTTCAGAATTTTCCCCAATAGTTTCCTGACCACTGATGTGAGACTCACTGGTCTGTAGTTCCTTGATCTTAAATAGCGGAACCACATTAGCTGTTCTCCAGTCCTCTGGCACCTCCCCTGTGGCCAGAGAGGAATTAAAAATTTGGGTCAGAGCCCTTGCGATCTCCTCCCTTGCCTCCCTTAGCAGTCTAGGACACAAATCATACGGACCTGGAGATTTGTCCAATTTTAAGCTTGCCAACACCTCCAATACCTTGTCATTTCCTTTTTCAATTTGCTCAAGAACCTTGCAGTCTCTCTCCCTGAGTTCGATACCTTCATCCTCATTCTCTTGGATGAAGATGAATATGAAGTATTCATTCAACACTCTACCGATGTCCTCTGGCTCCACCCATAGATTGTCCCCTTTGTCCTTTATGGGCCCTACTCTTTCCCTGGTTATCCTCTTCCCATTGATATACTTACAGAATATCTTGGGATTTTCCCTACTTTTACCAGCCAGAGCTTTCTCATATCCCCTCTGTGCTCCCCTATTGCTTTCTTAAGCTCCACCCTGCACTTTCTGTACTCCACTAATGCCTCTGCTGATTTGTTCTCCTTGTACCTGCGACAAGCCTCTCTTTTCCTTTTCATTGTATCCTGAATATCTCCGGTCCTCCCTGGTTCTCTGGGCTTGTTACTCCTTCCTATCACCCGAGAGGGAACATGTTGAGCCTGTACCCTCCCCATTTCCTTTTTGAACGCTGCCCACTGCTCTTCTGTAGATTTCCCCACAAGTAGATGTTCCCAGTCTACTTTGGCCAGAACTTGCCTTATTTTACTAAAATCAGCTCTCCCCCAATCCAAAAGATTTTTTTGCAACTTGTCTATTTCCTTGTCCATAACAAACTTAAATTGTACCATGTTGTGGTCGCGATCACTAAAATGCTCCCCCACCAGCACCTCAGCCACCTGTCTGGCTTCATTCCCCAGAATTAGGTCCAACACTGAGCTGTCCCTTGTTGAACCCTCGACATATTGACTTAAAAGGTTCTCCTGTACACATTTCAAGAAATCCACTCCATCCAAGCTCTTAACACTATGTCTATCCCAATTAATGTTGGGAAAGTTGAAATCACCAAATATAATTAGCCGATTGTTATTGTTTTTACACAACTCTGCAAATTGTGCACATTTTTGCTCCTCAATTTCCTGCTGACTATCTGGGGGACTATACTAAAGCTAACAATGTGACTGCCCCTTTTTTATTCCAAAGCTCTACCCACAAAGCTTCATTCAATGCCCCCTCCAAGATATCATTTCTCCTTACTGCAGTAACAGACTCCTTAACTAATAATGCAATGCTTCCTCCTCTTTTACCCCCTCCCCTGTCTCGCCTGAAGATTCTATATCCCGGAATGTTGAGCTGTGAATCCTGTTCCTCCCTCAACCACATCTCTGTGATGACTACTATATCACAATTCCACGTGTCAATCCTCACCCTTAACTCATCTGTTTTACCTGTAATACTCCTGACATCAACTTTACTCCCTTGAAACTTAATGCAGCTGTAAGCCTTCCGATTTGATTGTTTTACTGCATTATTATGTGTCCCTATTCTGCTAACGTTCTCTGTCCCCTCCCCCTGCCAAATTCATTTAAATTCCTCCGAACAGCATTAGTAAACCCGCTCGCAAGGATGTTAGTCCCGCTCTGGTTCAAATGTAGACTGTCCCATTTGTACAGGTCCCACCTTCCCCAGAAACGGTCCCAGTGATCCAGGAATCTAAAACCCTCCCTCCTGCACCAACTCTTAATCCACGTATTCATCTGCGCTAATCTCCTATTTCTGTGCTTGCTGGCACGTGGCACTGGGAGTAATCCAGAGATTACAACCCGAGAGGTCCTGCTTTCAATCTACTGCCTAACTCCCTGAATTCTTGATGCAAGACCTCATCCCTCTTTCTACCCATGTCATTGGTATCAACATATACCATGACCTCTGACTTATCACCCTCCCCCTTCAGGATGCCCTGCAGCTGTTCAGTGACATCCCGGACCCTGGCACCAGGGAGGCAACACCCCATCCTGGAGTCACATTGACAGCCACAGTAGTGCCTATCTGTTCCCCTGACTATAGAATCCCCTATTACAATTCCTCTTCCTCTTTTCCTCCCCTCCTGTACAGAAAGGCTGCTTGTGGTGCCAGAAGCTAGGCTCTGTCTGCACTCCCTGGAGGAACCAGCGCCATCATCAGCCTCCAAAATGGAATACCGATTTGTGAGCTGGACCTCGGGGGACTCCTGAACTACCTGCCTGTTTCTCTTGGACTACCTGGTGGTCACCCATTCCCTTCCTTCCTCAAGTCCCTTCAGCTGCGGTGTGACCACCTCTCTAAACATGGTATCCACAATGCTCTCAGACTTGTGGTTGCTCCATAGTGTCCCCAGCCGCTGTTCCAGCTCTGAAACCCGAGCTTCCAGGAGCTGCAGCTGGACACAGTTCCTACACACATGCTGGTCCCCGGCATTGGAAATGTTCCCAGCTTCCTACATGGAGCATGAAGAGCACAGCACAGCATGTGATTGGCATGTGAGAAAATGCAGCTTATAAAGATTTCATTCATGTGGAAAAATCCTATACATAACACAAAAAATAAATAACGCTACTTGTGACACTCTTGTCTAAACTGTGATTTGTTTCAGAGCTGGTTTGATGAGTTATGGAGGAAGCTTGTGACATATTCTTCAGGAGAACGTTTATTTGGACTGCCAATCCAAGACTATGAAATACTGCAGAAAAATAAGTAAGTTGCATTTGTCACAGGAAAGCACTGCATTAATTTATATCTGGCCATATAAATTCTACTGCTGTCAGGAATGCCCTGAATCCACATGTATAGGGATCCTCTTTTGTGAGAGTGGAATTACAGGGCTTTTGAGGAAAAGCATTAGTGGGGACTGGACAACTTTTTCAAAGAGCCGGCCCAGACCCATTAGGAGAAAGAAAGACATGCATTTGTGTGACATCTTTCATTACCTTAGCATGTCACCAAATGTTTTAAGATGGCAGAGGTAATTTTGAAGTATTGTCATCCGTTTCCCTTTGATATTGAAGATAGTTGTTTCTTGTGTACTTAGAGACATCTGATATGTGTTCTAATGTGGCTGTAGAGTCTGACTGCAGACCTATATGGCTTTCCACAGTGTGAACAAGAATGAATTATCTGACTTTGTTGGGACTGCCCGATCTTTATAGCCTGCCTTTTATCCTTAGCTACCTGTATTCTTTGCTGTTTGAAGAGAATGCCACTACTTGTGATCAGTCCATCGATAGCCCTTTCTTTTGCACTTTTCCACTGTTCATGGGGACATGCCACATTTCCTGAGGTTTGCCTTCAAGGAGTCCTTACAACCTTGGCCAACTTTGCAATCAGTGTCATGTGTAAGTTGTGAATGCATGACTACCTTAGGGATTTTATCATCAGTCATATGTACCACATGACCACTCCTTCCGAGCTGATGATGAATATTTCGATTTCTGGCATTTCTGCTCTTTCAATATTGGGCACTTCATCTTCCTATTTGACGCCCATGATGTTCTGAATGTATCTCATGTGGAACCTGTCTAACTAGAGTAGGCAGTCCATGTCTCAGGCATATAGGAGGATAGGTGTTACAAATGATTTGTTGCGTCATAAGTTTTATATCCTATTTCCGCCACAGTCTCTTGCATAAGCAGGCAAATGCTAAGCTTGCTCTTGGAATTCTATTTGCTACCTCGCTGTCTATGCAGACATTTCTGGAGATAATTAAAATTATTTCTTGCCTTCAGGGTTGTATCATTAATAGTTATAGACGGTGGAGCATATACAGAGTTTGGTGGTGATTGGTGGAGTACCTTCATCACCCTTAAGCTACTTAATCAGCCACTTTTTGAAAAATTGTCCATGATCTGTTGAAGGCCAAGCTCAGAGTGAGTGTGACACTTGGGCACAATCATTGACAAACGCCAATTCTCGTATGATCATTCCTGATACCTTAATTGTGGATTTCATTCATCTCAGGTTGAAGAGACTGACATCTGTTCTAAATTTGATGTATATTCCATTAATTGCCTCAGAAAGCATGGCAACTAAGAATTTACTGAAGAGCATGAGAGCCATGTCACACCCCTGCATCACACCACTTGTTACGTCAAAGAGATCAATATGTTTACTGCCGTCAGTGACTCTAGCCATCATTCCATGGTGATACTGCTATATCAGATTCATAGCTCTATGAGAACATCCAAGTTTGGCTAAGATTTTTCACAAGGCCTCTGTGTTTAGATTGCTGAAGGCTGTTGCTAGGCCAACAAATGTACATTTGTTGTTCATGCATTTCTCTTGTATTTGAATACACATTCTGCCTTCTGGCTTAGCAGTCTGTTGAGTAGGACTTTGGCAAGAGTCTTACCAGCGATAACAAGCAGCAAGGTTTTTCTGTGCGTTGGAATTTTCTGGCCCTGTTGGCATCAGGTGTCATGGTGGGCGAGGGGGTAAATATGGCAAGAAGGCCAAAAATCGGTTTCATGCTGTCTTAAAACCAGTCTGCCATTATCCGCTCTACATCAATGGTGAGCTGCATTTCCTGCTGCCATACATTGGGAACGTCATTTTAATACATTTGCATTTAATTAGAAGCCCTGCTTGACAGAATCATCTCCCCATGTCAAATTTACCACCGATGTCAGTGTGAATTCAGAACAGCATGCTTCACTGCATTTAAAAGGCGTGCACCTTGTGACCTGAACTTCGTGGGGAACTCAGGGGTGAGTGCACACAACCTTGCACAGTGCTTGCGAGCATAGTTCGTAGGACATCAAGTAAGAGGAATCACGCATTCGCCGGGGGCACAGGCAAGTTACTTTTTCCCAGCTGGCTTTTCGTACGGTGCTGGGGCAAGGGCTGCAATGCGGTCAGACCAGGGTGTGGGGCAAGGTGGCACAGACTGAATGAAATACTCAAGCACATGCCAGGGTGGGGGGGAGGTGGTGCGGGGGGATGGGGGCAGGTTGGTGAGGGAAGTGGCCACGCACTTGGAAAAGCTTGTCAAAAAAGTGAGCATTCTTACGCTGCTGAGACCATTCAGCTGTAGCTCCATTGACATGTTTGGATTCAGGCCTCTGAAGCTCTTCTGCCCACTCAAGCAATGCAAAAGCACAAAAGTACCATCAAATGCTTCAAAACTTTTCACTCCTCGGACACAGACTGCAAATGAATGTGTATTTTAGGGGGCAACAGAACAATTAGCCATGGCGCAGTCTCTGGTGAGAGCGCTCACAGCCCCTTGCAATGTCTTTATTAAGGTTTGTACCAATGTCCATTATGGTTCAAGCTAACAATGCAGCCTTGCAGTGCATGTTAGGACCACGCCCATGACTGAGCTGAGAGAAAAGCATGCAGTCCAATGGCTGATGCTGCTGCCAATCAGTCAAATGGAGTGGGGTGGAGGTGGGTGGGTTGTTGGACAGTCAATGAGCGCACTAAAAAACTGGCCATCCAAATGGTGGCCAGCATCCTCCTGCATGCTTGAAGGGGCCTTCAGACTTAATCAAAAGAGGTTCTTAGGACACATATGCTAATCCACACATCTTTCTCTTCGATCGTGCAGGAGGAGAACACTAGGATCATGAAGCCTGGTGATTTAGTGGTATGCCTCATGGTTTACAGGGAGAAGAGAAGAAGATGAGAACAGCAGAGGCGCCTGGCTCGGCAAAGGGAGGAGCATCTCCCTCAAGATGAAGGGGCAGCAGGGCCTGCTTTGCACACAGCTGAAGATTGACAGTGACCCATCACTCGTAGGCACCTTGCTAGACCCAGGGTCTATTGAAAATGCCTGTCATTCCTGCAGATGACTGAGAACCAATGTTGCCAAAGACCACACACGTCTAGGGAACTGACTGGTCACATATGCCACTTGCTGCAGGATATGACACCACAGGGACCTGGAGGGCATCACAGCCAGTGACCGTGAAGGTGACCTTGGCGCTCAATTTTTATGCTAATGGCTCCTTACAGGTGATCAGTGCAGAATCACGCAAGCCTCCACACACAAATGCATCCATGAGGCCATGGATGCCATCTTCACGAAGGCACAGAACTTTGTCCATTTCGCCTGGGATCAGGAAAGCCAGAAAGCAAGAGTGCTGGGATCTGCGCAGATCTCAGGTTTCCCACAGGTGCAAGGTGTCATCAACTGTAGTCATGTGGCACTTAGATTTCTGTGACAACAAACAGTCAACAACGTCAACCACAAGGTCTTCTACTTGCTGAATGTTTGTGGTGTGTGACCACCAAGGACACATCCTGCAGGTCTGCGCATGATTTCAGGGAGCGCCCACACCTCCTACACCCTCAGCAGGTCCCAGATCCCTGACATATTTCAGGCTCCGCAGAGACTGCAGGGTTGGCTCCTCAGGGACGAGACCTACCCACGGAAGACGTGGCTGATGTGCCTTTGTGGCAGCCTCAGACTGCAGTAGAGTGATGGCATAATGAGAATCATGCTGTGACCTGGACTTTGGTGCAGCAAATCATAGGCATTTTGAAAATGATGTTCTGGTGCATTGACAGTCTGGTGGAGCACTGCAATACGGTCCCCAGAGGGTGTCATGCATCATTGCGCCTGCTGCGCACTCCACAACTAGGCACTGTAAAGGGGGGAGGACTTGGCTGAGGAGGAGATTGAGGAGCTGCACCTATCCTCCAATGAGGAGGATGTCGAAGAGGATGATGATAATGAGGTCCTCGAAAACGAGGATGCTGGCGATGAGGCCATCGGACTGGCCAGACGAGACATACGTGCTTGGGAGGCCCTCATAGCCAAATGACTTGTGGAGGATGATGACGAGATGCACTGAGGACAGTCCTGACAGCCTCACCTTGCATCTGTGAACGTTTGACTCGTGTGTGGCCGATGGCAGCACACACACCCTCAGCGGTCAGGCCCATGTCATGGAGACATATCAGAGGCTCAAATAGTCGAGGATTATGATGAAATGCAGTGAGGACACTCCATAGATCTTCACATTGCCTTTGTGAATGCCTGACTCCTGTCTGGCTGAGGGGAGCTCACTCGCACTCTGTGGTCACGGTCATACAATTTAGACACAGCCGTGAAACTTTAAATGCACCTGATCCTTCATCAGCCTTCAGCACCTGACCCCTTCAGGAGCACAGTGTCACTGGTCACAGATGCTGAAGAGATGGGGGCGGGGGGCAGCTCCACCTCAAAGTTGCTAAGAGCACACAGAGAGAATGATAGAACACTGTGACACCTGCCCATGACATTCAAGCAGCAATGAAAAGCACCAACAAGGTGCAGGTATCATTAATGTGTCCAGTGAGTGTGAAGCCAGACCATCACTTTGGTCTGAAGGTTACAGTCTGCGTAGGGAAGAGGCCCTGGACTGAGACACCTCCATTTATCTTGTGCAGGAACCAAGGTTTCACATCTAAGTGACACGAACACTGCTCATCATAACAAGGAGCCATAGGCAAGGAGACATCCTTGGGAGTTTATTGACAGTAGTGAACAGTATGTACAAGTGATTAATACCCATGCTTATGCTTTGCAACTACATCTTCTTAACCTTCCTAAGCCTGCTGCTACTTCTTGGTGCTCCCCAGACATCCACAGCAGAGGTGGAGACAGCCTGCTGACTGCTACGCACTGTCTGTGATGACCTTGGTGGGCATCCTCTGGAGGACAGAGACCTGGAAGACAGAGACCTGGATGGCCGTGGCCTGCTTTCGGGGTCCTGCTGTGTGGCAGTGGCACCCTCCTCGGCTTGTGGAGCTGGAACTGCTGGAGTCAAAGGAAGAGGGGATTTGGTTGAGCCGGACACTCCCAGAGTCACCTGGGTGGATGGCCCTGGAATATGAACCTGCTGATTCTCCCTATGGGTGCCTGAAAGCCCCTGGCTGACTCCTTAAGGAGAAGGGGAAGCTGGAGTGAGATCAAGCTGCCCCACACCTCTGTCATGTTGGAGGCCAACTATGGTGTCAGCAATAAAGTTCAGCTCATGCAGCAGTACATAAGCGATGTCCTGGACCAAGGTCTCCATGGTGGCTGCCATCCTACCAGTATTGATCTCAGTGCGGTGGCATGTCAGCGCTATCACCTCAGCCTGAAGGCAGACGTACTCCTCCATCGTGCCTTGCAATCTGAGGAGTGCAGAGGACATCTCTTCCTGATGTTCCCAAGCTTGCCTTTGCAGCTCCAGCAACTGAGGTACAGCCAAGTCCAGAGGTTCATCATCGGACCTGGACTCAGCAGATTGCTGGTCTCTAACAGTCCTCCAAGCGCTGGAAACCTGGCAGGCCCTTGCCGCTGCCTACTGTGCATCAGACAGTGTGATGTGCTCACCAGATTGTGACCCTGAGGCTACTCTAGAACTAGGCGCCACCAAGGTGTGTCTCCCTGCGCTGGTGGAGGGTGTGGGCGAGTGCTATGATGGGTCTTCATTTAGGGTGTCATCAGATTCTTCTTCCGAGATGAGATGTCTTCATGGCTTGAGTCAGGCACCTGGGTCATGGGCCCCCTCAGCTGCTTCTCAAGTGTGCTTGGAAAGGAAAGATGGTTAGTACATGACAGGCAACTGTGGAACAGGGGAAGTGACTCATAGCATGGTTGTCTGATGGATGTTGTACTTTTGGATCCTCACTTGATTGAGCACTGCTGACCTCAACATCAGCACAGAAACGGTCCAGACCATTGCTATCCAACTGGATGACTATTTTCAAAGTCTGTGAGGACCTTGGTGTCAGGCATTCCTCCACCAGTCTGTGACTTCTCCCTGATGTTCTGTGCCAACTTGTTCTGAATAAATACAGATGGGGAGAGTGTAAGCAGAACACCTGCTAGGCCAGGTGAGAAGGATGCCTGGCACCTGTGGGTAGTGAGTGATGCTATGGAAAGGATGAGGACACGATCCACAGAACAGATGAAGGTGTGTGTGAGAGAGTGAATGGTGATGTCTCTTCAACTGGCAGTGAGTGAGGTCCCTGTGTGATTGGTTTGTGTGCGTGTGAGATGAGAGTGATGAGAAGAGTGACTTACCCTGGCAAAACGAAAGAGACCATTCATCCTCTTTCGGCACTGGGTGGTTGTCCTCTTTTGAAGTGTGTTGGTGTTGATCACTGCTGCCACAGCCTCTCATGCTGGATTGGTGACCTTGCTCGCTGACCTTTGCCCAGAACAGCGGGCCTCCACTGCATCCAGTAGGCGCCTGAGGGAGGCATTGCTAAATTTGGGGGCAGCATGTTTCCTTCATTTGGCAGCCATTATTTTGCAGAAGCTTCTGATCCCTTAGAGAGTGCTAGCTCTGTGCAGGGGCGCCCTTTAAATATGGCGCCCGGATTACTGAAGGCCTGAGGTCACGGTGGGGCAGGTGAATCAGAGGACACCTCGTCAGCAATCCAGCATGTTTCCTGGAAATGCATTGTTAATGAGGTGGGACGGGCCAGGAATGGGAAGATACAGCACGAAAACCTACCATTGCAGCCGGTAGGTAAAATGGCCTTCTTCCCTCCTGCTACAGTGCTTTGTGCAAATCTGGGACGATTACACCCGTGGTTGTCATGCATAGATTTTCCTTTGTACATGTGAACAATAGTGGCCTGAACTCCTGGAGAATAGTTTGTTGATCACACATTCTGTGATATGGTAGTGTGAGTTTGATGGCTAGTAGGCGTTTCCGAGATATATAAATTTCTTCTGGGACCCTGTCTGAGCCGGGAGTCTCCTTGAGGATAGGGGGTCTGATGGCTTTATCAACCTCCACAATGGAGGATTTGCTGTCCAGGGTTTCACACTTGGGTCGGCCTGGAGCTTTCCCATTTACAGTGAGTGGGCAGTTAAGCGCATCCCTAAAGTGCTCAACCCAGTGCTCTTTGATAACGTTCCTGTATATTAGGTGAGATTTTCTGTCAGTGTCAGAACAGGTGAGTAGCCACATCAGAGAGGACCACGCACAGTCTCCAGGCTTTATAAAAAGTTCCCCTTGTCCTGCTGATCAGCATGGGCTTGTAGATCTCCAGCTTATGTGGTCCACCATGCATCTTGCATTCTATGAAGCTTCTGTTGCAGGTTTCTTTTGCTCTCGTTGGATGATTTCTTAGCAATATATACATCTTTGTTTCCCACCCATGCTGCCTATGTAGCAGTTTTCTTTTGTGGCACTTCTTAACTTGATTATCAGTTTCATCCAAACAATCAGTGTCTTCTTTTTATGTTCCCAGTGTTAGAAAGGTATAATAATTTTCAGAATATTTTTCTGGTTCATTGTAAAGTAGGTTTAGGGGTGTGAGTATAGTTGGGATTGTCTGTGTGATTTAATTACATTTGGTGTCAGGTAGACTGCAAGTTTGGAATTATCAAAAGAAGTTAGGTGTAGAAATGTGCTTGAAATACAAATGAGTAAACAGGGATGCTGTATTAGCATGTAAGGTGTGAAGGAAATTTGCATTTTCAGATAAGTGAAGTGATTTTTTGGATTTCATCGACATGTTCGTTTGTTTACAACTAGTTAGATAAGCAAGGCTAAGGATTGTGTTTATTTTTCCCAAAGGTTATTGCAATATCGGCAACATGAAAGTGTTTATATTATGGGAAAGGTACCATTCCAAAGATATATGAAACAAAGGGAATTTAAATATAAAAAAAGAGAGAAATATATATAAGGGAGAATGAAAGGCTATGTGGAGAGGGCAATGTAAGATCTAACAGGAGTGTGTGAAACAGCCTTCAAGAAGCCTCCAGCCATTTGTGCATAAGTCAGCTGTGTCCAGTAACTGAAGTTGGAGAAGGCCATTTGGAATTCCACAGCCAAGTGGGTACTGTGTTAACTTGCTGGCTTTCTTTAAAATCTAAAATCTATTTTGGTCTGTTGCCTTAAAGTGGGCGAGAAACCGGGAATCAGGTTAATTAGGAATTTTAGGAGTAGTTATAGCATTAACTAATTGTAGTCTTATGTATGAAATATTTTCTTTTGTGAATAAATATTTTCACAGAATCACATAGTGCAGAAGAGGCCCTTCGGCCCATCGAGTCTGCACCGACATGTGAAAAACACCTGACCTACCTACCTAATCCCATTTACCAGCACTTGGCCCATAGCCTTGAATATTATGATGTGCCGAGTGCTCATCCAGGTACTTTTTAAAGGATGTGAGGCAACCCACCTCGACCACCCTCTCAGGCAGTACATTCTAGACCGTCACCACCCTCTGGGTAAAAAAGTTTTTCCTCACATCCCCCCTAAACTTCCTGCCTCTCACTTGAACTTGTGTCACCTCCTGACTGACCCTTCAACTAAGGGGAACAGCTGCTCCCTATTCACCCTATCCATGCGCCTCATAATCTTGTACACATCGATCAGGTTGCCCCTCAGTCTTCTCGGCTCCAATGAAAACAACCCAAGTCTATCCAACCTCTCCTCATAACTTAAATGTTACATCCCAGGCAATATCCTGGAGAATCTGCTCTGCACCCACTCCAGTGCAATCACATCCTTCCCATAATGTGGCAACCAGAACTGCACACAGTACTCCAGTTGTGGCCTCACCAAGATTCTATACAACTCTAACATGACTTGCCTACTTTTGTAATCTATGCCTCGAATGATAAAGGCAAGTGTCCCATATTTCTTTTTCACCACCTCACTAACATGCCCCTCCGCCTTCAGAAATCTATGGACACACACGCCAAGGTCCCTTTGTTCCTCAAAACTTCCTAGTGTCATGCCATTCATTGAATGCTTCCTTGTCAAATTACTCCTTCCAAAGAGTATCACCTCACACTTTTCAGGGTTAAATTCCGTCTGCCACTTTTCTGCCCATTTGACCATCCCGTCTATACCTTCCTGTAGCCCAAGACACTCAACCTCACAGTTAACAACCCGGCCAAACTTACTGTCATCCACAAACTTACTAATCCTACCCCCCACATAGTCATCTATGTCGTTTAAAAAAATGATGAATAATAGGGGACCCAGCACAGATCCCTGTGGTATGCCACTGGACACTGGCTTCCAGTCACCAAAGCATCCTTCTGTCATCACCCTCTGTCTCCTACAACTAAGCCAATTTTGAATCCACCTTATCAAATTACCCTGTACCCCATGTGCATTTGCTTTCTTTATAAGTTTCCCATGTGGGACCTTGTCAAAGGCTTTGCTGAAATCCATGTAAACTACTTCAACTGCAGTACCCTCATCTACACACCTGGTCACCTCCTCAAAAAATTCAATCAAATTTGTTAGGCATGACCTCCCGCTGACAAAGCCATGCTGATTATCCCTGATCAAACCTTACCTCTCTCCTTCAGAATTTTCTCCAATAGTTCCCCTACCACTGAAGTGAGACTCACTGGTCTGTAGTTCCCTGCCTTATCTCTACAACCCTTCTTAAATAGCTGAGCCACATTAGATGTTCTCCAGAGTGTTCTCCACCTCCCCCGTGGCCAGAGAGGAATTAAAAATTTGGATCATAGCCCCTACGATCTCCCCCCTTGCCTCCCTCAGCAGCCTGGGACACAAATCATCCGGACCTGGAAATATGTCCACTTTTAAGCCTGCGCCTCCAATACCTTGTAATTCCCGATATCAATTTGCTCATGAACCTCACAGTATCTCTCTCCCAGAGTTCCATACCTTCATCTTCAATCTCTTGGGTGAAGACAGATGTGAAGTATTAGTTCAACACTCTACCAATGTCCTCTGGCTCCACCCATAGATTGCCCCCTTTGTCCTTTATGGACCCTACTCTTTCCCTGGTTATCCTCTTTCTATTGATATTCTTATAGAATATCTTGGGACTTTCCCTACTTTTACCAGCCAGAGCTTTCTCATATCCCTTCTTTGATCTCCAAATTGCTATCTTAAGCTCTACCCTGAACTTTCTGTACTCCACTAATGCTTCCGCTGATTTGCTCCTCTTGTATCTGCTAAAAGCCTCTCTTTTCCTTCTCATTTTAACCTGAATATCTCTGGTCATCCATGGCTCTCTGGGCTTGTTACTTATTCCTATCACCCTAGAGGGAACAAGTTGAGCCTGTACCCTCCCCATTTCCTTTCTGAACACCCCAGACTGCTCTTCTGTAGATTTCCCCACAAGTAGATGTTCCCAGTCTACCTTGGCCAGATCCTGCCTTATTTTACTAAAATCCACTCCTCCCCAATCCAAAACATTTTTTTGCAACTTGTCTATTTCTTTGTCCATAACAAGTCTAAAATGTACCATGTTATGGTCGCTATCACTAAAATGCTCCCCCACCACCACCTCAGCCACCTGTCTGGCTTCATTCCCCAGAATTAGGTCCAGCACTGAGCTGTCTCATGTTGAACCCTCGACATATTGACCTCAAAGGTTCTCCTGTACACATTTCAAGAAATCCACTCCATCCAAGCCCTTAACACTTTGTCTATCCCAATTAATGTTGGGCAAGTTGAAATCACCGAATATAATTAGCCTATTCTTATTGTTTTTACACACCTCTGCATCTTGTGCACATATATGCTCCTCAATTTCCCGCTGACTATCTGGAGGTTTATAATAAACACCTAACAATGTGACTGCCCCTTTTTTATTCCAAAGCTCTACCCACAAAGCTTCATTCGATGCCCCCTCCAAGATATCATTTCTCCTTACTGCAGTAACTGACTCCTTAACTTATAATGCAATGCCTCTTCCTGTTTTGCCCCCTCCCCTGTCTCGCCTGAAGATTCTATATCCCGGAATGTTGAGCTGCCAATCCTGTCCCTCCCTCAACCACATCTCTGTGATGGCTACTATAATCACAATTCCACGTGTCAATCCTCACCCTTAACTCATCCATTTTACTCCTGGCATTAATGTAATGGCCACCCAGCCTTCCCCTACTCCTTGAAACTCAATGCAGCTGTACTCCCTCTGACTTGATTGTTTTACTGCATTATGATGTGTCCTTATTCTGCTAACATTCTGTGTCCCCTCCCCCTGCCAAATTAGTTTAAACTCCTCCCAACAGTACTAGCAACCCTGCCTGCAAGGATGTTAGTCCTGATCTGGTTCAGATGCAGACCGTCCCACTTGTACAGGTCCCACCTTCCCCAGAAACGGTCCCAGTGATCCAGGAATCAAAACCACTCCCTCCTGCACCAAATCTTAAGTCACGTATTCATCTGCACTATTCTCTTATTTCTGTGCTCGCTGGCACACAGCACAGGGAGTAATCTCGAGATTACAACCCGAGAGGTCCTGTTTTTCAGTCTACTGCCTAACTCCCTGAATTCTTGATGCGAGACCTCTTCCCTCTTTCTACCTATGTCATTGGTACCAACATGTACCATGACCTCTGCCTTATCACCCTCCCCCTTCAGGATGTCCTGCAGCTGTTTAGTGACATCCCGGACCCTGGCACCAGGGAGGCAACACACCATCCTGCAGTCAAGTTGACTGCCACAGTAGTGCCTACCTGTTCCCCTGACTATAGAATCCCCTATTACTTTTGCTTTTCTTCTCTTCCTCTCTTCCTGTACAGACAGGCTGCTTGTGGTGCCAGAAGCTAGGCTCTGTCTGCACTTCCTGCAGGAAAGTACACCCTAAGCAGCCTCCAAAATGGAATATTGATTTGCGAGCGGGACCCCAGGGGACTCCTGAACTGTTTCTCTTGGACTGCCTGGTGGTCACCCATTCCCCTCCTTCCTCACCCTTCAGCTATGGTGTGACCGCCTCTCTAAATGTGCTATCCACGATGCTGTGACTCGTGGATGCTCTACAGTGTCCGCAGCCGCTGTTCCATCTCTGAAACCTGAGCTTCCAGGAGCTGCAGCTAGACACAATTCCTGCACACATGCTGGTCCTGGGCACTGGAAATGTTCCCAGCTTCTCACATGGAGCACGAGGAGCACACCATGGGTTTCAGCTCTATTGCCATGACCTATCCCTTTAATTAAACCTTTTAAATCAATTATTCTAGGGTCCTTCTTTCCTGATCCTCATTACTACAAAATACACAAACTATAAACCACAAAAAGACCTTAAACTATAAGCGATAAAAGTAGTAAATACTTACCTGACCTTACCCACTCCTTACCAGTCATTGATCTCCCTTATAGCCTCTACTGCTGCAGCAGTGCAAGACCACTCACTGAAGATTTAACAAGTTGAATAGCAAAGAAAAAATGCAAAGAACACCTCTTCCCCTCTGCCCCGAATTCCCACTGTGCACCAAATTGCCAATACCCACACTCACTCTGGCTGTGTCTCACTCACGATGAGCTCTGTCCTCTGTTCGTGTGCAAGCACACTGTAACTCTTTCGAGTACAAACACGTTTCCATCTGTTCCTATACAGATGAAGTTACATTGTTTCATAGTTTGCCATTGAGATTTAAACTCTTGATAATATTTTAAATGAAAACCAAATCAACAAAATTGGGATAAATCAGGCACAGCCCCTAATTCAGGTCAGCTGTAAAACCAAGAACAAAGTTTAAAGGAAACTTACAAACTTTAAATCAAAATGTGATTAAAGGGGTCAACAAAACACCCCAGTCCCCGCGGTGCCCACCGAGCACGGAAGGCCTCGAGAGCGCCAGCAGACACCGCGTGCTCCCTCTCCAGGGACATCCGGCAGCGAACGTAGCCGCGGAAGAGGGACAAACAATCGGGCGGGACTCCCCCGTCGATCACCCGCTGCCTGGACCTGTTAATGGCCAACTTGGCCAGGCCCAGGAGCAGGTTCACGAGGAGGTCCTCCTCCCTCCCGACCCCCTTCCGCACCGGGTGCCCATAGATCAGGAGCGTGGGGCTGAAGTGCAAACAAAACATCAATAAAAGGTTTTTCAAATAACTAAAAAGGGAGTGCAGCCTACAACACCCTATGTATACATGGTCCACGGACTCCACAAGACCGCAAAAAGGGCACGTGTCCTGAGAGTCCGTGAACCTATGCATCCTCTTATTATAGGGGACTGCTGCATGCAACACCCTCCAACCCAGGTCCCCGATAGAAAGGGGGAGGACACCTCCGTAGAGGGCCTCCCATCGGGGGCCTCCGCCGCTGGACGGCAACAAGGCACGCCAGGGCGTGTCCAGTCGACGGACAAGGGCGAGAAAATGGAAGGTGTGCAGCAGCAGTCGGTACAAAAAGCCCCTCTTTGCCGTGCCAAAAGGCACGGAGGGCATGTCCCCGAGGCGGCTCATATTGAGGGGCACCAGCACCCGAGGGAGGGTTCGGGGCTTGGGGCCAATGTGGAATTCTGTCCGAACAGGGGAACGTTCAGACGGAAGACCACCACGCACCTGGGCCACCTCAAGACCCAAAATAACGTCGGGTCCGAGCACGTCCGTTCTCAGGTCTTGGATGGCATCGGCTGCGACCTGGACACTCACAGACGCGCGTCGTGCCAACTCCTGCGGGAGCATCCAGCCCAGTCCTCCGCCACCCAGCATGTCCCCGATCCTGGTCACCCCTGCGGCCACAGCCCTCCTCTCCGCCAACCAATGAAAAGGACGGAGGGGCGGAATCCTGAGCAGCGGCTCTCTGACAATAGCCGCTACTCCTGACGGGGGAGAGATGCGTCGCGAGGCGACCACTTTCCAGACTTTGATCAGGTCCTGGTAAAAGACAGGCAACGCCTGCAAGGAGCCACTGAGGCCCAGCTGTTCTATAAACAGGAGCTGCACGTTATAAGATGGGGTGTATGGAGAAGCAACACTTTTTGCTTCAAACACCCAGAATCAAGCATTCCCAGTCAGGTGTAGCACTTTCAAGTACAAACACGTTTCCATCTGTTTCCAATGAAGTTACATTGTTTCATAGTTTGCCATTGTGAGATTTGAACACTTGATAATCTTTTAAATCTTTTAAATGATACTCTTTTGAGTAAACCTGTTTCCATCTGTTTCAGATGAAGTTACATTGTTTCATAGTTTGCCATTGTGAGATTTGAACTCTTGATACTCTTTCGAGTACAAACCTGTTTCCATCTGTTTCAGATGAAGTTACATGTTTCACAGTTTGCCATTGTGAGATTTGAACTCTTGATCTTGGGGTTACAAACCCAGTACCATAACCACTTGGCTATTTAGGCCAAGCCAACAAACACGTTTCCATCTGTTTCTTCAGATGAAGTTACATTGTTTCATAATTTTGCCGTGGTGAGATTTGAACTCTTGATCTTGGGATTACAAACCCAGTACCATAACCACTTGGCTATTTAGGCCAAGCATGTGTTTCTAAATAGATCCTTTCTTAAACAGAGCTGAGATGACACACTAGTTAAGCTTCAAATAGCAATCAACACAATCAGGCTTCAGGTGATTGACAGTTTACTGTCACACAGTCAGCTGAGTCAACTACCTTACCAACCTTTTTAACTAGACTATTGAACATAACATAATTGTTCATACGTGTAAGCACCTGAGGCAACAGTAGAATGTAGACCTCTTGCTTTGTTATTAATTGCTGTTGCTGTTTTTGTTTTCTCTCCAGGAAAGAGCTGGGGCTGCTGCAGAAATTGTATAGTTTGTATGATGCAGTGATGAATAATATTAATGGTTACTATGATGTGCTTTGGACTGAGTTAGACATTGAGAAGATTAATGCCGAGCTCTTGGAGTTTCAAAATAGGTTAGTGAATTAGATTGGCTTATGTTCAACCAATTAAGCTATTTCATAAACCATATATTTTATAGAACTTTAAATTCAAGAATACTTTGTTAAGGGTAAACCAATGGCACCTAGCATAGCATTGCTAAGTTTGGTTTGATTTTTCTTGGAGATTTGATATGTGACCTGTGATGTTACAAAACTCATGATGCTTAATTATGTGACAGATTAACATGTGAGCTAGCTCACGGTTTGGGGCTTGGTGAGCGTCTATCACCAAACCCCAAATAATAAATTTGTTTTTTTTTATAGTGCGAGGAATAACATAATTTACTAATCAAAACAGAATACAAAAGAATGGAATGATATGGTAATGTTTAAGTTTAATGTATTTTTGTAAATTTTCTACAAAATCAACTGCAATGAAAAACATCAAGTAACTGATTCAACAAAAACATCCTTAAAATTAGAATCCTTTAACTAAAGTATTTGAACAATTTTATGGCCGGGATTTCCTGTGCCTGCTGACGTCAGGTGTGTTTGGCGGTGTGAGTGGACAATATGGCGAGAAAGCCAAAAATCAGTTTCACAACATTTGTGCTCGTCCGCTCAGCCCGTCGACAGCGGGCCACATTCCTCGCCATCGATCCTTGGGAATCTCATTGAAATACATCAGCATATTATTACAAGGCCAGACTGCCAGACTCATCCCCCTGCTGGATCGTCCATCGATCGTCCATTTTCCCGCGTTGGTGGGAAAACACACCAGTGCAGAAAACATCTTGACAACTGTGATGTGCAGAAGTTGGGACTTACCACGAGGGTCTTGTTCACATTGAGGACATACGAGGAGCAGAAGATGCTCAGGCCCGACAGAAAAGGGACACTTGAGGAACGTCCATGGTGTGCTGGGTGGATTATCATGGATATAGCTTTGTTGTGAAGCGGCTCATAGAAATTGGAAAGTCACCAAGGTTACTCACATCGGATAATGGCCAAGGGGGTGGGAGAGGAAGGTGTAAGATTGACTGGGAGAGGAAGAGGTGTTGGGGGGTGAGGTTGGGAGGGAGGAATGAAACTGTCCCAGGGGTGAGGTTGGGATGGGGGGAACGAAGGTGTCAGGGGTGTGGTTGGGAATGGGAAAGGAAGGTGTCAGTGGGGTGCTGTTGGGAGGGGGGTAGGAGTATGGGGGAGGAGAGGGTAACGGGTTAACAGGGAAGAAGATGGCAACTGGGGAGGTAAGTAAAGGCAGGGGTGATGGAAGGTTTAAAGGAAGGAGATCAGAGGGGGGAAGGAGTGCAGAGAGTGGAGGGAGTCTGGGGGGGAGGAAGGAGTGCAGAGAGGGCAGGGAGTAAGGGTGGAGGAAGTAGTAAGGGTGGAGGAAGGAGTCAGGAAGTGGGGAGGAGTAAATCTGGAAGAAGAACATAAGAATATAAGAAATAGCAACAGGAATAAACCATTCAGCCTTTCAAGCCTGCTCACACATTCAATAAGATCATGGCTGATCTTCTTGAATTTCAATTTGCACATTCCCATCTAACTCCAATAACCTTTGATTCCCTTGCCTAACAGGAATCTATTTACCGCTGCCTTAAACATATTCAATTACCCTGCCTCCACCATTTTGAGGTAGATAGTTCCAAAAACCCCCTGAGAGAAAAAAACAGTGCCTCCTAGTTCTGGACTCACCCACAAGAGGAAACATCCTTTCAACGTCCACTTTGTCAAGGCTGTTCAGGATCTTGTATACTTCAATCAAATCACCCCTCTCTTCTAAACTCCAGTGGAAACAAGCCCAGTCTGTCCAATCTTTCCCCATAAGACAACCCATTATTTCCATGTGTCAATCTAGTAAACCTCCTTTGAACCACCTCCCATACATATACATCCTTCCTTGTAAAGGGAGACCAAAACTGCACACAGCATTCAAGGTGCGGTCTCACCAATGCCCTGTATAACTGAAGCATAACATCCTTACTTATATGTTCAATCCCTCTCGTAATAAAGGATAGCATTCCATTAGCCTTCTTAATTACTTGCTGTACCTGCATACTAACTTGTTGTGATTCACATACTAGAACGCTCAGTTCCCTCTATACCTCAGAATTATGCAGCCATACTCCATTTAAGTAATACTCTGCTTTTCTTGGTTTTCCTGCCAAAGTGAACAACTTCACATATTCCCACATTAAACTCTATTTTTGAGATCTTTACTCACTCACTCAGCCTATCTATATCCATCTGCAACCTCCTCATGTCCTCTTCACAACATACTTTCCTACCTGTCCCTGTCATCTGCAAATTTAGCTACCATGTCTTCACTCCCCTCATCTAAGTCATTGAAGAAAATTGTAAAAGTTGAGGCCCCAGCACAGACCCCTGTGGGACTCCAGGAGTCACATTCTGCCAATCAGAAAAAGACCTATTTATGCATACTCTGCTTTCTACCAGCCAGCCAATCTTCTACCCATGCTAATATGCTATACCCCCTATACCACGTGCTTTTATTTTCCATAATAAGCTTTGATGTGGCACCTTATCGAATGGGTTCTGGAAATCCAAGTACAGTACGTCTACAGGCTTCTCTTTATCTAATGTGCATGTTACTCCTTCAAAAACTCCAGTAAATTGGTTAAACATGGTTTTTCTTTCACAAAACCATGCTGACTCTTCCCGATTACCTTGAGCTCTTCTAAGTGCCCACATATAACCTCCTTAATGATCAATTCTAATAACTTCCCCATGACAGACATCAAGCTAACTGGCCTATAATTTCCTGTTTTCTGCCTCCCTTCCTTCTTGAATAGAGGGTTTATATTTGCTACTTTCCAATCTGATGGAACCTTTCCAGAATCTAGTGAATTTTGGAAAATTAACACCAGCACATCGACAAACTCATTAGCCACCTCTTTTAAGACCCTAAGTTGTCGTCCATTAGGACCCAGAGACTTGCCAGCCCGCAGCTCCATCAACTTGCTCAATGCCATTTCCCTAGTGAATTCAATTTTACCAAGTTACTTTCTCCCATTCACCTCCTGATTTGCAGCTGGAATTTTTTGTATCGTCTATAGTGAACACAGAAACAAAATATTTGTTCATTTCTTCTGCCATTTCCTTATTATCGACTATTAACTCCCCACTGTCACTCTCTAGAGGACCAACACTCACTTTACTTACTCTTTTCCTTTTTAAGTACCTGTGGAAACTCTTGCTATCCGTTTTTATATTTCTAGCTACCTTCCTCTCATACTCTAAATTTTTCCTCCTGATTAACCTTTTAGTCATTCACTGCTGTTCTTTATATTCTGTCCAATCATTTGTCCTGCCACTCATCTTTGCAGAGTTGTATGCTTTTTCCTTAAGTCTGATGCTTTGCTTAACTTCTTTAGTTAACTACGGATGATGGGTCCTCCCCTTTTGACTTTTTCTTTTTGTACTTATTCTAAAATTAAGTGTCTGCCACTGCTTCTCTATTGATCTATCCTCTCGCCTAGTTTTCCAGTTCACTTCAGCTAGCTCAGCTTTCATCCCCACATAGTTTCACTTACTTAAGTTTTAAGATACTAGTCTTAGACCCACTCTTCTCCCTTTCAAACTGGATGTAAAATTCAATCATATTGTGGTCTTTGCAACCTAGGGTTGCCTTTACTCTGAGGTCATTAGTTAATCCTGTCACGTTACACAATACCAAGTCTAATATAACCTGCTCTCTGGTTGGTTCCAGAACATGCTGCTCCAAGAAACTATCTCTAAAGCATTCTAAGAACTCCTCATTCAGGCAAACTCCAAGAAGTATGTTTAATGGAAAACAAAGCAGCAGGCTAGTGTGTGGGGGGTGGGGTGGATTCAACTTCATGGAAAATTATGAAAAAACTGAAAAGAAAGGAGAGCCCTGGAGAGTCTCCAGAACACAAAATAGGACAGAGTGTTTGGAAAGGGCTAGGAATCTAACTTCAAGCACATCAGATGAAGGGACGACAATGAGAAAAGGGACGGGAAATACAGGACTGAAGGTGTTGTATCTGAATGCACGCAGCATACGAAATAAGGTAAATGAGCTTGTGGCGCAGATTGAAATTGGCAGGTATGATGTGGTGGGCATTACAGAAACAAGGCTGCAAGGGGATCAAGACTAGGAGCTAAATATCTAAGGATATACATCCTATCGAAAAGATAGGCAGGTTGGCAGAGGGGGTGGGGTTGCTTTGTTAGTAAGAAATGAAATTAAATCGATAGCAAGTTGCGTCAGATGATGTAGAATCTGTGTGGGTAGAGTTGAAGAACCGCAAAGGTAAAAAAAAACCATAATGGGAGTTATGTACAGGCCTCCGAACAGTAGTCAGGATGTGGGGCACAAGATACACCAGGAGATAGAGAAGACGTGTAAGAAAGGCAAGGTTACAGTGATCATGGGGGATTTCAATATGCAGGTAGACTGGGAAAATCAGGTTGGTAGTGGATCCCAAGAAAAGGAATTTGTGGAATGTCTACGAGATGGCTTTTTGGAGCAGCTTGTGGTGGAGCCCACTAGGGAACAGACAATTCTAGATTTAGTGATGTGTAATGAGGCAGATTTGATAAGGAAGCTTAAGGTGAAGGAACCCTTAGGAGGAAGTGACCGTAATATGATAGAATTCACCCTGCAATTTGAGGGGAAAAAGCTGGAATCAGATGTAATGGTATTACAGTTGAATAAAGGCAACTACAGAGGCATGAGGGAGGAGCTGGCCAGAATTGACTGGGAGATGAGCCTAGCAGGAAAGACAGTGGAACAGCAATGGCAGGAGTTTCTGGGAGTAATATGGGAGACACAGCAAAAATTCATCCCTAGGAAGAAGAAGCATACTAAAGGGAGGACGAGGCAACCATGGCTGACAAGGGAAGTCAGGGACAGCATAAAAGCTAAAGAGAAAGCATACAATGCAGCAGAGAGCAGTGGGAAACCAGGGGATTGGGAAGCCTACAAAGACCAACAGAGGACAACAAAAAAAGAAATAAGGAGGGAGAAGATTAAATATGAGGGTAAACTAGCCAGTAATATAAAAGAAGATTGCAAGTGTTTTTTTAGATATATAAAGGGTAAGGGAGGGGCAAAAGTGGACATTGGGCCGCTGGAAAATGACGCTGGAGAAGTAGTAGTGGGGAACAAAGAAATGGCAGAGGAACTGAATAGGTACTTTGCATCAGTCTTCACAGTGGAAGACACGAATAACATCCCCAAAGTTCAAGAGAGTCGGGGGGCAGAGGTGAGTAGGGTGGCCATTACCAAGAAGAAGGTGCTAGGAAAACTGACAGGTCTGAAGGTGGATATATCACCTGGACCAGATGGATTATACCCCAAAGTTCTGAAGAAGATAGCTGAAGAGATAATGGAGGCGTTAGTGGCGATCTTTCAGGAATCACTGGAGTCAGGGAGGGTCCCAGAGGACTGGAAAATCGCTAATGTAACTCCCCATTTAAGAAGAGAGTGAGGCAAAAGATGGGAAATTACAGGCCGATTAGCCTGACCTCGGTCGTTGGTAAGATTTTAGAGTCCATTATTAAGGATGAGATTTCAGAATACTTGGAAGTGCATGGTAAAATCAGGCAAAGTCAGCATGGTTTCATCAAGGGGAGGTCATGCCTGACAAATATGTTACAATTCTTTGAGGAGGTAACGAGTAGGTTAGACAGAGGAGAACCAATGTTTGGTATCTACTTGGACTTCCAGAAGGCCTTTGACAAGTTGCTGCACAGGAGGCTGCTCAGTAAGATAAGAGCCCATGGTGTTAGAGGCAAGGTACTAGCAGGGATAGAGGATTGGCTGTCTGGCAGGAGGCAGAGAGTGGGGATAAGGGAGTCCTTCTCAGGATGGCGGCCGGTGACTAGTGGAGTTCCGCAGGGGTCAGTGTTGGTACCACAACTTTTCACTTTATACGTTAATGATCTAGATGAAGGAACTGAGGGCATCCTGGCTAAGTTTGCAGATGATACAAAGATAGGTGGAGGGACAGGTAGTATTGAGGAGGCGGGGAGGCTGCAGAAGGATTTGGACAGGTTAGGAGAATGGGCAAATAAGTGGCAGATGGAATACAATGTGGGGAAGTGTGAGGTCATGCGCTTTGGTAGGAACAATAGAGGCATGGACTATTTTCTAAATGGGGAGAGAATTCAGAAATCTGGAGTGCAAAGGGACTTTGGAGTCCTAGTCCAGGATTCTCTTAAGGTTAACTTGCAAGTTGAGTCGGTAGTTAGGAAGGCAAATGCAATGTTGGCATTTATTTCGAGAGGACTAGAATATAAAAGCAAGGATGTGCTGCTGAGGCTTTATGAGACTCTGATCAGACCACATTTGGAATATTGTGAGCAATTTTGGGCCCCGTATCTCAGGAAGGATGTGCTGGCCCTGGAAAGGGTCCAGAGGAGGTTCACGAGAATGATCCCAGGAATGAAAGGCTTAACATATGAGGAATATTTGAGGACTCTGTATCTATACTCGATGGAGTTTAGAAGGATGAGGGGGGATCTGATTAAAACTTACAGAATACTGAAAGGCGTGGATAGAGTGGACGTGGGGAAGATGTTTCCACTAGTAGGAGAGACTAGGACCCGATGGCACAGCCTCAGAGTAAAGGGAAGACCTTTTAGAATAGAGGTGAGGAGGAACTTCTTTAGCCAGAGAGTGGTGAATCTATGGAATTCATTGCCACAGAAGGCTGTGGAGGCTAGATCATTGAGTGTATTTAAGACCAAGATAGATAGGTTCTTGACTGTTAAGGGGATCAAAGGTTACGGGGAGAAGGCAGGAGAATGGGGTTGAGAAACTTATCGGCCATGATTGAATGGCAGAGAAGACTCGATGTGCCGAATGGCCTAATTTCTGCTCCTATGTTTTATGGTCTTATTGTCTACTGCCAATCTGATTTTCCAGTATGTGTAGATTAAAATCACCCGTGGTTATTGCCGTCCCTTTATCACAAGGACACAATATTTTCTCTTGAATCCTTTGTCCTACACTGTGGCTACTGTTAGGAAGCCTGTAGACCACTCACACTAATTATTTTATTCTCTTACTATTCCTCATCTCCACCCAAACTGATTCTACATTCCGATCTCCTGAACCAAGGTCATCTCTAATTATTGCATCAATGCCCTCTTTGATTAACAGTGCTACCCTTCCACCTTTACCTAGATTCCTATTCTTCTTGAATATCATCTACCCCTCAATATTAAGGACCCAATCTTTGGTGTCCTGCAACCACGTCTCCGTAATTGCTATCAGATCATATTTATTACTTCAATGTGGGCCATCAATTCATTTACTTTGTTATGAATGTTATGTGCATTCAGATAGAGAGCTTTCAGTTTTGTCTTTTTGTCACCTTTGTAACATCTGGTGTTGACTGCTGATATGTTCTTAGATATTTTTCTCTCTGTCCCTTCCTGCCATTCTGACCCTCATTTCTCATATTACTATTTTGTTCTCCTGTCTTGACTTGACACCTTGAACTGCTATCTCCACCCACGCTTGATCCCTCACCCCTCTTGTTTAGTTTCAAGCCCTCTCTATTTCCCTAGTTATGTGATTTGTGAGGACACTCGTCCCAGCAATGTTCAGGTGCAAACCGTCCCAACGATATAGCCCCCACTT
The DNA here is from genome assembly GCF_017639515.1 of Carcharodon carcharias. NCBI lineage: Eukaryota > Metazoa > Chordata > Chondrichthyes > Lamniformes > Lamnidae > Carcharodon > Carcharodon carcharias. The sequence goes on from NC_054471.1 coordinate 16,228,092, forward strand.
TCCCCAGTACCGATGCAAGTGTCCCACAAACCAGAACTCACTTCTCTCACACCAGTCTTTGAGCCATGCATTCGTCTCTCTAATCTTACTTGCCCTATACTAATTTGCACACGGATTAGGTAATAATCCAGAGATTATTACCTTTGAGGTTCTGCATCTTAATTTGGTACTTAGCTCTTCATACTGACTTTGCAGAACCTCTTTCCTAGTTCTGCTTATCTCATTGGTACCTACATGGACCACGACAACTGGATCCTCTCCCTTCCACTGCAGTTTCTCCCCAAACCCTGGCACCAGGCAGGCAACATAGCTGTCTGGGCTCACTCTTTGCTGCAGAGAACAGTGTCAATCCCCCTCACTATACTATCCCCCACTACCACTGCATTCCTTTTTGCTCCCCCCACTTGAATGGCTTCCTGTACCACAGTGCCATGGCCAGCCAGCTCATCTACCTTGCAGACTTTGCTTTCATCCACACAGGATGTGAGTACTTCAAACCTGTTTGACAATTGCGAAGTCTGAGGCTCCTCCACTACTGTCTGCTCAGTCCCATTACCTGCCTCACTAACGGTCACATCCTCCTGTCCCTCACTGCTGACCAAAACAGATGACCCTCTTCTTAAAGGTGTGACTATCTTCAGGAACCAAGTATCCAGGTATTTCTCCCCCTCCCTTATGTTGTGCAGTGCCTACATTTCGGCTTCCAGATCAATAATCCTGATCCGGAATTCCTATAGCTGCTTACACTTCCTGCAGACGTGTTTGTCATGGATTGCCTTGATGTTCAAAAGTTCCCACATCTCACACCTGCAACAAAACACCTGTCCCGCCATTCTAACTTATGTTATTAATTTAATTTACTTTCTTCCTATATATTCTACAATTTACTATGTTTATTGAATGCTAGCACCACTGACAACTAAAGGTTTTATGCTTCTTAACTACAAGGTATATGTTTTAGATGTTAGTTTAAATTACTTTATCTTTATTGCTTTTTTATCTTTATTGTTTTATTTTATTTCTAAAGTTTTCAAATTTTGGTTTATTATTTAACGTTTTAGTTCTTTTTATTTATAGATCTACCTTAAAACTCACCTGTCCTAAGCTGGTTTCTCACAGACTGTCCTTGAGATTGAGCACTTGCCAGCCAATCATCTTACTAGCTTTCTGTGATGCCACAGGTGCTTCCCAGCAGCTGAAACAGTGAAACAGAGCACTGCTCAGCATCCGACTGTCTCTCGCTAGTCCTCTCCTCAGCTCCGCTCTGACTCTCAGCAAGGTAGTGGGGGTGTCTGAGGGAGTCAGGAAGGGGGAAGGTGTAAGGCTGGAAGAAGAAGAAGTGAGGCTGGAGGAAGAGGTGAGGCTGGAGGAAGGAGTCGAGATTGTGCGGTGTGGGGGGTGAAGGACTAAGGGTGGTGGAAGAAATAAGGGTATCTAAAGGAATCAGGGAGGGGGAGCGACTGAGCAGGGGGTGTCTGGGGAAGGTGGGGGGGGGAAGGGGTTCCTTGTGGGTAAATGGTCTGGAGAGGGAAGGGGTTACAGGGTGGAAGGGGTCACAGGGTGGAAGTGGTCAGGAAGGGACGAATGGGTTCCAGAGGGGAAGGGATCCAGAGTTGCGGGGGGATGGCCAGGTGAATGTTCAGGGGAGGGGCCAGTTGAGTCCATGACTGCCTCCTGGGGAGTGAACTGAGGGTGGAAGGGTGAGGGATCGAAGGCAGCGGTAGAAGAGACGGTGAGGGTGGTTGGTGGTGAATTGGAGGCATTCAGGCCCTGGGGGTGGGAAGGAGGAGATCAGGGGGGTGAATGTGCATTGGAGTGGAATTTTCGGGAAGGAAGGGAATGTGTACATTCACCTGGACTTCCCAAAGGAAAAGGGTTGTGGTTAGCAGGTCAGGGAGGGGAGGTGGAAGGTGATGTCAGGGGGTCAACTGTGATTGAAAGAAAATGGGTGACTGGGGGAGGGGAAAAAACAGGGGAGCTGAAGAAAATTTGAATCCAGACCATGCTGTACAAATCAAAAAAGGGGAACGATAGTTGTGGTGGGCGATTTGCAGTTGAGCTCAGATGGACAACTGAAAGTGAACCCCAGCAGGCAGCATTCAAAATGCTCAAGACATTGAGGAATGATATGTGAAGGATCGCATGGGAAGGTGCTTGCATAAGGCTCCGAAAGGCCTCTTCTCCCTCCAGAATCACTCGTTGGCCGGCTGCTTCCTATGCACTGACAGAGCATGATGTTGAGGGGCTCACAGGCACAGGGAACTCAGAGTGAGAGGACAGCCTCTGAGACTCATGAGTGGATGACCTAGGGGTATCCATCTGCAGCTCCTCCTCATTTAGGGTGCTCGGGGGTCCCAACCTGACTCCTTGAGGTGAAGGAGAACCTGGAAGGACATTGAGGTGCCCTATTTCCTTCTCACATTGCAGGAACTCAGCCATGGCTCCTGCGATGGAGTGCAGATCTGCATACATCTGGGCATTCTGCTGTACCAGTGTCTCCATGGTGTCTGCCATCCTTCCCATGGAGACCACTATACATAGACATATGGACACCAATTCATCAGAGGGCAGGTGGATGCACTCCTTTGACTTGCATGCCACTCTTTTGAGCACTTTCAACAGCTCTGCATGATGTTGTCATGCTTTCTGCTGATTCTCCATGATGAGCTGGAAGGCCAAAACTAGAGGCTCGTCATTTGACTTGGACCTCACAGATGCCTGATCCCTAGCAGCCCTCCAAGTGCCAGGGAGCTCACATGAATCTGCCTCCTGTTGCTGCAGACATGTGTCTGTGGGGTGACCACCAAATTGTGAACTCAAGCCTGCTCTAGATCAAGGTCCCACAGAGGTGTGTGTCTCTGCACTGGTGGAGGGTGTGGATAAACACCATGACTGGTCTTCCAGGTTGCTTATTTACAGCTCTTTGATGGAGGAGATGTCCTCTTGGCTAGAGATGAGTGCATGGATGGACCTGAGGGAATGGCTGGCTGAGTGTATCGGTCACTTGGCAGAGCTCCCGTGAACCAAAGTAGAGATAAGCAATGCATGGCAGCACAGTCAAAAGTAGGCAAGAGAGCACATGTATTTTGTACTTAGAGAAAAATGGTGTGGTGCAAGAACCTTACAACGGTGTTCACCACTGACCTCACTGTTAGTCATTGTAGGCATGGTCCATGTCCCCACCAGTCAGTGCCATGGTACACTCCTCAAAGAGGGGCCTATTATGGGCTGCTTCACCCCCAGCCTGGGACCTCTCCCTGCTAATGTGAGCAGGCTTCTCCTGCATGAAAACAGGTGGAGAGAGTGTAAGTAGGACATATGGCACTACATGGAATGTTTGCGTGTTGAGCGGAGCTATGGACATGGATTCAGGGTCGAGAGGGTATGAGCCTGATGGAGATGTGAGGGTGTGTGTGAGAGTTAGTGGTGTTGTCCCTTGAGGTGTGAGATCCCTATGGATGTGTGATCGGTTTGAGAGTGTGTGAGTTGAGAGTGATGAGAAGAGTGAACTACCTTGGCGGAATTGATGAGACCATTCATCCTGTAGTGGCACTGTGTGGCTGTCCTCTTTTACAGGGCATTGGCACTGACCACCATTGCCACCGCCTCCCAAGCTGGATTAGTGAGGTCGCTGCCCATCCTGTGGCCAGAGCGGCGGTAGGGGACATCACAGCGAACCTCCACTGTGTCCAAAAGGGGCTCAAGGGAAGTGTCATTGAACCTGGGGCTGCAGTCTTTTTGCCTTCTTTGCAGCAGTCATGGGTTGGATGCACTGAGAGGTGTGCACACGGCTGGACTTTAAATATGGTGCCCAGCGTGATGAAGCAGCGAGGTGATGGCACCACAGGTGAATGAGACCCTGCCTGCCATGGAAACAGCATGTTTCCCTGGAATGCGTAGTTAATGCCACTGGTTTGGGACGATACGGCATGAAAGTCCACCATTGCGGCCAGCAGGTAAAGTGACGTTTTACCCGCCCACTACGTCACTTAGTCCAAATCTGGGTTGATTCCCCTATATCTTTTTACAATACAAAGCAAGCTATAAAATCAACATATAAAACCAAAGTTGAACCTAATTCAATTCACTGCCTCCCCCTCCCACCACTGAAGCCTACCTTCAGGAAGCAAATAACCTGTTTGACACCTATAATGAAACACATATACAATGCATATCATAGGCCAGCATCAATTTTTGTCAGTGTGTGTGTGTACATTTTAATTGAATTACAGATAGCTGGTCTAGGTGCCTTGATGTGAGAAGAGAAGCTAGGTTTGAAATGCTAAGTAGGTAAACGTAGGTGAAGTTTTAGAATGTGAGGTGTAAAGGGAATATTTGCATTTTTAAATAAACCAGAGTAGATTGAATTCAAAAGAGGGGGGTGAAATGTTACACCTAACCAGAAGAAGTTAAGAAACAGTGTGTTTATTTTTCCTAAAGATTACTGATAAAATTAGTACTATGATAGATTTTTATTAGTAGAGAGGTAAAGTTAAAAGAAATAGTGAAATAATAGGAACTTGCATTCAAAAGAGAAAATATATATAAAGGAGAGAAGGCTGTGTGTAAGGGAACACATTTTAAAATCTAACACAAGTCTGAACAGCCTCCAGCATCTAAGCCTCAAGCTGCTGTCTATAAGGAACCAAAGCTGAGAAAATTCGCTTTGAATTCAACTGTCCAGGATGTGTGCTTTGCCTGGGTCTGTTTAAATCTATATATTTTACTGTTGCCTTAATGGAGGAGTAACTGGGAGTTAGATTAACTATGGGAGCTAGAAGTTATTATAGTAGTAATTTGTAAGCCTATGTATGTGCTCAAAATATTTTTTTTTAGTTTTTTAAGAAACCTACAAGACTTGGTAGTCTTATTACTACTGAATTCAAGGCACCGATGTTGAAATAAATATAAATTATAAAATAGTTGTGGCAGTTGGTTCAAGTTTCCCTCTGGGATTTGAGCAGCTCAGCATTTACCATCCGCTGTGCCGTAACAAGCTTCAATTTGCGTTTTTGCATTCACTCTCTGAAATTTAAGTATTCTTCTCTTTCCACAGATGCTGTTAGACCTGTTGAGTTTTTCCAGCATTTTCTGTTTTTCTTCCTTCTTACTAACATCTGGGGGCTAGTGCCAAAATTGGCAGAGCTGTCTCACAGACTAGGCAAGCAACAGCCTGACATAGTCATCCTCATGGAATCATACCTTACAGGTATTGTCCAAGACACCACCATCACCTTCCCTGGGTATGTCCTGTCCCACTGGCAGGACAGGCCCAGCAGATGTGGTGGCACAGTTGTATACAGTTGGGAGGGAGTTGCCTTGGGAGTCCTTAACATCGACTCTGGACCCCATGAAGTCTCATGGCATCAGGTCAAACGTGGGCAAGGAAACCTCCTGCTGATTACCACGTACTGTCCTCCCTCAGCTGATGAATCAGCGTTCCTCCATGTTGAACATCACCTTGAAGGAAGCACTGAGAGTGGCAAGGGTGCAAAATGTACTCTGGACGAAGCCCACATCCCATGGATGAATTAAAAAAAAATCACGCCAATCCCAGGGTTCTATTGAGAGTCGACCTGTGTCAGAGGATTGAAAGTTTAATTTAGTACCCATTTTCAACAGAGGAGACAGAGATAACCTGGGTAATCTTTGATTAAAGATGAAATTAATAGTACAGAGAAAATAACCAGCAGCAGCCAATGTGGATTTCAGAAAGGAATACCATGTTTTGCAAAGCTGATGGTTCTCCAGGGAACTAAAGTTATAATGGATGGAGGAAATGCAATTGATGCCTTTGACAAGTTACAGCACAAGACAGCTGGGGAGGTGAAGGCAGGGAAATTAGTGGGAGGACAGTGAAATGGAAGGGTGGTTAGAAAGGAGGAGGAGAGAGTAGGAGATCAGAGCACTTTCTTAGAATGGTTGTAGATGGTAGTGGTCTCCCATAGGGTTCTGTTCTGCTGCTGTGTATATCCATGATTGTACTGTACATTGTTGGCCAAATTGTGGATAATAATGGCAGATAATAATGGCAAATAATTCAGAGGATCAAAGGAAACAGGGCATACTAGGCTGAAGAAAAGTGACAGATTGAAGTCAATGTCAGCTGGTACATTTCAGCTAACAATTGCATACTTGGTACAGGGAAAGTCCATGTCATGTAGATGAGTGGAGGATTTGGGGGATTTAGCTTTGCAAGATATTAAAAGCAGCACCTCAAGCAGATGAAGCGTGTGACAAGAGGTGTAGAATATGTAAGTTGAGACCGATTAGCGAGTCCACATAAAATCTTCCCAGGGTCACAGTTGAAGATTGCATGCAGTTTTGGGCTTCAGGAAATTGTTGAAGCAAGAGAATGCGTACAGCATGGGTTCTTCAGGTTCAATGGAATACAAATTGTGAAGAAAGACTTGAAAAACTGAAGCTGTCTTTTCATTTTTTTATTCATTCATGGGATGTGGGCTTCACTGGCTTGGCCAGCACTTATTGGCCATCCCTAACTGCCCTTGAGAATCTGGTGGTAGCTGCCTTTTTGAACTGCTGCAGTTCATGTGGTGTAGGTGCACCCATAGTGCTGTTAGGAAAGGAGTTCCAGGATTTTGACCGTGACAGTGAAGGAATGGCGATATATTTCTTGTCAGGATGGTGAATGGCTTAGAGGGGAACTTTCAGGTGGTGGTGTTCCCATTTATCTGTCACCCTTGTCCTTCCAGGCCATGGGTTTAGAAGGTGCTGTCGAAGGAGCCTTGGTGAATTCCGGCAGTGTACCTTATAGATGGTACACACTGCTGCTCCTGTGTGTTGATGGTGGATGGAGTGAATGTTTGTGGATGTGGTGCCAATCCAGCGGGGCTGCTTTATCCTGAATGGTGTCAAGTTTCTTGAGTGTTGTGGGAGCTGCACTCATCTGGGCAAGTGGAGAGTATTCCATCACACACCTGACCTGTGCCTTGTAGATGGTGGACAGTCTTTGGGGGAAGACAGTAGGAGAGTTATTCATCGCAGGATTCCTAGCCTCTGTTTCTGGTCATTGGTAACCCCCAAGATGTTGATGGTGAGGGAGTCAGAGATTTTAATGCCATCGAACATCAAGGGGTGATAGTTGGATTCTCTCTTGTTGGGGATGGTCATTCCTTGACACTTGTGTGGCACAAATGATTGTCACTTGTCAGTCCAAACCTGGATATTGTCCAGGTTTTGCTGTATTTGGACATGGACTACTTCAGTATCTGAGGAGTCACAAATGGTGCTGAACATTATGCAATCATCAGCGAACATCCCCACTTCTGACCTTATGTTTGAAGGAAGGTCATTGATGAAGCAGCTGAAGATGATTGGGCCGAGGTCACTACCCTGAGGAACTCCTGCAGTGATGTCCTGGAGCTCAGGAGACAGACCTCCAATAACCACAACCATCTTCCTTTGTGCTGAGTATGATTCCAGCCAGCAGGGAGTTTAGCTCTGATTCCTATTGACTCCAGTTTTTCTAGGGCTCCTTGATAGCACACTCGGTCAAATATGGCCTTGATGTCAAGGACAGTCACTCTCATCCGACCTCTGGAGTTCAGCTCTTTTGTCCATGCTTGAATCAAGGCTGTAATGAGATCAGGAGCTGAGTGACCCTGGCGGTACCCAAACTGGGCATCAGTAAGCAGATTATTGCTGAGCAAGTGCCGCTTGATAGCACTGTTGTTGACCCCTTCCATTACTTTAATGATAATCGAGAGGCTGATGGGGCGGTAATTGGCTGGGTTGGATTTGTCCTGATTTTTGTGTACAGGACATACCTGGACTATTTTCCCCATAGCCGGGTAGATGCCAGTGGTGTAGCTGTACTGGAACAGCTTGGCTAGAGGCCCAGTAAGTTTTGGAGCACACACCTTCAGTACTATTGCCAGAATATTGTCAGGGCCTGTCAGTAGTATATTTTGATTCTGAGGTTATTTGAGGGGTGTTTAACATGATGAAGAATAATATGTTTTACATTGCAGGGTGCAATACTCCTGTCCATGTAAAAATACGTTCTGTACTCTGACTTAATTTGCACATGTTTTGTGGCAAAGTAAGTAATTTTTGCAGAAAGTTTATTAACACCAGTAGATGAGGCAGGACTTATTTCCAGATCAGAACCCAGTGGGGTGATATTTAAATGTGTACAAGCTCTTCCAAAGTTTGAGGAAAGGGATGTTGAAGCATTCTTTATTTCATTTGAGAAGATAGCCAAACAGATGAACTGGCCAAAGAAAAACTGGGCATTGCCCATCCAGAGCAAATTGACAGGTAGAGCACAGGAAATGTATGCCTCACTGTCAGAGGAGGTTTCTAAGGACTATGATATGATGAGAAAGGCCATTTTGAGTGCATATGAGTTGGTTCCTGAAGCATACAGACAGAAGTTTTGAAATTTAAGGAAGCAGCCTGGGCAAACTTACACTGAATTTGAAAGGGTTAAGCAAAGTAGTTTTGACAGGGTGATATGAGAATTAGGAGTTGAAACTACCTATGAAGTTCTGAGAGACACTATTCTCTTGGAAGAATTTAAAAATGCCCTACCCTTTGTAATAAGAACCCATGTTGAAGATGAAAGGGTTGCAACTGCTAGACAGCCAGCAGTAATGGCTGACGATTATGAGCTGATCCGTAAAACAAAACCTTTTTCCCATCGCCCACATAAATTAGGAAAGGATAGTGGGAGAGTGAAAGGAAGGCAAGTAGCCAGGGTAAAGAATGGATAGCTGGGTACCTTGAGATCTCCTCCCCAGATCAGAAGGAAGGTACTGAGGCTGGAGGTGAACCGTGAAGGCCTATGTTTTCCCATTGTAATAAAGTGGGATACATTCATTCAGAATGCTGGAAGTTGCAGTGCAAGCCCATGGGACTTATTGGAGTTCATAAGAAAATAAGGGTGAATGCAGGTGAAATGAATAAGGTAGATGAGAGATATAAGGGTTTTTGTCCAAATGAAAGATAACCCCTTTTTCATCAAATGATATTAAGAGACACAGGAGCTACTCAAAATCTTTTGCTGGAGAAGGACTTAGCTTTTCCTCCAGAGTGTTCAATGAAAGCTAAAGCATTGGTGAATGGGATAAGTGGAGAGCATATCCCGGTTCCATAGTGAAAGGTGCAATTGGAGTGTGATTTGTTGTCTGGATTGGTGGTTGTAGGAATGGTTAAGAAATTACCCACGGACAGAGTTGATTTACTCCTAGGGAATGATTTGGCAGGAGTGAAGTTTATAGCCTCGCCCATAATTATGGAAAGTCCAAGAGAGGCTAAAGAGACGGAACAGTTACAAGAACAAGTTCCAGGTAATTTTCCATCGTGTGTGGTGACCAGAGTAATGGCTATGCAAAGTCCATCACCAGAGGTCAAAGTAATACCACAAGCAGATGTTAGAGTAGCCAAAACTTTCTTTAAGGGTGAGGATAATTCAAAGGAAGTGTTTGGCATGTCTTCATTAATTGAGGCTCAGAAAACAGATCTAGAGTTAAATAAGTTAGCCCAGTCAGCTCACACTAAAGCTGTGGTTGAAGGAGTTCCGGAGTGCTATTATATTAAAAATGGAGTCCTGATGAGGAAATGGAGACACCCTCACAGATTTGTGGATGAGGAATGGACGGTTGTTCATCAGATAGTCCACCCAAATATCGTATGGAGATATTACGAGTAGCACTTGAAATCCCTATGGCAGAATGTGTAGGAATTTGGAAAACCCAAGCATTGATAAACAGGCATTTTACCTGGCCAAGACTCCACAAGGACAAAGTGCATTTTTGTAGAACATGTTATACATGTCAGTTAGTAGGTAAACCTCAACATGTAATCAAACCAGCACCTTTAATACCCATAGCAGTTTTTGAAGAACCATTCAGTCAGGCATTAGTAGATTATGTAGGACCATTACCCAAAACAGAAGCAGGACATCAGTATACCCTTACAATCATTGATGTGACAACTCAATTTCCAGAAACTATCCCTTTAAGGACAATTACAGCTAAGGTGGTAGTGGAAAAGTCAATCCAGTTTTTCACTCTTCATGGGTTACCAATTGAAATACAATCTGACCAAGATTCTAACTTCATGTCTAAAATTTTCCAGAACATGATCAGCAGTTTGGGTATCAATCAACCTAAGTCTGCCTATCATCCATAGACACAGGGAGCTTTAGAGAGATACCATCAGACTCAAAGCCATAATTAAGACCTATTGCCATGAATACACAAAGTATTGGGACAAAGGATTAGATGCCTTAGTATTGGTACCAGAGATTCTCCAAATGAATCTGCTGGATTTAGTCCATTTGAATTGATCTATGGACATGAAATAAGCGGTCCATTAAAGTTAATTAAGGAAAAGTTCCTAAAGCAGATAGACGAATCCTCCATGTTGGAATACGTGCCCAGGTTTCGAGACTCACAGGAGCATGTAAAGTAGCACATGAGTAATTAAAAATTTCACAAGCCAAAATGAAAGAATGGGCAGACAAACATGCTACAACTAGAACATTCCAAGCAGGAGATGAAGTATTGGGATTGTTGCCTTTGCAGGGTGAATCCCTGAAGGTGAAATTCGGCGGCCCATATAAGGTAATTTGGAGGGTCAGTAAAGTGACTTATCTGATAGATACTCCTAAGCATAGGAAGAAGAAACGGTTATGTCACAAACATGTTGAAGCATATCATCACAGAGAAGATGATAAGACAGAGCAAATGTGCCAGATGGTAGGAGTAGTGGAGGATGACAGAGACAATAAGAGCAAGTTAGAAGGAGAAGTAGACAGTGCATAAAGTGAACTTCCTACAATTCAACTAGCCAACACGAAAATACTGGGACAGTTAGACATTGTGTTCTCATATTTAGAGGAAGGACCACGGGAAGATCTAATAAGGTTACTTAAGAAATAGGGAATTTGTAGGGATAAATCTGCATGTACTACGTTAGCCAAACACAAAGTGAATGTAGGAGACTCAGTGCCGATAAAATAACATTCTTATCAGCTGAGCCCAGAGAAACAAGCTCATGTAGAAATAGAGGTCCAACATATGCTGGATCAATTGATTGAGCCTAGCCAAAGCAGCTGGAGTTCACTGGCAGTGCTGGTTCCTAAACCGGCTGGATCCACTGGTTTTACATAGACTTCAGGAAAGGGAATGTAGTAACGAGAACAGATTCGTACGCAATTCCTTGGTTAGAAGATTGCATCAATAGGGTTGGCGGTGCCTCATTTCTTTCTAAAACTGATCTATTGAAGGGGTACTGGCAAGTGCCTTTGACCTCAAGGGCTAAAGAAATTTACATCTTTGTTACACCAAGTATCAAAGCCTAGTCTTGCCGTCTGGGCTTAAAAACACCCCAGCTACATTTCAGAGACTTATGAATCAAGTCGTAGTTGAAGTACCTAACTGTGTGGTTTATTTAGACGATGTTGTAACACATGGGAAGAACATGTAAAGCAATTAGAGGACCTGTTTAAGCAATTGTTATTGGCTGGCTTAGTCATAAATTTGGCCAAAAGCAAATTCGCAAGAGCAAGGGTAACTTACCTAGGTCACATTATAGGGCAAGTGTTTCCAAGAACAGCAAAAGTGAATGTTCTAATAGAATATCCCATTCCTAAAACTAAATGAGCAATCCTGAGATTTTTGGGAACGTGTGGGTTTTATAGGAAGTTTGTGCCTAACTTCAGCACAATAGTTTTCTACTTTTCTGCCTTTCATTGCTATCTTGTGTCTCCCTGCTCAGGTTCCCAATGCCCTGGCAATCTAGTTTAAACCCTCTCCCACAGTACTAGCAAATACCCCTGTGAGGATATTGATTCCGGTCCTGCTGGGTGCAACCCGTCCAGCTTGTTCAGATTCCATCTTCCCAGAATCAGTCACAATGTCCCAGGAATCTAAATCCTTCCCTCCTACACCATCTCTCCAGCCATGTATTCATTTGGTCTATTCTCCTATTCCTGATCTCGCTAGCATGTGGCACTGGGAGTAAACCTGGGATTGCTACCTTTGACACCAAGCTTTTTAATTTATTTCCCAGCTCCCTATATTCTGCTTTAAGTATCACATCCCTTTTTTTACCTATGTACGGATATGGATCATGACCACTGGCTGTTCACCCTCTCCCTTCATAATATCCTGGAGCTGCTTGGTGACATCCTTAACCCTGGCACCAGGGAGGCAACACACCATCCTGGTGTCATGTCTCCGGCCACAGTAACATCTATCTGTTTCCCTTATGATAGGATCCCCTATCACATTTGCTCTCCCACTCTTTTTTCTCCCTCCACCCTGTGCAGCTGAGACACTTGTGGTGCCATGGACTTGACTCTTGCTGCATTCCCCTGAGAAGCCATCTCCCCCAGCAGTTTCCAAAATGGAAAACTACATGCCTTGTGCTTTCACTCTGTCTGATGGTCACCCATTCTCTCTCTGCCTGTGCACTCTTTACCTGCAGTGTGACAACCTCACTGCATGTGCAATCCACAAAGATTTCATTCTTGTGGATGTTCCACAGTGACTCCAGCCACAACCCCAGCACCAAAACGTGGATTTTGAGTAGCTGCAGCTGGAGATACCTCCTACACACGTGTTTGCCCTGGGCACTGGAAGTGTCCCTGACTTCCAACTTCGCATTGGAGGAACATTCCACTTGGCTGAGCTGCCCTGCTATGACATACCATCAATCACTCCCTTTACTTTTACTTCCTCTAGTTTAGAGAATATTAAGTACAGTAGAAATACTCACCAAGTCCTACTTACCAAGGCTACTGCTCTTCTTACGAAGGAAAGGTAGAAAATGAAAGGATCCCTCCTTCCTTCTTCGCCGAACTCTGTCTCTCACCAAACCCCAGTTGAAGCACTCTAATGTAACCCAAAGCAGCACTCTAGTACAGACAAAAGCTGCAGTCTAGATGGCTTGCTCTTATGCTGTTTGAACCTAGCTTCTGAAAACCTGTTCAAGCCAGTTAAGTAATTAACTAGCTGCAGCTGCAAGAAGAGCCTAGATAACCGCTGTTTTAAAGCTGGACTAAAACTTAACCTAACTCAAGGAGAAACTTTTAGTTAGTTGCTAAATTAAAGAAAGATTGGACCTTAGATAAAAATTAACCCTTAAAAGTCTCTCTTTCACCAAATGCCAACTGAAGCACTCTAATGCAACCGAAAGCAGCACTGCAGTGCAGACAAAAGCAGCATTGCTACCTTCTGCTGTCATCCCAAGGAATAGCATCCCCCACATTCCCTGGACGGCTTGGTGAAGAATCTCCAGGGAGTCTTCGCTGAACCATGGGGCAACATGTTACTTTCCCTGTGACTTTCTGGTCTTGGCAGAATCTTAAATGACAGCCAGGCTGATGTTCTTCCCCTGCAGTTAGTGAATAGCTGTCAAGATGCCCTTTAAATATGGTTCCCAGATCTTCAATCCCATAAGGTAACAGCTAGGATGGCAACTTCCACCCTCTCCTGCTGTGTGCTCATGGGACCCACCAAAAAAATGCCCAGCAGTGCAGAAAGAGGATGATTGATCTGTGCTCCACCAAGGTAAGTGGCAGTCCACTCTAAACTGATAAGCACTTTAAGTGTTTGAGTGCACAGAGACGTCACGCAGGAGTTTGGGTTGCAGCACGTTCGTGGATGCATAAGTTATGACCTGGACATGGTCAGCAATCCTGTTATCCCCCGCCACCCCCCCACCCCCACTCGCAGGAATCACTCCCATTTCTGCATCCAACCTCAAACTTAGACTCTAGAACAGAATATTCCAGCCTTGATCTGGAAATCTTCCCAACAGTAAGAGTTATGAAACTGTATGGAAAATCTCATCTACAGTTAACAAGTCCATCCAGTAAAACAGCAATGGAGCAGTCGCTGAGCAACAAATGCTGGCCTTGCTAGTGATGCCCACAACCCATGAAAGAATAAAGAAAAACTCTGCCTCTCCACAGATGCTGCCAGACCTGCTGAGTTTTTTCAGCACTTTCTGTTTGTATTGAGGAATATACTGTGATGTTGATAGTAATATATTACATGATAGTTTACTAATGTAAATTTATATTAATTAATTAAGTGAATTGTTATTTCATCTGAACCATTTCTAGGTGTCGTAGGTTGCCCAAAGGACTGAAGGAATGGCAAGCATTTCTGGATCTGAAGAAGAAAATAGATGATTTCAGTGAATCATGTCCGCTCCTGGAAATGATGTCCAACAAGTCAATGGAACTGAGGCATTGGGAACGGATATCTGCAGTTACAGGGCATAAATTTAATGTGACATCAGAAACATTCTCTCTGAAAAATGTTATGGATGCTCCACTGCTTCATTTTAAGGATGATATTGAGGTATATTGAGTCATTAGTCAGTATAACTGAAATCTCATAGGAGGAGAAATTGGTTTTGACTGATTGCACAAAATGAGTAACAGTGAATTGGAAACTAGTTTTACACTTCGCCCTATTTTCCTTTCCATTGACTTCTGCTGAAGTTCAATTTTACATCACACCCTTCCCTCTTCCAATTCTTCAGCCTCATTCATTCCACTCCACTGTCACTTGGAATTATTATCAATCCTATGTCCTCTCAGCAAACATACAACATTCCAGACAGCCTATTTCAAAGCTATCCTGCACCTGCTTCTGCACTTTCTTAAGGATGCTATTTTTATCATTCATTTCCAGGTGTCAGCATCAATGGCAAGGACACATCTCTATTTGCACTGTTAATTGTTATGCTAGGCTACTTCAGATGAAATCTCTTCTCATCTCAATCCTAAATTAACAAATCCTTATCATGAGACCATGTCCCTATTATCTGAATTCAACTCAGTTAAAACAACCTCCCAGTGTCTACCCTGTCAAGCCCCTTCAGAACCTTGTATATTTCAATGAGATCACCATTCATTCTTTTATAGGCCCAATTTACTCAACCTGTCATTATGGGACAACTTTCTCATCACAGGAAACAATCTAGTGAACATTTGCTGTATTGCCTCCAAAGTAAGCATTTCCTTCTTCAAGAATGGAGACCAGAACTACATACAATTTCACCAAAGCTTCATAGTATTGTAGCAAGACTTCCTTATTCTTATGTTGTACCTGCATGCAAACTTTCTGTGTCCCTTGTATGAGAACATCCAAATCCCTATGAACATTAATATTTAGAAGATTCACAGCTTTTAAAAAATATTCTGTATTTCTATTCTTGGTATTAAAGTGAAAAACTTCACATTTCCTCACATTATATTCCATCTGCCACTTTTTAAACGCTCACTTAACTTATCTCTTTTTGCAGCCTCCTTGTGTCCTCCTCACAGCTTACATTCCCACCCAGCTTTGCATTGTCGGAAAATTCAGATATATAAACCTTTGGTCTCTTTGTCTAAATCATTAATATAGATTGTAAAAGTTCAAGACTGACACTGATTCTTGCGGCACTCCACTAGTTACAGCTTGCCAACCTGAAAATGCCCAGTTTATCCCTACTCTCTGCCTTCTGTTTGTTAACCAATCCCTGCTAATATATCACCCCCAACTTCATGCATTCTTGCATATTAACCTTTTGCGTTTTACCTTATTGAATGCTTTTTAGAAATCCACATCTACTGGTGTACTGATCCTTTATCTATTCTACTATTTCAGACTGTTGCCTTAAAGGGGGTGTATAATTTACAGTCAGGTTAATTAGGAATTTTAGAATTTGTTATTCTATTAAGTAATTGTAGTCTCATGTATGGGTTGAAATCTTTTCCTTTGTTAATAATAGGTCTGGAGGGAGTTGCTATTTGACTACTATCCTCAAAATAAATAAATAATATTGCTTTTTCAATCACAATTTCCTTTTTATAAAACCACCCTGACTCTACTGTTCCCTATCATGACATTCATTTTCACTCCACTGGAATGGCTTCCTGCACCATGACACTATGTTCAGTTTGCCCATATATCCAGGAGTTCATGTTCTCATCCACCTGAGCAACAAGTACCTTACATTTGTTGCTCAAAGGCAAGGTCTGATGCTCCTCCATCACTGCCTTGTATTCCCATATGTGTCTCACAGTTGCACCCTCCTGTCTCTGACAATTGACTAATTGTAAAGTGCTAATTAACTTAAGGATTGTGATTGGCTCCTTGACAAAAATGTCCAAATAGCTCTCCTCCTCCCTGATACTCTGCAATGTCCGCAGCTCAGACTCCATCTCCATAATTATAAGCCGAACTTCCTCAAGCTGCAGTCACATATGGCAGATATGGTTGTTTGGGACAGCAAAGCTGATCAAAAGCTCCCAAATGCTGCATCTACAACATACCACCTGTTAATCTAAACTACTCACTTAGTTAGAAAAACAGTAAGTGCTGTAAAAACTCAGCAGGTCTGGCAGCATCTGTGGATAGAGAAACAGTAGCTTCTGAATTCCCGATTATCGGATTTAGGAGGGGGTCCCCCAGAGTGTGCTGAGGAATCCCTCTCAGGCACTCCCAGGTAAGGGTTGCATGGCAATTGCCCAGAAGTGCACATTTCCCATGGACAATTGCCCATGCTGGGAACCATCCAAAAATGTGGTTGAAATTGCAAGCTTTGAGTGGTTCCGTCAGGGTTACACCAGAAAAAGTTAGAAGAACTAAAACTTCTTCTAACTCCTGGGTAACTATTGCAAAGACCCAGACCAACACCCACAGGACTCCCCCCACACCCCCAACACTGCACCCACAGGACTGCCCCCACAGCCCTGATACACCAAGTCCCCACCCCCTGATAGCCCAATCCCCACCCCACACCTCCAACCTCTGATCCCACCACCCCTACTTCAAACATGTCTCCAGAGACCCCGATCTCTGGCCATCATGCCCTCCCAACCTCCAAACCCCCGATCTCCTAAACCCCCTGCCCATCGCAACCTTAGACCCCCCCACCCAGGTCTTGGATCCCTCCAACTCCCTGTACCACGGCAAACCCCCTCCCCCATGACCCACAGACGTTCGACCCCTTCACTCTTCCCCCAGACCTTGGACCCCACCCATTCCTCAAGATTTATGACACCCCCACCCCACCCCACCACCTGGAGATCCAACTGACCTCCCATACCTGACCTCAGACCATACACCCCACGATCCCCAGTCCTCCGATTCCCCCCATCTTCCCCAGACCTCTGACACCCATTCCCACTCCCCACAGATCCCCAATACCCTCCTCAACCCCAACACCCTGGACCTTTAACCAACCCCTTCCCCAAACTTGGACCCCCCAATCCCATTGGACCTCCAACCACACCCCCACCCCTCTCCGGACCTCCACCCAACCCCACTCCCTCCAGACCTATTATTAACAAACGAAAAGATTTCAACCCATACATGAGACTACAATTACTTAATAGAATAACAAATTCTAAAATTCCTAATTAACCTGACTGTAAATTATACACCCCCTTTAAGGCAACAGTCTGAAATAGATTTTAAATTTAAGAAAACAAACCAGCAAATCGCCACAGTACTCACTTCACATTGGAATCCCAAAAGCTTAACTCCTACTTTAGTTACTGGACACAGCAGACTTTTGCAAATGTAGCTGCAGGCTTCCCGAAGGCTGTTTCACGCACTCCTGTTAGATCTTACATGGCCCCAAAAACATGGTCTTTTATTCTACTTTATATATGTTTCTCTCTCTTTAACTTGTAAATTCCATTGTTCCATATGTCTTTGGAATTTTATATTTCCCATAATATAAAAATCTTTCATGATGCCAATATGGTCAGTAACCTTTGGGAAAAATAAACACACTGCTTAGCCTTGCTTATCTAGCTAGTTGTAAAAATCCTAACATCCCTTTGAAATCCATACAACCCCTTCATGTACCTTAAAATGCAAATTCCATTCACACCTTACATGCTAAGATCCCATCCATGTTTACTCATTCACATTTCAAGTACATTTCTACACCAAACTTCTTTTGATAATTTCAAGCTTGCTGTCTACCTGACCCCACATATAAATAAATCACACAGTCAGAACCATCTACACTCGCACCCCTAAACCTACTTTACAATAAATCAAAATAATATTATGAAAATTATTACACTTCCGTAACAGTTTTTGCTGAAGAGCAAAAATGGGAGTAACTTTAACCCCCAAAATCCAGTGGGTTTGTCTTGTGTCGCACATTAAAATGCCATAAACCTCGAACCAAAACAGTCTTCAACATACCCATTTCCAGGTTTAATGACGGCCACATGAGGAGTTGTGCCCGATCCATTCTCAGGAGACCAGACGGTCTTTAAAACCCTTTAAGGAGGCTATGTGCCTCAATTTTCACAAAGTTTCTATTTTTAATTTATGTTGGCAGGTTTTCCCAGGCTTCGGGAAACCCAGCAGGTTAAAAGGAGGTTAAGAGGCCTGAATTATGATTAATAAATCATTAATACTAATAGTTTGTAGTAAGGAGTGAAGAATTGGGTAAATATTCAAAGGGCAAATACTCAAAGGCCATGGGGAAAGAATAGTTGGTGTGGGGACTAATTTGATAACTCTATCTCAAAGAGCCAGCACAAGCATAATCATTCCATGAATTCATAAATAAAGTGCCACTCTTTGTGGACCCGTGTTTCTTGCAGACACAGCAAGCTAAACCCATAACCCCCACACTCTTGCAGGATTTGTATGACGACCTATGATCTGTCCATAACTTCTTTCAATTACCCACAACTCACCCTCCCAGGATCTCCAACCCACCCCCATCTCCTCAACACCTTTTGCCCCTCCCACCCCATTTACCAACTCCCCTCCAAAATTCCTTCGGTCACTGAGACCACTGGTGATTACCTAGTTCCCCTAGGTAGATCTTCACTGTCTGCCCACAATCAATAACCCCGCTTCACCATGTCTCAACTCCCCCCAACTCCAAGATGTCTCCGCTGCTCAACAATCTCTCCCCCACCACCACAAAATGTACATACAGCCTTGGAAGAGAAACTGTTAACCTGTTATGAGTAACCTATGATGAGTAACCCACCTTTGGACTCCCCAAAGCCTGTCCACCATCTACAAGGCACAAGTCAGGACTGTGGTGAAATACTCCCCACTTGCCTGGATGATTGCAGCTCCCACAACACTCAAGAAGCTTGACACTGTCCAGGACAAAACAGCCCCCTTGATTGGCACCACATCCACAAACGTTCACTCCCTCCACCACCGATGCATAGTAACAGCAGTGTGTACCATCTACCAGATGCACTGCAGGTATTTACGAAGGCTCCCTCGACAGCATCTTCCAAACCTATGGGCACTACCATCTAGAAGGACAAGGGCAGCAGATAGATGGGAAGTTCCCCTCCAAGTCACTCACCATCCTGACTTGAAAATATATCGCCGCTCCTTCACTGTTGCTGGGTCAAAATCATGGAACTCCCTCCCTAACAGCACTCTGGGTATACCTACACCACATGGACTGCAGTGGTTCAAGAAGGCAGCTCACCACCACCTTCTCAAGGGCAATTAGAGATGGGCAATAAATGCTGGCCTGGCCAGCGAAGCCCACATCACATGAATTAATTTTTTAAAAACTCTGCCCAGAAACCTGCGGGGAAAGAATTCAAAACCATACTTCCAGGTTACCTAATTATGATGATGACACTTCCAACCTACTCCTACCTTGCACCTCCAAAATCAGTAAGTATTAGGATGAATGACTCTTCAGCTGGTCAAGGTACATTTTAGATTTTGTTTTACTTGTTGATTTTTTTTTTGTTAAACTGTCCAATCACTGAAAAAGGTAATGACAGATGATAATGTTCATCCTTTTTTTTAGGATATCTGCATATCCTCTGTCAAAGAGAAGGACATTGAGGCAAAACTAAATCAGGTGATGCAGACCTGGACCAGTCAGACCCTGAGTTTCTCTTCATTTAAGAGTCGGGGTGAACTATTGCTGAAAGGACTGGAGACAGCAGAAATTATAATGATGATGGAGGATAGTTTAATGATCTTGAGCTCTTTACTCAGTAACAGGTACAAGCAACAAGTTACAGCACAAGCATCAATCATTTGCAAGGTAATGAAGACAATGTTAGGAGGTGTGATTAAGTGCTTTGGAAACAACATGGATTTTAAGGAGGGTCATAAAAGAGGTGTGAAAGCTTGAAAGAAGGGGTTTAGGGAGGAAATTTCAGAGATTATGGCCTGGACTACTAAGTGCACAGCCACTTGGCACTATTGACTGAAGGTGCTTGAAAACGCTTCAGCTTTGTCTCTTCCACTCGTGCTGCATTTCCATGTCCTGAAGACTCAAGACTGTTACTTTTAAATTTAAATTGCATTAATTTTAAAAATAACATTTTTATGCTTTGAAGATACACAACATTTGCTGAAGAAATGAAGCAACTAGAGGAATTTGTCAAAGTCCTTGACCATGTGGTTACTTCCTAATTTGTATTAATTTTCCAACAACTTCATGTTTGAACCTTTCCAATCCATAGGCGTACCTGTACCAGATGGATTGCAGTGGTTCAAGAAGGCCGCTCACCACCAGCTTCTCAAGGGCAGTTATGGATGGGCAACAAATGCTGGCTTTGCAAGCGACACCCACATCCCAATTAAAAAACAAAAAAAGGTTTGCTTCCTTGCCACAGCACTGAAATAATGCAAATTAAAATCACAAATGACAACATCCTTGACCGTAGACATGACAGTTACCAGTGCCTGCTGGATCAATCACTGCCCCCTCTGATCTACAATCTCCATCAGTTTGTTCCCCATGCAACAGAGGCAACAGAAGCCATGATGCAAGAAAATGAAGGCCTCAAAAATCCCACCAAGTCAGCCCTTCTCAGTCAACACCTCATTTCCAAGCTCTCGACCTCCCGCCATTGGGAGCTATAGTGTGCCCGTAGCGACTGATTGATCCTAAAGTTTACCATAACAAGTACCTGCGAAGCGTTATTTGGCCCACCAGAGAACATCATGATTTGTTTGATCACAAAAACCAAGTCATATATTCCAGTGTAAGCACAAAGTAGGTGATTGGCTGATGGGTATTTCCTATTTTTCCTATTTATCTTAACTCGAGAATTTCAACCTGGGTAAGTAGAACATATCTTGAATTAATAAGAAAAATCAACAGAGGCAACACTAGGGAAATTAATTAAAATTTCATTAGTAAGATAATGAATGAATTAAATGTTATAAATATGACAGGGCAGGTGATGTGTGTCTGCTGCAGAATGTGAGAGCTCGTGAATGCCAGTGTGATCCAAGGCAAACTCATCTGCAGTAAGTTTCTGTGGCTGGAGGAACTTCAGCTCAGAGTCATTGAACTGGAGGCTGAGCTGCAGACACTATGACACATCAGGGAGGGGGAAAGTTACCTGGACATTTTGTTCAAGGAGGCAGTCACACCCCTTAGGCTCAGCAGAACTTTGTGTTGGTTAATGGTCAGGGACAGGAGGGTGTGACTGTGAGTCAGGCAGGTATGGGGAATCAGCATGCAGTGTTTGAGGAGCCACAGCCCCTGACATTATCCAAGAGTTCCAAGGTGCGTGCTATCTGTGCATGAGGAGAAGGACTGCAAGCTGGATGAGTGGACTGATCATGGCACCATGGTGAAGGATGCTGTTCGAGTGGAGAAATGATAGGAGTGATACGAGACAGTATAGTCAGGGGAACAGATACTGTCCTCTGCAGTCACGACCAGGAGCTCTGATGGTTATGTTATTACCAGCCTGGTGCCAGAGTTAAGGACATCTCTTTGCAGCTGGAGAGGAACATGGAATGGGAGGGGGAGGATTCAATTGTGGTGGTCCATTTGGGAACCAATTACAAAGGTAGAACCAGGAATAATGTTCTACTACGAGAATTTGAGTAGTTAGGATCCAAATTAAAATGCAGAGCAGGTCAAAAGTAGTTATCTGTGGATTGTTACTGAACTATTTACCAATTGGCATAAAGTCAAGCAGATTGGAGAATTAAATGCATGGCTCAAAAAGTGGTTTAGGGAAAGAGGAGTTTGAATTCATGGGGCACTGGCATCAATATTCAGGGAAGAGTGAGTTATTCCTTTGGGATGGGCTTCACTTAAACCAATTTGGGACCAGTGTCCTGGCCAATCACATAATTAGGACTGCAGACAGGGTTTTAGACTAACAAAGTGGGGAAGGGTTCAGGTGAAGGGAGATTTAGAAATCCAAAGAGAAAAGTAGAGGCATTGGAACAGTGTAACGATCAAGGTAAAGGCAAGTAGAATGGGACAAGATGAGCCAGAGAGTTTAAGAAAAATTGTACTTCAGTGAATAAGGTCATTGCAAGGAATAAAACATTAAATTAAAGGTTCATCATCTGAATGCATAAAGCATCTGCAATAAGGTTAATGAACTAGTGGAAAAAGTAGAGGTAAATGATTCAGATCTAGTTGTCATTGCAGAGGCATAGTTGCAGATTCTTCAGGGTTGGGAAATAAGTATTCCGGCATGTACAATCTTTCGGAAGGGTGGATGGAAGGATGGAGTGGTGCTGGGGTAGGGTGGGGGATATGGTGGGCGGGGGGGAGGTTGTGGGGGAAAGCTGTGATGGTAAGGAATGCCTTGGGGATATTGATGGGGCCGGGGATGGGGGACGAGGTCTGACCTCCGTGTATCAAGGGGTAGAATCAGTATGGATGGAAATTTGGAATGACAAGAGTTGGTTGGATCTAGTGTCGTGTAATAAAGCAGAGTTGATCAATACCAACATAGTCTGGGGTCCATTGAGAAATAGTAATCATAATACCATTGGATTCTAAGGGGAGAATTTTCCTCCTGTCAGAGGGGTTGTGCAGGGGAAGGTGGGGGCGGGCACGGATCCGATCGGTGCCCCTGATCAGGCCTGCGCCGCTATATTACGTGGGCAGGCCAATTAAGGCCTGGCCAGCGTGACCCATGCCCAGGAGCACTGAGTGCTCCCTATGTAGGCAGTGGAGGGGGGTGTGGTTCCCTGAGCCGGGGCCTGCGCGAAAGAGCACAGAGCTGCCTCAGGGAGATTAGTTTAAGTTCCCAAAAGTTTAATAAAGAAAAGGAAAAATTTTAAGACATGTCCCCTGATATGACAGTGTCACATGAGCTGGGACATGTCAATGAACATTAATGAAAAAACTTATTTAATTTATAAACCTTTCTTGAAACCTCATCCCGCCCATGGATGAGGTTCCATGAAAAATGCGAAGGCCGCCTTGGCTCATCACTTGCCCGTCAACCTTAAGGTTGGACGGGCAGCTCAGTTTGTTAGTTTAATTGATATTTAAAAGGCCTTAATAGTGCTTTGACAGTTCGGTGGGCACGCAGCTGACTCGGCTGCCCGCCCGCCGAACTGAAAATGTAAATGACATGTGGTGACATCGGGACACCTGCCCGACATCACTGCGTGTCATTTTACTCCTCCGCGAGCAGGCCCCGCCCCTGCTCGCTGAGCCAAAAATTCAGGCCCATATTAAGTTTGGAAGTGACATACTCCAATCACAAACAAGAACCTTAAACTAAAACAAAGCCAATTACATAGAGGAGAACTGGCTAGGGTTAGTTGGTAAATAGACAAAAAGCTATGGCAGTTTATAACAGTGGGAGACATTTAAAGAAACAATTCAAAAGTTGCAACAAAATATGTTTAATTGGAAAGCAAAAACTCAGCAAATGTTATGGTCCCAGCTGATGTTACTACTGGGCAAGTCAGATCCCAGGGTGAAACCTGGCTTGATGGACCTTAACTTCTATATTTTTTGTAGAAACCATGGAGGCAAGTTATGAAACAAATTCACAGGAGTCTGCTGATGAACTTTTAAAACAGAGAATAAAATATTTATTAAACAAGAAAAATGAACTATATTACACCAGACAAAAAGATTGGAGAGATCTCAATATAAACACAAGGAAATTATTCAAATATTCACAATTCCTTCCCTCCAGCACATGCAAATTCAGAAAGTAAAACAATTTACCATATCTATCTTATACTCTAATATTCAGGGTAACTACGTGGCACATGTGAACCAACTGGCGAAATATGGTCAGACCCGTCACACCCCAAAGTAAATGACAGATGCAGACAAAACAGATTCTGTGCATTTCTCAACAACTCACCCAGATGCTTATCATGCCATGAGCCAACTGGTCTCAATGAAACTGTCTCTCTCACAAGGATTTCCAATGTCCACATTTGAAAATCTCGTCTTGGATTTTTCTCCAAAAGTCATTGCTACTCGAACAGCTTTCACAGGGGTCCACCTCCAGAGTTTCAGTCTTGCCTTCTGAGACTCCTTTCTCCTGGATCTCTGAATACACTCACGCTTCACCTCCAAGCACACTTTCAGATCTTTGGCCATGCCGAGCAGAACACCGCTACTCGAAAAGGATACCTTTGCCCTTATGGCCCACAGCACAGAGTCATCAACCTCTGGCTGCCATTGATATTCAGGGCTTCTCTCAAGCCCACTTTGCTTCACGTCTGCTCCCCGCAGCTCTTTCTTTAAGTTGGAGCCTTTTTTTCTCTCTTCCTTTCTTTCATATTTACTTAACAGGATCTGTTTCTGATCTCTGCCCTTGTTCCTTAACTGGGACTGTCTTCTGGGACCTCTTTTTTGTCCCATTCCTTGGTGTGGGACATTCTTCTTGGTTTAGGGTCTTCCATCTGTCCCCCTCTCCATGTTCTGCTTCCTAGGAAACCTTTTCTCAAATGGCAACGCACTTGGGACCAGTGCCACAAAAGATTCAATGACCTTCTGCATTCAGGAAGGGTGAGTACCATGTTGCCTCAGTTCACTTAATGCAGCCGTCACACTTTCCCCCCAGGTCCTCCCTCACCACCCCTTCCCGGCAGCTCTGAGTACAGTAACGGTATTGAATCATTCATGGCATCTATCCTTCGCTGGTTGTGCCAGCAGATATTGCCCATTCCTAATTCACCCTGAGAGAGCTGAGTTAGGATGGGTTCAGCCTCCGCTGCATGTGTGACACTGACACCCAGAGTATAGAATGGGGTTGAAAGTCAAGAATCTGCACCTTGACATAGTGCTGTAACTGCAAAGCATGTCAAAGTCAGGGGGCTAACATGCTAGGAGGGGAGCTTCCAGGTGGCGAGGCACCAATCCATCTGCTGGTCTTTGTGCTCCATGTGCTTGTGCCTCCTTGCTTAGCAAAGTAACACCTTGTGGTGCCACATGTGAAGGAGGCAGCATTTAGGCAATGGTGGGTGGAGCCAGCCCTGGCTTCTTTGGGTGAGTGTGCGACAGCTGTGGGGTAATGAAGAACTGGAGTCCTGCAATATCCCATTCTGGCTGGGTTGGCAGAGATGCGATGGGAATTCAGGTGCAGGCAGGACTAATCAATGCTCTTCTCTCCTTTTCAGGAGAAGACTGTGCACAATTCCACAGAATGAATACGACTGGTGGAGTCCAGGCCCAGTTGGCGATCCTAACCTTACGAGCAGCAGGCCATGGATCTGGAGGACCGCCATGCCCCAGGTCCACCGGTGGTGGTGAGGCTGGGGTGCCATGGGGAGGTATGTTTGGCAAGCACTCAGGTCACCATGTGTGTCCCAGAAGCCATGGCACTGCTGAATGCTCAGTGATTGAAGTTAGCAACATGGGTTGACCATTAATTATGGAAGGATGGGCGCATAATGATCCGGGAGAGCGGCATGCAAGTTGACATTGTTTGTACTGTAACTAATCAAATGTCCTTTTTCTTCCTTTCAGCATCACCGGAGAAGGGCCGGGAGGAGGAAGCAAAGGGACCACCTCTCACCCCTGATGCCCCAGAGGAAATCCACTCACCAGCATCACACTGCCTCTGCCAGGCAGGCACCAGCGCAGATACTAGCACCTCAGTGGGAATTAGATCTTCAGCTAGTGTCCTGGAGCACAATGGTGAGGGCACTTCACACTCGCTTGAGGTGCGGGCAGAGACAGACAGTGCCCAGGGCGCCGGTGGTCGGTGGCTGATGATGTGCCTCTGGAGTCGTCTGTGAGGCAGCAAATGCTGGAAGTGCAGCAGGGTATGGGGAAGATCTGGTGGAGATACATGAGGTTATGCGTGGCATGGTACCTGTGCTTGAGGAGTCCATGCGGAGCATCACTGATGCAATGAGCCTCATGGCTGAGCGTCATGCTTCCTCCATGGAGAGAATGGCGACTCTCATGGAGAGGCTCCTCCAGGAGACCAATTAGGGCTTCCTGGGGCTGCACTCAGGCTTGCAAGTCCTCAGTGGCATTGGTCTCAGCTGGTCAGTGCCAGTGTGGGAGATAGTTTGGGCAGTAAGTATCTCAGCTCAGTGCCCATCCATCTACGGTGAGCAGAGAGGTCCAAAGCGACCTCACATCGGCGCAGCAGCTGCTTGACATCTCTGCAGGCTCCTCTCAGGTGCTCTGGATGAGGGCAGCAGCTCCTCCGCTCCTCTACCAGTGACCGTGGCATCCGATGTGGTTGCGGTAGCTGCTGAGTAGCCAGCTGTGGAACTGGCTGCTCCCTCCCAGGTAGGGCCATCAAAGGCTCCATGGGCCAGAGGACGTCCGCCAAGGTCATCAAGGCCAACAGGACAGCACAGTGAAGCAGGCTGTCTCAGATTCTAGTGACAGTGAGGGGTCAGGACCTAGACATAGCACCCGTAAGTGTAAATTTAAAGCACCTTAGACAAACCACAGGTTTCTCATGGTGCTTTTATGTTGGCCCATAGTAGCTTCTCGAAGACTTGGTGTGATGTCCAATGCCTTTTTTTTTTGCTTAATGAAGCTACATTTGCTCCCTCAATAAATTTTGACATGTTGCCATGCCTCAGGGTGATTTTTTACTTCTGCAAGTAGACGGGAAACCATGATGCTATGAGTGAGTTGTTTGTCATAGAGCTTTATTGACAAGAGCTTTTGTTAATATTAGTATCCAGGCAGATTTAGCGCTCTGGTATCAAAAATGGAGCCTGCAGCCCTGGTGTGTATTGAAGGTCTATCTGTGATGGGATAGCTGAAAGTTCTTTGCATTAAAGCCTCCCGGGTGTCCCTGCCACCCTGGAGGATGCCCGGGTCAGCATCTACCCCCTCAGCATTCTCCTGTGTGGACTCATCCTTGGACTCACTGTTGGACTCATCATGTGTGTCCGGAGCAACTGCATCTATGTCTTTCTCGTCCACTGCCTCGCCCCGTCCTAGCACCAGATTGTGGAGAATGCAGTATGCAACTGCTATCAGCGACACACAATCTAGTAGGCATTGGAGTGCACCCCCTGAATGGTTTAGGTCTCGGAAACGCATCTTGAGAAGACCGATGGCTCTCTCCACCACAGCCCTTGTGGAGGCATGTCTCCTATTGTACTGCTGCTCAGCCTCTATTCTTGGATGGCAGAGAGGCGTCATGAGCCACCTTTTGAGGGGATAGCCCTTGTCACCCAGCAGCCATCCATCCAGCCGTGCTGGAACACTGAAGAGCCTCGGCACCTGGGAGTGTCTGAGTATGTAAGCGTCATGGGAACTGCCTGGGTACCTTGAACAAACTTGCAGAATCAACATCCTGTGATCACACACTATCTGCACGTTCATGGAGTGGAAGCCCTTCCTGTTGACAAATGCACCTGGCTCACCTGCTGGCGCCTTGATGGCCACATGTGTGCAGTCGATTGCACCCTGGACGGGGGGAGAAGCCAGCGATCGCTGCGCAGCCTCTGGCTCGCTCTGTCCGGCTGGCCTCGTCCCAGCGGTAGAGAATGAAAGCCAATGCATGCCCAAATAGAGCATCTGTCACCAGCTAGACACAAGTGTGGAGAGGTGATTGGGAGACTCCACAGAGATCACCCATCTAACCCTGGAAAGAGCCAGAGGCATAGAAGTTGAATGCAGCTATGACCTTTAGAGCCACTGGCATGGGGTGCCCACCCACACAGTTGGCGCAAATCTCAGGGCCTGTCATCTGACAAATGGAGGTCACTGTCTCCCTTGAGAGACGGAGCCTTCTTCGCCACTGCACCTCAGAGATATTGAGGCAGCTGCTTCGCCGCCTGTTTACCCTGGCAGCAGGATAGTGGCGTCTTCTGCGGCCCCTTCCGCCTTGGACTTCACGTTGGCCCTGTGCCCCTTGTGCCTGTGCCCCTCCTCCCAAAGGTGGCTCCCCTGGAGACTGAATGTGGACTCTTTCCCTTGCACACAGTCTTCACTCCTGTATATACATTTTCCCCTTTGAATGCAAATTCCCATTGTTTCACTATGTCTTTGGACTTTTACCTCTAATAATAAAATCTATCATAGTACCAATTTTACCAGTAATCTCTGTGAAAAGTAAACACACTCTTTCTTAACTTCTCCTGGCTAGGTGTAATATTTCACCCCATCTTTTGAATTCAACCTACTCTGGTTTATTTAAAAATACAAATTTCCCTTTACACCTATGTTACCTACTTAACATTTCAAACCTAGCTTACTTTCTGTCAATCACCAAAGCCTTCAGACCAGCTGCCTTTACATCAATTGACTCACACACACACACACATAGACAGACATGTAGACACAGACCCCACTATTACCCTACTTTACAACAAATTTCAATAACATTATAAAATTATTATATCTTCCTTACATCAACATGGTTTTACTTGTGACCTGCCACCCATCTATACCAATGACAGATAAAAAAAAGAGATGTAGTCCTGCAGTCAAAATTTAGGGAGTTAGGTAGAAAATTAGCAAGCAGGACCTTAAAAGTAATAAGCTCCAGATTACTCCCAGTACCACACGCAAGTGAGTCAAAAAAATCGGAGGATAAAACAGATGGACATTGGGACTGGCTCTGGGAGAGAAGGGACCTGCGCAAGATAGACAGGTTGCTCCTGAACAGAACCAGGGCTGAGTTTCTTTTGGGGTATTTTGCAAGTGCTGTTGGGGAGTGTTTAAACTAACTCAGCAGGGGTATGGGAACCAGGAGAAAATATCAGGGGGAATATCAAGGTGCACAAAATACTGGGAAAGCCAGATAGCACTAGAATAGAGGATACTAAGTTAATACATGGGGTCAGAGTCAGGGAGAATTAATAGAGTATAAGTTAGGGTTACAGTGCATGCGTGTGAATGCATGGAGTATGGTAAGTAAGATTGGTAAGTAGAATGCCATGTGGAATTACAATGTGGTTATAATAGTGACCTGGCTCAAGGTAGGGCAGGACTGGGTATTAAATATTTATGATGTTCAGGAAAGAAAGAAAAGGGAGAGCGGTGGTGGAATTGATTAATGAGAGCATTGCAGTGCCGGAGAAATAGGGACCAAGGACAGAATTAATTAATTTGGCTAGCGCAAAGGAAAAAAGAAGGTGTAATTACGCTGCTTGGTATAGTCTATAGATCACAAATTAGTCGGAAGGATGTAGTGAAACAAATCTGTAAGGAAATTTCAGAGAGGTGAGAAAAAATTATAGAGTAGTTATAATATGATGCTTTAATTATTCAAATATAGACTGGGATAGTGGTATTGTGAAGGGCTGAGAGGGGAAAGAGTTCCTAGAGTGTTACAACAGCTGTAGAGAGAAAAAAAAGAGTTAATATTTTGAGTCTGTATGACTCTTCTTCAGAGCTAAAGAGAAGTAAAGATGTGAATTAATTTATACTGTTTAAGGGGGTTGGAGCAGGTGAAGCTGGCGAGAAGGCCAGTGATAGGTGGAGGCAAAGGAGAGATTGCCAGAAATGTCATGGACAAAATGACAAAGGACTGTTAATGATAGTGGCACTGGCTAAAGGAGGTGCTGATGGTGGCATTAAGGTCAGAAATCTGCTTTGTGATAATGTGATAATAGCAGGACGAGGGAAAGAACTCTGGAAAGAACAACATGAACAAGTGACAGATGACCCTTGTGGTGGTGGGGTTGGTAGGAGGGGACAGGGGTAGGAATAAAGATTGAAAATAGAATAAAAGGTGGGGGTAAAACAATAAATAAAATGAAAAAAAAAATGTGGATAAACCATAAAAATGAAAATGAATACTGAAAAAAGGGATAAAAAAGGGGGTGAGGATGAAGGAGAGAGTTCATGGTCTGAAGTTGTTGAACTCAATGTTAAGTCCAGAAGGCTGTAAAGTGCCTCATTGGAAGATGAGCTGCTGTTCCTCCAGTTTGTGTTGGGCTTCACTGGAACATTGCCGCTGGCCAAGGACAGACATGTGGGCTTAAGAGCAGAATGATTTGTTGAAATGACAAGCGACAGGAAGGCCTGGGTCATGCTTGCGGACAGAGCGAAGGTGTTAAGCAAAGCCGTCACCCAGTCTCTGTTTTGTCTCTTCATTGTGGAGGAAACCGCATTGGGAGCAGCGAATGCAGTAGACCAAATTGAAGGAGGTGCAAGTGAAGTGCAGCTTCACCTGAAAGAAGTGTTTGGGCCATTGGATGGTGAGGAGGGAAGAGGCAAAGCGGCAGGTGTTGCAGCTTCTGCGATTGTATGGGAAGGTGCCGTGATAGGCGGATGAGGTGTTAGAGGTGATGGAGGAGTGGACCAGGGTGTCCCGGAGGGAACGATCCCTACGCATTGCTGACAGGAGTGTGAAAAGAAGATGGGTTTGGCGGTGGTATCATGTTGGAGTTAGCCGAAATGGTGGAGGATGTTGCTTTGAATGCGGACTTCAATGTCCATAAGACCATAAGACATAGGAGCAGAAATTAGGCCATCGAATCTACTCCGCCATTCAATCATAGCTGATAAGTTTCTCAACCCCATTTTCCTGTATTCTTCCCGTAACCTTTGATCCCCTTACCAATCAAGAACCTATCTAACTCGGCCGTAAATACACTCAATGACCTGGCCTCCACAGCCTTCTGTGGCAATGAATTCCACAGATTCACCACTCTCTGGCTAAAGAAGTTGCTCCTCATCTCTATTCTAAAAGATCTTCCCTTTACTCTGAAGCTGTGCCCTCGGGTCCTAGTCTCTCCTACTAATGCAAACATCTTCCCCACGTCCACTCTATCCAGGCCTTTCAGTATTCTGTAAGTTTCAATCAGATCCCCCCTCATCCTTCTAAACTCCATCGAGTATAGATACAGAGTCCTCAAATGTTCCTCATATGTTAAGCCTTTCATTCCTGGGATCATTCTCATGAGCCTCCTCTGGACCCTCTCCAGGACCAGCACATCCTTCCTGAGATACAGGGCCCAAAATTGCTCACAATATTCTAAATGTGGTCTGACTAGAGCCTTATAAAGCCTCAGCAGCACATCCCTGCTTTTATATTCTAGTCCTCTCGAAATAATTGCCAACATTGCATTTGCCTTCCTAACTACCGACTCAACCTGCAAGTTAACCTTAAGAGAATCCTGGACTAGGACTCCCAAGTCCCTTTGCACTCCAGATTTTAGAATTCCCTCCCCATTTAGAAAATAGTCTATGCCTCTATTGTTCCTACCAAAGTGCATGACCTCACACTTCCCAACGTTGTAATCCATTTGTCACTCTTTTGCCCATTCTCCTAACCTGTCCAAATCCTTCTGCAGTTTCCCATCCTCCTCAATACTACCTGTCCATCCACCTATCTTTGTATCATCTGCAAACTTAGCCAGAATGCCCTCAGTTCCTTCATCTGGATCATTAATGTATAAAGAGAAAAGTTGTGGTCCCAACACTAACCCCTGCGGAACTCCACTAGTCACCGGCCGCCATCCTAAGAAGGACCCTCGTATCCCCATTCAATGCCTCCTGCCAGACAGCCAATCTTCTATCCATGCTAGAAGCTTGACTCTAACACCATGGGCTCTTATCTTACTGAGCAGTCTCCTGTGCGGCACCTTGTCAAAGGCCCTCTGGATGTCCAGATAGATAACATCCATTGGCTCTTCTTTGTCTAACCTGCTTGTTACTTCCCCAAAGAATTCTAACAGATTTGTCAGGCATAACCTCCCCTTAATGAAACCATGCTGTCTTTGCCCTATTTTAACATGCACTTCTAAGTATTCTGAAATCTCATCCTTAATAATGGACTCTAAAATCTTACCAACGACCGAGGTCAGGCTAATCGGCCTGTAATTTCCTTCTTTTGCCTTACTCCCTTCTTAAACAGAGGGATTACATTAACGGTTTTCCAGTCCTCTGGGACCCTCCCTGACTCCAGTGATTCCTGAAAGATCACCACTAACAGCTCCACTATCTCTCCAGCTATCTCCTTCAGAACTTTGGAGTATAATCCATCTGGTCCAGATGATTTATCCACCTTCAGAACTTTCAGTTTTCCTAGCACCTTCTCCTTGGTAATGGCCACCATACTCACCTCTGCGCCCCCCCACCCCCGACTCTCTTGAACTTTGGGGATGTTACTCATGTCTTCCACTGTGAAGACTGACGAAAAGTACCTATTCAGTTCCTCTGCCATTTCTTTGTTCCCCACTACTACTTCTCCAGCGTCATTTTCCAGCAGCCCAATGTCCACTTTTTCCTCTCTCTTACCCTTTATATATCTAAAAAGACTC
The DNA here is from genome assembly GCF_017639515.1 of Carcharodon carcharias. Taxonomy (NCBI): domain Eukaryota; kingdom Metazoa; phylum Chordata; class Chondrichthyes; order Lamniformes; family Lamnidae; genus Carcharodon; species Carcharodon carcharias. Next base: position 16,260,518 of record NC_054471.1, read on the forward strand.
TTGCAATCTTCTTTTATATTATTGGCTAGTTTACCCTCATATTTAATCTTCTCCCTCCTTATTTCTTTTTTAGTTGACCTCTGTTGGTCTTTGTAGGCTTCCCAATCCCCTGGCTTCCCACTGCTCTTCACCGCATTGTATGCTTTCTCTTTAGCTTTTATGCTGTCCCTGACTTCCCTTGTCAACCATGGTTGCCTCATCCTCCCTTTAGTATGCTTCTTCTTCCTAGGGATGAATTTTTGCTGTGTCTCCCATATTACTCCCAGAAACTCCTGCCATTGCTGTTCCAGTGTCTTTCCTGCTAGGCTCATCACCCAGTCAATTCTGGCCAGCTCCTCCCTCATGCCTCTGTAGTTGCCTTTATTCAACTGTTATACCATTACATCTGATTCCAGCTTTTTCCTCTCAAACTACAGGGTAAATTCCAACATATTATGGTCACTTCCTCCTAAGGGTTCCTTCACCTTAAGCTCCCTTATCAAATTTGCCTCATTGCACATCACTAAATCTAGAGTTGCCTGTTCCCTAGTGGGCTCCACCACAAGCTGCTCCAAAAAAGCCATCTCGTAGACATTCCACAAATTCCTATTGTTGGGATCCACTACCAACCTGATGTTCCCAGTCTACCTGCATATTGAAATCCCCCATGATCACTGTAACCTTGCCTTTCTTACACAAATTTTCTATCTCCTGGTGTATTTTGTGCCCCACATCCTGACTACTGTTTGGAGGCCTGTACATAACTCCCATTATGGTTTTTTTTACCTTTGCGGTTCCTCAACTCTACGCACACAGATACTACATCATCTGACCCTATGTCATTTCCTGCTTTCGATTTAATTTCTTTTCTTACTAACAATGCAACCCCACCCCCTCTGCCAACCTGCCTATATTTTCGATAGGATGTGTATCCTTGGATATTTAGCTCCCACTCCTGATCCCCTTGCAGCCATGTCTCCGTGATGCCCACCACATCACACCTGCCAATTTCAATCTGTGCCACAAGCTCAATTACCTTATTTTGTATACTGCGTGCATTCAGATACAACACCTTCAGTCCTGTATTTCCCGTCCCCCTTCTCATTGTTGTCCCTTTATCTGATGTGCTTGAAATTAGCTTCCTCGCCCTTTCCAAACACTCTGTCCTATTTTGTGTTCTGGAGACTTTAATAGCCTCTCCTGGGCTCTCCTCTCTTTTCAGTTTTTTCATATTTTCCATGAAGTTGAATCCACGCCCCCCGCGCCACCCCCCTCCCCCACCCCCACATGCTAACCTGCTGCTTTGTTTCGCATTAGTCATACTTCTTGGAGTTTTACCCTTCCCTTCCCCCCACTTCCTAGTTTAAAGTCCTGTTGACCACCCTATTTACCCTTTTCGCTAGAACATTGGTCCCAGATCGGTTCAGTGCGGACCGTACCAACGGTACAGATCCCTCCTGTTCCAATACTGTTGCCAGTGCCCCACAAAATGGAGCCCCTCTTTCCCGCACCACTCCTTTAGCCACTTGTTTACTTCCCTTATTCTCGTGTCCCAATACCAATTTGCACGTGGCTCGGGTAGTAATCCGGAGATTATAACCCTTGAGGATTTAGTTCCTAGTTCCTGATAATCCCCAAACAGGTCCTCTTTCCTAGTCTTACCTATGATTTTGTCCCGACGTGGACCACAACAACTGGATCCTCCCCCTCCCTCTCCAATATCCTTTCTAGCTGGTCAGAAATGTCCCTCACCCTGGCACCAGGCAGCCAACATACCATGCAGGACTCTCCATCCTGCTTACAAAATATTCTTTCAATTCCCCTAATTATAGAATCCCTTACAATTACCACTTGTCTTTTTGCTCCCCCCTCTTGAGTGGCCTCTTATGCCACGGTGCCATGGTCAGCTGGCTCATCCTCCCTACAGCCCTGTTCCTCATCCACACAGTGAGCAAGTACCTTATACCTGCTGGACATGGTCAAGAGCTGAGGCTCCTCTGTTCCTGAACACAGGATCCCTCTATCTGCCTCACTTGCAGTCACACCCTGCTGACGCTGACCACTGACCGAATTTCAGGAACTTAATTTACCAGGTGTGACCGCCTCCTGAAACAAAGCGTCCAGGTAACTCTCCCCCTCCCAGATGTGCTGCAGCGTCCGGAGCTCAGACTCCAGCTCATCAATTCTGAGCCGGAGTTCCTCCAGCAACCAACACTTGCTGCAGATGTGGTTACTGCGGCTCGCAATGGGATCTGCCAGCTCCCACATCATACAGCTACACCTGCCCAGCCATCACCAAGAGTAGATCGGTAGCACCACTGCTGACCAAGCTGGCCAAGTCCTAAATGACATAGCTGCTGGACTGGGTCTGTGGCAGGTTGTGAGGGAACCAACAAAGGGGAAAAACATACTTGACTTCACGCTCACTAACCTGCCTGCTGCAGATGCATCTGTCCATGACAATATCAGTAGGTGTGACTACCGCACAGTTGTGAAGATGAAGTCCCACCTTCACATTGAGGATACCCTCCATTGTGTTATGTGGCACTTCCACTGTGCTAAATGGGCTGGATTTCGAACAGATCTAGCAACTCAAAACTGGGCATCCATGAGGCGCTGCGGGCATCAGCAGCAGTAGAACTGTGCTCAAACACAATCTGTAACCTGATAGCCCGGCATATCCCCACTCTACCATTACCATTAAACGAGTGGATCAACCCTGGTTCAATGAAAGGTGCAGGAGGGCCTGCCAGGAGCAGCACCAGGCAAACATAAAAATGAGGTGTAAACCTGGTCAAGGTCTAACACAGGACTACTTGCTTGCCAAACAGCATAAGCAGCAAATGATAGACAGAGCTAAGTGACCCCACAACCAACGGATCAGATCTAAGCTCTGCAGTCCTGCCACATCCAATTGTGAACAGTGGTGGACAATTAAACAACCACTGGAGGAGGAGGCTCCACAAATACCCCAATTCTCAATGGAGGATTCCAGCACATCTGTGAAAAGATAAGGCTGAAGCATTTGCTACAATTTTTAGCCAGAAGTGCCAAGTGGATGATCCATCTCAGCCTCCTCTGGAAGTCCCCAGCATCACAAATACCTGCCCTCAGCCACTTCACGTGATATCAAGAAATGGCTGAAGACACTGGATAGTGCAAAGGTTATGGGCCCTGACAATGGATGTTTATTCGAGTCGTTCTGAAAAGCAACCTTCAAATTATGAGATAGTTCAAAATGCAGTACTTGACACATATGAGCTGGCTCCCAAGGCTTATCAATTAAGATTGGATGCTGCAAATTGCAGATTGGGCCCTGACAATATTCCGGATATAGTACTGTGGATTGTGCTTCAGAACTTGCTGGCCCTCTGGCCAAGCAGCTTCCAGTACAGCTACAACATTGGCATTTACCCAGCTATTTGGAAAATTGTCCAGGTTTCCCTGTACACAAAAATCAGTACAAATCCAACGCGGCCAATTACCACCCCATTGGTGTACCCTTGATCATCAGTAAAGTAATAGAAGGGGTCATCAACAGTGTTATCGAGCGGCACTTGCTTAACAATAACCTGCTCACTGATGCCCAGTTTGGGTTCCGCCAAGGGCCAGTCAGCTCCTGACCTCATTACATCATTGGTTCAAACATGGACAAAAGAGATGAACTCCAGAGGTGAGGAGAGAGTAACTGCCCATTACATCAAGGCAGCATTTGACAGATTGCAGCATCAAGGAGCCCTAACAAAACAGGAGTCAATGGGAATCAGGGCGAAAATTCTCCACTGGCTGGAGTCATACCTAGCACAAAGGAAGGTGGTTATGGTTATTGGAGGACAGTCATCTCAGTTCCAGGACATCACTGCACGAGATCCTCAGCGTAGTGCCCTAAGTCCAACATCTTCAGCTGCTTCATCAATGTCCTTCCTTCCATCATAAGGTCAGAAGTGGCAATGTTCACTGATGATTGCACAATGTTCAGCACCATTCAAGTCTCCTCAGGTACTGAAGCAATCCATGACCAAATGCAGCAAGACTTGGACAATATCCAGACTTGGTCTGGCAAGTGGCAAGTGGCAAGTAACATTTGTGTCACACAAGTGTCAGGCAATGACCATCTCCAACAAGAGAGAGTCCAGCCATTTCCCCTTGATGTTGAATGGCATTAACATCACTGAATCCCACCATCAACATCCTGGGGGTTACCATTGACCAGAAACTGAACTGGACTAGCCATATAAATACTGTGGCTACAAGAGCAGGTCAGAGGCTAGGAATCATGCAACAAGTAACTCACCTCCTGACTTCCCAAAGCCTCTCCACCATCTACAAGTCAGGAGCATGATGGAATACTCCACACTTACCATGATGAATGTAGCTCCCACAACACTCAAGAAGCTTGACACCGCCCAGGACAAAGCAGCCCAGTTGATTGGCACCACATCCACAAACATTCATTCCCTCCACCATCGAAGCACACTACCAGCAGTCTGTACCATCCACAAGATGAACTGCAGGAATTCACCAAGGCTCCTTCAACAGCACCTTCCAAACCCACAACCATTGCCACCTAGGAGGACAAGGGCAGCAGATAGATGGGAACGCCACCACCTGGAAGTTCCCCTCCAAGTCACTCACCATCCTGACTTGGAATTATATCGCTGTTCCTTCACTGTCGCTGGGTCAAAATCCAGGAACTCCCTTCCTAACAGCACTGTGGGAGTACCTGCACCTCATGGCCTACAGAGGTTCAAGAAGACAGCTCACCACCACCTTCTCAAGGGCAACTAGGAATGTGCAATAAATGCTTGCGCAACCAGCGAAGTCCACATACTGTGATGAATAAAAATAAACCCTGCCCATTCCTGCTATTAGTCTAGTTAACCTTCTCTGAACTGCTCTGAATGCATTTACATCTTTCCTTAAAACGGGAGAGTGGTACTGTACACGATATTCCAGATGTGGTCTTACCAGTGCCTTCTGCAACTGAAGCATAACCTCCCTCAATTCCCCTCACAATAAACAATAACATTCTATTAGTTTCCTATTTTCTATACCTGCCTACTAGCTTTTTGTGATTCATGCACTAGGACAGCTAGATCTCTCTGAATCTCAGAGCTTGGTGTATATGTACATAAGTCATTGAAAGTTGGGGATGGGTTTCCGGAGGAAGGGGTTCTGAAGGGGAAGGAGACCAGAAGAGGGAAGGGGTTTTGGGGGGGGAGGGGTCTGGAGGGGTGGAATGTCCAGGTGAATGTTCATTGGAGGGGTCTGATGGGTCCATGACTGTCTCCTGTGGAGCAAATTGAAGGTGGGTGAGGTAAGAGGGAATGGTGGGAATGACAAAGGGCAGAGTGTGAGCCAAAGTAGAGATAATTAGAACATGGCAGTGGAGTAGAAAGCAGGAGAGAGAGCACTCACAATCGTGTTGTGGGAGGAAATATGTGATGCAGGATCCTCAGGTGGATGTTCACTGCTGACCTCACTGTCCCTGCAAGCAAGGTCCAAATCCTCACCGGCCAGTGTGATGCCATGTTCCTCAATGCGAGTGTGGGGTCTAATGTGGGCCACTCCACCTCTGGTCTGGGCCTGCTGATGTGAGCAGGCTTCTCCTGCATGGAAACTGATGGAGAGAGTGTGAGCAGGACACATAGCACTGCATGGAATATTTGTGTGGTGAGCGGAGCCGTGGACGGGATGAGGATGTGAGCTCCAGAGTATATGAGCCTGATGGAGATGTGAGGGTGTGTGTGAGAGTTAGTAGTGTTGTCCCTTGAGGTGTGAGATCCTTGTGATATGTGATGGGTTTTTGAGTGTGTGAGTTGAGAGTGATGAGAAGAGTGAGTTTCCTCAGTGGTACGGATGAGGCTATTCATCCTGTAGCAGCACTGGGTAGCTGTCCTCTTTTGCAAGGCATGGGCACTGACCACCTTTGCCATTGCCTCCCGTGCTGGATTGGTGATGCAGCTGTTCATCCTGCGGCCAGAGTGGAGGTAGAGGACATCACGACAGGCCTCCACAATGTTCAAAAGGTGCTAAAGCGATATGTAATTAAACCTGGGGCTGCAGTCTTCTTGCCTTTCAGGGCCATGTCTTCTATGCAGCAGTCATGGTCTGAAAGCACTGAGAACTGTGCATGTGGCTGGACTTTAAAAATGGCGCCTGGCATGATGAAACAACAAGGTGATGGTGTGGTGGCCAAATGAGATCCCACCTGACATGGAAATGACGTGTTTCCCTGGAATGCATAACTAATGCAGCGGGTTTGGGATGATGCGGCATGAAAAGCCATCATTGCAGCCAGTATGTAAAACATCATTTTACCTGCCCACTACCACTCAATGCAATTCTGAGACGATTCCTCCCTATCAACATCCTGGAAGTTACCATTGACCAGAAACTGAACTGGACTAGCCATATAAATACTGCGGCTACAAGAGTAGGTCAGAGGCTAGGAATTTTGCAGCGAGTAGCTCACTTCCTGACCTCAACCCCCGCAAGCCTAACCACCCACCAACGCACAAGTCAGGAGTGTGATGGAATACTCTCCACTAGCCTGGATGGGTGCAGCTCCAACAATGCTCAAGAAGCTTGACAGCATCCAAGACAAAGCAGCCCGCTTGATTAGCACCCCATTCACAAACATCAAACATTCACTCCCTCCATCACAGTAGCAGCAGTGTGTACTATCTACGAGATGCTCTGCAGGAACTCGCCAAAGGTCCTTATATAGCACCTTCCAAACCCATTACCGCTACCATCAAGAAGGACAAGGGCAGCAGACACATGGGAACAGCACCACCTGGAAGTTTCCCTCCAAGCCACTCACCATCATGACTTGGAAATATATCGTTATTCCTTCACTGTTGCTGCCTCATAGCCTTGGAACTCCCTCCCTAGCAGCACTGTGGGTGTACTTATACCACATGGACTGCAGGGGTTCAAGAAGACAGTTCACCACCACCATCTCAAGGGCTGTTAGGGATAAGCAATAAATGCTTTCCTAGCCAGCAATGCCCACATCCCATGAATGAATTATAAAAATGTATCCTAGGCTTTATTAATAGGGCCATCACATCCAAGAGCAAGGAGATTATAAAAACAAAAAACTGCGGATGCTGAAAATCCAAAGGATTTGGAGGTTATGTTGAACTTACTTAAGATGCTAGGTAGACCTCAGATGGAGTATTGTGTGTGGTCCTGAGTGCTACATTTTTGGAAGGATATGAAGGCATTTGAGAGAGTGCAGAAGAGGTTTACAAGAATGATTCCAGGGATGAGGAACTTCAGTTATGAAATAGATTGGAAAAGTTGGACTCTTTTCCTTGAAGAAAAGAAGACTGAGAGGAGAGTTGATAGAAGCATTCAAAATCATGAGGGGCCTGAACAGACTAAACAGGGGGAACCATTTCCACTCATGAAAGGATTGAGAATGAGGGGGCACAGATTTAAAGTAATTGGGAAAAGAAGCAAAAATGATATAAGAAAACAATTTTTTCACATAGTGAGTGGTTAGGATCTGGAATGCATTGACTGAGATGTGAGGGAAGTAGGTTCCATTGAGGCATTCAAGAGGGAATTAGATGAGTATTTTAAAAGAAACAATCTGCATGGTTACAGGGAGAATGCAGGTGAAATGCTCATTTGGGGACCCGGTGCAGACCTAATGGGCCGAATGGCTCCTTCTGTGCTGTAATGATTCTGTGACCCATGCTAGCTCCCAACAGGAGCTGTTTACTTAATTCCATTTAATGTTCTAACTGAAGAAGTGTTTTTTTAAATGCGTCCTTTAATCCACCATAATTTATTAGATTTTTGGAATTGTTTTTCCCTTGCAGGTATAATGCTTACTATAAAAAGGATATTCAGCTCTGGGTGCACAATCTGACAACATGCACAACTATAATAGAACAGTGGCTATTAGTACAAAATCTGTGGGTTTATCTGGAGGCTGTCTTTATTGGAGGAGATATTGCCAAACAACTGCCACAGGTAACTTATAACATTAATTTACACATTCCAAAAAATAATATTACCTAACTTTGTGTTTCTTGCGTCACTGTTTTAATTCTCACCAAGATAAACTAGAAAATAACATGTTCAGGGTTTTGGAGCATGAACCACCGCTGGCATCACAGGGGCTTATCCTTGAGGTTAGGAACATAGGAAATAGAAGGAGGAGTAGGCCATTTGTTCCCTCGTGCCCGTTCCACCATTCAACTAGATCATGGCAGATCATCTATCTCAACGCTATTTTCCCCTAATATTTCCATATGCTTTGATGGCTTTAAAATCTAGATATCTGTTGATCTCTATCTTGAATATACTTATTGACTGAGCCCTCTTGGGTAGAGAATTCCAAAGATTCCACATCCTCTAAGTGAAGAAATTCCTTCTCATCTCAGTCCTAAATGGCCTACTTCTTATTCTGAGACTGTGTCCCTAGTTCTAGACCCCAAAACCAGGGTAAACATCCTTCCTGCTTCTGCCCTATTGAGTCCAGTGAGAAATTTGTTTGCTTCAATGAGATGGCTGAGAGCTTCATGGATTGCAAATTCAAAAGTGTGGTCATCGCCCTCCCAACTTAAGAGTACGGAGGGAGAAAGGGAATGGTTGGTCACCAGCGCAGTCAAGAAGAAGCAGGCAGGTGGTGCAGGAGTTTTCTGAGTTCATCCCATTCTCCAACCAGTATTCAGTTCTGAATACTGATGGGAGTGATGGCTCATCGGAGAATACAGTCAGAACCAAGTGCATGGCACCACAGGTGGCTCAGCTGTACAGGGGGACATGAAGAAGACAGGAAGAGCAAATAGTGATAGGGGATTTGACAGGAAAGCAGACAAGTGTTTCTGCAACTGCAGACCTGAATCTGGGATATTGTTTTGCCTCTGTGGTGCAAAGGCCAAGGATATCATTGAATGGCTGCAGAGCACCCTGAGAGGGAAGAGTGAATAGCCAACTGTCTTTCACATCAGTAGCACCACATAGGTAGAAGGATGGATGGAGTCCTGCAGTCAGAATTTAATGAACTAGGTAGTAAATCAGCAAACACATAGTAATCCGCAGACCTCCAAGCAAGTAAGTATAGAAATAGGAGGATAAAGCAGGTGAAAAGACTGGATGCTGGTGGATGGTGAGTAAGGAGTCTTAATTTTTTTTTAAATTGTAAAAATCTAATTCTGTTTGCAGTTAGCATTTAACTGAAACCTACAGTTTAAATTCTAAGATTTCCAGCCTGAAGCTGGGTTTTAACAAGGTCTCCACTGGATGTGGAGCTTAGTTAATTAAAGAAGCAGCTGAAACTGGTTCCTCTGTAACTGTGTTAGCTAGCCTTTGTCTTAGGAGCATATAAAGCCAGCCAACTTAGTGTCACTTAGCAATTGAGTATGACTTAGAATAGAGTGCTGTGAGTTGGGTGATTAAAAGAGTTAGGGGAGGAAGGGAAAGAGGTGCTCCTTTGTTTTTGCTTTTGGCATTTGACAACATGAAAGGAGTGAAAGCTTTAAAGATTGAGGGGAACCAGGCCTGAAACCAGAGTGGGACTGGGAGCCAGCGCGAGAGGAGCGGCGGCCTTGGTAAGTAGGACCTGGTGAGTATTTCTACTGTCCAGTCTTTAAAGTAAAAATTGGTTTTTAGTTTAGATTAAACAGTGTTCAAAGTATAAGAAGTAAAGCCCCAAGTATATATTTAATATGCCTTAAACCAGAGGAAGTAAAAGTAAAGGGAGTAATTTAAAGGTAAGTCATGGCAGGGCAGCTCGGCCACATGGAATGTTCCTCCTGTGTGCTGTGGGATTTCGGACACTTCCAGTGTCCAGGTCAACCATGTGTACTTTAAGTGTCTCTAGCTGCAGCTACACAAAATCCACGTTTTGGAGCTGGAGCTATGGCAGGTGTCACTGTGGAGCATCTGCAAGGCTGAGATCTTTGTGGCTACAGTGAGGTGGTCACACCACAGGTAAAGAGTGCACAGGCAGAAAGAGAATGTGTGACCGCCAGACAGAGTAAAAGCACTAGGCAGGTAGTGCAGGAGTCCCCTGGGTCCATCTCCCTCTTTGTTTTGGATACTGCTGGGGAAGTTGGTTTCTCAGGGAAATGCAGCAAGGGCCAAGTCCTTGGCACCATGAGTGACTCAGCTGCATAAGGGGGGAGAAAAAGAGTGGGCGATCAATAGTGACAGGGGATTCTATTATAAGGAGAACAGGTAGATGTTTCTGTGACTGTAGGCATGACACCAGGATGGTATGTTGCTTCCCTGGTGCCAGAGTCAAGGATGTCACTGAGCAGCTGCAGGACATTCTGAATGGGGAGGATGAATAGCCAGAAGTCATGGTCCATATCGGTACCAACGATATAGGGAAAAAGAGGGATGAGGTCCTGAAAGCAGAATATAGGGAGCTAGGAAATAAATTAGCAGGACCTCAAAGGAGGTAATCTCAGTGCCATGTGCTAGCAAGATCAGGAACAGGAGAATAGATCAGATGAATGCGAGGCTAGAGAGATGGTGCAGGGGGAGGGATTTAGATCCCTGAGGCCTTGTGACCAATTCTGTGGAAGATGGAACCTGTACAAGCTGGACGGGTTGCACCCCAGCAGGATCGGTACCAATATCCTGGCAGATGTATTTGCTGGTACTATGGGGGAGGGGTTAAAGTAGAGCGGCAGGGGGATGGGAACCTGTGTGGGGAGACACAAGAGAGGGAAACAAAGATAGAAATTGAAGACAGAAATGTAGAAGGCAAAAGTGGAAGGCAGAGGAAATAAGGGCTAACAGCAAATAGGACCATAGTACAAAAAAATGTGTAAAAATGTTAAAAAGACAAGTCCAAAGGCATTGTACCTGAATCAACAGAGTATTTGCAATAAAGTGCCAAATTAACAGTACAAATAGGTGTAAATGGGTACAATATGATTGTAATTACGGAAACATGACTGCTGGCTGATCAAGGCTGGGAACTGAATATCCAGGGGTATTCAATATTTAGGAAGGACAGGGAAAAAGGAAAAGTAAATGGGGTGGCAATGTTAGTTAAGGATGAAATCAGTGCAATAGTGAGAATGAATATTGGCTCAGAAAATCTAGATGTAGATTCAGTCTGGGTGCAGCTAAGAAGCTAACAAGAGGCGGAAAATGTTAGTGGGGGTTCTTTACAGGTCCCTTACAGGCCTCCAACAGTAGTGGCAAGGTAGGGGATAATATTAAACAGGGAATTAGAGATACATGTAACAAGGGTGCTACAATAACCATTGGTGACTTTAATCTACATATAGACTGGGCAAACCAAATTAGCAATAATATTGTGGTGGATAAATTCCTGAAGTTTGTACGAGATGGTTTTTTTTCAACCTTAATATCGAGGATACTACTAGGGAGCTGGCTATCCTAAGTTTGATATTGTGCAATGAGAAGGGGTTAATTATAATCTTGTTGTGCAGGGTCCTTTAGGGAAGAGTGACCATAACATGATGGAATTCTTCATTAGGATAGAAAGTGAAATAGTCCAATCCAAAATTAGGATCCAATATCTAAACAAAGGAAACTATGGAGGTGTGAGTTGGTTACAATAGATTGAAGAACTCCATTAAGTGTTGGATAGGCAATGGCTAATATTTAAGGAATGAATGTATGATTGCAGCAGTTACACATTCCTTTCTGACACAAGAACACGACAAGAAAAATGGTCCAACCATTGCTAACAAAATAAATTAAGGATAGTATAAGATCCAAAGAGGAGTCATGTGAAATTGATAGAAAAAGTAGCAAGCCTGAAGATTTGGAGCAGTTTAGAATTCAGTAATAGAGGGCCGAAGGATTGGTTGAGAGGGAAAAATACAGTATGAGAGTAAACTTGCAAGGTATATAAAAGTGGACTGTGAAATCTTCTATAAGTATAGGAAAAGAAAAGGAAAAATGAAGACAAATGCAGGTCCCTTATAGTCTGAAATGGGGGAATTTATGATAGAGAGCAAGGAAATGGCAGAGCAATTAAACAACTACTTTAGTTCTGTCTTCACAAAGGAAGACATAAATAACTTTCCAGAAATGCTAGGGAACCAAGGGTCTAGTGAGCAGGAGGAATTGAAGGAAAGTAGTATTAGTTAAAAAATAGCCCTGGAGAAATTATTGGGACTAAAAGCAGATAAATCTCCAGGGCCCAATAATCTACATCCCAGGATCATGGGAGGGTTCATCAACAAGTGTCAAGCGGCACTTGCTTAGCAATAACCTGCTCACTGATGCCTAGTTTGGGTTCTGCCAGGGCCACTCAGCTCCTGACCTCATTACAGCTTTGGTTCATGAACAAAAGAGCCGAACTCCTGAGCTGAGGTGAGAGTGACTACCCTTGACATCAAGGCCACATTTGACTGAGTGTGGCATCGAGGAGCCTTAGCAAAACTGGAGTCAATGGGAATCAGGGGGTAAACTCTCCATTAGTTGGAGTCATACCTAGTGTCGCGGAAAACGGAGTGAACACTCGGACCCAGGAGGTTTGTCTTGGAAGTCTTTATTAAATCATGATATCATGGAGAGCCCAGCAGCATACAATGGAGCTAGCCGGCACTCTGAGAAGCATCAGAGTACACACATTGTTATAGCAAAAGCGTATGTAACAGAGGTCATGAAATTACAAAGTTGCTTGACCTTTAGTAATTAATAACATCAAAATCTTATGTTTGGCATGCATACAAATGTTGTTTCTTAGTTTATAATTACACAAAAACCTTGAGTAGCCCATGTGGCGATTAGTCATCTGGACAGACAACAGATAGGGTGACTAGGCCCTATCTAATGTGCTGACAACAGACATACTAGCTTGGTTTCAAGGGCGCTCGGTAGTTTATTCATTATACTTGTTTTCATTCCTCCACAATAGCTGACAGCACAGGTTTGTCTACTACTGGTGCAAGGATACTTCGTTGTAGTATTCCACTATAGTTTAACCACTTAACCCTTTGTTATCCTGTATATGTATTTTGTTCTCCCACAATCCCTCCTTGTTAATCTTCTAGATTAACACCAATGAGGAATTGTATCTTCATTATCATATGGGGGTTCATAACCATAAGGAAAATGTCGATCTCTGGCAGGGTAAACCTTTTCTTCCCACCAGTGGGCCTCACTGGGACCAGTGCGCATCATTTGAGGGACAACTGAAGCTTCCCCTAACCCAGTGGTGATTCCATTCATGGCTCCATTAATACATTGGACACAGCAAATCCGCAAAGCAACACATGCACAACACCCTATAACACCTACTATGACCAACCCAATTAAAACATATAGCAATCAACTTCCCCAACCAGAGAACTAACCTAGTATTACAGACTACCAAGAATCTTTTTTTTTTATAAAAATTACTCAAACATTCCGTTTCAATACATAATACAAGTTAGAGCACTTGGTAACAGCTGCTATATTGTTGCCGGATAATGTCTTTTACAGCGAGTGGCGCGGACCCAGTCTTCCTTCCCTTTAACCTTCAAGGCCATTCGAGTTGTTAGCAGCACAAGGTAGGGTCCTTTCCACCCTCTCATGCAATTCAGCTGCTGTTTTGCATAGAGGAAAATGAGTACAAATCCAATATTTAGTCCGATTAACTTGCGAGGCTACGGCCTGCATTCGTTGAACTGCAGAATTGGTACTCTGTGCCCCCGCAAGGACCACGCAGGACAGGATCCAAATCAGAGTCAGCATTCTGACGGCTCAGTTAAAGTTCTTGCACAAGCACTTCTGTCTGAGATCAGCGTCCGCTTGATGTGCGATGCGTGGATCCACAAGGGTGTCCTTCAACCTTCATGGCCATATGGGTGGTGAGCAGGACATGGAAAGGCCCTTCCCATCAAGAATCCTAACAGTTCTTTCTCCGGCAGGTCTTTACTAGGACTAGGTCCATGGGCTGGTATTGATGGCAATCTTCAATGGTGGGCTTTTTCCTGAGCTTCTACTACCTGTATATGCAAGCTCTTGAGAGAATTAGTGAGCGCTATACAGTATTTTTTCATTCCCTCATCCATAGCGTGGCTGTCCATTTCCCTAGCAGACAAGGGCGGGGTCACTGGGAGGCACATAGGACATCCCATTACAACTTCATAAGGAGAGAGGGAGGTGGTACAGTTAGGATGAGAGCACATAGTCATGAGTGCCAAGGGTAGAGCTTCAGGCCGTTTCAAACCAGTTTCTTAACATAATTTAGCAAGTTTGTTTTTCAGAATACCATTTTGTCTTTCTACCGCCCCAGTAGACTGGGAGTGGTATGGGCAGGAAAGATGATGGTTACAAAGTAAGGCCTTCAACAGTTCCTTTATCACGTTAGCAGTAAAATGAGACCCATTATCACTCGATAAAATCTCTGGTATCCCAAATCTGGGTATGTATTCACGCAACAACAATTTTACAACAACAGCATCATTTCGTCGGGTGGGATACCCCTCCACCCATTGCGAGAACAAATATACTAGAACTAAAACATAATTATATCCCATACATTTAGGCATTTGTATAAAGTCCATTTGTAAGTGTACAAATGGGCCCCATGGCTGGGGTCCCGTACCAGCAGTCACTGTGGGCATCTTGCCTGGGTTATGTCATTGATATAGGTATTAATAATACAATGCCTATTAGCATATTACTATTCACTATACATTCAATATTCATTCTACATACACGTGTTTAAACCCCTGAGCTGGCAACCGGTCAAGTCATGATTCTTGTGTCGTGAGAAATTCAATAGATGCTCATTAGTTACTCATAAGGGGACTACCCCATCTTTAGTCTGTCTTAAATTTTCTCGGGCTTGTTCCAGTGCCCAAGATCCATTGGTGTTACATACATCATTTCTGCTCACTTAATCTGAAATATTTTTCCCTATTTCAATTAATTTATTGATAATCCCCGCATGACTTTCGAGCACGGTAGCCAGACTTTGGATTAACCAATGATGTCCCTATATTGAATATCATAGTGGCATCATTTATCAGGCTGCGCTTAATGCGGTTCCCTCCCAAGCCTGATCGCATCTCCCATTGAACTGAACTGCTTCAGTCATCAATTGGCGCGTCAGAGCTGTATAGAGTGCTTGGGTATGGGTTGAGCATCATTGGGGCAGGACGACAATGGATACATTCAAGACTATGGGTACCAGCTCACGGTGTACATTATCATACAAAACTTCTGATTAATCAGTACCAAACCATTCGTCGGTCCTGGATGCATAGTCGGACAAGATGGATCAGCTGGTGTGGTTTGAGGGGCTTCAATTATCACCACTCAGACTGTGAAAGTAGAGGTGGGAGGTGGCTGGGTAGTGGTGGACCTCCCATGCGCGATCTGAAGCAAGACCCTTACTACAATTTGAAAGCACTTGTTCTCCTACTGTTACATTTATCATTCCCCATTGCGTGTTGCATTCGGCACTGTCCATGCTGTACCAAAGTTCCTCCTGCGGTGTGGGATGAGCAGTGATGATCCCCGACCTTGTTGCCAGTACTAATACGCCCACAACCAGGATCGTAGATCTGTGGAGACATTAACATCGGCTTTCGTTCTCATATCTACAAGTATCACCTGTCATACTTACCTCGTATGGTCCATGCCTGTTCGCTCCGAGCTCATCCTGACCATTACCTTATTCCCCACTTGGGGGTCCATTGTTGGTCTTTGGATTTGCCTGTTTCCATATCCTTAATCATCTGTCAGTCTCTAACTTCCTCTCTCAACTCATGTAATTGCCTACTTAATTCCCTTAAATTGTCCTGTATTTTTCCTTTTAGTGGCCCTAGACCTCCTACTATAATGCGTTCAGGTAATTGCATGGCCCTTCCTGTTATCATTTCAAATGGGGTGAACACAGCGGTCCTGCTTGGGGTAGCCCACAGTGCATTAGAATATTGGGCTGTTCCATGTCTCTTGATTGATTTTTTTTTTAAGTTCAGTTCATCCTTTCCACTATTCCTGAACTCTGGAGGTGGTAAGGAATATGGAATTTCTGTTTAATCTCCATAAGACCACACACTTATTTAATGACTCGCTCCCTGTGAAATTAGTTCCCTGATCTGAATCCATCTGGGTAGGCACCCCCACTCCTTCCAGTTTACTCTCTCCTGCTGCTGTCTCATGTCAGGCCCCAATGTTACTTGCCACTCCGCATCCCATGTCTCATGCTACGGCCTCTAAGATCTGATAGTTGGCAGTTCACCAGCTATCCAGCTGATTGGTGAGCAAAGAGACCCAGGACCCTGTAGAATGGTGACATCATTTCAAGAGAACAGTATGTGCCAGGCCTCCGCCTTAGAATGCTAGTGTGAGGTCACAACACTGACTTGAAATAAACTCCAGAAATGCAGCTATCCAAGGGATGTTGGGCATTTGATATACAACTGACTTGTGGGCAAAGTTAGACCACATGGAACAAAATTACAGTAGTAACATGGATACAAAATTGGCAGAGTGACAGGAAACACAGTAGTGGTTAATGGGTGTTTTTCAGGCTGATAGAAGGAGTCACCCAGAGAGCCTGCTGTTCCTGATATATATTAATGACCTAGAACTTAGTGTACGGGGCACAATTTCAAAATTTGCATGTGATGCAAAACTTGTAAGTATTGTGAAATGTGAGGAAGCTAGTGTTAAACTTCAAAAGTGCATAGAGAGGTTGGTGGAATGGGCAGACAAGTGGCAGATGAAATTTATTGCAGAGAAGTGTGAAGTGATTCATTTTGGTGGGAAGATCACTGAGAGACAGTATAAAACAAAGGGCACAATTCTAAAGGGGGTGAAGGAGCAGAGGGACCTGGGTATATACGTGCCCAAATCTTTGAAGGTGACAGGACAGATTGCTTTATTATTACACTCTCAACAGCATCCTAGGCTTTATTAATAGAGGCTTAAAGTACAAAAGCAAGGAAGCTATGTTAAGTTTGAAAAAACTCTTGTTCAGCCTTAACAAGAAAATTGCGTCCAGTTCTGGGCACTGCACTTTAGGAAATATATTTAGGGGGCAGAAAGGATTCACCTGAAAGGTCCCACATCCCTGTAACCAAAATTACATAGATTTTTGAATTTGGGACTGTTTTTCTATTAACTATTCCTACTGGTGTAAGAATTGAGAACCAGTGGACATAGATTTAAAGTAATTGGCAAAAGAAGCAATGGCGTCATGAGGAAAAATGTTTTCATGCCATAAATGGATAGGATCTCGAATGCAAATTCTTACTTTCCAAAACTTAGTTGATGACATGGTTGCATTTCTTCTCTAGGAAGCAAAACGATTTCAAAATGTTGATAAATCATGGATAAAAATAATGCAGCGGGCTCATGAAATTCCAACTGTTGTCCAGTGCTGTGTTGGAGATGACATTATGGGACAGCTTCTGCCACACTTACAGGAACAACTGGAGGTCTGTCAGAAATCGCTAACAGGGTAAGAAAATTAGATTGTAGAACCATAGGGCTGGATTTAACACTCCTCAGCTGGTGGGTTTGAAGGTGGACAAACACATTAAATCTTTTGGGAGGCCTGCCACTGCTTACCTGCCTGCCCCTGCCCCCACCATAATTTTACCAGTAGCATGGGGTGGCATCAGGTGCCAGTAGGCTAATTGAAGCCTTTAATTGAAGCAATTAATCCCCATTTAAGGCCCTCATCCTATTTCCACCAGGGTGTAACTGGCAGTTGGAGAGGCCAAGTGGCGAGCTTGCCAGGTTTCCCTGCAAGCCAGGTGTTGGCAGGGATGGGTCCCTCCTTAACTGGCACTGTGGGCCAATTGAAGGGCCTCCTTAAAGGGATATCTCCCCCAAGTTCCTCTTCCCGCAGCCACCCCCCCCCCCTGCCCCCCGCCGTGACTTCTCAAATTCCAGGCTCCCATCCCTCTCGCTGACCACTAACTCCCCCACCCTCTGACCACCGAACTCTTACAAAGTTCCAATTCATTGCTGAACGCATCCTCAAGCTCCAACAGCGGTATTAGCAGTGGCCATGGTGGTAGTGCTGCTCCTGATTTGTCGGCAGCCATTCTCCCTGTGGGTAGACTGCCCGCTGACGTTTCTGCTGGGAGGGGCAAGGACCACCGCGTCTCATATAATTCAGCCCATAGAATTGGTATAATACAGAAGGAAGCCATTCAGCAGTGCAGTTAGTTCCACTCCTCGGTTCTGGCTTATAACTGCATTTTCTTTCTATTTATCCAGCTTCCTTTAGGCCTAGTATTAAATCTGTATCCAGTACCCTTTCAGGCAGTGCATCCCAAATCATTGTATTAGAAGTTTTTCATGTCACGACTGCTTCTTTTGCCAATCACCTTCAATCTGTGCCATCTCATTATCTAACTTTGAGTCACTGAAAACATTGTTTCTTTATTACAATCAGTTCTCTGTTTCACCTTGGGTGCTCAAAAGAAAATAAACCCAGCTTCCACAGTCTTTCTATGTGGCTGTAATCCCACATTCCTGGGACTATTCTATATCTAAGCTGCCATGTCCTTCCTAAAGCCTGGTTCACAAGATTGGGCACAATTCTTCAACAGGGGCCAAACTACTAAAATATCTAGATTTAAAAAGAGCAGTAGCTGAGAGCCAGAGTGGAGATTTAAGAACATGCATAGGAACATATGAATTAGGAGCAGGAGTAGACCACTCGGCCCCTCGAGTCTTTTCCGTCATCCAATAAGTTCATGGCTGATCTGATTGTAACCTCAACCCACATTCCCAACTATCCTTGATAACCTTTTATTCCCCCTTGCTTATCAAGATTCTGTCTAGCTGTGCCCTAAAAATATTCAAAGACTCTGCTTCCACTGCCTTTTGAGGAAGGGAGTTCCAAACACTCCCTACCCTCTGAGGGAAAAAAAAATCTCATCTGTTTTAAATGAGCAACCTCTTATTTTTAAACAGTGACCCAAAGTTCTGGATTCTCCCACAGGAGGAAATATCCTCTCCACATCCACCCTGTCAAGAACCACAAGGATCTTATCTAAAGAAGGATGTAAATGCATTGGAGCAGTTCAGAGAAGGCTTACTAGACTAACACCTGGGAGGTTTGTCTTATGAGGGAAGGTTCAACAGGCTAGGCTTATATCCACTCAGGTTTAGAAGAGTAAAAGACAACTTGATTGAAATCACAGAATCACACAGTGCAGAAGAGGCCCTTTGACCCATCGAGACTGCACTGACGTGTGAGAAACACCTGACCTACCTACCTAATCCCATTTACCAGCACTTGGCCCATAGCCTTGAATGTAATGACATGCCAAGTGCTCACCCAGGTACTTTTTAAAGGATGTGAGGCAACCCGTCTCCACCACCCTCCCAGGCAGTGCATTCCACACCCTCACCATCCTCTGGGTAAAAAAGGTTTTCCTCACATCCCCCCCTAAACCTCCTGCCCCTCACCTTGAACTTAAATCCCCTTGTGACTGACCCTTCAACTAAGGGGAACAGCTGCTCCCCATCCACCCTGTCCATGCCCCTCATAATCTTGTACACCTTGATCAGGTTGCCCCTCAGTCTTCTCTGCTCCAACGAAAACAACCCAAGTCTATCCAACCTCTCTTCAGAACTTAAATGTTTCATCCCAGGCAACATCCTGGTGAAGCTCCTCTGCAACCCCTCCAGTGCAATCATAATCTTCCTATAATGTAGTGACCAGAACTGCACCCAGTACTCCAGTGTGGTCTCGCCAAGGTTCTATACAACTCGAACATGACCTCCCTACTTTTGTAATCTATGCCTCGATTGATAAAGGCAAGTGTCCCATATGCCTTTTTCACCACCCCACTAACTCCGCCTTCAGAGAGCTATGGACAAACACGCCAAGGCCCCTTTGTTCCTCAGAACTCCCTAGTGTCATGCTGTTCATTGAATACTTCCTTGTCAAATTACTCCTTCCAAAGTGTATCACCTCACACTTTTCAGGGTTAAACTCCACCTGCCACTTATCCACTTCTTCTCCCCATATCCTTTGATTCCTTTCATCCCAAAAGCTATTTCTAACTCCTTCTTGAAAACATACAATGTATTGGCCTCAACTACTTTCAGTGGTAGCGAATTCCACAGGCTCACTATTCTCTGCTTGAAGAAATTTCTCCTCATCTCAGTCTTCAATAGTCTAGTCCATATCCTCAGACTGTGTCCCCTGGTTCTGGACTCCCCCACCATTGGGAACATCCTTCCTGTATCTACCCTGTCTAGTCCAGTTAGAATTTTATAAGTTTCTATGAGATTCCCCCTCATTCTTCTGAACTCCAGTGAATATAATTCTAACCAACTCAATCTCTCTACATGTTAGTCCTGCCATCCCAGGAATCAGTCTGGTAAACCTTCGCTGCACTCCCTCTATAGCAAGAACATCATTCCTTAGATAAGGAGGCCAAAACTGCACACAATATTCCAAGTGTGGTCTCACCAAGGCCCTGTATAACTGAGCAAGGCATCCCTGCTCCTGTACTCGAATCCTCTCTCTATGAAGCCAACATACCATTTGCCTTCTTTATCGCCTGCTGCAACTGCATGCTTACCTTCAACGACTTGTGTACAAGGACACCCAGGTCTCGTTGCACATTCCCCTCTCTCAATTTATAGCCAGTCAGATAATAATTGGCCTTCCTGTTTTTGCAACCAAAGTGGATAATCTCACATTTATCCAAATTATATTGCATCTGTCATGCATTTGCCCACTCAGCATGTCCAAATCACCCTGAAGCATCTCTGCATCCTTCTCACAGCTCACCCTCCCACTTAGCTTTGTGTCATCTGAAAATTTGGAGATATTACATTTAGCTCCCTCATCTAAATCATTAATATATATTGTAAATAGCTGATCCCTGCGGTACCCCACTAATCACTGCCTGCCATTTGGAAAAAGACCCGTTTATTCCTACTCTTTGTTTCCTGTCTGCCAACCAGGTTTCCATCCATCTCAATACACTACCCCCAATCCCATATGCTTTAATTTTACATGCTAATCTTGTATGTGGGACATTGTTGAAAGCCTTCTGAAAGTCCAAATAAACCACATCCACTGGCTCCCCCTCATCAACTTTATTAGTTACATTCCCGAAAAATTCCAGTAGATTTGTCAAGCATGATTTCCCTTTCATAAATCCATGCTGACTCTGTCCGAATCTGCCACTGTTTTTCAAGTGCTCAGCTATTAAATCTTTTATAATGGACCCTAGAATTTTCCCCACTATCGACGTCAGGCTGTCTGATCTATAATTCCTTGTTTTCTCTCTACCTCCCTTTTTAAAAATACCTCCTTTTTGAAATGATCATGGAGGGGTAAGAAAACCTTGCAAAAGGCTTAAAATCTTCAAATCAACAGTGTAGTAAGCAGGTAGCAGTGGGATAAATACCATTTCGGTGAACGCAGGTTTTGGCCTGGGTCAGAGGGTCCAAGATCGGCGTCATTATACACGGCGACCATGTGGCAGCATTTGAAAAGAAAACATTCAGCTGCTCAAACAAAATTCCCTAATGTGCCCATAGCCAAACTGTTCCAGTACAGCTGCAAACACTGGCATCCACCCAGGTATATGAAAAATTGCCCAGGTATGTCCTGTACACAGAAAGTTGGAGAAACCCAACACAGTCAATTACTGCGGCATCAGTTTACTCTCGATTCAGTAAAGTGGTGGAAGGGGTAACCAATAATGCTACCTAGTGGCACTTGCTTAGCAATAACCTACTCACTGACGCTCAGTTTGGGTTCTACCAGGACCACTCAGCTCCTGACCTCATTACAGCCTTGGTTCAAACATGGACATATGAGCTGAACTCCAGAGATGAGGTAAGAGAGACTGCCCTTGACATCAAGGCAGCACGTGACCAAATATGATATCAGAAGCCCTAGCAGAACTGGAGTCAATGGGAATCAGGGACAACTCTCTGCTGCTTTTTCTGATATATATAAATGATCTAGAACTTGGTGCGCAGGGGACAATTTCAAAGTTTGCGGATGACACAAAGCTTGGGAGAATTGTAAACTGAGGAGGACAGTGTAGAACTTCAAAAGGACTTAGACAAGTTTGTAGAGTGGGCAGATAGGTGGCACATGAAGTTCAATGCGGAGAAGTATGAGGTGATGCATTTTGGTACAAGGACATAGAGAGATAGTATAAAATAAAGGATACTATTCTAAAGGTTGTGCAGAATCAGAGAGACCTGGGTGTATATGTACATAAGTCATTAAAGGTGGCAGGACAGGTAGAGAGAGCTGTTTCTAAAGCATACAGTATTCAAGGCTTCATTAATAGGTGCATAGAATATAAGAGCAGGGAGGTTACGATGAACTTATGTAAGACGCTGATTAGACCTCAGCTGGAGTATTGTGTACTGTTCTGGGCACCATGCTATAGGAAGGATGTTAAAACATTGGAGAGAGTGGAGAAGAGGTTTACGAGAACGGTTCCAGGGATGAGACACTTCAGTTATGAGGAAATATTGGAGAAGTTGGGACTATTTTCCTTCGAGAGGAGAAGGCTAAGAGGAGACTTGATCGAAGTTTTCAAAATCATGAGGGGCCTGGACGGATAGAGAGAAACTGTTCCCACTTGTAAACAGATTGAGAACCAAGGGGCACAGTTTTAAAATGTTTTGCAAAAGAAGCAGATGCAAGGTGATAAAAAACTTTTTCACACTGAGTAGATAGGATTTGGAATGCACTGCCTGGAAGTGTGGTGGAAACAGGTTCAATTGAGGCATTCAGGAGGGCATTGGATGATTATTGAAATTGAAACAATATGCAGGGTTACGGGGAAAAGGCAGGAGATTGGGACTAAGTTAAAATGCTCAGAGAGCCTGTGTAGTCACGAAGGGCCAAATGGCCTCCTTCTGCACGATAACAATTCTGTGATTCTGTGTGTTTGGAGTCATATCTAGCACAAAGGGAGATGGTCGCGGTTGTTGGAGGTCAATCATCTCAGCTCCGGGACATCTCTGCAGGAATTCCTCAGGGTAGTGTCCTAGGCCCAACCATCTTGTGCAATTGTACAGACCCTTGGTGAGACCACACCTGGAATATTGTGTGCAGTTTTGTTCTCCTTATCTGAGGAAGGATGTGCTTGCTGTAGAGGGAGCGCAGCAAAGGTTTACCAAACTGATTCCTGGGATGGCGGGACTGACATATGTGGAGAGATTCAGTCGATTTGGATTATAGTCGCTGGAGTTCAGAAGAATGAGGGGGGATCTCATAGAAACCTATAAAATTCTAACAGGACTAGACTGGGTAGATGCAGGAAGGATGTTCCTGATGGTGGGGGAGTCCAGAACCAGGGGTCACAGTCTGAGGATATGGGGTAGACCATTTAGGACTGAGATGTGGAGAAATTTCTTCACCCAGAGAGTAGTGAGCCTGTGGACATCGCTACCTCAGAAGGTAGTTGACACCAAAACATTGTATGTTTTCAAGAAGGAGTTAGATATAGCTCTTGGGGCGAAAGGGATCAAGGGTATGGGGAGAAAGCGGGAGCAGGCTATTGAGTTGGATGATCAGCCATGATCATAATGAACGGTGAAGCAGGCTTGGAGGGCTGAACGGCCTACTCCTGCTCCTAGTTTCTATGTTTCTATCTTCAGCTGCTTCATCAATGACCTTCCTTCAATTATAAGGTCAGAAATGAGGATGTTCACTTATTGATTGCACAATGTTCAGCACCGTTCATGACAACTCAGATACTGAAGCAGTCCATGTCCAAATGCCGCAAGACCTGGACAATATCCGGCCTTGGCTGACAAGTGGCAAGTAAATTATGCACTACACAAGCACTAGGCAATGACCATCTCCAACAAGAGAGAATCTAACCATTGTCCTTTGACGTTCAATGGCATTACTATCGCTGAATCCCACACCACTACCATCCTGAGGGTTACCATTGACCAGAAACTGAACTGGACTAGCCTTATAAATACTATGGCTGCAGTTCAGAGGCTCTGAATCCTGTGGTGAGTAACTCACCTGCTGACTCCACAAAGCCTGCCCACCATCTTCAAAGCATAAGTCAGGAGTGTGATGGAATACTCTCCACTTGCCTGGATTAGTGCAGCTCTAACAACACTCAAGGAGCTTGACATTGTCCAGGACAAAGCATCCCACTTGATTGGCACCCCATCCACAAACATTCACTCCCTCCACCACCAACACACAGTGGCAGCAAGGTGTACCATCTACAAGATGCACTTCAGGAGCTCACCAAGGCTCCTTAGACAGCAACTTCCAAAACCATGACTGCTATCATCTACAAGGTGGGAAGATCATCATCTGGAAGTTCCCCTCGAAGTCACTCACCATCCTGGCTTGGAAATATATGGCTATTCCTTCACAGTTGCTGTGTCAAAATCCTGGAACTCCTTCCTTAACAGCACAGTGTGTATGCCTATGCCACAGGGACTGCAGCGGTTCAAGAATGCAGCTCCCCGCCACCTTTGCAAGGGCAATTAGGTATGGGCAATAAATGTTGGCCTAGCCAACGATGCCCACACCCCATGACTGAATCAAAAAAACAGGAGTATATCAGTGAACTGGGCTTAATAATAACTCCCAGTGATTAGTTTCAAAATACTGCAACGTTTAGGAACCATTACCAAATAAGGGTCAGCGACTGTAACGGGGTATCAGTAAAAGTCTGATCAGTGCAGGAAAACTCCATTGCTGTAACAGAAGTTTAAAAAATCCAAGCTGACCTCCAAAGAGCTTAAAATAGCTATGGAATCCAAATTCACTCTGCCAGACTGATTTAGCACATGAAAGGGTCAGTTCCGAGGCAGAATTGGGAACTATGATGGAAAAGATTTTTAAGATTTAGGATTTCATTTGGATTAAACAATAAGCTAATACATTGTATTGGAGCAATTTCTGATGATCAGATTGCCAGACAAGGAAACACCATTAATGAAACACCAGACAAATTCGAAGGGGTCTGAAAAGCCTTTGATAATTATTTTAATTTACGGAGTAACAAGAGAGGGCCAAGTTTAATAAAAGGTTCAAAAACATGGTGAACCATTATCAACTGGTTAAAGGTAGTGAATCTGATAATCTTAAATTTGAGGTGATACGAGACCACATCATAGTTGGGGTAACCGATGACACCCTATCTGACTCAATGCAATTCAAAGAAGACCTAACTTTGGGGAAGGCAGTACAGTTAGTCAGACAGTCAGAAGCCTGTCAGCAACATAGAGCCAAGCTACGAGGGGAAGACAAACAATGGCTCAGAAAACCCCCGTTACAGGTTATTAGCCACAAGAATGTCAAAGGCACTGGAGGGAAAAAGATCTCATGGAATAAGAGCTCAAGATGCCATTAAACCATGCCAGTGCTATGGCACCAAAAAGCCCCACAGATGTGATCAGTGTCCTGCAAGAACTGCATAATGCTTTCATTGTAAAGGTTTGGACACATTGGAAAGATGTGCAGAACTAAAACCTTGAGATACACAGAGGACAACAAGAGAATCTTCACACACAAGGCCATTAATGAAATGGAGGAGTGCTAACAAAAAGAGGAACAACAATATTTCCTCGGCAAAGATCCAAGATACATTTCAGGAATGCAGACATTTGTGTCAATGGACACATCACTAATTTCAGATTGGGTACAAGTGTAACAGTCTTGTCTGCCAAAGAACCATGGCTAGCAAAACAATGGCTGAAGACAACTGAAACCCAGTTATATGATCCAGGAGGGATCAAACTGCAAGTCATAGGCATGTTACAAGCAGTGGTCCAATACATGAACAGATACTGAAAACAATATATGTGATTCGTAATCAGGAATTTTCTCCGGTGAGCCGAACCTTGTATTGACCCCAACCTCACCAAGACAGTGGAAGACATTAAGGAACAGACAGTTGGTCATTGATACCAAATTGGAGCCCCTCAAACCATCCAAATGCTCTGATGAAGTCAACTGGGACATCAGTGCTGATTTTTCAACACTCTTCACTGAGGCTGATAATCCAGTCTCAACTCATTTAAAAGGTACCTAAATTTTCATCTGAAGTACTAGAACTTGCAAGGCTACAGACCAAGTCCTGGAAAGTGGGATTAAAAATGAGCAGCTTGTTTCTTTTTTCTCTTTTTTGGCCAGTGCAGACACAATGGGCTGAATGGCCTCTTTCTGTGACTTAACTTTTCTGTGGTTCTTTGGTACCTGGAAGTAGTCATACCCTTTATGATAAAGTGTTCTGATTTGGCCAGTGGTCAGGGACAGGAGGATGTGACATTGAGTGAGGCAGGTATGGGGACCCAGAAGGCAGAAGTGGAGGATCTCAGCCTTTGCAATTGTCTAAAAGTTTTGAGGTTCTTGCAGCCTATTGATGAAAGTGGTGGCGCAGGGTGGATGAGCAAACTGACCATGGCACCATGTTACAGGAAGCCGTTCAATCAGGGGGAGTTATTAAGAATGTTGTGGTAGGTGGGGAGAGTACAGTCAGAGGGTTAGACACAGTTTTCTGCTGCCAAGAGTGAAAATCCAGTTGGCTGTATTGCCTGTCCAATGCCAGGGTTTGGTACATCTGCTATGGGCTGGAGAGGAACATGCAGTGGGTGGGGGAGGGTCCAGTGGTTGTGGTCCACATAGGTACAAATGACATAGGTAGAAGTGGAAAGAGCTGCTAAGGGAGTATGAGCAGCTAGGGGCTAAATTAAAAGGCAGAACCTCAAAGGCGGTAACCTTCGGATTACCGCCTGAACTATGAGCAAATTATCATAAGGTAAATCAGAATCGAGAGTTAAATGCATGGCTCAAAGATTGGTGTGGGTTCATGAGGCAGTGGCACCAGTGTTGGGGAAAGTGGGAGCTGTACCCTTGGGACTGCCTTCACCTGAAGCATGCTGCAATGAGTGTTCTGGCGAGTCGTGTAACTAGAGTTTAAAGGGAGGGCTTTAAATCAAATAGTGGGATTGAGTTTGGGAAGATGTGTCAAATTAAATAGAGAAGACAAGGCAAAAGAGGCAAGGTAGGAATAAGGGAAATGATGATCAGAGCATGGCAGGAAGGGACAGAGTGTACAAAGCTAAGAGTGCACCAGGAGTTAAGGAAGGTGAGAGGTTACAGAAAGTAAAATGACAGAACTAAAGGCTCTATGTCTCTACACACATTGCATTTTTAACAAAGCAGCACAAATGGAAATAAATATGATCTGATGGCCATTACAGAGATGTGACTACAGGATGACAAAGACTGGGACAATGATGTTCAAGGGTATGTGAAATTTAGGAAGGACAGGAAGCTAGGAAAATGCGGAGGGGTAGCTCTGTTAATTAAGGATGACATTGGTACGATAGAAAGAGATGAACTTAGTTCTGGAGGTCAAGATGTAGAATCAGTTTGGGTAGAGACAGTAATATAAAGGTAAAAAGTTACTTGTAAGAGTGGTTTATAGGTGCCCTAACAATAACGGGTATACAGGAGGTGTTATGATACAGCAATTGATAAAGGCTGAGTTGTTTCAATCCCAGAGGGAAACTTAAACAACTGTCATAATCTATATTATCGATTGGTATGTTTGAGATGCAGCTCTTAATTCATAAATAAAACCACCAAGCCTCAAGAGGATTTTTATATAAAACTAAATTAAACGTTTATTAATTTAACAACAAATTAAACACATACACATGTCTACAAATTACTACCATAATAACTTTTAAACAAATCCCCAAATTAATCACCCCCAGGTAAATCTTCACCAAGGCAACAGTAACCCATAGACTTTAAAAAGACAACAGGCAAAGCACATTTGACCTTATGAATTCAAAATGAGGTTCCTTGCAATTTGGTTCCTTTGCTGATAGAGTTGTAGGCTTATAGGCTGGTTAGATCTTAAATGCCTGTTATCACATAACAGTTGGTAAAGGCTGTTATTTAAAATCCCAGAGGGAAACTTTAAACAACTATCATAATCTATATTTTAAGTGCTATGTTTGAGTTGCAGCTTTAGATTCAAAAATACGACCACCAATTCTCAAGAGGTTTTTATATCAAACTACTTGAGACATTTATTAATTTACACAAGTTAAACAAATACACATGGCTACAAATTACTACTATCATAGCTTTTTAACAAATTCCCAAATTAATCTGCACTAAGGTAACAACAACTCGTCGATTTTAAGCAGACTCCAGGCAAAGCATTTTCACCTCATAAATTCAAAATGAGGCTCCTTTCACTTTGATTCCTTTGCAGACAGTTGTAGGCTTTGATGTTACATGCCTCTGCCCCGTACACACAAAACTGCATTCTGTTACACCCAGCGCTTCACTTTGAATGTTTCATTGTATCACCAAACCTTTCGAACTCCACCTCTTCTAACAATAAAACCCCTTTCATCATACCAATGTTATTGGTTCGATAAACATATTGCTTGGTGTCTCCTAGCTAGTTGCAAGATTTCACTCCCACTCTTGAATGCTTTATTCAACAAAATGCAAATATACCTTTACCTCTGTTTTTACATCTCAAAGGTACTATATATCAAAACACCCAGACTAATTGGCTTTAATCCAATTAAAACACACACAGACACACCCACAGACTAAACCTCTATTTCACAAAAAATAATTTCCAATAACAATATATACATTAATAGCTTCATGACAATGCCTCTGGCTTACACACCAGCAATGTGTAAGATTTTACTCCAATTCTTTTGAAAGATTTATTTAAAAAAGAAATCAATTCCCCTCACAATAAATTATAACATTTTGTTAGCTTTCCTAATTACCTGTTGTACCTGCAAACTAACCTTTTGTGATTCATGCACTAGGATACCCAGATCCTTCTGCATTTCCGAACTCCTCAATATCTCACCATTTAGATAATAAGCTTTTTTACTCTTCCTGCCAAAATGAACGGTTTCACATTTGCCCACATTATACTCCATTTGCCAGATCTTTGCCCACTCACTTAACCCATCTATGTCACTTTGTAACCTTCTTGAGTTCTCTTCTTACTTTACTACCTTTCTTTGTGTCATCAGCAAACTTTGCAAACATTCCTTCACTCCCTTCATCCACGCCATTTATATGTAGTTGAGGTCCCAGCACTGATCCCTGTGGCACTCCACTCGTCACATCCTGTCAACCAGAAATATGCCCATTTATGCCAACTCTGTTTCCTATTAGCTAGCCAATCTTCTATCCATGCCAATATGTTACCCCCTTCACCATGAGCTTTTTTTTTCTGAAATAACCTTTGATGTGGCACTTTATCAAATGCCTTCTGAAATTCTAAGTACAGTACATCTATCGGTTCTCCTTTATCCACAGCAAATGTGAATCCTTCAAAGAACTGCAATAAATTGGTTAAATATGGGGTAGAATCCCCCCCCTCCCCCCCCCCCGCCCCCGTCGAGACAGTGGATGTGGATGTGGGGAGGGGTGGGGAGGGGGTGGGGGGGTTATGGGTGGGGAGGGGTGGGGGGTGGTGTGGTGGGGGGGTGGGGGGGTGCTGTTCCCTGAGTCGAGGCCTGCACTCTTTTGCGTATGTGTGTGAAAGAGCGCAGAAATCTCCCTGAGGTATAGGGCTGCCTCAGGGAGATTAGTTTAAGTTCCAAAAATTTTAAAAAGAAAAAAAAAATTAAGACGTCCCCTCATGTGACAGTGTCACATCTGCTGGGACATGTCAATATACTTTAATGAAAAAATTTATTCAATTTATAAACCCTTCATGAAACCTCATCCCTCCCGTGGATGAGGTTCCATGAAAAATGCAAAGGCTGCCTGGGCTCTTTGCCTGCCCGTTAACCTTAAGGTTGGATGGATAGCTTTCTCAATAGGCATAATTAGTTAATTAATGACCCTAACAGGCCTTTGACAGTTCGGCAGGCGCGCAGTTGACTCAGCTGTGTGTCGCCAAACTGAAAAGCTAAATGACGCGCGGTGACATTGGGATGCACGCCCGACGCCACCCCACGTCATTTTACACCTCAGCGAGCAGGCCCTGCCCCCGCTTGCTGAGCCGAAGATTCAGCCCATGATTTCCCTTTTACAAAACCATGATGACTCTGCCTGCTTGCCTTGGATTTTTCTAACTGCCCTGCCACAACATCTTTAATAATAGCTTCCCCCAAAGCCTGAACCTGTCAGCTGCAATGTGTATGGTTGTTTGGAGCATTTTGCACATGTATTTTAGCTGTGGCCCCTTCATAGTTGGATCCTTTGCTTGTTCCTATGAGAGACACAAATGGTCAGTCATACCCAATTTACATTTGGCCCCGATTTCCTAATGGATTCTCACCAGAATGTGCATCATATGTTGTGGTGCCAAATTCTTCAACTGGCATTTGAGTCTTGAGTCCTGAGCTTTGATCTTTGTGCCCCAAAGCAGAAATTATTAGGGAACCCCATTAATTGGCCCAAAAGTGCAGTGGTTGAGTCTGCCCACAAACCCTCATACTCCTCCCCTAGTGATTCTCTTTCCAAGGTTATTTTTCAATATCGGCTGTTGAAATGGTGCTGCAACGCTTCTACTATGAGACCAGCTTCTACAATCCCACACTATCACATCCTTGTTGTCCTGGAAGAGCATCATGTGCAAGTTGCCCTCCCTCTGATCATTCTCCTGGCTCGCCCTTTAACCGTGGAGCCCATCGTTACTCTAATAGCTATCCTTGTCCTCCCCCGAACCGTTTTCTGTGTATGTCCCCATGTCCCCATGCCCCATGTTGAACTCAGCCCTCCCCATCTTGAGGCCCTATGCACAGTGACCTACTGAGATTCCCGCCCCCCACCCCGAGACATGAGACTATCAAATGCCCCCCTCATGCCAGCTCCCCATTAACACACTGCAGATGCCTCCCCTGATTGTGAATAAGCCATCTACTGCCCAGTACAAAGCCACAAACCACCAGGACACGTGTGAGGGACTGAGCATGCTCCGCATACTATGCTGTGCATGACCATCACAGCACAGACAATCTCTCCCTCCATGGGCTGGGACTAAGACATGTGTGCCAGGCATAGCCTTGTGGCATTGTGTGCACTGCCCCAGGACTGCTTCAGACTTGTCCCCTCTTCCTTTAACCACCCCGCTCCAACCCCCAGTCAAATGTGTGCTTTTCATTCCCATCTTCCCTCCATGCTGGTCTTGCCTGAACAGCCTTGGCATAGAGTCAGAGCAGCCACAAAATCAATGCAGTGAAAGGTGGGCAAACGCTATGCATACAAACCTCGAAGTCGTGAGTGAAGTGAAGTTCACATATCAAGTCATGAATGATAATTTTTTTTATATACTCATTCATGTGATGTGGGTTTCGTTGGCTTGGCCAGCACTTATTGGCCATCCCTAATTGCCCTTGAAAAGGTGGTGGTGAGCTGCTGCTTTGAACTGCTGCAGTACATGTGGTGTAGGTGCACCCACAGTGCTGTTAGGCAGGGAGTTCCAGGATTTTGACCCAGTGACAGTGAAGGAACAGTGATATATTTCCAAGCCAGGATGGTGAGTGACTTGGAGGGGAACTTCCAGGTGTTGGTGTTCCCATCTATCTGCTGCCCTTGTCGTTCTAGGTGGCAGCAGCCGTGGGTTTGGAAGGTGCTGTCTAAGGAGCCTTGGTGAACTCCTGCAGTGCATCATGTAGTTGGTACACACTGCTGCTACTGTGCGTCAGTGGTGGATGGAGAGAATGTTTGTGGATGTGGTGCCTATCAAGCGGGTTGCTTTGTTCTGGATGGTGTCAAGCTTCTTGAGTGTTGTGGGAGCTGTACTCATCTAGGCAAGTGGAGAGTATTCCATCACACTCCTGATCTGTGCCTTGTAGGTGGTGGACAGGCTTTGGGGAGTCAGGAGGTGAGTTACTCATCACATGATTCCTAGCTTCTGATCTGCTCTTTAATCACAGCATTTATATAGTTAGTCCAGTTCAGTTTCTGGTCAATGGTAACCCCCAGGATGTTGATAGTGGGGAATTCAGAGATGTTAATGCCATTGAACATCAAGGTGTGATGGCTGGATCCTCTTTTGTTGGAGATGGTCATTGCCTGACACTTGTGTGGCGTGAATGTTGCTTGCTGCTTGTCAACCCAAGCCTGAATATTGTCCAGGCCTTGCTGCATTTAGGTATGGACTGCTTCAGTATCTGAGGAGTTGTGAATGCTGCTGAACATCGTGGAATCATCAGCGAACATCCCCACTTCTGACCTTATGATGGATGGAAGGTCATTGCTGAAGCATCAGAAGATGGTTGGGCCCGCCAGGGGATGATTAGATTGGGAGTGTAAATGTAATTCTGGCAAGCTGGGCTTTTAATGCAAAGGCCATGGCGCATCAGGCAACCTAACCCACAATGAAAGCATGGAGGGAAAAAATAGAACCTGTTTTCCTGCCAGTAGAAAAGTGACTTTTAGCTGCACTCCAAATTTTCCAATCCCGCCACCACAATACCTTCTGCTAGTGGGACCGGAATATCCTGTCCCTGGCCTTGCTCGTGACTCCCACATCCCATGACAGAATAAAGAAGAAAAACATCTTGCCAACCTGAAAAAGACCAATTTATCCAGACTCTTTGTTTCCAGTTAGCTAACTAATCCTCTATCAATGTTGATATACTACCCCCTAAACCATGTACTCTTATTTTTCATAATAACCTGTGATGTGGCACCTTGTCAAATTCTTTCTGGAAATCTACATACTGACACATCCAGAGGTTCCACTTCATTCATGTTGCTTGTTATTTACTCAAAAAACTCCAATATTAGTCAAACATCATTTTCCTTTTGCAAAACCATATTGAATCTACTTGATTGCCTTCATCTGCCTGGGAAGATCTCTTCTTCCAGGAGGAGGAAAGAACATAGCTCTCCTCTCCATGACAGCATCTGTTAGAGCTTCAAAGGAAGCATCAGAGAAACATGGCCCACATCAGCACTGGTCCTGTGCACTCCCTGCTGCTAGGTCCTCCAGGAAATGGCAAACCATTTGCCTTTTAAAATTACCCCCTGTCATGAGAACCTCAAAGCATAACACCACGAACTCTCACAAAGGGAATTAAAGGTAGATTGACAGAAAAAGATAAAGGGCAATGAAATAAGTCAGTGGAAATTATGCAGGCAAACACTAATGTTGATTAATATCATTGAACTCAGGATATAATGAAGGATTAAAAAATACAAACCTAGAACCAACAGATCAATTGTTTCCTGGCTACTGAGGGAAGCAAATCATGTGGGGATCATGCCACAAGGCATAGCTGAGTTAAAACTAAACCATGGCAGCGTCGTGGCGGGGGTGGGGCTGGAAAATGTGGCTAGCCATTCATAAGTTCATTGATTTCGGCAGGACCAGACAATCCTGCCAGCAGGAGGGTCAGGAAAATTCTGCCAATGATCTTATTAAATTTATGGAGTAAACTCGAGGGGATGAATAATTTACTTCTGATCATGTTTTCTTATGTAGAAACATTAGCAAACACAGGGACATGCAAATACAATCACTGACTTTGTTGACACCTGAAATTGCAAGAGGAGATTACTCACCATAAGCAAATTCACGGGGCATGGAAATATAGAATCGCCCAAGATTTGCACTAATTGTGGTAGTGGGCGGGAAAAAGGACGTTTTACCCGCAGGCAGCGAAGGCAGCTTTTCGTGCCGTATCCTTCCAATCCCCTATCATTAATCATGCATTCCTGGGAAACACTCCAGGTCGCTGGCAGAGCGTCCTCTCATTTGCTCCCCTCCTCACCATCACCTGAGGCCTTCAGTAAACCAGGAGTCATATTTAAAGGTCGCCCCTGCAGAGAGCGAGCACTCTACAAGGAATAGGAAGATGCTGTGAGCTGATGGCTGTCAAAGGGAGGAAACCTGCAGCCCTCATCTTTAGTGACGCCTCCCTCGAGCATCTGCTGGAGGCCTGCCGTGATATCGTGATCCAACAGAGGGCACTGGTGAGAAGTGACTGAAGCATTCTGGGAAAAGTCACCATGGACACCGTGACTCAAGAGGGAATCAAGGAGAATCACTGTCAAAGAACGGAATAGCCCCAAATATTGCGTTGCTGTAGTGTTTCCATCCCTCCCTCCTCCTCAAACCTAAAAAAAAGAGAAAAAGGAAGAGGCAGTGCCTTCAGGAGTGCACCAGACCTGCGAGGGACACTCTTCTGAAAGTGGATTTTAAAGAAAAAGCATCTGATTAGTGAGTAAATCCTGGGAGCAGACTTGGAAGGGGGAGCACTGGAGCGGTGACCTCAGGGCACAGAGTAACTGAAGCCAAAACAGAAAAAGTGACATCACAGGAAAGCTGTGACCTGATTGGTTGGTAGGAAATCTGCACCAAATTTGAAAAAAAAACTACAAAGCTAATTAATAAATTAATTAACTGAGTTGTGATGGCTGGGCAGGTGATGTGCTGTGGCTGTAAGATGTGGGAGCTGGCAGATCCCATTGTGAGCCGCAGTGACCACATCTGCAGCTAGTGTTGGTTGCTGGAGGAACTCCGGCTCAGAATTGCTGAGCTGGAGTCCGAGCTCTGGACGCTGCGACACATCCGGGAGGGTTACCTGGACGCTTTGTTTCAGGAGGTGGTCACACCCGTTAGATTAAGTACCTCAAATTCAGTCAGTGGTCATGGTCAGCAGGGTGTGACTACAACTGGGGCAGGTAGAGGAATCCTGTGATCAGGAACAGAGGAGCCTCAGTTCTTGACCTTGTCCAACAGGTACAAGGTACTTGCTCACTGTGTGGATGAGGAACAGGGCTGTAGGGAGGATGAGCTAGCTGACCACGCCACCGTGGCACAGGAGGCCATTCAAGAGGGGGGGGAGCAAAAAGACAAGTGCTGGTTGTAGGGGATTCTATAATTAGGGGAATTGATAGCATCCTTTGTAAGCAGGATCGAGAGTCCCGCATGGTATGTTACCTGCCTGGTGCCAGGGTGAGGGTCATCTCTGACCGGCTTGAAAGGATATTGGAGATTGGGGGGAGGGGGGAGGATCCAGTTGTTGTGGTCCATGTCGGGACAAATAACATAGGTAAGACTAGGAAAAAGGACCTGTTTGGGGATTATCAGGAACTAGGAACTAAATTAAAGAACAGGTCCTCAAGGGTTATAATCTCCGGATTACTACCCGAGCCATGTGCACATTGGCATGGGGACACGAGAATAAGGGAAGTAAACGCGTGGCTAAAGGAGTGGTGCAGGAAAGAGGGGTTCCATTTCGTGGGGCACTGGCATCAGTATTGCAACAGGAGGGATCTGTACCGTTGGGACGATCTCCACCTAAACCGATCTGGGACCAATGTTCTAGCGAAAAGGGAAAATAGGGTGGTCAACAGGACTTTAAACTAGAAAGTGGGGGGGAAGGGAAGGGTAAAACTCCAAGCAGTATGACTGATGGGAAATAAAGCAGCAGGTTAGCGTGTGTGAGTGGGGAGGGTGGGGGGGGTGGTCTGGGGTGGGGGTGGGGGGGTGGCTGGGGGGTGGATTCAACTTCATGGAAAATTATGAAAAAACTGAAAAGAAAGGTGAGCCCAGGAGAGGCTATTAAATTCTCCAGAATACAATTAGGACAGAGTGTTTGGAAAGGGCTAGGAATCTAACTTCAAGCACATCAGATAA
Source organism: Carcharodon carcharias (assembly GCF_017639515.1). Classification (NCBI taxonomy): domain Eukaryota; kingdom Metazoa; phylum Chordata; class Chondrichthyes; order Lamniformes; family Lamnidae; genus Carcharodon; species Carcharodon carcharias. The sequence continues at coordinate 16,296,037 of NC_054471.1, forward strand.
AGGGACGACAATGAAAAAGGGGACGGGAAATACAGGACTGAAGGTGTTGTATTTGAAAGCACGCAGTATACGAAATAAGGTAACTGAGCTTGTGGCGCAGGTTGAAATTGGCAGGTATGATGTGGTGGGCATCACCGAGACATGGCTGCAAGGGGATCAGGACTGGGAACTAAGTATCCAAGAATATACATCCTATTGAAAAGATAGGCAGGTTGGCAGAGGGGGTGGGGTTGCATTGTTAGTAAGAAAAGAAATTAAATCGATATCAAGAAACGACATAGGGTCAGATGATGTAGACTCTGGGTAGAGTTGAGAAATTGCAAAGGTGAAAAAACCATAATGGGAATTATGTACAGGCCCCCAAACAGTGGTGAGGATGTGGGGCACAAAATACACCAGGAGATAGAAAAGGCGTGTACGAAAGGCAAGGTTACAATGATCATGGGGAATTTCAATATGCAGCTGGACTGGGAAAATCAGTTTGGTAGTGAACCCCAAGAAAAGGAATTTGTGGAATGTCTATGAGATGGCTTTTTAGAGCAGCTTGTGGTGGAGCCCACTACGGAACAGGCAATTCTAAATTTAGTGATGTGTAATGAGGCAGATTCGATAAGGGAGCTTAAGGAGAAGGAACCCTTAGGAGGAAGTGACCAAAATATGATAGAACTTACCCTGCAATTTGAGAGGGAAAAGCTGGAATCAGATGTAACGGTATTACAGTTGAATAAAGGTAACTACAGAGGCATGAGGGAGGAGCTGGCCAGAATTGACTGGGAGATGAGCCTAGCAGGAAAGACAGTGGAACAGCAATGGCAGGAGTTTCTGGGAGTAATTTGGGAGACACAGCAAAAATTCATCCCTAGGAAGAAGAAGCATACTAAAGGGAGGATGAGGCAACCATGGCTGACAAGGGAAATCAGGGACAGCATAAAAGCTAAAGAGAAAGCATACAATGCGGCGAAGAGCAGTGGGAAGCCGGGGGATTGGGAAGCCAACAAAGACCAACAGAGGACAACAAAAAAAGAAATAAGGAGGGAGAAGATTAAATATAAGGTAAACTAGCCAGTAATATAAAAGAAGATTGCAAGTGTTTTTTTAGATATATAAAGGGTAAGATAGAGGCAAAAGTGGACATTGGACCGCTGGAAAATGATGCTGGAGAAATGGTAGTTGGGAACAAAGAAATGGTGGAGGAACTGAATAGGTACTTTGCGTCAGTCTTCACAGTGGAAGACATGAGTAACATCCCCAAAGTTCAAGAGAATTGGGGGGCAGAGGTGAGTATGGCCATTACCAAGGAGAAGGTGCTAGGAAAACTGAAAGGTCTGATGGTGGATAAATCACCTGGACCAGATGGATTACACCCCAGAGTTCTGAAGGAGATAGCTGGAGAGATAATGGAGGCGTTAGTGGCGATCTTTCAGGTATCACTGGAGTCAGGGAGGGTCCCAGAGGACTGGAAAATCGCTAATGTAACCCCCCTGTTTAAGAAGGGAGTGAGGCAAAAGACGGGAAATTACAGGCCGATTAGCCTGACCTCAGTCGTTGGTAAAATTTTCGATTTCATTATTAAGGATGAGATTTCAGAATACTTGGAAGTGCATGGTAATATAGTGCAAAGTCAGCATGGTTTCATCAAGGGGAGGTCATGCCTGACAAATCGGTTAGAATTCTTTGAGGAGGTAACAAGTAGGTTAGACAAACGAGAGCCAATGGATGTTATCTACTTGGACTTCCAGAAGGCCTTTGACAAGATGCTGCACAGGAGGGTGTTCAGTAAGAGCCCATGGTGTTAGAGCCAAGCTACATGCATGGATAGAAGATTGGCTGTCTGGCAGGAGGTATAGAGTGAGGTAAGGGGGTCCTTCTCAGGATGGTGGCTGGTGACTAGTGGAGTTCTGCAGGGGTCAGTGTTGGGACCACAACTTTTCACTTTATACATTAATGATCTAGATGAAGGAACTGAGGATATTCTGGCTAAGTTTGCAGATGATACAAAGATAGGTGGAGGGACAGGTAGTATTGAGGAGGCTGCAGAAGGATTTAGACAGGTTAGGAGAAAGGGCAAAGAAGTGACAGATGGAATACAACGTGGGGAAGTGTGAGGTCATGCACTTTGGTAGGAAGAATAGAGGATTAGACTATTTTCTAAATGGGGGGAGAATTCAGAAATCTGGAGTGCAAAGGGACTTGGGAGTCTTAGTCCAGGATTTTCTTAAGGTTAACTTGCAGGTTGAGTCAGTAGTTAGGAAGGCAAATGCAATGTTGGCATTTATTTCGAGAGGACTAGAATATAAAAGCAGGGATGTGCTGCTGAGGCTTTATAAGGCTCTAGTCAGACCACATTTAGAATATTGTGAGCAATTTTGGGCCCTGTATCTCAGGAAGGATGTGCTGGTCCTGGAGAGGGTCCAGAGGTGGTTAAGGAAAACAATCCCAGGAATGAAAGGCTTAACATATGAGGAACGTTTGAGGACTCTGGGTCTATACTCGATGGAGTTTAGAAGGATGAGGGGGGATCTGATTGAAACCTACAGAATACTGAAAGGCCTGGATAGAGTGGACGTGGGGAAGATGTTTCCATTAGTAGGAGAGACTAGGACCTGAGGGCACAGCCTCAGAGTAAAGGGAAGACCTTTTAGACCAGAGATGAGGAGAAACTTCTTTAGCCAGAGAGTGGTGAATCTGTGGAATTCATTGCCACAGAAGGCTGTGGAGGCCAGATCATTGAGTGTATTTAAGACCAAGATAGATAGGTTCTTGATTGGTAAGGGGATCAAAGGTTACAGGGAGAAGGTGGGAGAATGAGGTTGAGAAACTTATCAGCCATGATTGAATGGCGGAGCAGACTCGATGTGCCGAATGGCCTAATTTCTGCTCCTATGTCTTATGTTCTTATGGTCTTATGTCCACAACCCCTGCTCTGGGTGAAGGCCAGCAAGCAATGTCTCCAATCCTGCATGGGAAGCAATGGTCAGCACCAACGCCCTGCAAAAGAGGACAGCAACCCAGTGCAGATAGGTAATGAATAGTCTCATCCATTCTGCCAGGGTATGTCACTCAACTCATTACTCAATTCACCCACTAGCAAACCCATCATACACATCCACAGGGTTCTCACACCTCAAGACACAACACCACTAACTCTCATGCACACACTCACAAGAGGCTCCTATCCTCTTGAGCTTGTTTCCTTATACCATCCATGACTCTGCTCATCACAAAACATTCCACGCAGTGCCATGTGTACTGCTCACACTCTCTCCACCTGTTTTAGAGTCATAGGGTCATAGAGTCATAGAGGTCTACAGCACAGAAAAAGGCCCTTCGGCGCATCAAGTCTGCACCGGTCAAACAAGTACCTAACTAATTATTCATGCAGGAGAAGCCAGCTTACAGCAACAGGAAGAGGTCGCAGACCGTGGATGGAATGGCCCACATTAGGCCCCGCACTCACTTTGAGGAGTGTGGCATTGCACTGACTGGTGAGGAAGTGGACCATGCCAGCAGAGATGGTGAGGTCAGCGGCGAACAGCCACGTGTGGTTCCTGAATCACATCATCCATCTCTCAAGGCAACTGTGAGTGCACTGTGCTGCCATGAACTAATTATGTCTACTTTGGTTCTCAGGGAGCTCTGCCAAGCGGCCAACACCCTCAGCCTGCCAGTCCCTCAGTTTCATCCATGTCCTCAACTTCAACAAAGAGGACACCTCCTCCAATGAAGAGCTGGAAGTAAGCAGCCTGGAAGACCCATCACAGCATTTACCTAGACCCTTCACAGGCTAGAAACACACACCTCAGTGGGACTTAGATCTAAAGCAGGCTCAGGCTCACAATCTGGTGGTTGCCAAATGGACATGTGTCCGAAGCTGGAGGTGGCAGGTTCAGCCGAGTACCGCAGGGATCAGTGCTCCAGCTATTCACAATAAATATCAATGATTTGGATGAGGGAACCAAATGTACTATTTCCATTGCTGATGATATGAAACTATGTGGGAATGTGATCGATGAGGAGGGTTTTAAGAGGCTTCAAGGTGATTTAAACAGGTTGAGTGAGTGGGCAAATACATGGCAGATGCAGTAGAACATGGATAAGTGTGAAGTTATCCACTTTGGTAGGAAAAACAAAATGGCAGCATTTATTCAAATGGTGATAGATTGAGAAATGTTGATGTAAAAAGGGACCTGGGTGTCACTGTACAGCAAGCAGTTAAGAAAGTGAATGGTATGTTGGCCTTCATTGCAAGAGGACCTGAGTACAGGAGCAAGGATGTCTTACTGCAGCTGTACAGGGCCTTGGTGAGTCCGCAACCAGAGTATTGTGTGCAGTTTTGTCTCCTTACCTAAGAAAGGACATATTTGCCATAGAGGGGGGTGCAGTGAAGGTTCACCAGACTGATTCCTGGGATGGCAGGATTGTCGTTTGAGGTGAGATTGAGCCGACTAGGCCTGCATTCACTAGAGTTTAGAAGAATGAGAGGAGATCCCATTGAAATGTATAAAATTCTGACAGCGCTGAACAGACTGGATGCAGGGATAATATTTCCTCTGTCTGGGGAGTCTAGAACAAGGGGTCACAGGCTCAGGATACAGGATGGGCCATTTAGGACTGAGATGAGGAGAAACTTCTTCACTCAGAGGGTGGTCAATCTATAGAATTCTCTACTACAGAAGACCGTGGAGGCTAAGTCACTGAATTTATTTAAGAAGGAAATAGATAGGTTTCTGGACTCTGAATGCGTCAAGAGGTATTGAAATGTGCGGGAGTACAGCGTTGAGATATAATATCAGCCATGATCGTCCTGAATGGCAGAGCAGGCTCAAAGGGCCGAATGACCTACTCCTGCTCCTATTTTCTATGTTTCCCCAGCACTTGGAGGATTGCGGGAGAAGAGGTATCTGTGAGGTTTGAGTCAGGTTATAAGCCCTGGATTCGGCCTTCCAAACCATCATGGGGAGTCACCAGAAGGTGGAGGAGCATCATGCAGAGCTATTGGAAACACTCAACGGAGTTAGCACATGAGTCGGAGGAGTGCATCCACCTACTTGATGATGAAGTGGTACCCACGTGTATGGTGATCCCCATGAAATGGTTCGCGGACGCCATGGAGATCCTGATCCAGCATAATGTGGAGATGCGCGCAGACCTGCATGGTAGCCATTGGCGAGTTCCTGCAGTGGCAACACAGGAGGGAAACGGGACACATGGACATCCCTCCAGGTGCTCCTTCCCCTCAAGGATTCAGGGTGGGGCCCTCAGGCACCCGAAGGTAGGAGGACTGGCAGCTGGACACCCCTGGGCTATCCATTCGGGAATCTAAGGCTGCCCTCTCCCTCTGAGTTCCCTTTGTCTGTGATCCTCTCAACCTTGTCCTGTCACCACAGAGCGAGCAGATGGCCCATAGGAGGACAGCCAAAGCAAGTTGAAGGCCCAAAAGCCTCAGCTCTCCAGAGGACTCACACCAAAGTCATCAGAGGCAACAGGGCCAACAATTGCACAGGCTGTCTCCTCCACTGCTGCGGATGTCAGGACAGCACCTAGAAGTGGAAGGCCTAGAAAAGATATGAAATTCTGATCACAAATGGTTGCATGGGTGAACATGTGTTGTCCCTTTATAATCTGAAAATATTTTCGCTTTAACTGAATAATGTGTAATGGTGTCTTTCAGCTTCATTTATAGGCTTAGCTAGTACTCCACCTGCACCCCCCGCCCTCCCCCATTAGCAGTTCAGCTGCACGCAACCGGCCCTTGAGCGATTCTGGAGGGAGAAGTGTGTGTCTGGCAGGGCCTTTCGGAACCTTGTGTAAGCACTCTCCCACGCACGCAGTTCATTCCCATATCACACTCATCTCAACGTCCTAAGCATTTTCAATGTTGCCTGCTGGAGTTCTCTTTCAGTTGCCCACCTGAGCTGACCTATATTTCCACCCACCCACTGATCGGACTTCCATGCAGTGCCTGTTCCTGCCCAACATAACGTTCCTTTCACTTTCGATTTTGCAAGATAGTACTGGTGAAGTATGTCTTTAGATCCCCTGTCCTTTCTCCTCTCTGAGTCATCCATGTCCTTTCCTCCATCACTGTTGACTCCTGGCATCACCTTCCACCTCCCCACCATCACCTACCGGCCAGAACCCTTTTCTTTTCGGGATGTCCAGGTGAACGTGAACATTCCCTACCTTCCCAAGAATCTCACCCCAATCGACATTGACCTCCCTGACCTACCCCTTGCCACCCCCAGGGTTCATGTCTGCCTCTGAGACCTCACCAATCACCCTCACCACCCCTTCTACTGCTATTGTCACACCCTCACCCGAGCCCCCTACCGGCTCACCCTGCCCTATCTCATTCTCACCATTCTCTCCTGCACTGCCCACCCTCATTTCACTTCCCAGGAGGTAGCCATCGACTCCTTCCCAAGGACCCCTTCCTCCCCTGCAAACTCCGTCCTCCCCCTCTCCCCCTTGACTCTATACTCCACCCCCGGACTCCTTCTCCACTCCGAGCTCCTTCCTCCACCCAAAGTGTAAGTCCTGCTCCCCTCTGAACTCCTTCCCTTACACTTTCCTCCCCTCATCATTTCCCCCCCAAACGCAACCACCTTGGGTAGTCGGTAGTACATCTTCCTCTCCCAGTCAAACCTAGACATTCCCCTTCCATCTCCCCGGTACAGTTTCCTCTCCCACTCACAGCTGGACCTTCCTCTCCCCACCCCACCCCTACCCACCCCCACCAATCATCTATAGCAGACCATGGCCAAGACACTGATGTCCCGAATCAGACTCTCAACAGTGACCTTTCACCTCCCGTGAGCTGCTTCGTGGCAGAGCCATATCCATCAGAATCCACCAAGCACGTGGCACAAGTGTTCCTCCAGGGTCTGGTTGTTGTAGGACTCTAGCATCTTCTGCTCCTTGGATGTCCATGATGTGACTAAGGCCTGACGGTAAGTCCTGACTTCTGCACATCACACTTATCAAGACATGTTTTGCATTGACATGTTTTGCTGCTGACGCAGATGATAAATTTGATGTGAGGGAATGATTTTGGCAAGCATGGCTTATAATGATATGCAGATGTATGAAAATGAAGTTCCCGCCATCCGGTGGCAGGAAATGTGGCCCACCATTGACGGGCGGAGTGGTCGATTGCAAACTGGATTCACAATGGCATGAAACCTATTTTTTGGCCTCCCAGCCATATTGTCTGCCATGACGCCAGAACGCCATGGAAAATTCCAGCCGTAGACAGTTTCAAGACAGGAAAATATCTACCAGTGATGTATTAAATACTCTGGAGTATAGTTTGGAGCTTACTATGAACACCACAATTAAATTCTGCCCTAGCTTAAGACTTGGAATGTTAAGCTTAACATATTCTAGGCTTCCCCTTTAACAGCACCACTGGAAATCTTCTATTAATTATAACAATCAAAACAAAGAGGTTGGGAAACTTAGAATTGGAAACTGTTCTCAAGAGATTTTCTTATGTGTTTTAAAATTTATATTTTTGCCAGATATTTGGAAAAGAAGAGATTGCTATTTCCTAGATTCTTCTTTGTCTCTGATCCAGCTTTACTGGAAATCCTTGGTCAAGCCAGTGATTCGCACACCATTCAGGTTTGTTTGAGTGGCTTCTACAATGTGTTACAAAAAAAAGAAACAAAATAAATTGGTAAAACAACTATTGATAGCCTAGGAAAAGTTTAGGTAGTGAAAGTTAACAACTAGCAAGCAGCAAATATGACCTGCTTTACCAATCACAGAATCACAGAATGATATAGCATGTAGGGATACCTTGTGACCTATTCTGTTTGTGCTGGATCTTTAGTCGCGCTGTCCAATCGCTTTTGTTGCTCATTCATGTGATGTGGGTGTTGCAACCAGGTCAACATTTACTATTCATCCCTAATTGCCCTTGAGAAGGTGTCGGTGAGTGGTCTTTCACTGTGTGGTGTAGGTGCAACTACAGTTGGGGTAAAGAGTTCCAAAATTTGACTCAGTGATGATGAATGAAAGGTGATATATTTTCAAACAGGATGGCATGTAACTTGAAGGGAAACTTGCAGGTGCTGTTATTGCCATGCACCTGCTGCCATTGTTATTTTATGTAGTAGAATTCACAGGTTTGGAAGGAGCTGTCAAGAATCTTGGCAAGTTAGTGTAATACACTGAGTTATGGTGCCAGTGGTGGAACGAGTGAATGTTTAAATTAGAAGATGGAGTATCAATCAAGCATGTTGCTTTGCCTTAAATGATGTCTTTAGTAATGGAGCTGCATTCATTCAGGCAAATGGAGAGTATTTCATCACACTCATGAGTTGTGCCTTTTAGATGTAGCTTTACAGCGTCAAGAAATGAGTTAATTGCTGTCAAATATGAGATCTCTTACAGCTGCAATATTTATCTAACTGGTCCAGTTAAATTTCTGGTCAATGGTAAGATCCCAGAATGAT